>NC_142437.1:57462500-59862500 GCF_059453495.1 Arachis ipaensis | reverse complement strand
ATGTTGGTTGGGGTCCTCTTGGGCATTTCCTCCAAATGAGCAATTATTCTAGACAAGTGTGATGAGTTGGGGTTTCAACTCAAAGTTGTTAGCATGGATTGTTGGCTTTAGAATGCTGCTGCCACAGTTTCCTGGATTTGGATTGATGTAGGAGCCTAGAAATCTCCTCTCTTGCCCAACATGATTACCAGCATTCTCTCCAACATGGTTATGCACCTCTTCCTCCATAGTAACTCCCAAATCTTCCTCCACTACTTCCTCTCCAAGTATTCCTTTGCCTCTTGCTTTATTTCTTAATCTCAGGAAGGTCCTCTCAGGTTCACTATCAAAAGAGGATGAAGTTTCTCCTCTTCTACCTGTCATACATTCAACAAACGATAGACAGAAGACAAGTGAAGGAATCACTTCTTGTTAAGACTGGTGGTTAGTTTGGTTGGTGCAATTAATCAAACAGTTAATAGAGTAGTAAAAAAATGGGAATATGAACAATGAACAGCTAAAATGATCAAATCAAAAATAAAAAAAAAATTAAGAAAACTAAAGAATTGAAATGAAAGGAATTAACAAGGTAATTAAAAGTGCTTAATCTTGCTTACCATCAATTTAATCATTGTCAAATTCAAACCAATCCCCGGCAACGACGCCATAAAATTTGATGACCGGAATTCACTCCCCATATAAAAATAATGAATCTGTTCTCTTGGCAAGCGCACCAAAAATATCGTCAAGTAATAACCCACTACGAGTGGGATCGTATCCACAGAGATTGGTAGATTTGAGCAATTTTAATCAATGGGTAAATTAGTCAAGCTGAGCAATATAGATTGTGATTGCAGAAATTTAATTGAGCATAAATATAAATGACTCAAAAGTAATGAGAAGCAGTAAATTACAGAAGAGTAAATGGCAAGAATGTAAAGTGCAGAAACATAAATGACTTAATTGTAAATGGGAATGGGGAATAACAGAATGTAAAGAAAGCTATAAAGAATGTGGAAGATGAGAATAGGGGAAATTCATTGAGATCAGGAGATGTTGTTCTCTTTGGATTAAATTCAGCTCATCTCATCTTCAATCATGCAACTCATTGACCTCTTGGCAATCATGATTGATTGAACCCCAATTCTTTGGTGATTCAATCTCTTAAATCTTGATAATCAGCTAATTTCTTGGTCTAATTGCTCATGAAGAGAGATATGCTTGGTCCCTGATTACCACACATCCTTAAAGATCCAAATAGTGGGTGAATTTTATGTCACCATATCCAATCACCAAAACCCAGATCTACTCAAGTGTGAGAAGGGATTTCAAGCATGGTTTCATATTTCTTTTTCTAAGGTTCCCATGAAACCCATTTTGCATTCAACCTCTTTCCCAAGATGATTGAACACTAGCATTAAAACGAAATTTCTTCTAGCAACTCAAAGAGAAGATGAAGAGAAAAAGAAATTCACTATCATTAATCCATCAAGTACAACAGAGCTCCCTCTCTCAATGAGAGGGAATTTAGCTACTCAAAGCTTAAGAGAAAAGTACAAGAGATGGAAGAGATGAAAAGTAAATCTAACTATACTTCAGCAAAACTACTACTCAACAACCCCTTCTCTGTACTTTAAGGGGTTATTTATACTACTCCTAGCACTAGAATTAAGAAAATACAAAAGAGAAAAGAAAATTACAGCTGAAAGGAAAGAAAAACTCAATAAATGTGACCTTCAGACTTGGCGTGTGGCTGGCGTTTAAGTGGCGTGCCACGCCTAGCCACTAAATTTGGCTTGGCGCGCCACGCCCAGCATTCAAGTTGCACGCCTCCTGTGTTGGCATCCCTGGCGTGCCACGCCTTCGAACCCAAGTGGCACGCCCAGGGTCTTCTTAAGCATTAGCTAGGCTAACGTGCCACGCCCTCGAGCCCAAGTGGCACACCCAGGCTCTTCTTAGAACTTGACTAGCCTGGCGTGCCATGCCTTTGATCCCAAGTGGCACGCCCAGGCTCTTCCTTCATGTTCTTCTTCACTGGACAATCGAACTAGCGTGGCACGCCCAAGGTCTGGCGTGCCACGCCCATTGTGGTTGCTTCATCTTCCTCTCTGGATTTTACTACTCGCGTGCCAGCCCAGCAGTTGGCGTGCCACACCCATGAAGACCCTTCTTCATGTCTCTGGAAAACGTAACTGGTGTGCCACACCCATAATGCATGCTTCCTTGCTCCAGTAGCTGGCGTGCCATGCCCATCATTCAAGTGGCACGCCTAGTCTTCCTCTCCTTGGTTGCTCAAGTTGGCGTGCCACGCCTTCGACCTCAAGTGGCACGCTCAGCCTTGGTGTTTGGTTTTCTTTAGCATTGACGTGCCACGCTTGGGACTAAAGTGGCACGCCCAAGTGAGGATGATCGCTGGCGTGCCACGCCTTTGACACCAAGTGGCACGCCCAACTGTTTGGGTCTTCAACCTCTTCTCTGAAAACTTGAACTGGCGTGCCACGCCTTGATGATCAAGTGGCTCACCCACCTTAAGGTGACTCCTTCAAGCTTGGCGTGCCACGCCTGGGTCTTCAAGTAGCACGCCCAAGTGATGGGCTAGAGTTGGCGTGCCACGCCTTCGATACCAAGTAATACGCCCAAGTGGTTCTCCCCTTCTGGATTGATGAACTGGCGTGCCACGCCCAATGGTTCAAGTGGCATGCCCATGGTGTGTGATGGACTTGGCGTGCCACGCCCCTTTTGTGGCCTTCAACACTGCTCTCTGGAAAATGATACTAGCGTGCCACGCCCAGTAGGTGGCGTGCCACGCCCTTGTTAAAACCCAAACATTCCTTTCTAGAAATCGTTACTAGCGTGCCACGCCCTGGTTCTGACATGCCACGCCCACATATTTTCATGGCGTTTGTTCTAAGTGGCACGCCAGTTTCATACGCCCAGCTTTATTTTGTTGTTTTCTTCCCTTTTTTTGTTGCTCCTTTCACCTGAAATTCAGCACAAACGCATTTCAAAGCAATATACCATAATATTCATTAATTAGTTCATGAATTGCAATGATTTAATGAGATTATGCTCTTTTATGGTCTTTTTTAGATAAGAAAAAAGGATAAATGATGCAAGTCATCATAGCCCCACTTTCAAAGATTGTTCTTTCTCTCCTGAATACCACACTCTACTTGTGTCTTCCCTCTTCTGTAACTCAAAACAATCCCTTCTTCTATACTAGAACTTCATCTTCAAACTCATCATTTTTCACTATATCTCCATCAACAGCACCAAGTAAATACATTTTCTAGCAATAATGTTTTCAATTAGTTAAATTGCTTTAATTACTCTAAATAAAGAATAAATTAGATTAGTAACCAGAAATTAATTTGTGTTGATTAATTTATTGTTAGTAATAATAGTGTTGAACCTAGTATTAGTTAGGGTCATAATTTTACTTAGATTAAGATAGTACTAAAATATATTTTTAGCTTGTAAATGAAAACAGTACTTAATATATTATTAAGATACATTAAACATACTTTATATATAGTATATATTGTTGTAAAAGAATTTAAATACTTAAATATATATGACAATACATACGAACATATATTAACTTTTTTAATATATATAATTGTATATGAAATTTGAACATACGTACATATTTTTTATTTAAATTGAAATACGATATATTATATAATGTATATTGACAAAATATATTAAATTTATTTTATTTATACATATTTTTATATATTATTTAAATATATATTTATATATTTAAAAATAAGTTAAACATATTTAATATAATATGTTAATATATATTGTTTACATATATTATTTACATGAATATAAAATATAAGATTTGATGCCATATATTCTTTACATGTGCGAAATTTATTTTATTTAATGCATTATTAAATTTATGTTGAATAAATGTTAAAGTGGAGTATGTTGTTTATTTCAAACAGAATAAAAAGTATTTTATGTAATATTATTTAAATATATTTTTATTTATTTATTTAATGTTAGAGAAATATTAGATATATATTAGATATAGTTTATATAATATAATAGTTCTTTTGTTTCAGAAAGAATATAAACAGAAGATGGTTCGTGACATTATGTGTCCTGAAGATTATATTGTTGAATACCTTAAATGTCTACCATATGTAATTATTTTTATGTTTGTTTATTAATACAATATTGTTGTTATTATAATTAGTGTTGTTGTTCTTATTATTATTATTATTATTATTATTATTATTATTATTATTATTATTATTATTATTATTATTATTTTTTATGTTTGTTTATTTTTTTGTTATTATTGTTAATTATAATTTTTTATTTGTTTCAACGTTCAAGAAATTTGGAATCAAGACATCTGCAACAAGATTCATATGATTCTTGAGTTGAAATCGAGTTACAAGAGAGTGGATTCTATCACATATCTCAAATTGAGAAAATTATTTTGCACAATGCCGAGCGATGGCGTCCAGAGGCTCATACTTTTCATCTTTCACACGGTGAATGCACGATTACCTTAGAGGATGTTATAATGATATTTGGACTCCCGATAGATGGTATGCCGGTGTCAGGATTTATAGATAGCAACACTGATGGCCTTGAAAATGTATTCATGATACAATTTGGTATTATACCTACTGCCGCTGATCATAAAGGAAGCGATGTCAAGCTTGCATGGCTCCGCTCCTAAAGCGGCGCATGCAGTTGGATACCGCACTTGGCAGACAAATGTACGTATAGATACACTTATTGTTGTTGTTTGGCACAAATTTATTTTCTGATAAGTCAGGATTGACAATCCATTGGAAGTTCTTGCCTTTGCTCCGAAATTTTTCTGACATTAGAGGCTTTACCTGGGGATCCGCTTGCCTGGCACATTTGTATAAGACATTATGTCGGACATCACGATATAATTGCAAGGAGGTGGATGGCCCATTGGCACTACTTTGTATATGGGCTTGGGAACGGTTACTGTTCCAAGCACCTATGCGATTGCATCCTAGTTTTCCGCTTGCGTGCAAGTAAAATTATTTCATATGTTAACATATTATTGCATATGTATTGTTTAATTGTATTATTTAACATATATTGGTTCTGAATGTTATAAATTGATTTTATTCCAGTTGGATGTTTTGGCGCTTGCATTTTCACAAATACCAAAAGTGGACCATCTCTCACATCAGGCGTTTACTAGATGATATTCCTGCAGATGGGGTTAGCTTTTTTGTTCTATTTAACAGTGTTGTTATTAATATTGGCATTATATTTGTATTTGTATTTATGCACTGGTTTTGGAATGTATTTGCAGTTTGTGTGGAACCCGTATAGTCCCGATCATATAGAAAATATTGTAGTTCCAAATGACATCTTGCAGCATCAATTGATGTGGAGTGCAACTGTGCCACTAATATCATTTGAAGCATTGAGTGTTGCATCAGATCGAGTGATGAGGTAGTTCGGTCTGGTGCAGAAAGTTCCTGGAGAAGCTACTCGTCTTACAGAATCTCACAACGCGGTTCTGACTGGACCAAAGAATAAAGATTGGAGAGTTGAACATTCTCAATACATTATGAGATGGACAAATCGTTTGAGTTCCATTCTGGTTGGTGATCTTGCACTGCACTATCAAGCATCTCATCGGTATATGCAATGGTATACAGAAGCATATGGGACTCAGCTGCGATTGACAAGTTATGTTCCACAGCTACAACCACAACCACAGCCACAGCCACAGCCACAACCACAATCACAGCCACAGCCACAACTGCAGCCACAGCCCATCATACACCCATACCAACTGCCAAATTCCTTTCCACACCAGTACCCATACACACAGCCAAACCCTGAGCCTGGACCCTCATTCTTCAGTTAGTTATTCCCTGACTCACACTCACTACACATGCCGCCCTACCAGGCATATTATTGACCTTCTATGTCACAGAATGTAGACACAGCTGTGCAATCATCAAACTGCCAGCTATATCAGTGAGTGGCTGAAATAGAGACATCTCAATGGGTAAATGAATTGTTCTTTGACCCTCAGCTACAAGTGTAGCAATCCCAGCTTCAACCTCCTACAGTCAATGAGCAGGCACCATAGCACAGTCAGCAATTGCCTGAAATTGCGCCGGGTTGGTCATCTGTGGATTCGAGACTAAGACATCGCAATCCTTCTCCATGCTCGGGGTCTAGAAGGTCTATTGACTCGATCCAGAGTGTCGCTAGAGGGATTTGTCATAGTAATGTTATTGATTTCCTCAAGTGCAAGCACCAACGATTGCGGCTGATAGTGATAGTGCGAATAACAGTGAAGATGATAGTAATGGTAATAGTGTATTTAATATTAGTGTATTTATCATTGTTAATGAATCGCAATACTTGATTAGTGTATTTGTTATTGTGGTTGTTTATGTCATGTAGCTGCGACGGAAGATATAGATGGGGCGGAAGGTGCGAGAAGTGTCCATGCTTTTGATGTACATAGTAAGGGGTATAACTTGAGGATTGACCCAACACGTAGGAGCGCAAGTAGATATACCCCCTTCCAATATAAAAAAGGCAGTAAAAAAATGTACTAAATTTGTGAAAAAAACATTTAGCAAGTAATTTATATATTTGTTGTTCTCCTATTGTTGTAAGACTACGATTGTGGTAAGACTGCTATTGTAGTTTTTTAAAATTCACAGCAAAATATAGTATTGCTCTAGTTCATAATGTATTATTTAATTTAATTATGATGTAGTACATAATACAATACAAGAAGTAAATAAATGCCGAAAGCCATAAGAATTATGAGCACCACTACTAGCAATAGATCCTACACGCTGGGGACATCTACTTCGACTGTGACCCTGACCTCTATAAAGCCTGCAATGCCTAGGACCACGCATATCACGTATATCCATTTTATTCAAAAAACGAGTTATTTTGGGACTCCTTTTGGATACTCGCCTTAAGTGAGGATTAGGTATTTTGCCTTGGTCCTTGATATACAGACCATGTTGCTGGGTTTTCTAATGGCTTAAACCTTGCTCTATACACCTTTTTTATCTCCTCCATTTTATATACGTCATGAACATATTGTTGCTAATCAAGTCATTGGTTCGCACAACATGCAAAGACATGACGACAAGGAATTCGATATGTTTGAAACTCACCACAATCACAATGCCGTTGACGGAGATTCACCACATATTCTATACTGCCAGGCATCTGGCGCACCTCAAAGACCTCGTTCTGCCTATCAAACAAGTTAACTTGGATGTTCCCCGCTGCCTGCTAATTTAATTGAAGTTTGTTGATTGCATACTAAGAGAATACATGTCCCGCATTCTTTCAAGCTTCAGCCTCAGCCTTCTTCCTAGTGAACAACTCATTTAGTTTGTAAAAAGTTGCCTTGATGTGATAGGAAGATGTCGTGCCCCTTTCAATACCCCATTGATGCACTCTATTAGGTTTGTGGTCATATGACCCCAATAATATCCATTATCGAACATCAAAGCATATTGCTGTCGTGGGATCCGATCGAGCCACTGAGTGTAAGCCTCACCACGCTCGTGTAATCTTGCATACTTCACATTAAACTCACGCACAGTCCTACAATAACATGTAAAAAAAAAACAAGAAAACAAAAATAATAAGTTCACCACATAACACTAACATCAATATGTCACTATAATTTACGTACCCATATTTACAATCAACTTCTGTAAATACAGTGCCTTGAAATTCCTTAAGAAGTTGGATGTTATGTGCTTAACACAAAACATGCGGATAGCTCCCAGAGGCTCCCATGATCCGTTACTACGTGCTATTGCTGAGGTAATAGAGTCATGTCGATCAGAGATAAGCCCAATACCATCCCGAGTCACCACATGTGTGCGCAAATGAGTAAGAAAGAAGTGTCATGCATCAGAAGTCTCACCCTCAACAACGGCAAATGCAAGAGGCATAATATTTCCATTGCCATCCTGAGAAACTGCAACTAAGAGAGCTCCTTTGTATTTGCCATACAGATGTGTGCCATCTATTTGGACGATTCATTTGAAGCTCCTAAATGCTCTAATGCAAGGGTAAAAGCTCCAAAACACTCGTGTCAGTATCCTAATATCCTGGACCACCTCATCTCCTTAGTAAGCTGGTGTAGTTTTGCTCTCGACTGCTGCTGATGGATCTTTTTGTACCATTGCTTCAAAACACGATGGCAAAGCTTCGTAAGAAGCTTCCCAACCACCAAAAATATTTGCAATTGTCTTTTACTTGGCCAGCCATGCTTTGCGGTAACTTATCGTATAATTGAATTTCGATTGCACTTCAGCAATCACAAATTTCACCTTTAAAGATGGATCAACTTCAACCAATGACTTTATCACCTCTGCAATCATGTCTGAGTTGAGCTTCGCATGATCTTGAGAAATTGTTGTCTTGGTGCATGTATGACTACCATTGTACCGCCTTATAACCCAACAAAGCTTTCTCTTAATAAGACTAGCCCTGATAAGCCAATCGCAATTTGTTCCATATTGCATACACTTAGCATAAAATGTGGTTGGCTCAGATTCACACACTCGATAATCCACACCCCGACGAATGGTATAATCTTTAATTGCTACAATCACAGTTTTTTTAAAACTCCATGCCGATGACAAATTCACTATTCGTAACAACAACAGGGTCTACACCAATATAACAAAAAATAATTCTTACAATTACTAATAGTAATAACAATAATAATATTAATAAATTAATAATAATAATAATAACAACAAATAATCATAATAACAAATAATAACAATAATAGTAATGGGATTTGGATTCTCTAAACTTTGAATTTTACTTTAGAGAGTAAAGTGTGATCTCTCACTATTTATTTTATAGGTGGGACCAAAAATAAATATGAAAGAGAAATCATTCAAGGGTAGAAGATTACACTTTACTCTCTAAAATACAAATTTAAAATTTAAAGGATCCAAATTCATAGTAATGCGTATCATAATAAAGGCTAATAATAATTATTATAATACTAATAACAATAAAAATAGAAAACTACTTACCTGCATTGACAAACTCAGGAAATTCTCGTCCATTCATAGCATCTAGATCCAAAGCGTGCATAAAAGAAGGCTCTCTAGATGGATGTTGGCTCGTTAGTACATTTGTCACATCTGCAACTTCAGGCTCAACTATGATATCATCTTCGTCGACATCTTTAGCTAGACCAACAACATGATAAGTGCGTTTCGAATTCCTTTTCACTTTCAGTGTTATAAACCGTCCAGTCGATGTTGGGTTCGGGTAAATCAACCTCAACTAATTCTTCGAATTCAACATATAACTTGATAACTGATACTTATGCCCGTATTTACTAGTAGATCGAAAACATCCCTTGCATACTTGAATCGTCAATTACATACATTATTTGAAATTGAACAAAACCACCAAATACTAACACAGGTTGTCTATAGAGAATATTTGTGACTCTCTTTAATATTTGATTATCAACGTATTTTGACAAAGTATACTTTTAAATTCCTCATATATTATTCCAAAAGGAATAACAACATTATATAGATTTTCACATACAAAACTCACACCTTCAAATATTTGTGGAAAGATTTAGCCATTATAATATATTTTCAAACTAACACTTCCCTCCGTTTTTATTCTCTTACTCTCTCAACGAAATAAAACACACTCACACTCAACAAATTCGTTCTTCTTTTTATAATACTAAAAATATATTTTTTTAATCTAAAAAATACAGTATGTCCCCTATGTAATGTTAATCCACCCCCTACGTACAATATGCTATTCTTGTACTATCAACACGCCTCTTTGTATTATGTGTTTAATATTAAACTAATATAATACGCCTCTTATATTGTATTTTTTTATTTTTAAAAATGCAATCCACCCATTTGTATTGTATTTTTTTTTTTTGGTAAGTATTTGTATTGTATTTTTTTATTTTAAAAAAAATTGCCTAGAAATATGCAAAACACCCCGCATCCAATAATGAAGCATCACACCAAACCCAAACCCAATATAAAAAAAATTGAGCCGCAGACGGAGCCTAATTGACTAATTGTACTCATGAAACTCACCAAAAAGAGAAAAAGAACTCAAAATGTTCAAAACTCAAAAATTAAATCTTTTCCCGCTTATACCCCACACCATACGTCCATACCCCAAAATCTTCTCTTCTCCTCCTTCCACATCCCTCGTTTCAAGTTTCACTCCTTTTTCCCAAATCACACTAAAAACCCTAATTACTAACTCTCATTCTCATTTTCATGTCCACTCGCCGGATCAAAGACCGTGACGGCGGAGACCCCACCGCCGCCACCCTCCGCCGCTCATCCAGGTCCGTAACTCCACCGCTCTCCGCCTCTCGCAATGCCCGTTCCCATGATGCCTCGGCTACGACCAAGCTTTCTTCCTCCGCCTCAGTAAAGTTCTGTTCTTCCGCCGAGAAAGAAAACCGCCATAAGCTCCGCCGATCCACGTCTCATGGATCCGAGAAGCCCACGATCCGAGCCGTGCCACGTGTCGACAAGGCAGCAATCACTGCTGCGGCGTCAAGAGATTCCGTTGTCCGGAGATCCACTACTTCGGTCCCCAGAGGCAGAAGCTCAAGCCGTTCTGAATTCAATAGAATCTCTTCGGATTCCCGCGAGTCCCGAAAAATGCATCTGGATCGGGCCAACCCGACTCGAGAACCGGGAGGGAGCTTCAGAAGCGCCGAAAAGGTTACAAATTTAACGGGTAAGGGAAGTGGCGAAAAGCGTGCTTCTAAAATAGTGGGTGGGAAGATTCAGAGAGAAAAATATTCGATTTTGAAAGATGGGAGCAAGGTTTCGGAAGAAACTAGTGGTTGTAGTAGTGGGAAGTCCTCTAATAGGCTTCACGAGAAGCTTGCGTTTCTTGAAGGGAAGGTTAAGAGAATCGCTTCGGATATAAAGAAGACTAAGGAGTTGTTGGATATGAACAACCCTGATGCGTCACAGGTGATACTTTCGGATATTCAGGAGAAGATTTCGGGGATTGAGAAGGCTATGGTTCATGTCACTGGTGCTGATTCTGGTAAAGTGGGTAGTTATAGTAATGGAAATGTTGAAAACATTTGTAAAGGGGAATCTGAGAATGATGAATCTAAGAGATTGGGTGAAGGGAAGAGCTTGATCAAAGGGTTGAAAACTGAGGAGCTTGAGGATAGGTTGTTCCCTCACCATAAGTTGATTAAGAATCGGATACTATTGAAGGAATCATGGTCGTCCTCGTCAGAGAGCTGTTTAGGTAATGGATCTGATGATGTGAAGGCTAAGGTGGAAGATAACAAGGTGCTAAGTCCTGTTAGTGAGAATTCAATTGCTGTGGAGTTTTTGGCTTCTCTTAATAACGACAAGGAGATAAGTGTGGGTGGTGGTGGTGGTGGAGTCAGGTGCTGCGAGGTGCAGGAAACTGAGGGTGGTCCCAATGCGATGAAGGGCTCTTCGTCTGACTTGAATCAGAGGTCTGACAACATTGATATGCTTCTTGAGTCTGACGAGAAGCTTGAGGAATTTGATGATCAGGAGAATAAGCAGGAAGCATTTGTTGGAGATGAGATGGATGAAGCTTTCAATTATAAGCTAAATGAGATCGGAGACAAGAATGCCACTGGAGGATGGTTTGTGTCTGAAGGGGAGGCTGTCATCCTTGCTCATGATGATGGTTCGTGTTCGTATTATGATATTGCCAATTGCGAGGTATGTAAATCGATTAGTAAATCTAGCATGTATTGTTATAATTGTTGCCTTATCAAGTTTGCTATGATTGATTTATATATAAATTGTTTAATAGTGAGTTATTTGACTATGCTTTTTCATCTTACAACATAAGTTATCTTCTTTTCCTATCATGTTTTTTATTTGATACCCGGTATAGTTCATGCTATAACGTGCTTGTCGTTATTAAGATAAGTTGTTCTTCCATGGATGAGCAGTCATACGTGTGTATGGACAAAATATATAGATGTACCCTCTAAGGGTTCCTTGAAGGTGGGTCTTGTGGGTAACCTGGCAGTTGACAACAAAACGATGTGGATGAAATTCAAAATAAACCATATTATATTTTGTGAAATTTAGTAAACACTAGAGCTACATTTTACCTCTCAAGATAAATGATTTTTTCATATCACGTTTTTGTTGTGAATGCCATTTTAGTTTTGTCAATGATGTTTATGAATATGAATAATGCTGGTATGATATTGTAGTCTCAACTTTACTATGTTTTAGATTATTACGTTCATATTTGCAGTTTGGCCTAGTTACAATAACGAAGTATTATTTTAAGCTGAATAATTACTATTTTTTTTCTTAGGAAAAAGCTGTATATGTGCCCCCACCTGAAGTGTTACCTAATATGTGGAGAGATTGTTGGGTAGTTCGTGCCCCTGGTTCGGATGGTTGCTCTGGAAGGTTTGTGGTAGCTGCATCTGCTGGCAATACTATAGATTCAGGATTCTGCTCATGGGATTTTTACACCAAGGAAGTGCAAGCTTTCCAGACTGAGGTTGGTACAGCATCTTCAAGAACAGCACTTAGACCTTTGTCCAATAATGTTGTGCAGAGGAGAAGTTCTGCATTTGGCAACTTGGCAGCAGAAGCCAAGCAATGTTGGTATAAACCCTGTGGACCCCTGATCATCTCTACTACCAGCTCACAGAGAGCTGTGAAAGTTTTCGATGTTCGTGATGGGGAGCAAATCATGAAATGGGATGTTCAGAGGCCTGTTCTTGCAATGGAATATTCTAGCCCTTTGCAATGGAGAAATAGGGGAAAAGTAGTAGTAGCAGAATCCGAGTCCATTTCTCTTTGGGATGTGAACTCACTCAATCCTCAAGCTTTGCTTTCTATTTCGGTGGGTGGGCAGAAAGTTTCTGCTCTACACGTGAGCAACACTGATGCTGAGATGGGTGGAGGAGTTCGGAAAAGGTCAGTTTCTGCATTACTTTCTTTGTTTTAACAATTCTGTAGTTATTGCCATAACTTACTCTTTTTGATTAAACTATATCCTCTATAGCTTTTCCTTTTAGTGTATCTATTAAAGTATCAATCACTAGGAACTAGCATAATGGCCATATTTTAATTCTCTAAATTATACTTCTCCTTTGTGATTCTGCTATTATAAAATAAAAGCATGATAAAGAAAGAGATTTCTCAAGTGATTTTGGTTCATGCATTTTAACCATTTTCTTTTTCTGTTGTTAACTAAGAGTAATAAAATTCATTGCAGAGTAAGTTCCTCAGAAGCCGAAGGAAATGATGGTGTGTTTTGCACCTCAGATTCCATTAACATCTTGGACCTCCGCCAACCCTCTGGCATTGGCCTTAAAATATCAAAACATGGCATCAGCGCGCAATCAGTTTTCTCTCGTGGAGACTCTGTTTTGCTTGGCTGTACTAGCTCCAATGCAATGGGCAAGAAGCAATCCTCATATATGTTGCAACAATTCTCGTTGCGCAAACAAGGACTATTCCACACTTACGCCTTTCCAGAATCTAATACCCACTCACACTATGCAGCAATCACCCAAGTTTGGGGTAATTCTGATTTTGTCATGGGTATTTGTGGCCTCGGACTTCATGTCTTCGATACGCTAAAAGATGATGATGCATTGAAGATTCTCAACATGGATTCCTCAAATTCACAAACTTTTAGAGAAATCATTGGACCAGATGATTTGTATTGCCCTTCATTTGATTACATCGGATCTCGTGCTCTTTTAATATCAAGAGATCGACCAGCTATATGGAGGCATCTAATAGTTTAATAGTATTAATAACTAGTAGTAACTATCTTTGTTAATGTTCGTAACTGTTGCAGAGGTGACGAGCTAAGGAGTTTTAGAGATTCTAGTTTAAGTCAAGTTGGAACCAGACCGAGAAGGCAATTTACGAAAACATTTCGATACTTTAAGTTATTACTTATTAGTATTTTTAGGTGTTAGAGAGAAGTGTGTTACTTGTTAAGTTTTTCTTTTTTCCTGTAATACATTGTTTTGATGTGACTGTTTGTAGACATTTACTGACTTTAATGTACTACTTTAATGCCATGCTTTGATGTTACAAGTTAAAGAGTTTATGCTTTTTTTATAATATATCTGTTAAGCTTTGTGAGCCAGGAACGTAGCGAACTTGTTTAATCGGAATAATGGAGCAATTATTCTTGTCCAAAACAGGTTCTCAATTCGCATTTTTGACTTAATGACTTCATTAAAAATATTTGAATTTGATGGATAAAGCCCAAATATATATATATTTTTTGCATTTTACATTAAGCGTAAAAAAATCCTTTAAGAAAACTTTTCAATTTTCCTGAACAATTATTACTTTCCGGTTTTTTGAACCATCAAAAGTGAAGTGTCAATTGCTTTTATGACCATTTCAATCAATGTAACTTCTTATTTATAAGCATCACTTCATTTTTTAAAACCCTATTTTCATTAAAACTTTTCAAAACTCTGAGATTTTTTATTCATCGTCATCTGAGTAATGAAGCAATTTATCAGCCCCTTCTTCCTGATCTTTTCTAGTTTTCGCAACAATCTTTAATCAAATCCAAGGAAGAAATTTACCTTTTATTCATTTACATTACAAATGCATCCTTCTTTTGTTCATGAAAGTTTTGCTTTTCCTGAAATAATGATGAGACAGCGAGATCGAGAGCGAGATAGAGCGAAAGCGCGGGGGGGGGGGGGGTAGGGCTCACGAAGTTGACAAGGATCCACGAGTTTGGAACAGGGAAGAGTATCGACGGTTGGAACATGAGTCTTTCTCCATTTTTGTGGATCACCTTCCAGAAGACATTTCAAAGAGGGACCTGTTTCACTTGTTTAACTGGACTGGGCGCATCAACGATATCTATCTATCCCGGAAATATAAGAATGGTGGCATCTATATGTTTGCGTTTATATGGTACACGACGAGAGGTGGATGATATGGTAAGTAATGGAGTTTATGATGGGACTATCGAGGCCAGAAGGAAGGCATTAGTCACTGATGCTCGCTCGAGGGTTACGTCGGAATAGATTTTCTCAATAAAGTCCCGTTGCAAGTATAGCTCTACCAACAACAATCCTCGAGGATCAAATTTAGAAGGGATTTGGTTGTCACAAGTTCAACCCCAATAAAAGTAACCGAAGTATTCAAACCTCGGGTCGTCTCACAAGGAATGGGCAAACATGTGCTTCAATATTGGTTAGAATTCCGGGGTTGTGATTTATGAGCAAGAAAATAAAATAGGAATCTTAACAAGCAAGTAATCTTAAAATGCAAGGAACTATTCAAATAACTAAGCAAGATGTGAGCAATTCCAAACTAACAGGATAACATTCAATATAATTCAACTCTAAAACTAAACAATAACTATGACTAAGACAAGACAATTAGAATTTGGGTTTTCAAATATGAATGACAAAAATAACTCTTGGCTAGACATGGGAATTGGGGTTACTATCCTTGTCTAATAACCATATCTTGACAATTATGAGGAACCAAACTCATTAAGTCTACTTCTATACTTGAAGTATGTTAAATGGTTTGGTCAACATCAACCCATAAGGTCTAACCTCACTACTAATTGACTTAGTAGTAGGTTAGTGTCAATGGCTATCAAATTGACCACTAAGGGTTCCCAAATCATCAAATCCATTAGACCCAATGACTCAAGTTTACCCAATTCCCTTAGCCTAGGCCAAGAGTAAAGAGAACTACTCCATAATCAAAGTAAACAATTCATCAAACACATAGTAAGCATTAATAAAAGACATGTTCAAATTGCAATTAAATTAAGATTAACAAATACCCACTAACAATTATCAACATACAATCACTCAAACAACACGATTAATCATAGAAATCATCAATGTAACATTGGCAAGTCAAGATTCACAACATTCATGCAATGGGTATAAAGTGACAATTGACAAGAATTCATGAAACTAACACAAGATCTAAGTAAAATTATACCAAGGAATTCAAATTAAACAATCAAAACTAGTAATTAACAAGATCCAATTCAGAATTCAACAAGGGAATATCAAATTAAAGCTAGATCTAGCGAGGAACAAGGGTTTCTCTCTCTAGAAGAACAAGAACAAAAAACTAGCTAAAAATTGTGTCTAAGTGTAAAATGATTGATCCCCCCTTTCTCCTAGCATCCTTGGGTCTTTTCCATGCAGAAACAGCTTGAATTTGGGCCTGATGAGCCTAAAAAATCGCCAGGCACGATTTCCTTTGATGAGGTCACGTGCAGCCTTCCGCACGTGCGCGCCATGCGTGCGTGCGCGCCAATTGCTTTTGTGATCCACGCGTGCGCGCTAGGTGCGCGTGCACGTCGGTGGGAATTCTCTGACCCGCGCGGATGCGTCCATCCTTGCGCGCCGCTTCCAGCTATCCTCATGTACACTGCGCATGGAGTGCGCGTGCGCGCCCATGCTGAGTTTTCCAAAATTCAAATCTTCATGTTCCTTCCTCTTGTGCATGCTTTCTTTCTTTCTTTTAGGCCATTCTTGCCCTATTGATTCTGAAATCACTCAACAAACACATCACGACATCGAATGGTAATAGAAGAGGATTAAAATATAGCAATTTTAAGGCAAAATAAGCATGTTTTTCATCATGAAGCAATATTAGGAAGAAAACACAAAACCATGCAATTCTTGTGAATAAGTGTGAGAAATATTGACAAAACCCCCCAAATTCTACACAATATAAACAACAAAATTAGGGTTTATCAAATCTCCCCACACTTAAACCAAGCATGTCCTCATGCTTAAAATAAAAAGACCAAAGATCATGGTAAGAAAGGTGTTCATACCCTGAGTCGAGTTATCCGACCTGGGATGATTGACGACAAAGCAACTGACCTCTTCAGGTCGAGCGGACCGACTTCTTCTTAAAGAACTCGGCCAAATCGACAGGAAAGCCCATAAAGGGCCCAAGTAGAGGAACACGACCCAAATCCAAAGGCCGTCCGAGCCTATAGAGATAAGGGCGGTTCCCTTGAAGATAAGCTGACCTCAACTCAAAGATAAAGATAAGATAAGATAACTAACTTATCTTATCTAGAAAGGTCACTCTACAACTACTATAAATACACTGGAGCACCCAAGTATAACTCATACTCTGATTCTACTAAAGACCTGTTTAACACCCATGCTAACTTAAGCATCGGAGTCTCTTGCAGGTACCCCCCACCCTCCGGTGACCAAAGATCAGCAGTGCGTCCAGTCCAACAAGTCAGACACAACAGCTCCGACCAGCACAGAAGATCTCATCCGAGATCGACCTACAGTTTCAGGTAACCCTCGGAACATTGGCGCCGTTGCCGGGGACCTGGAAGTGATCCCATCACCATGGCGGACAACCATGACAACGACCACGATTCAGGTCTGGAAGAAAGAACACCGCACAAGAACGCGGATGTCACGCTACAAGATACTCCGGAAACCAACAAGGACAAAGACTCGCCAAATCCAGGGGCAATAGAAGCGCTCCTAGATCGCCTAAAACAACTAGAAAAAGAAACTCAACAACAACGGGAAATCGGAAGAGATCTACAAAGAGAGGTGCGGCGACGTCGGGAGTTGGAAGAAAAACTACAGCAATTAGAAGCCGATCTCAAATCAAAAGCCCCTCGGGCCAATCTCGAAGAAAATTCACGCAAAGAGCAAGACCCGTTCACCAGGGAAATCATGAAAACCAAAATTCCAAAAGACTTCAAACTCCCGGATATGACCCTGTACGATGGCACCACGGATCCCAACCACCACCTCAGTAACTTCAGTAGCAGAATGTACCTCACCGACGCCCTAGATGCTGTTCGCTGCAAAGCCTTCCCAACAACTCTCACAAAGACAGCCATTCGATGGTTCGACAACCTACCCCCAAAGTCCATCTCAAGCTTTGATGACCTAGCTAAAAAATTTCTAGCCAGATTCTCCATCCAAAAAGATAAAGCCAAGCATGCCCCCAGTTTACTAGGGATCAAACAAGGAGTCCGGGAGAGCCTCCGCAACTACATGGAGAGATTCAACAAAACGTGCATGGACATACAAAGTTTACCCACAGAGGCCGCCATCATGGGACTCATCAACGGCCTATGAGAAGGACCTTTCAGCCAATCTATATCAAAAAAGTACCCGACCTCCTTGGATGAAGTGCAGGAACGAGCAGAAAAATACATCAACATGGAAGAAAACGCTCGGTTAGGAGAGACCTCAAAATCGGGGGCCTCTTACCGAGATAGAGACAAGGAATCCAAGAGGAAAGAAGATCGACAAAGGGAGAAAATAAAAAAATACCATAATTACACTCCTCTCAGGGCATCCTTGGTCAAGATATACAAAGAAGTCTGCCATACAGAAAAAATCCCCCCAGCACGGCCACTCAAAGGCAAAAAGGGAGGAGGAAACCAGAAGGAATATTGTGAATACCATCGAGTCCGAGGACACTCCACAAACGAATGTTTCGACTTAAAAAATATCATAGAAAAATTGGTGAGAGAAGGAAAGTTAGATCGATTCTTGGCCACCCAAGATGATGATCAAAGAAAGAGACGAAGAGATGAAGATACCGAACGAACAGAACGATCGCCTCGGACACCAGAAAGACATGTCCACATGATACATGGCGGATTCACAGCAGCTGGGATCTCCAAATCCTCTCGCAAAAGATATCTCAAAGAAGTATATCATGTCGAAGGAGAGGATAAAGCACTCAACATCCCGGCAATAACATTCACTAAAGAGGACGCGTCCGGCATCATTGCAGGACACGACGATCCCATGGTCATCACCATCATATTAGCAAACGCCAACCTACACCGCACCCTAATAGACCAAGGAAGTTCCACCGACATCTTATTCAAAACAGCCTTTGATAAACTCGGCTTAGAAGAAAAAGAACTTCAAGCATATCCAAACAGTCTGTTCGGACTAGGAGACACCCCGGTTCGACCACTAGGATACATACCACTACATACAACTTTCGGAAAAGGAAACCAATCCAGGACCCTCAAAATAGACTACATCGTGGTCAATGTAAGTTCAGCTTACAATGCTCTCATAGGTCGGACAACACTCAACCAACTCGGTGCAATAGTCTCGACCCCACACCTATGTATGAAATTCCCAACATCAAAAGGGATAGCCACGATAAAAGCAGATCAAAAAATGGCACGTCGCTGTTACAACGAAAGCCTAAACCTCAGAGGCAAAGGAGAAGAGTTCCACACAATCGAGCTGGGCGGAGTTCAACGACGAGAAGAACTTTGTCCCCAGCCAGAGGGTGAGATAGAAAAGATTCAGATCGGGGACACCTCGGAAAAAATAACTAATATTGGCACAATCCTAAAAGGAGATTCAAAGGAATTACTAATACAATTCTTGCGAGATAATGTCGATCTCTTCGCATGGAAAGCCGCAGATATGCCAGGCATAGACTCTAAGCTGATGTGTCATAAGTTGGCGGTCTATCCAGGATCTCGGCCGGTACAGCAGAGACGAAGAAAACTTAGACCAGAGCGATCCCAGGCTGTGGAAGAACAAGTACATGCACTACTGGAAGCAGGATTCATAAGAGAAGTCAAATACCCACTATGGCTAGCCAACATTGTCTTGGTGAAAAAATCAAATGGGAAGTGGCGAATGTGCACCGATTACACCGATCTCAACAAGGCTTGTCCAAAAGACCCTTACCCACTCCCAAATATCGACGCTCTGGTAGACGCTTCCTCCGGATATAAATATCTCTCATTTATGGACGCATACTCGGGATACAACCAGATCCCCATGTATCCACCAGATCAAGAAAAGACTTCGTTCCTAACACCGAAAGCAAACTACTGCTACATTGTGATGCCTTTCGGTCTCAAGAACGCAGGAGCTACTTATCAAAGGCTAATGAATAAGGTTTTCTCGGATCACATCGAAAAGATCATGGAAGTCTACGTGGACGACATGCTAATAAAAACAGAAAGTGAAGAGACATTATTGTCCGACCTGGCCCAAGTATTCGATACCATAAGGAAGCATGACATGCGACTCAATCCTGCGAAGTGCACCTTTGCAGTAGAAGCAGGCAAATTCTTAGGTTTCATGCTTACACAAAGAGGAATTGAAGCAAATCCAGACAAATGTCAGGCCATACTCAACATAAAGAGCCCAACCTGTGTCAAAGAAGTACAGCAACTCAACGGGAGATTGGCCGCCCTATCCCGATTCTTAGCAGGAGCTGCGATAAGATCTCTCCCCTTCTATGCTACTTTAAGAAAGGGAAAGCAGTTCGAATGGACGACAGAATGTGAGCAAGCCATCCAAGACTTTAAGAAGTTCTTAGGACAACCACCTTTCCTCTCTCGACCACGAGAAGAAGAACCACTCATATTGTATCTCGCAGTAGGAAGCCGGGCAGTAGCATCGGCACTAGTCAGAGAAGACGAAAACGGACAACAACCCGTCTACTTCATTAGTAAAGCATTGCAGGGATCCGAGTTGAACTATCAGAAAATAGAAAAATTCGCCTATACTCTCATTCTAACATCTCGACGACTCCGTCCTTACTTCCAGGCCCACACCATCAAAGTTCGCACTAACCAGCCCTTGAAAGGAATATTGCAGAAAACAAATTTAGCCGGTAGAATTCTACAATGGGCAGTCGAGCTGTCAGAGTTCGACCTCCAATATGAAGCTCGGACGGCCATTAAGTCACAATATCTGGCCGACTTTATCGCAGAATTCACAGATGCCCTGGAAACCCTCACAGAGTGGAATCTCTATATGGACGGTTCTTCAAATAAAACTGGAAGCGGCGCAGGAGTGATAATAGAAAACAACCAGGGAACCCAAGTTGAGCTCTCCCTCAAGTTCGGATTCCCAGCTTCAAATAACCAGGCGGAATACGAAGCATTACTAGCTGGTTTGAAGCTGGCTGAAGAGGTTGGAGCTCGGAAACTCAACATTTACAGCGATTCGCAAGTTGTCACATCACAAATAACAGGGAGCTACCAAGCCAAAGATCCCACCATGAAAAGGTATTTGGATAAGACCAAGGAACAGCTCGGACAAATCGGGGAATATAAGATCTACCACATACCCCGAGAACAAAATACCCGAGCTGATGCACTCTCGAAATTAGCCAGCACCAAACCTGGGGGCAACAATAGAAGTCTCATCCAGGAAATACTACAGAACCCATCGATCTCGGAGGAACAAAAAGTCCTAACCATAACAGGCCAGGACCAAGGATGGATGACCCCCATAATCAACTACCTCAAAACAGGAACACTCCCCACGGAAGAAAAGGAGGCAAAGAGGCTAAAAAGGGAGGCACAGTATTACACTATTATAAACAACATCCTGTACAAAAGAGGGATCTCAGTACCATTACTGAAATGCGTACCGACCTCCCACACAAAGGAAGTATTAGAAGAAGTACACGGCGGCATTTGTGGCAACCATCTCGGATCACGAGCTCTCGCCAAAAAAGTACTCCGGGCGGGGTTTTATTGGCCAACTCTACAGAAAGAAGCTACAGAATTTGTAAAGACATGCCCACCATGTCAGAAACATGCCAACTTTCACATCGCCCCGCCAGAAGAGCTCATCAGCGTAACTTCGCCTTGGCCGTTTGCAAAATGGGGACTCGATCTTCTCGGACATTTTCCCCAGGGATCAGGACAAGTAAAATTCCTCATAGTCGGAGTAGACTATTTTACAAAATAGATTGAGGCAGAGCCCCTAGCCAACGCCACCGCTCAAAGAAGCCGAAAATTCCTATACAGGAACATTGTCACAAGGTTTGGGGTTCCACACTCCATCACCACGGACAATGGCACCCAATTCACAGACGCAGGCTTCAGAAGACTAGTAGCCGACTTAAATATAAAGCACCAGTTCACCTCCGTCGAACACCCTCAAGCCAATGGACAGGCCGAAGCCGCCAACAAATTCATATTGGCTGGGTTGAAACGGAGACTACAAGATGCAAAGGGAGCTTGGGCCGAAGAACTTCCACAAGTCCTATGGGCATATCGAACAACGCCACACTCCACCACAAATGAATCACCATTTCGACTAGCATACGGAGTGGAGGCAATGATCCCAGTAGAGATCGAGGAAGGGTCATCCAGAGTAGTCCACTATAATGAAGAAGCCAACTCTCAAATTCAGAGGGAAGAACTCGACCTCTACCTGAAATCCAAGAAAGAGCTCGGATCAGGGAAGAAGCGCTAAAACGACGGATGGCTTCCAGATATAATCAAAAGGTAGTACTGAGAAGTTTCACAGAGAATGATCTCATCTTAATCCGAAATGATATAGGAACAACTCGACCAGGAGAAGGAAAGTTGGCAGCAAACTGGAAAGGACCCTACCGAGTTGTAGAAGTACTCGGGAAGGGCTATTACAGACTGTCCGAACTCGACGGACGAGAGCTTCCTAGATCATGGCACGCTTGCAACCTAAGAAGGTACTACAGTTAGGAAGGTAACAGATCTCATTATTGGATGCACTCTTTTTCCTGAAAAGGTTTTTTAATGAGGCACCAAGTTGAGGCCCAGACACTATCCGACTTAAAGGGATGAAAAAATTCCCACATGTATATATTTGCACTTTTACTTTGAATAAAGTTTATTTAGATATTCTACAAGAATTCAAGATGCATTAATCTGAAGAATTCATCGTCCGATTATAAAGCGACAGGGCGGCAGAAAGTGAAAAACAATTTCACTGCACAACAACGATAAAGACAAACCGTTCGATAAAGGTGAAAGCGCGATTCACCCAAAGGACGATCTAAAGAGGCCAACTACTTTCTACAAATCAGCAAAAATGAACACAGAATAACATAAGAAGTTATCGAAAGCAATCCAAAAAAGAACCTGACGAGGTCTTACGGATAGCTAAAATAATAACTTAAAGACTGGCCGACGTCCATAAGTCGGACCAAGTCAACCCAAGTTATAAGTAAACCCTGGAAAGAGGTCTGGCCAACCCTATTAAAGAGGATTACTTTAACTTAGAAGGGCTCGACCTAACAAAGTCAGCCCAAAATAAAAAGGTTATAAAAGTAATCCCTGAAAGAGACCTGACAAAGGTCCAAGAAAGAGGATTACAAAAATAACCTAGAAAGAGATCGACCTAACGAAGTCGATCTCCTACAAAATACGAAAAGTTATAAAAGTAATCCCTGAAAGAGACCTGACAAAGGTCCAAGAAAGAGGATTACGAAATAACTTAGAAGAGATTGACATAAAGAAGTCGGTCTCCTACAAATGAAAAGTTATAAAAGTAATCCCTGAAAGAGACCTGACAAAGGTCCAAGAAAGAGGATTACGAAGTAACTTAGAAGAAGATCGACATAAAGAAATCGGTCTCCTACAACAAAAAGTTATAAAAGTAATCCCTGAAAAGAGACCTGACAAAGGTCCAAAAAAGAGGATTACGAAGTAACTTAGAAGAGATCGACATAAAGAAGTCGGTCTCCTACAATGAAAAGTTATAAAAGTAATCCCTGAAAGAGATCTGACAAAGGTCCAAGAAAGAGGATTACGAAGTAACTTAGAAGAAATTGACATAAAGAAGTCGGTTTCCTACAACAAACAGGTTATAAAAGTAATCTCTAAAAGAGACCCGACCAAGGTCCAAAAAAGAAGATTACTTTAAATAATTGAAAAAGATCGACATCGGTCAAACCACTTGGAAAAGAACAAAGAAGTCGGGCATGGATTGCTAATCGGATCCACGCATCGACAACAAACCAGTTCAAAGAGGCTAAGCAACAAGGCCTCAAAGAAGCTAAGACAGGCGCAAGCAAGCATGACATAAAATAACAAAGCCTCAGGGTCAGACCCAAAAGCTCAGAAGCTATTCGTTGTGTTTTTCAAAATAATGTTGCTAAACAAGCAACTAGAAAGAGCGTCAACAAAATAAACCAACCACAAAATAAAGAGTTTCAAAGCCCACAAGCCGGGCCAACTACAAATATATTCATAATAAATCAGCTAAAGGTTAGAAGACTTCTTGGCAGCATCAGTCTGAGAAGAAGGAGGGGGAGCCTGGAGAGGAACAGCATCCACAGTACCATCATCCCGGTTTAAGATCTGACAGTCAGGATCAGAAGCGGGAAGGTCGACCTTGGCAGGAGGAACAGTAGACGCTGACACCTTGGCAGAAGACACAGGGAGGGGATCGACCTCATCATCATCATCCTCGTCATCAGGGACAATCTTGCCATCCCTGACAATATTGTCCAGGCTAAAGAGGGTGAGATCGGCCTCGGGAGCAATGACCTGAACTTGCTCCTTCAAGTTCTCTTAAGCAGCAGTCACGCTGCCAACGAGATGACTTTGGAGCTCAGAATAATCTTCCCGGACACTGTCGAGCTCCCCCCTCAGGCGCACCACCTCCCGATAAGATGTAACGTAACTATCCTTATGCATCATGGCTGTGTCCTCAGACAACCTCAAAGAAGCTGCCAGTGATTGAGAACTCGCCTTCTCGTTCTCTAAGTCCTTCTCCAGCTTGGCTACTTTTATCTCAAGTTCCTCCTTCAACTCCCTCATCCGATCAAACTCTTGTTTTGCCTCCTCCATAAACGCTTTAGTGGCGTGGAGAGGGAGATTCTGAGCAGTCCGATATATGGCAGCCGCCATATACGCCATCTTTACGTGATTTTGGGCCATAAATTCCAAGTGATAGAGGATCGACACATCGTCCATGGAAAGGGCGCCATAGGGACCGATTTGCTGATCCACAAACTCAATGGCATTAAAATTAGGAGTATCGAGGTCGAAGGGCTTAGCTGTTTTTTGTTTTTTATTGGGAGGAGCAACAAATTGAGCGGCAGAAGTAGGGTGAGGATCCACCGAACGAACTCGGGGTGTAGGGATCACCTTCTTCACCCGAGGAGAACTCGGCACTGGTGGCTTCTCGCGCACTTGGGAGGACCCCTCCCCAGCCGCCTTGGCCGCAATATTTCTGGCAGCAGTCACCCTCTGTGCCCTCTTAAAAGCTTTTATGGATTCATTATTCTTCATTGCCTCTGCAAATAAAAATAGAAATTAAGCTACAAGTCAGACAAGTCGGAAAGACAGCTACAAGCAACATAAAAGGAAACACAAGATACCCAGTTCAGTTTGAAGAAGAGAAGGATTGGTTAGAAATTTCTTTGTGTCAAGATGGGGAGGTTGACCCCAGCGTTCTTCCAAGACAGTCACAAAAGCTCGCTTAGTCTCATCCAACATTTCCCACGCATATCTGGAGACCCTCACATCTTTTTTCCATTCCAAGGAAAAAGCAGGTTCGTCATTTTCATCCAAAAAGAAGGGCCGAGCTCCTTCAACAGCTTGGACCTTGAAAAAGTAGTTTTTAAAATCACGGAACGACTCGTCAAACATGGAAAAGACCTTCTTTCCCTGGGTAGAGTGAAAGGAGACCCAAGCCGACTTCTTTTTCACCACACCAGGCTTAGTCAAGACAAACAGGTAGAAAAAGAGAGATTGGGAAGCAGAAATACCAAAACCATTGCACAACAATTGGAAAATTTTTATGAAACCCCAGGAATTGGGGTGAAGTTGAGAGGGGGCAACATTACAGGACCATAACAGGTCGGTTTCAAATTGAGTAAAAGGAAGGGTGATACCCAGCTGACCGAAGAAAAAATTATAAACATAAAAGAAAGGGCGATCATCAACAACCCGAGTAGAAAAGCAGACTCTCTCATCAGAAGAGGGAGGGACAAGCTCATAGTTCTTCTCATCACTGGGATTACAACAAACCCTATGAAACTGCCTAAGCTGCGCACAAAACTCGGAATCAACCAGAGAGACACACATAAGAACCATCGAGTCCACCCAATCGGCTATACCCTCAGGAACCTGAGAAGGCATCTCTACAACATTATTTCGGGAAGACATAAGGCCAACTAAATCCTACAAAAAGAAAAGAAGAACGAATTACTCAAAAACATCTCGGACAAGGGGGCAAAACATCTTGACGGGCGAATCACAGAAAAGGAAAAACCCCAAGACTAAAACTGAAAGTCCTGGGGCATCCTTTGGAGGCAATAACAAAGCAAGGTATCAAGGAAAATCTACTTACGTTCTGGCACCTCGCAAACAAGGATAGAAGATCTCAAACAGCAAGCATTTTTCATAGGAGAAAGACAAAACACAAATAAAACAGAAAGTCATCTTTCTACAGTCTATCAGCAAGAAACAAACATCAAACATACCAGGCAAAAATCGTCAAAGATGCAGCCTTTTTTCTTCAGAATCAAGCAAATTATCATTCCAAAGCTTCAAAATCAAAAGCATTTCACAACATACAAAAGCCCTAAAGGTATCAAGCAACAGGAAAAGCAAAAAACCATGCAAAAGACGAAGAAATTATGAAACGCACAGTGATTAGGCACAGCAAAAAGTAGAAAGATACAAACTTTTCCCAACTAAGATAAAAACTTTCTCAAAACAGACACAAAAATGGTGTAGAGGGAGAAAGAAAGAAGAACCAAACCCGGGAAAATGAGAGAAAGCTGCAAAGAAAAGCAGAAAGGCAGAAGGCAAAATCCAGAATCTCCCCTTCCCCCACGAAAAAGCAAAATCACAAAGCAACGTCGCTGGGCTAAAACGCGAAAGCTACAGGCGGAGGCTTCAGAAAAATCAAAGGAAAAGCTGAAAGTGAGAAAGTAAAGGGAGAAGTTACAAAGAAGAAGCGAAACCGTTTTTGATCGATAAATTCAAAAACAAAGAGAGTGGGGGCAATTAAATGCCAATTAAATGCGGATATTAAAACCGCTTGCGTTCCCAAAAAAGTGCTGATATAAAAGCGCGTGCTTTTAGAGAAAAACGTTCTACATTCAAAAGCTGCTACAAAAAGGAGTCGACAAAATGCTTGAGTTCGGCTTCGCTACGAGAAGGACCGAAGTCAAGGACTCGACCTTAAGACCGAGCTCAAGCATGGGCACTGTTCATACCCTGAGTCGAGCTATCCGACCTGGGATGATTGACGACAAAGCAACTGACCTCTTCAGGTCGAGCGGACCGACTTCTTCTTAAAGAACTCGGCCAAATCGACAGGAAAGCCCATAAAGGGCCCAAGTAGAGGAACACGACCCAAATCCAAAGGCCGTCCGAGCCTATAGAGATAAGGGCGGTTCCCTTGAAGATAAGCTGACCTCAACTCAAAGATAAAGATAAGATAAGATAACTAACTTATCTTATCTAGAAAGGTCACTCTACAACTACTATAAATACACTGGAGCACCCAGGTATAACTCATACTCTGATTCTACTTAAGACCTATTTAACACCCATGCTAACTTAAGCATCGGAGTCTCTTGCAGGTACCCCCCACCCTCCGGTGACCAAGGATCAGCAGTGCATCCAGTCCAACAAGTCGGACACAACAGTTCCGACCAGCACAGAAGATCTCATCCGAGATCGACCTACAGTTTCAGGTAACCCTCGGAACAAAAGGGTTTATGAAATGTAATTTCCTAATTAAATGCATGCAACTAATGTAAAATCATCTATCTACTTGGTCAAGGGTAAATCTATCCTTCAAGAACACATATGAGTATACGGGGTGAAAATGATATGTGGTTCATAAATCCTACCGAATTGAACATTACTATGAAGTGCATATAACTTGCTAGATGAACACTTGTGAAAGCCGGGAACAAGGAGTTGAGCATTGAACCCTCACCGGAAGTGTATCCGCTCTATTCGCTCGAGTGTATAGGGTCCGTCACTCAATCCTCTCGTAATCATGCTTTCCAAGATTTGTCTTTCATCTAACAATCAACAATTACTTAATGCATGCTTACAAGTATCATGAGGTCTTATTCATGGGTTGTAATGGGGCTAGGGTGAAGGTAAGGGTGTATATGGTCAAGTGAGCTTAAAATTTGAGTCCTTGATTAACCTAGAATCCCACTAGACACATAGAACAACCTATACAACTATAATACATTACCTAGCTACCCTTGAGTTTCACTTTTTGCATACTCATGCATTCTTTTCAATTCACATCCCATATGCATTGTTTTTATTACTTCGTCTTGGGGCATTTTTGTCCCCTTTCATTGCTTTCTCTCTTTTTTTTTCTTTTTCTTTTTCGGGTCCCCTTTTTCTTGGGATTTTATGTACAAAAGTTTCAATGCATATGGCTCAATCTTTCAATACATGAGTATGTTCCCAAATCCTAGAATTTTCAATTACAACTACAATACACCTCTTTATATCTACCCAAGTTTCCCAAGTATACCCTCCCAATTAATTGATACACACCTCCACTCACCTAAGCTAATCAAGGATCCAAATTTAGGGACATTCATTGTTTTTCGCTTAAGGTTATTGATGTGCTCTTTTCAAGAACAAAAAGGGTTTATCATAGGTTCAAAATTGGCTAGCAATGGTAGATAAAAGGGTCAAGGCCGTTTGGGAAAAGTGACTATTGAAATGATGGCCTCAATCATGTAAATGCATTGATACACAAAGTAATGGACATATAGAATCAGACAAAGCAAGGATTACAATCATAGAGAGAGAATAATGCACACAAGAATGGAAAATAATTGTTAGAAGATGTAACCATGCAATAGGCTCAAAACTTACATGCTTGTGTTCTTAGCTCAATCACTATGTTCCAAAATACATTCTTAAAGCAAGTTTACTGCAAATTTTTTTTTCAAAATTTGGTAAGGTACCCCAAAACACAGTTTCTTGGGGAAGAAGTTATTATTTTGACCAAGCAACTCTATAGAAACTAAATATCGTGCAAAGAATATTTACAAGAAAAACTAACTACACATGCAATGTACTGACTACTAAGCAAAAGATAAATCCATGGGTGTTGAATGGAAGAGATTGTTACCCATGGAGATCGGTCGAACGACCTCCCCACACTTAGAATTTAGCACGGTCCTCCGTGCTACTAATGTTGCGTGATGAGCGGATAATTTATACGCTTTTTGGCATTATTTTTACATAGTTTTTAGTATGATTTGATTAGTTTTTAATATATTTTTATTAGTTTTTAATTAAAAATCACATTTCTGGATTTTACTATGAGTTTGTGTATTTTTCTATGATTTCAGGTAATTTCGGGCTGAAATTGAGGGACTTGAGCAAAAATCTGATTCAGAGGCTGAAGAAGGACTGCAGATGCTGTTGGATTCTGACCTCCCTACACTCAAAGTAGATTTTCTGGAGCTACAGAAACTCAAATGGCGCGTTCTCAATTGCGTTGGAAAGTAGACATCCAGGAATTTCCAGCAATATATAATAGTCCATACTTTGCTCAAGTTTAGATGACGCAAACTGGCGTTTAACGCCAGCTTTCTGCCCTATTCTGGCGTTAAACGCCAGAAACAAGTTGCAAAGCAGAGTTAAACGCCAGAAACAAGTTACAAACTGGCGTTCAACTCCAAAGAAGACCTCTACACGTGGAAGCTTAAACACTCAGCCCAAGCACACACCAAGTGGGCCCGGAAGTGGATTTCTGCATCATTTACTCATTTCTGCAAACCCTAGTAACTAGTTTAGTATAAATAGGACTTTTTACTATTGTATTTATATCTCTGGTTAGTTTTTGAATAATTGGATGTTTTGAGATCACGTTTAGGGGGCTGGCCATTCGGCCATTCCTGGACCTTGTTCTTATGTATTTTCAACGGTAGAGTTTCTGCACACCATAGATTAAGATGTGGAGCTCTGCTGTTCCTCATGAATTAATGCAAAGTACTATTGTTTTCCTATTCAACTCAAACCTATTTCTTCTGTAAGATATTCATTCGCACACAAGAACATGATGAATGTGATGATTATGTGACGCTCATCACCATTCTCACTTATGAACGCGTGCCTGACAAACATTTCCGTTCTACATGAAAGCAAGCTTGAATGCATATCTCTTAGTCTCCTGATCCACGATCAGAGTTTTCGTGGTATAGGCTAGAATTATTGGCGGCCATTCTTGAGATCCGGAAAGTCTAAACCTTGTCTGTGGTATTCCGAGTAGGATCTGGGAAGGGATGGCTGTGACGAGCTTCAAACTCGCGAGTGCTGGGCGTAGTGACAGACGCAAAAGGATTACTGAATCCTATTTTAGCATGATCGAGAACCGACAGATGATTAGCCGTGCGGTGACAGCGCATTTGGACCATTTTCACTGAGAGGACGGGATGTAGTCATTGACAACGGTGATGCCCAACATACAGCTTGCCATGGAAAGGAGTATGAGTGATTGGATGAAAGCAGTAGGAAAGCAGAGGTTCAGAAGGAACAAAAGCATCTCCATATGCTTATCTGAAATTTTCACCAATGAATTACATAAGTATCTCTATCTTTATTTTATATTTTATTTATCTTTTAATTATCAAATCTCCATAACCGTTTGAATCTGCCTGACTGAGATTTACAAGATGACCATAGCTTGCTTCAAGCCGACAATCTCCGTGGGATCGACCCTTACTCACGTAAAGTTTATTACTTGGACGACCCAGTGCACTTGCTGGTTAGTTGTGCAAAGTTGTGACAAAGAATTAAGATTATGAACGTGCGTATTAAGTTTTTGGCGCCGTTACCAAGGAATGAACGATCACGATTTCGTGCACCATTGCGCAAGGGACGGTCGGGTCAGGAACCTTCACTATCCCCTCCATCAGAGCTCCCATCGCTTGGATTTGAGGTGGATGTGAATATTTCGGGTTCCTCCATGCTAGGGGTAACACAGCGCAGAAGCTTCTTGATATAAGTATATCGGCCTTGGTTGTGCCGCTCATATCTATCAAGCTTCCGGTGTAGCTCTTTTATCCTTTGGTGTGTGGATTTTTGCCGTGGTGGTGATGATGAGGTGGAAGGAAGAGTAGATGTGAGGGCTATGTCAAGGCTTGGGTTGTTCATAGGAAGCTGTAAGTATTTTCTGCTTGGGACCACATCGCCCTTAGCCGGAATGATAGCCTTCGTGTTCATGTCTTCCCAAGGAACACTCGCAGCAGCAACTAGATTGGATACTAATGCTGGAAATGGCAAATTACCCCAGGCGTGGACTTGTCCCATCGCTTGCTTAACAAGAAGCGGAATATTCACCGGTCTCTCCTGAGAACACACCAAACAAGCAAGGTGAGATCTGCCATGAAGGACGACTTGTAGGTGCTAGGTAGCACATAGTGGGATAGGATCTGGGCTCAAGCTCTAGCTTCTACAGTGAGGAAGCGAGCGTCAATGCACTTGGGCCTCATCCGGAGTCGACCATGGATCCAAAATGCCTCTGGTTCAGCAATGACTAGGAGGATCGAGTCCCAATCGAACCCAAACTTTTCTCACTGATGTAAGACCTCTTGGTAGCCATCTATATCACTTGGTAACTGTAGGACATTAAGTACTTGCTGAATAGCCTCTTCTGAAACTGATACTTGCTTCCAGCGCACGTATACCGATTGAAGAAAGGGAAGATGGTAGTTAGTGTAGAATTCTACCACCCATGAGAGGTTGACCTGTTGTGGTTTTCTCAGAAGGAACTCCCATCCTCGCCGTTCAATACGGGGTAAAATACAAGGAGCAACCTTGTCCGGCGGAGCGAGTAGATGCTCGGCATGATAGTTCCTCTCAACCATTGCTGGGAACACAAGTTCACAAAAGCGGATGGAGAATCTTGAAGAATCCTTCGCCGGTTTGCTCTTCTCATTCTCATCAATAGGAGCGGGTGTCTTCGCCTTCTTAGATAGGGGTTTGGCTCCTAATGAAGAGTGCGCCTTAGAGTTTGATCTTTTGGGTGCCCTCTTTGCGGCTGGTTTCCTTAAAGCTTTCTTCTTGCCTCTCTTGGTGGCCATCCTGTGAAAGGAAGGGAAACAGGAAGACATTAAACCCAAAGAATCAATTTAACAAAATCATGCAAGTGAAATGTGGTGCCTAAGAGAAGTAGTATAACAAAGTAATCATAGAGGTATGGGTCACTCTTGAGCGGATATTTTATACGCTTTTTGGGGGTAATTTCATGTAGTTTTTAGTATGTTTTAGTTAGTTTTTAGTATATTTTTATTAGTTTCTAGGCAAAATTCATATTTCTGGACTTTACTATGAGTTTGTGTGTTTTTCTGTGATTTCAGGTATTTTCTGGCTGAAATTGAGGGAGCTGAGCAAAAATCTGATTCAGGCTGAAAAAGGACTGCAGATACTGTTGGATTCTGACCTCCCTGCACTCGAAATGGATTTTCTGGAGCTACAGAAGTCCAAATGGTGCGCTCTCAATTGCGTTGGAAAGTAGACATCCAAAGATTTCTAGAAATAGTCCATACTTTGCTCAAGGATAAACGACGTAAATTGGCATTCAATGCCAGTTCCATGCTGCATTCTGGCGTTAAACGCCAGAAACAGGTTACAAGTTGGAGTTAAACGCCCAAAACAGGTTACAACTTGGTGTTTAACTCCAGAAATAGCCTAGGCACGTGAAAAGCTCAAGTCTCATCCCCATCACACACCAAGTGGGCCCCAGAAGTGGATTTCTGCACTATCTATCTTAGTTTACTATTTTCTGTAAACCTAGGTTACTAGTTTAGTATTTAAACAACTTTTAGAGATTTATTTTGCATCTCATGACATTTTTAGATCTGAACTTTGTACTCTTTGATGGCATGAGTCTCTAAACTCCATTGTTGGGGGTGAGGAGCTCTGCTGTGTCTCGATGAATTAATGCAATTATTTCTGTTTTTACTCAAACACGCTTGTTTCTATCTAAGATGTTCATTCGCACTTCAATATGATGGATGTGATGATCTGTGATACTCATCACCATTCTCGACCTATGAACGCGTGTCTGACAACCACCTCTGTTCTACCTTCAATTGAATGAGTATCTCTTGGATTCCTTAATCAGAATCTTTGTGGTATAAGCTTGAATCCACTGGCAGCATTCTTGAGAATCCGGAAAGTCTAAACCTTGTCTGTGGTATTCCGAGTAGGATTCCAGGATTGAATGACTGTGACGAGCTTCAAACTCACAAGGGTTGGGCGTAGTGACAGACGCAAAAGGATCAATGGATCCTATTCCAGCATTAGTGAGAACCGACAGATGATTAGCCGTGCGGTGACAGCGCACCTGGACCATTTTCATTGAGAGGACGGATGGTAGCCATTGACAACGATGATCCACCAACACACAGCTTGCCATAGGAGGAACCTTGCGTGCGTGAAGAAGACAGGGGGAAAGCAGAGATTCAGAAGACAAAGCATCTCCAAAACTCCAACATATTCTCCATTACTGCATAACAAGTATTTAATTCATGCTCTTTTATTTTTCGCAATCCAAACTGATAATTATAATTGATATCCTGACTAAGAATTACAAGATAACCATAGATTGCTTCAAGCCAACAATCTCCGTGGGATTTGACCCTTACTCACGTAAGGTATTACTTGGACGACCCAGTGCACTTGCTGGTTAGTGGTACGAGTTGTGAAAAGTGTGATTTACAATTCGTGCACCAAGTTTTTGGCGCCATTGCCGGGGATTGTTCAAATTTGGACAACTAACGGTTTATTTTTTTGCTTAGATTAGGAAAAAATTTCATTTTTGGTTTAGAGTCTTCTATTATTGTTTTTGGTTGAAATTTCTTTTTTTTTAAAATCCTTATTTTCTCTTTTTAAATCTTTCAAAAATTTTATAAACTGATAATTGAGTTTTTCTATTTGGGTTTAGTTTCATATTTTAAGTTTGGTGTCAATTGCATGTTTTTATTCTCTTTTAAATTTTCAAATTTGTGTTCATTGTTCTTTCTGAATCTTCAAGTTGTTCTTGTTTATTTTACTTGTTTGATCTTTGGTTTGTCTTGTTTTGTGTCTTTTCTTGTGCTTTTTCAAATTTTTAGTTTTCAAAACATTTTTTTATTTATTAAATACCTTAGTAAAATACGTTAAATTTATAGCTCAATTGGCTAGAGCGTTGCGCTTATGTTCTTGGTGATTGGGTATCCTCCTTTTAAAACTTTTCCAAAAATAATTTTTCTTTGATTAAATCTTGTGTCAAGTTTTAAGTTTGGTGTTTTCTTGTTAGTTCATATTTAATTTTCGAAAATTTGCTTTTGGTTTTCTAAAAATTTTAAGTTTGGTGTTCTTTTTTTATGTTCTTGAGTCCTTTGAGTCTTTTAACTTTTTGTTCTTCGTGTTCTTGTGAATCTTCAAGGTGTTCTTGAGTCTTTCTTGTGTTTTGATCTTAAAATTTTTAAGTTTGGTGTTCCTTGGTATTTTCCCTCCAAATTTTCGAAAATAAGGAGCATTAGATCTAAAAATTTTAAGTCTTGTGTCATTTTATTATTTTTCTCTTTCCTCATTAAATTCAAAAATATCTTTTCTCATTATTTTAAATTTAATTTTCGAAAAATTACTTTTAAAAATTCAGATTTTTATTTTAAAGTCAAATCCTTTCAAAATTCAAAATCTTTTTCAAAAATCATATCCAGAGTTTTTCAATCTTCTCAATTAAGCAATTATTTTCATTTTCAAATTTATTTTTCCCTTGGTTTTCGAAATTTACATTTTAATTTCTAATTATTTTATTTTATTTTATCTTATCATTTTTATTTATCTTAATAATTTGGTTTGTTCTACTTCAATAAAATAAAAACAAAAACATATCTTCTTTGCAATTCACATCAATTTTATTTTATCCATCATGAATCTAAGTGGAAATGAACAGTCCAGAAGGACTCTAGGATCATATGCTAATCCCACTACTGCTGCATATGGGAGTAGTATCTGTATACCCCCCCATCAAAGCAGGCAGTTTTGAGCTAAATTCTCAGCTCATTGTCATGGTGCAGCAAAACTGCCAGTATTCTGGTCTTCTACAGGAAGAACCTACTGAGTTTCTGGCACAATTCTTGCAAATTGCTGACACAGTACGTGACAAGGAGGTAGATCAGGATGTATACAAACTGTTACTGTTTCCGTTTGCTGTAAAAGATCAAGCTAAAAGGTGGTTAAATAACCAACCCATAGCAAGCATAAGGACATGGAAACAGTTATCAGACAAATTCCTGAATCAATATCTCCCTCCAAAAAGGATGACACAGCTAAGGTTGGACATCCAAGGCTTTAAACAAGAGGATGACGAATCCCTTTGTAATGCCTGGGAGAGGTACAGAGGGATGCTAAGGAAATGCCCCTCTGAAATGTTTTCAAAGTGGGTGCAATTAGACATCTTCTACTATGGGCTTACAGAAGGAGCTCAGATGTCCTTAGACCACTCAGCTGGTGGATCTATACACATGAGGAAAACTATTGAAGAGGCTCAAGAGCTTATTGATATAGTTGCCAGAAATCAGCATCTGTACATAAGTAGTGAGTCCTCCATAAAAGAAGAAGCCAAAGCAGTGTCTACTGAACTTGGTCCTCCAGAACAAGTTGCTGAACTCAATCAACAATTGTGCTTTCTAACAAAACAGCTAGCAGAATTCAAGGAGATGCTACAAGACACTAAAAATGCTAATAAAAATATGGAGGCACAATTGAATCAGACAAAACAGCAGTTATCAAAGCAGATAACAGAAGAGTGCCAGGCAGTTCAATTAAGAAGTGGGAAAATATTAAATACCTCACTTCAGAGCAGCAGAAAGCCAAGGAAAGAACAACTGACAGAGGATGAGCAAAATATCATCCAAAATCCCTCTGAGGACAGTAGGAGCCCAGAGAGGAATAATTCTGGCATTCAAATGCCAAAAACAGGCAAGGAGCTGGCGTTAAACGCCCAATGGAAGCTCAGTTCTGGCATTCAAATGCCAGAAACAGATACGAAGCTGGCGTCCAACGCCAATCAAGCTTCTTACCCTGGCATCCAAACACCAATGAGGGATCAGACACACACAAGTGCTAATAGCAACCCCTCTAAAAAGGCTTCTCCAACCATCTCTGTAGGAAATAAACCTGCAGCAACTAAGGTTGAGGAATACAAAGCCAAGATACCTTATCCTCAAAAACTCCACCAGGAGGAGCAGGATAAGCAATTTGCCCGCTTTGCAGACTATCTCAGGACTCTTAAAATAAAGATTCCGTTTGCCGAGGCACTTGAGCAAATACCTTCTTATGCCAAGTTCATGAAAGAGATCTTGAGTCATAAGAAGGATTGGAGAGAAACTGAAAGAGTTCTCCTCACTGAAGAATGCAGTGCAGTCATTCTGAAAAGCTTCCCAGAAAAGCTTAAAGATCCCGGGAGCTTTATGATACCATGCATATTAGAGGGTGAATGCACCAAGACAGCTTTATGTGATATTGGGACAAGCATCAACCTAACACCTGCATCTACTATCAGAAAGCTTGGTTTAACTGAAGAAGTCAAACCAACCCGGATATGTCTCCAACTTGATGATGGCTCCATTAAATACCCATCAGGCGTGATTGAAGACATGATTGTCAGGGTTGGGCCATTTGCCTTCCCCACTGACTTTATAGTGCTGGAAATGGAGGAGCACAAGAGTGCTACTTTCATCCTAGGAAGACCTTTCCTAGCAACTGGATGAACTCTAATTGACGTCCAAAAGGGGAAAGTAACCCTGAGAGTCAATGAGGATGAGTTTATGTTGAATGCTGTCAAAGCCATGCAGCATCCAGACACACCAAAAGACTGCATGAAAGTTGATCTTATTGACTCTTTGGTAGAGGAGATCAGCATGGCTGAGAGTCTTGAATTAGAGCTAGAAGACATCTTTAAAGATGTTCAGCCTGATCTGGAGGATTCAGAGGAATTGAAAGAGCCTCTGAAACTTCCTCAGGAAGAGGAAAAACCTCCTAAACCCGAGCTTAAACCATTTCCACCATCCCTGAAATATGCATTTCTGGGAGAAGGTGACACTTTTCCAGTGATCATAAGCTCTGCTTTAAATCCATAGGAAGAGGAAGCACTACTCCAAGTGCTAAGGACACACAAGACAGCTCTTGGGTGGTCCATAAGTGACCTTAAGGGCATAAGCCCAGCTAGATGCATGCACAAGATCCTATTAGAGGGTGATGCTAAGCCAGTGGTTCAACCATAGAGGCGGCTGAATCCAGCCATGAAGGAAGTGGTGCAGAAAGAGGTCACCATGTTATTGGAGGCTGGAATTATTTATCCTATTTCTGATAGCCCCTGGGTGAGCCCTGTCCAAGTTGTCCCCAAAAAGGGAGGCATGACAGTGGTTCATAATGAAAAAAATGAACTGGTTCCTACAAGAACAGTTACAGGGTGGCGCATGTGTATTGACTACAAAAGGCTCAATACAGCCACTAGAAAGGATCATTTTCCTTTACCATTCATAGACTAGATGCTGGAAAGACTAGCAGGTCATGATTATTATTGCTTTTTGGATGGCTATTCAGGCTACAACCAAATTGCAGTAGATCCCCAGGATCAAGAGAAAACAGCATTCACATGTTCATCTGGAGTATTTGCCTACAGAAGGATGCCATTTGGGCTGTGTAATGCACCTGCAACCTTTTAGAGATGCATGCTCTTTATTTTCTCTGATATGTTGGAAAAATTTCTAGAAGTCTTCATGGATGACTTCTCAGTATATGGAGACTCATTCAACTCCTGTCTTGATCACCTAACACTGGTTCTGAAAAGATACCAAGAGACTAACCTGGTTTTAAACTGGGAAAAATGTCACTTTATGGTGACTGAAGGGATTGTCCTTGGGCACAAGATTTCGAACAAGGGAATAGAGGTGGATCAAGCTAAGGTAGAGGTAATTGAAAAATTACCACCACCTGTCAATGTTAAGGCAATCAGAAGCTTTCTGGGGCATGCAGGATTCTATAGGAGGTTTATAAAGGATTTTTCAAAAATTGCAAAACCTCTAAGAAACCTACTAGCTGCTGACATGCCATTTTGTTTGACACAGAGTGTCTGCAGGCATTTGAAACTCTGAAAGCTAAGCTAGTCACAGCACCAGTCATTTCTGCACCAGACTGGACATTACTATTCGAACTAATGTGTGATGCCAGTGACCATGCCATTGGTGTAGTATTGGGGCAGAGGCATGACAAGCTTCTGCATGTCATTTATTATGCTAGCCGTGTTTTAAATGATGCCCAAAAAAATTACACAACCACAGAAAAGAATTGCTTGCAGTGGTTTATGCCATTGACAAGTTTAGATCATACTTGGTAGGATCAAAAATGATTGTGTACACTGACCATGCTGCTCTTAAATATCTACTTACAAAGCAGGATTCAAAACCCAGGCTCATAAGATGGGTGTTGCTTCTGCAAGAGTTTGATATAGAAATAAGAGATAGAAAAGGGACAGAAAACCAAGTGGCTGATCATCTGTCCCGGATAGAGCCAGTAGAAGGGGCGTCCTTTCCCTCTATTGAGATCTCTGAAACCTTTTCGGATGAGCATTTGTTCGCCATTCAGGAAACACCATGGTTTACAGACATTGCAAACTATAAAGCTGCAAGGTTTATACCCAAGGAGTACAGCAGGCAACAAAAGAAAAAATTAATTACTGATGCAAAGTACTACTTGTGGGATGAACCCTATCTCTTTAAGAGATGTGCAGACGGAATAATCCGAAGGTGTGTGCCTAGAGAAGAAGCACAGAAGATCTTATGGCATTGCCATGGGTCACAATATGGAGGCCACTTCGGAGGTGAGCGAACAGCCACCAAGGTCCTCCAATGTGGCTTCTACTGGCCTACCCTTTATAGAGATTTCCAAGAGTTTGTACATAACTGTGATAGTTGCCAGAGAGCTGGTAATCTGCCTCATGGTTACGCCATGTCTCAACAAGGAATCTTGGAGATTGAGTTGTTTGATGTATGGGGTATTGGCTTCATGGGACCTTTCCCACCATCATACTCAAACACTTATATTCTGGTTGCAGTGGACTATGTATCCAAATGGGTAGAGGCCATTGTCACACCCACTAATGATACTAAGACAGTGCTGAAGTTCCTCCAGAAACATATCTTCATCAGGTTTGGTGTCCCTAGAGTACTAATCAGTGATGGGGACACCCACTTCTGCAACAAACAGCTTTACTCTGCCATAGTCCGGTATGGAATTAGCCACAAGGTGGCAACTCCATATCATCCACAGACAAATGGGCAAGCTGAAGTCTCTAACAGAGAACTAAAGAGAATCCTGGAACAGACTATAAGTACCCGTAGAAAGGATTGGGCAAGAAGCTTGGATGATGCTCTGTGGGCTTACAGAACAGCATTCAAGACTCCTATAGGGACCTCTCCATACCAGCTTGTGTATGGTAAGGCCTGTCATCTGCCTGTGGAACTGGAGCACAAAGCCAACTGGGCAACCAGATTCTTGAACTTTGATGCCAAATTAGCTGGAGAAAAAAGATTGCTCCAGCTAAACGAGCTAGAGGAATTCAGACTCACTGCTTTCAAAAATGCCAAGCTTTACAAAGAGAAAGCAAAAAGGTGGCATGACAGAAAGCTGTCATCTAGGGTCTTTGAACCAGGACAGAGGGTCCTGCTGTTTAACTCTAGACTCTGGCTATTCCCCGGGAAACTGAAATCCCGGTGGAGGGGACCATATGTGATTACAAGTGTGTCACCATATGGCTATGTGGAGCTTCAAGACATTGATTCTAATAAGAAGTTCATTGTTAATGGACAGCGAATCAAGCATTATCTTGAAGGCAATGTTGAGCAAGAGTGCTCAAGGCTGAAGCTAGATTAAAAGCTCAGCAAGGTCCAGCTAAAGACAATAAAGAAGCGCTTGCTGGGAGGCAACCCAACCATTAGCAAAACTCTTTCTGTTATTTTATCTTATTTTATTCTATTTTTCATTTTATTTATTTTTAAATTATGTAAGTTCAATATTAATAATCTTTAAGATAAAGAATCAATTGCATAAGTTCACAGGGTTACAAATGGATTTAGAGCACAAAACAGCAAAAAGAAGCTCACTGGTGCGAAAAAGCCAGTAAGAGCTGTTTTGGGCATTAAACGCCCAAAAGGAGCATCTACTGGGCGTTTAACGCCAGTAGAGATAGCCATCTGGGTGTTAAACGCCAGAAAGAAGCAGCTTCTGGGCGTTTAACACCAGATTTACAGTATCCTGGGCGTTCAGAAAAACGCCCAGTGACAAAGGAGTTTCTGGCGTTTAACGCCAGCTAGAAGCAACAGCTGGGCGTTAAACGCCCAGACCAAGCACCAGTTGGGCGTTAAACGCCCAAAACATGCAGCAGTTGGGCGTTTAACGTCAGGATTGTGGGGAGTAGGTAATTTCGTTTTCAATTAAATTTTTTTCATTTTTCATGTTTCAATTCATGATTTCTTGCATAAACATGTTACAAATCCTTTTTCAAAAGATATCAAATGTATCTTAATTCTAAACATAAACTTTTTTTTAATCATCTTCAACTTCTTTTCAAATCTTTTTTAAAACAAATCTATCTCTTTTCCTTCTAAAATCTTTTCAACTCATCAATATCTTTTTCAAATCTTCACAATATCTTTTTCAAAACAAATCTATCTTTTTCAATTATCTTTCATATTATTCATATCTTTTAAATTTTAAAGTGCATCCTTTTTCTATTATACTTATCTTTTACAAATCATATCCTTTATCATATCTTCTTCAAAATTTTCGAAAACCCACCTCCCTTCCCTTTAAATCCTAGTTCGGCCTCCCCCTACCTTCACAATTCGGACTTGGCTCTCCTCATATCCCACTTTTTCCTTTCTTTTGCTTGAGGACAAGCAAACCTCTAAGTTTGGTGTGTTTATCCATGATCACTAAGCTAATACCCACTACGATCATGGCTCCTAAGGGAAAATAAACCAACTCAAGAGGCAAGAAAGAGAATATTCCAAAACCACTTTGGAATCAAGGGAAGTTCTTAACCAAAGAACATTCAGACCATTACTACAAAATAATGGGTCTAAGGTCAGTGATCCCAGAAGTTAAATTTGATCTGAAAGAAGACAAATATCCGGAGATCCAAGAGCAAATTCGAAACAGGAGCTGGGATGTCCTAGCTAATCCTGAAACAAAGGTGGAAAGAAACATGGTTCAGGAATTCTACGCAAATCTGTGGCAGACGGACAGGCAGAGAATAGATGGAACCGCATTCTTTGACTATAGAACTCTGGTCAGAGGGAAGATTGTTCACACCCACCCTGACAAAATAAGGGAGATCTTCAAGCTGCCTCAACTGCAAGATGACCCAGACTCCTTTAATAGGAGAATGATGAGATCAAACCTGAGCTTGGACAAAATCCTAGAGGACATATGCCTCCCTGGAGCCAAATGGACAACCAACACAAAGGGTGCCCCAAACCAACTCAAAAGAGGAGATCTCAAACCAGTCGCCAGAGGCTGGCTGGACTTCATTGGGCGCTCTATAATGCCCACTAGCAACCGCTCTGAGGTCACCATCAGAAGAGCAGTGATGATTCATTGCATTATACTGGAAAAAGAAGTGGAAGTTCATCAGCTGATTGCTTGTGAGCTCTACAAAATTGCAAACAAGAACTCCAAAGATGCCAGATTGGCTTATCCAAGCTTGGTCTCTCTGTTATGTAAAGATGTTGGGGTAAAAATGGGAGTATACTCAGTTGAGCAACCAATCACCAAGAAGTCTATAGATGGACAACAAGTGCAGGACGACCCCATCAAGAGGAGAGCATAGGAGTTCCTCCCGGAAATCCCTCAAATTGAATATTGGGAGCGCCTAGAAGCATCAGTCACCAAGTTGCAAGAAGCTGTGGATCAACTAAAAGAAGAACAGCAAAATCAAAATAGCATGCTCTGTAAACTGCTTAGAGAACAAGAAGAGCAAGGGCGTGAACTGAAGGAACTGAAGTGCCAGAAGCTATCTTTTGAAGGGCCAAGCACTCCACAGACTAAAGAGGCATCCACCTCCCAAATTCAAGGTTGTTGAGTTCTAATCTTAGCCTTAACTCTGTGATAATTATTCTTATTAGAAATTTACCTTAGAATTCATATATGAGTAGTAGTAATTAGTATCTCTATTTTAATTTTATCTCCAATTAAGCTATAATTTATTTTTCTCATCATCATCAAACATGAATAAAATAGCAGATTTTTAGAATAAGGAGGCAATTTTTTTTTTCGAGTTTTCAATAAGGAAAATTCTAATTATCTATATGTGGTGGCAATGCTTTTTGTCTTCTGAATGAATGCCTGAACAGTGCATGTTTTTGATATTGATGTTTATGAATGTTAAAATTGTTGGCTCCTGAAAGAATGATGAACAAGAGAAATATTATTGATAATCTGAAAAATCATAAAATTGATTCTTGAAGCAAGAAAAAGCAGTGAATACAAAAGCTTGCGAAAAAAAAGAAGGGAGAGAAAAAGCAAGTAGAAAAAGCCAATAGCCCTTAAAACCAAAAGACAAGGGTAATAAAAAGGATCCAAGGCTTTAAGCATTAATGGATAGTGATGTGTGGAAAACGATCCAACAACTCACCGGTAAGGGTACCGGGTCGCATCAAGTAATAATAACTCACATGAGTGAGGTCGATCCCACAGGGATTGAAGGATTGATCAATTTTAGTTTAGTGGTTGATTTAGTCAAGTGAATCAAGTATTGGTTGAGTTGTTTGTAATTGACAAAAACTAAATTGCTTGAAATGTAAAGGGAGAAGGGGAAATTGCAGTAAATGAAAGAGCAAAGAAAGTAAAAGTGCTGAATCTTAAAGTGCAAGTAATGTAAATTGCAGAAACTTAAATTGCAAGAAATATAAATGGCTGAATATTAAAGTGCAAGAAATGTAAATTGCTTGAATTATAAAAGGAATTGGGAATTGGGATTGCAGAATTTAATCGAGAACAAGTGAATTGCAATTAAACAGAAGAGTAGAAGATGAATTGAAGTAAAGTAGATCTCAACAGAAAAGTAAAAATGCTTGAGAAATTAAAACAGAAAGTGAGCAATGTTTAATTTGTAGCAAATTAAAAGAGGTTGAAGATCTCAGGAGTGGAAGAGACTAGATAACAAGTCTAGATCTCAAATCCTTCCTTGATCTAACAAGAACAATTGCAAAAGAAATAAAGGAAAGTGAATTGCAGAAAGATTAAAAGATGAAGTAGTAAAGAGAAATTGAAATTCAATTATGCAGAAAATTTAAACAAGAGGTCTCAAGGTGAGATTGAAACAGAAGTTCTTCAATTCTTCACCAAAGATCCAAAGCAAGAAAATTAAAGAGTGCTCAAGCAAGAACAAGGAAGAAGAGAGATCAATTCCCCTTTCTAATTCTCTAAGATCTAAATTCAAAATAGAAGCTCCAAAAAGAAAATCAAAGTTAAGGGAAGAATTCAAAGTAAAGTCCAGAGGTGTCAAAAAGGGTCCTAATTACATCAAATTAACTCCTATTTATACACTTTCTATTCTTGGATTTTGGAATTTGGATGGGCTTTTGATTTGGTGAAGAAATGAATTAAGTTGGATTTTTAGTTGAATTTCAGCCCATCGAGAATTTGCTTCCAAGAGGATGCTCAGCTCAAGTGGGGAGCTGAGCATTGAAGCTTTGTGTGGGGACCCTTTGTAGCGTGCAATTGTTGGGGGAAGCATCAGGGGAATGCTTAGCTCACAAAGTGTTGTGAGCTGAGCATTGGTTCCTTGGCGAAAAATTGTTGCGCGCTGCCCTCGCTGGACTGTGTCAAAGTGCTTGTGAGATGCACCAAGGGTAGCGCTCAGCTCTCCAAGTGAGCTAAGCCTTGGTGCTCACAAGGAGGGGTCCTTGGTTCGAAACTTGATGAGTGCATGCGCTGGAGCTTTTCCTTGGTTTTCTTGTGGTGCCTTGCTCCTTGCTTCCTCTAGGTGCTGAGTTCGAATCCTGGATGATGCATTTGGCCATTTTTGGCTTATTTCCTCTTGTGATTAGCACTCCCCCAACCCCCTTTGGTCATGGGTTCAAATCTTGGAGAATGCACTTGTCAAACAATTTTCTTGAATTTATTTGGATGCATGCCCGATAATGCTCACTTGGTGAGCTGAGCTTGGTCTTTCCTTTCCTTGTTTCTTGGCCTCATATTGTGCTCAGCTCACAAAGTGAGCAGAGCATTGTGCCTTGGTTCCTTGAGAGAAAATGTAGCGCTCCCTTGGTGAGCATGGTGCTCTTGGAGTGAGCTTCATGGTTTTCCTTCATTGTTGCACCACACTTCTTCCTTCCTTAGCCACACTTTTTCTTCCTTGGGCCACGCTTCTTAGGCCACACTTTCTTCTTTTCTTCTTTTCTTCACCTAAAATTAATCAAAACAACCAATCAAAGTATCACCAAATTCACAAGGTTTATAAATCATAAAAAATCAATGAAATTTAGCTTAAACCTCATGATTTAGCATCAATTAAATGGTGGTTGTTTGATTTAAAGAAGTCATGCATTTCCATTCCAAATTACTTACTTAGAATGTAAGAAAGTGCATAAAACCAAATAAAAATAAAGAAAAAGGCTAGTAAAACTAGGCTAAGATGACTTGTCATCACAACACCAAACTTAAAACTTGCTTGTCCCCAAGCAAGCACTAAACATAAGAGAAGATAAAATGAAATAGAGAAGTGTGCATGTCCTTATTAGGCAGATAGTTGAATTTGGTTTATGGGGTTTTATGCAGATGAAAAGTAGCTCATTTATTACTTGCTGTCAAAACAAACAATGTTTCCTTAAGAGTTCACCCAGGTTGCTGCTACTATGCCTTACTTTCTGCTTATTTCCCTTGTTAGCTTTTTCTTCTTTTTTTTTTTTTTGCATTAAAGAGCTTATTTCTTATTGAAGGCTTGGTGTCAAATGTTGCAGTGGCCTTTGGCTTAATTTTACTCAACATTTCTTCACCACAGACACATGGCTCACCTTTTCTTCCTAGGATCATTGATGCCCAGCATCTCTTTGGATTACTAAATGTTTTGTAGCTAGGTTGCTCTTTATTTTGGACTTTCAGTTGGCAATCCCAAATCAGTTGATCTAAGTGGCCAAGTTTTGAAATACTCCTTAGAACTTACTTGTCCAAGCATATCCCAGTACAAAAACACCACAGGCATGTGTCCTAGGGTCCAAGCTATTGGTGTCTAGCCTTATTGTTTGTTTCTTTGCCACTTTCTTTGGCTTTTTCTATTTCTTTTTCTTTCTGTTTTGGTTTATTTTCAAGGGATTTTCATTAGTTGAAGGATCATAGCAGCAAACTAGCTTAAACTTCAAGTAACATGTCATTTTGCAGCAATTATTTTGTGAGCCAACAATTGAATCAAACACATACCACCACTAACTCTCATTCTAACTTTCGCAACATTGAACAACTACTTTTCTAAATCAAACATCTTTCTTTTATTCAAACAGTAAGGGAACAAAACAAAATACTCAAGCTAATGAAGGATGACAATTATTATGCAGATATTCTTTCAAGCAAAAATTATGCAGATAGCTTTCTTCAGCATGTACTTCCACTTGCAACTAAATGATCATTCCAGCCAGACATAAAGGAATCTCTGAATTAAATCATTACATAACAACAAGGATCAAGTATAAATACAACCTGTTGGGTTGTAGCTTTTCATTCTTCCTTCTGTTTGCTCCTTCTGAGTCATAATGCAAGTGTTCTTTAATTTGTTGGCTATTTTCCTGCATAATCCTCAAAAGTGGCCTGCTTCTCAAGCCCTTAAGGTATCCGGTTAATATGCAAAGCTTATTTGTGGGCTTTTAAACTTACTTTGGTGTGTGAACACCAAACTTAGTTCCTTGCCAAGGTCTCTCATGCAGAAAATTAATTATCTGTGAAATCCTTTTTCCATGCTAAAGGTACTAAAACTAAAAACTATGAAACAGTAAATAGTTAACTAGTTTATCTAAATGCTTGAAGCTAGCATTATGCAGAAAGTGAGAATGCGTTTTATGATGAGACTTTGGTGGAACACCAAACTTAGAATCCTTCACTCTCCCTTAGATTGTTTTGGTGTGCAACACCAAACTTAGCTTCTTGCAATGTAGACAAAACTAATTGACCTTTTTATTGTAATAGCCATGAAAATAAAACTACCTCAGGTTGGGTTGCCTCCCAACAAGCGCTTCTTTATTGTCACTAGCTTGATATCTTATCCTTTAATCATGGGGGTTGAAAATCATAGTGCCTTAGCTTTTCTCCTCTTACTGTGAACTTCCTTCCGGTCTCCTCTTTGATGATCTCTAGGTGTTCAAGTAAAAGGATCCAGTTCACAGTATAGCACTCAGATGATTGTGGAGACACCTTCATTGGTTGGGTGTTTAACATCACTTTATCCCCTGGTGAGAAGCCTTCAGTGGGGATTTTTTTATTTCTCCACCCTTTTGGCCTCTTCTTCTTTTCTTCTTTCTCAGGAGATAATTCATGTCTTGGTGGTTCTTTATCTGGAGTGTTGAGGTTCTCATCTGAGGGTTTTGGATCTAGTTCCTCCTTGATTTCTTTGGTCTGTTGCACCATCTCTACTTCTTTCAAGCATGGATTTGGAAGTCTTGGAGTTAACTCATTGAATGCCTCTTTCAAGCTTTGATCCCTGGCTTTATCCTCCATACAATCTTCTTCTTGAGTGGGCTCATGCAGGGTTTTAAAAACATGGAATGCTAGGTGCTCATCATGCACTCTCAGCAACAATTCCCCTTTTTCAACATCTATCAATGCTCTACCCGTAGCCAGGAAAGGCCTCCCCAGAATGATGGGAGTGTTAGGGTCCTCCTCCATATCCAGGATGACAAAATCAGTTGGGAGAAGGAATTTCCCCACTTTTACCAGCACATTCTCTACAACTCCGAGTGCTTGCTGAATGGACTTGTCAGCCATTTGAAGAGCTATTCGAGTGGGTTTCAGGTCAAAAATTTGAAGCTTCCTCATAAGAGATAGAGGCATCAAGTTTATGCTTGCACCAAGGTCACAAAATGATTTCTCAATAGTTATGTCTCCTATGGTACAAGGTATATAAAACATTCCAGGATCATCCTTCTTCTCTGGTAGACCTCTTTGGAGAATAGCACTACACTCCATTGTTATTTCAACAATTTGTCCTTCCTTCAAGGGTCTTTTCTTTGTTAGCACCTCTTTCATAAATTTGGCATATAATAGCATCTGTTCAAGTGCTTTTAAGAAAGGAATATTGATGCTGAGTGTCTTGAATATGTCCAGGAACTTTGAATATTGCTTATCCTCGTTTTCTTTTTTAAACCTCTGAGGGTACGGAAGTTTGGGGACATCTGGCTTCACCCCTTCCTTCTTCTCCTGTAGCTGTGTTTCAAGGATGTCCTTGATGCGCGAAAAATTTCTTTCACGTATAACCGGCAAGTATACCGGGTCGTATCAAGTAATAAAAACTCACGTGAGTGAGGTCGATCCCACAGGGATTGAAGGATTGAGCAATTTTAGTTTAGTGGTTGATTTAGTCTAGCGAATCAAGTGTTGGTTGAGTGGTTTGTGATTAACAGAAACTAAATTGCTTGAAACGTAAAGGGAGAAGGGTAAAGTGCAGTAAATTAAAGAGCAGGAAAGTAAATGTGCTAAATCTTAAAGAACAAGTAAATTAAATTGCAGAAACTTAGATTGCAAGAAATGTAAATGACTGAATCTTAAAGTGCAAGAAATGTAAATTGCTTGAATGATAAAAGGGAATTAGGAAGTGGGATTGCAGAAATTAAACAAGCAGAAGTAAATTGCAACAAAACAGAATAGTGAAAGATGAATTAAAGCAAAGTAGATCTAAACAGCAAAGTAGAAATGCTTGAGAAATTAAAACAGAAAGCGATGCTTAAGTTGCAGCAAATGAAAAAATGGTTCAAGATCTCAGGAGTGGAAGAGACTAGATAACAAGTCTAGATCTCAAATCCTTCCTTGATCCAACAAGAACAATTGCAAAAGAAATGAAGAAAAGTAAATTGCAGAAATAGATTGCAGAGGAGTAGAAGAAGATGCAATAACCAGAGAGTGAAATTCAAATTCAATTATGCAGAAACGTAAACAAGAGATCTCAAGGTGAGATTGAAACAGAAGTTCTTCAATTCTCTACCCAAGATCCAAAGCAGGGAAATAAAAGAGTGTTCAAGAAAGAACCAAGAAGAAGAGAGATCAATTCTCCTTCCAAGTTCTCTCAGAAATTCAAAAAGCTCAGAATTAAAATGCAAGTAAAAAGGGAAAATTCAAAATGAAGTCTAGAGTTTCTAAGGTAAAAGAAAAAGGTTCTTAATTACATCAAACTAACTCCTATTTATACACTTTCTATTCTTGGATATTGGAATTTGGGTGGGCTTTTGTTTTGGTGAAGAAATGAATTAAGTTGGAATTTTAAATTTCAATTTCAGCCCAAATGTATCTCCCAGGGGAATGCTCAGCTCACTTTGTGAGCTGAGCTATGTGCCTTGCATAACGTGTCTTGCTGGTTGGGGTGCATCAGGGGAGAGCTCAGCTCACTTTGTGAGCTGAGCTTTGGTGCCTTGGTGCCAATTTGTTGCGCCTTGTGCTGCCCAGGACCGTGTCATGTGCGCTCCACTCTTTTCCTGGCCGTGTCAAGATGTGTTGCATGTGCCCATGGATAGCGCTCAGCTCACTTTGTGAGCTGAGCTTTGGTGCATTCTAGGAAGGGTCCTTGGTTCGAAACTTGGAGGAAGCATGCGCTGGAGCTTTTCCTTGGTTTTCTTGTGATGCCTTGCTTCCTTTGCTTCCTCATGGTGGTGAGTTCGAACCTTAAGGAGTGCATTTGGCCATTTTTTGCTTATTTTCCTTTGTGAGTAGTGCCTCCCTTATCCCCCTTGGTCATGAGTTCAAGCCTTGGAGCATTCATTTGCAAATCATTTTCTTTGAATTATTTCCTCAATGCTCTCGATAATGCTCACTTTGTGAGCTGAGCTTGGTTCCTCATTTCCTTATTTCTTGGCCTTGTGTTGTGCTCAGCTCACAAAGTGAGCTGAGCTTTGTGCCTTGGTCTCCTGGAAGCAAGTGTAGCGCTCACTTAGTGAGCTTTGGAGAGAGCTTCATGGTTTTGTTGCACCACACTTCCTCCTTTCTTGGCCACACTTTTTCTCCTTTGAGCCACGCTTCTTAGGCCACGCTTCCTTCTTTTCTTCTTTTCTTCACCTACAATTAATCAAAACAACCAATCAAAGTATCACCAAATTCACAAGGTCTATTAATCATTAAAAATTAATTAAATTTAGCTTAAACCTCATGATTTAGCATCAATTTCATGGTGGTTGTTTGATTCAAAGAAGTCATGTATTTTCATTCCAAATTACTTACTTAGAGTGCAAGAAAGTGCATAAAACCAATTGAAAAACCAAGAAAAAGGCTAGTAAAACTAGACTATGATGACTTGTCATCAGTCCTCATCTTTCTTTGAGCTTTTTGCATTCTTGGTCTTTCTCTCCTCTTCAGTACTCTCTTCTATCTCTTCTTGTGGAACTTGTCTGTTGTGTTCTTCCTGATTGATGGCTTCCTTCTCACTAGTCTTCTCACTTCCCACTATGATTGCTTTGCACTCCTCCCACTTTGTAGCTTTTCCTTTGTCCCTTGGGTGGTCTCGAGTGGCACTAGGGGATGTATTTGATTGCTTCTTACCCATCTCTACAATTTGTTTAGCCATTTGCTCCATATGCCTCTCAAGATTTCTGATTGAAGCTTCTTGGTTTTTGCTTGTTGTGGCTTGATCTTTTCTTGCTGCTTCTTGATCTTGTCTGGCCATCTCTTGAGTTTTGATGAGTTTCTCCATTAATATCTCTAAACTTGAGATTCTTTGAGAGTCTGGATTTGGTTGTGGTTGTGTGAGATGAGATGGTTGCTGCTGAAGGTTATTTGAATTATCTACGGGAATATTTTGTGGGTGGAATGTGGATGTGGAAGAGTTATTCTGGTGGTTTTGTGAGTTGTTATGGAGTTGGTGGTATGTGTTTTGTGGGTTTTTGAATTAGTTAGTATTATTGGATGAATAACTTTGGTTGTTTGTGTTGCTGAGGCTGCCAGAGTTGGAGTCCCTTTGTCCTTGATTCTGATGCTCACCCCACCTTGAATTAGAATGAGTCCTCCAGGGTGCTTTGTGTGCATCACCATGGAAGTTGTGTTGGAATGAACTTGAGGTGTTGTTCATGTATTGCACCTGCTCAGGGCGTTGTTGCTCATAATTGAATGTCCCAAGACTTTCTTCAGATTGATTCCACCTATGTGCGGTTTGAGGTTGGCTTTGTGTGTTTACTGCAGCACTTTGCAGTCCATCAATTTTCTTGGCCATAATCTCCATTTGTTGCTGAAGTTGTTGGTGCATCTGTTTGGTTTGTGCCAAGATAGTGTCAACACCTTCAAATTCCAATACTCCTTTCCTCTGAGTTGGTTGGCGTTGTCTTTGATGAGCATAGAAATATTGATTGTTTGCCACTGTGTCTATGAGGTTTTGGGCTTCTTCAACTGTCTTCATGAGTTGCATTGAACCTCCTGCTGAATAGTCAAGTGCCTCTTGAGCTTTCATTGTTAGTCCTTCACAGAAATTTTGGAGTTTATCCCATTCATTAAACATCTCAGGAGGGCACTTCCTGATTAGAGCCTTGTATCTCTCCCATGCCTCATAGAGAGGTTCAGCATCCATCTGTGTGAATGTTTGTACTTCAGTCTTCAATCTAATAATCCTCTGAGGCGGATAAAATTTAGCAAGGAATTTGCTCACTAGATCTTCCCAATTATTGATGCTATCTCTTGGAAATGACTCTAACCATTGAGTGGCTTTGTCTTTGAGGGAAAATGGAAATAGCAGCAATTTGTAATTGTCAGGATGCACACCATTGGTCTTCACTGTGTTACATATCCTCAGGAAGGTGGATAGGTGCTGGTTTGGATCTTCCAAGGGGCCTCCTCCATAGGAGCAGTTGTTCTGCACCAAGGTGATGAGTTGGGGCTTCAATTCAAAGTTATTTGCATCGACATTTGGGGTCAGGATGCTACTCCCACAATGCCTTGGATTAGCAAATGTATATGAAGCCAATACTCTCCTTTGGGGTTGACCATTGTCGTTGGCCACTCCCACTTGTGGATTTGTTGGATTTTCCTCCATTTCTTGGTTCTCTTCTCAACCTCCAAAGTGTTTCAAGATCAAAAGGTGTGGATTCATTGCTTTTTCCTCCTGACATAAACACAGAATCAGGAACCAGAATTAAGCACTCTATTGCTAGAGTGAAGTTAGTGTTAGCTTAAGCAAAAATTCAAATAGTTAGTATGCTTAGCAAAAAAAATTAAAGAAACAGAAAAGAAAAAGTGCTTGATCTAAACCTCCACTTCACTTAATCATTGTCAATCTGATCAATCCCCGGCAACGGCGCCAAAAACTTGATGTGTGGAAAATGATCCAACACAAAACTCACCGGCAAGTGTACCGGGTCGCATCAAGTAATAATAACTCACATGAGTGAGGTCGATCCCACAGGGATTGAAGGATTGAGCAATTTTAGTTTAGTGGTTGATTTAGTCAAGCGAATCAAGTATTGGTTGAGTTGTTTGTAATTGACAGAAACTAAATTGCTTGAAATGTAAAGGGAGAAGGGGAAATTGCAGTAAATGAAAGAGCAAAGAAAGAAAAAGTGCTGAATCTTAAAGTGCAAGTAATGTAAATTGCAGAAACTTAAATTGCAAGAAATGTAAAAGGCTGAATCTTAAAGTGCAAGAAATGTAAATTGCTTGAATTATAAAAGGAATTGGGAATTGGGATTGCAGAATTTAATCGAGAACAAGTGAATTGCAATTAAACAGAAGAGTAGAAGATGAATTGAAGTAAAGTAGATCTCAACAGAAAAGTAAAAATGCTTGAGAAATTAAAATAGAAAGTGAGCAATGCTTAATTTGCAGCAAATTAAAAGAGGTTGAAGATCTTAGGAGTGGAAGAGACTAGATAACAAGTCTAGATCTCAAATCCTTCCTTGATATAACAAGAACAATTGCAAAAGAAATAAAGGAAAGTGAATTGCAGAAAGATTTAAAGATGAAGCAGTAAAGAGAAATTGAAATTCAATTATGCAGGAAATTTAAACAAGAGGTCTCAAGGTGAGATTGAAACAGAAGTTCTTCAATTCTTCACCAAAGATCCAAAGCAAGAAAATTAAAGAGTGCTCAAGCAAGAACAAGGAAGAAGAGAGATCAATTCCCCTTCTCAATTCTCTAAGATCTAAATTCAAAATAGAAGCTCCAAAAAGAAAATCAAAGTTAAGGGAAGAATTCAAAGTAAAGTCCAGAGGTGTCAAAAAGGGTCCTAATTACATCAAACTAACTCCTATTTATACATTTTCTTTTCTTGAATTTTGGACTTTGGATGGGCTTTTGATTTGGTGAAGAAATGAATTAAGTTGGATTTTTAGTTGAATTTTAGCCCATGGAGAATTTGCTTCCAGGAGGATGCTCAGCTCAAGTGGGGAGCTGAGCATTGAAGCTTTGTGTGGGGACCCTTTGTAGAGTGCAATTGTTGGGGGAAGCATCAGGGGAATGCTCAGTTCACAAAGTGAGCTGAGCATTGGTGCCTTGGCAAAAAATTGTTGCGCGCTGCCCTCGCTGGATCATGTCAAAGTGCTTGTGAGATGCACCAAGGGTAGCGCTCAGCTCTCCAAGTGAGCTGAGCCTTGGTGCTCACAAGGAGGGGTCCTTGGTTCGAAACTTGATGAGTGCATGCGCTGGAGCTTTTCCATGGTTTTCTTGTGGTGCCTTGCTCCTTGCTTCCTCTAGGTGCTGAGTTCGAATCCTGGATGATGCATTTGGCCATTTTTGGCTTATTTCCTCTTGTGATTAGCGCTCCCCCAACCCCCTTTGGTCATGGGTTCAAATCTTGGAGAATGCACTTATCAAACAATTTCCTTGAATTTATTTGGATGCATGCCCGATAATGCTCACTTGGTGAGCTGAGCTTGGTCTTTCCTTTCCTTGTTTCATGGCCTCATATTGTGCTCAGCTCACAAAGTGAGCAGAGCATTGTGCCTTGGTTCCTTGAGAGAAAATGTAGCACTCCCTTGGTGAGCATGGTGCTTTTGGAGTGAGCTTCATGGTTTTCCTTCATTGTTGCGCCACACTTCTTCCTTCCTTGGCCACACTTTTTCTTCCTTGGGCCACGCTTCTTAGGCCACGCTTTCTTCTTTTCTTCTTTTCTTCACCTAAAATTAATCAAAACAACCAATCAAAGTATCACCAAATTCACAAGGTTTATAAATCATAAAAAATGAATGAAATTTAGCTTAAACCTCATGATTTAGCATCAATTAAATGGTGGTTGTTTGATTTAAAGAAGTCATGCATTTCCATTCGAAATTACTTACTTAGAATGTAAGAAAGTGCATAAAACCAAATAAAAATAAAGAAAAAGGCTAGTAAAACTTGGCTAAGATGACTTGTCATCAGATAGGAGGTCCTAAAAGGAATAAAATCCTGGCCTAAGCGGCTAAACTAAGCTGTCCCTAGCTATGTTCTTGTAGCGTGAAGGTGTCAAGTGAAAACTTGAGACTGAGCAGTTAAAGTCAAGGTCCAAAGCAAAAACAGAGTGTGTTTAAGACCTTTGGACACCTCTAATTGGGGACTTTAGCAAAGCTAAGTCACAATCTAAAAAGGTTCACCCAGTTATGTGTCTGTGGCATTTATGTATCCGGTGGTAATACTGGAAAACAAAGTGCTTAGGGCTACGGCCAAGACTCATAATGTAGCTGTGTTCAAGAATCAACATACTAAACTAGGAGAATCAATAATACTATCTGAATTCTGAGTTCCTATGGATGCCAATCATTCTGAATTTCAAAGGATAAAGTGAGATGCCAAAACTGTTCGGAAGCAAAAAGCTACTAGTCCCACTCATCTAATTAGAATCTGACATTCACTTAAAACTCTGAGATATTATTGCTTCTTGATTTCTTTTCATCCTATTTTATTTGTCTAGTTGCTTGGGGATGAGCAACAGTTTAAGTTTGGTGTTGTGATGAGCGGATATTTTATACGCTTTTTGGGGGTAATTTCATGTAGTTTTTAGTATGTTTTAGTTAGTTTTTAGTATATTTTTATTAGTTTCTAGGCAAAATTCATATTTCTGGACTTTACTATGAGTTTGTGTATTTTTCTGTGATTTCAGGTATTTTCTGGCTGAAATTGAGGGAGCTGACCAAAAATCTGATTCAGGCTGAAAAAGGACTGCAGATGCTGTTGGATTCTGACCTCCCTGCACTCGAAATGGATTTTCTGGAGCTACAGAAGTCCAAATGGCGCGCTCCCAATTGCGTTGGAAAGTAGACATCCAGGGCTTTTCAGCAATAGTCCATACTTTGTTCAAGGATAAACGACATAAACTGGCATTCAACGCCAGTTCCATGCTGTATTCTGGCGTTAAACGCCAGAAACAGGTTACAAGTTGGAGTTAAACGCCCAAAACAGGTTACAACCTGGTGTTTAACTCTAGAAACAGCCTAGGCACGTGAAAAGCTCAAGTCTCAGCCCCAGCACACACCAAGTGGGCCCCAGAAGTGGATTTTTGCACTATCTATCTTAGTTTACTCATTTTCTGTAAACCTAGGTTACTAGTTTAGTATTTAAACAACTTTTGGAGATTTATTTTGCATCTCATGACATTTTTAGATCTGAAATTTGTACTCTTTGACGGCATGAGTCTCTAAACTCCATTGTTGGGGGTGAAGAGCTCTGCTGTGTCTCGATGAATTAATGCAATTATTTCTGTTTTCTACTCAAACACGCTTGTTTCTATCTAAGATGTTCATTCGCACTTCAATATGATGGATGTGATGATCCGTGACACTCATCACCATTCTCGACCTATGAACGCGTGCCTGACAACCACCTCCGTTCTACCTTCGATTGAATGAGTATCTCTTGGATTTCGTAATCATAATTTTTGTGGTATAAGCTAGAATCCACTGGCAGCATTCTTGAGAATCCGGAAAGTCTAAACCTTGTCTGTGGTATTTCGAGTAGGATTCAGGGATTGAATGACTGTGACGAGCTTCAAACTCACATGGGTTAGGCGTAGTGACAGACGCAAAAGGATCAATGGATCATATTCCAGCATGAGTGAGAACCGACAGATGATTAGCCGTGCGGTGACAGCGCACCTGGACCATTTTCACTGAGAGAACGGATGGTAGCTGTTGACAATGGTGATCCACCAACACACAGCTTGCCATAGGAGGAACCTTGCGTGTGTGAAGAAGAAGACAGGGGGAAAGTAGAGATTCAGAAGACAAAGCATCTCCAAAACTCCAACATATTCTCCATTACTGCATAACAAGTATTTAATTCATGCTCTTTTATTTTTCGCAATCCAAACTGATAATTATAATTGATATCTTGACTAAGAATTACAAGATAACCATAGATTGCTTCAAGCCAACAATCTCCGTGGGATTCGACCCTTACTCACGTAAGGTATTACTTGGATGACCCAGTGCACTTGCTGGTTAGTGGTACGAGTTGTGAAAAGTGTGATTTACAATTCGTGCACCAGTCACAACACTTGGCATGGGATGCAAGAGGAAATAAAGCATGCAGTGACACGAGAAGAGTAATCTCAAGCATCCATAAAAAAGGGCAAGTCATGTTCATTGAGTCTCTAATTGGCAAGTATACATTCCAAGCAAGCAAAATGGACTCAATGCACTTAGAAGAAAGCAAGTGAATGAGGAGAAGCACCAAATTGAAAGTACATGATTAAAATAAACCCAAATGGCATGCATGCATTTCCTCGAACACTTGGCGTGCAATTATCAAGCAATGAGCAATTATGATATACTCAACCAATTTGAAGCCCAAAATAAAATATCAATCATCACATAACATAACTATTTGGCAAAAAGATAATGAAAAACAATCAAGAAGATCCATTAAGGCAAATTAAAACTCCAATTCAACATCCATGAAAAAGCAAGAAAAAGGAAAAGCAAACTTACAAAAAGCAAGTAGTATAATCATGCAACTAAAAAAAAAGAAACAAGCAAAGCAACAAGAAAAATATAACTAAAAAAAAGGAGATGATGCAAAGAAAGTAAAAGATGGGATATGGAAGAAGTAGAACTTTGAGAAGGATAGAAGAAGAAAGTGGAGGACTCTTCTTGTGAGAATGAGAGAAAGAGAAGAGATGTAGGGACACCGGAAGTGGTGGTGATTGCTGGTAGTTAACCGGATATGGTGGTGGTGGATTATGGAAGAAGAAGAGGAGAAGAGAGGCGATGGAGAAGGAAGAAGGAGAAAGAAGATAAGAAAAGAGCTAAGAAAGGGGAGATAGAACAGGGCGCGCAGCTTTAAAACTAATTCGCGCAACCTGCGCGCACGCGCACAGTGTGCTGGCGTGTCAGTGAGGGTAAGGCGAAGGACGCGTATGCGTTCAGGGCACACACGCGTGAGGTCAGTTGTGCCCCTGGGAAAGAGTTGGCACTAAGTAGGCTCAACTCTTGGGTGAGTTGTACCAGGGTGGTCAAGCAGCACAGGTGCGCGGACGTGCACAGTGCGCGGACGCGTGCCTGATTGGATTGGCGACTGGCGCAGACGTGCCAAGTACGCCGACGCGTGGGTGCTGGCACAGTTCTGGCACAAGTGTGGCACAAGTCTCTAGTTTTTGTACCAGGGAGTTTTTGTAGCACCATCGGCGCGCGCATGCAGTGCGCTTGCGCTTTGATGGCTAAATTACAGAGGGTGCATAGGCGGCAAGCACGCGGACGTGTGGGTGCCTGGTGCAAGATGGGCACAAAGTGGGCATGACTCTTGGGTGTTTGGCCCAGGAGTATAAAATCCACCACCGGCGCACGTGCGCACGGTGCGTTGGCGCGTCGGTACCCTTTTTTCCTTTTTCCTTTTTTTTTTCTGTTTTTAACAACATATAAAGAGCTATTCTAACACATTCTTGATAGGTGGTTAAGCTAGTAGGCAAGAAAACACTTATAATTTCATGCACCATTCAAGACAAAGCATTTTCTCTAACTTTAATAATTCATCCATACCAAAATGATGAAAACTATATGAACATCCTATCTATTCAAGAAGAGCAATAAAACTAGTAATCCTATGCAATCAATAACATCAAGAAATCACAAAATTCACAAGAATTTAAAGCTACAAACAAGATGGTATACATAAGGAAGATCTTACCACGGTGGGGTGCCTCCCACTAAGCACTTTTCTTTAACGTCCTTAAGTTGGACGGTCAGTTGCTCAAACTTCTCCTTCCTTAGGTGCATCCACCAATAGGAACACCTCTAGCTCTTTTGAGAGCTTGTAGCCATGATACTTCTTCACTCTATGTCCATTCACCTTGAAAGTTGCTTCACTTTTAGGATCAAACAACTCCACCATTCCATAGGGCTTTATCTCCTTCACCTTGAAAGGTCCTTCCATCTAGAGCGGAGCTTTCCAAGCATGAATCTAAGCCTCGAGTTATAGAGGAGAACCTCATCACCTTCTTGGAAATCCTTTTTCCGGATGTGATGGTCATGAAATGCTTTAGTCTTTTCCTTGTAGATCCGGGCATTCTCATATGATTCGTTGCTCAAACATTCGAGCTCCTCTAGCTGTAACTTCTTGGCTTCACCTGCCTTGGCTAAATCCATGTTGCACCGCTTTACCGCCCAATAGGCTCTATGCTCAATCTCCACCGGAAGGTGGCATGCCTTACCATAGACGATCCGGAAGGGGCTCATCCCTAACGGAGTCTTATAGGCCATTCTATACACATATAGTGCATCTCTTAACCGGAGGCTTCAGTCCTTCCTTTGTGGATTGACCACTTTCTCCAAGATTCTCTTAATCTCCCGGTTGGATACTTTCGCTTGCCCGTTGGTCTGTGGGTGATACGCAGTGGCAACCTTATGCGATACTCCATAGTTCTTGAGCAATGCCTCTACTTTCTTGTTACAAAAGTGGGATCCTTGGTCGCTCACGATTGCTCGTGACGACCCGTAACGACATACAATGTGATTTCTAATAAAAGAAACAACGGTATTAGCGTCATCAAGGTGGGTAGGTATTGCTTCTACCCACTTTGACATGTAGTTAACCACTAACAGAATATACAGATACCCACTAGAATTGGGAAACGGTCCCATAAAGTCAATGCCCCATACATCGAATATCTCACAAAACAACATAGGTTGCTGAGGCATCTCATCCCTTTGGGATGTGTTTCCCGACTTCTGACACTGATGGCAAGACACACAGAACCGGTTAGCATCCTTGAATAAGGTTGGCCACCAGAATCTACAATCCAACACCTTTTTAGTGGTCCTTTGTGGGCCAAAGTGGCCGTCACATTCGGATGAATGGCAAGCTTCAAGAATGGGTTGGATTTTAGATTCCGGGACACATCTTCGAATTACTTGGTTCACTCTCCTCTTTCATAAGTGGGGGTCATCCCAAATATAGTATTTGGAATCACTCCTCAACTTATCCCTTTGGTGTTTAGAAAAGTTGGGAGGAAAAATTTTCGCGACCAAGTAATTCGCCATTGGGGCAAACCAAGGAAAGCTATTCGACACACCATGCAAACTATCCAATGGGAATGAGTCATTGATCGGAAATGGGTCAAATTTTAAATTCTCAATGCGGCTTAAATGATCCGCAACCAGGTTTTGAGACCCACTCTAGTCTCTAATCTCAATGTCGAATTCTTGCAAAAGCAAGATCCAACGTATGAGTCTAGGCTTTGACTCATTCTTTGTCAATAGGTACTTTAAAGCTGCATGATCCGTGTATACCACTATCTTTGATCCTAGCAAATAAGATCTAAATTTATCTAAAGCATGAACAATAGCTAGGAGTTCCTTTTCAGTAGTGGTATAGTTGGATTGTGCTGCATCCAGTGTTTTAGAAGAGTAAGCAATGACATAAGGGAGTTTACCATCGCGCTGTGCAAGCGCGGCACCTACAGCTTGGTTTGACGCATCGCACATTATCTCGAATGGCAACATCCAGTTGGGGCCTCGCACAATCGGTGCCGTGGTAAGAACGCTCCTTAGCTTTTCAAAAGCTTTCACACATTCACAGTCAAACTCAAAGTCCACATCTTTTTGGAGTAGGCGAGACAATGGCAAAGCAATCTTGCTGAAATCTTTAATAAAGCACCTATAGAATCCTTCATGTCCTAAAAATGAGCGGACCTCCCTCACAGATGAGGGGTGAGGTAAAGTGGTGATAACATCGACCTTGGCCGGGTCTACAGAAATGCCTTCATGAGATACTACATGTCCCAACACTATACCTTGTCTTACCATTAATTGACATTTCTCAAAATTTAAGACAAGATTAGTGTCAACACATCTAGCTAAGACCTTGGCCAAGTTCTCTAAGAAACAATCAAATGAAGTTCCATAAACACTGAAGTCATCCATAAAGACTTCCAGACAATTCTCCATCAGATCGGAAAAGACACTCGCCATACACCGCTGAAAAGTGGCAGGTGCATTACATAGCCTAAATGGCATCTTTTTATATTCAAAGGTGCCAAAAGGGCAAGTGAATGTGGTCTTTTCCTGATCTTCAGGAGCAATGTGAATCTGGAAGTAACCAGTGAATCCATCAAGAAAATAATAATGGGATTTACCCGCCAAACATTCCAACATCTGATCGATAAAGGGCAAAGGGTAGTGGTCCTTTCTTGTAGCGGCGTTCAATCTTCTATAATCAATGCACACTCGCCACGCATTTTGTACTCTCTTGGTGACCACTTCACCATCATCCTTTTTGACCGCAGTGATGCCCGATTTCTTGGGAACAACCTGGACCGGGCTCACCCACTCACTGTCAGAAATTGGGTATATGATACCCGCATCAAGTAGCCTAGTGACCTCCTTTTTTACCACATCGAGGATAGTTGGGTTGAGCCTTCTTTGTGATTGCCTAATCGGTCTAGCTCCCTCTTGGAGAAATATGCAATGCATGCACTTGCGGGGGGTCAATCCCCACAATATCGGCAAGGCTCCATCCAATTGCCTTCTTGTACTTTCTTAGAACATCTAGGAGCTTCTCTTCCTCTTCACTAGAAAGCTCACTAGCAATAATGACCGGAAACTTTTGGTTGTCCTCTAAGAAAGCATACTTCAAATGAGATGGAAGAGGTTTCAATTCACTCTTTGCCTCAAGCTGAGGTTCCTTTTCATCAAGCTCACGGAGTTCATTCTCAACAACTTTCTTTTGTTCATCCTCCTGGTTATCCGTCTCTTCAACAATAGGGTAACATATGTTGTTGTGGTCTTCTTCTTGCACTTTCGCTACCACTTCATCAATTGCATCACCTCGGAGAACGGAATGCTCTTCGGGTAGATGTTTCATGGCTTCTTCCAAATTGAACTTGATAGTTTTGTCTCCAACCTCAAAGGAATATGTGCCGGTAAAGGCATTTAACTTGAATTTAGAGGTCTTAAGGAAGGGTCTACCAAGTAGAACGGAGGATGAGCTTCTATTTTCTGTTGGAGGCAGTTTAAGGATGTAAAAGTCAACCGGAAAAACCAAATCCTCGATCGCCACAAGTACATCTTCGGCTATTCCTATCACCATGATCACACTTTTATCGGCTAAGGCAAACTTCGCCGCCGACTTCTTTAATAGAGCTAAATTCAACCGCACAAAGATAGAAAGCGGCATGATGCTTACATAAGCTCCCAGGTCATACATACAGTCATGAAAAGTGCGCCCATCAATACAACAAGATTCCAAACAAGGTCCAGGGTCACCAGATTTCTTTGGAATAGGTTCCATCAAGGAAGAAATTGAACTACCCAAGGATAATATCTCCAATTCTCCAATCCTATCCTTGTGTGTACACAAGTCTTTCAAAAATTTTGCATACTTTGGAATTTGTTGAATAGCATCAAGAAGTGGTATGGTTACCTCAATCTTCTTGAACACTTAGAGCATGTTCAAATCAAATTCTGGCATTTTCTTTGCTTTCTTCACCATGGAAGGGAATGGAATAGGAATGGACTCATCTACTATAGTCTTCCTCTTGGGTTCCTTGAGGTTTACTCCTTCTTCCTCATGCCTTTTGTCTACCTCCTCTTCTTCATGTGGAGCTTCAACAACCACTTCTTCCTCATGAATGTCTTCCATGACCCTTAGAGGTATCTCCTCCAATGTAGTCCCCGACCGTAGAGTGATGACGTTGAGACCGCCCTTTGGGTTTGGTTGGGGTTGGGATGGAAGATTAGAAGAGCTTGAGGGTTGGTTGGTGTTGTTGTTGGAGGTTGAGGGTTGGTTTGACATGACCATCTTTGAAAGCATGTTGGTGAGGTTAGCCAATTGAGCGCCCAAGGTATCAAATTGAGCCTTGTTGCTCTTGTCCCATTTCTCTATGGCGGCTCTAAGCTCATCAACTTGATTGTTGGAAGATGGAGCAGTTTGGTTGGATTGTTGTCTATGGTGTGGTGCTTGGTATTTGGTGTAGTTGTTTTGGTTTTGGTTGGAGTGACCTTGGTGGGCTTGGTAGTTGGTGTTGTTATGGTGATATTGGGATGAAGATTGATTGTTGTTGTGATGAGAAGAAGAGTTATTCCATCTTTGGTTTTGATTACTCCCTTGTGCATTATCCCTCTACCCTTGATGTTGATTACCACCATGAGGGTAATTGCTTTGGCCTTGAGAAGGATAGGGTGGACGGTTATTGTAATTCACATTGGCCACTACAAGGGCATGTTCCTCTTGAATTTGATGGCATTGATCGGTGTAATGCGTGGTGCTAGAGCACAAACCACAAATCCTAGGAGGGCCTTCAAGTTGAGCAACTGGAGGTGGGGCTTGGATAGAGTAGTATTCCTTTTGATCCTTTTGTATTTGCGTGAGGATGATGGTCAAATCCCCAAGTGCTTTGGTTAGGCTTGCTTCGGAAGGGGACGGTTCTACCACACCCTTGAGAGGGTTACTTCTCACCTTGTATGTTGTGTAGCCTCGGCAACATCATTTATCAACTTCCAAGCTTCTCCCTCTGTCTTGTTTTTCGAAAGAGAACCACCACTAGAAGCGGTGAGAAATCTTCTATCTTCCACACAAAGACCTCCGGTGAAGTAGCTAATGAGCAAGTAAGTGTTCAATCCATGATGTGGACAAGATTCTAATAGCCTCTTGAATCGAGTCCAATACTCATACAAACTCTCTTGGTCTCTTTGCATTATACCCGAGATCTCCTTCCGAACATAATCGGTCTTTTCCGGTGGGAAGAATTTATCTAGAAACTCTCTTCTCAAGAAATCCTAATTGGTTGCAATCTCATCCGGTAGCGAATAAAACCATGTCTTTGCTTGTCCTTTGAGAGAGAAAGGAAAGGCAAAAACCATAATAGCCAACTCATCGGCTCCATGCCTTCGAGCTATAGAACAAGCAACTTGAAAATCTCTAAGATGTTGGATGGGGTCTTGACCCAGCAACCCATGATACTTAGGAAGTAGATGTATCAAGCTACTCTTCAACTCAAAGTTTGGATCAAGGTTAGGATACCTTGCTTGCAACGGTTGAAGTATGATATCCGGAGCTCCTTGCTCATGCAAAGTGATCCGTCGTGGCTCCGCCATATATGGTTCACCTATAGGATGCAAAGATGTATTAGCAGTGCCAACAGAAGAATAGGAAGTAGCGGACTCCAAGTCAGTCTCGGTACCACCTAGTGATTCGGTATGTTCCTCAGAAGAGGCCGAAGTACTAGCCGTATAGTCCAACCGCCGTCTAGCTTGCCGAGTGTGTAACAAAGTTCTTTCAATCTCAGGGTCAAACTCGGCTAAGCTAGAATTCTGTTGAGACCGAGTCATCAAACTTGGGAGTCATAGCACACAAACAAAAGAAATCTAAACTATAGCTAAGTATTGAAAGAAAGTAAACTATCTATAATATTCACATATTCACATAACCAATATCAAGGCATATGTTGCAACCATTTCCTGGCAACGGCGCCAAAAATTTGATGCTCGCTCGAGGGTTACGTTGGAATAGATTTTCTCAATAAAGTCCCGTTGTAAGTATAGCTCTACCAACAACAATCCTCAAGGATCAAATTTCGAAGGGATTTGGTTGTCACAAGTTCAACCCCAATAAAAGTAACCGAAGTATTCAAACCTCGGGTCGTCTCACAAGGAATGGGCTAACATGTGCTTCAACATTGGTTAGAATTCTGGGGTTGTGATTCATGAGCAAGAAAATAAAATAGGAATCTTAACAAGCAAGTAATCTTAAAATGCAAGGAACTATTCAAATAACTAAGCAAGATGTGAGCAATTCTAAACTAAAAGGATAACATTCAATATAATTCAACTCTAAAACTAAACAATAACTATGACTAAGACAAGACAATTAGAATTTGGGTTTTCAAATATGAATGACAAAAATAACTCTTGGCTAGACATGGGAATTAGGGTCACTATCCTTGTCTAATAACCATATCTTGACAATTATGAGGAACCAAACTCATTAAGTCTACTTCTATACTTGAAGTACGTTAAATGGTTTGGTCAACATCAACCCATAAGGTCTAACCTCACTACTAATTGACTTAGTAGTAGGTTAGTGTCAATGGCTATCAAATTGACCACTAAGGGTTTCCAAATCATCAAATCCATTAGACCTAATGACTCAAGTTTACCCAATTCCTTTAGCCTAGGCCAAGAGTAAAGAGAACTACTCCATAATCAAAGTAAACAATTCATCAAACACATGGTAAGCATTAATAAAAGACATGTTCAAATTGCAATTAAATTGAGACTAACAAATACCCACTAACAATTATCAACATACAATCACTCAAACAACACGATTAATCATAGAAATCATCAATGTAACATTGGCAAGTCAAGATTCACCACATTCATGCAATGGGTATAAAGTGACAATTGATAAGAATTTATAAAACTAACACAAGATCTAAGTAAAATTATACCAAGGAATTCAAATTAAACAATCAAAACTAGTAATTAACAAGATCCAATTCAGAATTCAACAAGGAAAGATCAAATTAAAGCTAGATCTAGAGAGGAACAAGGGTTTCTCTCTAGAAGAACAAGAACAAAAAACTAGCTAAAAATTGTGTCTAAGTGTAAAATGATTGATCCCCTTTTCCCCCTAGCATCCTTGGGTCTTTTCCATGCAGAAACAGCTTGAATTTGGGCCAGATGAGCCTCAAAAATTGCCAGGCACAATTTCCTTTAATGAGGTCACGTGCAGCCGTCCGCGCATGCGCGCCATGCGTGCGTGTGCACGTCGGTGGTAATTCTCTGACCCGCGCGGATGCGTCCATCCTTGTGCGCCACTTCCAGCTATCCTCATGCACGTGTGCGCGTGGAGTGCGCGTGCGCGCCCATGCTGAGTTTTCCAAAATTCAAATCTTCATGTTCCTTCCTCTTGTGCATGCTTTCTTTCTCTCTTCTAGGCCATTCTTGCCCTATTAATTCTGAAATCACTCAACAAACATGTCACGGCATCGAATGGTAATAGAAGAGGATTAAAATATAGCACTTTTAAGGCAAAATAAGCATGTTTTTCATCATGAAGCAATATCAGGAAGAAAACACAAAATCATACAATTCTTGTGAATAAGTGTGAGAAATATTGACAAAACCCCCCAAATTCTATACAATATAAACCACAAAATTGGGATTTATCAGTCACATGCTGTGAGAGGTGTATGCGAGGAAAGAAATTCACTGGAAACAAATGTCTCGTTCTCAACAAGCAAAGGATATGGACAGAAACACAAGATACTTCCACCATATAGCGTCCGCACGATGGAGGAATAATTGGATTGATTCTCTGATTGTCAATGGTAGACTGGTGAGGAACCAAGCTATGATCAAAATATCTATTAGAGAGTTTTATAAAGATTTGTATCATTAGGAAAATTCTCCCAATTTGGCGTTCAGAGATGATCTAGTAGAAAGGATAGAGGAGGAAGAACCTGTAACCTTGAAGGCGATGCTGTTGGCTGAGGAAATTAGAGAGGTAGTGTGGGATTGTGAGTCATCGAAGGCGCCAGGCTGGGATGGGTACAACATGAACTTCATTAAGAGGTGCTGGGATGAGATTGGGGCTGAATTTACGGCAGCAGTGATGAGCTTCTTTCAGACATCCAGGCTACCGACAGATTCCAACATTACATGTGTGGCGTTGGCCCCTAAGTTCATTGGTGCAAAGGAGATTAAAGACCTCAGACCTATTAGTATGGTTGGTTGTGTATACAAGGTTGTTTCGAAGGTTCTAGTGAGGAGGATGAGAGCAGTGATCCCAAGGCTGGTAGGGGAAACTCAGAGTGCTTTTGTGAAGGGTAGGAAAATACATGATGGGGCTCTCATATCGTGTGAAACAGTGGACTGGCTTAAAAGGAGAAAAAAGGAGGCGGCGATTATCAAGCTAGATTTCCAAAAAGTGTATGACAGAGTCAAGTGGAGTTTTGTGGATATTGTGCTGGAAAAAATGGAGTTTGGGAGCAGGTGGAGGGCGTGGATTATGGAGTGTATGACAACAGCTTCTATGTCGATCCTGATTAATGGATCGCCATCGAAACCGTTTAAAATAGAAAGGGGCTTGACACAAGGCGACCCTCTTTCTCCGTTCCTATTTGTATTGGTTGTGGATGTTTTGCATATAATGGTTGGTGAGGCGGTCAGGAACGGACGTATCTCTCCATTGGTGGTTGGCCGAGACAGGGTGGAGTTATCACATCTACAGTTTGCTGATGATACAATTCTGTTTTGCCCCCTGAAGATGAGACAATGAAGAACTACAAGCGACTACTGCGATGTTTTGAGTTGATGTCAGGACTCAGTATCAATTTCGAAAAGTCCAGCTTGATTCCTATTAATTGTGAAGAGCAGTGGGTACACAGTATGTGTAGAATGTGGGGTTGTAAGGAAGATACCCTCCCTGTGAAGTACCTTGGGGTCCCCTTAGGAGCAAATCCAAGGTTGGTTAAGACCTGAAAGCCTATCATTGATAAAGTGGAGGAAAAACTAAGCCTTTGGAAAGCGAAGGAGCTAAGCAAAGTGGGTAACTTGGTGCTTATCAAATCAGTCTTGAATAGCCTTCCGGTATATTACTTGAGCCTCTATAAGATGCCGAAGGCAGTTGCCCAAAAGTTGATTTCCCTGTAGAGAAGATTTCTATGGAGCAAGGAGGATGTGAGGCATGGCATGGCGTTGGTGAGATGGAAATTGGTGCAGGCCCCTAAAAAGCTAGGCGGGTTGGGTGTTGGAGATGCTGTGCTCCATAACACTGCCTTGTTGTTTAAGTGGTGGTGGTGCTTTGCCAAGGAGGAGTGCCTACTTTGGAAGAAGATAGTCTGTTCCTGTAATAATTTGAGGCCGAATGAGTTACTGTCCACTCAAGTACTGCCTACAAGAGGAGTCCCATGGAAGGATATTTGCCATATGCAAATTAAGGAGCAGCATCTGAGGGATAAGATGATCACAGGCCTGGCCATGGAAATTGGTGATGGACGCTGGACTCGATTTTGGGAGGATGTTTGGTTACAGTGTGGACCCTTGAAAGATCGGTTCCCTAGGCTCTTCTCTGTTTCAAACCAATGTGGATCGGTCATTGGGGATTGCGAATTTTGGGATGGGTTAGAGTGGGTTTGGAATTTCCAATGGAGGCGTGATCTGTTCCAATGGGAGCTAGACCTTCTGAGTCAGCTACATGATACTTTGAGACCTGTCAGGCTAGTGAATACTAGAGAGGATAGGGTTGTGTGGAAATTTGATAGACTTGGTATTTTCTCGACTAACTCCTTTGTACAGGTGCTACAAGAAGGATTGCTATCTGAGGAGGTCACCAGTTATAGCTTCACAAAGACTGTTTGGAAAGGGTTGGTTCCACCTAGAGTGGAGCTATTTGTGTGGTTCATCCTGGTGGGTAAGGTGAATACCAAGGAACGGCTGAGTCGGTTCGGGATTATTAGCCAGGACGATACGAGGTGTATTTTATGCACTAAGGATGTTGAGCAGGTCAATCACTTGTTCCTTGGATGTGATTTTGCTTGGCAGGTGTGGAATGCTTGGGTATCTATTTTTGGCCGGCTATGGTCTTTTCCGAGGTTGATGAAGGACCACTTTCTAAGTTGGACAGAGGGCCTGCGTGGGAAAGCGGCTAGACATCAGCGTATGAGGTGCTTCTGTGCGATCATCTGGCACATTTGGATGGAGAAAAATAGGAGGATATTTCAGAATCAAACGAAAGGCGTAGAATATATTATCCATATGACCAGGCTCAGCTACAATGAGTGGGGCGGTGAACACTCCAACTGTTGTTGATGGCTCTGCCGGTGATGACATGCGAGTCTACTTTCTTTTGGTTGTTGGGTTTCTGGAGTTTTCTTTTTATTTTGTTTTGTTAGACGCTGAATGCTCCACCTAGTGTGTTGAGCTCCCTTACTTTCAAAAAAAAAGTTTTGCTTTTCCTGGAATTTTCTTCTTTTACCGTAGCATGCATTTGAATAACTTTAATAAGATTTTGATAGGATTTTTCATCTTAGCAGTTTCGATTAGGTAGAAGTAGTAGGGTACCATTTTTAGTTTTTTCCTCTATTTTGAAGTCACTACAACATTTTTCAAGTTGAGGCAAAATTTAAAAAGTGTTACCTAAAAGCTGACAAAAGGTTAATTTTGATCTATGGCAACACTTTTAGACCTAAGGCAACATTTTTAGGTGGTGTTGCAGATGCAGCCATTGCCTTAGATCAAGGCTGTAACAACCCTATTTTTTGAGTATGCAAGATCTTTTCTGAAGGCACGGATTTCTCCGGAGGATCAGTAAAGGGAACATCTCTTCTAAGGCAAGCTCGATAACGCAATCACGAAGAACCTAGTTTTTGAATCGTATCGGTTAGGTGTTTTGATTCTAGTTTTCGTAAATAGTCTCTGTTTTACTAACCGGACTCGATTCATGAGAGAAGAGAGATAATAGTATAATATTATCATTATATTAGTATTAGAAGATGCTTGAATGATATTATAAGGTTACCTGGTCTGTTTTAGTTAAAAACAGGAAATTGGTTTAACCAGGTTCACAGTTTACTGGTGCAGCTTAGCACCAGCACTCTTTGATGACTTTAGCAATGCTAAGGCTTCATCATACATGTTCTATTCTCATATTAAATATGTTACTAGTGTCATTTATGCTAGTAGCTCAAAAAAGAATTTTTAGAGATGTTTTTACGAGTGTTCTGATACATACAGTTTTAGTAGTTATACACATAAGATATTTTAATATTATTTTAATCCACCTCCAAACCAACCAATCACAACTCACCTTACACCCCCAAGACACTCCAAGGTTGGTTATTTGCTCCCTTTGGCCGAAATTGAAAAGAGAGAAAAGAGAGAAAACTTCATGAACACTTGATCTTCAATGCTTGATTTCTTCTGAACTAAAACTCAAATCAAAACTTTGATTTCACCAAAATGATCCTCTCTTCTTCCTCTACATAACCATGTAACTTATCAAGGCTAGAAATAAGGTTAGATGGCTGTCCTTTTCCCCTTTGAATTCGGTTTTCAAGGAAGCATGCTTAAAACATGTATTTTCTTGATGTTCTTCCTTAGATCTCTTGCTTAGCTTGACTTGTGAGCCAAGAATCTTCAATTCCCAGCATGTTTAAGGTGAGTAATTCCTTCCTAACATGTTGATTAAGGTTTGGTCAGTTGAGGTTTTATGAATTCAAAGTTGTTCTTGATGTGTTTTAGGAGGAAAAAGTGCAAAAAGAACACCAAAAAGCATAACCGGATTTGAGGTAGCAAATCAAGGTAGGGTTTGGTAAAATTAATCTTTATTAATTGTGTTTGAGTTGTGTGATTATGATATAGTTTGGTTATTCTTGAAATTTATTATTTATATGAGTGATTCTTGTTGAAATTTTGGTGAAAATTTGATGAAATTTGATGAAATTCAAGCTACGAGTTTGTGTTCTTGGTGCTGCTGGAAAAATGAACCCTAACCCTTAAATTGGGATTGAATTTTTGTTTTAATCAAGGGGAAAATATGGGGCTTTAGTGGCTGCAAATTTATTTTAAATTATGGTAAAAATCGGTTGCTGAAAAGATTGAAAAACGGATAAAAACAGAGAAAGAATCTGAAAAATTTACGAAGAACACGAAGAACATTTTGAGTGTGGTGAAGAACATTGAAGAACACCTTTTAGATCTTAAAAAGGGCAAGGTTGTAATTATTTTGGTGTTTGAAGGGTTATTTTGTAATTTCCTAAAGTTAGGGTAGTTAAAGTAGAAATATTAAAAATTACGGGTAGTAAAAAGTGAATTTATATAACTTTTAGGGTAAGAAAGGGTAACTCTCAAAAATATATTAATAAAATAATAAATAATAATAAAATATTAAATAATAATATTTAATTAAAAATAATATTTTAATAAAAATAATAAAATAATGCAGAAAAGGCAGTTTTTCGTAAAAGCTTTAGAAAGACAACTTTAAGCTCAGAATCTCATAATTATCTTCATAAAATACTTAGGGAGTGGTAATAACATATTAGTGAGGCAAAGACAAAGGAAAGATAAAAAGTTAAAGAAGGGATAAAAATCGAAGAAAAAGTCTATAAAGTTTTAATGAGAGAAACTAACAGAGACTAGAGAACAAACTAGGAGCTACATAGTTAGTTTTTGAGTTGCGCCTAGGGTTAGGTATTATATGAAAAGTTAAACTGTTTCAGTATAGACTTAATGAACCTATACTTGGGACAGGCTAACTATTCATACCGAAATTTACATAAGATTTGAATACATACGTTAAATAGAGAAAAGAGTAATCAGAGCAGAGTAGAGAGACACAAAAAACAAAGTAACCAGAGTAGAGTAAAGAGATATAAGACAAAGAGTAACCAGAGCAGAATAAAGAGATATAGAGAAAAGAGTAATTAGAACAGAGTAAATAGATAACGAGAAAAGAGTAATATGATAAAGATAATAGAGAACTAGCAGAGGGCCTGTTGAAAGGTCATTTGTTGCATTAAGGCAACTCCATAGATATTTGTATATTCATCTGCTGCTTTTCCGTTAGCCTTAAAGGTCCTGTAGGCCCAAGTTCACCTACAGTGAGTTGTTATTCCTGTAGGCCGAAGTTCACCTGTAGTGAATATCAACTGTGTATCTCAGGGTGTTGCTCTTGTAGGCCGAAGTTCACCTACAGAGAGTTGTGATACCTGTAAGCCGAAGTTCACTTACAAGGGCGCTATTTCTGTAAGCCGAAATTCACTTACAGGGGTGCTATTTCTGTAGGCTGATGTTCACCTACAGAAAGTTGTTGTGTTGTGTTTAGACTATTTCTGTAAGCCGAACTTCACTTACAGAGGTGCTATTTCTATAGGCCGAAGTTCACCTACAGAAAGTTATTGTGTTATGTTTAGACTATTCCTGTACGCCGAAGTTCACTTACAGGAGTGCTATTTCTGTAGGCCGAAGTTCACCTACAGAGATAAAGCCATATCTAGGACTAATTCCTAGGTAATGTCGGGCTGCAGGGTGGAAACCGACACGTGAGCTCATGGCCTGCATACGATAGACATGCATCATAGTTGGTTGTGCATTTCTTCTGTTTTGATTGTTGTATGAATGTGTGCTTTCCCTGTTTGTATTCTATTCTCTGTGTCTGTGTTTTATTTTCTTGTGTTCTTCTATTTGTGTTTTGTTTTCTGTTTTCTCTATTTTCTCTACTTATCTGTATCTTCTGTTTACTGCTTCTCTGTATTCTGCTATTTGTCTGCTAAACAACACAGAATTAATGAACTTAACTAATAACGCCGACCCTACTAAGAACTCTCCAGTTTTTACCCCTTCTCTCTCCCTTCCCCTTTCAGATGGAAGCATGAGTACCCTTCCGTAGTTCATTATCGATCGTTCGCAAAAAGGATTCAGCTCTAGGTAGTCTTCTGAGTCTAGGGTGAATCTCCGTACGATGTTGCTGTTATGCGGCCACTCAATAAAGTACCAGTGACATGCTTTAAGATGAGGTATGATCATGCAGAGAAGTAGTAAAAGATGTTCCACCTTTTGATGACGTTCCACCTGACTTGAGTTTTGAAGACTTAGAGCGTTCTTTCCCTCGCTTTAGTAGTTTAGAGAGACTAGGTGAGTATAGAGTCTAGGCTAGCCTGGGTGCCAGCTTAGGGACTTCTTGAACAGGTCAGGGCCTGGGATGTTGTATGTATATATATGTATATAGTTAATTAGTTATTATCTAGCTATATCTAGGGTTGTTCTAACTAAAAGTCTATATTCTAATAAAGGCTGGATCACCGAATATTGTCAACTGCTTGTGATGTATTTATGTGTGGTTGTTTATAACTGTTTTATTTGTTTTGTTATTATTTGTGACATGGTTATGAATGATTCTGTTTATTAATCCAAACATTTAAAAAAAAAGTACCTCGCAAAATAACTACGCTTTTAACAACGAATCAGGCTCATATAATAAATAATAGATAATAATTAGGAAGACAAGTTGATAGTGCTCAATTTCTAGTATGATCATGACATACCAGAAATTGGATCGTTACAAAGGCAACACTTTTTTGCTTCAAAAGCAATGCTTTTGAGGGCATCACCTGATAAGTGTTACCTTTGGTTGAAAAATAACAACACTTCAAAGGTGTGTTTAACATAATATTTTTGAAGTGTTGTCTTTTCTCTTATATTTTGGCTACTACTAAAACGTGTTGCCTATTTGCAATAAAATACAACCCCTTTTACGTGTTGCTTATAAGTTTGAATTTGCAATCCTTTGAAGTGTTGCCTATTAGTTTTGAATATACAACCTTCTAAAAACATTGCCTTTTCTTTTGGATATGCAACCATACAAGTGTTGTCTAATATTCAAAATATACAACTAATAGAAGGATTGCCTTTTTGGCAAAAATAAAAGTTACTTTTGTAATAAAAATACAAAAAATATAAAATTTACTGTTCATACATGTGTAATTATTTTAATTAATAAATAAATTTGTGCACAATAGAAAAAATTTATAAAAGAGACAAAATAACTAATAATAAAGTTCTAATTAAAATAGATATTAAAAGGTTCAATTAGTATTTTAAATACATATTTATCAATAATTCTCAACAAAATAATAAAATTCTTGTCTAACAATAAAATAAAAAATATGATAAAAGAAACAAAACCTCAACTTATTCTACTTGAATATATATTAAGAAGTTAAAATATATTATTATATAACTCTTTAATTCACATAACAAAATATGGTAAATTAATTAAATAAAAAACCCTTAACAAAATACTTGTACTTAAAAAAAAGAAAAAAAATGCTAAATACGACGAGCATCTTTAGAACCATTCTCATCCTTAGAACCATTCTCCCAAGGATCTTTGTCAAACTGATCTTGAATAAGTTTTACCTTATGACCCAAACTTTCTTTCCAATTGGTGAGAGATCATAGCACAGTTTTGATGTTTTGTTAACACTTGAAGGCTTCAGGATCAACATCAACTTTACTTTCTGATTCTTCTTCTCTTTCAACACATCATATCTTTCTACATCGTCTTACCGTTCAACCTCGTCTTTCTACCAGTTGCTTATGCCCATGATTCTTGTTTTTGTAAGGAAACCTACAGAAGAAGATAGTGTATTGAGATGCTAACCAAATAATCAACCTAGTACATGTGCTCATGCATTCTAATCACTGTTATTCAAACCAATATAGAACAGGCACCACCACTGAGTAGAAAACATTTTTCATTGGAAGTACAAAATCAGTAAGAAAATTTGAAGTGGTTCCTTCCATTTTTTTCTCAAATAAGTTCAAACTCACTGTAACCCATATGATAGTGAAGAACAATAACTTTCACACACAGTAAGAGTGGAGCACTAGGATATATCAGTGACCAAAATAAAAATAAAAGAAAGTACTTAATATTAAGAACAATGAAGATTCTCAATTAACTACTTTTTTTTAACATTTGCAGAAAAAAATTTCATCAAATAACTAGAAAACAAATTACCTGTGTCCCAAATAGTAAGCTTTTTATATGGTATATAGCAGCATTTCTGTATATTGTAAGAATCGGAGTTTTTTACATAAAACCGTTTTAATAAAATAATTTTAGTGCCCGGAATAGATTCAAAATTTAGAAGTTTTAATTTGAAAATATAAAGGTGAAATTTGATTTTGATGAATTTTTCTGAGTTGGAAAATGCATCTTTTTCAAAAAGTTTTTGTAAAAATGCGTACTGACACTTAAGCTGGCAGTACTGGCTCTAGTCTGTCCAGTACCGCGTATTTTGAAAAATAAAATTTTGAAAGTTGATTTATTGTTCTGAAAGGATAAAAATAATTTAGAATCGAAAACCGGGCGCTAATTTTAAAGGTTTTGGCCCAAAGTGGGCCAAACATACCAAAAACACTAACGGGTTGGACCGAGCCCAAACTGGGCCCAAGGCACAACATATATATACTCATTTAATGAGCATTTCAGCCCATTCCACTTCTTTTCGGGAAGAGGGGCGCTGATGGTGGTGAAGGGAGAAGAAAAGAGAAGTTACTATTCATCTTCTCCTTCATTTGACCATAACTTAAGCTACGGAACTCCAATTGACGAGCCATTTATGGCCACACGAAGCTCTTGTCGAGCTCTTCATTTCTATCTAAGCAAATCTGGTAAGAAATTTCATCTCAATCTCCAGTTTCTAGCACTAGAATTCTACGTTGTTGGGGTTATAGTTTTGAGTAGATTTTGTAATTTTGCTTGTTTAGGTGATCTCTAGAGCGGATAATTGTTGGATTTTACCCCTAATCTCGTTGGATAAGGTAAGATTTCACTAAATCCTTGTGTTTAGTTGTTTTTCTTATCTTAGGTTTTGATTTTGATATATATATGATGTTAGTTTGAGCTTTGGTGGCTTATTGGTGAGTTGAAAGCTTGTTGGACTCCAATCTTGGTGCGGTGTGCATTTTGGGGAGCGGCCAAGGTATGGTTTCGGTCTCCTCTATGTAATATGTAATATCTCTGGACACTTAGGCTAGTGGACCATAGGATAGGATTAAAATTTAAATGTTGATGAATATGATATATGATGACTTTGGGTATGTGTAGCATGATGATGGGGTATTGATGGTGTGTTGAGATACGTGTTGGATGATTATTATGATAATGATAGGTGGTAAGTGATGGATCTATGTATGCGAAATTATTGATGTGTAATATTGTTGTGAAAATGTTCTTGGTGAATAAGGAGAATTACGAGTCTTTATGATGGTTTTGGATGTTGTTGAATGATGATTATGATGTGTGATGATATATGTTGATGATGATTATTGGTATTTAATGATTATGAAGGTTGATGATGAATTTGTGAATTATTGTTGTTGATGAGGGTTTGTTGATATGGTTGATGATTGATGATAAATATTGATGTTGTTGGTAATTTGAAGGTGAGTGTTGAGATTGTTGATAAATGATGTGGGTTATGACGTTAAGATGATGATTGTTGAGAATTATTGGTGTTGATGAGTTTTATGATGGATTTGATTAATGTTAGATATTGTTTAGTGATGATTACTGGAATTGATGATGATTTGTTTTGGTTGTTGAGGTTGTTGATGGTTGGTGATGATTATGAGTGTGGATTTATGATTGGATTGGAAATTATAGATTGGTAGTAATATATGGTATAATGTTTGAGTAATTTAGGTGTGAAGTTGAGGAGAATGATATGAAATGTTAAGATGTTGTGTGTGGTAGTATTTTATAATGATTGAGCAGGTTTTGATTTGGTTTTGATTTGAGAATTGGTTAAAATTGAGGTTTTGAGGGTTTTGGTAAAAACAGATTTTTGGTGAAATTTGACGGATCATAACTTATGCCTCAATTTTCAAAATTTGTTGAAAATTATTTATAATTAAAGCACATTGAAAACTCTTCAAATTGATATAAAGTTTGTAAAATTTGGACTTTTGTAGAGGAAGTTATGATCATTCAAAATTTGGTGTCAAAATCAGAAATTCTGCAATGTTGCAGAATTTTGTGATTTCTGGTTTATGTCCGCACACACAGCCTTGTGCGCACGCACACCCCTGTGATTTTCGAACCTGTGTGCACGCACAGCCTTGTGCTCGCACATAACCAATGGAGTTTTACAACCTGTGCGCACGCACACGTTGGAAGGTGCACTCTGTTGAGGGCGTTCGCACACCTTGTGCGAGTGAACAGAGTTTGAAAAATTTTGCACTTGTGCGTACTCACACCTTTTAAAATCTCCTAGGGCTAGCGCACGAACACCCTGTTTTTTAACTAAAATTTTGTTTTTAATTGTTTCACCTTTTCAACCAGCTTGTAAACTTCTGTGACACCTATTTAAGACTTTTTGGCTTGTTTTTGGATGTTAACCATAGAGAAGGTCTTGGGTGGAATTATTTGGGAATTACCTTGAAAAGTTAGAGAACGAAGATTTAGGTTTCTGGTGTATTGAGGATGAGTTTAGTTGAGAGAGAAGGAAGAGTAGGGGACTTGGTAATTACTGACAATGAATTGAGAAACTGATGAACTAATGAGTTCAGAATGGAAATTACGAATGATTATGGTTCATGGAATGAGTATGAGTGGAAGTGTGCTACGGGGAGTGGCCTCTGAGATTGAATACGTGATTACGATATGCATTGTTCTACGTTGAAGGGGCTGTGGTAGTCTCCCGCCTACGTTCGGATGTGAGGCTAAAGCTGGGCTTCTCACTCATATTTATCGCTCAAGAGGAAGGTGGTAGGGCACTCTCCTTCGGAATATTTCCCTTTGAATGGAGAAGGTGGTAGGGCACTCATCCCACGGAATTTTTCCTCCTGAGCATGGGTTTCTCTCTGGTTGCAAGGTGGTAGGGTACTAACCCACAGAATCATGCTGCATCTAGAGGAAGATGGTAGGGCACTCTTCTTCGGAACGTTTCCCTCTAAAAGGAGAAGGTGGTAGGGCACTTATCCCTCGGAATTGTTGCTCTTGAGTATGCGCAATGATGAGTCCATATTTGATGATATATTTTGACTCAATTTGGATGGATTCTGGTACATGAACTCACACTTAAGCACCAAAATGGCATACTTTTGTGTTATCTCCCTAAATTAGACTTAAATGTGAAAACATGTATTTTTGTGCCTAAATTGAACAATTTAATTCCACTTTTATTCCATTTGATGCCATGACATGTTTGCTAAGTGTTTTCAGGCCTTAAAGGCAAGAATGGATAGCCAAAAGTGGAAGAAAGCATGTTGAAGGGAGAACACTTGAAAAAAACAAGGAAAAGCACACACAGCAAAGTGTGCGTGCGCACAAGCATCTTTGCGTATGCACAGGTCAACGTTCAGCCAAGTGTGCGTACGCACAGGACCCAACACGTGATTTCATTAATGAAACACGTGCAGCGAGTTTTCTGAGGCCTTTTGGGCCATTTTGGAAGGCTTGGATGCTGATTTTGGATGCTATATGAAGGGGAATTCAACACATTAGAGTGGAGAGCTCACTTAGATAGTTTTAGAGAAAAATTAGGAGTAGGAGTAGGAGTAGTGTAGCATTGCTCTCTTAGGGTTTCATTTCCATTTCCATTGTAGCATTTTATAGCAAGTTTAATTTTGGATTTTGCTTCTTTAATTGTAAGTACTCTCAATTTCCTCTTTAATTTCACTACTGTTGCTTTTATGTTCTTATGGTTCAAGTTACTTTGTTCATATTTGCAATTTTGTGTTTCTTGAAGTTTTGATCAATGAATTTAGTGTTTTATGCTTTCTTTATGTTTGTGTGGATGTTTATTGTTGATATTGTTGATAGTTGGTTATAGTTTGCCATTTTTCCTTGCAATTTTCCATGTTTTACTTTTATGCACTCAAGGTGTTTGTGAAAATGCCAATTATGGATTTTGAATAGATTTTCCCACCTTGGCTTGGGATTTGAGTTCCTAGGATACTAGAGTCATAATGTACGACAGTTAGTGGTAATTCTTGGGTAGTTAGTTGACTCTTGTTTCCATTGACGCTATCTTTTTATCAACTAGTTTGGTAAGTTACCTAAGACCTATGGATTAAGGTCAATTCTGCTTGCTTCACTTACTCTTCGATGTTTGGGGTTAACTAAGTGAGATTAACTCATGATAATTACCATATTTTTGGTTATGGCAATGATAGGATTCCTAGGATCCTCTTATTCCCAATTCAAGGTCCTTATTGCATTTATATCATTTTCACTAGTTTTGATCTCATCTTCTCTTTACTTGCATTATTTCCAATTTTGATCATCTCTTAGTTCTTTTATTGCTTAGTTTTTTTAATCTTTAGTTCTTTGATTTGAAAAACCCTTTTTCCTCACAACCAAAAGAGTGACACATTCCAATTGCATTCCAAGGGAGAACGACCCAAGGTTTAATTACTCTCGGTTTATATGTTTTGAATTTAACATTTGATCGATGTTCAATTGATGGGATTGGACTATACTTGCAACGGAAAAATTATATTTTTAGTGTGAAAATCCAAATCTATGCTTTTGGGCATCATCAAAATTTGGCGCCGTTGCCGGGGAATGCAAACGGTGTTATATCTTTTGGTTGTTGTGAATATGTTAATAGTGTAAATAGTACTTTTTGGTTGTTTGTTTGCTTTTAATAGTAAATTTTTGTTTATATTTTCTTTATGACTTTTTCACACCATCACCACAATGCTCCCCAATGGAACCCAAACACTTACCTTTCTAACCACCAATTCTATACACCATCACCTCACTACATACACAACCATAAACCTTACCCCTATGAGTTTGATTGTCAATCTTCATCACCTCAATCTTCATCTTCACATATGGATCAAGCCACACAAGAAGTACTCTTCATGCTCATTCAAGAACAACAAGAGTTCTGGAAGAAGCAAGAGCAAGTCATGTCTACCGTAGCGGAAACTCTTGACCGGTTAGCTTCATTGCGTTCATGCCATGACCAAGAAATTCTAGTGGATGAATGTGTGGAATCAAGTGAAGTGTGGAGTGAGTAAAGAATTACAAAATCAAGTAGAAGACATTAAGTTACAACATAAAGCACAAGAGGAGATAAGTGAAGAGTTGGTAGGAAGTGATCAAGAGGATTCCATCATTCAAGATTTTTTGTCCAACTTGGTCAACCCTGCCAATGACCTTCATGAGCCTCCCTTATTGGATTTGGAAGGAGATGTTGATGTGGACTTCACACAACCTCCGATTTTTGACTTGAGTAATGATGAGGAAGGTTTAGAGGAGGTTGAGGAAGATTCTATTCACCAAGAAGTAAAGATAGTTGTGCAAGAATGAATTAAGCGGGTGAAGACTTCTCCAACAAGCTTTCTAGGCCCGCATCAATATGCCGTCTTGGAGACAGATTGTCAACTTCAAACCCTTCTTGGAGTAGTGGATGGTGGAGAGAAGAATGTTAATTGGCAAAGAAATGGAAAGTTCATCAAAGGAGCTAACCTAACATTCGAAGCTCAATTTTGGTGCAAGAGTCAATTTAGTAGATTTCGGAGAGTGTATAAGTATTTCAATGGTGATAGAGGAACTCGAGTATGGGATCCGGGTATTAATTTCAATAATCAACACTTATGGATCCTAGTTGCTAGCTTGAAGTCTCTTAAGAGTTTGGTGCAATTCATTTGGGACCCCGGAGGTCAAATCAAGAGCAAACTTGGTTGGAGATTAAAGGAGGAGTGGAAACATAAGCCGCCCTAACAAGGATCTCCTCACCAAGTCCAACTTAAGAACTTTAAACTAAAGTGCTAGGTGGGAGACACCCCACCATGGTAATATCCTTCTAACTTTCTCTCTTTTAGCTTCTATTTCTTGAATAATTGGCTATGTTGCTTAGTTTAGTTAGTTACATTTTGATGTTAGTTAGGTAATTCTAGTAAAATAATGTGTTTTGGGGAGTTTTATAATATTTTAGGACTTGAAAACCTGTTTTGGATATCAAGTTTGATGCCTTAGAGGCAAAATTTTTGTTGCAGGAACAGAGTCCTGTGCGTACGCACAGCATTTTGCGCGCGCACAGTTCCCCTGTTTTCCCGTCCCTGTTCGTACGCACTCAGATGTGCACACGCACAAACCTAAACACTCCCTCTGTTCACAGCACGCGCACGACTTGTGCATGTGTATACAACCCTTCTTCTCTCCCTGTGCAACTGCACATCTTGCGTGCGAGCGCACACCATACCCTTTTTCTCTCAAAAAAAAAAGGAGCCACCTGTGCGCATGCATAGCACTGAGCGCACGCACAGACCTTGGCAACCCCTCTGGTCGCAGCACACAGACCTCTTGTGCGTGTGAACGCAACCCCTTCTTTCCTTCTGTGCGCGCGCACAAACCCTTGCGTCAGCACAGGCTGCGATACCTCTTCCATCCGCAGCGCCCGCATGCCGCTGTGCGCGCGCATACCCTTCCTTCTTCCTCATTTGTGCGTCCACTCATGACCTTGTGCATCCGCACAGGTCACTTTTTGAATGTTAATTCGAAAAGAGAGAGAGTCGCACGTCAGTTTCCTCTAAACACACCGACCCTTTCCTTTCTTCTTCTTCTTTGAACCCAACACCACCCTAGCCAACGCCACCACCCATTTTTCGTCCAGCAACACCACCGGCGACCATCGTCACCGACCCCTCTCTCTATTCCTTCTTCTCTTTCCTCACCATTTCCTTCTCCATTTCTATATTTCCCCCTCTTATCTTCCCTGTCTCTACGTAGCAAGCCCTTTTTGTGTCTTTCCAGTCCGGTGACCAGCCATCAGTGGGGGCAAGTTTCTGTGCCGCCGCGACCGCGCAACCACCACCCTCCTTCTCTGTCTGTTTCTTCTCCTTCCTTATGCATTACAGGTTCCATTTCTTTCCCATGTTCCCTGCCCCTGTTCCATTTTCTACTACTTTATTTTACTTGCTTTTTAATTCCGTTTTTAATTCTGTTTTAGTGATTAAGAGGCTTTAGGTTAGATGAATTTTGTTTCTGGACTAAATGTTGTTGATTGACTGATTATTTCTGATTTTTCTGGGCTGGATAACTGTTACATTGAACTGTGAATGCTGCTTGTAACTTCTGCACATAACATGCTTGATATAATGCCTAAATGGAATTTTTGATTCAATTTCCATGTCTGATCAACATAGGTTTTGAATTTCCCTTCCATTATGCATTTTAAATTCATATTTGTACAGTTTTATGAGATTCTTGATGATGGTTATGACTGAGTTTCTGGATGCACTCACTACTGTTCCTGTTTAAACATCAAACTGACTTTAAACTTACAAATTTTGAAATCTGTTTGGTGCATTATAAGTGCATAACCATATTTAATTGACCAAGTGCTTATTCATATGTTCTTGAACATTAATGATCATGTACGATAACTTGTTCCTTACAAGTCTTTTTAAGCAATACAATCTGATTTTGATCACGTATTGCTTTTGGAATAATGGTTTGGTTATATGATCATTTTGTCACTTTTTTTTACCATGAATAGGCAGGTTCTTCAATTGTCAAATTGATTATTGCCTTTTTTGCCAATTTTTGCTAAGTCTTCAAACTTCAAATGCAAAACTGCAATAATCAATTTCTCTCTCAAGTCAATTCACTCGCATTGCACACTTAAGTCATATATATGCTTTAATTGTTGTTCATTCTCTTTTATTTTACTTAGGTCGCTTGATTTTGGGAAAATATACTTCTTTTTGAGCAATTGACTGTTTTATACATGTTTTCCCTTAATTGAGTATTGTTTACCTTATTGGCTCTTATTTGAATTGTTTGACTGTTACTTCTTTTTTTCTGTGATTCTTATCTGTTTCTCCTGAGTTGTATTCTATTTTTGTCTTTTTCAAGATGGCTCACAAAGGGAAGGAGAAAGCCAATCCTTTGGCTCGTCCTCCTCCTGTGCCTCCGAGTAACCAATTGGACACATTCATTAATGCTGAAGCCCAAGAACAATACATAAAACTGGAAAAGTGAGCCTTTCACTACGAGAGAAAGCTAAACTTATCCGAGAAATATGCGGATAAGATTCTTAATAGATTAAATTTTTACCATTGGAAATTCGTAGAATTCGATTCGGTGGAAGTCAATGAACACCAGGTCAAGAAATTCTATGGAATTCTCCTAAAGAAGGACGCCCCAACTATTTTTCTGAGAGGTGTCACACTGGACACCTCTGATACTGCTTTAGAGGCTCTCTTGGATATTCCGCATATTCCTCCGGCTAGGGATTCTTACACTCAAATAGTGAAGGACGTAACAACGGGCAAGATTTCTTTAGATGTGGTTCTGAAAAAGATTGCCCTGCCTGAGGCCAGATGGGAGTACAGTAGAGGGGACAATACGGTTCCATTGAGCATTGCGTGCACTGACCTAAATCCTGAGGCAAGGATCTGGCAGTAGATCATTGCCGACTATATCCTGCCAAGCACGCATGCCACACATATTAGGGTTTGTGTGGCAGTTTTGCTTTGGGCTATTCTGGAGGGGAAGATGATTTCTGTTCTTCCCCTTATCAGAGATTCGATGTGGAAGGTGAACCAACAGCAGAAATACAACATTCCCTATCCATCGATGATCACCAGATTAGCTGCTTTATCTGGAGTGGAGAGACGACCAACAGACCGGACGTCTGTCTTCATTAGCAAGCAGCCATTCCTGCCATACGGCGACCATGAAGGACCGCCACAGAAGAAGAGAAAAACTACTGAGCCCCCATCAGCAGCAGAGCCCTCAGCACCTCCTGCACCCCCTGTGCCTACACCCCGACTTCAGACACCGTATGAGCTGGGTCGGGAGATCATTCAGCTCCTCTACTGTTTCGAGCGCCGCAACGCTCGCGACTTTCAGTGGATTGTGGCAAAGTTTGAGGGTAAAGACCCTGGGCCACCTCCTCTGGATACACCAGAGCCTGAGATTGAGGAGCTGTCACCAGAGGAGCCAGTAGCTGAAGCTGGCCAGGCAGTTGAGCCCCTTGAGCAGAGACCGATGGAGCCCACGGTTGAGGAGGCAGTAGTTCAGAGAGTTGAGAAGCTGGCAACTGGAGCCGAGTAGATAGTAGAGATGGCAGCAAAGCCAGCTGACTAGGCAGTTGAGGAGCCGGTAGCTGAGACCACCACAGAGACATCCCGAGCCATCATTGTTTATTAGCGCCATCACCACCCACCATCATCTGACGGTGGAGCTACTCAGAGTTGACCCCCCCCCGTTTGATTCTTTTGAGCACGGAGGACCGTGCATGATTTAAGTGTGGGGGAGGATCTTCTATTTTTGGGTGTAAACATTCTCTCTTAAACACTTGTCATTTAGTTTATTTTCAATTTTTATTATGCTTTTTGTAGATATTTCTGATATTTTGTCTTATGCACTACTGTTTAGTACTTTTGGTATATATATATATATATATTAGTTGTTTCTAGTTATCTTTAGTATTGCACTTTCGTTTTGGTATATATATATATTGCATCTTTATATTTCTTGGTATATAGTATAGATGTGGTTTGTGATTAGATGATGTGAATAATATAGCACCTAGTTTATTTTGATCCTGATTATTCATGTTACTTTTTTCTTGTTGAAAATTAGGAAATGAACTAGGAAATTTTGAAAAATTGCATCCATCACAACATATATACATATAGGAAATAAATTTGGGTGAAAATCAACAAGGATTTTCCAAGAATTTTGTTATAGGGCATTCTATTGAATTGATTGAGAAAATTGTTTCCAAACTTGCTTGAATGTTTTTTTTTTCGGAACATAGAAGAGTAAAGAACAAATACCTTGTGAGTTTTGAGCTTGAATGAGTGGTTACACATTTTAACCACTAATTTTATTCATTGTGTGATATATCTTTTCTATAATTGTAATCTTGGTTTTGCTTGATTCTTTATTCCAATGATTGTTGTTTTGAATTGCATTTAGCATGATTGAGGCCATCTTTGCATAACTCACTCACCCATATGGCCTACCCTTTACATCTACCATCACTAACCCCTTTGAGCCTTGTTGACCCCATTGTTTGTAATATCACCACATTACAACCTTAAGCGGAAAACCATGAGTTTACCTTGGATTGTATCCTTGATTAGCTTAGGTTGAAGGAGTGTGTTTCATTTAAGTGTAGGGGAAATATTGGAAAAAATTGGTAGTGAATGAAAATGTTGTTTTGGGATATTTTATTGAAAATTTTGGAAAATGGGTGCATTCATGTATGAGCTATTGAACCATATGCATTTATCTTTATTTAGCATATGTGATGAAAAAAAAAATAAAATAAAAAAAATTTTCATAAAAAGGGGACAAAGGTTGTCCCTAAGAAGAGAAAGGTGAACAAGGAATGCATATGTGATGAGGATGATAAAGCATACATGAATGTTGTAAAAAAGAAATGATGGAAGGTTAGGATTGCATTTTATTTTGATTTGGTTGATATAGGTTGAGTTGGATACTTAAAACTAATCAAGGATTTAATCAATTTAGTCCACTTAGCCATATCTATCCCACCTTAATCCTAACCCTATTACAACCTTAATAAATCGTCATGATAATTGCATTCATGCATCAATTACTTGTCGATTGTTAGATGAAAAGTAATTCTTAGAAAGCATGATTAGAGGAGACTTGAGTGAATTGGCCCTAGACACCGAGTGATTAGAGTGTATACACACCTAGTGAGGGTTCAATTACTCAATTCTATGTTTCCATATCTTTTATTATGAATTATTGCAAGTTGCTTCATTTTGATGAATTGAATCAATTCTTTAGATTTTTGGATGCATTGGATTACTTCTTTACTTAGCCCTATTTGTCTGTACTTGCTTGGGAATTTGATTATTTGTTTTCACCAATTTTATATAGATACTATAGATAGATATATAGGTATGGATAGTATATACATACTTGCATACATATAGATAGTTGCATTTAATAAGTTGATTACCCTTTTTGATCATTCTCCTTGCTGGTTTAGCATGAGGACATGCTATTTTTTAAGTGTGGGAGAATTGATAAGTCCATATTTGATGACATATTTTGACTCAATTTGGATGGATTCTAGTACATAAAATCACACTTAAGTACCAAAATGGCATACTTTTGTGTTATCTCCCTAAATTAGACTTAAATGTGAAAACATGTGTTTTTGTGCCTAAATTGAACAATTTAATTCAAATATTATTCCATTTGATGCCATGATATATTTGCTGAGTGTTTTCAGGCCTTAGAGACAAGAATGGATAGCCAAAAGTGGAAGAAAATATGTAGAAGGGAGAAAACTTGAAGAAAACAAAGAAAAGCACACACAGCAAAGTGTGCGTGCGCACAAGAAAGAATTTCCATGTGTGCATGCGCACAAGCACCTGTGCGTACGCACAGGTCAACGTTCAGCCAAGTGTGCGTATGCACACATCTGTGCGTACGCACAAGACGCAACACGTGATTTCATTAATAAAACACGTGTAGCGAGTTTTCTGAGGCCTTTTGGGCCATTTTGAAAGGCTTGGATGCTGATTTTGGATGCTATATGAAGGGGAATTCAACACATTAGAGTGGAGAGCTCACTTAGATAGTTTTAGCGAGTAATTAGGAGTAGGAGTAGAAGTAGTGTAGCATTGATCTCTTAGGGTTTCATTTCCGTTTCCATTGTAGCACTTTATAGCAAGTTTGATTTTGGAGTTTGCTTCTTTAATTGTAAGTATTTTCAATTTCCTCTTTAATTTCACTACTTTTGCTTTTATGTTCTTATGGTTCAAGTTACTTTGTTCATATTTGCAATTTTGTGTTTCTTGAAGTTTTGATCAATGAATTTAGTGTTTTATGCTTTCTTTATGTTTGTTTGGATGTTTATTGTTGATATTGTTGATAGTTGGTTATAGTTTGCTATTTTCCCTTGCAATTTTCCATGTTTTACTTTTATGCACACAAGGTGGTTGTGAAAATACCAATTATGGATTTTGAATAGATTTTCCTATCTTGTCTTGGGATTTGAGTTCCTAGGATACTAGAGTCATAATGTACGACAGTTAGTGGTAATTCTTGGGTAGTTAGTTGACTATTATTTCCATTGACGCTAGCTTTTTATCAACTAGTTTGGTAAGTTAGCTAGGACTTATGGATTAAGGTCAATTATGCTTGCTTGACATACTCTTTGATGTTTGGGGTTAACTAAGTAAGATTAACTCATGATAATTACCATAGTTGTGGTTATGGCAATGATAGGATTCCTAGGATCTTCTTATTCCCAAGTCAAGGTCCTTATTGCATTTATAGCATTTTCTCTAGTTTTGATCTCATCTTCTCTTTACTTGCATTGATTCCAATTTTGATCATCTCTTAGTTCTTTTATTGCTTAGTTCTTTTAATCTTTAGTTCTTTGATTTGAAAAACTAGTGCACGAAATTACAATCACACTTTTGCAATTCCGCACAACTAACCAGCGAGTGCACTGGGTCGTCCAAGTAATACCTTACGTGAGTAAGGGTCGATCCCACGGTGATTGTCGGCTTGAAGCAAGCTATAGTCATCCTTGTAAATCTCAGTCAGGCGAATTCAAATGGTTTTGAAGTTTTGATAATTAAAATATAATTAAAACAGAAAATAAGATAGAAATACTGATGTAATTCATTGGTAGGAGTTTCAGATAAGCGTATGAAGATGCTTTGTTGCTTCTAAACCTCTGCTTTCCTACTGCCTTCTTCTAACCATGCGTACTCCCTTCCATGGCAAGTTGTATGTTGGGGGATCACCGTTGTCAATGGCTACCATCCGTCCTCTCAGTGAAAATGGTCCGGCTACGGGTTACGTAGGGCTAATCATCTGTCGGTTCTCACTCATGTTGGAATAGGATCCATTGATCCTTTTGCGTCTGTCACTACGCCCAACACTCGCAAGTTTGAAGCTCGTCACAGTCATCTCATCCCAGATCCTACTCGGAATACCACAAACAAGGTTTAGACTTTTCGGATCTCAAGAATGCTGCCAATTGATTCTAGCTTATACCACAAAGAAGGGCTCTGTTGTCAAGAGAGGCAACCATGCGTCGTGAACCAGGAGGCTAAGAGATACACACTCAAGCTATTTCAGATAGAACGGAGTTGGTTATCAGGCACACGTTCATAAGTGAGAATAATGATGAGTGTCATGGATCATCACATTTATCAGGTTGAAGTGCGAGTGAATATCTTAGAATAAGAATAAGCCCAAATTGAATAGAAGAACAATAGTACTTTGCATTAATTCATGAGGAACAGCAGAGTTCCACACCTTAATCTATGGGGTATAGAAACTCCACCGTTGAAAATACAGAAGTGAAAATAGGCTAGACATGGCCGAGTGGCCAGCCTCCCATGGAGGTCTCAGAAAGTAAAAGTTACATAATATGTTCCAGAGATATTTAAAATACAATACTAAAAGGTCCTATTTATAATGAACTAGTAGCCTAGGGTTTACAGAAATGATTAAATAATACAGAAATCCACTTCCAGGACCCACTTAGTGTGTGCTTGGGCTGAGCATTGAAGCTTTCACGTGCATAGGCTGTTCCTGGAGTTAAACGCCAGCTTTGGTGCCAGTTTGGGCATTTTACGCCAGAATTTCTTGGGCTGACTTTGAACGCCAATTTGGGCCATCAAATCTCGAGCAAAGTATAGACTATTATATATTTCTGGAAAGCCCGGGATGTCTACTTTCCAGTGCAATTAAGAGCGGGCCAATTGAGCTTCTGTAGCTCCAGAAAATCCACTTCGAATGCAATAGGGTTAGAATCCAACAGCATCTGCAGTCCTTTTTTAGCCTCTGAATCAGATTTTTGCTCAGGTCCCTCAATTTCAGGCAGAAAATACCTGAAATTACAGAAAAATACACAAACTCATAGTAAAGTCCAGAAATATGATTTTTATTTAAAAACTAATAATTATATACTAAAAACTAACTAAATCATACTAAAATCTACCTAAAAACAGTTCCAAAAAGCGTATAAATTATCCGCTCATCACAACACCAAACTTAAATTGTTGCTTGTCTCCAAGCAAATAAAAACAAAGTAGGATAAAAAGAGGAGAATATACAATAAATTCCAAAAATATCTATGAAGATCAGTCTTAATTAGATGAGCGGGGCTCTTAGCTTTTTGCTTCTGAACAGTTTTGGCATCTCACTTTTTCCTTTGAAGTTCCGAATGATTGGCATCTATAGGAACTCAGAATTCAGATAGTGTTATTGATTCTCCTAGCTCAGTATGTTGGTTCTTGAGCGCAGTTACTTTATGAGTCTTGGCCGTGACCCTAAGCATTTTGTTTTCCAGTATTACCACCGGATACATAAATGCCACAGACACATAACTGGGTGAACCTTTTCAGATTGTGACTCAGCTTTTCTAGAGTCCCCAATTAGAGGTGTCCAGAGCTCTTAAGCACACTCTTTTTGCTTTGGACCACGACTTTAACCGCTCAGTCTCAAGCTTTTCACTTGACACCTTCACGCCACAAGCACATGGTTAAGGACAACTTGGTTTAGCCGCTTAGGCCAGGATTTTATTTCTTTGGGCCCTCCTATCCATTAATGCTCAAAGCCTTGGATCCTTTTTATTTTACCCTTGCCTTTTGGTTTAAAGGGCTATTGGCTTTTTCTACTTACTTTTTCTTTTTCTGTATTTTTTCGCATTTTTTTCGCATTTTTTTTGCTTTTTTTTTCTGCAAGCTTTGTATTCACTGCTTTTTCTTGCTTCAAGAATCAATTTTATGATTTTCAGATTATCAATAACATTTCTCCTTTTTCATTATTCTTTCAAGAGCCAACAAATTTAACATTCATAAACTACACTATCAAAAATATGCACTGTTCAAGCATTCATTCAGAAAAACAAAAAGTGTTGCCACTACATCAAAATAATTAAACTATTTTAAAATTCAAAATTCATGTACTTCTTTTTCTTTTTCAGAAAACACATTTTTTTATTTAAGAAAGGTGATGGATTTATGGAATAATTCATAGCTTTAGAACATAAACACTAGACACTAATGATCATGTAATAAAGACACAAATATAAAGCATAACTTTTGAAAACAGAAACATAAGAGCAAGGAAATTAAAGAACGGGTCCACCTTAGTGATGGCGGCTAGTTCTTCCTCTTGAAGATCTTATGGAGTGCTTGAGCTCCTCTATGTCTCTTCCTTGCCTTTTTTGCTCCTCTCTCATGGCCTTTTGGTCTTCTCTAATTTCATAGAGGAGGATGAATGCTCTTGGTGCTCCACCCTTAGTTGTCCCATGTTGGAACTTAATTCTCCTAGGGAGGTGTTGATTTGCTCCCTATAGTTGTGTGGAGGAAAATGCATCCCTTGAGGTATCTCAAGGATTTCTTGATGAGGGACTTCCTCATGCTCTTATTGAGGTCCAAAAGTGGGCTCTCTTATTTGCTCCATCCTCTTTTTAGTGATGGGCTTGTCCTCTTCAATGAGGGTGTCTTCTCCTATGACAACTCCAGCTAAATTGCATAGGTGACAGATGAGATGAGGGAAGGCTAACCTTGCCAAAGTGGAGGTTTTGTCAGCCACTTTGTAGAGTTCTAGAGATATGACCTCAAGAACTTCTACTTCCTCTCTAACCATGATGCTATGGATCATGATAGCCCATTCTATAGTCACTTCGGATCGGTTGCTAGTAGGAATGATGGAGCGTTGGATGAACTCCAACCATCCCCTAGCCACGGGCTTAAGGTCAAGCCTTCTTAGGTGAACCGGCTTGCTTCTTGAGTCTCTTTTCCACTGATCTCCTTCCACACATATGTCCATGAGGACTTGGTCTAACCTTTGATCAAAGTTGACCCTTCTAGTGTAGGGGCGTGCATCTCCTTGCATCATTGGCAAGTTAAATGCCAACCTTACATTTTCCGGATTGAAATCTAAGTATTTCCCCCAAACCATTGTAAGCCAATTCTTTGGGTTCGGGTTCACACTTTGATCATGGTTTTTGGTGACCCATGCATTAACATAGAACTCTTGAACCATTAAGATTCCGACTTGTTGAATGGGGTTGGTGAGAACTTCCCAACCTCTTTTTTGAATCTCATGTCGGATTTCCGGATACTCATTCCTTTTGAGAATGAAAGGGACCTCAGAGATCACCTTCTTCTTGGCCACAACTTTGTAGAAGTGGTCTTGATGGACCTTTGAGATGAATCTCTCCATCTCCTATGACTCAAAGGTGGACGTTTTTTCCTTCCCTTTCCTCTTTCTAGAGGTTTCTTTGGCCTTAGGTGCCATAAATGGTTATGGAATGATAGAGCGTTGGATGAACTCCAACCATCCCCTAGCCACGGGCTTGAGGTCAAGCCTTCTTACTTGAACCGGCTTGCCTCTTGAGTCTCTTTTCCGCTGAGCTCCTTCCACACATATGTCCATGAGGACTTGGTCCAACCTTTGATCAAAGTTGACCCTTCTAGTGTAGGGGCGTGAATCTCCTTGCATTATTGGCATGTTGAATGCCAACCTTACATTTTCAGACTGAAATCTAGGTATTTCTCCCGAACCATTGTAAGCCAATTCTTTGGGTTCGGGTTCACACTTTGATCATGGTTTTTGGTGACCCATGCATTAGCATAGAACTCTTGAACCATTAAGATTCCGACTTGTTGAATGGGGTTGGTGAGAACTTCCCAACCTCTTTTTTGAATCTCATGTCGGATTTCTGGATACTCATTCCTTTTGAGCATGAAAAGGACCTCAGAGATCACCTTCTTCTTGGCCACAACTTCATAGAAGTGGTCTTGATGGACCTTTGAGATGAATCTCTCCATCTTCTATGACTCAGAGGTGGAAGTTTTTTCCTTCCCTTTCCTCTTTCAAGAGGTTTCTCTGGCCTTATGTGCCATAAATGGTTATGGAAAAATAAAAAGCAACGCTTTTACCACACCAAACTTAGAAGGTTTGCTCGTCCTCGAGCAAAAGAAGAAAGAAGGGAGTAGAAAAAGAAGAAAATGGAGGAGACAGAGATGTGTGAGTGGTTCGGCCAAAAGGGGGGAAAGAAGTGTTTATGATGTGTGAAAATGAAGGAGGGATGATGGGTTTATATAGGAGTGGAGATAGGGGTAGGGTTCGTGTATTAGGGATTGGGTTTGGGAGGGAAAGGATTTGAATTTGAATTGTGAGGTGGGTGTTATGGGAAAGAGTGGTGGAGGTGATTGGTGAGGGGTATTTGGGGAAGGGTGTTATGGGAAGGTGTGAAGAAGAGAGAGAGAGAGTTGAGGTAGGTGGACATTTTGTCGGGTCCACAGATCCTGAGGTGTCAAGGATTTCTCATCCCTGCACCATTTTGGTGTGTAAACGCCCCTTGGAGTGCCAATCCTGGCGTTAAACGCCAGGTTGCTGCCCATTTCTGGCGTTTAACGCCAGCTTTTCTTCTCTTTCTGGCGTTAAACGCCAACTTTTCTTCCCTTTCTGGCGTTAAAGGCTAGTTTAGTGCCCTTTTCTGGCGTTAAACTCCCAGAATGGTGCCAGACTGGGCGTTTAACGCCCATTCTGCTACCCTTACTGGTGTTTAAACGCCAGTAAGCTTGTTCTCCAGGGTGTGCTGTTTTTAATGCAGTTTTTCATTCTGTTTTTGATTTTTCAGTTGTTTTTGTGACTCCACATGATCATCATCATAAAGAAAACATAAAATAACAATAGAAAAGAGAAATTTAAAATAGATAAGTAAAAATTGGGTTGCCTCCCAACAAGCGCTTCTTTAATGTCAATAGCTTGATAGTGAGCTCTCATGGAGCCTCACAGATATTCAGAGCATGATGATGGCCTCAAAACACCAAACTTAGAGTTTGAACATGGGGGCTCTGTTTGGCTCTGCATTGAGAGAAGCTTGTGATGCTTCTTCTCCATGTGTACAAAAGGAGATTCCTTAGCTTTAAACACAAGGTAGTCCTCATTCACTTGAAGAACCAACTCTCCTCTGTCAACATCAATCACAGCTTTTGCTGTGGCTAGGAAGGGTCTACCAAGGATGATGGATTCATCCTTACTCTTCCCAGTGTCCAGGATTATGAAGTCAGCAGGGATGTAAAGGCCTTCAACCTTTACCAAGACATCCTCTACAAGTCCATAAGCCTGTTTTCTTGAATTATCTGCCATCTCTAGTGAGATTCTTGCAGCTTGCACCTCAAGGATCCCTGGTTTCTCCATTATAGAGAGGGGCATGAGGTTTACACTTGACCCTAGGTCACATAGAGCTTTCTCAAAGATCATGGTGCCTATGGTACAGGGTATTAAGAATTTTCCAGGATCCGGTTTCTTCTGAGGTAATGTCTGCCTAATCAAGTCATTCAGTTTATTGGTGAGCAAAGGGGGTTCATCCTCCCGAGTCTCATTACCAAATAACTTGGCATTCAACTTCATGATTGCTCCCAGGTATAGCAACTTGCTCTTCAATAATATCTTCATCCTCTTCAGAGGAAGAATACTCATCAGAGCTTTTGAATGGCAGAAGTAGGTTCAATGAAATCTCTATGGTCTCTGTATGAGACTCAGATTCCCTTGGTTCCTCAAAGGGGAGCTTCTTTTCGTCCAGAGGAAATCCCATGAGGTTTTTCTCTCTGGGATTCACGTCCTTCTTACTCTCTCCAGGTTCGGCCATGTTGGTGATGGTTATGGCCTTGCACTCGCTCTTGGGATTTTCTTCTTTATTGCTTGGGAGAGTGTGAAAGAACTGAAGATTGATGGTTTAGAAGTTATAGTAAATACTCGTTGCAAGTATAGTTACTAAACCAAGCAATCAACCTTTCTTACAAACGTTTTGGTTGTCACAAGTAACAAACCCCTTAAAATTGATAACCGAGTATTTAAACCTCGGGTCGTCTTCTCAAGGAACTGCAGGGAAGTATGTTCTTATTATTGGTTATGGAGATTGTAAATTGGGGTTTCAAGAATGAGGAACAAGTAACTTAATGGCGGGTAAATTAAATGGCAATTAAAATAAATAAATAACTGCAAAGCAAACTTTTGGCAAGGTATGAGAAATTGGAAGTCCAGACTTAGTTATTCTTATCAACAATAATGAAAGTTGAATCTTAATTCCACTTAGTCAACCTTTACTAAAGTAAAGGAAAGTCAAGGGACTAATTAGTTTGATCTTCGAATTCTATTTATTTCCTAAGAAAAGGTTGGGATTATTGAAGCTCAGTTCAATTAGCAATGATAACAGTTATCAATTATGTTGAGATAAGATAACTCCTGAGTTACTACTTTCTTAACCAAGACCAAAAGAGGAAAAAGTAAATTTGCTGGAATAAAAATGCCTTCAGATGTAAAGCAACAGTAACATAAATTAAAGAAAGCAATCATGAATTGAAATACCTCAAATAACATTAATAAGGGAAATTATAATCTAACATAAAGAGTTTATAAACTAAATTAGAAGAATAAATAAAAATAAAGAACCTGGAATTGAGAGCCACTCCTAAAACTAAGAGAAGTCCTAAATCCTAAGAGAGAGAGAAGAGAGAACCTCTCTCAAAACTAGATCTAAATCATGGAAAGTAACTAAATTGGTGTGCTCTCCCTGAATGGATGCATCCCTCACTTCATAACCTCTGGTCTATGCCTTCTGGACTTGGATTTGGGCCAAAAAGGGCTTCAGAAATTGCTGGGATCATTTTCTGCAATTTCTGGTGCGTGGCCTCTGTCACGCGTCCGCGTGGGTCACACGGTCGTGTCTTTCGGAGCTTTTCCTTACCACGCGGTCGCGTCAGTCACGCGACCACGTCATATTCGTTCTGCTTAAGGCGCGCGGTCGCGCCAGTCATGCGACCACGTCATATTCGTTCTGCTTAAGGCGCGCGGCCGCGTCGCTGTTGATTCGCGCTTGGCACGCGATCGCGTCGTCCATGCGATCGCGCGGATGCCAGTTTCTTCAAGGACTCCGTTTTGTGCTTTCCTTCCATTTTTGTATGTTTCCTTTCCATCCTTTGAGTCATTCCTGCCTTAGAAGATCTGAAACTACTCAACACACTAATCACGGCATCGAATGGAAATAAAAGTAATTAAAATAATTAATTTTAAAGCATAGGAAACATGTTTTTCACATACATCACATAATAAGGAAGGAGAAGTAAAACCATGCAATTAATATGAATAAGTAGGTGAAGGATTGAATAAATCACTCAAATTAAGCACAAAATATATCATAAAATGTGGGTTTATCAACCTCCTCACACTTAAACAATAGCATGTCCTCATGCTAAATCCAAGGTAATAAGTAAGGTTAAAGTGATGGGATGTCATGCAATGCAATCTAATCTAAACGCAACTACCTAAATGAATGATGCATCATGCAATTCTACTTTATTCACTCATATATAAAACTTACAGGTAGTTAAATTAATTCACATCCTCAAGGAGTCATATATGTATATATAGCCAAGCCTTAGATAATCAATAAGCATTTTTACAATTGAAATGGGAGAAAAAGCATTTTGTGAACTTGCAAGACAATTAGATAATTCAAACAGAGATAAATGTTAATGAGCTATTGAACCCTCACTGGATTTGTGTTTACTCTCTAGTCACTTAGTGTTTATTGGGTTAATCACTCTATTCCTGTTTTTATTCTTCCTTTCTATAACTTTGTTCTTCATCTAACCAATCAACAATTATAGAATACAGTCATACCAAAAATCATGAGGTCTTTAATTAAGGTTGTAATGGGGCCAAGGTAAAGTTAAGGATATATGTATAAGGCTAAGTGAGCTAATAAGTGAATCCTTAATTTGACTAAGATCTCACCTAACATACATACTTAGTAAAACAAAACTTCTTTACCTATTTTCCCATATTTTTCCCACTTTTGGATGTTACATGCTCATGTTTCAACTTTTGTTCTTATTCCATGTGCATTATTGCTTTTATTTTTGCATTTGGGGGAATTATTTTGTATCCCCTTTATTAAATACTGAAAATTTTTTTTTAATGCACATGGTAATTTAATCACTTTGATTTCTCATGAGCATGCTTCCCAAAATTTTTAATTTGAGTTATTTTATTCCTTTTAACTTTTTTACCTTTTGTTTTTATCATCCATGTTCCCAATAGGTTTCCCACATTTTAAACTATTCATAATTCTCTATCTTAAGCTAACCAAGGATTCAACTTGGGATTTTATTTTGTTTTTCTGCTTAAGGCTAGTAGTGTGGCTAATAGAATAAAATGGGATTTAAAGGCTCAAGGGGGCTAACAAGGGTGATGTGAAAGGTAGGTTAATTTGGGATAAGTGAGCTAAAATCAAATGACGGCCTCAATCATTCTTTTGGTATGTATCTATATTCTATATTCTATATTCTATAATTGGACATATAGATTAAAACAAAGTAAAGAACATCAGAATAAATAAGAAGGGCGAAACACACAGGAATAAAATTTATGGTTTAAATGTAACTATACACTTAAGCTCAAAACTCACAGGCTATGTGTTCTCTAGCTCAAAAATCATTTATCACTTATGTATGTCATGCAGGTTTAGTTAAAAATTCTCATTATTCTCAATGTAAAATTTATATTGAATGGCTTTAAAGTTCTAGTGTTTCTCCTTGATGAAGTGTTGTTAACTAATATGTAATGCTATATATACAAGGTGTGGGTTATTTTGATTTTGTTAAAGTCTCTAGTTTACTTCCTTTTTCTTTTCAATCTATTCTGAGTTATCTTATGCTAAAAAAAGGGTAAACTATACTAATCAATCCATAATTTCTATAACTAATAAGTTAGAATTGAAACTAAGTGGCTAAAATATGAACTAAAAATGTAAAATGCAGAAATAGAGTAAAAATACATAAAAGTAGCAATGTATAAATACTCAGAAAATAAAAATAAAAATAAAGAGAAAAGTACAGAAAAATATCCAAAATAAAAGAAAAAGAGTCTGTAGTGGTTCACCAAGATAATACGCCAGAGATGGCGACCTCCCCACACTTAAAATGAAGCATCGTCCCTGATGCTCACTCAAGCAGGGTGTGAAGGGGTGTCATCACTGGAAGGGATGGTAGCTGGTGTCTCTGTGGTGGCTGGCTGAATGTCCGGGTGCTGGAGAGGAGGGGCTGTCTGAATGGGGATCTCAGGATCTCCTGCCTGGATCTGCTGGGGTGCTGCCTACTGGGTGTCTGCCTGCTCTGCCTCTCCCTGGGGATGGATCTCTGCCTCGGGCGCATCTGCCTCCTCCTCAGATGCCTGGGATGGTGTGTGAGGCTCGGAGGGGATGTTGCCGGATCGTATCATCAGCTTCAGGTGCTCATAGCGGCGCTTGTTGCGACGCTCCATCTGGTCAAGTCGTCGAAACAAGTGGTGCACTAGATGATAGACAGGCTCTGTGGCAGGTGGAGGTGCAGTGGTGGTGGCAGGGGTAGGTGGTGTAGCAGTGGAGGAAGAGGGACCGGCAGATGGTGTAGCTGTAACATCAGCAGTGGCAGTCAGGAATGGAGATCTGTAGCCCAAGGCCAGGAAGTTCCTGCTGTGCGGGATAATGTTCTTGCACTCTGCAGCAGGTGGCCTCTCATCCGCATCCTCCCATGGCACGTCAGCTCGACGGCCCAGCTGTGTAACCAGATAGGGAAAGGGAAGAGTGCCACGGACGTGGACCCTGGCCATATAGTGCTAGATAAAGCGTGGCAGGTACAGGTCCTTGCCCTCCATCACACACCAAAGGAGGGTGATCATAGCGGCTGATATCTCAGTCTCGTGAGTACTCGGCATAATATAGTTACTGAATATCTGATGCCATAGCCGAGCCTCATCGTTCAGGTAAATCCGCTTGATCCATTTGGGCATGGTGGTGTTCTGACCCATGATCCAAGGAACTGTCGGGTCATGGGCGATCCTCGCCTTTACTGCGTCCCAGTCAAATTGCATATAGCACATATCCTCCTCAGCTTTTTGATAGCCATCTGTCTGATCAGTCTTAGTGATGAGCGGATATTTTATACGCTTTTTGAGGTTAATTTCATATAGCTTTTAGTGTGTTTTAGTTAGTTTTTAGTTTATTTTTAGTAGTTTTAGGCAAAATTCATATTTCTGGACTTTACTATGAGTTTATGTATTTTTTTGTGATTTCAGGTATTTTTTGGCTGAAATTGAGGGAGCTGAGCAAAAATCTGATTCAGGCTGAAAAAGGACTGCTGATGCTGTTGGAGTCTGACCTCCCTGCACTCAAAATGGATTTTCTGGAGCTACAGAAATCCAAATGGCGCGCTTCCGATTGCGTTGGAAAGTAGACATCCAGGGCTTTCCAGAAATATATGATAGTACATACTTTGCTCAAGGATAGACGACGTAAACGGGCGTTCAACGCCAGTTCTATGCTGCTGTCTGGCGTCCAGCGCCAGAAACAAGTTACAAAGTGGAGTTCAACGCCAGAAACAGGTTACAACCTGGCGTTGAACGCCCAAAACAGCCCAGGCACGTGAGAAGCTTTAGTCTCAGCCCCAGCACACACCAAGTGGGCCCCAGAAGTGGATTTCTGCACTATCTATCATAGTCTACTCATTTTCTGTAAACCTAGGTTACTAGTTTAGTATTTAAACAACTTTTAGAGACTTGTTTTGTATCTCATGACATTTTCAGATCTAAACTTTGTACCTTTTTGACGGCATGAGTCTCTAAACTCCATTGTTGGGGGTGAGGAGCTCTGCTGTGCCTCGATGAGTTAATGCCAGTATTTCTGTTTTCTATTCAATCATGTTTGTTCGTCTCTAAGATATTCATTTGCGCCTTATTATGATGAATGTGATGATCCGTGACACTCATCACCATTCTCAACCTATGAACGTGTGCCTGACAACCACCTCCAGTCTTCATTAGATTGAATGAGTATCTCTTAGATTCCTTAATCGGAATCTCCGTGGTATAAGCTAGAATCCATTGGCAGCGTCCTTGAGAATCCGGAAAGTCTAAACCTTGTCTGTGGTATTCCTAGTAGGATTCTGGGATTGGATGACTGTAACGTGCTTCAAACTCGTGAGTTCTGGGTGTAGTGACAGACGCAAAAGGATAGCGAATCCTATTCTGGTATGATCGAGAACCTACAAATGATTAGCCGTGCAGTGACAGCGCACCTGGACCATTTTCACTGAAAGGAAGAATGGTAGCCATTGACAACGGTGATCCTCCAACACACAGCTTGCCATAGGAGGGACGTGCGTGTGTGAAGAAGAAGATAGAGAGAAAGCAGAGATTCAAAAGGCAAAGCATCTCCAAAAGTCCAACATATTCTCATTTACTGCATAACAAGTAACCTTTAATTCATGCTCTCTTATTCATTTGCAAGTCAATTGATAACCACTAATTAATATCCTGACTAAGAGTTGCAAGATAACCATAGCTTGCTTCAAGCCAACAATGTCCGTGGGATCGACCCTTACTCACGTAAGGTATTACTTGGACGACCCAGTGCACTTGCTGGTTAGTTGTGCGGAATTACATAGTGTGAAGTAATTTTCGTGCACCAAGTTTTTGGCGCCGTTGCCGGGGATTGTTCGTGTTTGGACAACTGACAGTTTATTTTGTTGCTTAGATTAGGAAAAACTTTTCTTTTTGGTTTAGAGTCTCTTATTATTGTTTCTGGTTAAAACTTTAGAATCCTTATTTTCTCTTTCAAAAAAAATTTTTTTTTTTCGAAAATTATTTTTATTGACTTTTTCCTGTTTGATCTCTGGTTTTTCTTGTTTTGTGATTTTTCTTGTTTTTCTTGTGCCTTTTTAAAACATTAGTTTTCATTAAAAAAAATTTAGTTATTTAAAAATACTTCTTCAAAACAAGTGTTATATTTACTGCCCAATTGGTTAGAGCGTTGGTCTAAGTTCGTGGCAATTTGGTATACTCTTTTCAAAATCTTCTTTTTCAAAAATAATAATTTCTCTATTAAATTTTGTGCCAAACTTTAAGTTTGGTGTTTTCTTGTTGATTTCCTTTTGGTTTTCGAAAATTTTAGTTGGGTTTTCTAAAAATTTTAAGTTTGGGGTTCTTTCTTCATGTTCTTGTGTTCTTGTGAGTCTTCAAAGTGTTCTTGAATTTTCCTTGTGTCTTGATCTTAAAATTTTTAAGTTTGGTGTTCCTTGGTGTTTTCCCTCCAAAATTTTCAAAAAAAAAAACAAGGAGCATTAGATCTAAAAATTTTAAATCTTGTGCTATCTTATTGTTTGTCTCTCTCCTCTTTAAATTCAAAAATATCTTTTCTCTCTATTTTAAAGCAAATTTTCGAAATTTACCTTTAAAATTCAGATTTTTATTTCAAAATTTAAAACCTTTTTCAAAAACCATCATATCCTTTTCAAAACTTCCTAACCACTTTCTCTTTCCTCATTTTTTCGAAAATTTTCAACCATTTTTATTTATTTTATTTTAATTTATTTCATTTTCGAAATAAATAAATAAATAAATAAATAAAAATAATTTTTTTAATTTTTTTTATCATCTCCCTTTCTCCATCATGGATCTAAGTGGAAATGAACAGTCCAGGAGGACTCTGGGGTCATATGCTAACCCCTCTACTGCTTCATATGGAAGTAGTATCTGCATACCTTCCATTGGAGTCAGTAGCTTTGAGTTGAATCCTCAGCTCATTATCATGGTGCAGCAAAGCTGCCAGTATTCCGGTCTTCCAGAGGAAGAACCTACAGAGTTTCTGGGACAGTTTTTACAAATTGCTGACACAGTACATGATAAGGAAGTAGATCAGGATATCTACAGATTATTACTGTTTCCATTTGCTGTAAAAGACCAAGCCAAGAGGTGGTTAAATAACCAACCTAAGGCTAGCATAAGGACATGGAAACAGCTGACAGAAAAATTCCTGAATCAATACTTTCCTCCAAAACGGATGACACAGCTAAGGCTGGACATCCAGGGCTTTAAACAAGAAGATAATGAATCTCTTTATGACGCCTGGGAGAGATACAGAGAGATGCTACGAAAATGCCCCTCTGAAATATTTTCAGAGTGGGTTCAGTTAGACATCTTCTACTATGGGCTTACAGAAAGAGCTCAGATTTCTTTAGATTGCTCAGCTGGTGGGTCTATCCACATGAGAAAGACAATTGAAGAAGCTCAAGAGCTCATTGATACAGTTGCCAGAAATCAGCATCTGTACCTAAGCAGTGACTCTTCCATGAAAAAAGAGGCTAAAACAGTAACTGCTAAACCCAGTCCTGCAGAGCAAGCTGCTGAATTCAATCAACAATTGGATTTTCTAACAAAGCAGTTAGCTGAATTCAAGGATAAACTACAAGAGACAAGGATGACTAATATAAACATGGAAGAACAATTGAAGCAAACAAAGCAGCAGTTGTCAAGACAAATAACAGAAGAATGCCAAGCAGTCCAATTAAGAAGTGGGAAAACATTAAATACCCCACCTCAAGGCAGCAAGAAGTCAAGAAATGAGCAAACCATCCAAAATCCACCAGAGGACAGTAAGAGCCCAGGGAAAAATAATTCTGGCGCTAAAACGCCAGAAATTTGGTGGAAGGCTGGCGCTGAACGCCCAGACCATGCTCAGGACTGGCGTTCAACGCCAGAAACAAGCAAGGATCTGGCGTTGAACGCCCAAAAGGAGCACAGTCCTGGCGTTCAGATGCCAGGAAGAACTGGGAAGCTGGCGTCTAACGCCACTCCAGCTCCTAACTATGGTATTCAATTGCCAGTGAGGGATCAGACACACACAAGTGCTGATGACAACCCATCTAAAAAGGCCTCCTCAACCACTTCTGTAGGAAATAAACTTACAGCAACTAAGGTTGAGGAATATAAAGCCAAGATACCTTATCCTCAAAAACTTCGCCAAGAGGAGCAGGATAAGCAATTTGCTCGCTTTGCAGATTATCTCAGGACTCTTGAAATAAAGATTCCATTTGCAGAGGCACTAGAGCAAATACCTTCTTATGCCAAGTTCATGAAAGAGATCTTGAATCATAAGAAGGATTGGAGAGAAACTGAAAGAGTTCTCCTCACTGAAGAATGCAGTGCAGTCATTCTGAAAAACTTTCCTGAAAAGCTTAAAGACCCTGGGAGTTTTTTGATACCATGCACATTAGAAGGTAATTGCACCAAGACAGCTTTATGTGATCTTGGGGCAAGCATCAACCTAATGCCTGCATCCACTATCAGAAAGCTTGGTTTAACTGAAGAAGTTAAACCAACCCGGATATGTCTCCAACTTGCTGATGGCTCCATTAAATACCCATCAGGCGTGATTGAAGACATGATTGTCAGAGTTGGGCCATTCGCCTTTCCCACTGACTTTGTAGTGCTGGAAATGGAGGAGCACAAGAGTGCTACTCTCATTCTAGGAAGACCCTTCCTAGCAACGGGACAAACTCTCATTGATGTCCAACAGGGGGAAATAACCCTGAGAGTCAATGAGGATGAGTTTAAGTTGAATGCTGTCAAAGCCATGCAGCATCCAGACACATCAAAAGACTGCATGAAAGTTGATCTTATTGACTCTTTGGTAGAAGAGATCAACATGGCTGCGAGTCTCGAATCAGAGTTGGAAGACATCTTTAAAGATGTTCAGCCTGATTTGGAGGATTCAGAGGAAATGAAAGAGCCTCTGAAATTTCCTCTGGAAGAGGAAAAACCTCCTAAACCCGAGCTCAAACCATTACCACCATCCCTGAAATATGCATTTCTGGGAGAAGGTGACACTTTTCCAGTGATCATAAGCTCTGCCTTAAATCCACAGGAAGAGGAAGCACTTATTCAAGTGCTAAGGACACACAAGATAGCTCTTGGGTGGTCCATAGGTGACCTTAAGGGCATAAGCCCAGCTAGATGCATGCACAAAATCTTATTGGAGGATAATGCTAAACCAGTGGTTCAACCACAGAGGCGGCTAAATCCTGCCATGAAGGAAGTGGTGTAGAAAGAGGTCACCAAATTACTAGAGGCTGTGATTATTTATCCTATTTCTGACAGCCCCTGGGTGAGCCCTGTCCAAGTTGTCCCCAAAAAGGGAGGCATGACAGTGGTTCATAATGAAAAGAATGAACTGGTTCCTACAAGAACAGTTACAGGGTGGCACATGTGTATTGACTACAGAAGGCTCAATACAGCCACCAGAAAGGATCATTTTCCTTTACCATTCATAAACCAGATGCTAGAAAGACTGGCAGGTCATGATTATTACTGCTTTTTGGATGGCTACTCAGGCTATAACCAGATTGCATTAGATCCCAGGATCAAGAGAAAACAGCATTTACATGTCCATTTGGAGTGTTTGCTTACACAAGGATGCCATTTGGGCTGTGTAATGCGCCTACAACCTTCCAGAGATGCATGCTCTCTATTTTCTCTGATATGGTGGAAAAATTTCTGGAAGTCTTCATGGATGACTTCTCAGTATATAGAGACTCATTCAGCTCCTGTCTTGATCACTTGAAACTAGTTCTGAAAAGATGCCAAGAGACCAACCTAGTTTTAAATTGGGAAAAATGTCACTTTATGGTGACTGAAGGGATTGTCCTTGGGCATAAAATTTCAAACAAGGGAATAGAAGTGGATCAAGCAAAAATAGAGGTAATTGAAAAATTACCACCACCTGCCAATGTTAAGGCAATTAGAAGCTTTCTGGGGCATACAGGATTCTATAGGAGGTTTATAAAGGATTTTTCAAAAATTGCAAAACCTCTGAGCAATCTGCTAGCTGCTGACACGCCATTTGTGTTTGACACAGAGTGTCTGCAGGCGTTTGAAACACTGAAAGCCAAGCTGGTCACAGCACCAGTCATTTCTGCACCAGATTGGACATTACCATTTGAGCTAATGTGTGATGCCAGTGATCACGCCATTGGTGCAGTATTGGGGCAAAGGCATAACAAGCTTCTGCATGTCATTTATTATGCTAGCCGTGTTTTGAATGATGCCCAGAAAAATTACAAAACTACAGAAAAAGAATTACTTGCAGTGGTTTATGCCATTGACAAGTTTAGATCCTACTTAGTGGGATCAAAAGTGATTGTGTACACTGACCATGCTGCTCTTAAATATCTACTCACAAAGCAGGATTCAAAACCCAGGCTCATAAGATGGGTGTTGCTTCTGCAAGAGTTTGATATAGAAATAAGTAACAGAAAAGGGACAGAGAACCAAGTGGCTGATTATCTGTCCCGGATAGAGCCAATATAAGGGGCGTCATTCCCCTATCTTGAAATCTCTGAGACCTTTCCGGATGAGCATTTGTTTTCCATTCAGGAAACACCATGGTTTGCAGACATTGCAAACTACAAAGCTGCAAGGTTCATTCCCAAGGAGTACAGCAGGCAACAAAAGAAAAAATTAATTACTGATGCAAAGTACTACTTGTGGGATGAACCCTATCTCTTTAAGAGATGTACAGACGGAATAATCCGGAGATGTGTGCCTAGAGAAGAAGCACAGAGAATCCTATGGCATTGCCATGGATCACAATATGGAGGCCATTTCGGAGGTGAGCGAACAGCCACCAAGGTCCTCCAATGTGGCTTCTATTGTCCCACACTCTATAGAGATTTCTGAGAGTTTGTACGTAACTGTGACAGTTGCCAAAGAGATGGTAATCTGCCTCATGGTTACGCCATGCCTCAACAAGGAATCTTGGAGATTGAGTTGTTTGACGTATGGGGAATTGACTTCATGGGACCTTTTCCACCATCATACTCAAACACTTATATTCTGGTGGCTATTGACTACGTATCAAAATGGGTAGAGGCCATTGCCACGCCCACCAATGATACTAAAACAGTGCTGAAGTTCCTCCAGAAATATATCTTCAGCAAGTTTGGGGTCCCTAGAGTACTAATCAGTGATGGGGGCACTCACTTCTGCAACAAACAGCTTTACTCTGCCATGGTCTGGTATGGGATTCGCCACAAGGTGGCGACTCCATATCATCCACAGACTAATGGACAAGTTGAAGTCTCTAACAGAGAGCTAAAAAGAATCCTAGAACGGACTGTAAGTACCCGTAGAAAGGATTGGGCAAGAAGCTTGGATGATGCTTTGTAGGCATACAGAACAGCATTCAAGACCCCTATAGGGACCTCTCCATACCAACTTGTGTATGGTAAGGCATGCCACCCGCCCGTGGAACTGGAACATAAAGCCTACTGGGTAACCAAATTCCTAAACTTTGATGCCAAATTAGCTGGAGAAAAAAGATTGCTCCAGCTAAATGAGCTAGAGGAATTCAGATTCACTGCCTTCGAAAATGCCAAGCTTTATAAAGAAAAATAAAAAAAGTGGCATGACAGAAAGCTGTCATCTAGAATCTTTGAACCAGGACAAAAAGTTCTGTTGTTTAACTCTAGGCTCAAGCTATTCCCCGGAAAACTGAAGTCCCGGTGGAGGGGACCATATGTGATTACAAGTGTATCACCATATGGTTATGTGGAGCTTCAAGATAGTGATTCTGATAAGAAGTTCATTGTTAATGGACAGAGAATCAAGCACTATCTTGAAAGCAATGTTGAGCAAGAGTGCTCAAGGCTGAAGCTAGATTAAAAGCTCAGCAAGGTCCAGCTAAAGACAATAAAGAAGCGCTTGCTGGGAGGCAACCCAGCCATGGGGCATCACTTCCTCTAAGCATTTTGCCCTATTCTTGATTTTATTTGTTTATATAAAGTTCATTGATCCTAAGGTAAAGAGTCAATTGTATGAGTTCACAGGGTTACAGAAGGATTCTGCACGCAAAACAGAGAAAAAGAGCTCACTGGCAAGAAAACGCCCAACAGAAGCATCCACTGGGCGTTGAACGCCAGTAAGGATAGCCATCTGGGCGTTGAACGCCAGAAAGAAGCTCTTTCTGGGCATTTAACGCCAGATTTATAGCGTTCTGAGTGTTCAGAAAAATGCCCAGTAACAAAGGACTTCCTGGCGTTCAACGCCAGAAATAAGCAGCAGCTGGGCGTTGAACGCCCAGGAGAAGCAGCATTTGGGCGTTGAACGCCCAAAACATGCAGCGTTTGGGCGTTCAAACGCCAGGATGGTGGGGAGGAGGTAAATACATTTTTTCTTCATATTTTTCATTTTAATCCTAATTTTCATGTTCCAATTCATGATTTCTTGCATAAACATGTTAAGAACCCTGATTTCTAAAATCCCTAATTTCTAAAAACCCTTCTTTAAAAATATTAAATGTATCTTAATCCATAAGCACAAATCCTTTTTCAATCCAACTCAACTCTTTTTCAAAAAAAAAAAAAAAAATTCTCTCTCTTTTCATTCAAAAATCTTTTCAACTAAGCAACATCTTTTTCAAATCTCCATACTATCTTTTTCAAAATTTCAAATCTATCTTTTTCAAATATCTTTCATATCTTTCCAATTTTAAATCATATCTTTTCTTATCATATTTTTTCTAAAAATCATATCTTCTATCTTATCTTTGATGACAAGTCATCTTAGCCTAGTTTCACTAGTCTTTTTCCTTTGTTTTCATTTAGTTTTATGCACTTTCTTAAGCCATAAGTAAGCCAATTGGGTTGAATTTCATGTTTCCTTTGATTCAATCAACCATGGATAAATTGATGCATTTTCATGAGTTTTTGTACCATAATTGCTCATGTGACAAGAAGAAGAACAACTCTCATGATTATGGCATAGCTTTGATACAATTGTTGATTGATGATAGGTGGAATAAAGCTTGGAAGAAGGTTGCAAGAATGGGCTTTAAAAGAGGGATTCACGTTTGAGCTAACGTTCGCCTCAAACGTTAACTCAAACGTGAGAAGCAGATGAAGAACACCCTGGAGAAGAGCCAACGTTTGCACCAACGTTTGCCTCAAACGTTGAGGCAAACATTGGCTGAAGAAGAAGCATGGGAAGGCAACGTTTGCGCCAACGTTTGCCTCAAACGTGAGGTGAAACGTTGACGCCAAAAAGAATGAAAAAGAGCATCCAGGGGAAGCCAACGTTTACGCCAACGTTTGCCTCAAACGTGAGGTCAAACGTTGGCCACATATTAGCAAGGAGGAGCACTCTGTTTAATGCCTTAGAAAAGCCAACGTTTGCGCCAACGTTTGCCTCAAACGTTGGGCCAAACGTTGGCCAAAAGAAATGCATGGGAGGAGCCACGTTTGAGCTCACGTTTGTCCTCAAACGTTGAGCCAAACGTGGATGACAGCAAATGGGCATCTGCATAATACCTCACACAAGGGACGTTTGAGTCAACGTTTGTCTCAAACGTTGACTCAAACGTGAATGGTTCATGGCCCGGTTCACAAGTGGATTTCTTCCCAACACCAAGAGAAATGAACGGAGGCTATTGTCAACCCAATTCCATCAAGACTAAAGGCCCAATTCAAGGCTTAATGATCATTTGAAGAAAGTGTATAAATAGCTTAGGATCTGAAGTTTTAAGAGAGCTTTTCTTTTAGTTTTGCTGAGTAGTTTTTGGAGAGCTTTTGGTTTTGAGTTGTTTTGAGTTTCTAAGTCTCGGGGAAGGAGAATTGAATTCTCTTCCTCTTAGTTTTCTTATTTTCAATTTCATTTACTTTTTGTTTGAATCTTGGGTGTTGGAGTATTGAAGGAATTCTGTTTCAATCTCACCCTGAGATCTCTCTGTTTTCTTTACTGCATTTTTTGAGAAATCAATATTTGAATTCCTTTCTTCTACTTCTTGATCTTTACTTTTCTTGCAATTGAATTCTAAATTTGGATCTAGGAAGGCATTGAGATCTAGACTTGGTTATCTAGTCTCTTGGGTCCTGAGATCTACATCTTTCAATTTCAATTTCCTTGTTTCGTTGCTACACCAAGCTTATTGTTATTGTCATTTGAGATCCTGTTTAATTGAATCCATCTTTTATATTTCTGTTTGTTGAATTTTACGTTGCCTTGTTTAAATTCTGCAAATCCACTTCCCAATTCCCTTTATAATTCAAGTAATTCACATCTCTTGCACTTTAAGATTCTGCAATTTACATTTCTTGCATTCTAAGTTTCTGCCATTTAATTTCTTGTTCTTTAAGATTCAGCACTTTTTATTTTTTGTTCACTTTAATTTCCTGCGAATCACCCACTCCCCTTTACGTTCTATGAAATTTAATTCCTGCCAACACAATTTCACACAATCAACACTTGTTTGCTTGACTAATTCAACCACTAAACTAAAGTTGCTCAATCCTTCAATCCTTGTGGGATCGACCTCACTCCCGTGAGTTTTATTACTTGATGCGACCCGGTGCACTTGCCGGTGAGTTTTGTGTCGGATCGTTTTCTGCACATCAAGTTTTTGGCGCCGTTGCCGGGGATTGAATAGATTGACAATGATTAAGTGAGGCGGTAGTTTAGATCAAGCACTTTTTCTTTAATTTTGACTAACCTACTAACTGTTTGAATTTTTGCTTAAGCTAATTAAAACTTCATTCTGGCGATAGATTGAAGTATCACTGGTTGTGTGTTTCTCTTGTTTTGTTTGTATGTCAGGTACAGGGAGAGCTACTCCCATCTTATCCGAAGCTGACCAGAGAACTCTCAGGAGATTAAGAGCTGAAAGAGGGAAAGGTATTGTTGGAGAGGAAGAATCTGAGGAAGAATATCACGAGATGGAAGGAGATCCATCTAATCCCAATCCACCACAGAGGAGAGTGTTGGCATCCTACACTTTTGCAAATCCCAGACACTGTGGAAGCAGCATCTTAACTCCCAATGTCAATGCAAACAATTTTGAGCTAAAACCACAACTCATTACACTTGTCCAGAACAATTGTTCCTATGGAGGCAGCCCATTGGAAGATCCCAACCAGCATCTATCTACCTTTTTAAGGATTTGTGACACTGTCAAATCCAATGGCGTGAATCCTGAAACTTACAAGATTTTGTTGTTCCCGTTCACATTAAGGGACAAGGCTGCACAATGGCTTGAAACTTTTTCCCAAGGAAGTATCACTAGTTGGGATGATTTGGTGACTAAGTTTCTAGCCAAATTCTACCCACCCCAAAGGATCATCAGGCTAAAAACTGAGGTGCAGACATTCACATAATTAGATGTCGAATCTTTGTATGAAGCATGGGAGAGGTATAAAGCCTTAATCAGAAAGTGTCCTCCAGAGATGTTCAATGAATGGGACGTGCTGCAGAATTTCTATGAAGGCCTGACATTGAAATCTCAAGAGGCATTAAATCACTCTGCTGGAGGTTCATTACAACTGATGAAAACTGCTGAGGAAGCCCAGAATCTTGTGGACATGGTGGCCAACAATCAATATTTCTTTGCTCATCAAAGAACCCGCCAACCATCACAGAGAAAAGGGGTACTAAAACTGGAAGGAGTAGACTCTATTTTGGCTCAAAACAAGATGATGCAACAACAAATTCAACAACAGTTTGAACAAATGGCCAAAAGGATTGACAGCCTTCAAGTAGCAGCTGTGAACACAAGTCACCCATCAACTGTATGGGTGCAGAATGAAGAAAGCCAAGAAGAGCAACAACAGGAGCAAGTGCAGTACATGCATAACCAAAACTCTGGACAGAATGAAGTTTATGGTGATACCTACAATCCATCTTGGAAGAACCACCCAAACCTCAGATGGGGAGACAATCACAACTAGAACCAACAACCATGGTAGAGGAACTTAAACCAAAACACTTCAAGAAACAACCAAAACCACAACCAGCAGCAAACTAACCAAAACCCTTACAGAAAACCTCAAAACAACTACCCCAACCCCAACCATTATCAATCCAATAACCAACCCACCAACCAAAATGCCTACCATCCACCATCCACATCTCACAACCCACCACAAGCATCACCAGAATCTCAAAGAATAACTAACTTGGAAACCTTGATAGACAAAATGTGGAAACACCAAGAAATGACAACCAAGAACCATGAAGCCTCCATGAAGAGCCTAGAGAGGCAGATTGGGCAAATCTCCTAGCAGATTTCTGTTGAGAGACCTTCAAGCTCACTACCAAGTGACACCATTCCTAATCCAAAAGAAGAGTGCAAAGCTGTACAACTACGGAGTGGAAAGACATTGATAGACAACAACAAGGAGGTAACCAAGAAGCCCTTGGATAACAACAAAAAATCATCAGAGAAAGGGGAAGCTAGAAATGAAGATGTGACAACAAGAAGAAATGCCCCAGAGAAGCTCAAAGAGAAAGACAACCAGCCACATAGTTCAAGGGAAGCGATTCCGGGACAGCAGCAAGTGGAGAAGAGCATTACACCTCCACTACCATACCCTCAGAGGCTCAGCAAAGAGACTAAGGACCAACACTTTCATAAGTTCCTTGACACTTTCAAGAAGCTAGAAATCAACATTTCCTTAGCTGAAGCATTGGAACAGATGCCCTTATATGCCAAGTTCTTGAAGGAAATCATCAACAAGAAAAAAAGTTGGCTGGAGAAGGAAACTGTGCTTCTCACTGAAGAATGTAGTGCGCTCATCAGAAAAGGACTTCCCCCCAAAGTAGAAGACCCCGGAGGTTTCTTCCTACCTTGCACACTTGGAAATCTACTCATCAACAAGGGGATGTGTGACTTAGGAGCAAGCATAAATTTAATTCCATCATCCTTAGTGAAAAAGCTTGGCATAGAAGAGGTGAAACCAATACAGATGTCTTTAGAATTGGTGGACCAGTCAGTAGTATACCCCGAAGGAGTGATTGAAAACCTTTTAGTTAAGGTTGACAAGTTCATTTTTCCTGCGGACTTTGTAATACTGAACACTGAAGAAGAAGAAAACAATTCAATCATCTTGGGAAGGCCATTTTTAGCCACTGCAAGAGCCATCATAGATGTAGAGCAAGGAGAATTAACCCTCAGGATGCATGATGAGAGTATCACTCTGAGTGTACTACCAGAAGCACAGTTCAATCATAAAAAAAAGGATGATACAGAAAATAAAGAAAATCTACAATGGAAGGAGGCAATCAACAAGACAGACAACAACTGCCCTCCCAAGCAAGAGATAAATGATTCAACAAATCAAAGAAGGAAAGAATCTATGCAAAATAATGAAGAAGTTCAAGAGGACATTGTAGTGTTAGCCACTAAGAAGAGAAATCTCCAAGGTAAACCTACGGCCAAAGAAGAAAGGTCAACAAAAGGAAGGAAGAAACACAAGAACAAAACAAAAAGGGGTTGGAAGAACAGAAAGATTCCAACAGAAGGGCTTTCCAAAGGTGATAAAGTGCAATTGATCTATCAACAACTGGGAGCAAGCCAACAGACTGATGATTACTACACTGTCGGCAATATACTTTCATTAGAGCATGCTGAAATTGAACATCAAGGAACAAAGAGGAGGATCATAGTCAAGGGGGACAAGTTGAGGCACTACAATCATCAACCACCATAAAAAAAAGCTCCAGTGTCAAGCTAGTGACAATAAAAGAGCGCTCCATGTGCGGCAACCCATGATTTAAGATTTCTGTCGTTTTTAATTCAATAAGCTATGATCACCCTAGCATGATTTTTTTTTATGAACGTACTTAATGAATGCATGCACTGTTTTGAAACATATGCCAAGACTTCTAAGTTTGGTGTACCTTCAAGTACACCAAATCAGTTTTTCAAACACTCTTAGACCATATACTTAGTCATCCAGATGAAGTATATGACCAAACATTAAGTTTGGTGTCTGCATATGTAGATGTTTTTCGGAAGATCATTTCTTATTCATGAAATTAAAATCATGCACCGATGATCATACGTTGTTACCTTCTAGGACCTTATAATTAAAAAGGAATTATATTCTGTGATGAAGGCATCAATTGTGATTAACTGCTGGCATTCTGCATTTACCCCTTAACAAGAGACAAGTTTGGTGCTCATCAAACCTTGATGCACCAATTAAGGGACACAATTGATTCCTCATAAAAAAAAATTTTTTTAAAAGCATTTCTTATAAATATTTAACCAAGAGTGACATTGAGATTTCAAGAACACTAGTTGGAGGAAGAAACACTTTAGACGATATGACCAAACATTAAGTTTGGTGTCCTCCAAGAAAAAAAAGAGAAAAGTCATGGTTAAAATAGATATAAGAAATGAGAGTTCACATAGTTGTTTAATAAGCCTTCTTGCCATAATTTGATAATGTTTAACTTTGTTGTCTTGTTGTGATGGTTAGGTGGTCAAAGAATACTCAATGAAAGAGACAAGACAAGGGGGAGCTTAGCATGAGGACAAAATCCCATCACATGCTTCAAAAAGTGAATCTGCACACTCATTGGAAAAAGCACGTTGAAGACCATTTAAGAAGCAAGTTTTGTCCTCATCCAACCTTACATGCACACCTTTGATTTGCAAAGTATCCAATTGCATTCCAACCCTCCATTGTTCAATTAAATGATTATAAAACACCACCTTCAAGCCATGCACATAAACGAAAAGGTTGCACACTCCCTGCACTCCAACCATTCAAACTCCAATTCGTCCATCATTCTTCATCATATAAGCTCAACCTCAAATATTTTCTCTGCCAAAAACACATCAAAATCTCCAACTTTCTTCATACTCCCTCTAACCTCAAAAAGATCAGCCAATCAAGCAATCATGGCATCCTCCTCAAGAATCAAATGAAGAAAAGGAAAAGAGCCCGAGGTGGAAGAGAGTACATCGGAATATGACCGATGGAGATTTAGATCTTGGTACCATCAACTACAACTTAAATGGATGAATCAGAAGAAGATATATCCAGAGGTTCCACTTCTATTACCGGACGATGAGTGCCAAGAAATGAAAGCCAAGATTAGGAAGAGGAGGTGGGAAGAGCTCATTTCACCAATCACCAGGATCAATGCGAACATCATATGGGAATTCTATGCTAATACCCCAAGGACCGAGATGAATCAAGCTCCAACTTACAAGAGTTATGTGCGGGTGACTGAAGTAGATTTTAGCCCAAATACTATCATGAAAGTATTGAAACTGAGGGCAGCCCATTTTGATAAGCCAGGATACCATCAAAGGCTAAATGAAGAGCAAGACTATGATGAGATTGCCAGTGAAATTAGTGTAGTCAACATGGAGTGGGTCGGAACTACTAAAAACAAGTACAAGTACTTGAGAAGAGGAGATCTCACCCCTGAAGCAAAATGTTGGTATGAGCTAATGAAGAGATCAATCTTAGGCACAGTAAACAACTCGGAGGTCAATAAGAAGAGAGCTATCATGTTATATTGCATAATAATGGGAGGAGAAGTGAAGGTCCATGAGATCATTGCAAATGACATTCAAAGGATAGCAGAGAAAAATTCGGCCGAAGGGTGGCTACACTACCCGAGCACCATTATGCGTTTATGCATGAAAGCCAAAGTGCCAATGGAGGAGGAAAATCCAACATGGTTGAACCCGGGCATGCCTATAACCATTGAAAGAATGATGATTGTTACTGAAGCACAGCAGAGCCGAAGACTACCAAGAAGAAGGCGAAGAAATGAACCAATGGAGGAAGAAGAGGCACAAGAGGAAGAGGAACAGCAACACATTCCACCATATAACAATCTGGATATGACTCAGATGCAGGAAGCAATTGGAAGATTATCACAACAGTACATGAGAATTCAAGAAAGGCAAGAAGAATACCATTCACAATACATGAAACACCAACAAGAGCAAGAAGAAAGGCAGCTGAAAATGATGAACCAACAAAGTGAGTTTGAGTCAAAATTCTTCGTGATGCAAGAGGAGCAGGCTTTTTAATCTGACGAATCATTTGGAAAGTTGGCACAAATGCAAGCTGAAAATATGAGGGCTCTCAAGGAGTTCACAGCCGTTCAAGATGCAAGATATGAAGTCCAAGCTGATTACAACATAAACAGTCAAATTAAATTGAACTATATTGGAGAGCATCTGCACAACATGGATCCAGCGTTTCCAACTTTCGATGAGTTCTTCAAAGGGAAAAGTGAGATAGAAGTGAACAAGGCCATGAGACTTGAAGATAGAGTAGAAGAGACGATGAATAAAGTTAGGTTCTGGCGGGGTCAACAGACAACAGACATGGACACAGGGAACACCAACACCCAAGCAAATGAAAGAAGCAAGAAAAAGCATGATACATGAAAGGTGGACCTGCTCCTTGTTCATTACTACAAAGAAAGCATGCATCATTTCTGTATAAAGTAGTCTTTGCATCTTTAGTAGTCATTTTAGTTAATAGTCTTTGCATTATGTTTGTTTTTTTAAAATAAGTAAGCTAGTCTACGTGTGTGCTTGTGTGTTTACTTTCACTTAACTAATGCATGCTTTGTCCCCTGCATCTTTTCAATTCAATAAAAGAAATGTTTGAAACATGAAGTAAGATGGTTCATTGCTAGCTAGAAGTCAAATAATAGTAAGTGGAGGTATGAATGTGTGATTGTGTGGCAACTTACTATTAGTGAATAAAAGGAATAAACTGTTCTCTTTTTAAGAAGAAAGTAGTTCACTGTCTATGGATCTCAACAAAATAAAAGTCCTTGGATGAAAATAAAAACAAAAAAAGAAAAGAAAAAGCCAAAAGTGGCAACAGAACAAAAAGAAAAAAAAAAGAAACAAAGCTAGACACCAATAGCTTGAACCTTAGAATATATGCATGTGGTGTCTTTGTACTAGGATCTGCTTGGACTATTAAGTTCTTTGGAGTGCATCAACACTTGGTAACTTGGGTTAACTAACCCGGGATTATCAACTGAAAGTCCACTATCAAGAGCAACCTGGCTACAAGACATTTAGTAACCCAAAGAGGTGCTGGGCATCAATATTCTAAGAAGGCATGTGAGCCAAGTGTCTAAAGTGAATAATGTGTCAAGCATAAATAAAGAAAAGAGCTTGTTACACATGACACTGAACTAAAGTTTATAAAGAAAAGAATTCAGTAAACAAGGACAAAGGAATAATGAGAGGTCATAGCAGTGTGTTGCTTGATGCTTAGAGAGAACTTTCTAGGCCTACTTGTCAATAAGAAGTGAGTAGTTACATATCTGCATAAAACCCCATGAGCTACCAATAATACTCTGCTAACATGAGCATTCTCTTTTGTTTTCATTCTTTCTTCTTAATAATTCTGTTCTTGCTAGGGACAAGCAAGTTTTAAGTTTGGTGTTGTGATGACAAGTCATCTTAGCCTGGTTTCACTAGTCTTTTTCCTTTGTTTTCATTTAGTTTTATGCACTTTCTTAAGCCATAAGTAAGCCAATTGGGTTGAATTTCATGTTTCCTTTGATTCAATCAACCATGGATAAATTGATACATTTTCATGAGTTTTTGTACCATAATTGCTCATGTGACAAGAAGAAGAACAACTCTCATGATTATGGCATAGCTTTGATACAATTGTTGATTGATGATAGGTGGAATAAAGCTTGCAAGAAGGTTGCAAGAATGGGCTTGAAAAGAGGGATTCACGTTTGAGCTAACGTTTGCCTCAAACGTTAACTCAAACGTGAGAAGAAGATGAAGAACACCCTGGAGAAGAGCCAACGTTTGCGCCAACGTTTGCCTCAAACGTTGAGGCAAACGTTGGCTGAAGATGAAGCATGGGAAGGCAACGTTTGCGCCAACGTTTGCCTCAAACGTGAGGTCAAACGTTGGCGCCAAAAAGAATGAAAAAGAGCATCCAGGGGAAGCCAACGTTTGCGCCAACGTTTTCCTCAAACGTGAGGTCAAACGTTGGCCACATATTAGCAAGGAGGAGCACTCTGTTTAATGCCTTGGAAAAGCCAACGTTTGCGCCAACGTTTGCCTCAAACGTTGGGCCAAACGTTGGCCAAAAGTAATGCATGGGAGGAGCCATGTTTGAGCTCACGTTTGACCTCAAACATTGAGCCAAACGTGGATGACAGCAAATGGGCATCTGCATAATACCTCATACAAGAGACGTGTGAGTCAACGTTTGCCTCAAACGTTGACTCAAACGTGAATGGTTCATGGCCCGGTTCACAAGTGGATTTCTTCCCAACACCAAGAGAAATCAACGGAGGCTATTGTCAACCCAATTCCATCAAGACTAAAGGCCCAATTCAAGGCTTAATGATCATTTGAAGAAAGTGTATAAATAGCTTAGGATCTGAAGTTTTAAGAGAGCTTTTCTTTTAGTTTTGCTGAGTAGTTTTTGGAGAGCTTTTGGTTTTGAGTTGTTTTGAGTTTCTGAGTCTCGGGGAAGGAGAATTGAATTCTCTTCCTCTTAGTTTTCTTATTTTCAATTTCATTTACTTTTTGTTTGAATCTTGGGTGTTGGAGTATTGAAGGAATTCTGTTTCAATCTCACCCTGAGATCTCTCTGTTTTCTTTACTGCACTTTTTGAGAAATCAATATTTGAATTCCTTTCTTCTACTGCTTGATCTTTACTTTTCTTGCAATTGAATTCTAAATTTGGATCTAGGAAGGCATTGAGATCTAGACTTGGTTATCTAGTCTCTTGGGTCCTGAGATCTACATCTTTCAATTTCAATTTCCTTGTTTCGTTGCTACACCAAGATTATTGTTATTGTCATTTGAGATCCTGTTTAATTGAATCCATCTTTTATATTTCTGTTTGTTGAATTTTACCTTGCCTTGTTTAAATTCTGCAAATCCACTTCCCAATTCCCTTTATAATTCAAGTAATTCACATCTCTTGCTCTTTAAGATTCTGCAATTTACATTTCTTACGTTCTAAGTTTCTGCCATTTAATTTCTTGTTCTTTAAGATTCAGCACTTTTTATTTTTTGTTCACTTTAATTTCCTGCGAATCACCCACTCCCTTTTACATTCTATGCAATTTAATTCCTGCCAACACAATTTCACACAATCAACACTTGTTTGCTTGACTAATTCAACCACTAAACTAAAGTTGCTCAATCCTTCAATCCTTGTGGGATCGACCTCACTCCCGTAAGTTTTATTACTTGATGCGACCCGGTGCACTTGTCGGTGATTTTTGTGTCGGATCGTTTTTCGCACATCAATCTTTCTCCCTATTTTTCGAAAACCCACCCCCCTCTCCCTTTATATATAGGTTCGGCCTCCCTCCCCTCCCATCCACCATTGCACCTAGCTCTCCTTCTCTCCCTCTCCTTTCTTTTCTTTTGCTTGAGGATAAGCAAACCTCTAAGTTTGGTGTGCTTATCCGTGATCACTAAGATCATGGATCCTAAAGGAAAACAACCCACTCCAAGAGGCAAGAAAGAGAGTGTTCCAAAACCACTTTGGAATCAAGGGAAGTTCTTAACTAAAGAACATTCAGACCATTATTACAAAATAATGGGTCTAAGATCAGTGATCCCGGAAGTCAGATTCGATCTGAAAGAAGACGAATATCCGGAGATCCAGGAGCAAATTTGAATCAGGAACTGGGAGATCCTAGCCAATCCTGAAACGAAAGTGGGAAGGAATATGGTCCAGGAGTTCTATGCTAATATGTGGCATACAGATAGGCAAAGACTATCTGGATCTGATATCTATGACTATCGGACCGTGGTCAGAGGAAAGATTATTCATACCCACCCTGACAAGATCAGAGAGATCTTAAAGCTACCTCAGCTGAAAGATGATCCAGACTCCTTCAATAGGAGAATGATGAGAATAGACAAGGGCCTGGATAAGATTCTAGAGGATATATGTATCCCTGGAGCCAGGTGGACCACCAGCACGAAGGGTGTTCCTAATCAACTCAAAAGAGAAGATCTCAAACCAATCGCCAGAGGATGGCTGGACTTCATTGGGCATTCTCTGCTGCCTACTAGCAACCGTTCTGAAGTCACTATTAGAAGAGCAGTGATGATCCATTACATCATGATGGAAAAAGAAGTGAAAGTTCATCAACTGATTTCAACTGAATTTTACAAAATTGCAAATAAAAATTCCAAAGATGCCAGGCTGGCTTATCCAAGCTTGATTTCTATGCTCAGCAAGGACGCGACTTAAGGGAATTGAAGCGCTAGAAATTATCTCTTGAAGGACCAAGCACCCCACAGATTAGAGGAACATCCACTCCCCAAAACAAAGGTTGTTAAATTCCAATCTTAGCCTTAACTCTGTGATAACTGTTCTTATTCTAGTTTTACCTTAGGAGTCATATAGTAGTAATTAGTATCTATATTTTTGATTTTATCTCCAATTAAGCTATAATTTAATTTTCTCATCATCATCAAACATGAATAAAATAGAAGAATTTCTTTAGAATAAGAGGCAATAATTTTTGAGTTTTTAATAAGAACATTCTAATTATTTACATGTGGTGGCAATGCTTTCTGTCTTCTGAATGAATGCTTGAACAGTGCATAGGTCTTTTGAATTTGATGTTTAAGACTGTTAAATGTGTTGGCTCTTGAAAGAATGATAAACATGAGACATGTTATTTGATAATCTAAAAAATCATAAAAATGATTCTTGAAGCAAGAAAAAGCAGCAAAGAACAAAGCTTGCAGAAAAAAAAATAGAAAGAAAAAGAAAAGCAAGCAGAAAAAGCCAAAAGCTCTTAAAACCAAGAGGCAAGAGCAAAAAGCCAATAACCCTTAAAACCAAAAGGCAAGGGCAAATAAAAAGGATCCCAAAGCTTTGAGCATCAGTGGATAGGAGGGCCTAAAGGAATAAAACCCTGGCCTAAGCGGCTAAACCAAGTTGTCCCTAACCATGTGCTTGTGGCGTGTAGGTGTCAAGTGAAAACTTGAGACTGAACGGTTAAAGTCAAGGTCCAAAGAAAAAAGAAGAGTATGCTTAAGAACTCTGGACATCTCTAATTGGGGACTTTAGCAAAGCTGAGTCACAATCTGAAAAAGTTCACCCAATTATGTGTCTGTGGCATTTATGTATCCGGTGGTAATACTGGAAAATAAAGTGCTTTGGCCACGACCAAGACTCATAAAGTAGCTATGTTCAAGAATCAACATACTGAACTAGGAGAATCAATATCACTATCTAAATTCTGAGTTCCTATAGATGCCAATCACTCTGAGCTTCAATGGATAAAGTGAGATGCCAAAACTGTTCAGAAGCAAAAAGCTACTAGTCCTGCTCATCTAATTAGAATCTGAGCTTCACTCAAAAACTCTGAGATATTATTGCTTCTTCATTTATCTGTATTCTATTTTATTTATCTAGTTGCTTGAGGACAAGCAACAGTTTAAGTTTGGTGTTGTGATGAGCGGATATTTTATACGCTTTTTGGGGTTAATTTCATATAGCTTTTAGTGTGTTTTAGTTAGTTTTTAGTTTATTTTTAGTAGTTTTTAGGCAAAATTCATATTTCTGGACTTTACTATGAGTTTGTGTATTTTTCTGTGATTTCAGGTATTTTCTGGCTGAAATTGAGGGAGCTGAGCAAAAATCTGATTCAGGCTGAAAAAGGACTGCTGATGCTGTTGGAGTCTGACCTCCCTGCACTCAAAATGGATTTTCTGGAGCTACAGAACTCCAAATGGCGCGCTTCTAATTGCGTTGGAAATTAGACATCCAGGGATTTCCAGCAATATATAATAGTCCATACTTTGCTCAAGGATAGATGACGTATACTGGTGTTCAACGCCAGTTCCATGCTGCTGTCTGGCGTCCAGCGTCGAAAACAAGTTACAAAGTGGAGTTCAACGCCAGAAACAGGTTACAACCTGGCGTTGAACGCCCAAAATTGCCCAGGCACGTGAGAAGCTTTAGTCTCAGCCCCAGCACACACCAAGTGGGCCCCAGAAGTGGATTTCTGCACTATCTATCATAGTCTACTCATTTTCTGTAAACCTAGGTTACTATTTTAGTATTTAAACAACTTTTAGAGACTTGTTTTGTATCTCATGACATTTTCAGATCTAAACTTTGTACCTTTTTGACGGCATGAGTCTCTAAACTCCATTGTTGGGGGTGAGGAGCTCTGCTGTGCCTCGATAAGTTAATGCCAGTATTTGTGTTTTCTATTCAATCATGTTTGTTCATCTCTAAGATATTCATTTGCGCCTTATTATGATGAATGTGATGATCCGTGACACTCATCACCATTCTCAACCTATGAACGTGTGTCTGACAACCGCCTCCGTTCTACATTAGATTGAATGAGTATCTCTTAGATTCCTTAATCGAAATCTCCGTGGTATAAGCTAGAATCCATTGGCAGCGTCCTTGAGAATCCGGAAACTCTAAACCTTGTCTGTGGTATTCCTAGTAGGATTCTGGGATTGGATAACTATAACGAGCTTCAAACTCGCGAGTGCTGGGCGTAGTGACAGACGCAAAAGGATAGCGAATCCTATTCCGGTATGATCGAAAACCTACAGATGATTAGCCGTGCGGTGACAGCGCACCTGGACCATTTTCACTGAAAGGAAGGATGGTAGCCATTGACAATGGTGATCCTCCAACACACAGCTTGCCATAGGAGGGACGTGCGTGCGTGAAGAAGAAGATAGAGAGAAAGCAGAGATTCAAAAGGCAAAGCATCTCCAAAACTCCAACATATTCTCATTTACTACATAACAAGTAACCTTTAATTCATGCTCTCTTATTCATTTGCAAGTCAATTGATAACCACTAATTAATATCCTGACTAAGAGTTGCAAGATAACCATAGCTTGTTTCAAGCCAACAATCTCCGTGGGATCGACCCTTACTCACGTAAGGTATTACTTGGACGACCCAGTGCACTTGCTGGTTAGTTGTGCGGAATTACATAGTGTGAAGTAATTTTCGTGCACCACTTAGACAGAAGCTTCAGAACCTCTTCTATTGCCTCCTCAGTAACCAGAATCTGCTTCCCTCTGAGGTTCACTACATCTAGGGAAGTTTTGAAGTAGTTGCAGTAGAATTCCCTAACCCAAGATGCATTAACCTCAGTCAGAGGTCTCTCCAAAAAGAACCAGCCTCTTTGTTTGATCTGATCAGAGGTATATTACTGGAGTTCTTCTGGGATCTTCAAAGTCCGCTCCAGGTATAGGTTCCTGGAGTTTGCAAACACCGGATACTTCAGCTCACAGTATCGGTTTGCAACCTTTTCTGGGTCAGTGGCAGGAAGTAGCTGGTCGGCCTTCTCCTACGGGGTAAAGGCTTTCTCCCACAAGGAGGCATCATGCATGAGGTCGATGATAGACACGGAGGCTTCGCCTCTTTTCCTTTTGCCAGTAGTGGCCTTGCCTTTTCCCCTTCTCTGGGAATCTGACATCTTGAAAAATAGAAAATCAGGATATAATAAAAATAGGAAAGCAAATAGGCAAATAATCAAAGAAAACACAAAGTGGCAAAGGAGCAATAGGATAAAGAATATGAGTTAAGTAAAATGTGCATTTAGGATTGTATATGAGTGAAAAGTCTGAAAAGAAGAAATCACAATCCAAAATGTAATTGAATGCAAGTTAAATAGAAAAATTAACATCACGCCTTGGTTAGAATGTTAAAAGAAAGTGAAAGAAAAGCAAAAAGAAAAAGAAGTTTTGAAAAGGTTAGGTTGGTTAGAGTTAAAATTAGTGAATTAGTGAAAAATGGGTTAAAGTAAGAGGCATAATGAAAATAGTCCAAGTAACAAGTAATCACAGGTAGAAGCTATAGGTAACTCATGTTCACACAAGTAAAACAGTTTGATGATGATTCAAATAGAGATAAAGAAAGTAAAAATAGGAATCAAACATCAAAATTGCAGTTTGGGAACCAGGAAATCAAAGAGGATAAGAATGCATGCCCTGGCATTCATGAATGGTTTGGTTAAAGCAGAGGAAAACAGAGTTCAAGATTCCAAAATCAAAACATGAATGAAAGTCAAAAAGATTTATAAAAAATTTGGGCAGCATTCCGGCTAAAATTGGATTTTCCCAGAAAATAAACAACAATCAAATAGCTCATATGAATTAAAAAAAATCAAGCTGCAGTTACATATAATGAATATAAGCATGAAAATTCAGTGTAAAGAGCAGCAATATACAAGAAATACAGCATATGAACAAGATCACAGCAGCAGTAGATTCACAAATTTGATAAAACAGAAACATGAACAGTGCAAGTAAACAGACCTAAATCCACTAACCACATCATAGGCTACCTAACAACCTAAAATCCACTACAACATGCATATCTAACTAGCCTAAACATGAACATAAACGGAAAAATAAGAATAACTACGAATGGATAAAAGGGATTGCGTGTTGCGGAACCTGGAAGGCCGAATAATGAGAATAGGCAGAAAGGTGGCTGGGGGTGGTGATGATGGTGGCGTCCGGTGGTGGGCACGGCGGCGCGGCTGTTCGGGGTAGGGGGAAGAGAGGGTGATGGGGGTAGGGGAAGGGAGGGGGGAAGAGAGGTGGTGTTGCTGGTGGAAGGGGGTTGCGGTTGGGACGGTTGGAGGCGGTGGGTGGTGGCGCGGAGGGGAGCAGTGGCGGGGGAGGAGGGGGAAAGAAGAAGGAGGAAGAAAGAAGGGGGAAGGAGGGAAGGGGGTGGGTGGCGGCGGCGTCTGGGTGGTCGGCGGCGTCTGGGTGGTGGCGCGGTGGTGGCTGGGTGGTGGTGGTTGAGGGTTGGGGGAGAAGAGAGGGAGAAGAAGAGTTGGGGGGTGTCGCGACTGATGGGGTTTCGCGTGACTAGGGGGGTTATATTTTTGAATCCACGCGGCGGCGTGGGGCACGCGATCGCGTGGCTGGAGCGAAAAAGGTGGTTGACGTGATCGCGTGGATGACATGATCTCACGGAGGGCAAAAAGAGTAAATGACGCGATCGCATGGGGCAGGCGATCGCGTCATTGGAATTTGTGCTAAACGCATGAATCCAGCGTCGTTTCAGCGCAACTCTCTGTCTCCTTGGGGGTGTTCGTGCAATCCATGCGACGCGGTCGCGTCGCTCACGCGGTCGCGTCGGATTGATTGTGTGCAAGTGACGCGATCGCATGGGGCATGCGATCGCGTGGGCCATTTTGTGCTAGACGCACAATGGCCGCACGATTCCAGCCCAACTCTCTGGACGTTGGATCTTTACGCCGATCTCCAGGTCACGCGGTCGCGTGGGTGACGCGGTCGCGTGGGAAGTGTAGTTCGCCATTTGACGCGATCGCATGGATGATGCGGTCGCATCGCGCACCCTTTTTTTTGTTTTTTATGCAGTATGCAGAATGTAATGCTTAATGTATATGCTATGCATGATTCCAGGTTCAATAAAATAAAAATAAAATTCAAAAACAAACAAAACAAAATAAAATTAAAATTGCAAGAGGAACAATCATACTATGGTGGGTTGTCTCCCACCTAGCACTTTTAGTTAAAGTCCTTAAGTTGGACATTGGAGGAGCTTCCTGTTATGGCGGCTTATGCTTAAATTCATCCAAAAATCTCCACCAATGCTTGGAATGGCAATAGCCTCCGGGGTCCCAAACTAGGCATGTAAAGCTTCTGAGCAGCTTCAAATAGAGTCTCAGGCTCCCGGGGTGATGAATATCAGAATATTTTCCAGGATCCCAAACTTTGGTTCTAAATTCGCCTTCGTTTTGATCTATATTTTTCCATCCGGGCGGTTTAGAAAGTAGATTCTCACCATAGTGACCAAAAGTTTTCCGAGATCCATTCAATTAAGCATGATACCAATCCATGCATTTCAAGTTGAAGTGTGGAACCTTATTGAACCTTGTACACCAGCTCTGAGCACGAGCCATTTTCCTCTTACTCTTAAAGCCACAGAGAGCTCTAAGCTGGCAATCTGTTTCAAGTAAACCATATTCAAGTGGAAAAATACAGTTAAAGGTTAAGGATTGTACCCACTTGAAGCTTGTATTGGGTGGTAATGGCCTTGGGGTAGGTGATTCCAATGGTTCTGTGAGTTCTACTCCCTTGTGTTCTTCTGTGAATTCCTCCATTTCCTTGTAAGGTTCTTCAAATGCATCTGAGTCCTGGTCAAAGTCTTCTATGTCTTCCTCATCACTTGAGTCATAGATTGGAGGTTGGGAGAAATCTACCTCTGCATCATCTTCGTATTCATTTGGGGAAGATTCTTCGATCTCAGAGAATTCACTTGCGGATGCAAGTTCATTACTAAGAGGGCTTGACTTGCGACTATCATCATCAAGGGAATTTGTGTCCTGGGTTATTCCGTCTAGTTCTTCATAAACTACTTGCCTTGGGGGTTCTGCAATATCCTCCTTAGCATTAACTGTAACATCCTTGGCGGAGTTCTCCTTAACTCTGGATTCCCATGGAGGTTCAGCATCTCCTTGTCCACTGGAGTTTCTAGTGTCTCCTTCATGCTACGCTCTTCATTAGATTGTCCACATGGGGCTGTGGTTGGTCTTTGAATGTTCGCGCGTCTAGAAGCTAATTGAATTACTGCTTGCTCCAGTTGTCGAATGGTTGTTTGAAGTTTCTTTACTGTTGCCTTGAGGCGAACCTCTGATTCTCGGGGTGATGGATTTGGACATGAGACATAGGGAAGTGGTGGTGCTTGGGAGTGATTGGATTGGAACTGGGGTAGGAAAAGATCATACGGTGGTGAATGGTGAAGAGAAGCTTGTGAGTGTGGTGGTTCGAGGTTATGTTGAGAGGTTGGTCTATAGGCACGGGGTGGGGCTTGTTGGTAGTTACAAGGTTGTCCACCATATCTATCAGCTGCGTATGCATTGTAGAATGGTCGTTGTCCATGATATCTTGGAGGGTGTTATTTACTAAAGGGTTGATTAGATCCTCTTGGCTCCATCCATCTTTGATTGGTTTGACCTTGATGCGTATTCCTGCTGCAACTTCTATTTCCTTCAACAAAGTTAGAACCAAACTCAAAGCAAGAGGGGTGAGAGTTCATAGTAGCAAATAAAATTAAAAAGGAAAAACAGAAATAAATAAACAAGTAAAGGAAAAATATGAACAATAACCAATAATAAGGCACACGTTAGCAGCTCCTCGGCAACGGCGCCATTTTGAAAGAACTGAAGATTGATGGTTTAGAAGTTATAGTAAATACTCATTGCAAGTATAGTTACTAAACCAAGCAATCAACCTTTCTTACAAACATTTTGGTTGTCACAAGTAACAATCCCCTTAAAATTGATAACCGAGTATTTAAACCTCGGGTCGTCTTCTCAAGGAACTGCAGGGAAGTATGTTCTTATTATTGGTTATGGAGATTGTAAATTGGGGTTTCAAGAATGAGGAACAAGTAACTTAATGGCGGGTAAATTAAATGGCAATTAAAATAAATAAATAACTGTAAAGCAAACTTTTGGCAAGGTATGAGAAATTGGAAGTCCAGACTTAGTTATTCTTATCAACAACAATGAAAGTTGAATCTTAATTTCACTTAGTCAACCTTTACTAAAGTAAAGGAAAGTCAAGGGACTAATTAGTTTGATAGTCGAATCCTATTTATTTTCTAAGAAAAGGTTGGGATTATTGAAACTTGATGTGTATTTTCGGAAAACGAATTCCTAACACACAAAACTCACCGGCAAGTGCACCGGGTCGCATCAAGTAATAAAACTCACGGGAGTGAGGTCGATCCCACAGGGATTGAAGGATTGAGCAATTTTAGTTTAGTGGTTGATTTAGTCAAGTGAATCAAGAGTTGATTTGAGTGGTTTGTATTCGACAGAAGCTAAATTGCATGAAATTAAAAGGGAGAGGGACAATTGCAGTAACTTAAAGAGCAGAGAAGGTAAATGTGCTGAATCTTAAAGAGCAAGAAATTAAATGGCAGAAACTTAGAATGCAAGAAATGTAAATTGCAGAATCTTAAAGTGCAAGAAATGTAAATGGCTTGAATTGTAAAGGGAATTGAGAAGTGGATTTGCAAAATTTAAACAAGGAAAAGTAAATTGCATTAATCAGACAAGTAGAAAGTGACTTGAATTGAACCGGATCTAAAACGGAAATGTAAATGAACTTGATAAGCTTTAAACAGAGAATTTAAAATGCAAACTCCAGATCTCAGGACCCAAGAGACTAGATAACCGAGTCTAGATCTCTATGCCTTCCTAGATCCAAATGTAGAATTCAATTGCAAGAAATAGAGAAAAGTAAATAGCAGAATGAGTAGAAGAAGTGACAATGAACAGAAATTTAAATTCAATTATGCAGCAAAGAAAACAGAGAGATATCAGGATGAGATTGAAACAGAATTCCTTCAATTCTCCAACCCAAGATCCAAGACAAATGTAATTGAAATTGAAATTGAAAACAAGAAAACTAAGAGGAAGAGAATTCAATTCTCCTACTCCGAAACTCAGAAACTCCAAACAACTCAAAACCAAAAGCTCTCCAAAAACTACTCAGCAAAAGTAAAAGGAAAAGCTCTCCTAAAACTTAAATCCTAAGCTATTTATACACTTTCTTCAAATGGTCTTCAAGCCTTGAATTGGGCCTTTGAACTTGATGGAATTGGGTTGATAAAAGCCTCTGATGATTGCTCTTGGAGTTGGAGAGAAACCCATTGTGAACCGGGCCAAGAATCATAAAAGCTTGAGTAAAAGTTTGAGGCAAACTTTTACTCAAACTTTTTATACCAGCTGCCCTCATTTGCTGCTACCAATGTTTGGGCTAAAGTTTGAGGTCAAACTTTAGGCCAAACGTTGGTCCCCTTGTGTATATGTGTGGTGCCAACGTTTGCCAAAAAGCTTGAGGCAAACGTTGGGTGCAAGCTTTTCTCCTCCAGGGTGTTGGTTTTGTGATGCCAACGTTTGCCAAAAAGTTTGAGGCAAACGTTGGCTCAAACATTTTCCTCTGGGGTGTTTTCAACTCTTCCAAAAGTTTGAGCTAAAGTTTGAGGCAAACTTTGGCTCAAGCTTTTTGTTCTCTCTTGCTCCTAGCCATTCCGGCTTTCTTCAACCTTCTTCAAAACTCTTTTCACCTATCATCAATCAATCAAAACAATCAAAGCTATGCCCCAAATCATGAGATTATGTTTCTTTCATAATATATGACAATTATAGCACAAAATCTCATGAAAGTGCATTAATTCATCTATGGTTGATTGAATCAAAAGAAACATGGAAATCTACCCAATTGGCTTGCTTATGGCTTAAGAAAGTGCATAAAATCAATTGAAAACAAAAGAAAAAGAATAGTGAAAATAGGCTAAGATGACTTGTCATCAAAGCTCAGTTCAATTAGCAATGATAACAGTTATCAATTATGTTGAGATAAGATAACTCCTGAGTTACTACTTTCTTAACCAAGACCAAAAGAGGAAAAAGTAAATTTGCTGGAATAAAAATGCCTTCAGATGTAAAGCAACAATAACATAAATTAAAGAAAGCAATCATGAATTGAAATACCTCAAATAACATTAATAAGGGAAATTATAATCTAACATGAAGAGTTCATAAACTAAATTAGAAGAATAAATAAAAATAAAGAACCTGGGATTGAGAGTCACTCCTAAAACTAAGAGAAGTCCTAAATCCTATGAAAGAGAGAGGAGAGCACCTCTCTCAAAACTAGATCTAAATCATGGAAAGTAACTAAATTGGCGTGCTCTCCCTGAATGGATGCATTCCCTCACTTCATAACCTCTGGTCTATGCCTTCTGGACTTGGATTTGGACCAAAAAGGGCTTCAAAAATCGCTGGGAGCATTTTCTGCAATTTCTGGTGCGTGGCCTCTGTCACGCGTCCGCGTGGGTCACGTGGTCGCGTCGTTCGGAGCTTTTCCTTGCCACGCGGTCGCGTCAGTCATGCGACCGCGTCATACGTTCTGCTTAAGGCGCGCGGTCGCGTTAGTCATGCAGCCGCATCGCTGTTGATTCGCGCTTGGCACGCGATCGCGTCGTCCATGCGATCGCGCGGATGCCAGTTTCTTCAAGGACTCCGTTTTGTGCTTTCTTTCCATTTTTGTATGTTTCCTTTCCATCCTTTGAGTCATTCTTGCCTTAGAAGATCTGAAACTACTCAACACACTAATCACGGCATCGAATGGAAATAAAAAGTAATTAAAATAATTAATTTTAAAGCATAGGAAACATGTTTTTCACATACATCACATAATAAGGAAGGAGAAGTAAAACCATGCAATTAATATGAATAAGTGGGTGAAGGATTGAATAAATCACTCAAATTAAGCACAAAATATATCATAAAATGTGGGTTTATCAGAGTGCTAGGAGGAGTTTCAGTAATTCTCTTACCCAGCTGATCCACTTGTGCCTCCAAATTCCTAATGGAGGATCTTGTTTCATTCATGAAACTTAAACTTAGTGTGATCTTAGATAGATCAGAGACTATAGGCCAGAAAGACTTTGCTCAGAGTTCTCTGTTTGTTGCTGAGAAGATGATGGAAAAGGTTTGCTATTGCTAAACCTATTTCTTCCACCATTTTTATTGTTGAAGCCTTGATTAGGCTTCTGTTGATCCTTCCATGAGAGGTTATGATGATTCCTCCATGAAGGATTGTAAGTGTTTCCATCGGAATCTCTCATGTAATTCACTTCTTCCATTCCAAGATTCTCAGGATCATAAGCTTCTTCTTCAGAGGAAGCTTCCTTAGTACTGCCTGTTGCAGCTTGCATTCCAAACAGACTCTGAGAAATCATATTGACTTGCTGAGTCAATATTTTGTTCTGTGCCAATATGGCATTCAGAGTATCGATCTCAAGAACTCCTTTCTTCTGAGTTGTCCCATTATTCACAGGATTCCTTTCAGAAGTGTACATGAACTGGTTATTTGCAACCATTTTAATGAGTTCCTGAGCTTCTTCAGGCGTCTTCTTCAGATGAAGAGATTCACCAGCAGAGTTGTCCAATGACATATTGGACAGTTCAAACAGACCATGATAGAATATGCATATGATGCTCCATTCTGAAAGCATGCCAGAAGGACACCTTCTGATCAACTGCTTGTATCTTTCCCAAGTGGTGCACGAAATTGTGATTCTCACTTTTCACAACTCCACACAACTAACCATCAAGTGCACTAGGTCATCCAAGTAATACCTTATGTGAGTAAGGGTCGATCCCGCGGAGATTGTTGGCTTGAAGCAATCTATGGTTTTCTTGTAAATCTTAGTCAGGAGATTAATTATGATTATTAGTTTGAATTGCGAAAAATAAAAGAGCATGAAATAAATACTTGTTATGCAGTAATGGAGAATATGTTGGAGTTTTGGAGATGCTTTATCTTCTGAATCTCTGCTTTCCCCCTGTCTTCTTCTTCACGCACGCAAGGTTCCTCCTATGGCAAGCTGTGTGTTGGTGGATCACCGTTGTCAATGGCTACCATCCATCCTCTCAGTGAAAATGGTCTCAGATACGCTGTCACCGCACGGCTAATCATCTGTTGGTTCTAACTTATGCTGGAATAGGATCCATTTATCCTTTTGCGTCTGTCACTACGCCCAACCCTTGTGAGTTTGAAGCTCGTCACAGTCATTCAAACCCTGAATCCTACTCGGAATACCACAGACAAGGTTTAGACTTTCTGGATTCTCAAGAATGCTGCCAATGGATTCTAGCTTATACCATGAAGATTCTGATTAAGGAATCCAAGAGATACTCATTCAATCGAAGGTAGAACGGAAGTGGTTGTCAGGCACGCGTTCATAGATTGAGAATGGTGATGAGTGTCACGGATCATCACATTCATCATATTGAAGAGCGAATGAACATCTTAGATAGAAACAAGCGTGTTTGAATAGAAAACAGAAATAATTAAATTAATTTATCGAGACACAGCAGAGCTCCTCACCCCCAACAATGGAGTTTAGAGACTCATGCCGTAGAGATATGATGAGCGGATAATTTATACGCTTTTTGGCATTATTTTTACATAGTTTTCAGTATGATTTAGTTAGTTTTTAGTATATTTTTATTAGTTTTTAATTAAAAATCACATTTCTAGACTTTACTATGAGTTTGTGTGTTTTTCTGTGATTTCAGGTAATTTCTGGCTGAAATTGAGGGACTTGAGCAAAAATCAGATTCAGAGATTGAAGAAGGACTGCAGATGCTGCTGGATTCTGACCTCCTTGCACTCAAAGTGGATTTTATGGAGCTACAGAACTCCAAATGGCACGCTCTCAATTGCGTTGGAAATTAGACATCCAGGGCTTTCCAGCAATATATAATAGTCCATACTTTTCCCGAGTTTACATGATGCAAATTGGCGTTCAACGCCAGTTCCATGCTGCATTCTGGAGTTAAACGCGAGAAACAGGTTGCAAAGTGGAGTTAAACGCCAGAAACAGGTTACAAACTGGCATTCAACTCCAAGAGAAGCCTCTACACGTATAAAGCTCCATGCTCAGCCCAAGCACACACCAAGTGGGCCCCGGAAGTGGATTTCTGCATCATTTACTTATCTTTGTAAACCCTAGTAACTAGTTTAGCATAAATAGGACTTTTTACTATTGTATTTACATCTTCGGAACATATTTTGATCATGTTTTGATGATTGAACCCTCCTTGGGAGGCTGGCCATTCGGCCATGCCTGGACCTTGTTCTTATGTATTTTCAACGGTAGAGTTTCTACACACCATAGATTAAGGTGTGGAGCTCTGCTGTTCCTCATGAATTAATACAAAGTACTATTGTTTCTCTATTCAATTCAAGCTTATTCCGATTCTAAGATATTCATTCGCACCTCAATATGAATGTGATGATCATGACAGTCATCATCATTCCCAACCAATGAACACGTGCCTGACAACCACTTCCGTTCTACCTTATATTGAATGAGTATCTCTGGGATTCCTTAATCAGAGTCTTTGTAATATAAGTTAGAATCCATGGACGGCCATTCTTGAGATCCGGAAAGTCTAAACCTTGTCTGTGGTATTCCGAGTAGGATCTGGGAAGGGATGGTTGCGACGAGCTTCAAACTCGCGAGTGCTGGGTGTAGTGACAGACGCAAAAGGATCAATGGATCCTATTCCAGTATGATCGAGAACCGACAGATGATTAGCCATGCAGTGACAGTGCATTGGACCATTTTCACTGAGAGGATAGGATGTAGCCATTGACAACAGTTTTGCCTAACATACAGCTTGCCATAGAAAGGAGTATGAATGATTGGATGAAGACAATAGGAAAGCAGAGGTTCAGGAGGAATGAACGTATCTCTATACGCTTATCTGAAATTCTCACCAATGAATTACATAAGTATCACTATTTTTATTTTACGTTTTATTTATATTTTAATTATCAATTCACCATAATCGATTAAATCCACCTGACTGAGATTTACAAGATGACCATAGCTTGCTTCAAGCCGACAATCTTCGTGGGATCGACCCTTACTCACGTAAGGTTTATTACTTGGACGACCCAGTGCACTTGCTGGTTAGTTGTGCGAAGTTGTGACAAAGAACTAAGATTATGAACGTGCGTATTAAGTTTTCAGCGCCGTTACCAAGGAATGAACCGTCACGATTTCCGCGCACCAAGTTTTTGGCGCCGTTGCCGGGGATTGTTTGAGTTTGGACAATTGACGGTTCATCTTGTTGCTCAGATTAGGTAATTTTATTTTATTTTTAAGCTTTTTTATTTCTTATTTTCGAAAAATACAAAAAAAAATTCTTCTTTTTTTTGTTTTTCCCAAAATAATTTTCGAAAAAAAAAAATTAACAAAATCATAAAATCAAAAATAATTTGATGTTTCTTATTTGAGTCTAGTGTCTAATTGTAAGTTTGGTGTCAATTTCATGCTTTTAACTTTTCTTAAATTTTCGAAGAACACATGCATTGAGTTTCTTTCTTGTTCTTCATGATCTTCAAGTTGTTCTTGGTAAGTCTTCTTGTTTGATCTTTAAAATTTCTTGTTTTGCATCTTTTCTTGTTTTTCATATGCATTTTCAATTTGTTAGTGTCTAATTATTGAAAATTTCTAAGTTTGGTGTCTTGCATATTTTTCTTTTCTTAAAAATTTTCAAAAATAAGTTCTTGGTGTTCATCTTGACATTCAAAGTGTTCTTGGTGTTCATCTTGACACTCATAGTGTTCTTGCATGCATCATGTGTTTTGATCCAAAATTTTCATGTTTTGAGTCTCTTTATTGTTTTTTTCTTTCATCATTAAAAATTTAAAAATCAAAAAAATATATTTTCCTTATCTCACTCATAATTTTCGAAAATTTGATTTGATTTAGTCAAAAGTTTTAAAAATTTAATTGTTTCTTATGAGTCAAATCAAATTTTCAATTTAAAAAATTCTATCTTTTTCAAATCTTTTTCAAAAGTCAAATCATTTTCATTTTTTCTTTCATATTTTCGAAAATTTCAAATTGATTTTCAAAAATCTTTTTCTTATTTTGTTTCATAATTTCAAAATCTTTACTAACAATTAATATGATTGATTCAAAAATTTTTAAGTTTGTTACTTGCCTATTAAGAAAGGTTCAATCTTTAAATTTTAAAATAAAATCTTTTAGTTTCTTGTTAGTCAAGTAATCAACTTTAATTCTCAAAATCAAATCTTTTTAAATTTATTTTTCAAATCTTTTTGAAAATAAATTTCAATCACATCTTTTTCAAAATCAATTTCAAAATCTTTCTAATTTCTTATCTTTTCAAAATTTGATTTTCAAATCTTTTTCAATTAACCACTTGACTTTTTGATTGATTCTTATCTTTTTCAAAACTACCTAACTAATTCTCTCTCTAATTTTCGAAAATCCCTCCCCTCTTTTTCAAAATTCCTTTTTAATTAACTAATTGTCTTAAAAATTTAATTTAATTTAATTTCATTTTTAATTTTCGAATTTTAAATTTAATTTTTAAATATTTTTATTTTTTTTTTAATTTTCGAAAATTCTTCTCGCTCACCTCCTCCTAATTATTTATTTATCTACTAACACTTCTCTTCTTCTTAAAAATTCAAACCCTCTCCCTCTTTTTGTTTTCGAATTTCTTTTCTTCTTCTACTCACATAAAGGAATCTCTATACTGTGACATAGAGGATTCCAAATTTTCTTTTCTGTTTTCTTCTTTTTCATATGAGCAGGAACAAGGATAAGAACATTCTTATTGAAGCTGATCCTGAACCTGAAAGAACTCTGAAGAGGAAGCTAAGGGAAGCTAAAGCACAACTCTCTGGAGAAAATCTGACAGAAATTTTCGAAAAAGAAGGAGACATGGCCAAAAATAATAACAATGCAAGGAAGATGCTTGGTGACTTTACTGCACCTAATTCCAATTTACATGGAAGAAGCATCTCAATCCCTGCCATTGGAGCAAACAATTTTGAGCTGAAACCTCAATTAGTTTCTCTGATGCAACAGAACTGCAAGTTTCATGGACTTCCATCCGAAGATCCCTTTCAGTTCTTAACTGAATTCTTGCAGATCTGTGATACTATTAAGACCAATGAGGTTAACCCCGAGGTCTACAGGCTTATGCTTTTCCCATTTGTTGTGAGAGACAGAGCTAGAATATGGTTGGACTCTCAACCTAAAGATAGCCTGAACTCTTGGGATAAGCTGGTCACGGCTTTCTTAGCCAAGTTCTTTCCTCCTCAAAAGCTTAGTAAGCTTAGAGTGGATGTTCAAACCTTCAGACAAAAAGAAGGTGAATCCCTCTATGAAGCTTGGGACAGATACAAGGAACTGACTAAAAAGTGTCCTTTTGACATGCTTTCAGAATGGACCATCCTGGATATATTCTATGATGGTGTGCCTGAATTATCTAAAATGTCATTGGACCATTTTGCAGGTGGATCCATTCACCTAAAGAAAACTCCTGCAGAAGCTCAAGAACTCATTGACATGGTTGCAAATAACCAGTTCATGTACACTTCTGAAAGAAATCCTATGAGTAATGGGACGCTTCAGAGGAAGGGAGTTATTGAAATTGATACTCTAAATGCCATATTGGCTCAGAATAAAATATTGAATTAGCAAGTCAATATGATCTCTCAGAGTCAGAATAAAATATTGTCGTCATGTAAAAACTCACAGTAGAGTGAGGTCGAATCCCACAGGGATTGATTGGTCAAGCAACTTTAATTGGAAGAATGTTCTAGTTGAGCTAAGCAGAAAGTGAGTTGAGAATTGCAGAAAATTAAATGGCGTGAAAGTAAATAGCAGAAAATAAATGACGGAAAGTAAATTGCAGAATCTTCAATGGGGAAGGGAAGTTTAGCATGAAAATAAATGGCAATAAGTAAAGAAAATGGGTAAGATCAGAAATGGGGAATTCATTGGGCTTAGGAGATGTTGCATTCTCCAGATCAAGTTTATTTTCATCTCTTCCTCAATCAATGCATTCATTGATCTCCTTGGCAATCTTAAGTGATTGAATTCCGATTCCTTGGTAATTCAATCTCTCAAATCAGATCAATAGCCAATTCCTTAGTCTAATTGCTCATGAGAAGAGATGAAGTGTGGTCACTGATTATACCACATGTATTTCCAAATCAAAGTATTGGGAGAATTATATGTCACCATATCCGTCCAAACTCCAATTTGGTCCAACATGAGAAAACATTTCTAGCATGATCTCTTCATCCCTTTTCCAAGGTTCAGAAGAGATCCAAGTATGAATAGCTTCTTTTCCATGATAACTACTCAATTGGATGAAGATTCAAAGCTTTCTAGTAAAATCAAGAGAAAAGAAAGAAGAAGGATTATGAAAACTATTATTGATCCATCAAATTACAACAGAGCTCCCTAACCCAATGAAAGGGGTTTAGTTATTCATGACTCTGGGAATCAAAAACAAAGATGGAGAGTACATTCTGAAATTTAAACTAGAAGTGCAGAGAAAGTAAAATACAGAGAGTAATTCTAATAATGCCCAAAAGCTCCCCCTTTCTAGTTCAAAGCTCTCCCTATTTATACTACTCTTCTAATCTTCTAGTTGGCTCTTCAAGTCTTGGATATGGGCTTTTGGATCTTGAGTTGAAGCAGTTATCTTTTTCAGTGGGCTCAGCTTTACTTGCAGAGAAAGTGTGAAGTAGGCAGGGACTTTAGCTTAGGGCGTTAGTGGTGATAACGTTAAGTGAAAATGTGGGGTTGAGAACGTTAGTGACAATCACCTTTTTCACTAACGTTCCTAACCCAAAGTGGTCCATGCTAACTTCAACGCTAGTGGCACTACCGTGACCACTAACATTGACCCTTAGCCCTTCGCAAACGTTACTGGGGTTTACCTTTTTCAATAACGTTGAGAGTACCCCTTTCTCCCTACGTTAGAGTTCACGTTAGAATAGTTAACGTGGCCTTTAACGTAGGCTTGCCAAATCTTCGAGAGCGTTAGTGACACTTACCTTTGTCACTAACGCTTCAGAATGCCCCTACGTCCCACGTTAGAGTTCACGTTAACTAAGTTAACGTGACTTCTAACGTGGTATTGATAGCCATCTCCAACGTTAGTGACAAAGGTGAGTGTCACTAATGTTGGCTCATCATCCCTCTTCTCCACGTTAGCTTCCACGTTAATGTAATTAACGTGGCAACTAACGAGGCTCATAATGGCTCAATCCAACGTTAGTGACAAAGGTGAGTGTCACTAATGTTGGTGATTCTTGCTCCCTCCACGTTAGAGTCCACGTTAACTAGGTTAATGTGGCTTTTAACGTAGCCAATATGGGCTTAGTCCAACGTTAGTGACAAAGGTGAGTGTCACTAACGTTGGCATCATCTTCTTCTTCCACGTTATAGCTCACGTTAACTAAGTTAACGTGGCTCTTAACGTGGCCAATTTCCCCTTTTGGAACGTTAGTGGCACTTACTTTTACCACTAACGTTGGAGTTCTACTTCTCTTCCACGTTAGCTTCCACGTTAACATACTTAACGTGGCGACTAACGTGGGCTATGATGGCTCACGAAGGCGTTATTGGCAATCACTTTTCTCATTAATGTTGCAAGCTAGCCTTCATTCCACGTTAGTGGTCACGTTAGCTAGACTAACGTGGCTGCTAACGTGGTTCTTCCTTGCTTCCTTTATCCTGAAATCAAGCAATAAAGTGCATCAAAGCTCTGATCCAAGTTATGAGACATGCATTTTTCAATTTGTCCTTCAATTCATGTATAATTCTCATGAAATCATGTAAAATTCATAATGTTTGCTTGAATATAGATGTAAGTGATTATTTACCCAAAACTTGCTTATTTCCTAAGAAAATGCATGAAACTACGTTAAAACCATAAAGAAAAGGTCAGTGAAACTGGCCAAAATGCCCTGGCATCACAACACCAAACTTAAAGCTTGCTTGTCCCTAAGCAAGTACTGGAACAAGAGAATGATGAATGAAATGACAAGAGGAATGAATCATTATTGTGGAAGTCATATTCTTGGTTTTATGGGATTTCATGCATAGCAACTTAGGTTCATTCCTTTACTGGCTTTCAGACCTTTATCATGCCTTGGAATACTCACTTGATTGCACCCTTTGAGGCTTTTATTTATTGATCCCTTTGTCTTTCCAAGGTTTATCTCTTCCTTAGGCTAAGTGTTCTGTGAGGGGGCGACTCTTTAAGATAAGCTTTCAGCCAACACTCCCGAACCAGTTAGTTCAAGGTGCTAGGTGTTGAAATACCCCTAAGGACTTACTCCCTCAAGTCTCTCTCCCCCATACATGCACACCACAGGCACATGGTTTGTTATTTTCTTTCCTTGAGGTCTTGGTGTCCAGCACCTCTTTGGGTTACTAAATGTTCTGTAGCAAGGTTGCTCTTGATAGTGGATTTTCAGTTGATAATCCCGGGTTAGTTACCCTAAGTTACCAAGTGATGAAGCACTCCTAAGAACTTATTCATCCAAGCAGATCCTTGGTACAAGAGCACCACAGACACATCCCTCAAGTTTCAAGCCCTTGGTGCCTAGCCTTATTCTTTATTAACTTTTCTTTCTTTTTCAACCCTTATTGTTTTTTCCTTTTTTCTTATTAGGATCTTATTATTTAGCTAGTCTCATGGGGTGTGTTTCAAGTATATGATTCAGGACAGATAGTTGCCTTCCCACCTTATTGGTGAACCAACTTAGCTAAGTGATTACTACACCAAAAATTTAAGAACCTACTCCACAATTTGAACATCACTCTGGTCTTTCATAACATCTCTTTTTTTTTATTTAGCTTAAAAGGACAAGCATACAATAAGCAAGATGAAAATGAAAACAGGCAACTTGACTAGCAAGCATAGACCTAAGCAAAAACAAACTTAAAGACAGAATTGAAAATTCATAAGCTACTATGGAAGCATGTTCTATTTCATACATGATTTTCCTTATTTAAAAGACTTGAAAAAGAAAGATGGAACAATGAGGGAACTCCACCACCTTTTACTCATGGGGTTGTTCGCGCTCTCCTTCTTGTTTGTCCTCTTTGTGTCCACTTGTGCTTCCTTGCATACATGCCAGTCTAGCTTTTTTCCAATCTTCAAGTGCCTTCCTTACTGATTCATGACTCTTTTCTACCCTCTCTCTTTCTTCTCGTGCTAATTCATCCTTCACTTCTTCATAGCTTATGATTCCCGGATGTAGTATAGGCAGTTGTTCGACTATGTATCCGAGCCTGGCCTGAGTGTTCACCTGGTGTCCAGTCTGTCTCATGTAAACTCCTTCTGAAAACGCCCTGTGTTCGTCGAAGAGTTCTGCCTGTTTTAATTGTTTCCGATGCATTTCATGTATGTGTGCACCTTGATGTGCTTGGATGTTGATTAGCTTTTGGATGGCTTCTTGTTGTTGATCCTGCCTTTGTTCCAACCTGTGGAAGGATTCTCCCCATTGTTTTCCTTGCTCTAGTTGCTGCTCGATCAATTGTCTTTGCCACTCCCCTTGTTGATTCATCCATCTAGATAGTGACTCTTCTTGACGGTTTATCAACTGTAGGTGAAGCTCTTTCTGTGCCCCTTGATTTTCCAAGTATTGTCTAGATAAGCCATCAATGGCTTCCTATAATTGGTGCATGTCCAAAGGGGCTTGCTTCTCTAGGTTCTGTCCTTCTACCACTTGGTGCACTGGCCTCTTTCTTATCCTTCGTTGGGGTAGGGGAGATGCAACAGTATGCATACGCCGGACAGTAATTGGGATACCAACTTTTATCCATTCGGAGTTTTCATCTTCGAACACCACCCCTGCCTTGTCACACAGACGGAAAATGGTGTTGGGATAGCCTAACCTTCCCCCAGAATCACTTTTCTCAGCCATCTTCCTAATGCCTTGTGCTATGAGTTCATGCACCTTGATCTCTCCCCCCTTAAGTATACATTGCACCATTGTTGCTCTCTTAAGATTCACCTCTGAATTGTTTCTGGCAGGGAGGATGGATCTCCTTACAATTTCGAACCACCCCTTTGCTTCAGGGGTAAGATCACCTCTTTTTATGAATTTGGGCTTCCCATTGGGATCTCTCACCCAATCCACTCCTTGTACGCAGATATCTTTCACAATTTGGTCATAATTAGGACTACCATCTACTCGGGATTGATAGCTTTCTTTCTCGAATGGTATGGTTCGTAGCTTCAACACCCTCATGATGCTCATGGGACTAAAATCCACAGTTACTCATCTTACAAAGCTTATAAAAGATTCCTCTTTCCTATCATACCTCACTGCGTTTGCGTAAAACTCTCTTACGAGCATTGCATTTATCCTCGCGGTGACTGGATCGGTGAGGAGCTCCCATCTTCTCTTTTCTACCTTCTCTGTGATTTTGGGGCACTCAGTTTTCTTGACTTGAAAGCCTAGTTCATATATGATCTCCTTATCAGCCATCCATCCAAATTGAAGTGCATGGTAAAAAGTTCTAAACTTCTTTTCATCAAAGGGGTGTTGCTCCATAGGCTCCTTCCCCTTTCTTCTTTTAGAGCTTGATGATGCCATGAGTGATTTTTGAAAAGTGAAGGTGTTGAGGTTAGTGATGAGTGGTGGAATTCGGTTGGGTTTGGATAGGGTGTAGCTTGAAGAATTATACTTCGAGAGTGAGAAGTTTGAAGAAGTGGTTGCTGGAATGTGAAGGGAAATATGGACTAGGAATCACTTATATAGGGAAATGATGAGTAAATAAAAGGTGTGGATTGATGGGGTGGTTGTGTGATGGACGGATGGGGTTTTGCATGGGATGAGCACAAGGATCATCAACTTTATGATGGGGTTGGTTCAGTTTCCAAGCTTGTTCTCCTTCCAATGTTGCATGGCAACAATTTCCAATGCAATCCCCCTGGAGACATGTGTATAGTCCTCTCCTTTTGTGGTAGCCGAACCCTTCAATTTTCCCACCAATCCTCCTACAAAATAAAAGAAAAATTAAAATTGTGGGAAGTGGCGGCAAGATTTAAAAGACAAGAAAGAGTAACTACTTTTTAAAAATTTTTGTTGTTAACTACTAAGTGCTATTCACAAATGCAAACCAACTGACTAATTAAATTTCTATATATGCAACCTTGGTGACACCAAACTTAGTTTGTGGCAATGTGGTGTAAGATGATTTGTTCAAGGTGCTAAGAGTGACATGCTATGAGTTGCATTCATGTCCTCTTAGTGTGCCTTGAACACCAAACTTGTTCTTCACTATATGTTGCATCAAAAGAGTTATTCAGGGATATGTCAAAGTTGATTTGCGATCCATGAACTTTGCTTTATTAACTACTTTAAAAGTATGTAAAACATGGGTTGCCTCCCATGAAGCGCTTCTTTAGCGTCACTAGCTTGACGTTCTTCCTTTGTCAGGGTGGTTGGTAATGCTTCAAATCTTCCCCCCTTGCAGTAAACCTATATTCATTGGCTTCATCAATGATCTCTACATGTTCTAGGGAGAGAACTTTGTTGATGGTGAAAACCTTAGGTAACTGAGATGGGATGGTGGGGAGATGAGGTGGGATATCTAGGAAGTAAGCTGAGATCACTTTATCCCCTGGAGAGAAAACTTCTGTAGGGATCTTTTTGTTCCTCCATCTCCTTGGTATCTTCTTCTTTGTTTCTTTTGCTATTATCCTGCTCTTTGTGGTCTCTTTTCCTAGGGGGATTTTGTTGCTGGTCCCATGTAATTCTGGTGGTTTTGGCTCTACTTGAATTTCCTTTAGCTGTGACAGCTGCTGATTATTTTGTTCATCACCCAAAGGAATTCCTAAGTGTACAGCTTGTGCCTCAATGCTTGTTTCTCCCACCATTGCTATGTCATGCTCTGTCCTTAGTTCCTTGCCTTCCTGACTTGCTTCTTGTGAGGGTTTGAAGACATTGAAGGTGAGTTGTTCATCATGTACCCTCAGTATTAGCTCTCCTCACTCCACATCTATGAGCGCTCTGGCTGTAGCTAAGAATGGTCTTCCCAATATGATTGGGTGAAGATGACTTTCTTCCATTTCCAGTATGACAAAGTCTGTGGGAAGGAAGTAGTTCCCAACCTTCACCAGCACATTTTCAACCACTCCTATTGCTTGTTTTTGAGTTTTGTCCGCCAGCCTGATGACTACGTCTGTGGGTATCAGCTCATTGATTTGCAGCCTCTTCATAAGGGATAAAGGCATTAAGTTGATGCTTGCTCTCAGATCACAGAGTCCTTTATCGAACATTGTTTCTCCTATGGCACAGGGGATGTGAAAACTCCCTGGGTCTTTCCTTTTTGTAGGCAGCTCTGGTTGAATGAGGGCGCTGCACTCCTTATTCATCACTATGGTTTGTCCTCCCTTGAGTGAGCTTTTCCTGGTCAGCAGCTCCTTCATGTACTTAATGTATGAGGGATTTTGTTGGAGGGCCTTGATGAATGGTATGTTTATATGGAGAGATGCAAATATGTCAAGAAACCTTGAGTATATTCTCTTCTCTACACCACCATTGAGTAATTGGGGAAAGGGTGCATAGAGTCTCAACAGCTCCTTCTGTGTAATTGTGGTTTCTTGATGATTCTCTTCCTGCTTTCCTGCTGATGTATCTTCAGGTTGTTCTGATGGTTTGTTCGGCTCTTCCTCAGTCTCCTTATCACTTATAGTAACCATCTTACAATCTTCCCATCTGACTTTCTTTGCTTCACCTCTCGGATTTTTCTCTGTGTCACTTGGGAAGCTATCAGTAGGTTTGGGAATCTTCTCAGATAGGTATCCCACTTGAATTTCCAGCCTCTTGATGGTGTCTCCCTGATTCTTGATATTGGCTCACACCTCCTCTTTGAACACCTTGTTATCTTGAATCTCCTTACATATGCTCTCGAGTAGGGTCTCAATCTTTGAGAGTCTATCCTTGGATGGTGATGGTGAGTTGAGATTGGAGGGATGAGAATGGCTAGTTTGGTTTTGATATGGATGTTGAAAAAGGTTGTTAGGTGGGTGCTGATATGGTCTCTGTATGGCATGTTGGTGAGCTGTGTTGTTGGGGTTGGGACGTCTCTGATCTTGGCCTTGGTCTTGTTGATTTCCCCACCCAAAGTTTGGGTGGTTCCTCCAACCAGGATTATATGTTTTGGAGTATGGGTCATGGTTCTGCCTAGGTGAATTTCCAATGTAGTTGGCTTGTTCCTGATCACCCTCTGCTTCTTCATTCACTTCTTCTTGGGTTACTGCTGAAGTGGTGATTGCTGCTACTTGATTCCTCTCCATCTTCTTGGTGAGGTCAGCTAATTGCTTGGTAATCATCTTGTTTTGAGCTAGCAGTGCATCCACATTGTTCAGCTCCATCACTCCTCTAGTATTGCCTCTTTCAGAAGCATAGAAGTAGTCATTCTCTGCTACAGTCTCAATGACATCTATGACTTCTTCAATGGTCTTTTTCTTGTTCAGAGATCCCCCAGATGAGTGGTCTACTGCCTTCTTTGATTCATACGAAAGGCCTTCATAGAAGATGTGCAACTATACCCATTCATTGAACATATCTGGCGGGCATCTTCTTGTCAAGTCTTTAAACCTCTCCCATGCTTCATATAGAGTCTCACCATCCTGCTGCCTGAATGTTTGTACCTCAGCTCTCAACCTGTTGATCCGTTGAGGAGGATAGAATCTTGCCAAGAACTTGTTCACCACATCTTCGCAGGTTGCTAAACTCTCCTTTGGAAAGGATTCCAGCCACTTAGATGCTTTGTCCTTGAGTGAGAAGGGAAACAGAAGTAGTCTATAGGTGTCAGGATGAACACCATTAGACTTTACAATATCGCATATCCTCAGGAAAGTGGTTTGATGTTGATTGGGGTCTTCTTGGACACTTCCTCCGAATGAACAATTGTTCTGAACAAGGGTGATGAGCTGTGGCTTTAGTTCAAAGTTATTGGCATGTATGGTTGGCCTTTGGCTACTACTTCCACAGTTTCCTGGGTTTGGGTTGATGTAAGAACCCAGAACTCTTCTCTCTTGTCCAACCTGATGCGCTAGACCTTTTCTGCCATGGTTGTGAGCCTCTTCTTCATGATGGTTCTCCATATTCTCCTCCATGTCTGGTTCAAAGTACTCTTCCTCTTCCTCAGCACCAACTACTCTCTTTCCTCTTGCTTCCCTCATTAATCTAAGAAAGGTCCTCTCAGGTTCAGAATCAAAGGAAGTTGAAGCCCCGGTTCTTCTACCTGTCATACAACCAACAAAGCAAAAGCAAGAGAGATAGATACAGACAGTAATTTCTACAGAAATACTGTTAATGTGAGTGATGCAATATATCAAACAGTTAGTGGGTTAGTGACTGAATTGTAAACAACTAAGAAAATGGGTAGGGGAAAGGGAAGAAAATAGCTAACCCGAAAGTAAATTACTCAAATGAACTTAAATCAAACAAAATAAAAACAAATGCTCAATCTAGTTATCCACTAATTTAATCATTGTTGATACAAAATCAATCCCCAGCAACGGCGCCATAAACTTGATGCACGGAAATTTGTCTCTCAACAAATTTCCTTCGGCAAGTATACCGAATTGTCGTCAAGTAAAAACTCACAGTAGAGTGAGGTCGAATCCCACAGGGATTGATTGGTCAAGCAACTTTAATTGGAAGAATGTTCTAGTTGAGCTAAGTAGAAAGTGAGTTGAGAATTGCAGAAAATTAAATGGCGGGAAAGTAAATAGCAGAAAATAAATGACGGAAAGTAAATTGCAGAATCTTAAATGGGGAAGGAAAGTTTAGCATGAAAATAAATGGCAATAAGTAAAGAGAATGGGTAAGATCAGAAATGGGGAATTCATTGGGCTTAGGAGATGTTGCATTCTCCGGATCAAGTTCATTTTCATCTCTTCCTCAATCAATGCATTCATTGATCTCCTTGGCAATCTTAAGTGATTGAATTCCAATTCCTTGGTAATTCAATCTCTCAAATCAGATCAATATCCAATTCCTTGGTCTAATTGCTCATGAGAAGAGATGAAGTGTGGTCACTGATTATACCACATGTATTTCCAAATCAAAGTATTGGGAGAATTATATGTCACCATATCTGCCCAAACCCTAATTTGGTCCAACATGAGAAAATATTTCTAGCATGATCTCTTCATCCCTTTTCCATGGTTCAGAAGAGATCCAAGTATGAATAGCTTCTTTTCCAAGATAACTACTCAATTGGATGAAGATTGAAAGCTTTCTAGTAAAATCAAGAGAAAAGAAAGAAGAAGGATTATGAAAACTATTATTGATCCATCAAATTACAATAGAGCTCCCTAACCCAATGAAAGGGGTTTAGTTGTTCATGGCTTTGGGAATCGAAAATAAAGATGGAGAGTACATTCTGAAAGTTAAACTAGAAGTGCAGAGAAAGTAAAATACAGAGAGTAATTCTAATAATGCCCAAAAGCTCCCCTTTTCTAGTTCAAAGCTCTCCCTATTTATACTACTCTTCTGATCTTCTAGTTGGCTCTTCAAGTATTGGATATGGGCCTTTGGATCTTGAGTTGAAGCAGTTATCTTCTTCAGTGGGCTCAGCTTTACTTGCAGAGAAAGTGTGAAGTAGGCAGGGACTTTAGCTTAGGGCGTTAGTGGTGTTAACGTTAAGTGAAAATGTGGGGTTGAGAACGTTAGTGACAATCACCTTTTTCACTAACGTTCCTAACCCAAAGTGGTCCACGTTAACTTCAACGTTATTGGCACTAATGTGACCACTAACGTTGACCCTTAGCCCTTCACAAATGTTACTGGGGTTTACCTTTTTCAATAATGTTGAGAGTACCCCTTTCTCCCTACGTTAGAGTTCACGTTAGAATAGTTAACGTGGCCTTTAACGTAGGCTTGCCAAATCTTCGAGAGCGTTAGTGACACTTACCTTTGTCACTAACGCTTCAGAACGCCCCTACTTCCCACGTTAGAGTTCACGTTAACTAAGTTAACGTGACTTCTAACGTGGTATTGATAGCCATCTCCAACGTTAGTGACAAAGGTGAGTGTCACTAACGTTGGCTCATCATCCCTCTTCTCGACGTTAGCTTTCACGTTAATGTAATTAACGTGGCAACTAACGAGGCTCATAGTGGCTCAATCCAATGTTAGTGACAAAGGTGAATGTCACTAACGTTGGTGATTCTTGCTCCCTCCAGGTTAGAGTCCACGTTAACTAGGTTAATGTGGCTTTTAACGTAGCCAATATGGGCTTAGTCCAACGTTAGTGACAAAGGTGAGTGTCACTAACGTTGGCATCATCTTCTTCTTCCATGTTAGAGCTCACGTTAACTAAGTTAACATGGCTCTTAACGTGGCCAATTGCCCCTTTTGAAACGTTAATGGCACTTACTTTTACCACTAACGTTGGAGTTCTACTTCTCTTCCACGTTAGCTTCCATGTTAACATAGTTAACGTGGCAACTAACATAGGCTATGATGGCTCACGAAGGCGTTATTGGCAATCACTTTTCTCATTAACGTTGCAAGCTAGCCTTCATTCCACGTTAGTGGTCACGTTAGCTAGACTAACGTGGCTGCTAACGTGGTTCTTCCTTGCTTCCTTTATCTTGAAATCAAGCAATAAAGTGCATCAAAGCTCTGATCCAAGTTATGAGACATGCATTTTTCAATTTGTCCTTTAATTCATGCATAATTCTCATGAAATCATGTAAAATTCACAATGTTTGCTTGAATCAAGATGTAAGTGATTATTTACCCAAAACTTTCTTATTTCCTAAGAAAATGCATGAAACTACCTTAAAACCATAAAGAAAAGGTCGGTGAAACTGGCCAAAATGCCCTGGCATCAGGAATCATCCAATAGTACTAAAGAGGCCTCTTCTGAAGAAGAAGCTTATGATCCTGAGAACCCTGCAATAGCAGAGGTGAATTACGTGGGTGAACCCTATGGAAACACCTATAATCCCTCATGGAGAAATCATCCAAATTTCTCATGGAAGGATCAACAAAAGTCTCAACAAGGCTTTAATAATGGTGGAAGAAACAGGTTTAGCAATAGCAAGCCTTTTCCATCATCCACTCAGCAACAGACAGAGAATTCTGAGCAGAATCCATCTAGCTTAGCAAATATAGTCTCTGATCTATCTAAGGCCATTGTGAGTTTCATGAATGAAACAAGGTCCTCCATTATAAATTTGGAGGCACAAGTGGGCCAGCTGAGTAAAAGAGTCACTGAAACTCCTCCTAGTACTCTCCCAAGCAATACAGAAGAGAATCCAAAGAGAGAGTGCAAGGCCATTGATTTGACCATCATGGCCGAACCTACAAGGGAAGAGGAGGACGTGAATCCTAGTGAGGAAGACGTCCTGGGACGTCCAGTGACCAATAAGGAGTTCTCCTTTGAGGAACCAAAGGAATCTGAGGCTCCATTAGAGACCATAGAGATTCCATTGAACCTCCTTCTACCCTTCATGAGCACTGAAGAGCAAGTTGCTAAGAACCTTGGTGCAATCATGAAGCTGAATGCTAAATTATTTGGTAATGAGACTTGGGAAAATGAACCTCCCTTGCTCACTAATAAACTGAATGCATTGGATAGGCAGAAACTACCTCAAAAGAAATAGGATCCTAGCAAATTCTTAATACCCTGTACCATAGGCACCATGACCTTTGAGAAGGCTCTGTGTGACTTGGGGTCAGGAATCAACTTAATGCCACTCTCTGTAATGGAGAAACTTGGGATCTTTGAGGTGCAAGCTGCCAGAATCTCATTAGAGATGGCAGACAACTCAAGAAAACAGGCTTATGGACAAGTAGAGGACGTGTAAGTAAAGGTTGAAGGCCTTTACATCCCTGCTGATTTCATAATCCTAGACACTGGGAAGGATGAGGATGAATCCATCATCCTTGGAAGACCCTTCCTAGCCACAACAAGAGCTGTAATTGATGTGGACAGAGGAGAATTGGTCCTTCAACTGAATGAGGACAACCTTGTGTTTAAAACTCAAGGATCTCCTTTTGTAACCATGGAGAGGAAGCATGAAAAGCTTCTCTCACTGCAGAGTCAACCAAAGCCCCCACAGTCAAACTTTAAGTTTGGTGTTGGTAGGCCACAACCAAACTCTAAGTTTGGTGTTGAACCCCCACATTCAAACTCTAAGTTTGGTGTTGGGAGGTCCCAACAATGCTCTGAACATCTGTGAGGCTCCATGAGAGCTCACTGTCAAGCTATTGACATTAAAGAAGCGCTTGTTGCGAGGCAACCCAATGTTATTTAATCATATCTATTTTATTTTCCTTGTGTTATTTCGTGTTTTATTAGGTTGATGATTATGTGGAGTCACAAAAACTACTGAAAAATCAAAAACAGATTGAAAAATAGCATTAAAAATAGCACACCCTGGAGGAGAGCATTCTGGCATTTAAACGCCAGAAACAAGCATCTATCTGGCGTTTAACGCTAGAAATAGGCACCAAGCTGGCGTTTAACACCAGAAACAAGCATCTGCCTAGCGTTAAACGCCAGAAACAGGCTACATTTGGGCGTTTAACGCCATAAACAAGCAGCAGTCTGGCGTTAAACGCCAAGATTGCACAGCAAGGGCGTTTTCACGCTTAATTGGAGCAGGGATGTTAAGTCCTTGACCCCACTTAATCTGTGGACCCCACAGGATCCCCACCACTTCTTCTCTCCTCTTCACTCCTTTTCATAATTCTCTTCCCCAAATACCCTTCACAAATCACGTCAATCACTCTTTCCCATCACCTCTTCACCACTCACATCCATCCTCTCTTCCCCATAAACTCCACCTACCTTCAAAATTCAAACTATTTTCCCTACCAAACCCAACCCTAATGGCCGAACCCTAACTCCTATCCCACCCCTATATAAACCCCTCTTTCCTTCTTCAGTTTCACACAACACAACCCTTTCTTCTTCCCTTGTCCGAATACACACCCCTCTCCCTCTCCTCCATTCTTCTTCTTCTACTACTACTTTCTTTCTTCTTTTGCTCGGGGACAAGCAAACATTTTAAGTTTGGTGTGGTAAAATCATAGCTTTTTGTTTTTCCATAAACATATATGGCACCTAAGGCCAGAGAAACCTCTAGAAAGAGGAAAGGGAAGGCAATTGCTTCCACCTCTGAGTCATGGGAGATGGAGAGATTCATCTCAAAGGTCCATCAAGACCACTTCTATGAAGTTGTGGCCAAGAAGAAAGTGATCCCTGAGGTTCCTTTCAAGCTCAAAAAGAATGAGTATCCGGAGATCCGACACGAGATTCGAAGAAGAGGTTGGGAAGTTCTCACCAACCCCATTCAACAAGTCGGGATCTTAATGGTTCAAGAGTTCTATGCAAAAACATGGATCACTAGGAACCATGATCAAAGTGTGAACTCGAATCTGATGCATTGGCTTACCATGGTTCGGGGGAAATACTTAGATTTCAGTCCGGAAAAAGTAAGGTTGGCGTTCAACTTGCCAATGATGGAAGAAAACGCACGCTGATAAACCCATATTTTATGATATATTTTGTGCCTAATTTAAGTGATTTATTCAATCCTTCACTCACTTATTCATATAAATTGCATGGTTTTACTTTCCCTTCCTTATTATGTGATGTATGTGAAAAACATGTTTCCTATGCTTTAAAAGTAATTTCGTGTGTTGAGTAGTTTCAGATCTTCTAAGGTAGGAATAACTTAAAGGATGGAAAGGGAACATACAAAAATGGAAGGAAAGCATAAAACGGAGTTTTTGAAGAAACTGGCAGCGACTCGATCGCATGGACGACGCGATCGCATGCCAGCGCGAAATGGCAGTGACGCGACCGTGTGACTGACGCGATCGCGCGCCTTAAGCGAAATGCATATGACGGAGACGCATGATTGAAGCGACCGCGTGACAAGGAAAACTCTAATTGACGCGACCGCGTGAGCCACGCAGACGCGTGATAGAGGCCACACACCAGAAAGTACAGAAAACGCTCCCAGCGATTTCTGAAGCCCCTTTTGGCCCAAATCCAAGTCCAGAAGGCACATATTAGAGATTATGAAGTGGGGGAATGCATCCATTCAGAGGAGAGTCTCCAATTAGTTACTTTTCATGATTTAGATGTAGTTTTGAGGGAGAGGTTCTCTCCTCTCTCTTTTAGAATTTAGATTTAGGATTTTATTCGCTTTCAGGACTATCTCTTTTTATCAGGTTCAACATTCTTTTTTAATTACTTGTCCTCTCAATTTAGTTTATGAATTCTTCTATGTTACATATTACTCTTTGAATTTAATGTCAATTGAGGTATTTCAGTTTATGATTGCTTTCTTTTATTTATATTACTGTTGTTTCCAATCTGAAGACATTTTTATTCCAGTAGATTTATCTTTCCCCTTTTGGTCTTGGCTAAGAAATCAGTAACTCAGGAGTTATCAAACTCAAACATGATTGATAATTGTTATCTTTGCTAATTGAATGGAACTTCAATAATCCTAATCTTTCCTTAGGGATTAACTAGGATTTGAAGATCAAACTAATTAGTCACTTGATCTTTCTTTACTTTAAGTAAAGACTAACTGAGTGGAATTAAGATTCAATCTTCATCATCATTGATAAGGATAACTAGGATAGGACTTCTAATTTCTCATACCTTGCCAAAAGTTTATTTTACAGTTATTTATTTACTTTACAGTCTTTTACTTATTTCAATTGCAATTTAAATTACTTGTTCCTCATCCTAAAAAACCCCAATTTACAATCTTCATAACCAATAATAAGAACATACTTCCCTGCAGTTCCTTGAGAAGACGACCCGAGGTTTAAATACTTCGATTATCAATTTATTTAGGGGTTTGTTACTTGTGACAACCAAAACGTTTGTAAGAAAGATTGATTGCTTGGTTTAGTAGCTATTCTTGCAACGAGAGTTTACTATAACTTCTAAACCATCAATCTTCAGTTCTTTTCAAAATGGTGCCGTTGCCGGGGAACTGCAATCGTGTGCCTTATTACTGGTTATTGTAAACATTTGTCTTTTACTTTTTTATTTGTCGTTATTTTCTCCTTTTACTTCCATTAGCTACTATGAATTCTCACCCCTCTCGCTTTGAGTTTGGTTCTAATATTGTTGAAAGGAGTGAAAGTTATAACAGGAACATGCATCAAGGTCAGAGCAATCAAAGATGGATGGAGCCAAGAGGATCTGATCAACCCTTTAGGCAACAACACCCTCCAAGATATCATGGGCAAAGACCATTCTACAATGCATACCAAGCCAATAGACATGGTGGACAACCTTGTGGTTACCAACAAGCCCCACTCTGTGCTACTAGACCATCCTCTCAACATAACTTCGAACCACCACACTCACAAGCTCTTTTTCACCATTCACCACTGTATGATCCTCATCTAACAAAATTCCAATCCAATTACTCCCAAACACCACCACTTCCCCATGTACCACGTCCAAATCTATCACCCCAAGAATCAGAAGTTCGCCTCAAGGAAACAGTAGATCAACTCCAAACAACCCTTCATCAACTTGAGCAAGCTGTAAGTCAATTATCTTCTAGATGTGGACAATCTAAAGAAGAACGTAGCATGAAGGAGATACTAGAAACTCCAGTGGACAAGACAGAGCATGACTTCGTATTAGAACAAGTAGAGGAAGCTGTCATTATGAAAGAAGAGGAGTTGGTTGAAGACTTAGGAGACGCTGAATTTCCATGGGAATTCGAAGTTGTGGAGAATTCTGTTAAGAACGTTACAATTGATGTTAAGGAGGATAGTGCACAACTCCCACAACAAATCTTTTATGAAGAACTAGACGGAATAATCCAAGAAGCAAGTTTCCTTGATGATGATAATCTCAAGTCAAGTTCTCCCAGTAGTGAACTTGCATCAGCAAGTGAATTCTCTGAGATCGAAGAATCTTCCCCAAGTGAATACGAAGATGATGCGGAGGTAGATTTCTCTCAACCTCCCGTTTATGACTTAAGTGATGAGGAAGACATAGAAGGCTTTGATCAGGACATGGATGCAATTGAGGAAGTCTGCAAGGAAGTGAAGAAATTCACAGAAGAGCACAAGTAGAACTCACAGAACCACTGGAAACACCTATCCCAAGGCCAATACCACCTAATAAAAGCTTCAAATGGGTACAATCTTTAACCTTTAGCTTTATTTTCCCACTTGAATATGGTTTACTTGAAACAGATGGCCAGCTTAGAGCTCTCTGCGGCTTTAAGAGTAAGAGGAAAATGGCTCGTACTCAGAGCTGGTGCACAAGGTTTAATAAGGTTCCACGCTTCAACTCGAAGTGCACGGATTGGCATCATGATCAATCGAATGGATCTAGGAAAACGTTTGGTCATCTTGGCGAAAATCTACTTTCTAAACCGCCCGGATGGAAAAATATAGATCAAAACAGAGGCGAATTTAAAAGCAAAGTTTGGGATCCTGGAATTTATTCTGACATTTGTCACCCCGGGAGCCTGAGAATCTGTTTGAAGCTGCTTAGAAGCTTTACATGCCTAGTTTGTGACCTCGGAGGCTGTTGACATTCCAAACATTGGTGGAGATTTCTGGATGAATTTAAACACAAGCCGCCATAACAGGAAGCTCATCCAATGTCCAACTTAAGGACTTTAACTAAAAGTGCTAGGTGGGAGACAACCTACCATGGTATGGTTGTTTCTTTTTCAATTTTATTTCGTGTTATTTATCTTTGTTTTTCCTTTTCAATTGAACCTGAATATTATTCATTCCAATTGCATACTGCATAATTGCATACCTGCATAAAAAAAGGGTGCGCGACACGACCGCATCACTCATGCGGTTGCGTCAGTTGCGGAAAACACTCCCCACACGTCCGCATCATTCACGCGGCCGCGTGATCTGGAGATCGGCGTAAATCCCCAACGTCCAGAGAGTTAGGCTGGAATCGTACGGCCATTGTGCGTTTCGCACAAAACGACCCATGCGATCGTGCCACCCACACAATCGCGTCACTTGCACAACACCAATCCCACGCGACAGCGTGAGCGACGCGATCGCGTCGCATGGATTGCACACCACCCCAAAGGAGACAGAGAGTTGCGCTGAAATGATGCTGGAATTGTGCATTTCGCACGATTCCTAGTGACGCGATCGCCTGCCTCATGCGATTGCGTCATTCATTATTTACCCATTCCATGCGATCGCATCACTCACGCAATCGCGTCGACCTCCATTCCACCCCAGCCACACGACGGTGTGCCCCACGCAATCGCGTGGATTTAAATTTAATAACCCCCAGTCACGCGATCCCTACCCATTCGCGACCCCCAGCCCTTCTCCTCCCTCTCTACTCTCCAACCAACCACCACCAACTTCCAGCCACCACCACCGACCACCGCCACCTCTGTCGACCACCTAGAACCCACCGCCACGCCACCCCCCTTCCCCCTTCCCCCTCTTTCTTCTTCTTCTTTCCTCCTTTTCCCTTCACCACCACTGCCCCCCTCCGCGACCGCCACACCCACCTCCGCCGCCCCGTCCCAACCGCACTACCCACCACCACCCACACCTCCCTTCCCTTCCTTTCCCCTTAACCCCTCCCCCATTACCTTTCCAAAATCCCCTGCCTCCGAACATCCCTCACCGCCGCACTACCACCATAAACTACCGCGTCAGCCGCCACAACCACCATCCCCCAGCCACCTCTCTGCCCCACCTTCTTTTATATGCCTTCCAGGTTCCGCCAAACGCCACCTTTCTTTCAATCCCTAGTTAATTACATATTTTTCTGTTTATGTTCATCGTTAGGCTAGTTAGATATGCATGTTGTAGTGGATTCTAGGTGGTTAGGTAGCCTAGGATGTGGTTAGTGGATTTAGGCCTGATTAATTGCGCTGTTCTTGCTACCTGTTTTATTAATTTTGCAAATCTGCTGTTACTGTTAGTTTTGTTCATAAGTTGTAATTTCTTATTTCCTGCTGCTCTTTACACTGCTTTTCCATGTTCATATTCCTTATCTGTAATTGCAGCTATATTTTTGTTTCATATGAACTGTCCTGCTTACTGTTTAATTTCTGGGAACATCCAATTTTAGCTGGAATGCTGCCCAATTTTCTGTAAACTGTTTTGTCTTCATTCATGTCTTGGTTTTGGCACTTTGAACTCTGCTTTACTCTACTTTTATCAAACCCATTCATGAATACCAGGGCAAGCTTTCTTATTCTTTTTGATTTTCTGGTTCATAATCTGCATTTTTTATGTTTAGCTTCCAATTTTTGATTCATCATCAACCTGATTCCCTTGTTTGGATATGAGTTAACTATAGCTTCTAATTGAGAATGCTTGTTACTTGGAAAATGCTCATCATGCCACTTACTCTAACCCACTTTTTACTAATTCACTAATTTTAACTTCCTAAACTCTTTTTTTCATTCCTAACCAACCAAACCTTTCAAACAAATTTCTTTTTGGTTTTTACCTATTCCCTTTCACTTTCTAACCAAGGCATGATGATATTTTTTTCCTAATTAACATGCATTCTAATACATTTTGGATTGTTCATTTTTCTTCTCGGACTTTTACCTCCTATTCAATCCTTAATGCACATTTACTTAACTCATTTTCTTTACTCCACTGCTCCTTTGCCACTATGTGCTTATTTTGTTAATTGCCTATTTGTTTTCCTGTTTTTATTATATCCTGGTTTTCTATTTTTTCAGGATGTCTGACACCCAAAGAAAAGGAAAAGGAAAGGGAACAACTGGCTTTGCAAACTCTAGGAACCTGTACCTGGAGAGGACTCTGAAGATCCCAGAAGGACTCCAGCAATACACCTCTGATCAGATCAAACAAAGAGGCTGGTAATTCCTGGAGAGAAACTTTACTGAGGTTAATGCATCTAGGGTAAGGAAATTTTACTGCAATTACTTCAAAACTTCCCTAGATGCAGTACACCTAAGAGGGAAGCAGATACTGGTCAATGAAGAGGCCATAGAGGATGTTCTGAAGCTCCTGCCTAAATCCGATCAGCCAGATGGTTATCAACAGGCTGAGGAGGACATGCGCTTCATGAAGTTTGACTGGGATGCCGTCAAGGCAAGGATCGCCCTTGCCCCGACTGTTCCATGGGTCATGGGTTAGAACACCACCATGCCTAAGGGAATCAAGTGGATTTACTTAAATGATGAAGCTCAGCTATGGCATCAGATCCTAAGCAACTTTATTATGCCGAGTACTCATGAGACGGAGCTACCTGCTGCTATGATCACCCTCCTATGGTGTGTGATGGAGGGTAAGGACCTGTACCTGCCACGCTTCATTCGGTACTACATGGCCAGGGTCCACGTCCGAGGCACTCTCCCCTTTCCATATCTGATTACACAGCTTGGCCGTCGAGCTGACGTGCCTTGGGAGGATGCTGATGAAAAGCCACCTGCTGCAGAATGCAAGAAAATTATACATCACAGCAGGAATTTTCTGGCTTTAGGCTACAGACCTCCATTCCTCACTCCTACTGATGAGACAGCCACACCATCTGCCAGCCCTTCTTCCTCTACAGCTACCCCTGCTACCACCACTGCACCTCCACCTGCGTCAGAGCCAGTTTATCACTTAGTGCACCGTCTGTCTTGGCAGCTAGACCAGATGGAGCTCTGCAACCGGCGGCGATACGAGAGATCTGAGCGTCGCAGCAGGCGACGCTATGAGCACCTGAAGCTGATGATCCGTTCTGGCAGCGACATCCACTCCGAGCCTGACACCCCATCCGAGCCATCTGAGGAGGAGGCGGATGACCACGAGGCAGAGACCCATCCACAGAGAGAGGCTACACAGGCAAACACAGAGCAGGCTGCATCACAGCAGGAGGCCCCGCCTCAGATTCAGGCTGCAGACCCAGAGATCCCTATTCAGTCAGCACTTCCTCTGCAGCAGGCAGATCCTCAGACTACCACCACAGAGACTCCAGCTACCCACCCTTCCAGTGATGACACCCCTTCACACCCTGCTTGAGTGAGCATCAAGGACGATGCTTCATTTTAAGTGTGGGAAGGTCGCCATCTCTGGCGTATTTTTTGGTGAACCACTACAGACTCTTTTTATTTTATTTTGCTATTTTTCTATATTTTTTTCTTTTATTTTTATTTTTATTTTCTCAGTACTTATACATTGCTATTTTCATGTATTTTTACTCTATTTCTGCATTTTGCACCTTAGTTCATATTTTAGCTAGTTAGTTTAGTTGCAATTCTAACTTATTAGTTATAGAAAATATGGATTAATTAGTATAGTTTCCCCTTTTTAGCATAAGATAACTTAGTTTAAATTGAAAAAAATAAAAAGGAAATAAACTAGAGACTTGAACAGAATAAAAACAACCCACACCTTGTATATATAGCATTGCATAGTTAGTTAGTTAACAACATTTTATCAAGGAGAAACACTAAAACTTTAGAGCCACCTTAAGAATTACATTGAGAATAATGGAACTCTTAATTTTTACTTGCATGACATATATAACTGATATATGATTTTTGAGTTAGAGAACACACAGCCTGTGAGTTTTGAGCCTAATTGCATGGTTACACTTAAACCATAATATTTTATTCTTGTGTGTTCCGCCCTTCTTATTTATTCTAGTGTTCATTATTTTGTTTTAATCCATATGTCCGATTGTAGAATATAGATACATACCAAGAAAGTGATTGAGGCCATTGTTTGATTCTAGCTCACTATCCCCAAATTAGCCTACCTTTCACATCACCCTTGTTAGCCCCCTTGAGCCTTTAAAACCCCTCTTGTTTTATAACCACATTACTAGCCTTAAGCAGAAAAACAAAATAAAAATCCCAAGTTGAATCCTTGGTTAGCTTAAGATAGAAATTGTGTGTTGTGTAAGCAGGGAAACCTATCGGGAACATGGATGATAAAAACAAAGGGTAGAAAGTTAAAAAGAATAAAATAATTCAAAATAAAAATTTTGGGAAGCATGCTCATGTGAAATCAAATAATTGAATTACCATGTGCATTAAAAAAAATTATTATTTTTTTTCAGTATTTGAATAAAGGGGATACAAAAGAATTCCCCAAATGCAAAAAGTAATGCACATGGGATAAAAATAAATAAAAATTAAATATGAGCATGTAACATAAAAAGTGGGAAAAATATGGGAAAATAGGTAAAGAAGCTTTGCTTTACAAGTTATGTATGTTAGGTGAGATCTTAGACTAATCAAGGATTCACTTATTAGCTCACTTAGCCTTATACATATACCCTTACCTTTACCTTGGCCCCATTACAACCTTAATTAAAGACCTCATGATTTTTGTATGCCTATATTTTATAATTGTTGATTGGTTAGATGAAGAACAAAGTTATGGAAGTAAGGATAAAAAGAAGAATAGAGTGATTAACCCGATAAACACTGAGCGACTAGAGAGTAAACACAAAATCCAGTGAGGGTTCAATAGCTCATCAACATATATCTGTGCTTAAATTATTAATTGTCTTGCAAGTTTATATAATATTTTTTTCTTTCCCATCTCAATTGTAAAAGTGCTTTATCATTATCCAAGGTTTGGCTATGCATATATGACTCCTTGAGAATGTGAATTAATTTAACTACATGTAAGTTTTATATACAAGTGAATAAAAATTAGAATTGCATGATTCATTTAGGTAGTTACATTTAGAATAGATTGCATTGCATGAGATTCCACCACTTCAACCTTACCTTACTCTTTATCTTGGATTTAGCATGAGGACATGCTATTGTTTAAGTGTGGGGAGGTTGATAAACCCATATTTTATGATATATTTTGTGCCTAATTTAAGTGATTTATTCAATCCTTCACTCACTTATTCATATAAAGTGCATGGTTTTACTTTCCCTTCCTTATTATGTGATGTATGTGAAAAACACGTTTTCTATGCTTTAAAAGTAATTATTTTAATTACCCTTTATTTCCATTTGATGCCGTGATTCGTGTGTTGTGTAGTTTCAGATCTTCTAAGGCAGGAATAACTTAAAGGATGGAAAGGGAACATACAAAAATGGAAGGAAAGCATAAAACGGAGTTTTTGAAGAAACTGGCAGTGACGCGATCGCATGGACGACGCGATCGCGCGCCTTAAGCGAAATGCATATGACGCGGACGCATGATTGAAGCAACCGCGTGACAAGGAAAACTCCAATTGACGCGACCGAGTGACCCACGCGGACGCGTGACAGAGGCCACGCACCAGAAAGTACAGAAAATGCTTCTAGTGATTTCTGAAGCCCTTTGTGGCCCAAATCCAAGTCCAGAAGGCACAGATCAGAGGTTATGAAGTGGGGAATGCATCCATTTAGAGGAGAGTCTCCAATTAGTTACTTTTCATGATTTAGATGTAGTTTTGAGGGAGAGGTTCTCTCCTCTCTCTTTTAGGATTTAGATTTAGGATTTTATTCGCTTTCAGGACTATCTCTTTTTATCAGGTTCAACATTCCTTTTTAATTACTTGTCCTCTCAATTTAGTTTATGAATTCTTCTATGTTACATATTAATCTTTGAATTTAATGTCAATTGAGGTATTTCAGTTTATGATTGCTTTCTTTTATTTATATTACTGTTGTTTCCAATCTGAAGACATTTTTATTCCAGTAGATTTATCTTTCCCCTTTTGGTCTTGGCTAAGAAATCAGTAACTCAGGAGTTATCAAACTCAAACATGATTGATAATTGTTATCTTTGCCAATTGAATTGAACTTCAATAATCCCAATCTTTCCTTAGGGATTAACTAGGATTTGAAGATCAAACTAATTAGTCACTTGATCTTTCTTTACTTTAAGTAAAGACTAACTGAGTGGAATTAAGATTCAATCTTCATCATCATTGATAAGGATAACTAGGATAGGACTTCTAATTTCTCATACATTGCCAAAAGTTTATTTTACAGTTATTTATTTACTTTACAGTCTTTTACTTATTTCAATTGCAATTTAAATTACTTGTTCCTCATCCTAAAAAACCCCAATTTACAATCTTCATAACCAATAATAAGAACATACTTCCCTGCAGTTCCTTGAGAAGACGACCCGAGGTTTAAATACTTCGGTTATCAATTTATTTAGGGGTTTGTTGTAACAACCCCGATTTTCGAGTACGCGAGATCGTTTCTGAATACACGGATTTCTCCGAAAGATCAGTAAAGGGAATACCTCTTCTGTATCATCAAGCATATCAATCCTCATTGTCATTATATTATCTTTAACTCAGGACCTTAGTTGAGACAAGCTCGATAACGCGGTCACGAAGAACCTAGTTTTTGAACCATATCGGTTAGGGGTTTTGATTCGGTTTTTCGTAAATAGTCTCAGTTTGACAAACCAGACTCGATTTATAAGAGGAGAGAGATAATAGTATAATATTATCATTATATTAGTATTAGAAAATGCTTGAATGATATTATAAGGTTACCTAGTCTGTTTTATTTAAAAACAGAAAATCGGTTTAACTGGGTTTACGGTTTACTGGTGCAGCTTAGCACCAGCACTCTCTGGTGACTTTAGCAATGCTAAGGCCTCATTATTCATGTTTTATTCTCATAATAAATATGTTACTAGTGTCATTTATGCTAGTAGCTCAGAAAAAAATTTTTAGAGATGTTTTTACAAGTGTTCTGATACATCTAGTTTTAGTAGTTGTACACCTGAGATATTTTAATATTATTTTAACCCACCTCCAAGCCAACCAATCACAACTCACCTTACAGCCCCAAGACCTCCAAGGCTGTCTCATTTCATCATTTTGGCCGAAATTGAAAGGAGAGAAAAGAGAGAAAACTTCATGAACACTTAATCTTCAAATCTTGATTTCTTCTAAACCAAAACTCAAATCAAAACTCCGATTTCACCAAAATGATCCTCTCTTCTTCCTCTACATAACCATGTAACTTATCAAGGCTGGAAATAAGGTTAGATGGCTGTACCTTTCCCATTTAAATTTGGTTTTCAAGGAAAACCATGCCAAACATGTGTTTTCTTGATGTTCTTCCTTAGGAATCATGCTTAACTTGACTTGAGGGCCAAGAAACATTAATTTTCAGCAAGTCTAAGGTGAGATATCTCTTCCTAACGTGCTGAGGGAGATTTGGTCAGTTGAGAGTTTGTGGATTTAATGTTGTTCTTGATGTGTTTTAGGAGGAAAAAGTGCTTAAGGACCACCTGAAAGTCTAACCGAATTTGGAGCAGCAAATCAAGGTAGGGATTGACGAATTTAATCTTTATTGATTGTGTTTGAGTTGTGTGATTATGATATGGTTTGGTTATGCTTGAAATTGATTGTTTATATGAGTAATTCTTGTTGAAATTTTGGTGAAAATTTGATGAAATTTGATGATATTCAACTTTGAATTTATGTTCTTCATGGCTGCTGGAAAAACGAACCCTAGACCTTAAATTGGGGTTCAATTTATGTTAAAATCATGTAGAAAAGATGGGGTTTTAGTGGCTGCAATTTTATTTTGAATTTTGGTAAAAATCGGTTGCTGAAAAGACTGAAAAACGGGTAAAAACAGAGAAAGAATCTGAAGAATTTGTGAAGAACATGAAGAACACTTTGAGTGTGGTGAAGAACAATGAAGAACACCTTTTAGATCTTGAAAAGGGCAAGGAAGTAAATATTTTGGTGTTTGAGGGGTTATTTTGTAATTTCTGGAAGTTAGGGTGGTAAAAGTAGAAATATTAAAAGTTACGGGTGGTAAAAAGTGAATTTTAAAGGTTAAAAGTTAAAAAGGGGTAATTTTCGAAAATTTAATGATAAAATAATAAATAATAATAAAATATTAAATAATAATATTTAATTAAAAATAATATTTTAATAAAAATAATAAAATAATGCAGAAAATGCAGTTTTCTGTAAAAGCTTTAGAAAGACAACTTTAAGCGCAGAATCTCATAATTACCTTCATAAAACACTTAGGGAGTGGTAAGAACATATTAGTGAGGCAAAGATAAAGGAAAGATGAAAAGTTAAAGAAAAGATAAAAACCAAAAGAAAAGTCTGTAAAGTTTTAATGATAGAAAAACAGACAGAAATTAGTGAACGAACTAGGGCAACATAGTTAGTCCTTGAGTTGCGACTAGGGTTAGGTATAATATGAAAAGTTAAACTGTTTCAGTATAGACTTAATGAACCTATACTTGGGACAGGATAACTATTCATACCGAAATTTACATAATCTTTAAATACATACGTTAAACGGAGAAATCAGAGCAGAGTAGAGAAACACAGAGAACAGAGTAACCAGAGAGAAGTAAAGAGATACAGAGAATAGAGTAACCAGAGTAGAATAAAGGGATACAGAGAAAAGCGTAATCTGATAAAGAGAAATGGTTTGAGTTGAGATGTTGTAAAAGTAAGAGCTGTAAAGTTTGTATAGTATAATTGAACAGAGAAAGAAAGAAGTACTATATAAGAATGTGAAAGTGATGATGAATAACGAGAATGATAATGAATGATGATAATGAGAAAAGAGTAATATAACAAAAAGAATAGAGGAGAAGAGTATAAGGATAAAGAGTTAAGCCTTGTGGCATGATGTTCTGTTGTATGTTCATCTGCTGCTTTTCCATTGGCCCTAGAGGTCCTGTAGGCCCAAGTTCACCTACAGTGAGTTGTTATTCCTGTAGGCCGAAGTTCACTTGCAGTGAATATCAATTGTGTATCTCAGGGTGTTGCTCCTGTAGGCCGAAGTTCACCTACAGAGAGTTGTGATACCTTTAAGCCGAAGTTCACTTACAGGGGCGCCATTTCTGTAAGCTGAAGTTCACTTACAGAGGTGCCATTTCTGTAGGCCGAAGTTCACCTACAGAAAGTTGTTCTGTTGTGTTTATATTATTCCTGTAAGCCGAAGTTCACTTGCAGGGGCACTATTTCTGTAAGCCCAAGAGATGTGTTTATTCATTTATTGCGCTAAGGCAACGCCGGATATACTTGTATGATGATCTACTGCGTGAAGGCAATCAGATAGATAGTGGTGCGACCACTGAGAACGCTTTCCTACGGTACAGATCCATATTTTATTTCTGTAAGGCAGAGGGGTTATTTCCTGCTACAGAGGTACCGTGACCACCTGTTCCATTTCTGTAGTGGCAGAGGGGTTATTTCCTGTATACAGAAGGTGTGTCGGCATACATCCCTGCAGTGGCAGATGTGTTATTTCCTGCGTGCAGTGGACCCTGTGGTGGCAGAGGGGTTATTTCCTGTACACAGGGGTATAGCCAATAGGAAAGCCTTATCCAGACAGAGGTTGCTGGATAACGTCGGGAGCGGGTTAGTAACCGACAGATGAGCTCATTACCTGCACTAGGGCTAGACATGCATCATTCTTGTCTGCACATCATTCTCTGTTGCATTCCTTTCTGAGTGTGGTCTATTTCTTTATGTTTGTCTGCTTGCATGCTATTTCTGTGTTTTATTTTCTTGTATTCTTTTGTTTGTGTTCTGCTTTCTGTTGTCTCTACTTTCTCTTTCTATCTTTATTTTCTATTTACTGCTTCGCTATATTATGTTATTTGTCTGCTAATCGACCCCAAATTAATGAACTTAACTAATAACCCCGACCCTACTAAGAACTCCCCAGTTCTTACCCCTTCTCTCTCCCTTCCCCCTTCAGATGGAAGCATGAGTACCCTTCTGTAGTTCACTGACGACCGTTCGCAAAAAAGATTCCGCTCTAGGTAGTCTGCTGAGTCTAGAGTGAACTCCATTTCTATTTATATGTAAATAATGTGAGGCCAGCCAACATCTACACCCTGCTTATCTACAAACTTTAACCTAAGTCCTCCGTACGATGTTGCTATTATGTGGCCACTCGATGAAGTACTTGAGAGACGCTCTTTGATGACATATGATCGTGCAGAGGATTAGTAGACGACCTTCCACCTTTTGATGACGATCCACCTGACTTGAGTTTTGAAGACCTAGAACGTACTTTCCCTCACTTTAGAAGTTTAGAGGGACTAGGTGAGTATAGAGTCTAGGCTAGCCTGGGTGCCAGCTTAGGGACTTCTTGAACAGGTTAGGGCCTGGGATGTTGTATGTATATATATGTATATAGATATTATTTAGCTATATCTAGGGGTGTCCTAACTAAAGATCTTTACTCTAATAAAGGCTGGATAACCGAATGATATCAACTGCATGTGATATATTTATGTATGGTTTTTTTATAACTGTTTTATCTGCTATCAGTTGTGAATTGCTTATGAATGATTTCGTCTATTAATCCAAATGTTTTAAAAAAAAAAAGTTCCTCGTAAAATAACTACGCTTTTAACAACGAATCAGGCTCATATAATAAATAATAGATAATAGATAGGTAGACAAGTTGGTAGCGCTCAGTTTCTAGTATGATCATGACGTACCAGAAATTGGGTCGTTACATTTGTTACTTGTGACAACCAAAACGTTTGTAAGAAAGGTTTATTGCTTGGTTTAATAACTATACTTGCAACGAAAGTTTACTATAACTTCTAAACCATCAATCTTCAGTTCTTTTTCAAATGGCGCCGTTACCGGGGAACTGCAATCGTGTGCCTTATTACTGGTTATTGTAAACATTTTTCTTTTACTTGTTTATTTGTTTTTATTTTCTCCTTTTACTTCCATTAGCTACTATGAATTCTCACCCCTCTCGCTTTGAGTTTGGTTCTAATATTGTTGAAAGGAGTGAAAGTTATAACAGGAACATGCATCAAGATCAGAGCAATCAAAGATGGATGGAGCCAAGAGGATCTGATCAACCCTTTAGGCAACAACATCCTCCAAGATATCATGGGCAAAGACCATTCTACAATGCATACCAAGCCAATAGACATGGTGGACAACCTTGTGGTTACCAACAAGCCCCACCCTGTGCTACTAGACCATCCTCTCAACATAACTTCGAACCACCACACTCACAAGCTCTTTTTCACCATTCACCACTGTATGATCCTCATCTACTAAAATTCCAATCCAATTACTCCCAAACACCACCACTTCCCCATGTACCACGTCCAAATCTATCACCCCAAGAATCAGAAGTTCGCCTCAAGGAAACAGTAGATCAACTCCAAACAACCCTTCATCAACTGGAGCAAGTTGTAAGTCAATTATCTTCTAGATGTGGACAATCTAAAGAAGAACGTAGCATGAAGGAGATACTAGAAACTCCAGTGGACAAGACAGAGCATGACTTCGTATTAGAACAAGTAGAGGAAGCTGTCATTATGAAAGAAGAGGAGTTGGTTGAAGACTTAGGAAACGCTGAACTTCCATGGGAATCCGAAGTTGTGGAGAATTCTGTTAAGAACTTTACAATTGATGCTAAGGAGGATAGTGCACAACTCCCACAGCAAATCTTTTATGAAAAACTAGACGGAATAATCCAAGAAGAAAGTTTCCTTGATGATGATAATCTCAAGTCAAGTTCTCCCAGTAGTGAACTTGCATCAGCAAGTGAATTCTCTGAGATCGAAGAATCTTCCCCAAGTGAATATGAAGATGATGCGGAGGTAGATTTCTCTCAACCTCCCGTTTATGACTTAAGTGATGAGGAAGACATAGAAGGCTTTGATCAGGACATGGATGCAATTTAGGAAGTCTGCAAGGAAGTGAAGAAATTCACAGAAGAACACAAGGGAGTAGAACTCACAGAACCACTGGAAACACCTATCCCAAGGCCACTACCACCTAATAAAAGCTTCAAATGGGTACAATCCTTAACCTTTAGCTTTATTTTCCCACTTGAATATGGTTTACTTGAAACAGATGGCCAGCTTAGAGCTCTCTGCGGCTTTAAGAGTAAGAGGAAAATGGCTCGTACTCAGAGCTGGTGCACAAGGTTCAATAAGGTTCCACGCTTCAACTCGAAGTGCACGGATTGGCATCATGATCAATCGAATGGATCTAGGAAAATGTTTGGTCATCTTGGCAAAAATCTACTTTCTAAACCGCCCGGATGGAAAAATATAGATCAAGACGGAGGCGGATTTAAAAGCAAAGTTTGGGATCCTGGAATTTATTCTGACATTTGTCACCCCCGGAGCCTGAGAATCTATTTGAAGCTGCTTAGAAGCTTTACATGCCTAGTTTGTGACCCCGGAGGCTGTTGACATTCTAAACATTGGTGGAGATTTCTGGATGAATTTAAGCACAAGCTGCCATAACAGGAAGCTCATCCAATGTCCAACTTAAGGACTTTAACTAAAAGTGCTAGGTGGGAGACAACCCACCATGGTATGGTCGTTTCTTTTTCAATTTTATTTCGTGTTATTTATCTTTGTTTTTCCTTTTCAATTGAATCTGAATATTATTCATTCACATTGCATACTGCATAATTGCATACCTGCATAAAAAAAGGGTGCGCGACGCGACCGCATCACTCATGCGATCGCGTCAATTGCGAAAAACACTCCCTACGTGTCCGCGTCATTCACGCGGCCACGTGATCCGAAGATCGGCGTAAATCACCAAAGTCCAGAGAGTTAGGCTGGAATCGTGCGGCCATTGTGCGTTTCGCACAAAACGACCCACGCGATCGCGCCACCCACGCGATCGCGTCACTTGCACAACACCAATCCCACGCGACAGCGTGAACGACGCGATCGCATGGATTGCACACCACCCCAAAGGAGACAGAGAGTTTCGCTGAAACGACGCTGGAATTGTGCGTTTCGCACGATTCCCAGCGACGCAATTGCCTGTCTCATGCGATTGCGTCATTCATTATTTACCCATTCCATGCGATCGCATCACTTACGAGATCGCGTGGATTTAAATTTACTAACCCCCCAGTCACACGAACCCTACCCATTCGCGCCCCCTCAGCCCTTCTCCTCTCTCTCTTTTCTCCAACCAACCTCCACCAACTTCCAGCCACCACCACTGACCACCGCCACCCCCGTCGACCACCCAGAACCCACCACCACGCCACCCCCTTCCCCCTTCCCCCTCTTTCTTCTTCTTCTTTCCTCCTCTTCCCTCCACCTCCACTGCCCCCCTCTGCAACCGTCACACCCACTCCCGCCGCCCCGTCCCAGCCGCACCACCCACCACCACCCACACCCCCCTTCCCTTCCTTCTCCCTTAACCCCTCCCCATTACCTTTCCAAACCCCCATGCTTCCGAATAGCCCTCACCGCCGCACTACCACCATCAACCACCGTGTCAGCCGCCACCACCACCATCCCCCAGCCACCTCTCTGCCCCACCTTCTTTTATACGCCTTCCAGGTTCCGCCAAACGCCACCTTTCTTTCAATCCCTAGTTAATTACATATTTTTCTGTTTATGTTCATCATTAGGCTAGTTAGATATGCATGTTGTAGTGGATTCTAGGTGGTTAGGTAGCCTAGGATGTGGTTAGTGGATTTAGGCCTGATTAATTGCGCTGTTCTTGTTACCTGTTTTATTAATTTTGCAAATCTGCTGTTACTGTTAGTTTTGTTCATATGCTATAATTTCTTATTTCCTGCTGCTCTTTACACTGCTTTTCCATGTTCCTATTCCTTATCTGTAATTGCAGCTATATTTTTGTTTCATATGAATTGTCCTGCTTACTGTTTAATTTCTGGGAACATCCAATTTTAGCTGGAATGCTGCCCAATTTTTTGTAAACTGTTTTGTCTCTATTCATGTCTTGGTTTTGGCACTTTGAACTCTGCTTTACTCTGCTTTTATCAAACCCATTCATGAATACCAGGGCAAGCTTTCTTATTCTTTTTGATTTCCTGGTTCATAATCTGCATTTTTGATGTTTAGCTTCCAATTTTTGATTCATCATCAACCTGATTCCCTTGTTTGGATATGAGTTAACTATAGCTTCTAATTGAGAATGCTTGTTACTTGGAAAATGCTCATCATGCCACTTACTCTAACCCACTTTTTACTAATTCACTAATTTTAACTTCCTAAACTCTTTTTTTCATTCCTAACCAGTCAAACCTTTCAAACAAATTTCTTTTTGGTTTTTACCTATTCCCTTTCACTTTCTAACCAAGGCATGATGATATTTTTTTCCTAATTAACATGCATTCTAATACATTTTGGATTGTTCATTTTTCTTCTCGGACTTTTACCTCCTATTCAATTCTTAATGCACATTTACTTAACTCATTTTCTTTACTCCACTGCTCATTTGCCACTATGTGCTTATTTGTTAATTGCCTATTTGTTTTCCTATTTTTATTATATCCTGATTTTCTGTTTTTCAGGATGTCTGACACCCAAAGAAAAGGAAAGGGAAAGGCAACAACTGGCTTTGCAAACTCTAGGAACCTGTACCTGGAGAGGACTCTGAAGATCCCAGAAGAACTCCAGCAATACACCTCTGATCAGATAAAACAATGAGGCTGGTTCTTCTTGGAGAAAAACCTGACTGAGGTCAATGCATCTTGGGTAAGGAAATTTTACTGCAATTACTTCAAAACTTCCCTAGATGCAGTACACCTAAGAGGGAAGCAGATACTGGTCACTAAAGAGGCCATAGAGGATGTTCTGAAGCTCCTGCCTAAATCCGATCAGCCAGATGGTTATCAACAGGCTGAGGAGGACATGCGCTTCATGAAGTTTGACTGGGATACCGTCAAGGCAAGGATCGCCCTTGACCCGACTATTCCATTGGTCATGGGTCAGAACACCACCATGCCTAAAGGATTCAAGCGGATTTACTTAAATGATGAAGCTCGCTATGGCATCAGATCCTAAGCAACTTTATTATGCCGAGTACTCACGAGACGGAGCTACCTGCTGCTATGATCACCCTCCTATGGTGTGTGATGGAGGGTAAAGACCTGTACCTGCCACACTTCATTCGGTACTACATGGCCAGGGTCCACGTCCGAGGCACTCTCCCCTTTCCATATCTGATTACACAGCTTGGCTGTCGAGCTGACGTGCCTTGGGAGGATGCTGATGAAAAGCCACCTGCTGCAGAATGCAAGAAAATTATACCTCACAGCAGGAACTTTCTGGCTTTGGGCTACAGACCTCCATTCCTCACTCCTACTGATGAGACAGCCACACCATCTGCCGGCCCCTTTTCCTCTACAGCTACCCCTGCTACCACCACTGCACCTCCACCTGCCTCAGAGCCAGTTTATCACTTAGTGCACCGCCTGTTTTGGCAGTTAGACCAGATCGAGTGTTGCAACCGGCGGCAATACGAGAGATCTGAGCGTCACAGCAGGCGATGCTCTGAGCACCTGAAGCTGATGATCCATTCTGGAAGCGACATCCCCTTCGAGCCTCACACCCCCTCCAAGCCATCTGAGGAGGAGGCGGATGACCACGAGGCAGAGACCCATCCACAGAGAGAGGCTGCGCAGGCAGGCACAGAGCAGGCTGCACCCGCCTCAGATTCAGGCTGCAGACCCAGAGATCTGTATTCAGTCAGCAGTTCCTCTGTAGCAGGCAGATCCTCAGACCACCACCACAGAGACTCCAGCTACCCACCCTTCCAGTGATGAACACCCTTCACACCCTGCTTGAGTGAACATCAGGGACGATGCTTCATTTTAAGTGTGGGGAGGTCGCCATCTCTGGCATATTTTTTGGTGAACCACTACAGACTCTTTTTATTTTATTTTGCTATTTTTCTGTATTTTCTCTTTTATTTTTATTTTTATTTTCTCAGTACTTATACATTGCTATTTTCATGTATTTTTACTCTATTTCTGCATTTTGCACCTTAGTTCATATTTTAGCTAGTTAGTTTAATTGCAATTCTAACTTATTAGTTATAGAAAATATGGATTAATTAGTATAGTTTCCCCTTTTTAGCATAAGATAACTTAGTTTAAATTGAAAAAAAATAAAAAGGAAGTAAACTAGAGACTTGAGCAGAATAAAAACAACCCACACCTTGTATATATAGCATTGCATGTTAGTTAGTTAACAACATTTCATCAAGGAGAAACACTAAAACTTTAGAGCCACCTTAAGAATTACATTGAGAATAATGGGAACTCTTAATTTTTACTTGCATGACATATATAACTGATATATGATTTTTGAGTTAGAGAATGCATAGCCTGTGAGTTTTGAGCCTAATTGCATGGTTACACTTAAACCATAATATTTCATTCCTGTGTGTTCCGCCCTTCTTATTTATTCTGGTCTTCTTTACTTTGTTTTAATCTATATGTCCGATTGTAGAATATAGATACATACCAAGAAAGTGATTGAGGCCATTGTTTGATTCTAGCTCACTATCCCCAAATTAGCCTACCTTTTACATCACCTTTGTTAGCCCCCTAGTTTTATAACCACATTACTAGCCTTAAGCAGAAAAACAAAATAAAAATCCTAAGTTGAATCCTTGGTTAGCTTAAAATAGAAATTGTGTGTTGTGCAAGCAGGGAAACCTACTGGGAACATGGATGATAAAAACAAAGGGTAGAAAGTTAAAAAGAATAAAATAATTCAAAATAAAAATTTTGGGAAGCATGCTCATGTGAAATCAAATAATTGAATTACCATGTGCATTAAAAAAATTATTATTTTTTTTCAGTATTTGAATAAAGGGGATACAAAAGAATTCCCAAAATCCAAAAAGCAATACACATGGGATAAAAATAAATAAAAATTAAATATGAGCATGTAACATAAAAAGTGGGAAAAATATGGGAAAATAGGTAAAGAAGCTTTGCTTTACAAGTTATTTATGTTAGGTGAGATCTTAGACTAATCAAGGATTCACTTATTAGCTTACTTAGCCTTATACATATACCCTTACCTTTACCTTGGCCCCATTACAACCTTAATTAAAGACCTCATGATTTTTGTATGCCTATATTCTATAATTATTGATTGGTTAGATGAAGAACAAAGTTATGGAAGTAAGGATAAAAAGAAGAATAGAGTGATTAACCCAATAAACACTGAGCGACTAGAGAGTAAACACAAAATTCAGTGAGGGTTCAATAGCTCATCAACATATATCTGTGCTTAAATTATTAATTGTCTTGCAAGTTTGTAAAATATTTTTTTCTTTCCCATCTCAATTGTAAAAGTGCTTTATCATTATCTAAGGTTTGGCTATGCATATATGACTCCTTGAGAATGTGAATTAATTTAACTACATGTAAGTTTTATATACAAGTGAATAAAAATTAGAATTGCATGATTCATTTAGGTAGTTGCATTTAGAATAGATTGCATTATATGGGATTCCACCACTTCAACCTTACCTTACTCTTTATCTTGGATTTAGCATGAGGACATGCTATTGTTTAAGTGTGGGGAGGTTGATAAACCCATATTTTATGATATATTTTGTGCCTAATTTAAGTGATTTATTCAATCCTTCACTCACTTATTCATATAAATTGCATGGTTTTACTTTCCCTTCCTTATTATGTGATATATGTGAAAAATATGTTTCCTATGCTTTAAAACTAATTATTTTAATTACCCTTTATTTCCATTCGATGCCGTGATTCGTGTGTTAAGTAGTTTCAGATCTTCTAAGGCAGAAATAACTTAAAGGATGGAAAGGGAACATACAAAAATGGAAGAAAAGCATAAAACGGAGTTTTTGAAGAAACTGGCAGTGACGCGATCGCATGGACGACGCGATCGCATGCCAGCGCGAAATGGCAGTGACGCGACCGCGTGACTGACGCGATCGCGTGCCTTAAGCGAAATGCATATGACGCGGACGCATGATTGAAGCAACCGCGTGACAAGGAAAACTCCAATTGACGCAACCGCGTGACCCACGCGGACGCGTGACAGAGGCTACGAACAAGAAAGTATAGAAAACGCTCCCAGCGATTTCTGAAGCCCCTTTTGGCCCAAATCCAAGTCCAGAAGGCACAGATCAGAGGTTATGAAGTGGGGAAATGCATCCATTCAGAGGAGAATCTCCAATTAGTTACTTTTCATGATTTAGATGTAGTTTTGAGGGAGAGGTTCTCTTCTCTCTCTTTTAGGATTTAGATTTAGGATTTTATTCACTTTCAGGACTATCTCTTTTTATCAGGTTCAACATTCCTTTTTAATTACTTGTCCTCTCAATTTAGTTTATGAATTCTTCTATGTTACAGATTACTCTTTGAATTTAATGTCAATTGAGGTATTTCGGTTTATGATTGCTTTCTTTTATTTATATTACTGTTGTTTCCAATCTGAAGACATTTTTATTCCAGTTGATTTATCTTTCCCCTTTTGGTCTTGGCTAAGAAATCAGTAACTCAGGAGTTATCAAACTCAAACATGATTGATAATTGTTATCTTTGCTAATTGAATTGAACTTCAATAATCCCAATCTTTCCTTAGGGATTAACTAGGATTTGAAGATCAAACTAATTAGTCACTGGATCTTTCTTTACTTTAAGTAAAGACTAACTGAGTAGAATTAAGATTCAATCTTCATCATCATTGATAAGGATAACTAGGATAGGACTTCTAATTTTTCATACCTTGCCAAAAGTTTATTTTACAGTTATTTATTTAATTTACAGTCTTTTACTTATTTCAATTGCAATTTAAATTACTTGTTCCTCATCCTAAAAAACCCCAATTTACAATCTTCATAACCAATAATAAGAACATACTTCCCTGTAGTTCCTTGAGAAGACGACCCGAGGTTTAAATACTTCGGTTATCAATTTATTTAGGTGTTTATTACTTGTGACAACCAAAACGTTTGTAAGAAAGGTTGATTGCTTGGTTTAGTAACTATACTTGCAACGAGAGTTTACTATAACTTCTAAACCATCAATCTTCAGTTCTTTTCACACGTCCCTACACAAGAAGGGTCAACTTTAATCAAAGGTTGGACCAAGTCCTCATAGACATATGTGAGGAAGGAGCTCAATGGAAAATTGACTCAAGAGGTAAGCCAGTTCAACTAAGAAGGCATGACCTCAAACCAGTGGCTAGGGGATGGCTAGAGTTCATTCAACGCTCAATCATTCCTACTAGTAACCGGTCTGAAGTTACTATAGACAGGGCCATCATGATCCATTGTATCATGATTGGAGAGGAGGTGGAAGTTCATGAAATTATACCTCAAGAACTTTACAAGGTGGCTGACAAGTCCTCCACTTGGGCAAGGTTAGCCTTTCCTCACCTCATTTGCCACATATGCAATTCAGCTGGAATTGACATAGAGGGAGACATCCTCATTGAAGAGGACAAGCCCATCACTAAGAAAAGGATGGAACAAATAAGAGATCATGGACCTCAACAAGAGCATGAGGAAATTCCCCACCATGAAATCCCTGAGATGCCTCAAGGGATGCACTTTCCTCCACAAAACTATTGGGAGCAAATCAACACCTCCCTAGGAGAATTAAGTTCCAACATGGGACAACTAAGGGTGGAACACCAAGAGCACTCCATCATTCTCCATGAGATTAGAGAAGATCAAAGAGCTATGAGGGAGGAGCAACAAAGACAAGGAAGAGACATAGAGGAGCTCAAAAGCACCATTGGTTCTTCAAGAAGAGGAAGACGCCACCCTCACTAAGGTGGACTCATTCCTTAATCTCCTTGTCTATTTATTTTACTGTTTTTCGATTTTTGAGCTTTATGTTTTATTTATGTTTGTGTCTTTACTATATGATCACTAGTGTCTAAGTGTCTATGCCTTAAAGTTATGAATGTCCTATGAATCCATCACCTTTCTTAAATGAAAAATGTTCTAAAAACAAAAGAACAAGAAGTACATGATTTCGAATTCATCCTTGAAATTATTTTAATTATTTTGATGTGGTGACAATACTTTTTGTTTTCTGAATGAATGCTTGAACAGTGCATATGTCTTTTGATATTATTGTTCATGAATGTTAAATATGTTGGCTCTTGAAAGAATGATGAAAAGGAGAAATATTATTTGATAATCTGAAAAATCATAAAAATGATTCTTGAAGCAAGAAAAAGCAGTGAATACAAAAGCTTGCAAAAAAAAAGAGAAAAAAATAGCGAAAAAAAGAGAAGAAAAGAAAAAAAGAAAAAGCAAGCAGAAAAAGCCAAAAGCTCTTTAAACCAAAAGACAAGAGCAAAAAGCCAATAGCCCTTAAAACCAAAAGGCAAGGGTAATAAAAAGGATCCAAGGCTTTGAGCATCAGTGGATAGGAGGGCCTAAAGGAATAAAATCCTGGCCTAAGTGGCTAAACCATGCTGTCCCTAACCATGTGCTTGTGGCGTGAAGGTGTCAAGTGAAAACTTGAGACTGAGCAGTTAAAGTCAAGGTCCAAAGCAAAAAAAGAGTGAGCTTAAGAACCCTGGACACCTCTAATTGGGGACTTTAGCAAAGCTGAGTCACAATCTGAAAAGGTTCACCCAGTTATGTGTCTGTGGCATTTATGTATCCGGTGATAATACTGAAAAACAAAGTGCTTAGGGCCACGGCCAAGACTCATAAAGTAGCTGTGTTCAAGAATCAATATACTGAACTAGGAGAATCAATAACACTACCTGAATTCTAAGTTCCTATAGATGCCAATCATTCTGAACTTCAATGGATAAAGTGAGATTCCAAAACTATTCAAGAGGCAAAAAGCTACTAGTCCCGCTCATCTGATTAGAGCTAAGTTTCATTGATATTTTGGAATTTATAGTATATTCTCTTCTTTTTATCCTATTTGATTTTCAGTTGCTTGGGGACAAGCAACAATTTAAGTTTGGTGTTGTGATGAGCGGATAATTTATACGCTTTTTGGCATTGTTTTTACATAGTTTTTAGTATGATTTAGTTAGTTTTTAGTATATTTTTATTAGTTTTTAAATAAAAATCACATTTCTTGACTTTACTATGAGTTTGTGTGTTTTTTCTGTGATTTCAGGTAATTTCTGGCTGAAATTGAGGGACATGAGCAAAAATCAGATTCAGAGGTTGAAGAAGGACTGCAGATGCTGCTGGATTCTGACCTCCTTGCACTCAAAGTGGATTTTCTGGAGCTACAGAACTCCAAATGGCGCGAGTGATGAGCATAAACTTGTTATGCTACGATTTAGGAAATTGCACGATCGGCAAAATTCCTTCCAGCAAGTGCACCGGTTATCGTCAAGTAAAAACTCACAATAGAGTGAGGTCGAATCCCACAAGGATTGGTTGAGTGAGCAATTCAGATTAGAAGTGTGTTCTAGTTGAGCGGATTCAAGATTTAGATGAGAATTGCGGAATGTAAAATTGGCAGGAAAAGTAAATGACAAGAAATTGAAATGGCGGAATCTTAAATTGCATGAATTAAAGAGCAGAATGTAAATTGCTGAAATTAAAAAGGAATGGGGGTGATTGCAAGAATTGAGTTGCAGAATGTAAAGAGAAATTGGAAATCAGAAATGGGGAATTCATTGGGTGTTAGGAGATATTGAGATCTCCGAATCAAAACATGTACATCTCTTCCTCAACCAATGCGTTCATTAAATTTTGCTTGGCAATCTTATATGATTGGATCCCAATCCCTTGGCTCACCAATTCTCTCTAAAAACAAACAAATTCCCAATCCCTTGGTTTAAATGTTCATAAGAAGAGATGATGCTCGATCACTGATTATACCACACAGTTTCATGAACCACAATTTGGTAGGATTACATGTCACAATATCCATCCAAACCCCAATCCAATTCACTGTGAGAAAGCTTCTCTAGCATGAATCCTCCATTCCTTTCCCAAGGTTCCGAAGGATTCCAATTATGGGTAGTTTCTTTCCCAAGACAACTACCCAATGGAATTAGAACGAGAAGCTTTCTAACAAAATTCAAGAGAAAAGATTGAAGAAGAAGATAAACTATTATTGATTCATTGAATTACAATAGAGCTCCCTAACCCAATGAAAGGGGTTTAGTGAGTCATAGCTCTGAATTCAACTACAAAGATATGAAAACTAGCTAAAAATGAAAAGGTAAAAGTTCCAAAAGTCCCCCCGTCTTCACTTAAATTCTATCCTATTTATACACTTTCTATATTGAGCTTCTGTTGTGTTTCTTGGGCTTTGAGGCCTCTCCCTGCTTTCCTTTTGCCTTGGGTTTATGATCCATAATCTTGATGAGGCTGTTGATCCAAATTCTATAACATTCATTGAGCTAACTTAGTGATAATCAAATGATGACACATGACTCAATAAATTGAAATTTCAAACTCATCAATCCTTCAGGCCCAATCCCATAAACCATGATATTCAATTGGGTTTCATACCAGAGTAAGTTTAAGTTAATGTTTGTGCTCAAAGACTAACTTAAACCGCAATATTTTTGGCCCAGAAACCTTCTCCAAGAGTGGCGTTTAAGTTGCAGTTTAAGCTTAAACTGCAGCTTAAACGCCAGACACTTCCAGTGAGGCCTTTTGTAGAAGCACGTTTAAGCTTCAGTTTAAGGTTAAACTGAAGCTTAAACGTGGAAATGGAAGAAGGCAGCCCTGGAGAGTCATGTAGTCGAACACGTTTAAGCTTCAGTTTAAGGTTAAACTGAAGCTTAAACGTGGATATAGGAAGGGCAGCCCTGGAGGTCGAACACGTTTAACCTCCAGTTTAAGGTTAAACTGGAGGTTAAACGTGGAAATGGAAGGAGGCATCCTGGAGGTCGAACACGTTTAACCTCCAGTTTAAGGTTAAACTGGAGGTTAAACGTGGAAGCTTAGAATGGTAGCCCTGGAGGTGTCGAACACGTTTAAGCTCCAGTTTGAGGTCAAACTGGAGCTTAAACGTGGAAATGGAGAGAGCAACCCTGGAGGAGAAAACTTGGTCGAACACGTTTAAGCTCCAGTTTGAGGTCAAACTGGAGCTTAAACGTGGAAATGGCTCCCTGGTGCTTTTCCCATTCTGGCGTTTAACCTCCAGTTTAAGGTTAAACTGGAGGTTAAACGTGGAACTCTTTCCTGAGTGGCATTCTCATTCTGGCGTTTAACCTCCAGTTTAAGGTTAAACTGGAGGTTAAACGTGGAAATGCTTCTTTGGTGAGTCTTTCATTCTGGCGTTTAACCTCCAGTTTAAGGTTAAACTGGAGGTTAAACTTCAATTCCAGCATTTCTTAGCCTTCCTGATTCTGGCGTTTAAGCTCCAGTTTAGGCTTAAACTGGAACTTAAACTCCACATATGATATTCAAGCTTCCTTTATTGATTTTGTTGCTTCCTTGCTTAGCCTCTTCTTCCCTGAAATCATCCAAACAATTGCATCAAAGTCTTGCAAAATTTCATGAGAAATCTTCCATTCATAGCATTCAAGTAATATAACTAAAACTCATGGAATTTGCATTAAAATCATACTGTTTGGATGGTTCATTGCTTTGTTCTTCATTTAACCATTTTTGGTTACTTTAAGCTCAAGAAAATGCATAAAACAACTAAAACTAACAGAAAAATGCTAGTGAAACTAGCCTAAGATGCCTTGGCATCACAACACCAAACTTAATACTTGCTTGTCCCTAAGAAAGTCCTGAGTTATTTGAGAAGAAAGTATGAAACAGAAAGCAATTACATTGGCTATATTAGCAAGCATTTGAAGTTCATCAGAAGGGTTTTATGCAGAAAGTTGCAGCATCACTTTTTTCATACTTATCAGGTAAGATTATCACTTTTTCATTGCATCCATCAAACACTGCTATGGCCTCTTGTTATTCTTATGTCTTTGGCACTTTTCTCTTCTTTGTTTTTCTTTTCTTTTTCTTAGAGCTACTTTGCTCCTTGTTTGCTTAGTGTCATGTGTTGCACAAGCCTTTGGCATTTTCTTTTTCTTATCAGTGCACTACACATATCCACTTTAGGCATTTTAGTTCACATTTCTTCTTGAGACATTGGTGCCCAGCACCTCTTTGTGTGACTAAATGTTTTGTGTTTAGGTTGCTCTTGATAATGGACTTTTGGTTGATAATCCCGGGTTAGTTAACCCAAGTTACCGAGTGTTGAAACACTCCTCAGAACCTATTCATCCAAGCATATCCTTAATACATAAACACCACAGGCATTTGTCTCAGAAGTTCAAACCATTGGTGCCTAGCTTATTTTCTCAATTTTTCTGCTTTTTGGTTGCCTTTTTCAGTGGCTTTTTCTTCTTCTTTTTCTTTCTTTTTCATGGCCAAAGACATTTATTCATCAAGATCCATAGACAGTTTTCAATTTCTACATAAAAAATGGTAATTCTACACTCTATTTCCAGTGATCTGACTTAAACAATCAAGCATGCATACCACCACTTAATTCTACTTGATTTGTCACTAATTGAGCCAAGCCACTTTTGTTCAAACTTTTCTTTTATTTTTGGAAACAGAACAAGCATGGCAAGCATTTGTTTAAGAAGGTGAAGTTATATCCAAACATCTAGGCATTCACTTTATTCAAAGCAAATAACATACACACATACTAGAGACTTCACATTAAAACTTAAATGACTCATAATGAAAGAAAGCTCATAAAGACAATTCACCAATTATCATTTGATTATTAAGGAACGAGACCACCTCTTATTTATTGCTTGGTTCTTCTTAATTCTTAGGATCCTGCTTCTTCTTGCTTCCTGCCTCTTTTTGACCACTTGTGCTTCCTTTGTCTTTTCTCATGAGCTTTTTCCAGAATCCAGCTTTTTTCATTGTTTCTTCCACTCCTTTTTCAAGGATCATTGCCTTGTTTATTTCTCCTTCTTTCCTTCCTTTGAAATACTCATCAAAAGCTGGGAATGCTGGGTCCATTTTGTGTAGATGTTCCCCTATGTAGTTAAGCTTGATTTGCGAACTGATGTTGTAATCAGCTTGGACTGAGTATCTTGCATTCTGTAAAGTGGTGGCTTCCTTGATTGCCAGGACATTGGCATCTTGGTGTTGGCATATGTGGCTGAAGGATTCCTGTAAGTGTAAATTCTGTTCCCTTTGCAGATCTAAGAATCTTGATTCAAAGTTTCTTTGCATATCCATCATTTTTAGGTGAAAGTCCTCTTGTCTCTCCTGAGACCTCATGTATTGTTGAGACATTCCTTCCATGATTTCCTACATTCTGCTCATATCCATGGGGTCTCTAGGAGTTCGTTGTCTTCTTTCTGGAATTGCTTGCTCTTCTTGTTCTTCTTCTCTATCTTCTCCTTCCTGTCCTTCTTGTTCAGCTTCTTGCTCTTCTTCCGCTTGTTGCCCTTCTTCATTTCTTCTTTTTGTATGTCTTGGAGGAGTTGGGCCAAGAGTCATTCTGTGCGCAGTTATGGCCAATCCCGGATATAGCCAATTAGGTCTTTCATCTTCAAGTGGTACTCGGGCATCGATGCATAGTCTAATGATGGTGCTAGGGAAGTGGAGCCAGGATTCAGGGTCACTTTTCTCACTAAACTCTTGTATCTGTTCAGCAATGAGTTTATGAACTTTGATCTCCCCTCCCACCATAATGCAATGAAGCAAAATGGCTCTTTTAGGGACTATTTCTGAAGAGTTTGCAGTGGGTAGGATGGATCTCCTAACTATTGCATACCACCCTTTAGCTTCAGGTGTTAGGTCTCCCCTTCTCAAGACTCTTGGAGCCCCTCTTGTTTTTCTCACCCATTCAGCTCTGATGGCACAAAGGTCTTCAGCAATAGTTGTATAGTCAGGTTCTCCTATCATCCTTTCTTCATAACTTGCTTGGCTGAAATGTATGTTTTTCAGGCCAAGAGTTTTCATGATTGCTTTGGGACTGAAGTCAACTTCCACCCCTCTCACATAGCTTTTGTATGTGGGTTTCTTGGTTGGATCCTCCCTTACTGCATTTGCATAAAACTCTTTCACCAGGTTAATGTTGATTTTAGTGACTGGCTTAGTCAGGAGCTCCCACTTCCTCTTTTTGATCTTTTCCCAAACACCTGGGAACTCATCCTTTTCAAGGTCAAAGGGAACCTCAGCTAGTACCGTTTTAGGTCTCATCCATTCGGCTTGAATCTCATGGAAAACTGATCTGTATCTCCATGCATCGAATTCCCTGTTTTCCTCCATTGGTTGCTTGTCTTTTCTTCTTTTGTGGCTAGATGAAGCTGCCATTGGTTCTTTAGTTTTGGTAAGTGACAAGCTAAAGTTGACAAGGTGAAGCAAGAAGTGTTGTTGGAAGTGTGGGGAGGTTGTTTTCGGCAAGAGATAGTTTATGCTATGATGAAGGAAATGTGCATGAAGGAGATTTGGTGGTGTTGAACTCGTTCCCCAAGTGGTTCTTTATAGTGCCCGTAAGTGCAAAATGGACGATTAGGGTGATTTGTGAAGGGTGGCTTGATGGTAAATATATGAATTAGGGAGAAGGACGAATTGCTTTTCATTTTCTTGGAAGTATTCTGGGTGCATTAGGTTGTACATGTAGCTATCTTTTCTTGCAGAACTTCCTTTTCCCATGTGTTAGTTTCAAAGACTTGTGAATTTTCTTTTTGACCAAGCACCGTACCTCCCTTTGTCTTTTTCCTCCATTTATGTCTTTTCTTTTGTACCTGCACAAACAAACAAGTTTGCTATCATTTTTCGGTCCATGTGAATGATGAATAGTACTTGCACATGTAAATCAATGATTGACTTCATGAGCTTATAGCCGTGACTTTTGTATATATGCACACTTATTATTGGACACCAAACTTAGTGTTTGGTAAAGTCTCCTAATGACATGAAATCCATCTTGGTTGTCCTTAATGAATGTGCATAATTCTAATAAATCACAGTCACTTTGGCTCTTTGATTCTAAACAAAGTTACTACCCTAAGTAATTGAAACCAAAGTATTAAAACATGCGAATGGTATACTTGTCATGAAATTTGAAATCCAGAGGAACTTCTTGCTTTTCATAAACTGTGTTCAAAAGGAACACCAAACTTAATGTTTGGTCGTGCACCTTGAATGAAAGATGGAATCCAATTTGAGTAAGATTTGGGAGTGCCTTCAGGCACACCAAACTTAGAGACCAATTGTAATTTACATGCAAAGTTTAGTGCACTTTATCAATAGTTGTCCTGAGGATTCAAGTTCATGCATAAGAAACCATGCTTTATTAGATGTAAAGCAAAGCACTAAAGATTAAGGATACTAAAAACATGGGTTGCCTCCCATGAAGCGCTTCTTTAACGTCACTAGCTTGACGGTTGTCCCTTGTTAGGGTGGATTGTAGTGCTTGACGTCTTCTCCTCTCACTATGCAAACGTCCCCACTTGATTCCTTCATGACCTCTAAATGTTCCATAGAAAGAACTTTCCTGATTGTGAACACTTGAGGGCGCTGGGAAGGAATTGTTTTGAGGCCAGGTGGGATTGGCAGATAATGACTTGATATCACTTTATCTCCCGGAGAGAAACCTTCAGTGGGAATTTTCTTGTTTCTCCACCCTCTTGGCAATTTCTTTACAATTCTTCCCTTTCTCTTGAAGCTTTCTTCATTGACCCTTATGCTGGGAGGATCCTTCTGGTCTGTTTCTATTGATTCTTGTGGCTTTAACTCTTGCAATTCTTGTTTGCTTTCCAAGGGCTGTTTCAGAGTTTCAGCTGCCGGATTGCTTTCCTCCAAGCACAGATGGCTACTCTCATCCTTAGGTTTTTCATGTTCTGGTTCAGGCTCAGATGCAGGTTTGAAAACATTGAAAATGAGCTGTTCATCATGTATTCTCAAAATTAGCTCTCCTTGTTCTACATCTATGAGTGCTCTAGCAGTGGCTAGAAATGGCCTCCCCAGAATGATGGGGTGTAGGTAGCTTTCCTCCATGTCCAAAATGACAAAGTCTGTGGGGAAAAAATAATTTCCCACTTTCACCAGCACATTCTCAACTACCCCTTCAGCTTGCTTCTGAGTTTTGTCAGCCAGTTGTATGATTACATCAGTGGATCTCACCTCATTCAGTTGTAGCCTCTTCATAAGAGTTAGAGGCATCACATTTATGCTAGCTCCTAGATCACAGAATCCTCTGTCAATTTTTGTTTCTCCTATGATGCAAGGAATACGAAAACTTCCTGGGTCTGTTTTCTTAGAGACTGTGTCCTTCTTGATGAGAGCACTGCATTCTTTGTTCATTGTTACCGTTTGTCCTCCCTTCAAAACTCTTTTCTTGCTCAACAATTCCTTTAAATACTTGATGTGTGTAGGCATTTGATGGAGAATCTCAAGAAAGGGAATATTGACATGGAGAGACTTAAATGTCTCTAAAAACCTTGAATAGGTTCTCCCTTTTTCACTTCCTCCTAACCTCTGAGGAAATGGTGCTTTTGGTTGGTATATTTCCAGCATGCCTTTTTGCAGTTCCTTGTTGCTCAGTTTCACTTTCCTGCTTAGCTTCCTCCATACCTTCCTTCAAGATTTCTGGCTCCTGTTTTGAGGGTCTGATTCCTTCTTCTTCTGAGACTTCCTTCAATATGGTGATGGCCTTGCATTCTTCCCATCTCACTCTCTTTTGTTCCCCTTTTGGATTCTTTTCTGTGTCACTAGGGAACACTGCAGTTGATTTGGGGGCCTGTTGAGATAACTCTCCTACTTGAGACTCCATCCTCTTGAGTTTTTCACCATGGTTCCTTAAGGTAGCTCTCACATCATCCCTGAAGCTTTTCAATTCGGTTATGTCTTGACTCATGGTTGCCATCATTCCTTCTATCCGGTTTAATTGATCTTGAAATTGTTGGTTCGGATTAGGTTGGGTAGGTTGATTATTTTGGCCATGATATGGTGGTTGGGAGTAAGTGTTTTGTGTGGCTTGGTATGATCTTTGGTTGGAATTTTGGTATGTGGAATTGTTATGTTGGTTGTGGTTGTAAGGTTTGTGGTTTTGTGGTTGGGTTTGTTGGTTCCCCCACCCAAAGTTTGGGTGATTTTTCCATCCTGGGTTGTAAGTGTTGGAATGTGGATCATATGATTGCCTTTGTTGGTTTCCCACATAGTTGGCCTCTTCCCAATCACCTCCTTCAATGCTTACTTCCTCTTGATCTTGTGTGTGTATTGCAGCCACTTGCTTTGTTTCTAATTTCCTGGTAAGCTCTGCTAGTTGCTTGGCAAACACTTTGTTTTGGGCTAGAATTGTATCAACATGGTTTAGCTCCATGACTCCCTTAGTGTTGTGCCTTTCTGATGCATAGTAGTACTCATTCTCAGCCACTGTTTCAATCACTTCAATGGCTTCCTCCACAGTCTTTTTCCTGTTCAATGAACCTCCTGATGAATGGTCTACAGCCTTCCTTGATTCATAAGAGAGTCCATCATAGAAAATATGCAATTGCACCCAGTCATGGAACATGTCCGGTGGGCATTTCCTTGTCAAATCCTTGAATCTCTCCCATGCCTCGTAGAGAGTTTCACCATCTTGTTGTCTAAAAGTCTGAACCTCAGATCGAAGCCTATTGACCTTTTGTAGGGGGTAGAAACGTGCCAGAAACTTGCTTTCCACCTCATCCCATGTTGTTAGACTCCCCCTTGGAAATGATTCCAGCCACTTAGCTGCTTTGTCCCTAAGTGAAAATGGGAACAAAAGCAGTTTATAGGCATCTTCCTGGACTCCATTGGTCTTCACAGTGTCACAAATTCTCAGGAATTTTGTGAGATGTTGGTTGGGATCTTCATTAGCACTCCCACCAAATGAACAATGATTCTCCACAAGTGATATTAGCTGTGGTTTGAGCTCAAAATTGTTGGCCTGAATGGGTGGTTTCTGAATGCTGCTACCACAATTCCCAGAGGTTGGGTTTATGTATGAACTAAGAACCCTCCTCTCAGGAATGGCATTGTTTCCATCAGCTCTCTCATGGTTGTGAACTTCTCTATCCATGTTGAGATCTAGAGCTTCCTCAAAATTGTCCTCAGATTCTCCTTCAGATTCTTCTTCACCCAGTACTCTCTTCCCTCTTGCTTCCCTTCTAAGTCTATGAAGGGTCCTCTCTGGTTCGGTATATGGAGGAGTTGATGTCTCTCCTCTCCTACCTGTCATACAAGAACACAGCACAGGCAACAACAAGTGAAATACTCTTGGTTAATGGAAGAGTATGGTTAAAGCAATTGAGGAATTAATTCAAACAGTTAGTGAGTCAGTGAGTTAGTTGCTTGAATTTAAAGGCATAAAGAAAGAAAGCATGTAACAGAGTGCAGAAATTAAAATTCAACAAGTAACTTGTACTGAATTAATCAAAACAAAAAAAAATGCTCAATCTAGTTAACTTCCAATTGGAGAATTGTCAATCGAAAACCAATCCCCGGCAACGGCGCCATAAACTTGATGAGCATAAACTTGTTATGCTACGATTTAGGAAATTGCACGATCGGCAAAATTCCTTCCGGCAAGTGCACCGGTTATCGTCAAGTAAAAACTCACAATAGAGTGAGGTCGAATCCCACAAGGATTGGTTGAGTGAGCAATTCATATTAGAAGTGTGTTCTAGTTGAGCGGATTCAAGATTTAGATGAGAATTGCGGAATGTAAAATTGGCGGGAAAAGTAAATGACAAGAAATTGAAATGGCGGAATCTTAAATTGCATGAATTAAAGAGCAGAATGTAAATTGCTGAAATTAAAAAGGAATGGGGGTGATTGCAAGAATTGAGTTGCAGAATGTAAAGAGAAATTGGAAATCAGAAATGGGGAATTCATTGGGTGTTAGGAGATATTGAGATCTCCGAATCAAAACATGTATATCTCTTCCTCAACCAATGCGTTCATTAAATTTTGCTTGGCAATCTTATATGATTGGATCCCAATCCCTTGGCTCACCAATTCTCTCTAAAAACAAACAAATTCCCAATCCCTTGGTTTAAATGTTCATAAGAAGAGATGATGCTCGATCACTGATTATACCACACAGTTTCATGAACCACAATTTGGTAGGATTACATGTCACAATATCCATCCAAACCCCAACCCAATTCACTGTGAGAAAGCTTCTCTAGCATGAATCCTCCATTCCTTTCCCAAGGTTCCGAAGGATTCCAATTATGGGTAGTTTCTTTCCCAAGACAACTACCCAATGGAATTAGAACGAGAAGCTTTCTAACAAAATTCAAGAGAAAAGATTGAAGAAGAAGATAAACTATTATTGATTCATTGAATTACAATAGAGCTCCCTAACCCAATGAAAGGGGTTTAGTGAGTCATAGCTCTGAATTCAACTACAAAGATATGAAAACTAGCTAAAAATGAAAAGGTAAAAGTTCCAAAAGTCCCCCCGTCTTCACTTAAATTCTATCCTATTTATACACTTTCTATATTGAGCTTCTGTTGTGTTTCTTGGGCTTTGAGGCCTCTCCCTGCTTTCCTTTTGCCTTGGGTTTATGATCCATAATCTTGATGAGGCTGTTGATCCAAATTCTGTAACATTCATTGAGCTAACTTAGTGATAATCAAATGATGACACATGACTCAATAAATTGAAATTTCAAACTCATCAATCCTTCAGGCCCAATCCCATAAACCATGATATTCAATTGGGTTTCATACCAGAGTAAGTTTAAGTTAATGTTTGTGCTCAAAGACTAACTTAAACCGCAATATTTTTGGCCCAGAAACCTTTTCCAAGAGTGGCGTTTAAGTTGCAGTTTAAGCTTAAACTGCAGCTTAAACGCCAGACACTTCCAGTGAGGCCTTTTGTAGAAGCACGTTTAAGCTTCAGTTTAAGGTTAAACTGAAGCTTAAACGTGGAAATGGAAGAAGGCAGCCCTAGAGAGTCATGTAGTCGAACACGTTTAAGCTTCAGTTTAAGGTTAAACTGAAGCTTAAACGTGGATATAGGAAGGGCAGCCCTGGAGGTCGAACACGTTTAACCTCCAGTTTAAGGTTAAACTGGAGGTTAAACGTGGAAGCTTAGAATGGTAGCCCTGGAGGTGTCGAACACGTTTAAGCTCCAGTTTGAGGTCAAACTGGAGCTTAAACGTGGAAATGGAGAGAGCAACCCTGGAGGAGAAAACTTGGTCGAACACGTTTAAGCTCCAGTTTGAGGTCAAACTGGAGCTTAAACGTGGAAATGGCTCCCTGGTGCTTTTCCCATTCTGGCGTTTAACCTCCAGTTTAAGGTTAAACTGGAGGTTAAACGTGGAACTCTTTCCTGAGTGGCATTCTCATTCTGGCGTTTAACCTCCAGTTTAAGGTTAAACTGGAGGTTAAACGTGGAAATGCTTCTTTGGTGAGTCTTTCATTCTGGCGTTTAACCTCCAGTTTAAGGTTAAACTGGAGGTTAAACTTCAATTCCAGCATTTCTTAGCCTTCCTGATTCTGGCGTTTAAGCTCCAGTTTAGGCTTAAACTGGAACTTAAACTCCACATATGATATTCAAGCTTCCTTTATTGATTTTGTTGCTTCCTTGCTTAGCCTCTTCTTCCCTGAAATCATCCAAACAATTGCATCAAAGTCTTGCAAAATTTCATGAGAAATCTTCCATTCATAGCATTCAAGTAATATAACTAAAACTCATGGAATTTGCATTAAAATCATACTGTTTGGATGGTTCATTGCTTTGTTCTTCATTTAACCATTTTTGGTTACTTTAAGCTCAAGAAAATGCATAAAACAACTAAAACTAACAGAAAAATGCTAGTGAAACTAGCCTAAGATGCCTTGGCATCAGCGAGCAATATATAATAGTCCATACTTTTCCCGAGTTTAGACAATGCAAATTGGCGTTCAACGCCAGTTCCATGCTGCATTCTGGAGTTAAACGCCAGAAACAGGTTGCAAAGTGGAGTTAAACGCCAGAAACAGGTTACAAACTGGTGTTCAACTCCAAGAGAAGTCTCTACACGTATAAAGCTCAATGCTCAGCCCAAGCACACACCAAGTGAGCCCCGGAAGTGGATTTCTGCATCATTTACTTATCTCTGTAAACCCTAGTAACTAGTTTAGCATAAATAGGACTTTTTATTATTGTATTTACATCTTCAAATCATCTTTTGATCATGTTTTGATGATTGAACCCTCCTTGGGAGGCTGGCCATTCGGCCATGCCTGGACCTTGTTCTTATGTATTTTCAACGGTAGAGTTTCTACACACCATAGATTATGGTGTGGAGCTCTGCTGTTCCTCATGAATTAATACAAAGTACTATTGTTTCTCTATTCAATTCAAGCTTATTCCGATTCTAAGATATTCATTCGCACCTAATATGAATGTGATGATCATGACAGTCATCATCATTCCCAACCTATGAACGCGTGCCTGACAACCACTTCCGTTCTACCTTAGATTGAAAGAGTATCTCTGGGATTCCTTAATCAGAGTCTTCGTGGTATAAGTTAAAATCCATGGACGGCCATTCTTGAGATTCGAAAAGTCTAAACCTTGTCTGTGGTATTCCGAGTAGGATCTGGGAAGGGATGGATGCGACGAGCTTCAAACTCGCGAGTGCTGGGCGTAGTGACAGACACAAAAGGATCAATGGATCCTATTCCAGTATGATCGAGAACCGACAGATGATTAGCCATGCAGTGACAGCGCATTGGACCATTTTCACTGAGAGGACAGGATGTAGCCATTGACAACGGTGATGCCTAACATACAGCTTGCCATAGAAAGGAGTATGAATGATTGGATGAAGACAATAGGAAAGCAGAGGTTCAGGAGGAATGAACGCATCTCTATACGCTTATCTGAAATTATCACCAATGAATTACATAAGTATTACTATCTTTATTTTACGTTTTATTTATATTTTAATTATCAATTCACCATAATTAATTAAATTCACCTGACTGAGATTTACAAGATGACCATAGCTTGCTTCAAGCCGACAATCTCTGTGGGATCGACCCTTACTCACGTAAGGTTTATTACTTGGACGACCCAGTGCACTTGCTGGTTAGTTGTGGGAAGTTGTGACAAAGAACTAAGATTATGAACGTGCGTATTAAGTTTTCAGCGCCGTTACCAAGGAATGAACCGTCATGATTTTCACGCACCAAGATACAATGTCAAATGTGAAAATATCATGAGGTGCAAAATAAATCTCTAAAAGTTGTTTAAATACTAAACTAGTAACCTAGGTTTATAGAAAATGAATAAGTTATGATAGATAGTGCAGAAATCCACTTCTGGGGCCCATTTGGTGTATGCTGGGGCTGAGACTTGAGCTTTACACGTGCCTAGGCTGTTTCGGGAGTTAAACGCCAGGTTGTAACATGTTTTGGGCATTTAACTCCAACTTGTAACCTGTTTCTGGCGTTTAACGCCAGAATGTAACATAGAGCTGGCGTTGAACGCCAGTTTACGTCATTTATCCTTGAGAAAAGTATAGACTATTATATATTGCTGGAAAGCCCTGGATGTCTACTTTTTAACGCAATTGAGAGCGTGCCATTTGGACTCTTGTAGCTCCAAAAAATCCATTTCGAGTGCAGAGAGGTCAGAATCCAACAGCATCTGCAGTCCTTTTTCAGCCTGAATCAGATTTTTGCTCAGCTCTCTCAATTTGAGCCAGAAAATATCTGAAATCACAAAAAAATACACAAACTCATAGTAAAGTCCAGAAATATGAATTTTGCCTAGAAACTAATAAAAATATACTAAAAACTAACTAAAACATACTAAAAACTACATGAAATTAACCTCAAAAAGTATATAAAATATCCGCTCATCACAACACCAAACTTAAACTGTTGCTTGTCCCCAAGCAACTAGACAAATAAAGTAGGATAGAAAGAAATCAAGAAGTAATAATATCTCAGAGTTTTAAGTGAAGCTCAGATTCTAATTAGATGAGCGGGACTAGTAGCTTTTTGCTTCCGAACAATTTTGGCATCTCACTTTATCCTTTGAAATTCAAAATGATTGGCATCCATAGGAACTCAGAATTCAGATAGTATTATTGATTCTCCTAGTTTAGTATGTTGATTCTTGAACACAGCTACATTATGAGTCTTGGCCATGGCCCTAAGCACTTTGTTTTCCAGTATTACCACCGGATACATAAATACCACAGACACATAACTGGGTGAACCTTTTTAGATTGTGACTTAGCTTTGCTAAAGTCCCCAATTAGAGGTGTCCAGGGTTCTTAAGCACACTTTGTTTTTGCTTTGGACCTCGACTTCAACCGCTCAGTCTCAAGTTTTCACTTGACACCTTCACGCCACAAGCACATGGTTAGGGACAGCTTAGTTTTGCCACTTAGGCCAGGATTTTATTCCTTTTAGGCCCTCCTATCCATTAATGCTCAAAGCCTTGGATCCTTTTTACCCTTGCCTTTTGGTTTTAAGGGCTATTGGCTTTTTCTCCTGCTCCTTCTCTCTCTTTTTTTTTTTGACTGCTTTTTCTTGCTTCAAGAATCAATTTCATAATTTTTCAGATCATCAATAACATTTCTCTTGTTCATCATTCTTTCAGGAGCCAGCAATTTTAACATTCATAAAATTCAATATAAAAAACATGCACTGTTCAGGCATTCATTCAGAAGACAAAAAGTATTGCCACCACATATAAATAATTAGAATTTTTCTTATTAAAAACTCAAAAAAAAAATATTGCCTCCTTATTCTAAAAATCTGCTATTTTATTCATGTTTGATGATGATGAGAAAAATAAATTATAGCTTAATTGGAGATAAAATCAAAATAGAGATACTAATTACTACTACTCATATATAACTTCTAAGTTAAATTTCTAATAAGAACAATTATCACAGAATTAAGGCTAAGATTAGAACTCAACAACCTTGAATTTGGGAGGTGGATGCCTCTTTAGTCTGTGGAGTGCTTGGCCCTTCAAGAGATAGCTTCTGGCGCTTCAATTCCTTCAGTTTATGCCCTTGCTCTTCTTGTTCTCTAATCAGTTTACAGAGCATGCCATTTTGATTTTGCTGTTCTTCCTTCAGTTGATCCACAGCTTCTTGCAACTTGGTGACAGATGCTTCTAGGCGCTCCCAGTATTCAATTTGAGGGATTTCCAGGAGGAACTCCTGTGCTCTCCTCTTGATGGGGTCGTCCTGCACTTGTTGTCCTTCCATAGACTTTTTGGTGATTGGTTGCTCAACTGGGATGTACTCATCTACTCCCATTTTTATTCCAGCATCTTTACATAACAGATAGACCAAGCTTGGATAAGCCAATCTGGCATCTTTGGAGTTCTTGTTTGCAATTTTGTAAAGCTCACAAGCAATCAGCTGATGAACTTCCACTTCTTTTTCCAGCATAATTCAATGAATCATCACTGCTCTTCTGATGGTGACCTCATAGCGGTTACTAGTGGGCAGTATAGAGTGCCCAATGAAGTCCAGCTAGCCTCGGGCGACTGGTTTGAGATCTCCTCTTTTGAGTTGGTTTGGGGCACCCTTTGTGTTGGTTGTCCATTTGGCTCCAGGGAGACATATGTCCTCTAGGATTTTTTCCAAGCTCAGGTTTGATATCATCATTCTCCTATTAAAGGAGTCGGGGTCATCTTGCAGTTGAGGCAGCTTGAAGGTCTCCCTTATTTTTTCAGGGTGGGTGTGAACAATCTTCCCTCTGCCTGTCCGTCTGCCACAGATTTGCGTAGAATTCCTGAACCATGTTTTTTTCCACCTTTATTTCAGGATTAGCCAGGACTTCCCAGCTCCTATTTCGAATTTGCTCTTGGATCTCTGGATATTTGTCTTCTTTCAGATCGAATTTAACTTTCGGGATCACTGACCTTAGACCCATTATTTTGTAGTAATGGTCTGAATGTTCTTTGGTTAAGAACTTCCCTTGATTCCAAAGTGGTTTTGGAATTTTCTCTTTCTTGCCTCTTGAGTTGGTTTATTTTCCCTTAGGAGCCATGATCTTAGTGGGTATTGGCTTAGTGATCACGGATAGACACACCAAATTTAGAGGTTTGCTTGTCCTCAAGCAAAAGAAAGGAAAAAGTGGGATATGAGGAGAGTCAAGTCCAAATTATGAAGGTGGGGGGAGGCCGAACTAGGATTTAAAGGGAAGGGGGTGGGTTTTCGAAAATTTTGAAGAAGATATGATAAAAGATATGATTTGTAAAAGATAAGTATGATAGGAAAAGGATGCACTTTAAAATTTAAAAGATATGAATAATATGAAAGATAATTGAAAAAGATAGCTTTGTTTTGAAAAAGATATTGTGAAGATTTGAAATAGATATTGATGAGTTGAAAAGATTTCAGAAGGAAAAGAGATAGATTTGTTTTGAAAAAGATTTGAAAAGAAGTTGAAGAGGATTCAAAAAAAAAGTTTATGTTTAGAATTAAGATACATTTGATATCTTTTGAAAAAGGATTTGAAAAATTACGATTTGTAACATGTTTTTGCAAGAAATCATGAATTAAAACATGAAAAATGGAAAAAATTTGAATTGAAAACAAAATTACCTACTCCCCACAATCCTGGCGTTAAACGCCCAACTGCTGCATGTTTTGGGCGTTTAACGCCCAACTGGTGCTTGGTCTGGGCGTTTAAAGCCCAGCTGTTGCTTCTAGTTGGCGTTAAACGCCAGAAACTCCTTTGTCACTGGACGTTTTTCTGAACGCCCAAGATGCTGTAAATCTGGCGTTTAACGCCCAGATGGCTATCTCTATCGGCGTTAAACACCCAGTAGATGCTCATTTTGGGCGTTTAATGCCCAAAACAACTCTTACTGGCTTTTTTGCACCAGTGAGCTTCTTTTTGCTGTTTTGTGCTCTGAATCCTTCTGTAACCCTGTGAACTTATGCAATTGATTCTTTACCTTGAAGGTTATTAATATTGAACTTACATAATTTAAAAATAAATAAAATGAAAAATAAAATAAAATAAAATAAAATAACAGAAAGAGTTTTGCTAATGGCTGGGTTGCCTCCCAGCAAGCGCTTCTTTATTGTCTTTAGATGGACCTTGCTGAGCTTTTAATCTAACTTCAGCCTTGAGTACTCTTGCTCAACATTGCCTTCAAGATAATGCTTGATAATGCTTGGTGACACACTTGTAATCGCATATGGTCCCCTCCACTGGGATTTCAGTTTCCCGGGGAATAGCCGGAGTCTAGAGTTAAACAGCAGGACCTTCTGTCCTGGTTCAAAGACCCTAGATGACTGCTTTCATTCATGCCACCTTTTTGCTTTCTCTTTGTAAAGCTTGTCATTTTTGAAAGTAGTGAGTCTGAATTCCTCTAGCTCATTCAGCTGGAGAAATCTTTTTTCTCCAGCTAATTTGGCATCAAAGTTCAGGAATCTGGTTGCCCAGTAGGCTTTGTGCTCCAGTTCCACGGGCAGATGACAAGCCTTACCATACACAAGCTGGTATGGAGAGGTCCCTATAGGAGTCTTGAATGCTGTTCTGTAAGCCCACAGAGCATCATCCAAACTTCTTGCCCAATCCTTTCTACGGGTACTTACAGTCCATTCCAGGATTCTTTTTAGTTCTCTGTTAGAGACTTCAGCTTGCCCATTTGTCTGTGGATGATATGGAGTTGCCACCTTGTGGCTAATTCCATACCAGACCATGGCAGAGTAAAGCTGTTTGTTGCAGAAGAGGGTGCCCCCATCACTGATTAGTACTCTAGGGACACCAAACCTGCTGAAGATGTATCTCTGGAAGAACTTCAGCACTGTCTTAGTATCATTAGTGGGTGTGGCAATGGCCTCTACCCATTTATATACATAGTCCACTGCAACCAGAATATAAGTGTTTGAGTATGATGGTGTGAAAGGCCCCATGAAGTCAATACCCCATACATCAAACAACTCAATCTCTAAGATTTCTTGTTGAGGCATGGCGTAACCATGAGGCAGATTACCAGCTCTCTGGCAACTATCACAGTTACGTATAAACTCTCGGGAATCTCTATAAAGGATAGGCTAGTAGAAGCCACATTGGAGGACCTTGGTGGCTGTTCGCTCACCTCCGAAGTGGCCTCCATATTGTGACCCATGGCAATGCCATAAGATCTTCTGTGCTTCTTCTCTAGGTACACACCTTCGGATTATTCCATCTGCACATCTCTTAAAGAGATAGGGTTCATCCCACAAGTAGTACTTTGCATTAGTAATTAATTTTTTCTTTTGTTGTCTGCTATACTCTTTGGGTATTAACCTTGCAGCTTTATAGTTTGCAGTGTTTGCAAACCATGGTGTTTCCTGAATGGCGAACAAATGCTCATCCGAAAAGGTTTCAGAGATCTCAATAGAGGGAAAGGACGTCCCTTCTACTGACTCTATCCGAGACAGATGATCAGCCACTTGGTTTCTGTCCCTTTTCTGTCTCTTATTTCTATATCAAACTCTTGCAGAAGCAACACCCATCTTATGAGCCTGGGTTTTGAATCCTACTTTGTAAGTAGATATTTAAGAGCAGCATGGTCAGTGTACACAATCACTTTTGATCCTACCAAGTATGATCTAAACTTGTCAATGGCATAAACCACTGCAAGTAATTCTTTTTCTGTGGTTGTGTAATTTTTCTGGGCATTATTTAAAACACGACTATCATAATAAATGACATGCAGAAGCTTGTCATGCCTCTGCCCCAATACTGCACCAATGGCATGGTCACTGGCATCACACATTAGTTCGAATGGTAATGTCCAGTCTGGTGCAGAAATGACTGGTGCTCTGACCAGCTTAGCTTTCAGAGTTTCAAACGCCTGCAGACACTCTGTGTCAAACACAAATGGCGTGTCAGCAGCTAACAGGTTGCTTAAAGGTTTTGCAATTTTTGAAAAATCCTTTATAAACCTCCTATAGAATCCTGCATGCCCCAGAAAGCTTCTGATTGCCTTAACATTGGCAGGTGGTGGTAATTTTTCAATTACCTCTACCTTAGCTAGATCCACCTCTATTTCCTTGTTCGAAATCTTGTGCCCAAGGACAATCCCTTCAGTCACCATAAAGTGACATTTTTTCCAGTTTAAAACCAGGTTGGTCTCTTGGCATCTTTTCAGAACCAGTGTTAGGTGATCAAGGCAGGAGCTGAATGAGTCTCCATATACTGAAAAGTCATCCATGAAGACTTCCATAAATTTTTCCACCATATCAGAGAAAATAGAGAGCATGCATCTCTGAAAGGTTGCAGGTGCATTACACAGCCCAAATGGCATCCTTCTGTAGGCAAATACTCCAGATGGACATGTGAATGCTGTTTTCTCTTGATCCTGGGGATCTATTACAATTTGGTTGTAGCCTGAATAGGCATCCAAAAAGCAATAATAATCATGACCTGCTAGTCTTTCCAGCATCTGGTCTATGAATGGTAAAGGGAAATGATCCTTTCTGGTGGCTGTATTGAGCCTTTTGTAGTCAATACACATGCGCCACCTTGTAACTGTTCTTGTAGGAACCAGTTCATTTTTTTCATTATGAACCACTGTCATGCCTCCCTTTTTGGGGACAACTTGGACAGGGCTCACCCAGGGGCTATCAAAAATAGGATAAATAATCCCAGCCTCTAGTAACTTGGTGACCTATTTCTGCACCACTTCCTTCATGGCTGGATTTAGCCGCCTTTGTGGTTGAACCACTGGCTTAGCATCATCCTCCAATAGGATTTTTTGCATACATCTAGCTGGGCTTATGCCCTTAAGGTCACTTATGGACCACCCAAGAGCTGTCTTGTGTGTCCTTAGCACTTGGAGTAGTGCTTCCTCTTCCTGTGGATTTAAAGCAGAGCTTATGATCACTGGAAAAGTGTCACCTTCTCCCAGAAATGCATATTTCAGAGATGGTGGTAATGGTTTGAGCTCGGGTTTAGGAGGTTTTTCCTCTTCCTGAGGAAGTTTCAGAGGCTCTTTCAATTCCTCTGAATCCTCCAGATTAGGCTGAACATCTTTAAAGATGTCTTCTAGCTCTGATTCGAGACTCTCAGTCATGCTGATCTCCTCTACCAAAGAGTCAATAAGATCAACTTTCATGCAGTCTTTTGGTGTGTCTGGATGCTGCATGGCTTTAACAGCATTCAACTTAAACTCATCCTCATTGACTCTCAAGGTTACTTCCCCCTTTTGGATGTCAATGAGAGTTCGTCCAGTTGCTAGGAAAGGTCTTCCTAGGATGAGAGTAGCACTCTTGTGCTCCTCCATTTCCAGCACTACAAAGTCAGTGGGGAAGGCGAATGGCCCAACCCTGACAATCATGTCTTCAATCACGCCTGATGGGTATTTGATGGAGCCATCAGCAAGTTGGAAACATATCCGGGTTGGTTTGACTTCTTCAATTAAACCAAGCTTTCTGATAGTAGATGCAGGTATTAGGTTGATGCTTGTCCCAAGATCACATAAAGCTGTCTTGGTGCATTCACCCTCTAATATGCATGGTATCATAAAGCTCCCGGGATCTTTAAGCTTTTCTGGGAAGCTTTTCAGAATGACTGCACTGCATTCTTCAGTGAGGAGAACTCTTTTAGTTTCTCTCCAATCCTTCTTATAACTCAAGATCTCTTTCATGAACTTGGCATAAGAAGGTATTTGCTCAAGTGCCTTTGCAAATGGAATCTTTATTTCAAGAGTCTTGAGATAGTCTGCAAAGCGGGCAAATTGCTTATCCTGCTCCTCTTGGCAGAGTTTTTGAGGATAAGGTATCTTGGCTTTGTATTCTTCTACCTTAGTTGCTGTAGGTTTATTTCCTACAGAGATGGTTGGAGAAGCCTTTTTAGAGGGTTTACTATCAGAACTTGTGTGTGTCTGATCCCTCACTGGCGTTTGGATGCCAGGGTTAGAAGCTTGATTGGCGTTGGACGCCAGCTTCTTACCTGTTTCTGGCGTTTGAACGCCAGAACTAAGCTTCCATTGGGCGTTTAACACCAGCTCCTTGCCTGTTTCTGGCATTTGAACGCCAGAATTGTTCCTCTCTGGGCTCTTACTATCCTCAAAGCGATTTTGGATGATATTTTGCTCATCCTCTGTCAGTTGTTCTTTCCTTGGCTTTCTGCTACTCTGGAGTGAGGTATTTAATGTTTTTCCACTTCTTAATTGAACTGCCTGGCACTCTTCTGTTATCTGCTTTGATAACTGCTGTTTTGTCTGATTCAATTGTGCCTCCATATTTTTATTAGCATTTTTAGTGTCTTGTAGTATCTCCTTGAATTCTGCTAGCTATTTTGTTAGAAAGCACAATTGTTGATTGAGTTCAGCAACTTATTCTGGAGGACCGAGTTCAGTAGACACTGCTTTGGCTTCTTCTTTGATGGAGGACTCACTGCTTATGTACAGATGCTGATTTCTGGCAACTATATCAATAAGCTCTTGGGCCTTTTCAATAGTTTTTCTCATGTGTATAGATCCACCAGCTGAGTGGTCTAAGGACATCTGAGATCCTTCTGTAAGCCCATAGTAGAAGATGTCTAATTGCACCCACTCTAAAAACATTTCAGAGGGGCATTTCTTTAGCATCCCTCTGTACCTCTCCCAGGCATTGTAAAGGGATTCGTCATCCTCTTGTTTAAAGCCTTGGATGTCCAGCCTTGGCTGTGTCATCCTTTTTGGAGGGAAATATTGATTCAGGAATTTGTCTGATAACTGTTTCCATGTCCTTATGCTTGTTGTGGGTTGGTTATTTAACCACCTTTTAGCATGATCTTTTACAGCAAATGGAAACAGTAACAGTCTGTATACATCCTGATCTACCTCCTTGTCACGTACTGTGTCAGCAGTTTGCAAGAATTGTGCCAGAAACTCAGTAGGTTCTTCCTGTGGAAGACCGGAATACTGGCAGTTTTGCTGCACCATGACAATGAGCTGAGGATTTAGCTCAAAACTGCCTGCTTTGATAGGGGGTATACAGATACTACTCCCATATGCAGCAGTAGTGGGATTAGCATATGATCCCAGAGTTCTTCTGGACTGTTCATTTTCACTTAGATCCATAATGGATAAAATGAAATTGATGTGAATTGCAAAGAAGATATATTTTTATTTTTATTTTATTGAAGTAGAACAAACCAAATTATTAAGATAAATAAAAATAATAAGATAAAATAAAATAAAATAATTAGAAATTAAAATGTAGATTTCGAAAATCAAGGGAAAAATAAATTTGAAAATGAAAATAATTGCTTAATTGAGAAGATTGAAAAACTCTGGATATGATTTTTGAAAAAGATTTTGAATTTTGAAAGGATTTGACTTTAAAATAAAAATCTGAATTTTTAAAAGTAATTTTTGAATTTAATGAGGAAAGAGAAAAACAATAAAATGACACAAGACTTAAAATTTTTTTGATCTAATGCTCCTTATTTTCAGAAATTTGGAGGAAAAACACCAAGGAAGACCAAACTTAAAAATTTTAAGATCAAGACAAAAGAAAGATTCAAGAACACCTTGAAGATTCACAAGAACATGAAGAACAAAAAGTCAAAAGACTCAAAGGACTCAAGAACATAAAAAAGAACACCAAACTTAAAATTTTTAGAAAACCAAATACAAATTTTCGAAAATTAAATAAACTAACAAGAAAACACCAAACTTAAAACTTGACACAACATTTAATCAAAGAAAAATTATTTTTGGAAAAGTTTTAAAAGGAGGATACCCAATCACCAAGAACATAAGCACAACGCTCTAGCCAATTGAGCTATAAATTTAACGTATTTTACTAAGGTATTTAATAAATAAAAAAAATTTTGAAAACTAAAAATTTGAAAAAGCACAAGAAAAACAAGAAAAGACACAAAACAAGACAAACCAAAGATCAAACAAGTAAAATAAACAAGAACAACTTGAAGATTAAGAAAGAACAATGAACACAAATTAAAAAATTTAAAAGAGAATAAAAACATGCAATTGACACCAAACTTAAAATATGAAACTAAACTCAAACAGAAAAACTCAATTATCAGTTTATAAAATTTTTGAAAAATTTAAAAAGAGAAAATAAGGATTTAAAAAAAAAAGAAATTTCAACCAAAAACAATAATAGAAGACTCTAAACCAAAAAGAAAAATTTTTCCTAATCTAAGCAACAAAATAAACCGTCAGTTGTCCAAACTTGAACAATCCCCGGCAACGGCGCCAAAAACTTGGTGCACGAAATTGTGATTCACACTTTTCACAACTCCGCACAACTAACCAGCAAGTGCACTGGGTCGTCCAAGTAATACCTTAGGTGAGTAAGGGTCGATCCCACGGAGATTGTTGGCTTGAAGTAATCTATGGTTATCTTGTAAATATTAGTCAGGAGATTAATTATGATTATTAGTTTGAATTGCGAAAAATAAAATAGCATGAAATAAATACTTGTTATGCAGTAATGGAGAATATGTTGGAGTTTTGGAGATGCTTTGTCTTCTGAATCTCTGCTTTCCCCTTGTCTTCTTCTTCAGGCACGCAAGGTTCCTCCTATGGCAAGCTGTGTGTTGGTGGATCACCGTTGTCAATGGCTACCATCCGTCCTCTCAGTGAAAATGGTCCAGGTGCGCTGTCACCGCACGGCTAATCATCTGTTGGTTCTCACTTATGCTGGAATAGGATCCATTGATCCTTTTGCGTCTGTCACTACGCCCAACCCTTGTGAGTTTGAAACTCGTCACAGTCATTCAATCCCTGAATCCTACTCGGAATACCACAGACAAGGTTTAGACTTTCCGGATTCTCAAGAATGCTGCCAATGGATTCTAGCTTTTACCACGAAGATTCTGTTTAAGGAATCCAAGAGATACTCATTCAATCGAAGGTAGAACGGAAGTGGTTGTCAGGCACGCGTTCATAGATTGAGAATGGTGATGAGTGTCACGGATCATCACATTCATCATATTGAAGAGCGAATGAACATCTTAGATAGAAACAAGCGTGTTTGAATAGAAAACAGAAATAATTGCATTAATTCGTCGAGACACAGCAGAGCTCCTCACCCCCAACAATGGAGTTTAGAGACTCATGCTGTAGAGATACAATGTCAAATTTGAAAATGTCATGAGGTGCAAAATAAATCTCTAAAAGTTGTTTAAATAATAAACTAGTAACCTAGGTTTACAGAAAATGAATAAGCTATGATAGATAGTGCAGAAATCCACTTCTGGGGCCCACTTGGTGTGTGCTGGGGCTGAGACTTGAGCTTTACACGTGCCTAGGCTGTTTCGTGAGTTAAACGCCAGGTTGTAACCTGTTTTGGGCGTTTAACTCCAACTTGTAACCTGTTTCTGGCATTTAACGCCAGAATGCAACATAGAGCTGGCGTTGAATGCCAGTTTATGTCGTTTATCCTTGAGAAAAGTATAAACTATTATATATTTCTGGAAAGCCCTGGATGTCTACTTTCCAACGCAATTGAGAGCGTGCCATTTGGACTTTTGTAGCTCTAAAAAATCCATTTCGAGTGCAGAGAGGTCAGAATCCAACAGCATCGGCAGTCCTTTTTCAGCCTAAATCAAATTTTTGCTCAGCTCCCTCAATTTCAGCCAGAAAATACCTGAAATCACAGAAAAACACACAAACTCATAGTAAAGTCCAGAAATATGAATTTTGCCTAGAAACTAATAAAAATATACTTAAAAACTAACTAAAACATACTAAAAACTACATGAAATTAACCCCAAAAAGCGTATAAAATATCCGCTCATCACCAAGCTTCATAGAGGGATTCGCCTTCCTTCTGTCTGAAGGTTTGGACTTCCACTCTAAGCTTACTCAATTTTTGAGGTGGAAAGAACTTTGCCAAGAAGGCATTGACCAGCTTTTCCCAAGAGTTCAGGCTTTCTTTAGGTTATGAGTCCAACCATGTCCTAGCTCTGTCTCTTACAGCAAAAGGGAAGAGCATAAGTCTGTAGACCTCAGGGTCAACCCCATGGGTCTTAACAGCGTCACAGATTTGCAAGAATTCAGCTAAAAACTGATGAGGATCTTCCAATGGAAGTCCATGATACTTGCAATTCTGCTGCATTAGAGAAACTAATTGAGGCTTAAGCTCAAAGTTGTTTGCTCCAATTGCAGGAATTGAGATGCTCCTTCCACAGAAGTCAGAAGAGGGTGCAATAAAGTCACCAAGTATCTTCGTTGCATCTCCACCATTATTGTTGGGTTCGGCCATGTCTTCTTCTTTTTCAAAAAATTCTGTCAGGTCCTCTCCAAAGTGTTGTGCTTTAGCTTTTCTTAGCTTCCTCTTTAGAGTTCTTTCAGGTTCCGGATCAGCTTCAACAAGAATGTTCTTATCCTTGCTCCTGCTCATATGAAAGAGAAGAGAACAAGAAAGTATAGAATCCTCTATGTCACAGTATAGAGATTTCTTGAGGTGTCAGAGGAAAACAAGAACAGAGGGATGAGGTAGGTAGATAAAAATTCGAACATATGAAGAAGGAGAGAGAGTCCGAATTGCTAATTGAGGAGGAGTGTTAGTCCTTAAATAGAATAAGGTGAGGAGGGGGAAAGAATTCGAATTTAAATTAAAATAAAAGGAAAATATTTTTGTTTTTATTTTAAAATGTAGTTAGAATTTGAAAATTAGAAAGGGAAATAAAATGAAATTTAAAAACTAAATAAATTACTTAATTAAAAAGATTTTTGAAAAAGTGGTTAGTGATTTTCGAAAATGAGAGAGAGAAAAGTAGTTAGGTGGTTTTGAAAAAGATATGATTGAAATTGAAAACTTTTAAAATAAAATAAAAAAAAAATCAAGTAGTTAATTTGAAAAGATTTGAAAATCAATTTTAAAAAGATAAGAAGTTAGAAAAGATTTTGAAATTGATTTTGAAAAAGATATGATTGAAATTTATTTTGAAAGAGATTTAAAACGGAAATAAAAAAGATTTGATTTTGAAAATTAAAGTTGATTACTTGACTAACAAAAAACTAAAAGATATGATTTTAAAATTTAAAGATTGAACCTTTCTTAATAGGCAAGTAACAACTTGAGATTTTTGAATCAATCACATTAAATATTAGCATTAATTTTGAAAAATTATGAAGATTTGAAAAAGATTTGAATTAAAAACTAACTTACCTCCTTTGTGTTGTCTTGGCGTTAAACGCCCAGAATGTTATTCATTCTGGCGTTTAACGCCCAAAATGCTACCCTTTTGAGCGTTTAACGCCCCCTGGCTGGCGTTTAACGCCAGTTTTCCTTCCTCACTGGGCGTTTTGAACGCCCAGCTTTTTCTCTATAATTCCTCTGCTGTATGTTCTGAATCTTCAATTCTCTATATTATCGACTTGAAAAGACATAATTTTGAAAATTTTTGAATTTTTAATGATGAGAGAGAAAAACAACAGAATGAAACTAAACATGGAAAATCAAGATCAAAACAGATAATGCATGCAAGAACACTTTGAATGCCAAGATGAACACCAAGAACACTTTGAAGAATATGATGAACATCAAGAACACATTTTTTAAAATTTTTCAAGAAAATAAAGACACGTAAGACTCCAAACTTAGAAGTTTGTATATTAGGGACAATAACAATTTGAAAATGCATATGAAAAACAACAAAAGACACTAAACAGGAGAATTTAAATATCAGAACAAAGAAAATCATGAAGAACAACTTGAAGATCAACAAAGAACATAATGCATAAAGTTTCGAAAAAAGCAAGAAAAAGAAAACATGTAATTGACACCAAACTTAAAATTTGACACTAGACTCAAACACAAAATATTTTTGGTTTTATGGTTTTATAATTTTTTTTTTGTATTTCTCGAGAGTGCTTTGAAAAAAAAGAAAAATAAGGAATTCAAAATTCTTAATGAGAATTCCAGGAATCATGCAATGTTAGTCTAAAGCTCCGGTCCAGGAATTAGACATGGCTTACTAGCCAGCCAAGCTTTAAGTGAAAGCTTCGGTCCAAAACACTAGATATGGCCAATGGCCAGCCAAGCTTCAGCAGAGCATTACATACAACAGCCAAATTGATGGGAATCAAAAGGCTCCTGCAATGATAAGTGGAAGCCTCGGTCCAAAAAATTAGACATGGCTTGACAGCCAGCCAGGCTTCAACAGATCAAGATGAAACTCTAGAATTCATTCTTAAAAATCTGAAGAATTTTTAGAAAACTAAACATATTTTATTTTGTTCTTCAGAAAATTTTTTTTTCTAAAATAAAAATAAAATAAAATTACCTAATCTGAGCAACAAGATGAACTGTCAGTTGTCCAAACTCGAACAATCCCCAGCAACGGTGCCAAAAACTTGGTGCACAAAATTACAATCACACTTTTGCAATTCCGCACAACTAACCAGCAAGTGCACTGGGTCGTACAAGTAATACCTTACGTGAGTAAGGGTCAATCTCACGGAGATTGTCGGCTTGAAGCAAGCTATATTCATCGTTGTAAATCTCAGTTAGGCGAATTCAAATAGTCTTGAAGTTTTGATAATTAAAATATAATTAAAACAGAAAATAAGATAGAAATACTTATGTAATTCATTGGTAGGAGTTTCAGATAAGCGTATGAAGATGCTTTGTTGCTTCTAAACCTCTTCTTTTCTACTGCCTTCTTCCAACCATGCGTACTCCCTTCCATGGCAAGCTGTATGTTGGGGGATCACCGTTGTCAATTGCTACCGTCCGTCCTCTCAGTGAAAATGGTCCGGCTACGGGTTACGTAGGGCTAATCATCTGTCGGTTTTCACTCATGTTGGAATAGGATCCATTGATCCTTTTGCATCTGTCACTACGCCCAACACTCGCAAGTTTGAAGCTCGTCACAGTCATCCCATCCCAGATCCTACTTGAAATACCATAGACAAGGTTTAGACTTTCCGAATCTCAAGAATGCTGCCAATTGATTCTAGCTTATACCCCGAAGACTCTGATCTCACGAAATGGAGGGCTCTTTTGTCAGGAGAGGCAACCATGCGTCGTGAACCAGGAGGCTAAGAGATACACACTCAAGCTATTGCAGATAGAACGGAGGTGGTTGTCAGGCACGCGTTCAAGAGTGAGAATAATGATGAGTGTCACGGATCATCACATTCATTAGGTTGAAGTACGAGTGAATATCTTAGAATAAGAATAAGCTCGAATTGAATAGAAGAACAATAGTACTTTGCATTAATTCATGAAGAACAGCAGAGCTCCACACCTTAATCTTTGGGATGTAGAAACTCCACTGTTGAAAATATAGAAGTGAAAATAGGGTAGACATGGCCGAGTGGCCAGCCTCCCATGGAGGTCTCAGAACGTAAAAGTTACATAATATGTTCCAGAGATATTTAAAATACAATAGTAAAAGGTCCTATTTATAATGAACTAGTAGCCTAGGGTTTACAGAAATGAGTAAATGATGCAGAAATCCACTTCCGAGGCCCACTTGGTGTGTTCTTGGGCTGAGCATTGAAGCTTTCACGTGCATAGGCTATTCCTGGAGTTAAACGCCAGCTTTGGTGCCAGTTTGGGCGTTTAACTCAAATTCTGGTGCCAGTTTGGGCGTTTTACGCCAGAATTCCTTGGGATGACTTTGAACGCCAGTTTGGGCAATCAAATCCCAGGCAAAGTATGAACAATTATATATTGCTAGAAAGCCCAGGATGTCTACTTTCCAACGTAATTGAGAGCGCGCCAATTGGGTTTTCGTAGCTCTATAAAATTCACTTCGAATGAAACAGGGTCAGAATCCAACAACATCTGTAGTCCTTTTTCAGCCTCTGAATAAGATTTTTGCTCAGCTCCCTCAATTTCAGCCAGAAAATACCTAAAATCACAGAAAAATACACAAACTCATAGTAAAGTCCAGAAATGTGATTTTTATTTAAAAACTAATAATTATATACTAAAAACTAACTAAATCAAACTAAAATCTACCTAAAAACAGTGCCAAAAAGCGTATAAATTATTCGCTCATCACAAACCCTTTTTCCTCACAACCAGAAGAGTGACACATTCTAATTACATTCCAAGGGAGAACGACCCGATGTTTAATTACTCTCGGTTTATATGTTTTGAATTTAACATTTGATCGATGTTCAATTGATGGGTTTGGACTATACTTGCAACGGACAAATTCTATTTTTAGTGTGAAAATCCAAACCTATGCTTTTTGGCATCGTCATGCAACAGAGAGACTAATCCGAGAGTTGCTGTCCGGATTTTGTGTCGGGTTTGGCACTATAACTGATATGTGATGTCACAGCCAATAGGACAGACATTCATCATCTGCATCTTCTATATGCTTGCTTACTTTGATTATTTGAGTTTGCCTAATTGTATAATATGTCTACTTGCTTCATGAATTACTTGTATTATATGTATGACACTACCTGTGCTTTTCTTGCTTGCATTATCTGTGTTTGTTTGGTGCTGAGGAGGTTAGGTAGGCGTTGGCAATGGGATCGCACGGAGGGTAGGTTAGTAAAGGCTGTGGGACAGCGGTGACTAGTTTTAGTTAGAATCCCCAAAGATTAGATACGTTGTATATTATTTACAGTTTAAGTTATTTATTTTTGCTAAGCTTGAATATCTGTTTGGTATGAAGCTCTAGGATTTTCTCTGGCGTCCTGGGGTCTTACATCTTACATTACTGGGTACTGTTACCATACTGAGAACCTCCGGTTCTCATTCCATATGTTGTTGTTATTTTTCAGATGCAGGTCACAACCCACCTCAGTGAGTTGCTTGAAGGTAGCAGATCAGAGAATCTTATTCTATTTTGTTGTCATTTTTGGTTATTTTGATTAGTACTCTCACTTTTTTATTTACTTTTGCTTTAGAGGCTTATTTTGAGAGTGATATTCTGTATAAGCTGTTTACTTTCAGAACTCTGTATGTCAGTATTTAACTATTCGGCCCAAACTCCACGGGATGTGGCTAGTATCTTATGATTATTATACTCTTATATAATTACATATATCTTGTTACCTTACATAGTGGATCTTATCTATTACGCTTTTAGCTTCGTGTGAACGTTCACTCTTTGTAATTCTATATTAGAGCTTATTTCCTTCATCGGGCTTCTAGAATTATTATTCCTTATATATATATATATATATATGCCTTAGAATTGTCGTAACCTTGATTAACCTTTACTTTACGACATGAAGTAAGGCTTAAGGTAATTAGGGTGTTACATTTAGTGGTATCAGAGCGGTTCGTTCTCGTGAGCCTGAGGGATGGATCGATTGTGCTTCATTACATACTCTGGGTCATTTTTCTTTCATGCTATTTAGGTTATCTACTTGATATTTCATAGCATGCTTGTTTGTGAGTGCCTTTTTGGAATAATTGAAGCACTAGGCTTTTGATATTGAGACTGATCACCTTGATATCAAATGTTTGGTGTAGACTGGAACCCTAATGGCTACTCATGGACGAGGTCGTACATGTTCACGAAGAGAGAGTAGAAATGAGCAACCGGACGATAACCATGCCGAGTTCATGGCGGCAATGGCTAATCTTACGAGTACCATGGAGGAGAATGCTGCTGCGACTCTGCAAGCTGTGCAGAGGCTGGGTCAATTGGCGGGAAATGGGAGCGGTTATGGAAATGGGAACGAAAATGGAGAAGGAGATGGTAATGACTTGGTAGGTGCTCCAATGACTTTGGCTTCATTTCTGAACGTTCATCCACCAACTTTCAGAGATTCGACCAACTCAACTGAAGCAGACAATTGGTTCCGAGCTATGGAGTGCGCACTACAGGCTCAACATGTCTCGGCTAACCAATACGTGGAGTTTGCGGCTTATCAACTGTTAGGAGACACACAACATTGGTGGCAAGGAGAGTGCCAGTCGATGCAACTTCCGAATGCAGAAATCTCTTGGGATGCGTTTCAAATGGCATTCTATAAGAAGTACTTTCCTGAATCTGCAAGGGAAGCGATGGAGATGGAACTTTTGCAGCTGAAGCAAGGTTCCTTATCTATGGCGGACTATACTAGCCAATTTGAAGAGCTTTATAGGTTCTCTAGGGTGTGTCAGGGTGCCCCGGAGACCTATGAAAGTTGGAAGTGCATCAAGTATCAAAGGGGCTTGAAGGATAACATCATGACTGCGGTGGCTCCTTTGGAGATTCGGATTTTCTCCGATCTGGTGAACAAGGCGAGAGTTGTTGAGGAATATGCATAGACGGTAGCCTCATCAAGGGACACTCATGGAGGAAACACTAATAGGGAGCGCGACGATTACCTTCGACCAAGGGGACAAAACTTCAAGAGAAATGGTGAAGGGAAACGGTCAAAAACTTACTCGCCTGGTATGAAATGTCAAGAGTGTGGGAACTACCATCCGAATAAGCCATGCTGGTTGGGTATGAAACTATGTTACAAGTGTGGCACACCGGGACATTTGGTTAGAGATTGTCCACACCGAGGAACACATAAGGCGGGTCGATCACAACAACAGGGTTGAGGTAATTATGAAGCCGGTAACCAGACCTTAACTTATTTTCATACTATAGACTATCGCCGTTCATGTTGAAAAAGTTTTAAAGTTTAGAATGATTTTTTAATTTGGTTTGGAACTTTGGTTTAAAAGATTTGATTTTGAAACTAGGACTGGAACTTTTCGATTAAATGATACGATTTAAAAAGGAAAGTGAGTTCTATGATTTTGTTAAATTGTGATTTTGGTTTGTAATTTAACTTATCGAAAGGGATTCAAATTGAAAGGTCCTGATTTAAGGATTTTAATGAATCTAGGAAAATCATGCTTTAAAGTGATTGATTTACAAATAAATGATTTTTGACTCTTCTGAGAAAGTTTTGACAATGAACTCATTTAGATTGAACTTGTTTTAAAGGTTTTCGAAAAATATTATAAAATCGGTATTTGGTTTAAGGAAAAATTTTCAGATTCTAAATGACGATAATTAGAGTGACGCAGCGGAAGCGAGAGAGAACATCGACACGGTAGGATGATGATGAATGAGATGCTTTGGCAACTTGTTGGGTTGATAACATTGATAGTAGAATGCTTCGTGGAGAATATATATATATTGCGTGATTCGATTTTTCGAGGGCGAAAATTTTATTAGGAGGGGAGAATGTAAGAACCGGAGTTTTTCATGTAAAACTATTTTAATAAAATAATTTTAATGTCTGGAATAGATTCAAAATTTATAAGTTTTAATTTGAAAATATAAAGGTGAAATTCGATTTCGATGAATTTTTTGAGTTGGAAAATGTATCTTTTTCGAAACGTTTTTGTAAAAATACGTACTGGCACTTAAGTTAGCAGTACTGGCTCTAGTCTGTCCAGTACCGCGTATTTTGGAAAATAAGATTTTGAAAGTTGATTTATTATTTTGAAAGGATAAAAATAATTTAGAATCGGAAACCGGGCGCTAATTTTAAAGGTTTTGGCCCAAAGTGGGTCAAACGGACCAAAAATGCTAACGGGTTGGACCGGGCCCAAACCGGACCCAAGGCCCAACATATATGCTCATTTAATGAGCATTTCAGCCCATTCCACTTCATTTTGGGAAGAGGGGTGCTGATGGTGGTGAAGGGAGAAGAGAAGAGAAGTTACTATTTATTTTCTCCTTCATTTGACCATAACTTGAGCTACGAAACTCCAATTGACGAGCCATTTGCGGCCACGCGAAGCTCTTGTCAAAATCTTCGTTTCTATCTAAGCAAACCTGGTAAGAAATTGCATCGCAATCTCCAGTTTCCAGCCCTAGAATTCTGCATTTTTGGGGTTATAGTTTTGAGTAGATTTTATGGTTTTGCTTGTTTAGGTGATCTCTAGTAGTGGATAATTGTTGGATTTTACCCCTAATCTCGTTGGGTAAGGTAAGGTTTCACTAAACCCTTGTGTTTAGTTGTTTTGTGTATCTTAGGTTTTGATTTTGATATATATATATATATATATATATATATATATATATATATATATATATATATATATATATGATGTTAGTTTGAGCTTTGGTGGCTTGTTGGTGAGTTAAAAGCTTGTTGGACTCCAATCTTGGTGCGGTGTGCATTTTGGAGAGCAGCCAAGGTATTGTTTCGGTATCTTCTATGTAATATGTAATATCTCTGGACACTTAGGCTAGTGGACCATAGGATAGGATTGAAATTTAGATGTTGATGAATATGATGTATGATGACTTTGAGAATGTGTAGCATGATGATGGGGTATTGATGTTGTGTTGAGATAGTTGTTGGATGATTATTATGATAATGATGGGTGGTAAGTGATGGATCTATGTATGCAAAATTATTGATGTGTAATGTTGTTGTGAAAATGTTCTTGGTGAATTTGGAGAATTATGAGTCTTTATGATGGTTTTGGATGTTGTTGAATGATGATTATGATGTGTGATGATTTATGTTGATGATGATTATTGGTATTTAATGATTATGAAGGTTGATGATGAATGTGTGAATTATTGTTGTTCATGAGTGATAAACCACTATTTTATGATTTATCTTGTGTTCAATTGAGTGGTTTCATCAAGTCTTTACCCACTTATTCATATGATTTGCATGATTTTACAATCCCTTCCAAGTTTTGTTCTATGGTTGAAAACTTGCTTTCTAGAGACCTTTAATCTGTATATTTTAATTCACCTTTATACCATTTGATGCCGTGATCTGTGTGTTAAGTGTTTTAGGCTTCATAGGGCAGGAATGGATTAGAGAATGGAGAGGAAGCTTGCAAAAATAGAAGGAACACAAGAAACCAAGGAGATAACCAGTGAGCATTGATGCGCGCGCATGGCTCACGCGAGCGCGCGATATGAAGAAATTTGCAGCGACGCGTGCGCGTGCCTGACGCGTACGCGTGGATTAGAGTTTGCACAAAAGACGCGTGCGCGTGCCTGACGCGTACGCGTGACAAGGAAAATCACAAAACGACGCGCACGCGTGACTGACGCGTACGTGTGACTTGCGCGATCTGCAGAAATAACAGAAAATACTGGGGGCGATTTCGGGCCGAGTTTTGACCCAGTTTCTGGCCTAAAAACATAGACTAGATCCAGGGAATGTGCAGAGACTCAACACACATTCTCATTAGCATAGTTTTTAGTTTTTTAAATCGGAATCTAGAGAGAAAATTACTCCTCATCTAGGTTTTCTTTACATTCATAGTTTCATAGTTTATTGCTTTTGCTTTGGATATTGAAGAGTCATCACCTCCGTTGAAGAAATTATTCTAGTTTGTTTTCTTACTCTTTTATTTATTCCATATTCTTAATTCTTGTTTAGAGTTATAATTGAATTATTTTCATGGATTGTTAATGCAAAGAATTACTTTTATTTTTAATTAAATCGCAGTTATTGTCTATCATGTCTTTCTTTTATTCCCTTTTTAATTCTATGCAAGTAATTCTCATGTTAATGGAGTAGATTCCCAACTTGACATGGGGGTTGATTAAAAGGAGACACTTGAGTTGGAATGCTCAAGTGATTAGTTAAATTGGAAGTTGTTGGCTAATTCTGTATTTACTAACGCTAGACCTTCCCAAGGGAGAGGACTAGGATTTGCGAATAAGAGTTAGCTCAATCACTTGACTTTCTTTTATTCAGTAAGGGTTAACTAAGTGAAAATAACAACCTCTTTACACTACACTTGAGAACATTCCAACAAGGACAGAACTTCCAATTAATCATCCCCCCAGTCATGGCCTTTTATTTTGAATAATATAAATCTCTTTTAATTTTCATTGCTTTAATTTACAATCATATGCTTGTGCCCATTGCCCAAACTCAAAACTTTCCAGAAAATTCTTGATTAATAAATTAGCATCCTTTTTAGCAACTCGTTGGGAGACGACCTGTGACTCATACTCCCAGTATTTTTATTCTAATTTTTGTGACAACCTTTCTAAATTGATGAGGTGGATCTTAGCTGGTTAAGAACTATACTCGTAACGTATTTCCTAAATCGAATTCTTAATTGGCCGACTTCCGCCTTACGCATCATTTTTTGGCGCCGTTGCCGGAGAGTTGCAATAGCGTGCTAAATTATTAATTAGTGTACATATTTTTATTTTACTTGCATATTTTATTTTATTTTATTACCATGAGCTGTATGTTTCTTTCATTGAATGACGCGTTCGTTGCCTGATCCGAGCTTAGCCACATTCCCTGAAATTGAAAGAACTATTTCACGTATTAGGTGAGCTCGGCGTAGGCTAGCCTTTGACGGTGGTGAAGTGATTGTTATTGATTCACCAGTCTCATCTGAGGGCGAATCTGAACCGCCATCTGAGGGAGAAACAAGCTCCTTTACTACTAATTCAGTTGATTCACGTGCAGATAACATGGCAGCACCTAGGAGGATTATGATGACAAGTCATCTTATGCTAGCTTTTCAAGCATTTTTCACTTGTTTCATTAGGTTTTATGCACTTTCTTGCGTTAGAAGTAAGTAATTTAAAGTGGATTTGCATGGTTTTGTTAAATCAATGAACCATCCTTTATTTGACACTAAATCATGAGGTTTAAGCTAAGATTAGTTAGTTTTTGAATAATTTATGAACCTTGTGAATTTGGTGATGCTTTGATTGGTTGTTTTGATTACTTGTAGGTGAAGAAATGGTTGAAAAAGGAATTTTTGGCACGCTTTTGAAGTTAAAGCACGCTTTGGACCTTAGGTCACGCTTTAGAAAGCGTGACCCAAGGTACAAAAGTGTGGCGCACAAAGGAGGTAAGGGCGCTCAATTCAATCACTTAATTGAGCGCCAGTGGAAGCACCAAAGGCAAGGCCATGGCGCAGCATGACCAAAGAACCAAAGAAAGCATGGCGTTAAGTTAGTTTACCTAACTGAGCGCTATAAGAAACAAAGAAAGCACGGGCGCTCAGTTAACTTTGTTACCTTTATTGGGCACCCCATGAAAGAAATTAAAGCACAAGCAAGCAGAAGGGGGCAGCCAGGAATCGAACCCATGAACCATGCATGAATGGAGCGCCACTTTGCCAAGGAAATTGACACCCAATTGCATCCACCAAGATTCGAACAAGGGAGCTCCTCACTAACAAGGCATGAAGCGCTACAAACCTTCACTCAGCATTGGGCAACATTGCACTCAACAAGGCGCGAACTTGGAGCCTCCTTGCACAAGCACAAAGGGCGCTCATTTGCCTTTCTTCACTGAGTGCTACCTTGTGAAAAGAAAATTGGCTGAATTGCACTCATCAAGATTCGAAGAGGGGGTTGCCACCCAAAGTTTGGAACACTACGTTATTTCTTCTAACTGAGCACTATGAGCGCTACTCCAAGGCTTTGTCACGCAACAAATGGGCCAAGGAAACAAACATGGGGCACTCAGTTAAGTAACATAACTGAACGTTCCCCTGGAGCCAGGCATGAACCAAAATAAGCCAAGGAAAGGCAATGGGTAGCGCTCAGTTAGTTTAGTTAACTGAACGCTTCCCTGGGAGCTGCATGATAAATCACTATTTTATAGTTTATCTTGTACTCAATTGAGTGGTTTTTATTAACTCTTTACCCACTTATTCATACTATTTGCATGGTTTTATATCTCCTTCCTAATTATGTGTTTTGATTGAAAACATGCTCCTTTGATCTTATATTTGCTTATTATTAATCCTCTCTTATTACCATTAGATGCCTTGATATGTGTGTTAAGTGTTTTCAGAGATTATAGGGCATGAATGGCTTGGAGGATGGAAAGGAAGCATGCAAAAGTGGAAGGAATACAAGAAGTTGGAGAAATTGCTAAGCTGTCCAGCCTGACCTCTTCGCACTCAAACGGCTATAACTTTAGCTACAGAGGTCCAAACGATGCGGTTCTAGTTGCGTTGGAAAGCTAACATCCGGGGCTTCGATTTGATATATAATATGCCATAGTTTCCCTGACGCTAGGTGATGTGACAGCGTGCTCCATGCGGCCGCGTCGCAGTGACGGAAATCAGCGTGTTTGAATTCTTCTCCAGCGATTTCCGGGCTGTTTTCGACCTAGTTTGCGGCCCAGAAAACACAGATTAGAGGCTATAAAGTGGGGAATGTAGCCATTCATAATGAGGCTCTCATATTGACAATTTTAGGAGTAGATATAGTTTTTAGAGAGAGAGGTTCTCTCCTCTCTCTTAGGATTAGGATTTAGGACTTCTCTTAGTTTTAGGAGTGACTCTCAATCCCAGGTTCTTTATTTTTATTTATTTTTATTTAATTTATGAACTCTTCCATGTTACATATAATTTTCTTAATTAATATTATTTGAGGTAATTCAGATTTAAGATTGCTTTGCTCTGTTTAAGATTGCTTTCAATTTAATTTAGATATTTTTCTCCCTTTTGGCTTTGGTCAAGTGATTGGTAATACTTGAGTTATCAAACTCAGCAAGTGATTGAAATTGGCAGATTTTGCTTGAGCTAGGATTGCTCTAACACTAGTCTCTCCACAGGAGTTGACTAGGACTTGAGAATCAAGCTGATCAGTCCACTTAACCTTCCTTTGTTTAATAAAGGATGACCAAGTGGGATTAAAACCCAATTCTCTTCATACCTGATAAGGATAACTAGGATAGGAATTCCAATTCTTATACCTTGGCAAGAGATTTTATTATTATTATTTTATTTTACTTGTCATATAACATATTCCCACCTTACTTCCAAAACCCCAATTTACAAGACTCATAACCAATAATAAGAACATACCTCCCTGCAATTTCTTGAGAAGACGACCCGAGGTTTAAATACTCGGTTATCAATTTTAAAAAAGGGTTTGTTACTTGTGACAACCAAAACGTTTGTACGAAGGGAGCATCTAAACCTTTTCACAAGGAAGCATCACTAAACCTTTTCACAAGGAAAGCATCACTAGTTGGGAGGATCTAGTGAATACATTCTTGGCCAAGTTTACACCTCTCAAATGATCATCAGGCTCAAGACTGAGGTACAAACCTTCACACAGATGGATGGAGAATCTTTCTATGAGGCATGGGAGAGGTACAAGGCACTGATTAGAAAATGTCCCCCTGAAATGTTTAATGAATTGGACGTCCTTCAAAATTTCAATGAAGGGTTGACTCTTAAGGCTCAGGAAGCACTAGATCATTCAGCAGGAGGCTCTTGGCAACTTATGAAGACAGCAGAGGAGGCTTAAAACCTCATTGATATAGTGGCAAACAATCAATATTCCTTTGCTCATCAAAGTCAACGCCAACCATCACAGAGGAAAGGAGTGCTAGAATTGGAAGGAGTAGACACCATCCTAGCCCAAAACAAGGTGATGCAACAGCAAATCCAGCAACAATTTGAGCAAATGGCTAAAAAAATTGATAGCCTCCAAGTTGCAGCAGTAAACACAAGCCAACCATCAACTACATGGGAGCAAAATGAAGAAAACCAAGAAGATCAGCAGCAGGAACAAATTCAGTATGTGCACAACCAAGGCTCAGGCCAAAATGAAGTTTATGGTGACATCTACAATCCTTCTTGGAAAAACCATCCAAATCTCAGGATGGGGAGATAACCACACTCAAAACTAACAACCATGGCAAAGAAATTCAAACCAAAACAACTCAAGAAACAACGAGAACAATAACCAGCAAAACATAAACCACAATCCATATAGAAAACCCCAAAAAAACCACCCAAATTCAAGCTACTATCAACCCAATAACCAAACCACTAACTAAAACACCTACCATCAATCTTCAACATCTCACAACCAGCCACAAGCATCACAAGACACTCAAGGGATCTCCAACTTGGAGATATTGATAGAAAAGATGCTGAAGTACCAAGAGATAACAAGCAAGAATCAGAAAGCCTCAATAAGAAACCTAAAGAGGCAGATGGGGCAACTATCCAAGCAAGTTGTGATTGAAAGGCTAACAAGCTCACTCCCAAGTGATACCATTCCAAATCCTAAAGAAGAATGCAAAGTCATCCAACTGAGGAGTGGAAAAACCTTGGTGAGTAACAAAGAAGATAACAAAAAGCCTATGGACAATGACAAAGCTAGCAACAAGCATGCTGAAGCTAGCAATAAGGAAGAGATGATAGCAAGCAAGCAGGATCAAGAGAAGCTTGAAGAGAAAGATGACCAGCCACAAGATTCAAGGAAAGGGAAACAAGTGATGGAGGAATCATCTCAAGGGCAAAAGCAGGCAGTGAAGGCTTTCACACCCCCTTGCCATACCCTCAAGGATTCAACAAGAAAATTAAGGATCAACACTTCCCCAAATTCCTTGAAGTCTTTAAGAAGTTGGAGAACAATATCCCCCTGGCTGAAGCATTAGAGCAGATGCCTCTATATGCTAAATTCTTGAAGGAGCTCATTAACAAAAAGAGAAGCTGGCATAAGAAGGAAACCATTATGCTTACTGAAGAATGCAGTGCTATGATCCAAAGGGGTATTCCACGAAAGCTTAAAGACCCAGGGAGCTTTGTGGTTTCATGCACCATAGGCAAGACCGCAAGATGACATTAGAGAACGCTCTCTGTGATCTAGGTGCCAGTATCAACTTGATGCCCCTCTCAATGATGAGAAAGCTTGCCATAGAAGAAATTAAACCTACCAGGATGTCACTGGTGATGGCCGATAGATCAATCAAGACACCCAATGGAGTTGTGGAAAATCTACTAGTAAAGGTTGGAGAGTTTATCTTCCCTGTAGACTTTGTGATCTTGGACACAGAAGGGGAAGGAAACAACTCAATTATCTTGGGAAGACCATTTCTAGCTACAGCAAGAGCTACTATTGATGTAGAAAAGGGAGAAATGACCTTCAAGGTGCACAATGAGCAAATGGTCATCAATGTTTTCAAACCAATGCAACATCCACCTGAGCAAGGGAACTACATGAAGGTGGATATGATAGAAAGTATGGTAGAAGAAATGTTTGAGGCTAATTATCAAGAGCAACAGGAGGAAGAAGTGGAGGATGAGTTATTGGAAGATGACAACCAGGTGGAACAAGGAGAAGAAGTGGTAGAGATCTCCATTGAAGACAAGGAAATAGACAAGCCAAAACAAGAGTTGAAGCCTCTTCCTCCTCACCTCAAATACGTGTTTCTTGGAGAAGCAGAGGCCCTGCTAGTAATTATAAACTCCTCCTTGAACATGGAAGAAGAAATAAGGTTGATTGAAGTGCTGAGAGCTCACAAGACAGCCTTGGGTTGGACAATTGAAGATATCAAAGGCATCAGCCCTGCCATTTGTATGCATAAAATTTTGTTGGAGGAAGAATCAAAACCTGTAGTTCAACCCCAAAGAAGGCTTAACCAAGCCATGAAGGAGGTGGTTCAAAAAGAAGTCATGAAGCTATGGAATGCTGGGATAATTTTTCCAATCTCTGACAGCTCATAGGTGAGTCCGGTTCAAGTTGTACCAAAAAAAGGAGGAATGACAGTCATCACCAATGAGAGGAATGAGTTGATCCCCACCAGGACAGTGACTGGATGGAGGATGTGCATAGATTATAGAAGATTGAATGATGCTACAAGGAAAGACCACTTTCGTCTCCCATTCATTGATCAGATACTAGAAAGATTAGCTGGCCATGCCTATTATTGCTTCTTGGATGGGTATTCTGGGTACAATCAAATGGTGGTGGATCCCAAGGATCAAGAAAAGACTTCCTTCACATGTCCATTTGGAGTTTTCGCCTACAGGAGGATGCCATTTGGGCTGTGCAATGCCCCAGCCACCTTTCAAAGGTTATGCTTTCCATTTTCTCTGATATGGTGGAAAAATTTTTAGAAGTCTTCATGGATGATTTTTCTGTCTTTGACAATTCATTTAACACTTGCTTGCATCATTTAACTTTTATTTTAAAAATATGCCAAGAAACTAACCTGGTATTAAATTGGGAGAAATATCATTTCATGGTTCCTAAAGGGATAGTTCTTGGGCATAAAGTGTCAAGCAAAGGTATAGAAGTTGATAAAGCTAAAATAGAAATTATTGAAAAGCTTCCTATACCTGTTAATGTGAAAGCAGTAAGGAGTTTTCTTGGGCATGCTGGCTTTTACAGGAGGTTCATCAAAGATTTTTCAAAAATAGCAAAACCATTGAGCAACCTACTAATGATTGATAGCCCTTTCATTTTTTATGACAGTTGCAAGCATGCCTTTGAAACTTTAAAGAGAAAACTCATTACAGCACCAATTATCACACCCCCTGATTGGAAACTACCTTTTGAAGTTATGTGTGATGCAAGTGACTTTGCAATTGGTGCTGTGTTGGGACAAAAGAAAGATAAGCTGCACCATGTCATATATTATGCTAGCAAGGTGTTAAATGAAACACAGAAAAATTATACCACTACTGAGAAAGAGCTTTTGGCAATTGTATATGCATTTGACAAGTTTAGATAATACTTGATTGGTTCAAATGTTATAGTATATACTGACCATGCTGCTCTCAAGTATCTAATGTCTAAACAGGATTCAAAGCCAAGGCTTATTAGGTGGGTGCTTTTGCTACAAGAATTCGACATTGAAGTGAGAGATAGGAAGGGGAGTGAGAATCAAGTAGCAAATCATTTATCAAGAGTGCCACTAGAAGCCAATCGAGATATACCACAGAAAGTGAATGAAAAATTCCCTGATGAACACCTCTTCCAAGTTTAGCAAGCACCTTGGTTTGCTGACATAGCAAACTACAAAGTAGGAAGGAAGATACCTCAAGAATTTTCCAAGCAACAAGTGAAAAAGCTACTCAATGAAGCAAGGAAGTTTTTGTGGGACGAACCTTTCCTATTCAAGAGATGCTCTGATGGAATGATTAGGAGGTGTGTCCCTGAAAATGAAATGAAAGATATATTGTGGCACTATCATGGTTCAGCCTATGGTGGACACTTTGGACCAGAGAGGACAGCTGCTAAAATACTACAGAGTGGATTTTATTGGCCAACCATCTTCAAGGATGCGAGAGAGTTTGTTCACCAATGCAATGAATGTCAAAGAGCTGGAGGATTGACAAGAAGGAATGAGATGCCTCAAAATTTCATTCTTGAAGTGGAGCTATTTGATCTTTGGGGAATTGATTTCATGGGGCCCTTTCCTCCTTCTTACTCTCTCAAATACATTTTGGTAGCAGTGGAGTATGTCTCAAAGTGGGTGGAAGCAATAGCCACAACCACATGTGATGCACAAATTGTTCTTTAATTCCTAAAGAAGCACATTTTCACTAGATATGGAGTGCCTAAGGGACTTGTCAGTGATGGTGGTGGTCATTTTTGCAACAAACAGATGGAGAAACTCCTTCACAAATATGGAGTGATTCGTAAAGTAGTCACACCATACCACCCTCAGACCAATGGCTAGGCTAAGCTTGCAAATAGGGAATTGAAGAGGATTTTAGAGAAGACTGTGGGAGCCACTAGAAAAGATTGGGCCAGAAAGCTAGAAGATGCACTCTGGGCATACATGATAGCATTCAAAACTCCTATTGGAAAATTCCCTTTTCAGCTGCTATATGGCAAATCTTGTCACCTCCCCGTAGAGCTTGAGCATAAAGCTTTCTGGGCCATTAAACTCCTCAACTTGGATTCTCAGGCAGCAGGGGAGAAGAGACTACTGTAACTAAATAAGTTGGATGAATTTAGGCTAGAAGCTTATGACGATTCTAAGATATACAAGGAAAAGGCCAAGAGGTGGCATGACAAGAAGATCTCAAAGAAGGAGTTCAAACCAAGACAGCAGGTACTCCTATATAATTCCAGGCTCGAAGTTTTCCCTGATAAGCTCAAATCCAAATGGACTGGTCCTTACTTGGTGACAAAGGTTTTCCCTTATGGAAGCCTTGAATTGTTAGACGAAGCAACAAAAAGCCAGTTCATAGCAAATGGGCACAGGGCAAAGCCTTACTTGGGAGGTCAATGGGACAAAGAAAAAGAGGTTCAAAACCTGAGCTGAGCAAGAATGGAGAATGTCAAGCTAGTGACAATAAAGAAGTGCTTGTTGGGAGGCAACCCAACCTGAGGTAGTTTTCTTTTCATAGCTATTTCAATAAAAAAGGTTGAGTAGATTTATCTTGTATTGCAAGGAGCTAAGTTTGGTGTTGCACACCAAAACAATTTAAAGGAGAGTGAAGAATGCTAAGTTTGGTATTCCACCAAAAATCTCATTTAAAAACACATTCTCACCTTCTGCATAAAGGGTTGCTAGCTCCAAGAAATCAGATAAACCATTGAATCATTGTCTGTTTTCTAGTTTTAAGTTATATTACCTTTAGCAAAGACAGAAGGATTTCACATATGGTTAACTTAATACATAAGAAACATTGGCAAGGGACTAAGTTTGGTGTTCACACATCAAAGTAAGTTCAAAATGTCCACAAATAAGTCATGTTAGCTAACCATCTGCTTAAGGGCTTGAGAAACAAGCAACTTTTGAGGATTATGCAGGAAAATAATCAACCTATGGAGGGAGTCTGCATCATTGTCCAAAGGAAGTACAATAAAAAGAAATAATGATGACAGAAAGAAAAGCTGAGAGACATTCCCAACAAGTTGTATTGACACTTAATCCTTATTGCTTTGAAGTATTTTAATTTGGAAATTTCTATATGCCTTGCTGAAGTGTTCAATTAAGTGCAAGTGGAGATGTTTGCTAAGAATGCTAGCCTGCATATTGTGCTTGTCATCCATCACTAGCTTGAATTTTGTTTTGTTTCCCTTCTGCAAAAATAAAAGAAAAATATTTGATTTAGAAAAGTGAATGTTCAATGTTGTAGAAGTTAGAATGAAATTCAGTGGTGGTATTTGTTTGATTTAATGATTAGCTCAATAATAAAAGCTGCATAATAAAATGCTTCTTGAAGTGTGAGTTAAGTTGCTGCTATAAAGTCTTTTATTAATGAAATCCCCTTGATAATAAATCAAAAATAAGAAAGAAAAAGAAAAAGAAAAGCCAAGAATTGGCAAAGAAACAAACTTCAATTAATTAATTAAAAAGAATTTTTTGAAAAAGAGGGAGGTATTTTCGAAAATTAGAGAGGGATAGTTAGTTAGGAAGTTTTGAAAAAGATAAGAAACAAACAAAAATTCAATTAGTTAGTTGAAAAATATTTGAAATTCAATTTTGAAAAGATAAGAAGATAAGAAGTTAGAAAAGATATTTAAAAAAAAAGATAGGATAAAAAGATATTTTTGAAAAGATATGATTGAAATTAGTTTTGAAAAAGATTTGATTTTAAAAATCAAAATTAATGACTTGACTCACAAGTAATCACAAGATATGATTCTAGAACTTAAAGTTTGAATCTTTCTTAACAAGCAAGTAACAAACTTGAAATTTTTGAATCAAAACATTAATTGTTGATGATATTTTCGAAAATATTGATATAAAATTAAGAAAAAGATTTTTGAAAAATATTTTTAAAATTTTCGAAAATAAATAAAAAAAATGAAAAAGATTTGATTTTTGAAAAAGATTTTGCAAAAGATAAGATTTTTAAATTGAAAATTTGATTTGACTCATAAGAAACAATTGAATTTTAAAAATTTTTGAAAAAGTCAATCCAAATTTTCGAAATTTATGAGAGAAAAAAGGAAAGATATTTTTTTGATTTTTGAATTTTTAATGATGAAAGAGAAAAACATGAAAAAGACTCAATGCATGAAAATTTTGGATCAAAACAATAAATGCATGCAAGAATGCTATGAATGTCAAGATGAACACCAAGAACACTTTGAAGATCATGATGAACATCAAGAATATATTTTTGAAAATTTTTATATGCAAAGAAAACATGGAAGACACCAAACTTAGAAATCTTTCATGTTCAGACACTATGAATGCAAAAATGCACATGAAAAACAAGAAAAGACACAAAACAAGAAAACATCAAGATCAAACAAGAAGACTTACCAAGAACAACTTGAAGATCATGAAGAACACTATGAATGCATGATTTTTCGAAAAATGCAAAATGAATATGCAATTGACACCAAACATAAGATCTGACTCAAGACTCAAACAAGAAACACAAAATATTTTTGATTTTTATGATTTTCTAATTTTTTTTTGAATTTTTGAAAATTATATGAAAAAGAAAAAATAAGGATTCCAAAATTTTTAATATGAATTCCAGGAATCTTGCATTCTTAGTCTAAAGCTTCAGTCCAGGAATTAGACATGGCTCACTAGCCAGCTAAGCTTTCAGTGAAAGCTCTGGTCCAAAACACTAGACATGGCCAATGGCCAGCCAAGCTTCAGCATGTAACTCAGATATACTACTCATTAATTATCAAATTAACTTGCCTTTATGAAGATGGTTTGGAAGCCTCAGTCCAAAAGAATTTAGACATGGCTTTACAGCCAGCCAGGCTTCACATACTTCATGAAACTCTAGAATTCATTCTTAAAAATTCTGAAGAACATAATATAAAAATTTTTTTTTTCGAAAATTAATTGGGAATACGAAAAAGAAGGAAATATTTTTGAAAATTTTTTATAACTTTTTGAAAACAAAATAAGAAGAAAATTACCTAATCTGAGCAACATGATGAACCATTAGTTGTCCAAACTCAAAACAATCCCCGGTAACGGCGCCAAAAACTTGGTGCACAAAATTGTGATCCCTGAGGTTGTAAAATTTGTTGTTCATTCTCTCCCTGGCAATGGCGCCGATAACTGGTGCACAATACCATGGTCCAAACATAACTTCACAACTTCGCACAACTAACCAGCAAGTGCACTGGGTCGTCCAAGTAATAAAACCTTACGTGAGTAAGGGTCGATCCCACGGAGATTGTTGGTATGAAGCAAGCTATGGTCACCTTGTAAATCTCAGTCAGGAGGATATCAAATAGTTATGGAGTTTTCAAAAATAAATAATAAATAAATAGAAAATAAAGATAGAAATACTTATGTAATTCATTGGTGAGAATTTCAGATAAGCGTATAGAGATGCTTTCATTCCTCTGAATCTCTGCTTTCCCGCTGTCTTCATCCAATCAATCCTACTCCTTTCCATGGCAAACTTTATATAAGGGCATCACCGTCGTCAATGGCTACATCTCATCCTCTCTGTGAAAATGGTCCGATGCGCTGTCACTGCATGGCTAATCATTTGGAGGCATCACCGTTGTCAATGGCTACATCCCATCCTCTCTGTGAAAATGGTCCGATGCGCTGTCACTGCATGGCTAATCATCTGGAGGTTCTCGATCATACTGGAATAGGATTTACTATCCTTTTGCGTCTGTCACTACGCCTAGCACTCGCGAGTTTGAAGTTCGTCACAGTCATTCAATCCCTGAATCCTACTCGGAATACCACAGACAAGGTTTAGACTTTCCAGATTCTCATGAATGCCGCCATCAATCTAGCTTATACCACGAAGATTCTGATTAAGAGATCCAAGAGATACTCATTCAATCTAAGGTAGAACGGAAGTGGTTATCATGCACGCGTTCGTATGGGAATGATGATGATTGTCACGTTCATCACATTCATATTGAAGTGCGAATGAATATCTTAGAAGCGGAATAAGTTGAATTGAATAAAGAAACAGTAGTACTTTGCATTAATTCATGAGGAACAGCAGAGCGCCACACCTTAATCTATGGAGTGTAGAAACTCTACCGTTGAAAATACATAAGTGATGAAGGTTCAGGCATGGCCGAGAGGCCAGCCCCCATGATCTAAGAACTAAACGTCCCAAGATGTCTAATACAATAGTAAAAAGTCCTATTTATACTAAACTAGTTACTAGGGTTTACAAAAGTAAGTAATTGATGCATAAATCCACTTTCGGGGCCCACTTGGTGTGTGCTTGGGCTGAGCTTGAAGTTTACACGTGGAGAGGTCATTCTTGGAGTTGAACGCCAGTTTGTAACGTGTTTCTGGCGTTCAACTCTGGTTCGTGACGTGTTTCTGGCGTTTAACTCCAGACTGCAGCATAGAACTGGCGTTCAACGCCCTTTTATGTCGTCTAAACTCGGCCAAAGTATGGACTATTATATATTTCTGGAAAGCTCTGGATGTCTACTTTCCAACGCAATTGAAAGCGCGCCATTTTGAGTTTTGTAGCTCTAGAAAATCCACTTTGAGTGCAGGGAGGTCAGAATCTAACAGCATCAGCAGTCCTTCTTCAACCTCTGAATCTGATTTTTGCTCAAGTCCCTCAATTTCAGCCAGAAAATACCTGAAATCACAGAAAAACACACAAACTCATAGTAAAGTCCAGAAATGTGAATTTAACATAAAAACTAATAAAAACATCCCTAAAAGTAACTAGATCCTACTAAAAACATACTAAAAACAATGCCAAAAAGCGTATAAATTATCCGCTCATCAGTAACCATGGAGAAGAAGCATGAAAAGCTTCTCTCAATACAGAGTCAAACAGAGCCCCCACACTCAACTTCTAAGTTTGGTGTTGGGAGGCCACCATTAAGCTCTGAGTCTCTGTGAATCTCTCTCAGAGCTCACTGTCAAGTTATTGACATTAAAGAAGCGCTCATTGGGAGGCAACCTAATGTTATTTAATTATATTTATTTATATTCCATTGTCATTTTATGTTTTCTTTAGGTTGATGATCATGTGAAGTCATAAAAACAGCTGCAGAATTAAAGCAAAATCAAAAATAGCATAAAAAACAGCACACCCTGGAGGACAGGCTTACTGGCGTTTAAATGCCAGTAAGGATAGCAGAATGGGCATTTAATGCCCTGTCTGGCAGCATTCTGGGTGTTAAACACCAGAATTGGCAGCCAGACTGGCGTTAAACGCCAGAAAAGGGTGTCTGGTGTTTGGCTGGCGTTAAACGCCAGAAATAGGCATCAGCCTGGCGTTTAACGCTAGAAAAGGGTGTCTGAGTGGCATTAAATGCCAGAAAGGGGCATCAGCCTGGTGTTTAACGCCAGAAAAGGTAGCAAAGTTAGCATTTAACGACAAGATGACACAAGGGAGGTAATTTTGTTTCCAATTCGATTTTTTTTCAATTTTTCATATTTTAATTCATAATTTTTTGCATCAAACATATTTTAAACGTTCATCTTTCAATTTCTATTTTCAAATATTAATAATCTTTCCAATTCTTTTTAATTCTTCTTTTTTCAATTCTTTTCAACTCTTTCCAAAACGTTTTTAAAACTTACATATCTCTTCAAATTTTTTTCAACTCTTTTTAATTTTTCTTGTAAACAGTAATAAGTTTTCAAAATTAATTGCATCATTCTTCTTCTACTCCCTTCTATCTTATTTTTGCTCGAGGACGAGCAAACCTTTTACGTTTGGTGTGGAAAAAAAGCTTTGCTTTTTGTTTTTCCATAACCATTAGTGGCACCTAAGGCTGGAGAAACCTCTAGAAAGAAGAAAGGGAAGGCAGTTGCTTCCACCTCTGAGTCATGGAAGATGGAGAGATTCATCTCAAAAGTCCATCACTAGAAAGAGGATGGAGCAAACAAGAGAGCCCACTCATGGACCTCAACAAGAGCACTCCATCATTGATGAGTCCAATTCACACCCCATTCAAAAATTGGTGAATTAGTTCTTTTGGCAAGTGCACCAAAATTATCGTCAAGTAATAACCCACAGTGGAGTGGGATCGTATCCCCAGAGATTGGCAAATTCAAGCAGTTTTAATTAATTGATGAATTAGTCAAGCGGATCAATAAGATTGTGAAGTACAGAATTGTAAATGACATAAATGTAAATGACTAGAATATAAATAAAAGCAATAAAGTGCATAAATAGAAATGGCAGAATGTAAAGTGCAGAATCATAAATGACTTGAATGTAAATGGGAATGGAGAATTGCTGAATGTAAAATTAAGCTATAAAGAAATGGATAGATAAGAATGGGAAAGTTCATTGAGATTGGGAGATGTTGTCTCTTTGGATCAAATCTAGCTTATATCATCTTCAATCATGCAACTCATTGACCTCTTGGCAATCATGATTGATTGAGCCCTAATCCCTTGGTGACTCAATCTCTCATATCTTGATCAATAGCCAATTCCTTGGTCTAATTGCTCATGAAGAGAGATATGCTTGGTCCCTGATTATACCACACACCATTATAGGTCAAAGTAGAGATGAGGATTATATGTCACATATCCAAACACCAAAACCCAGATTCTACTCAAGTGTGAGAAGGGATTTCAAGCATGGTTTCATGTTTCCTTTCCCAAGGTTCCCATGAAACCCAATTGCATTCAATCTCTTTTCCAAGATAATTGAACACTAAGCATTAAGAACAAAATTCCTTCTAGCAAATCAAAGAGAACATGAAGAGAAGAAGAATTTCCCTATTATCAATCCATCAAGTACAACAGAGCTCCCTCTCTCAATGAGAGGGAAGTTAGCTACTCATAGCTCAAAAAGTACTCAAAAGTAAAGTGTAAAAGTGGATCTAAAACTAACTGCTTAACCCCCTTTCAGTACTCCTTGGGGTGTATTTGATGAGTATTTTGGTGAAAAATAAATTTCCTCCAAAACACACAAATCTAACCGGCAAGTGTACCGGGTCGTATCAAGTAATAAAAACTCACGGGAGTGAGGTCGATCCCACAGGGATTGAAGGATTGAGCAATTTTAGCTTTGTGGTTAATTTAGTCAAGCGAATCAAGATTTGGTTGAGTGATTTGTGATTTGCAGAACTTAAATTGCATGAAATTAAAGAGAGCAGGAAATTAAATTGCTGAATCTTAAAGAACAAGAAATTAAATGGCAGAAACTTAGGGTGCAAGAAATGTAAATTGCGGAATCTTAAAGTGCAAGAAATGTAAATAGCTCGAAATGTAAAGGGGATTAGGAGTTGGATTTGCAGAAATTAAACAAAGAAAAGTAACTTGCATCAAACAAAAGAGTAAAAGAAGGTTTGGGTTGAATCGGATCTTGAAGCAGTAAAGTAAATGAACATTAAAAGCAAGAAACAAAATGTAAATTAGGAATTCAGATCTCAGGACCCAGAGACTAGAAAGCCAAGTCTAGATCTCAATGCCTTCCTAGATCCAACAAGAACAATTGCAAGGGAATTGTAAATTGTAAGGAAAGTAGATGAGAAGCAAGTAACAGAAACGGAAATTAAATTGCAGTAAACAAAGCAGAGAGATCCAAGGATGAGATTGAAACAGAATTCCTTCAATTCTCCAACCCAAGATCCAAGACAATTGCAATTGAAATAGAAAGCAATAAAATGAAGAGGAAGAGAAGTGAATTCTCTTTCTCCAAGACAAAGAAATTAAAGATCACTCAATATCCAAAGCTCTCCGAAAACTATTATGAAAATTCAAAAAAAAAAGCTCCCTGAAGAACTTGAATTCTCTCCTATTTATGCACTTTCTTCCAATGATCTTCAAGCCTTTAGTTGGGCCTTTGCTCTTGGTGGAATTGGGTTGAAAGAGGCCTTGGTTGATTGCTCTTGAAGTTTGGAGAAGAACCAAAGTGAACCAATTGAACCGGGTTTGAGTTTTGCAAAAGTTGGACCAAAAGTTGGAGCAAAAGTTAGGGGTCTAACTTTTGCTCCAACTTTTCATATCAGCTAACACCACTTTGCTGATATGAACGTTGGTGCCAACGTAACTTTGGCCCTAACGTTGGCCTTACCTTGTGTACTTGTGGCGCCAACGTTAGCCACCAAGTTAGGGGGCTAACGTTGGCGCAAACTTTTGGTGCCCAGGGAGGTTTTCTTCATGCCAACGTTAGCCTCAAAGTTAGGGGGCTAACGTTGGCGCAAACTTTTGGTGCCCAGGGGTGAATTTCATGTGCCAACGTTAGCCTCAAAGTTAGGGGGCTAACGTTGGCGCAAACTTTTGGTACCCAGGGAGTAATGTTCAAGTTCCAACGTTAGCCTCCAAGTTAGGGGGCTAACGTTGGGGCTAACTTTTCAACCAAAAGTTTGTGCAAAAGTTTGATGCTAACTTTAGGTCCATCTTTTTGCTTCCTGGTTCAATTTCACTTATTCCATTGTCTTCTCTTTACTCTTAGCTATTCCTTCTTGCTTCAACCTTTCTCCAAGCTTTCTTCACCTATAATTAATCAACCAAACACATCAAAGCTATGCTTAAAATCATGAGATATTCATTCTTTCATAATATGTGACAATTATAGTATAAAACCTCATGAAATAGCATGAATTCATACATGGTTGATTCAATCAAGGAAAACATGAAAATCTACCTAATTGGCTTGCTTGTAGCTCAAGAAAGTGCATAATTCTAATGAAAACAAGAAAAAAAAGACTAGTTAAAATAGGCTAAGATGACTTGTCATCACAACAACCAACTTAAAGCTTGCTTGTCCCCAAGCAAGAAAAGATTTATTGAGAAGAAAGAATGAAATGGAAGAGGATGTTCATGCTAGCAAAGTATTATTGATAGTTCATGGGATTTTGTGTGGATATGCAAATACTCACTTCTTATTGACTCCTAGGCCTAGAAAGTCTCCTTCAAGCTTCAAGTGACATACTGCTATGACCTCTCATTATTCCTTTATCCTTGGCTATTACTTTGTTCATAAGCTTTATTTGAGTGTCATGTGTAGCAAGTTCATTTTCTTTTCTTTATACTTGACACATTATTCACCATAGACACTTGGCTCACATTCCTTCTTAAAACATTGATGCCCAGCACCTCTTTGGGTTACTAAATGCCTTGTAGTTAGGTTGCTCTTGATAGTGGACTTTCAGCTGATGATCCCGGATTAGTTAACCCAAGTCACCGAGTGTTGATGCACTCCTAAGAGCTTACTAATCCAAGCAGATCCTAGCACAAAGACATCACAGGCATATATTTTAAAGTTCAAGCTATTGGTGTCCAGCTTTGTTTCTTTTTGTTTCCTTTTGTTCTGATCTCTTTTCTTTCCTCCTTTTTGTTTTTCTTTCTAACCAAGGAATTTAATTGGGATTCATAGACAGTAGGCTACTCTCTACTTAGGAGGAGATATCCTGGCTCTTTATTCACTAAAAGTGAGCTATTATACAATCACACACATACCACCACTTACTTTTATTCTACTTCTATCTAACAGAGATCATCTTGCTTCACATTCAAACTGTTCTTTTATTGAACTTAAAGATGCAGGGGACAACACATGCTTCTTGTCAAGTGAAAGTAAACACACAAGCACACACATAAACTAGCCTACTTATTTTAAAAGAAACAAACATAATGCAAAGACTTTTAAAGAACTACTTAAAGATGCAAAGACAACTTAGAACAGATAGAATGCGTGCTTTTTTTTTTTTTTTTTAGTGATGAATAAGGAGCAAGTCCACCTTTCATTTGTCATGCTTTTTCTTTCTCCTTTCATACACTTGGCTGCTATTGTTCCCACCATCCGTGTTTGGTGCCTGTTGACCTCGCCAAAAGCCAGCCTTATTCATAGCCTCCTCCACTCTATCTTCAAGTCTCATAGCCCTTCTTACTTCTACCTCACTTCTCTTTTTGAAGAATTCATCAAAAGTCGGGAACGCCGGATCCATGTTGTGCAAATGTTCTCCAATATAGTTCAGTTTGATTTGGCTATTGATGTTGTAATCGGCTTGTACTTCATACCTTGCATCTTGGAGTGTTGTGAACTCTTTGAGAGCCTTCAAATTTTCAGCTTGCATTTGTTCCAACTTCCCAAAAGATTCATGAGATTGAAAAGCATGTTCTTCTTGCATCACAAGGAATCTTGACTCGAATTCACTTTGTTTGTTCATTATTCTTAGCTCCCTTTCTTCTTGTGCTTGTTGGTTCTTCATGTACAGTGAATGGTATTCTTCTTGCCTTTCTTGGATTCTCATGTACTGTTGTGACAATCTTCCTATTGCTTCTTGCATTTGAGTCATATCCATATTGCCATGTGGGAAAAAGTGTGGCTGTTCCTTCTCCTCTTGTGGCTCTTCTTCTATGTGTGGCTCATCTTCTTCCATTGGTTCTTCTCTTTCCCTTCCTCCATGTGGTCTTCGGCCTTGATGTGCTTCAAGGGGCATCATCATTCGTTCAATGGTTATGGGCATGCCTTGGCTTAACCACATTGGATTCTCCTCTTCCATTGGAACCTTAGCCTTTGCACACAACCTCCAAATGGTACTCGGATAGTACAGCCAAGATCCGGCCGAATTCTTTTCAGCCATCTTTTGAATGTCTTTTGCAAGGATTTCATGAACTCTTATCTCTCCTCCCACAATGATGCAATGCAGCATCACGGCTCTCTCCCTGTTAACTTCTGAGGTGTTCACTGTGCCCAGAATTGATCTTTTCATCAACTCATACCATCCTTTTGCTTCCGGAGTGAGGTTACATCTCTTCAGGAACTTGTATCTGTTCTTGTTATCTCCTTCCCACTCTGAGTTCTCAAAACAAATGTCTCTCGCAATCTCCTCATAATCCTGATCCTCATTCAATCTTTGTTGGTATCCCGGTTCATCAAAGCGGACTGACTTTAGTTTCAAGACTTTCTTGATTGCATCCGGGCTAAAGTCTACTTCCACCCCCCGCACATAGCTCTTGTACGTTGGGGGCTCACGCATGTCAAGCCTTGGGACATTTGCATAGAACTCTCTTATGATATTGGCATTGATTCGGGTGGCTGGTGATGCAAGTTCCTCCCACCTCCTCTTCCGAATTTTGTCCTTCATTTCTTGACATCCATCATCCGGCAACAAGAATGGAATTTCAGGGTAGATTCTTTTCTCGTTCATCCATTGAATTTGCATTTGATGAAACCAAGATTTGAATCTCCGTTGGTCATATTCATGTGTGTCTTCCTCCACTATGGGATCTTTTCCTTTTCTTCGTTTGGTTCTTGAGGAGGAGGCCATGGTCACTTGGTTGGTTGAGAAGGAGTGTGAAGAATGTTGGAGAGTTTGATGTGTGTTTGGAGCAAAAAGAAATTGAGACCGAACTTGCTATGACATGAAATGATGAAGAGAAGTTTAAGTGGTTGGAGTTTAAAGTGAGAGAAATGTTGCACAAAGCCTGTTATGTTGAGGAGTGATGAAGGGAGTAAAGTTTCCAAGGTTGGAGTGATTCGGTCATGTGCATGGCTTGAAGGTGGTATGCTTTTAAATGAGCAATGAAGGGTTGGGATGCAATTAGACTTATGGAGATCAAAGGTATGCATGTAAGGATGAATGAAGACAAAGTTTGCTCCTTCCCTTGCCTTTGCCGTGATCATTCTCAAGGAGTGGCAGATTTCTTCTTCGAGGCATGTTATGGGATTTTGTCTTCATGCTATGCTTTTCTTTGTCTTGTCTTTTTCTTTGAAGATTCTTTGACCTCCTAGTCACCACAACAAGACAACATACATTAGTCTTATCCAACCGTAGCAAGAGTGTTCTTTTTATTAATACTATGTGAACCATCAATTCTTATATCATTTGAACCGTGACACTCTCCCTTGAAGACACCAAACTTAATGTTTGGTCATATATAAAGAAAATGAGTGTCTTCCTCCAATTAGTGAGATTCAAATGTTAAATGTTCATAAGAATTGTTTTCATCATACTTTCTTTTTCTCTTTTTTTTTTCATGAAGGATCAATTGTATCCCTAAATCGGTGCATCAAGGTTTGATGAACACCAAACTTGTTTCTTGTCAAAGGGTACATCACAATTAATGCCTTCATTACCGGAAAAGAATTTTTTTATTTATAAGATTTTGAAAAACAACAATTGTATGATTATTGATGCATGAGTTTCTACTTTTCATGAAGCTATGTGGACACCAAACTTAGTGTTCGGTCATATGCTTTGTCAAGATACTCCAAGCATGCAAAATGGAATTATTTGTAACAATGGTTTAGTGTGCTTGAAGGCACACCAAACTTAGCATATGTTTCAAAATAGTGCATGCAGTCAATGGACATGTTCATGAAAAGATAAAAGAATTCATGCTCAATTGATCATAATTTATTGAATTTAAAATGACATGAATCTTAAAGCATGGGTTGCCTCCCATGGAGCGCTCTTTTATTGTCATTAGCTTGACATTGAGGCTTTCTTTTATGGTGGTTGGTGCTTGTAGGGCCTCAATTTGTCTCCTCTGACCGTGATCCTCTTCTTTGTTCTCTGGTGTTCAATTTCAGCATGCTCTAATGATAGTATGTTGCTGACCGTGTAGTAATCCTCGGTTTGTTGATTTGCCCCCAGCTGTTGATATATCAGTTGCACTTTGTCACCTTTGGAAAGCCCCTCTGTTGGAATCTTTCTGTTCTTCCAACCCCTTTTTGCTTTGTTTCTGCGTTTCATCTTTCCTTTTGTTGTTCTTTCTTTTCTGGCCGTAGGTTTTCCTTGGGGACCTCTCTTTTCAGTGGCCAATACTCTACTATCCTCTTGGGCTTTTTCATCAGTCTGCACACTCCTTAGCATTGGGATGTTGCTGTGACTTTCCTGGTCATTTTTCATATAGTCTTTCTTTTCCTTGCTAAATTGTGCCTCTGGTAATACCTTCAGAGTGACACTCTGGTCATGCATCCTGAGAGTTAATTCCCCTTCCTCTACGTCTATGATAGCTCTAGCAGTGGCCAAGAATGGCCTTCCCAGTATAACAGAGTCACCATCATCATCGTTTGATTCTAGAACCACAAAATCAGCAGGGTATATAAAACTGTCCACCTTGACCAAAAGATTTTCAATTACACCCCTGGGGTATACCATTGACTTGTCTACCAGCTCCAGAGACATTTGTACTGGTTTGACCTCCTCTATATGCAGCTTTTTCACCAAGGAGGATGGTATTAAATTAATACTTGCTCCGAGATCGCACATTGCTTTAGTGATGGTCAATTCCCCAATGGTGCAAGGCAACAGGAAGCTCCCTGGGTCCTCAAGCTTGGGAGGAAGCCCCCTTTGAATCAAGGCCCTGCATTCCTCAGTAAGTAATACGGTTTCCCTTTCAAGCCAACTTCTTTTCTTGTTGATAAGATCCTTCAGAAACTTGGAATATAGAGGCATTTGCTCAAGTGCTTCAGCCAAGGGAATATTAATTTCTAGCTTCTTGAAAATCTCAAGGAATTTGTGAAAATGCTGGTCTTTAACCTCTTTGTTGAACCTCTGGGGATATGGCAGTGGAGGTGTGATGCTCTTTCCTATTTGCTGCTGTCCCTGAGCTACTTCCTTTGAGCTATGTGGCTGGTTGTCCTTCTCTTTAAGTTTCTCAGTGCCTTTGTTTGGCATCACAACTTGCTCCTTAGCCTCATCTGCCTTTGTTTGATTCTCATCCTCCGTTGGTTCTTTGATGTTCTCTGCTTGCTTCTTTGTAGTGTCATTGTTGCTTATCAATGTTCTCCCACTCCTTAATTGTATTGCCTTGCATTCCTCCTTGGGATTTGGAATTGTGTCACTGGGCAGTGAGTTTGAAGGTCTCTCAACAGATACTTGCTTGGAGAGTTGCCCCATCTGTCTCTCTAGGCTCTTCAGGGAGGCTTCCTGATTCTTGGTTACCATTTCCTGGTGTTTCAACATTTTGTCTATCATGGCCTCCAAGTGAGTGATTCTTTGGGCTTCAGGTGATACTTGAGGTGGGTTATGAGATGTGGGTGGTGGATGGTAGGCATTTTGGTTGGTGGGTTGGTTATTAGATTGGTATTGGTTGAGGTTGGGGTAGTTGTTTTGAGGTTTTCTGTAGGGGTTTTGGTTAGTTTGCTGCTGGTTGTGATTTTGGTTGCTTCTTGGGTTGTGTTGGTTTGAGTTCCTCTGCCATGGTTGTTGGTTTTGGGTATGGTTATCTCCCCATCTGAGGTTTGGGTGGTTTTTCCAGGATGGATTGTATGTATCACCATACACTTCATTTGGTCCTTGGTTGTGCATATACTGTACTTGCTCTTGTTGTTCTTCTTGAGTTTCTTCACTCTGTCCCCATGTGGTTGATGGTTGGCTGGTGTTAACTGCTGCAACTTGGAGACTATCAATCCTCTTGGCCATTTGCTCAAATTGTCATTGAATTTGCTGCTGCATCATCTTGTTTTGAGCCAGGATTGAATCCACTCCTTCTAGCTCCATTACTCCTCTCCTTTGTGATGGTTGGCGGCCTCTTTGATGAGCAAAGAAATATTGGTTGTTGGACACCATATCAATGAGTTCTTGAGCCTCTTCTGCAGTTTTCATGAGTTGCAAGGAACCTCCAGCTGAATGATCCAAAGCTTCCTGGGATTTCAGTGTTAAGCCTTCATAGAAGTTTTGAAGCTTCTCCCACTCATTAAACATGGCAGGGGGACATTTCTTAATCAGAGCCTTGTACCTCTCCCATGCCTCATAGATGGGTTCGGCCTCCATTTGTGTAAATGTTTGTACCTCAGCCTTCAACCTTATAATCCTCTGAGGTGGGTAAAACTTGGCAAGAAACTTGGTTACCAAATCATCCCAGTTGTTGATGCTGTCCCTTGGAAAAGATTCCAACCATTGAGTGGCCTTGTCCCTGAGAGAAAATGGGAATAGCATCAGCTTGTAACTGTCAGGGGGCACTCCATTAGTTTTGACAGTGTTGCATATCCTCAAGAAAGTGGATAAATGTTGGTGTGGGTCCTCAAGTGGTCCTCCACCAAAAGAGCAATTGTTCTAAACCAAGGTGATGAGTTGTGGTTTGAGTTCAAAATTGTTAGCATTGACATTTGGAGCCAAGATGCTGCTCCCACAATGTCTAGGATTTGCAAAGGTATAGGAAGCCAAAACTCTCCTCTGGGGTGGGTTGTCATTGTTGTTGTCTTCTCCACCTGGTGGATTGGTTAAATGTTCCTCCATCTCTTGGAATTCTTCGTCTGATTCCTCTTCTCCAACAATATTTTTCCCTCTTTCAGCTCTTCTTAACCTCCTGAGAGATCTTTCGTCTTGTTCATGAAAATTGGGTATGGTTCTTCTTGTACCTGACATACAAGCAGAGCATGAGAAATGCACAAAACCAGTGACACTTCAATTTACTGCCAGATTGAAGTGTTAGTTAGATTAAGCAAAAAATCAAACAGTTAGTGGGTTAGTCGAAAATTAAAGAAAAAGTGCTTGATCTAGATCACCACCTCACTTAATCATTGTCAATCTAATCAATCCCCGGCAACAGCGCCAAAAACTTGATGAGTATTTTGGTGAAAAATAAATTTCCTCCAAAACACACAAATCTAACCGGCAAGTGTACCGGGTCGTATCAAGTAATAAAAACTCACGGGAGTGAGGTCGATCCCACAGGGATTGAAGGATTGAGCAATTTTAGCTTAGTGGTTAATTTAGTCAAGCGAATCAAGATTTGGTTGAGTGATTTGTGATTTGCAGAACTTAAATTGCATGAAATTAAAGAGAGCAGGAAATTAAATTGCTGAATCTTAAAGAACAAGAAATTAAATGGCAGAAACTTAGAGTGCAAGAAATGTAAATTGCGGAATCTTAAAGTGCAAGAAATGTAAATAGCTCGAAATGTAAAGGGGATTAGGAGTTGGATTTGCAGAAATTAAACAAAGAAAAGTAACTTGCATCAAACAAAAGAGTAAAAGAAGGTTTGGGTTGAATCGGATCTTGAAGCAGTAAAGTAAATGAACATTAAAAGCAAGAAACAAAATGTAAATTAGGAATTCAGATCTCAGGACCCAGAGACTAGAAAGCCAAGTCTAGATCTCAATGCCTTCCTAGATCCAACAAGAACAATTGCAAAGGAATTGTTAATTGTAAGGAAAGTAGATGAGAAGCAAGTAACAGAAACGGAAATTAAATTGCAGTAAACAAAGCAGAGAGATCCAAGGATGAGATTGAAACAGAATTCCCTCAATTCTCCAACCCAAGATCCAAGACAATTGCAATTGAAATAGAAAGCAATAAAATGAAGAGGAAGAGAAGTGAATTCTCTTTCTCCAAGACAAAGAAATTAAAGATCACTCAATATCCAAAGCTCTCCGAAAACTATTATGAAAATTCAAAAAAAAAGCTCCCTGAAGAACTTGAATTCTCTCCTATTTATGCACTTTCTTCCAATGATCTTCAAGCCTTTAGTTGGGCCTTTGCTCTTGGTGGAATTGGGTTGAAAGAGGCCTTGGTTGATTGCTCTTGAAGTTTGGAGAAGAACAAAAGTGAACCAATTGAACCGGGTTTGAGTTTTGCAAAAGTTGGACCAAAAGTTGGAGCAAAAGTTAGGGGTCTAACTTTTGCTCCAACTTTTCATATCAGCTAACACCACTTTGCTGATATGAACGTTGGTGCCAACGTTAGGGGTCTAACTTTGGCCCTAACGTTGGCCTTACCTTGTGTACTTGTGGCGCCAACGTTAGCCACCAAGTTAGGGGGCTAACGTTGGCGCAAACTTTTGCTCCTCCTTGTGATTTTCATGTGCCAACGTTAGCCACCAAGTTAGGGGGCTAACGTTGGCGCAAACTTTTGGTGCCCAGGGAGGTTTTCTTCATGCCAACGTTAGCCTCAAAGTTAGGGGGCTAACGTTGGCGCAAACTTTTGGTGCCCAGGGGTGAATTTCATGTGCCAACGTTAGCCTCAAAGTTAGGGGGCTAACGTTGGCGCAAACTTTTGGTACCCAGGGAGTAATGTTCAAGTTCCAACGTTAGCCTCCAAGTTAGGGGGCTAACGTTGGGGCTAACTTTTCAACCAAAAGTTTGTGCAAAAGTTTGATGCTAACTTTAGGTCCAGCTTTTTGCTTCCTGCTTCAATTTCACTTATTCCATTGTCTTCTCTTTACTCCTAGCTATTCCTTCTTGCTTCAACCTTTCTCCAAGCTTTCTTCACCTATAATTAATCAACCAAACATATCAAAGCTATGCTTAAAATCATGAGATATTCATTCTTTCATAATATGTGACAATTATAGTATAAAACCTCATGAAATAGCATGAATTCATACATGGTTGATTCAATCAAGGGAAACATGAAATTCTACCTAATTGGCTTGCTTGTAGCTCAAGAAAGTGCATAATTCTAATGAAAACAAGAAAAAAAAAACTAGTTAAAATAGGCTAAGATGACTTGTCATCAGTATTTATACTACTCCTAGTAAAATAAAAGATCTACAAAAGTGAAAAAGGAAAATTACATTTTGGAGGGAAAAGAAGCTCAATAAGTGTGACATCCCCAGCTGGTGTGTGATTGGCACTCTAGTGGCGTGTCACGTGCTCTTCAATTTTAGCTTTGCGTGCCACGCCCAGCCCTTCAAGTGGCACGCTTGTCTCTCTAACAACCTTGGCGTGCCACGCCTTCGAGCTCAAGTGGCACGCCCTAGCCTTTTTTTCCTTTCTCTCTTCCTCTGGAAATTTGAACTAGCGTGGCACGCCCAGGGTCTGGCGTGCCACGCCCTTGCTCTATGCTTGGCTAAGCTTCTCTGGAAAGTTGCACTAGCGTGGCACGCCCAGGGTCTGGCGTGCCACGCCCCTTTGTGAGTGAGTGGTTCCTCTGTTTGGCGTGCCACGCCACGAACTCAAGTGGCACGCCCCAATGCTTCTCTGCTCTCTGAATGGCACTGGCGTGCCATACCTGGGGTTCAAGTGGCATGCCTAAGTGAAGAATAGTGATTGGCGTGCCACGCCTTCGACACCAAGTGGCACGCCCCATGTAATTGCCCTCCTTCATCCTCTTTGGAAACTTATACCAGCGTGCCATGCCTAAAGGCTGGCGTGCCACGCCCATGATCATGTCTTGGTTCCAGTAGTTGGCGTGTCACGCCTCAGCCTTCAAGTGGCATGCCATAGTGACATGCTTCGGTTGGCGTGCCACACCTTCGATACCAAGTGGCACGCCTAAGTGAGGTTGAGAGGTTGGCGTGCCACGCCTTCGACTTCAAGTGGCACGCCCAGTCTTCAATTGCCTTCAGCCCATTCTCTGGATTATTGTACCAGCATGCCACACCATGCTGTTCAAGTGGCACGCCCATGGATTTGTGAACTCTTCAAGCTTGGCGTGCCACACCTGGGTTCTTAAGTGGCACGCCTTCGATACCAAGTGGCACGCCATAGTGTAGGTTCTTCTTGGAATGGTGAGTTGGTGTGCCACGCCCCTTTGCTCAAGTGGCACGCCCATAGTAGTTGCTGGATTAGGCGTGCCACGCCTTCATCAAAGAGTTGGCGTGCCACGCCTTCGTCAAACCCAGGGTCTTGCTGCTTCATTCTTTCTTCATAGCTCCGGGTGGAGCTTGTCCCCTTCACCATTAGCATCCTTTCTATGCTAGAGGGGCTATAGTCAATGGACTTCCCCCTTACATAGCTAATGTAACCATAGTGTTGTCCTGGTTGAGGCACTACGTTAGCATAGAATTCCCTCACCAAGATCTCTACCACCTTCCTTGGTGAGTTGCATACGAGTGACCAACCCCTATTGTTGATTTCAATGTTGATCTCAAGATGCTCATTCCTCCCTAGTTGAAACCCAACTTCTGGAATGATCTCCCTCTTACTCACCCAACCATAGAATTGATTTTGGTTGAAGGCAGAGAGGAACTTGTAGTCATTAAAAGAGCTTGAGGATCTAGAGGTTGGTTCCTTGGTTTTTCTTTTCTTTGAGGCTGAGCTTTTTGGTGGTGCCATTAGGTTGAGAGAGTGTGTTTGAGGTTAAAAAATGTGGGTTGCAAGAAAGAGCAAGCAAAACAAGGTTTTGCTCCAACACCAAACTTAGGACTTGATTGTCCCAATCAAGAAAAAAAGAAGAAAGTAGGGAAAGAGATAGTAAAAGATGAAAAGAGAAAGGAAGATGAGGGGTGTATGCTTTTCGTGTGTGATTAGGGATTGTTGAAGTGGGAGAGGAGTTGGGGAGGTGAGGCTTTTATAAGGGTTGAATGGTATGGTCGAAAGGTGGGAAATAAAAAGGGTTAAATGTTTTCCCACTTAGGGAGTGGCGCCTAGCGTAGGAAGAGGCGCCAACTCTTTTCTCACAGCGTCTTCTGCATGTGTTGAGTTCCAAAGTGTAAGTACACTTTGACTTCCTTGCTTTGTGAGTTGTTTACCATGTGGGCTCCATCTTCTCTCCTGAAATGAAACTGAACCCATTCCCATCAAAAGTGATTTAGATTGCAACTGATGGGTGTCCCTTGGGACACCAAACTTAATCCTTTGGCATCTTAATAAATTGGTTCCATCATTGTGTATTTAATGTGTTCATAAGAATGGAGTAACACCAATCTTTTCATTTTCTTTTGATTCCAATTCCTCTGAACTCATTAAACCACGTTCATGTTCTTACCCAAAACATTAAGTGCTTTCAAATTGGGTGACATGGGCTTGCTAGGTGATCATCGGTAGGGGCCACACCAAACTTAATCTCTGAGCTTACTCTTCAAAATCAAGTTACTAATTGTTTGTAAGCCTAGATTAAGTGAGTGACAGGCCACGCCAAACTTAGCAATTTAGCTAGTTCTTATCCCATTCACCTATCATTAGTTATGCCTTCATCACGTTGCAATTCCAGAATAGAAAGAAATAAAAGAGTGTAAAGAAAATCTAGCTGCCAAAGCTAATATCAAACTTTCTAATCTACAATTGTAAACTAATCCTAATTTGATAATGTAACATCAATGTGAGACTGAAAATTAAACTATCTAAAGCAATAGATTTTAAACTATTTCTAAGAAAAGCAATAATTCAAAAAGGATAAAGTGTTGGGGTGCCTCCCAACTAGCGCTTCTTTATTGTCATAAGCTTGACATTCCTTCTTTAGCTGAGTTTGTAGCTCACTCTCTGCTCCTCTAAGGAGCCTCCCAAGAAGTGTTTGAGTCTATGGCCATTGACAATAAAGGTTCTCTGAGTCTTGTCTTCCATGAGCTCCACATGACCATAGGGAAACACCTTGAGTATGGTGAAAGGTCCTGACCATCGAGACTTCAGTTTTCCAGGAAAGAACTTGAGTCTTGAGTTGTAGAGTAACACCTTCTGTCCTTCAGTGAACTCCCTTCTTGCTATCTTTTGGTCATGCCACCTTTTTGTGTTCTCTTTGTAGATTTTTTCATTCTTATATGCTTGATTTCTAAACTCCTACAGCTCATTGAGTTGCATTAATCTCTTTTCTCCAGTAGCTTGCTCATCATAGTTTAACATTTTTAGAGCCCAAAATGCTCTATGCTCAAGTTCAACTGGTAAGTGACAAGCCTTGCCATATACCAGTTGGTATGGAGACATTCCAATGGGAGTCTTACAGGCTGTTCTGTAGGCCTATAGTGCATCATCCAGCTTCTTAGACCAATCCTTTCTTGAGCTTCCAACAGTTTTTTCAAGGATTCGATTTAGCTCTTTGTTGGAAATTTCAGCTTGCCCCGTTGGTTTGTGGGTGGTACGGAGTTGCTACTTTGTGCTTGACTCCATATCTGAAAAGGAGTGTCTCAAGTTGTTTGTTGCAGAAGTGTGTCCCTCCATCGCTAATGAGAGCTCTGGGAACTCCAAATCTACTGAAGAAATTCCTTCTCAAGAAGCTTATCACAACTTTGTTGTCATTTGTTGCAGTGGCTATGGCTTCTACCCACCTTGAAACATAATCAACAGCCACTAATATGTAGCTATTTGAGTAGGAGGTTGGGAAAGGTCCCATGAAGTCAATCCCCCATACATCAAATAGCTCCAGCTCTAGTATGAATTGCTGTGGTATCTCATTTCTCTTGGTTAGATTACCAGCTCTTTGGTATTCATCACACCTTGACACCATTTTCTTGGCATCCTTAAACATTGTTGGCCAGTAAAATCCGGATTGAAGCACTTTTGCTGCTGTTCTTTCTCCACTGAAGTGACCTCGATATGCAGATCCATGGCACTGCCATAACACTTCCTTCCCTTCTTCATGGGATATACACCTTCTTAGGATTCCATCAGCACACTTTTTGAACAAATAGGGGTCATCCCAGATGTAGTGTTTGGCATCCTTAATTAGCTTCCTTCTCATGTGCTTATTGATGTTAGTGGGTAGTTCCCCAATAGCCTTGAAGTTAGCTATGTCTGTAAACCAAGGGGCTACTCGAATCATCATCAACTGTTCGTCAGGAAAGCTTTCATTTACTGCTACTTGCTGCATTTCTTCTTCTTGTGGGATCCTTGAGAGGTGGTCAGCTACCTTGTTCTCTGCTCCGCTCCTATCTTTAATCTCAATATCAAATTCTTGGAGCAGCAGAATCCACCTTATTAGTCTGGGCATAGATTCTTGTTTGGTAAGCAAGTATTTGAGTGCTGCATGATGAGTGGACATAATTACTTTTGAGGCAATAAGATATGATCTAAACTTATCAAAAGCAAAAACTATGGCTAAAAGTTCTTTCTCCGTAGTGGTATAGTTCCTTTGATTCTCATTGAGGACTGATGCCAGGGCATTTTGGCCAGTTTCACTGACCTTTTCTTTACTGTTTTTGGAGTAGTTTCATGCATTTCCTTAGAAAATAAGCTAGTTTTGGGTAGCTATTCACTTACATCTTGATTCAAGCATACATTGTGCACTTTACATGATTTCATGAGGATTTTGCATTAATTTAAGGAAAAATTGGATGTTGCATTTCCCATGACTTGGACTAGAACTTTTGATGCACTTTATTGCTTGATTTCAGGACAAAGGAAGCAAAGAAGACCCACATTAGTGGCTACGTTAGTTACACTAACGTTAACACTAACGTTGAATGGGAGTAACTTGCAAAGTTAATGAGAAAAGTGATTGGCAATAACGCTCTCGAAGCCATCATTTCCCACATTAAGAGTCACGTTAACTAAGTTAACGTGAACTCTAACGTGGAAGAAAGGAAATGGAGCCAACGTTAGTGACACTTAACATTATCACTAACGTTGGACCAAGCTCATAAGTGGCCACGTTAGTCACCACGTTAACTTAGTTAACGTGGCCTCTAACGTTAAGAAGAAAGGGGGGAAGCCAACGTTAGTGACATTCTACATTATCACTAACGTTAGCCAAGTCACACTAGGCCACGTTAACTCCCACGTTAACCTAGTTAACGTGGAAGTTAACGTGAAGAAGGGAGGTGACGCCAACATTAGTGACACCCAACATTGTCACTAACGTTGGAAGGAGCCCACACATGCCACCATGAGCCACGTTAACTCTCACGTTAACTTAGTTAACGTGGAAGCTAACGTGGATAAGGGAATGTTGAGCCAACGTTTGTGACATTCAACTTTGTCACTAACGTTGGAGATGGCTAGCATGGCCACGTTAGAAGCCACGTTAACCTAGTTAACATGGACTCTAACGTGGGAGCTAAGGGGCACATTAGAACGTTAGTGACAATGTTAAGTGTCACTAACGTTCTCGAAGGATGGCAAGCTTACGTTAAAAGAGCCACGTTAACTAAATTAACGTGGACTCTAACGTAGGGAAGGGGGAGGCTTCTCAACGTTATTGGGAAAGTTGAGTCCCAATAACGTGCACGAAGGACAAAGAGGCAACGTTAGTGGCAACGTTTGTGCCACTAACGTTGAGGTTAACGTGGCTCTTACTTGGGTAAGGAACGTTAGTGAAAAAGTTGAATGTCACTAACGTTCTCGAACCCATATTTTCACTGAACGTTAACACCACTAATGTCCTGAGCTAAAGTGTCTGCCCACTTCACACTTTCTCTCTGCAAGTAAAGCCAAGCCCAATGAAGAAGATAACTGCTTCAAACTCAAGATCCAAAGGCCCAGACCCAAGACTTGAAGAACCAACTAGAAGAGTAGAAGAGTAGTATATATAGGAGTAGCTTTGAATTAAATAGGGAGTTGGAAAATATAGGGAGCCTCTGGGCATAGAATTACTCTATGTATTTACTTTCTCTGCACTTCTAGTTTCATCATGTATTCTCCATCTTTGTTTTCATTTTTGAGAGCTATGAACAACTAAACTCCTTTCATTGGGTTAGGGAGCTCTGTTGTAATTTGATGGATCAATACTAGTTTTCATTATTCTTCTTCTATCTTTTCTCTTGATTTTACTTGAAATCTTTCGATCTTCATCCAATTGGATAGTTATCTTGGAAAAGAAGCTATTCATACTTGGATCTCTTCTGAACCTTGAAAGAGGAATGAAGAGATCAAGCTAGAAATGCTTTCTCATGCTGGACCAAATTGGGTTTGGATGGATATGTGACTATAATCCTCTCAACACTTGATTTGGGAAATGCCTGTGGTATAATCAGTGACCATACTTCATCTCTTCTCATGAGTAATTGACCAAGGAATTGGCTATTGATCAAGATTTGAGAGATTGAATTACAAGAAATTGTAATTCAATCACTTAAGATTGCCAAGGAGATCAATGAGTGCATTGATTGCGGAAGAGATGAAAATGAAATTGATCCGGAGAAAGCAACATCTCCTAAGCCCAATGAACTCCCCATTTCTGATCTTACCCATTCTCTTTATTTTCTGCTATTTACATTTATGAGCAATACCCCATTCCCATTTACAATTCTGTAATTTACTTCAGTAATTTACTTTCAGTTCTTTAATTCTAGCATTTACTTTTTCTGTCATTTACCTTCCCTCCATTTTATTTTCTGCAATTCTAAAATCAAATCCTGGATTCGCTCATCTAGAATATTCCTCTAATTAAAGTTGCTTGATCAATCAATCCTTGTGGGATTCGACCTCACTCTACTGTGAGTTTTTACTTGATGACAAATTCGGTACACTTGCCGAAGGAAATTTGTTAAGAGACAAGTTTTTCGTGCATCAAGTTTATGGCGCCGTTGCCGGGGATTGATTGTGCATCAACAATGATTAGATTGGAGGATAACTAGATTGAGCATTTTATTTTTGTTTGATTTAATTTTCTGTTTGAGTCATTTACTTCCTGTTTTAGTTAATTTCTTCCCTTCCCCCTACTTTTTCTTTGTTATTTACAATTCATCTCACTAACCCACTAACTGTTTGATATATTGCATCACTCACACTAACAGTAATTCTGACAGATATACTTTTTGCACCTATTCTCACAGGGAGAAGAAGCGGGGCTTCAACTTCCTTTGATTCTGAACCTGAGAGAACCTTCCTTAGACTAAGAAGGGAGGCAAGAGAAAAACGTGTAATTGGTGCTGAAGAAGAGGAGGAACACTTTGAGGAATACTTTGAACCAAACATGGAAGAAAACATGGAAAACCATCACGAAGAAGAGGCTCACAACCATGGCGGAAGAGGTCGAGCAAATCATGCTGGGGAGGATAGAAGAGTTTTAGGCTCTTACATCAATCCAAACCCAGGAAACTGTGGAAGTAGCATTCAAAAGCCAACCATCCATGCCAACAATTTTGAACTAAAACCACAGCTCATCACCCTTGATCAAAACAACTGTTCATTCGGAGGAAGTGTCCAAGAGGACCCCAATCAACATTTAACCACCTTTCTGAGAATATGTGACACAGTGAAGTCTAATGGTGTTCACCCTGACGCCTATAGACTGCTCTTATTTCTATTCTCACTCAAGGATAAGGCAGCCAAGTGGTTGGAGTCTTTTCCAAGGGAGAGCTTGACAACTTGGGAAGATGTGGTGAACAAATTCTTAGCAAGATTTTACCCTTCTCAACGAATCAATAGGTTGAGAGCTGAGGTCCAAACTTTCAGGCAACAAGATGGGGAGACTCTATATGAAGCATGGGAGAGGTTTAAAGACCTAACAAGGAGGTGCCCACTAGATATGTTCAATGAATGGGTGCAGCTGCATATTTTCTATGAAGGGCTCTCTTATGAGTCAAAGAAGGCCATAGACCATTCATCCGGAGGATCTTTGAACAAGAAGAAGACCATTGAGGAGGCCATAGATGTCATTGAAACAGTAGCAGAGAATGACTATTTCTATGCTTCCGAAAGAGGGAACACAAGAGGAGTAATGGAGCTAAACAATATAGATGTTCTGCTGGCCCAAAACAAGCTCATTACCCAGCAGCTGGCTGACCTCACCAAGAAGATGGAGAGGAACCAAGTAGCAGCAATCTCCACTTCATCAACAACCCAAGAAGGAGTGAATGAATAAGCAGAGGGTAGTAAGGAGCAAGCCAACTACATTGGGAATTCACCTAGTCAAAACCATGATCCTTACTCCAAGACCTACAACCCTGGATGGAGGAATCACCCAAACTTTGGGTGGGAAAATCAACAAAACCAAAGCCTTGATCAAAGACGCCCAAATCCAAATAATGCAACCCACCAACACTTCACATCTAGACCATATCAAAACCCCCATGACAACACCTCTCCACATTCATATCAAGGCCAGAATAACCCTCCTCAGCCTGACCTATCATCATTAGATGAAAGAATCTCAAGGATTGAGAATCTACTTGAAGGCATAAGCAAGGAGATTCAAGACAACAAGGTGTTCAAGGAGGAAGTGCGAGCCAGTTTCAAGAACTAGGGAGACACAATCAAGAGGTTGGAATCTCAAGTGGGGTATCTCTCTGAACATATTCCCAAACCCACAGATGGATTCCCAAGTGACACAGAGAAGAATCCGAGAGGTGAAAAAAAGAAAGTAAGATGGGAAGATTGCAAGATGGTCACTATAAGTGATAAGGAGACTGAGGACAAGCCAAGCAAGCTGTCAGAACAACCTGAAGATACCACAGTAGAGGAGGGGGAAAAAGATTACCAAGAACCAGAAATCTCAAAACAGGAGCTACTGAGACTCTATGCACCTTTTCCGTAACTGCTCAATGGTGCTATGGAGAAGAGAATATACTCAAGATTTCTTGACTTGTTTGCATCTTTGCATGTGAACATACCGTTCATCAAGACTATCCAACAAATGCCTGCATACATCAAGTATATGAAGGAGCTGCTTCCCAGGAAAGGCTCACGCAAGGGAGGCCAAACTATAGTGATGAACAAGGAGTGCAGTGCTCTCATTCAACCGCAGTTGCCTACGAAAAGAAAAGATCCAGGGAGTTTTCATGTCCCCTGTGCCATAGGGGAAACAATGTTTGATAGAGCACTCTGCGATTTGGGAGCAAGCATCAACTTAATGCCCTTATCCCTAGTGAAGAGGCTGCAGATCAATGAGATATTGCCCACAGATGTAGTCATTAGGCTGGCTGACAAAACTCAAAAACAAGCAAGAGGGGTGGTGGAAAACGTGTTGTTGAAGGTGGGGAAATACTTTCTTCCCACAGACTTTGTCATGTTGGACATGGAAGAGAGTCACACTCACCCAATCATATTGGGAAGACCATTTCTAGCTACAGCCAGAGCACTCATAGATGTGGAGCGAGGGGAGCTAATATTGAGGATCCATGATGAATGACTCAGCTTTAATGTCTTCAAACTCTCACAAGAAGCAGACCAAGAAAACAAAGAACCAAGCAATGATCATAATGAGATGCTGACAGAGGAAACAAGCACTGAAGCACAACCAACACATCTGAGAACCCCACTGAATAATGAACAAGGCAAACAGCAATTGTCACAGCTCAAGGAGAAGCTGGAGGAACCTAAACCACCGGAGGCATGTGAAGACAACAACAAAATTTCCTTAGAAGAAGAAGTAACCAAGTGCAAGCCAGCATCAAAAGGGACAAAGAAGAAGATACCAAGGGGGTGGAGGAACAAGAAGATCCCTACGGAAGACTTCTCTCCAGGAGATAAAGTGATCTCAGCTTACTTCCCAGATATCCCCTTAATCTCCCCACTGTACCATCTCAGTTACCTAAGGTCTTCACTATCAACAGAGTTCTCTCCTTGGAACATGTAGAGATCATTGATACAACCAATGGATATAAGTCCAAGGCAAGAGGGGAGGACTTGAAGCATTATCAACCTCCCTGATGAAGGAGAAACATCAAGCTAGTGATGCTAAAGAAGCGCTTCATGGGAGGCAACCCATGTTTTATTAGCTTTTACTAGTGAATAAATCAATATTCATGAATTCCAACCCAAACTTTGTGAAGTCCTTATATTGCAGTATATAGTGAAGAACAAGTTTGGTGTTCAAAGCGTGCCAAGAAAGCATGAATGTAACTGAGAGCATGCTAGTCTTGGAGCTTTGAACAGAACTTTTCATCACAGTGCTCCAAACTAAGTTTGGTGTCACCCCATGGTGCCACCAATGTGCATATAAGGATACACAGTTAGTTGGTTAGTTGGAGTTCATGAATAAACAAAATATTTTCTTCTCTTCATTATTCTAGCCGAAAAGTTTAAAAACTTTTTATGATATTGATTTTTCTTATTTTATTTTTATAGGGAAAGGGAAAGGAGCATTGAAGGGGATAGATTGGACAATTAAAGGAAGAAGGTTCGGACACCATAAAAGAAAGGACTATACATTTGTTCTAAAAAGGGAAGTCATTGGAAAATGTTGCCATGCAACATTAAAAAAAATAGGACCCTTGGAGATCGAGCAATCTCCATCATAAAGTGATGATCCTTGTCCTTTCTACATGCACAACCCCAACCGTCCATCAAACAACCACTCCATCAATCCACACCCTCCATTTACTCACAACCTCTCTATATAAGTGATCCTTGTTCCGTACCCACTCTTCACACCTCTCCATTTCGGGTTCCCCTTCACTCCCTTCATTGCACTCAACCCTAAACAACCAAAAGTCTCCACACCCTTGCTAACTTCACGCATTAACCTTCATTCATGGCATCTTCGAGCTCTAAAAGAAGGAAAGGAAAAGAACCTATGGAGCAACACCCGTATGATGAAAAGAGATTTAGAAGCTTGCACCATGCATTGCAATACGGATGGATGGTGGATAAGGAGATCATTTATGAGCTGGGATTTCAAGTTAGGAAAAATGAGTGTCATGAAATCACAAAGAAGGTAGAAAAGAGAAGATGGGAGCTCCTTACTGATCCGGTCATTAGGGTGAATGCAAATCTTATAAGAGAGTTTTATGCAAATGCGGTCCGATATGATAAGGCAGATGAGTCATATACAAGCTTTGTGAGAGGAAAGATTGTGGATTTTGGTCCCATGAGTGTCATACGGGCATTAAAGCTGCGGTCTATACTGTTTGAAGAAGAGAGTCATGAGTCAGTGAGGAAGGCACTTGAGGATTGGAAGCAAGCAAGATTGGCACGGATGCGAGGGAATGCAAGAGGACACAGAGAGGACAAGCAAGGAGGAAAGCATGGGCATCCACAAGAGTAAAAGGTGGTGGAGTTCCTTCTTTGGTCCATTTTTTCTCTATGTTTTAAATAAGGAAGATCTTGTATGAAATAGAACTTGCTTCCATGTTAGTTTAAATTCTGTCTTTTAAAGTTTTTGTGTTGAAGAGGTTTAGGATTGCTAGTCCTTATGTCACTGCATCATTACTTTGCTTACTTGTATGCTTGTTCCTTTAAATCAAATGAAAAAGAGAATGAGTGTTTTTAAAGACCAGAGATGAGTTCATACTATGGAATAAGTTCATGAGTTTATGGTATAGTCATAAGTTAGCTAAGTTGGTTCAACCATAAGGTGGGAGGACAACTATCTGTCATGAATACTATGCTTGTGACACACCCTATGAGACTAGCTAAATAAGAAGATCCTAATAAAAAAAAGGGAAAGAATAATCAAAGTTGAGGAATAAAAGAAAAAGAGTAAGCAATAAGGCTAGGCACCAATGGTTTAATCTTGAGACATGTGTCTGTGGTGCTCCTGTGTGAGGGATCTACTTGGATGAATAATCTCTTAGGGGTGCCTTATCACTTGGTAACTTGGGTTAACTAACTCGGGATTATCAGCTGAAAGTCCACTATCAAGAGTAACCCTCACTACAGAGCATTTAGTAACCCAAAGAGGTGCTGGACACCAAAGTCTCAAGAAAAGAAAATAAATAAACTATATGCCTGTGGTGTGTATGTATGGGGGAGAGACTTGAGCAAGTAAGTCCTTAGGGGTGCTTCAACACCTAGCACTTTGAACCAACTGGTTCGGGAGTGTTGGCTGAAAGCTTATTTTAAAGAGTTGCCCCCTTACAGAACACTTAGTCTAAGAACACAAATAAGCCCTGAAATAACAACAAAAGGATAAATAAATAGAAGTTTCATGGGATGCAATCACAGTGAGTATTCTAGGACATGATAAAGGTCTGAAAGCCAGGAATGAACCTAAGTTGCTATGCATGAATCCACCATAAAACCAGGGACATGACTTCCACAAGAATGACTCATTTCTCTTGGAATTCCATTCATCATTCTCTTGTTCCAGTACTTGCTTAGGGACAAGCAAGCTTTAAGTTTGGTGTTGTGATGCCAGGGCATTTTGGCCAGTTTCACTGACCTTTTCTTTACTGTTTTTGGAGTAGTTTCATGCATTTCCTTAGAAAATAAGCTAGTTTTGGGAAGCTATTCACTTACATCTTGATTCAAGCATACATTGTGCACTTTACATGATTTCATGAGGATTTTGCATTAATTTAAGGACAAATTGGATGTTGCATTTCCCATGACTTGGACTAGAACTTTTGATGCACTTTATTGCTTGATTTCAGGACAAAGGAAGCAAAGAAGAACCACATTAGTGGCTACATTAGTTACACTAACGTTAACACTAACGTGGAATGGGAGTAACTTGCAAAGTTAATGAGAAAAGTGATTGGCAATAACGCTCTCGAAGCCATCATTTCCCACGTTAAGAGTCACGTTAACTAAGTTAACGTGAACTCTAACGTGGAAGAAAGGAAATGGAGCCAACGTTAGTGACACTTAACATTATCACTAACGTTGGACCAAGCTCATAAGTGGCCACGTTAGTCACCACGTTAACTTAGTTAACGTGGCCTCTAACGTTAAGAAGAAAGGGGGAAAGCCAACGTTAGTGACATTCAACATTATCACTAACGTTGGCCAAGTCACACTAGGCCACGTTAACTCCCACGTTATCCTAGTTAACGTGGAAGTTAACGTGAAGAAGGGAGGTGACGCCAACGTTAGTGACACCCAACATTGTCACTAACGTTGGAAGGAGCCCACACATGCCACCATGAGCCACGTTAACTCCCACGTTAACTTAGTTAACATGGAAGCTAACGTGGATAAGGGAATGTTGAGCCAACGTTAGTGACACTCAACTTTGTCACTAACGTTGGAGATGGCTAGCATGGCCACGTTAGAAGCCACATTAACCTAGTTAACATGGACTCTAACGTGGGAGCTAAGGGGCACATTGGAACGTTAGTGACAATGTTAAGTGTCACTAACGTTCTCGAAGGATGGCAAGCTTACGTTAAAAGAGCCACGTTAACTAAGTTAACGTGGACTCTAACGTAGGGAAGGGGGAGGCTTCTCAACGTTATTGGGAAAGTTGAGTCCCAATAACGTGTGCGAAGGACAAAGAGGCAACGTTAGTGGCAACGTTTGTGCCACTAACGTTGAGGTTAACGTGGCTCTTACATGGGTAAGGAACATTAGTAAAAAAGTTGAATGTCACTAACGTTCTCGAACCCATATTTTCACTGAACGTTAACACCACTAACGTCCTGAGCTAAAGTCTTGCCCACTTCACACTTTCTCTCTGCAAGTAAAGCCAAGCCCGATGAAGAAGATAACTGCTTCAAACTCAAGATCCAAAGGCCCAGACCCAAGACTTGAAGAACCAACTAGAAGAGTAGAAGAGTAGTATATATAGGAGTAGCTTTGAATTAAATAGGGAGTTAGAAAATATAGGGAGCCTCTGGGCATAGAATTACTCTCTGTATTTACTTTCTCTGCACTTCTAGTTTCATCATGTATTCTCCATCTTTGTTTTTATTTTCCAGAGCTATGAACAACTAAACCCCTTTCATTGGGTTAGGGAGCTCTGTTGTAATTTGATGGATCAATACTAGTTTTCATTGTTCTTCTTCTATCTTTTCTCTTGATTTTACTTGAAAGCTTTTGATCTTCATCCAATTGGATAGTTATCTTGGAAAAGAAGCTATTCATACTTGGATCTCTTCTGAACTTTGAAAGAGGAATGAAGAGATCAAGCTAGAAATACTTTCTCATGCTGGACTAAATTGGATTTGGATGGATATGTGACTATAATCCTCTCAACACTTGATTTGGGAAATGCATGTGGTATAATCAGTGACCATACTACATCTCTTCTCATGAGCAATTGACCAAGGAATTGGCTATTGATCAAGATTTGAGAGATTGAATTACAAGAAATTGTAATTCAATCACTTAAGATTGCCAAGGAGATCAATGAGTGCATTGATTGAGGAAGAGATGAAAACGAAATTGATCCGGAAAAAGCAACATCTCCTAAGCCCAATGAACTCCCCATTTCTGATCTTACCCATTCTCTTTATTTTCTGCCATTTACATTTATGAGCAATACCCCATTCCCATTTACAATTCTGCAATTTACTTTAGTAATTTACTTTTAGTTCTTTAATTCTAGCATTTACTTTTTCTGTCATTTACCTTCCCGCCATTTTATTTTCTGCAATTCTAAAATCAAATCCTGGATTCGCTCAACTAGAACATTCCTCTAATTAAAGTTGCTTGATCAATCAATCCTTGTGGGATTCGACCTCACTCTACTGTGAGTTTTTACTTGACGACAAATTCGGTACACTTGCCGAAGGAAATTTGTTAAGAGACAAGTTTTCCGTGCATCAATGCTAGCATAGTAAATAACATGTACTAGCTTGTCTTTCCTCTGTCCTAGAACAGCACCAACAGCAAAATCAGATGCATCGCACATTAGTTCAAAGGGAAGATCTCAGCTTGGTTGTGCTATAATAGGTGCAGAGGGGAGTTTCTTCTTAAGTTCATCAAAGGCTACCATGCACTCTCTATCAAAAACAAAGGGAGCATTTGAGACAAGTAGGTTGCTAAGGGGTTTTGCAATCTTAGAAAAGTCTTTGATAAACCTCCTATAGAACCCAGCGTGTCCCAAAAAGCTTCTGATTGCTTTGACATTGCATGGTGGAGGTAATTTTTCAATTACTTCCACTTTTGCCTTGTCCACTTCTATGCCATCTTTTGAAATCTTGTGACCAAGAACCACCCCTTCAGTTACCATAAAATGGCACTTCTCCCAGTTTAAAACCAGGTTGGTTTCTTGACACCTTTTTAGCACAAGAGCAAGATGGTATAGGCAATCAGAATATGAGTTCCCAAATACAGAGAAGTCATCCATGAATACTTCTATGAACTTCTCAACCATGTCTGAAAAAATGGAGAGCATGCACCTTTGGAATGTTGCAGGTGCATTGCACAATCCAAAGGGCATTCTCCTATAAGCAAAGACACCATATGGACAAGTAAATGAAAGTTTTTCCTGATCCTTAGCAATAATACTCATGTCCTGCCAATCTTTTAAGCATCTGGTCCATGAAAGGTAGGGGAAAGTGATCCTTCTGGGTGGCTTCGTTAAGTTTTCGGTAGTCAATGCACATACGCCATCCGGTCACTGTCCATGTGGGTATTAATTCATTCTTCTCATTTGCCACAACAATGATCCCTCCCTTCTTAGGGACTACTTGCACCGGGCTTACCCAAGGGCTGTCTGAGATAGGGTAGATCACCCCTGCTTGCCACAATTTTAACACTTCTTTCTGAACCACTTTATTCATACTTGGGTTCAGCCTCCTTTGTTGTTGCCTTGATGGTTTGACATCTTCTTCAAGCAGGATCTTATGCATACACATTGAAGGACTGATCCCTTTTAAATCTGCAAGTGTCCAGCCTATGGCATTCTTGTGTTGTCTCAACACTTGGATAAGCTCCTTTTCTTGTTCCTTACTCAGACTTGAATTTATGATTACTGGGTGAGTGTTGTTGGCACCCAAATATGCATATTTCAAACTGGGTGGTAAGGTTTTCAGCCCTAGTTTTGGTGACTCTGCATCTTTGTTGTCTGTAGTGGTTGGCATGATTGAGTTTCTCATGGTTGCTTGTGGTGGTTCTCCATCTGGTGCTTGTTCCAGCTCGACGGTTCCTCGACATTGTTCTTCTTCCAAGACTTCTTGAACTATCTATTCCATGGTGTCTACCAGCATGCATTCTCCTATGGATTCTTTGGGGTAACTCATTGCTTTAAAGACGTTGAAGACCATTTTCTCTTCATGCAACTTCAGGACTAGTTCCCCTTTTTGCACATCAATAATGGCTCCAGCAGTAGCTAGGAATGGTCTTCCTAGGATAATTGACGTGTTGGCCTCTTCTTCCATGTCTAGCACAACGAAATCAGCAGGAAAAATGAATTCCCCCACTTTCACTAGCAAGTCTTCCACCACACCATGTGGAAATTTAAATGTTCTGTTAGCCAATTGGAGTGCCATTCTTGTTGGCTTGGCTTCCTCAATCTTCATCCTTTTCATCGGAAAGTCTAAACCTTGTCTGTGGTATTCCGAGTAGGATTCAATGATTGAATGACTGTGACGAGCTTCAAACTCGCGATTGCTGGGCGTTAGTGACAGACGCAAAAGGAGGGTGAATCCTATTCCAGCATGATCGAGAACCAACAGATGATTAGCCGTGCTGTGACAGAGCATGTGAGCATATTTTTCACTGAGAGGAGGGGATGTAGCCACTGACAACGGTGATGCCCTTGCATACAGCCAGCCATGGAAAGGAGTGAGACAGATTGGATGAAGATAGCAGGAAAGCAGAGGTTCAGAGGAACGGAAGCATCTCCATTCGCTTATCTGAAATTCCCACCAATGATTTACATAAGTACCTCTATCCCTATTTTATTATATAATATTCGAAAACACCATTATCACTTTATATCTGCCTGACTGAGATTTACAAGGTGACCATAGCTTGCTTCATACCAACAATCTCCGTGGGATTCAACCCTTACTCACGTAAGGTATTACTTGGACGATCCAGTGCACTTGCTGGTTAGTTGTATCGAAGTTGTGAACCATGGTATTGGCACCATGTTCTTGGCGCCATTGCCAAGGAAAGAAAGAGCCATGAATTTTACATAATCAAAGTGTAATCACGATTGCGCGTACCAAGTTGCTCACGTTGCCAGGGATTGTTTGAGCCTGGACATCACAATTTCGTGCACCAAGTTTTTGGCGCCGTTGCCGGGGATTGTTCGAGTTTGGACAACTGACGGTTCATCTTGTTGCTCAGATTAGGTAATTTTCTTTTCGTTTTGTTTTCAAAAATCTTTCAAAAATATTTTCAAAAATCTCTCATCTGTTTTCGAAAAAAATAAAAATGTTTTCAAAAATTTTATTCAAGATTTTTAAGAATGAATTCTAGTGTTTCATGAAGCATGTGAAGCCTGGCTGGCTGTAAAGCCATGTCTAAATTCTTTTGGACTGAGGCTTCCAAACCATCAGAGGTAAGTTACATACTTGATAAATGATGAGCAGCAATTTGTTATCAAGAGCAATATACTCTGGTGTTACATGCTAAAGCTTGGCTGGCCATTGGCCATGTCTAGTGTTTTGGACTGGAGCTTTCATTGAAAGCTTGGCTGGCTAGTGAGCCATGTCTAATTCCTGGACTGAAGCTTTAGACTAAGAATGCAAGATTCCTGGAATTCATATTAAAAATCTTTGGAATCCTTATTTTCCTTTTTCATATAATTTTCGAAAAAAATGACAAAAAAAAATTAGAAAATCATAAAAATCAAAAAAATATTTTTTTGTTTCTTGTTTGAGTCTTGAGTCATATTATAAGTTTGGTGTCAATTGCATGTGCATCTTGTATTTTTCGAAAATATCATGCATTCATAGTGTTCTTCATGATCTTCAAGTTGTTCTTGGTAAGTCTTCTTGTTTGATCTTGATGATTTTTTGTTTTGTGTCTTTTCATGTTTATCATATGCATTCTTGAATTCTTAGTGTCTAAGCATTAAAGAATTCTAAGTTTGGTGTCTTGCATGTTTTCTTTGCATTAAAAATTTTTCAAAATTGTGTCTATGATGTTCATCTTGACATTCATAGTGTTCTTGGTGTTCACCTTGACATTCATATCATTCTTGCATGCATTCATTGGTTTGATCTAAAAATTTCATGCATTGCATCTTTTTAGTGTTTTTCTCTTGCATCATAAAAATTCAAAAAAATCAAAAAAATATCTTTCCCTTTTTCTCTCATCAAATTCGAAAATTGGGATTGACTTTTTCAAAAATTTTTAAAATCAAGTTGTTTCTTATAAGTCAAATCAAATTTTCAATTTGAAAATCTTATCTTTTTTCAAAATCTTTTTCAAAAATCAAATCTTTTTCAAAATTCTTGGTTATTTTCGAAAATTCCAAAAATAATTTTCAAAAATCTTTTTCTTATCTTATATCATAATTTTCGAAAATAACATAATCAATTAATGCTTTGATTCAAAAATTTGAAGTTTTTTTACTTACTTGTTAAGAAAGATTCAAACTTTAAGTTCTAGAATCATATCTTGTGATTTCTTATGAATCAAGTCATTAATTGAGATTTTAAAAATCAAATCTTTTTCAAAACTAATTCCTATCATATCTTTTCAAAAATATCTTCTTATCTTATCTTTTTCAAAAATTTAATTTCAAAATATCTTCTCTAACTTCCTAACTTCCTATCTTTTCAAAATTTGTTTCAACTAACTAACTAACTTTTTGTTTGTTTCTTATCTTTTTCAAAATCACCTAACTAACTCTCTCTCTCTCTCATTTTTCGAAAATATCTTCCCTCTTTTTCAAAAATTTCTTTTTTTTATTAACTAATTAATTTTTTTTTTTTTTTATTTTAAAATTTTTTCGAAAAAAATACTAACCTTTTTCAAAAACTATTTTCAAAAATCACTAACTCTTTTTCAAAAATTATTTTCGAAAATTATCCCTCCCCCATCTTATTCTATTTATTCATTCATATCCTAACATCTCATCTCACATCTCTGCCACCCTCACAGTTGTGTTTCTTCCATTATATTACATTCTTTGTCTCCCCCTCTTCTTCTACTCACACAGGGATCCCTATACTGTGGTATAAAGGATCTCTATTATTATTATTATTTTTCTGTGCCCTCTTCTTTATCATATGAGCAGGAGCAAGGATAAGAACATTCTTGTGGAAGCAGATCCAGAACCTGAAAGGACTCTGAAGAGAAAATTAAGAGAAGCTAAATTACAACAATCTAGAAATAACCTTTCAGAAATTTTCGAAAAAGAAAAGGAGATGGCAGCTGAAAATAATAATAATGCAAGGAGAATGCTTGGTGACTTCACTGCACCAAATTCCAATTTACATGGAAGAAGCATCTCCATTCCTGCCATTGGAGCAAACAACTTTGAGTTGAAACCTCAATTAGTTTCTCTGATGCAACAGAACTGCAAGTTTCATGGACTTCCATCTGAAGATCCTTTTCAGTTCTTAACTGAATTCTTGCAGATTTGTGATACTGTTAAGACTAATGGAGTAGATCCTGAAGTCTACAGGCTCATGCTTTTCCCTTTTGCTGTAAGAGACAGAGCTAGATTATGGTTGGATTCTCAACCCAAGGACAGCCTGAACTCTTGGGATAAGTTGGTCACGGCTTTCTTAGCCAAGTACTTTCCTCCTCAAAAGCTGAGCAAGCTTAGAGCTGATGTTCAAAACCTTCAGACAGAAAGAAGGTGAATCCCTCTATGAAGCTTGGGAAAGATACAAACAGTTGACCAAAAAGTGTCCTTCTGACATGCTTTCAGAATGGACCATCCTGGATATATTCTATGATGGTTTATCTGAGCTATCAAAGATGTCACTGGACACTTCTGCAGGTGGATCCATTCACCTAAAGAAAACACCTGCAGAAGCTCAAGAACTCATTGACATGGTTGCTAATAACCAGTTCATGTACACTTCTGAAAGGAATCCTGTGAATAATGGGACGCCTATGAAGAAGGGAGTTCTTGAAGTTGATACTCTGAATGCCATATTGGCTCAGAATAAAATATTGACTCAGCAAGTCAATATGATCTCTCAGAGTCTGCATGGAATGCAAGCTGCATCCAACAGTACTCAAGAGGCTTCTTATGAAGAAGAAGCTTATGATCCTGAGAACCTTGCAATAGCAGAGGTGAATTACTTAGGTGAACCTTATGGAAACACCTATAACTCATCATGGAGAAATCATCCAAATTTCTCATGGAAGGATCAAAAGCCTCAACAAGGCTTTAATAATGGTGGAAGAAACAGGTTTAGCAATAGCAAGCCTTTTCCATCATCAACTCAGCAACAGACAGAGAACTCTGAACAAAATGCTTCTAATTTAGCAAACTTAGTCTCTGATCTATCCAAGGCCACTATAAGTTTCATGAATGAAACAAGGTCTTCCATTAGAAATTTGGAAGCACAAGTAGGCCAGCTGAGTAAGAGGATCACTGAAATCCCTCCTAGTACTCTCCCAAGCAATACAGAAGAGAATCCAAAAGGAGAGTGCAAGACCATTGACATAAGCAAAATGGCCGAACCCAATGAGGGAGTGGAGGACGTGAATCCCAGTGAGGAAGACCTCCTGGGACGTCCAGTGATCAATAAGGAGCTTCCCTCTGAGGAACCAAGGGACTCTGAGGCTCATCTAGAGACCATAGAGATTCCATTGAACCTCCTTATGCCCTTCATGAGCTATGATGAGTATTCCTCTTCTGAAGAGAATGAGGATGTTACTGAAGAGCAAACTGCCAAGTTTCTTGGTGCAATCATGAAGCTAAATGCCAAATTATTTGGCATTGATACTTGGGAAGTTGAACCTCCCTTGTTCATCAATGAACTAAGTGATCTGGATCAACTGACATTGCCTCAGAAGAGACAGGATCCTGGGAAGTTCATAATACCTTGTACCATAGGCACCATGATCTTTAAGGCTCTGTGTGACCTTGGTTCAGGAATAAACCTCATGCCCCTCTCTGTAATAGAGAAACTGGGAATCTATGGGGTGCAAGCTGCTAAAATCTCACTAGAGATGGCAGACAATTCGAGAAAACAGGCATATGGACAAGTAGAGGACGTATTAGTAAAGGTTGAAGGCCTTTACATCCCTGCTGATTTCATAGTCCTGGATACTGGAAAGGAAAAGGATGAATCCATCATCCTAGGAAGACCTTTCCTGGCCACAGCAAGAGCTATGATTGATGTTGACAGAGGTGAACTAGTCCTTCAATGGAATGAGGACTCCCTTGTGTTTAAAACTCAAGGATCTCCCTCTACAACCATGGAGAGGAAGCATGAAAAGCTTCTCTCAAAGCAGAGTCAACCCAAGCCCCCACAGTCAAACTCTAAGTTTGGTGTTGGGAGGCCACAACCAAACTCTAAGTTTGGTGTTGAACTCCCATATCCAAACTCTAAGTTTGGTGTTGGAGAGTCTCAACAATGCTCTGAACATCTGTGAGGCACCATGAGAGCCCACTGTCAAGCTATTGACATTAAAAAAGCACTTGTTAGGAGGCAACCCAATGTTTATTTATCTAACTCTATTATTCTTGTTTTTCATGTTTTCTTAGGATCATGATCATATGGAGTCACAAAATAAATATAAAAAATTGAAAACGGAATCAAAAACAGCAGAAGAAAAATCACACCCTGGAGGAGCATCTGTCTGGCGTTCAGCGCCAGAACAGAGCATGGTTCTGGCGCTGAACGCCCAAAATGGGCAGCTTCTGGGCGCTGAACGCCAGAACAGGCATGGTTCTGGCGTTCAACGCCAGAAATGGCACACAAATGGGCATTGAACATCCAAAATGGCCACCAACCTGGCGCTGAACGCCCAGAGTTGTGTGCAAGGGCATTTTACATGCCTAAATTGGTGCAGGGATGTAAATGCCTTGACACCTCAGGATCTGTGGACCCCACAGGATCATCTCAGGATCTGTGGACCCCATAGGATCCCCACCTACCTCATCATCTCTCTTCCCATTCATGATCATCCCTTCTGTTTTCTATTGACCACTCACATCCATACACCCACTACCTTCAAAATTCAACATCTCTCTCCCACCCAATCCCACCCATATGGCCGAATACACACTCCCATCCATCTCCTCCATATCTTCTTCTTATTCTTCTATTCTTTCTTCTTTTGCTCGAGGGCGAGCAACATTCTAAGTTTGGTGTGGTAAAAGCATAGCTTTTTTGCTTTTTCCATAACCATTGATGGCACCTAAGGCCAGAGAAACCTCTAGAAAGAGGAAAGGGAAGACAAAAGCTTCCATCAAGGGTCTATAGCTCAGTGGTAGAACATTTGACTGCAAATCAAGAGATCCCTGAGATACCTCAGGGGATACATTTTCTTCCACACAATTATTGGAAGCAACTAAGGGTGGAACATCAAGAGCACTCCATCATCCTTCATGAAATCAGAGAAGATCTAAAAGCAATGAAGGAGGAGCAACAAAGACAAGGAAGAGACATAGAAGAGCTCAAGGACATCATTGGTTCCTCAAGAAGGAAACGCCACCATCACTAAGGTGGATTCATTCCTTGTTCTTACTTCTTATGTTTTTCGTTTTCTATGTTATGTACTTATCTGTGTTTGTGTCTTCATTACATGATCATTAGTAGTAGTAACTATGTCTTAAAGTTATGAATGTCCTATGAATCCATCACCTCTCTTAAATGAAAAATGTTTTAATTCAAAAGAACAAGAAGTACATGAGTTTCGAATTTATCCTTGAACTTAGCTTAATTATATTGATGTGGTGACAATGCTTCTTGTTTTCTGAATGTATGCTTGAACAGTGCATATGTCTTTTGAAGTTGTTGTTTAAGAATGTTAAATATGTTGGCTCTTGAAAGAATGATGACTAGGAGACATGTTATTTGATAATCTGAAAAATAATAAAAATGATTCTTGAAGCAAGAAAAAGCAGCAAAGAACAAAGCTTGCAGAAAAAAAAATAGGCGAAAAAAAAAATAGAAAGAAAAAGAAAAAGCAAGCAGAAAAAGCCAATAACCCTTAAAACCAAAAGGCAAGGGAAAAAAAAAAGATCCCAAGGCTTTGAGCATCAGTGGATAGGAGGGCCTAAAGGAATAAAATCCTGGTCTAAGCGGCTAAACCAAGCTGTCCCTAACCATGTGCTTGTGGCGTGTAGGTGTCAAGTGAAAACTTGAGACTGAGCGGTTAAAGTCAAGGTCCAAAGCAAAAGAAGAGTGTGCTTAAGAACCCTGGACACCTCTAATTGGGGACTCTAGCAAAGCTGAGTCACAATCTGAAAAGGTTCACCCAATTATGTGTCTGTGGCATTTATGTATCCAGTGGTAATACTGGAAAACAAAGTGCTTAGGGCCACGGCCAAGACTCATAAAGAAGCTGTGTTCAAGAATCATCATACTGAACTAGGAGAGTCAATAACACTATCTGAACTCTGAGTTCCTATAGATGCCAATCATTCTGAACCTCAATGGATAAAGTGAGATGCCAAAACTATTCAAGAGGCAAAAAGCTATAAGTCCCGCTCATATGATTGAAGCTCTGTTTCATTGATAGTTTGGAATTTATAGTATATTCTCTTCCTTTTATCCTATTTGATTTTCAGTTGCTTGGGGACAAGCAACAATTTAAGTTTGGTGTTGTGATGAGCGGATAATTTATACGCTTTTTGACATCGTTTTTAGTATGTTTTTAGTAGGATCTAGTTACTTTTAGGGATGTTTTCATTAGTTTTTATGTTAAATTCACATTTCTGGACTTTACTATGAGTTTTTGTGTTTTTCTGTGATTTCAGGTATTTTCTGGCTGAAATTGAGGGACTTGAGCAAAAATTAGATTCAGAAGTTGAAGAAGGACTGCTGATGCTGTTGGATTCTGACCTTCCTACACTCAAAGTGGATTTTTTGGAGCTACAGAACTCGAGATGGCGCGCTTCCAATTGCGTTGGAAAGTAGACATCCAGGGCTTTCCAGCAATATATAATAGTCCATACTTTGGCCAAGAATAGATGACGTAAACTGGTGTTCAACGCCAGCTTTCTACCCAAACCTGGCGTCCAGCGCCAGAAAAGGATCCAGAACCAGAGTTGAACGCCCAAACTGGCACAAAAACTGGCGTTCAACTCCACAAATGGCCTCTGCACGTGCAACACTCAAGCTCAGCCCAAACACACACCAAGTGGGCCCAGGAAGTGGATTTATACATCAATTACTTACTCATGTAAACCCTAGTGACTAGTTTATTATAAATAGGACCTCTTACTATTGTATTAGGCATCTTTTGATCATCTTAGGATCTTAGGATCATCTTTGAACGCATTGTTCTTAGACTTTGGGGGCTGGCCATCTCGGCCATGCCTGGACTTTCACTTATGTATTTTCAACGGTAGAGTTTCTACACTCCATAGATTAAGGTGTGGAGCTCTGCTGTTCCTCAAAGATTAATGCAAAGTACTACTGTTTTCTATTCAATTCATCTTATTTCGCTTCTAAGATATCCATTCGCACCCAAGAACGTGATGAAGGTGATGATTATGTGTGACGCTCATCATCCTTCTCCCTTATGAACGCGTGCCTGACAAACACTTCTGTTCTACATGAAATAAGCTAGAATGAATATCTCTTAGATCTCCTAACCAGAATCTTCGTGGCGTAAGCTAGAATGATGGCGGCATTCAAGAGAATCCGGAAAGTCTAAACCTTGTCTGTGGTATTCCGAGTAGGATTCAATGATTGAATGATTGTGATGAGCTTCAAACTCGCGATTGCTGGGCGTTAGTGATAGACGCAAAAGGAGGGTGAATCCTATTCCAGCATGATCGAGAATCGACAGATGATTAGCCGTGCTGTGACAGAGCATGTGAGCATATTTTTCACTGAGAGGAGGGGATGTAGCCACTGACAACGGTGATGCCCTTGCATACAGCCAGCCATGGAAAGGAGTGAGACAGATTGGATGAAGATAGCAGGAAAGCAGAGGTTCAGAGGAACGGAAGCATCTCCATTCGCTTATCTGAAATTCCCACCAATGATTTACATAAGTACCTCTATCCCTATTTTATTATATAATATTCGAAAACACCATTATCACTTTATATCTGCCTGACTGAGATTTACAAGGTGACCATAGCTTGCTTCATACCAACAATCTCCGTGGGATTCAACCCTTACTCACGTAAGGTATTACTTGGACGATCCAGTGCACTTGCTGGTTAGTTGTATCGAAGTTGTGAACCATGGTATTGGCACCATGTTCTTGGCGCCATTGCCAGGGAAAGAAAGAGCCATGAAGTTTACATAATCAAAGTGTAATCACGATTGCGCGTACCAAGTTGCTCACGTTGCCAGGGATTGTTTGAGCCTGGACATCACAATTTCGTGCACCAGGAGGATAAGCCCATCACTAAGAAGTGAATGGAGCATACTAGAAAGCATGCACAAGAGCCCGTGCAGCCGCCTCAGTATGAGATCCCTGAGATTTCTCAAGGGATGTATTTTCCTCTCCAAAGCTATTGGGATCAATGGCAAACTTCTCTTGGAGAATTGAGCACTAACATGGAGCAATTGAGGATGGAGCATCAAGGACATGTTACCACCCTCAATGAAATAAGTGAAGACCAAAGAGCCATTAGGGAAGACCAAAGGGCTATGAGGGAAGAGAAACAAAGGCAAAGGGATGACATAGAAGATGGAGGACTTTATGCTATTTTCGAGTTTTACATTGTATTCTGACTTCAGTATGAGTTTTTAAACCTCCTAGGTTGAGGGGAAGAGCCCTGCTGAGTCCTATGAATTAATAAAAGTACTACTGTTTCTCTTCGATCCGTGTTTGATTAATTCTAAGATGTATTCGTACTTCATCGTGGTGAATACGATGATCTAACCAATTAGCTCTGTTCATCACATTAAGACGAACGTGCTTGACAAACACCCGCGTCTACTTGGGTCAGAATGCGTCTTTCACCGGACAAGGACGACCAACAGCTTGAATATACATCTCTCAGACGGCTAATCCACGACTTCGTTGGGGACTTCTCGAGACATCAGTTCAGCCGATTTTTTGGGAGATTAGGGTCTCTGTGGTAGAGGCTAGAACCCAAAGATACATCATTCTCTAATCCAGAAGATCCAACCTTGTCTGTGGCGTTTTGAGTAGGATCATGAAGGAGAATGGACAGTACGCGCTTCACCCTCAAGTAGAGATGGATCCACACTAAACCTGGGGTTTAGATCCGGAGGAGTATTGGCAGCTGCTCAAACTAATGTCAATGACATACAGCCTACCATTAAAGAAATCACTCACAAACAAGGAGAACAGTAGTACCAGAGTTTATCCAGAAAGGCGAAGCAACTCCAACTCTCAACTCTATTCCTATCATTTAATCCAATTAGTTTTACCCCTTTCACACATTACTCTTACAACTCTACATATGACATATAATCATTCAAAGTTTATCCAACATAGCTTGACTAAGACCTGCAAGATAACCATAACTTGTTTCAAGCCACAATCCTCGTGAGATCGACCTTGACTTACTCAGCTATTACTTGAACGATCCAGTGCACTTGCTGGTATAATTGTACGGAAGTGTGGGGTTTGCGTACACGCTACCAGACTTCAAACTCAATTCTATGATTCTTTCCTTTCGGAGAATCACAAAATTCAAGTGAGAACTGAATTATTTTTCAATAGATCCAGTTCCTTAGATTAAAGATCGAAGCTCTATCTTAGAATAAGAATTACAAAACTTAGAGGAGAAGAAACACAATAATCAATTCATTGAAAACTCATAGAGCTCCTCTCCTCGACAAAGAGGATTAGTTCCTCATTACCAAAGAAGATAATTATACAAAAGGAAATAAAAGTGGAAGTGAACAAGTAAAAGTCCCCCCATGCAGTATCCACTACCCCTTTCTATACTCTACTCTGTTCCTTAAATTCAAATTCACATCATACCAAATTACAATCAAATTCTATCATGCCCAAGATGTGATTCCTTTAGATATGAGGCTTCAAAGACATGATTCCTTGTGTAGGCTTCGTTTGGTGTTTTGGGCTTCAAAATATTTTGCAATTACACTTGACGTTGCTATTCAAGTGAGTGACGTCTTACATGCATTAGGAATTGCCTTGGATGTGGGCCTCCTTGTGAGCAACGTCTTAGGGACCAGAGATGTTCTTAGTGCTACTATTTTGCTCTCTGGAACTTGGCCCAACGTGGCTTTGGACGTCCCTTGGAGTGAATGACGTCCCTGGGAGCAAACGTGGTTGCATTAAAATGAGTCACGTCTTTGGACAAGTGAACGACATCCCTGGAACAAGAATGCACATAAGAATACTAGCCCATAAGCCTTCCTTGCATGTGATGGCGAGAGTAACGTCTTCGGATCAAGGACGTCATCGAAGGCGTCTCCATGCGCAACTCTTGGACGTTCCAATCAAGAGAGAGACGTGTGGCTTCAGGGACAGCAACGTGAACATCAAAGGTGGGAACGTGCATGCATGCCAAAGCGAGGCACATTTCTGGCTCAGGGATGCCATCACGGACGCTGTGCCTTAGAGTGACCTTTGGATGTGGTGACGTGAGCGACGTCTTAGGGACCAGAGACGTGCTCGACGGCATCACTACAAGGAGCTCCTCATGTATGCATGCCAGCGTGAAGCACATCCTTGTAACAGAGACGCCATTGGAGATGCTGGAGCTTTAGGGTGGCCTTGGCTGTAGTGCCGTGAGCAACGTCTTAGGGGCCAGAGACGTGCTCGATGGGCCGCTAGAAAAAGCTCCCATGCACATGTTGATGTGAGTGGTGTCTTGAGTTAGTGACGTCTTTGAAGGTGCCTTGTGGATTCTCACCTTGCATGGCTTTGAAGTGGGAGGCGTCTTGAGGTGTGATGTTCTTGGGGATGCCTCTGTTGCATCTCCCATGCACACGTTGATGTGAGCCACGTCTATAGGGTTGAGAACGCCATAGAAGGCATCCCTGGGAGAGAGCTCTTGGCTTGCCAACGTGAAAACAAAGTGAAGGGCATTCTCAACTTGAGACGTTGAGCTTGCATGTGAGCAACGTTGGAGGCCAACATATTTGAAGTGAGTCAAGTGGATGATATCCAAGCTCTAGAGACGTTGAGTCCTCTAACTAGCTTCCTCTCCTTGGATTCCTACAATCAAGTGCACACTCTGAAATATATTGAATTAATCATTTTCTTGACAACCATTGATCATAAGTGCTATCAAAATTTGGTTCAAATGATCATAAATCATCACAAAAGTCACTTAATGTTCGATGGTCCTTTGTATGAAGGCATAACATGAGGATTATCCACAACACGCTTATTAATAAGCCAAAATTTTGATTTATTCAATGAAAGAGGTACTAAGATAACTATGAAGATGATCATGCATCAGTGGTACAACTCAAGATGGAGTTATAATACATACATATTTAGAAGAAATTAATAAATGAAAAGCCTAAAAAGAGTAAAAGAAACTTGCGAACATACACACGTAAAGAAAGATATATCGCGTTCGTGAAACAGAGCCAAGTAAAATCTTAAAGGAAGAATAGAGTAAAAACAAAATATATGTATATATAATCATAAGTATAATAGCCACTAGACACGACTTACAAAGTTTAGGTCGGCTAGGGTTATAGTAATGTAAATAGTTGATAACAGATATAACTCTCCTAAATAAATCAAAGCCTCTATAGATAAGGTATCAAAAGGAAACATATACATTTACATCATAAGTTTTCCAAATAAAAGGGAGAGAAATCTAATCAAAATACAAAACAAAATTAAAGAGAAGCTTCACCGTCTTCCAAACGAACTCCAGCTCACTGCAGAGCACCAAAACTTGAATATAAAAAGACACGGAATATATAAAGAGTGACAACCCCCAACCTATGATTTTTTAGTACGGTAAAAGTGCCAAATAGATACAATAATCTGTAATCAGGCAACTCTCCTAGGGAATGCTATTCTAATTCACTTTTACAAAGTCTCAACATTCATTTCTCTCAAAGTTTTCCACCATCCTCCGAACTGCAAGCAGATCAGCCCTCAGCGTCAACCAACACCAGCATGAGGGACCTCTCAAATATGCAAACACGGGCATAGCAAACAAATAATACACAAGTAGATTCAAATAAGGCATTTAACACATAGACATTTAATTATTCACAATTAAACAAGCAAAGTCAATAATAGCAAGCCCAAATAATTCAATCAAATACAAAATGATGTATGCCTGCCCTATGATCGATGATATCATCTGTCAATTATACAGTCATACCTGACATGTCAGGTAGCGAACCCTAGACAGGAGACGGAGCAAGTGGGACCAAACTGCAATCCTTGCATCTTATCCGCGTAACCCAGAGCCAAGGGGACAACCTCAACCCGGAGCAAGTGTGACAAAACTCAACCTTTGCATCTTACCCGGTGTCTCGAACCTTTACTCGGAGCAAGTGGACAACGCCACTGCATCTTACCCGGTATTTTAACTTTTACCTGGAGCAAGTGGACAATGCCACTACATCTTACCCAGTGGTTATCCAAATCCATTTTCAATATCATTTCAATTTGTTTAAAAATTATAGTTAAGATCAATCCACATCATCCATCATTCTCACAGCTAATCTCGTCATTCTTCAATTCCTTTTTCAATCATCATCATTCTTCATTATCACACTCATCCTCATCACAGCTCTCATTCCATGTAATCCGTCTCTTCTCAACTCATAATCTCGACCCATTAGGTCTCATTTCTAACTCCTCTACCCTCCATTACACCGACTCTAAACTCATAACATGAGTTATAGAGGGTAAGCATGCTCGAAGAATGGTTAAAAATACACAAATATATTTTTTGAAAAACTGGAAGGTCATTCGTACTCATGCCACCCGCGTACACATGAGTGTCGAAAATGGGGTTGCCACGTACGCGAAACATATTTGCATACGCGAGACACTTCTGCGTACGCTAGATTACAACAATGGCACAGTCGCATATGTGGGATATTGTCTACGTACGCGAGAGTATTGGGTAGAGCCCTGATGAGCGGATAATTTATACGCTTTTTGGCATTATTTTTAGGTAGTTTTTAATATGTTTTAGTCACTTTTTATTATATTTTTATTAGTTTTTAAATAAAAATCACATTTCTAGACTTTACTATGAGTTTGTATATTTTTCTGTAATTTCAGGTATTTTCTGGCTGAAATTGAGGGAGCTGAGCAAAAATCTGATTCAGGCTGAAAAAGGACTGTTGATACTGTTGGATTCTGACCTCCCTGCACTCGGAATGGATTTTTTGGAGCTACAGGATTCTAATTGGTGCGCTCTCAATTGCGTTGGAAAGTAGACATCCAGAACCAGTAATATATAATAGTCTATACTTTTCTCAAGGATAGATGACGTAAACCGGCGTTCAACGCCAGTTCCATATTGCATTCTGGCGTTAAACGCCAGAAACAGGTTACAAGTTGGAGTTAAACGCCTGAAACAGGTTACAACCTGGCGTTTAACTCTAGAAACAGCCAAGGCACGTGTAAAGTTCAAGTCTCAGCCCCAGCACAAACCAAGTGGGCCCCAGAAGTGGATCTCTGCACTATCTATCTTAGTTTACCTATTTTCTGTAAACCTAGGTTACTAGTTTAGTATTTAAACAACTTTTAGAGATTTATTTTACACCTCATGACATTTTAGATCTGAACTTTGTACTCTTTGATGGCATAAGTCTCTAAACTCCATTGTTGGAGGTGAGGAGCTCTACTGTGTCTCGATGAAATATGCAATTACTTCAGTTTTCTATTCAAACACGCTTGTTTCTATCTAAGATATTCATTCGCACTTCAATATAAAGAAGGTGATGATCTGTGACACTCATCACCATTCTCAACCTATGAATGCGTGCCTGACAACCACTTCCGTTCTACCTTCGATTGAATGAGTATCTCTTGGATTCCTTAATCAGAATTTTCGTGGTATAAGCTGGAATCCATTGGCAGCATTCTTGAGAATTCGGAAAGTCTAAAACTTGTCTGTGGTATTCCGAGTAGGATTCAAGGATTGAATGACTGTGACGAGCTTCAAACTCGCGAGTGTTGGGCGTAGTAACAGACGCAAAGGGATCAATGGATCCTATTCCGACATGATCAAGAACCGACAGATGATTAGCCGTGCGGTGACAGTGCACCTGCACTATTTTCACTGAGAGGACGGATGGTAGCCATTGACAACGGTGATCCACCAACACACAGCATGCCATAGGAGGAACCTTGCGTGCGTGAAGAAGAAGACAGGGGGAAAGCAGAGATTCAGAAGATAAAGCATCTCCAAAACTCCAACATATTCTCCATTACTGCATAACAAGTACTATTTAATTTATGCTTTTTGCTCTTCATAAATATAATCACTCTTATCATTGATTTCCTGACTAAGATTTACAAAATAACCATAGCTTGCTTCAAGCCGATAATCTCCGTGGGATCGACCCTTACTCACGTAAGGTATTACTTGGACGACCCAGTGCACTTGCTGGTTAGTGGTACGAGTTGTGAAAAGTGTGATTTACAATTCGTGCACCAAGTTTTTGGCGCCGTTGCCGGGGATTGTTCGAGTTTGGACAACTGACGGTCTATTTTGTTGCTTAGATTAGGAAAAATTTTTTCTTTTTAGTTTAAAGTCTTCTATTATTGTTTTTGGTTGAAATTTTTTTAAATCCTTATTTTCTTTTTTTAATTTTTTCGAAAATTTTATAAACTGATAATTGAGTTTATCTGTTTGAGTTTAGTTTCATATTTTAAGTTTGGTGTCAATTGCATGTTTTTACTTTCTTTTAAATTTTCAAATTTGTGTTCATTGTTCTTTCTTAATCTTCAAGTTGTTCTTGTTTATTTTCCTTGTTTGATCTTTAGTTTTTCTTGTTTTGTGATTTTTCTTGTTTTTCTTGTGCATTTTCGAATTATTAGTATCCATAAAAAATTTTTAATTAAAAATAAAAATTTATACATTAAATACCTTTATTAAAACACTTTAAATTTATAGCTCAATTGGCTAGAGCAGTGTGCTTATGTTCTTGGTAATTGGGAATTTTCTTTCTAAAATCTTTTCAAAAATAATTTTTCTTTGAATAAATCTTGTACCAAACTTTAAGTTTGGTGTTCTCTTGTTAACTTTTCTTTAGTTTTCAAAAATTTTATTTTGGTTTTCTAAAAATTTTAAGTTTGGTGTTCTTTCTTCATGTTCTTGTTATTCTTGTGAGTCTTCAAAGTGTTCTTGAGTCTTCCTTGTGTTTTGATCTTAAAATTTTTAAGTTTGGTGTTCCTTGGTATTTTTCCTCCAAAATTTTCGAAAACAAGGAGCATTAGATCTAAAAATTTTAAGTTGTGTGTCTTTTGTGTGTTTTTCTTTTTCATCATAAAATTCAAAAATAAAAAAAAATATATTCTCTAACTATTTTTGAGTAAATATTTCGAAATTTTTTCAAAAAAATTCAAATTTTTATTTTAAAATTTCTATTTTATCTTATCTTAGTTTTAAAAATTTCAAAATTCAAATTTTTTTCCAAAAAATCATATCTTTTTCAAAATTTTATCTTATCTTATTTCAAATTTCAAATTTCAACTTTCAAAATTTCAAAATTCAAATTTCAATATTTAAAATTCAAAATCTAATTTTCAAATTTAAAAATTAAATCTTTTCAAAATTTAAATCTTTTTCAAATCCTTATCTTATATTGTTGACTTTTTCGAAAATTCAAAATTCAACTTTCAAATTTCAACTTTCAAATTTCAATTTTCAAATTTCAATTTTCAAAATTTCAAATTTCAAAATTTAAATTTCAAATTTCAAAATTTAATTTTCAAATTTAAAATTTAAATTTCGAAACTTTTTAATTTAAATTCCTTATCTTCTCTTACCTAGCTTATCTTATCTTTTCTAATCTCAAATTTTAAAATCAAATCTTTTTCATATCTTTTATTTTATTTTATTTTCTTACAAGTATCTTTAATTTTAAGACATATCTTTTTCAAAACTTCCTAACCAATTTCTCTCCCTTCATTTTTTTCGAAAATCCTCACACACATCTTTTTCAAATCTTTTTAATTAATTAATTTAGTTTTCAAATTTTTTTTATTTCTTTTTCTTCTAATTTTTGAAAATATAGTCAATTTTTCATTTATTTTATTTAATTTTATTTAATTTTAATTTGGTTTTCAAAAAAAAAAAATTATTTGCAATCCGCATCATCTCCCTTTCTCCATCATGGACCTAAGTGGAAATGAACAGTCCAGAAGGACTCTGGGGTCATATACTAACCCTATTACTGCTGCATATGGGAGTATCATCTGTATACCTCCCATCAAAGCAAGCAGTTTTGAGCTAAATCCTCAGCTCATTGTCATGGTGCAACAAAATTGCCAGTATTCCGGTCTTCCACAGGAAGAACCTACTGAGTTTCTGGTACAGTTCTTGCAAATTGCTGACACAGTGCGTGACAAAGAGGTAGATCAGGATGTATACAGGCTATTACTGTTTCTGTTTGCTGTAAAAGATCAAGCTAAAAGGTGGTTAAATAACCAACCCACAGCAAGCATAAGAACATGGAAACAGTTATCAGACAAATTCCTGAATCAATATTTCCCTCCAAAAAGGATGACACAGCTAAGGCTGGACATCCAAGGCTTTAAACAAGAGAATGATGAATCCCTTTATAATGCCTGGGAGAGGTACAGAGGGATGCTAAGGAAATTCCCCTCTGAATTATTTTCAGAGTGGGTGCAATTAGACATCTTCTACTATGGGCTTACAGAAAGAGCTCAGATATCTCTAGACCACTCAGCTGGTGGATCTATACATATGAGAAAAACTATTGAAGAGGCTCAAGAGCTTATTGATATAGTTGCTAGAAATCAGCATCTATACATAAGTAGTGGGTCCTCCATAAAAGAAGAAGCCAAAGCAGTGTCTATTGAACTTGTTCCTCCAGAACAAGTTGCTGAACTCAATCAACAATTGTGCTTTCTAACAAAACAGCTAGCAGAATTCAATGAGATACTACAAGACACTAAAAATGCTAATAAAAATATGGAGGCACAATTGAATCAGACAAAACAACAGTTATCAAAGCAGATAACAGAAGAGTGCCAGGCAATTCAATTAAGAAGTGAAAAAATATTAAATACCTCACTTTAGAGCAGCAGAAAGCCAAGAAAAGAACAACTAACAGAGGATGAGCAAAATATTATCCAAAATCCCTCTGAGGACAGTAAGGGCCCAGAGAGGAACAACTCTGGCATTCAAACGCCAGAAAAGGATGCAAGGTTGGCGTTAAACACCCAACCCACGCGCAGTTCTAGCGTTCAAACGCCAGGAACAGGCAAGGAGCCAGCGTCAAACACCCAATGGAAGCTCATTTCTAGCGTTCAAACGCCAGAACAGGTAGGAAGTTGGCGTCCAATGCCAATCAAGGTTCCAACCCTGGCATTCAAATGCCAGTGAGGGATCAGACACACACAAGTGCTGATAACAACCCCTCTAAAAAGGCTTCTCCAACCACTTCTATAGGAAATAAACCTGCAGCAACCAAGGTTGAGGAATACAAAGCCAAGATGTCTTATCCTCAAAAACTCTGCCAAGAGGAGCAGGATAAGCAATTTGCCCACTTTGCAGACTATCTCAGGACTCTTGAAATAAAGATTCCGTTTGCAGAGGCACTTGAGCAAATACCCTCTTATGCCAAGTTCATGAAAGATCTCTTGAGTTATAAGAAGGATTGGAGAGAAACTGAAAGAGTTCTCCTCACTAAAGAATGCAGTGCAGTCATTCTGAAAAGCTTCCCAGAAAAGCTTAAAGATCCCGGGAGCTTTATGATACCATGCATATGAGGGTAATTTCACCAAGATAGCTTTATTTGATCGTGGGGCAAGCATCAACCTAATCCCTGCATCCACTATCAGAAAGCTTGGCTTGACTGAAGAGGTCAAACCAACCCGGATCTGTCTTCAACTTGCTGATGGCTCCATTAAATACCCATCAGGCATAATTGAGAACATAATTGTCAAGGTTAGGCCATTTGCCTTCCCTACTGACTTTGTAGTGCTGGAAATGGAGGAGCACAAGAGTGCAACTCTCATCCTAGAAAGACCATTCCTAACAACTGGACGAACCCTCATTGACATCCAAAAAGGGGAGATAACCCTAAGAGTCAATGTGGATGAGTTTAAGTTGAATGTTGTCAAAGCTATGCAACATCCAGACACATCAGACGACTGCCTGAGCGTTGATATTATTGACTCCCTAGTGGAAGAGGTCAATATGACTGAGAGTCTCGAATCAGAGCTAGAGGACATTTTTAAAGATGTTCAGCCTGATCTGGATGATTCAGAGGAATTGAAAGAGCCTCTGAAACTTCCTCAGGAAGAGGAAAAACCTCCTAAACCCGAGCTCAAACCATTACCACCATCCCTGAAATATGCATTTCTGGGAGAAGGTGACACTTTTTCGGTGATTATAAGCTCTGCTTTAAATCCGCTGGAAGAGGAAGTGCTACTTCAAGTGCTAAGGACACACAAGACAGCTCTTGGGTGGTCCATAAGTGACCTTAAGGGCATCAGCCCAGCAAGATGCATGCACAAGATCCTATTGGAGGATGATGCTAAGCCAGTAGTTCAACCACATAGGCGGCTAAATCCAGCCATGAAGGAAGTGGTGTAGAAAGAGGTCACCAAGTTACTAGAGGCTGGGATTATTTATCCTATTTCTGATAGCCCCAGGGTGAGCCCTGTCCAAGTTGTCCCCAAAAAGGGAGGCATGACAGTGGTTCGTAATGAAAAAAATAAACTGGTTCCTACAAGAACAGTTACATGGTGGCGCATGTGTATTGACTATAGAAGGCTCAATACAGCCACCAGAAAGGATCATTTTCCTTTACCATTCATAGACCAGATGCTAGAAAGACTAGCAGGTCATGATTATTACTGTTTTTGGATGGCTATTTAGGCTACAACCAAATTGCAGTAGATCCTCAGGATCAAGAGAAAACAGCATTCACATGTCCATCTGGAGTATTTGCCTACAGAAGGATGCCATTTGGGCTGTGTAATACACCTGCAACCTTTCAAAGATGCATCCTCTCTATTTTCTCTGATATGGTGGAAAAATTTCTGGAAGTCTTTATGGATGACTTTTCAGTATATGGAGACTCATTCAGCTCCAGTCTTGATCACCTGACACTAGTTCTGAAAAGATGCCAAGAGACTAACCTGGTTTTAAACTGGGAAAAATGTCACTTTATGGTGACTGAAGGGATTGTCCTTGGGCACAAGATTTTGAACAACGAAATAGAGGTGGATCAAGCTAAGGTAGAGGTAATTGAAAAATTACCACCACCTGCCAATGTTAAGGCAATCAGAAGCTTTCTGGGGCATGCAGGATTCTATAGGAGGTTTATAAAGGATTTTTCAAAAATTACAAAACCTCTGAGCAATCTGCTAGCTGCTGACACGCCATTTGTGTTTGACACATAGTGTCTGCAGGCGTTTAAAACTCTGATAGCTAAGCTGGTCACAGCACCAGTTATTTCTGCACCAGACTGGACATTACCATTTGAACTAATGTGTGATACCAGTGACCATTCCATTGGTGCAGTACTGGGACAGAGGCATAACAAGCTTGTGCATGTCATTTATTATGCTAGCCGTATTTTAAATGATGCTCAGAAAAATTATACAACCACAGAAAAAGAATTGCTTGCAGTGGTTTATGCCATTGACAAGTTTAGATCATACTTAGTAGGATCAAAAGTGATTGTGTATACTGACCATGCTACTTTTAAATATCTACTCACAAAGCAGGATTCAAAACCCAGGCTCATAAGATGGGTGTTGCTTCTGCAAGAGTTTGATATAGAAATAAGAGACAGAAAAGGGACAGAGAATCAAGTAGCTGATCACCTATCCCGGATAGAACCAGTAGCAGGAGCATCCCTCCCTCCTACTGAGATCTCTGAAACCTTTCCGGATGAGCAATTGTTTGCTATTCAGGAAGCTCTGTGGTTTGCAGACATTGCAAACTATAAGACACAAGGTTCTCCTTCTGTAACCATGGAGAGGAAGCATGAAAAGCTTCTCTCAATACAGAGTCAAACAAAACCCCACATTCAAACTCTAAGTTTGGTGTTGAGAGGCCCCAACCCTGCTCTGATTATCTGTGAGGCTCCATGAGAGCTCACTATCAAGCTATTGACAATAAAGAAGCGCTTATTGGGAGGCAACCCAATTTTTACTTATCTATGTTAATTTTCTGTTTTCCATTTTTATTTTATGTTTTCTTTAGGATGATGATCATGTGGAGTTACAAAAATCAAAGCAAAGTCAAAAACAACATTAAAACAGCTCACCCTGAAGGAAGAGCTTACTAGCGTTTTAACGACTGTAAGAAGCATCAGACTGGCGTTTAACGCCAGAAAGAAGCATCAAGCTGGAGTTAAACGCCAGAAACAAGAACCAAGTTGGCGTTCAACGCCAAGAAAGGGGAAAAGCTGGCATTTAACGCCAGAAACAAGCAGCAGTCTGGCGTTAAACACCAGGATTGCACACCAAGGGCATTTTGCATGCCTCAATGGAGCAGGGATGCTAAGTCGTTGACCCCTCAGGATCTGTGGACCCCACAGGATCCCCACCTACCTCACGATTCCAATTCAAACCATTCCCCTCCCATACCCACCCATTCACACACCTCCTTCTCCTCCACTTCTCCTTCTACTCCCTTCTATCTTCTTTTGCTTGAGGATGAGCAAACCTTTTAAGTTTGGTGTGGAAAAAAGCGTTGCTTTTTATTTTTTCATAACCATTTATGGCACCTAAGGCTGGAGAAACCTCTAGAAAGAGGAAAAGGAAGGTAGTTGCTTCCACCCCCGAGTCATGAGAGATGGAGAGGTTCATCTCAAGGGTCCATAGTTTAGTGGTAGAGCATTTGACTGCAGATCAAAGAGCTATGAGGAAGGAGCAACAAAGACAAGGAAGAGACATAGAGGAGCTCAAGAGCACCATTGGTTCTTCAAGAAGAGGAAGACGCCACCCTCACTAAGGTGGACCCATTCCTTAATCTCCTTGTTCTTATTTCTCTGTTTTTCGTTTACTATGCTTTATATTTATTTATGTTTGGGTCTTATTACATGATCACTAGTATCTAAGTGTCTATGTCTTAAAGATATGAATGTCCTATGAATCCATCACCTTTCTTAAATGAAAAATGTTTCTGAAAAAGAAAAAGAAGTACATAAATTTTGAATTTTAAAATAGTTTAATTATTTTGATGTGGTGACAACACTGTTTATTTTCTGAATGAATGCTTGAACAGTGCATATGTCTTTTGAATTTGTTGTTTATGAATGTTAAAATTATTGGCTCTTGAAAGAATGATGAAAAAGGAAAAATGTTATTTGATAATCTGAAAAATCATAAAAATGATTCTTGAAGCAAGAAAAAGCAGTGAAGAACAAAGCTTGCAGAAAAAAAATATATGCAAAAAAAAAGAGAGCAAGAAAAAGAAAAAGCAAGCAGAAAAAGCCAAAAGCTCTTTAAACCAAAAGGCAAGAGCAAAAAGCCAATAGCCCTTAAAACCAAAAGGCAAGGGTAATAAAAAGGATCCAAGGCTTTGAGCATCAGTGGATAGGAGGGCCTAAAGGAATAAAATCCTGGCCTAAGCGGCTAAACAAAGTTCTCCCTAACCATGTGAATGTGGCATGAAGGTGTCAAGTGAAAACTTGAGACTAAGCGGTTAAAGTTGAGGTCCAAAGCAAAAATAGTGTGCTTAAGAACCCTGGACACCTTTAATTGGGGACTTTGGCAAAGCTGAGTCACAATCTGAAAAGGTTCACCCAGTTATGTGTCTGTAGCATGTATGTATCCGGTGGTAATACTGAAAAACAGAGTGCTTAGGGCCACGGCCAAGACTCATAAAGTAACTGTGTTCAAGAATCAACATACTGAACTAGGAGAATCAATAACACTATCTGAATTCTGAGTTCCTATAGATGCCAATCATTCCGAACTTCAAAGGATAAAGTGAGATGCCAAAACTGTTCAGAAGCAAAAAGCTAATAGTCCCGCTCATCTAATTAAGACTGATCTTCATAGATGTTTTTGGAATTCATTGTATATTCTCTTCTTTTTATCCTACTTTGTTTTTAGTTGCTTGGGGACAAGCAACAATTTAAGTTTGGTGTTGTGATGAGCGGATAATTTATACGCTTTTTGGCATTGTTTTTAGGTAGTTTTTAATATGTTTTAGTCACTTTTTATTATATTTTTATTAGTTTTGAAATAAAAATCACATTTCTGGACTTTACTATGAGTTTGTGTGTTTTTCTGTAATTTCAGGTATTTTCTGGCTGAAATTGAGGGAGCTGAGCAAAAATCTGATTTAGGCTGAAAAAGGACTGCTGATGCTGTTGGATTCTGACCTCCCTACACTCGGAATAGATTTTTTGGAGCGACAGAATTCCAATTGGCACGATCTTAATTGCGTTGGAAAGTAGACATCTAGGGCTTTCCAGCAATATATAATAGTCCATACTTTGCTCAAGGATAGATGACGTAAACCGGCATTCAACGCCAGTTCCATGTTGCATTCTGGCGTTAAACGCCAGAAACAGGTTACAAGTTGGAATTAAACGCGAGAAACAGGTTACAACCTGGCGTTTAACTGTAGAAACAGCCTAGGCACATGTAAAGTTCAAGTCTCAGCCCCAGCACACACCAAGTGGGCCCCAGAAGTGGATCTCTGCACTATCTATCTTAGTTTACTCATTTTTTGTAAACCTAGGTTACTAGTTTAGTATTTGAACAACTTTTTGAGATTTATTTTGCACCTCATGACATTTTAGATCTGAGCTTTGTACTCTTTAACGGCATGAGTCTCTAAACTCCATTGTTGGGGGTGAGGAGCTCTGCTGTGTCTCGATGGATTAATGCAATTACTTCAGTTTTCTATTCAAACACGCTTGTTTCTATCTAAGATATTCATTCGCACTTCAATATAAAGAAGGTGATGATCCGTGACACTCATCACCATTCTCAAACTATGAACGCGTGCCTGACAACCACTTCCGTTCTACCTTCGATTGAATGAGTATCTCTTGGATTCCTTAATCAGAATTTTCGTGGTATAAGCTAGAATCCATTGGCAGCATTCTTGAGAATCCGGAAAGTCTAAAACTTGTCTGTGGTATTCTGAGTAGGATTCAAGGATTGAATAAATGTGACGAGCTTCAAACCCGCGAGTGTTGGGCGTAGTGACAGACGCAAAAGGATTAATGCATCCTATTCCGACATGATCGAGAACCGACAGATGATTAGCCGTGCGGTGACAGCGCACCTGGACCATTTTCACTGAGAGGACGGATGGTAGCCGTTGACAACGGTGATCCACCAACACACAGCTTGCCATAGGAGGAACCTTGCGTGCGTGAAGAAGAAGATAGGGGAAAGCAGAGATTCAGAAGATAAAGCATCTCCAAAACTCCAACATATTCTCCATTACTGCATAACAAGTACTATTTAATTTATGCTTTTTACTCTTCATAAATATAATCACTCTTATCATTGATTTCCTGACTAAGAATTACAAAATAACCATAGCTTGCTTCAAGCCGACAATCTCCGTGGGATCGACCTTTACTCAGGTAAGGTATTACTTGGACGACCCAGTGCACTTGCTGGTTAGTGGTACGAGTTGTGAAAAGTGTGATTTACAATTCGTGCACCAAGCCCCATACTCGCGTCGCGTGAAACGTCCGCGTAGACATGTATCAGATTTTTCAGAAAGCTGCTATGCTGTAGAAAATTTATTTTTTCCATGAAACTTTGAACCTTTATAACTTTTTCAAAAAAAAAAAAAATCATTCCTCAACCATTGAAAAGATCATTAAATAAATTTTCATAAAAATCTAATTTCTTCAAACTCCTAACTCTGAGGGCCGAGTTACGGACCGCTGAAGTTGGCCAAAAACTCTGTTTTTACCAAATGTTAGAGAACCTTCATGTTTACCTATTCTCAATCCAAAGTCATACCAGATCCCTTACGAAACATACCCACTACCCCTTTCACTATCTTCTAGCCATCCAACACCTCATTAGGCAATTTTTATTCAAACATTCATTTCCAAGCTTTTTATCACTAATCAATAGCAACAAATCCACTAATGCAACAATTCATTGTCAATGTCAATAAATGCCAGTCTAAACATAAATTCTCATCAATCTCACACATCCCAATTTCATTGCACCCAAACTTACCCGGTCACGGCCTTCGGCCTAAATCTTTCTTATGAAACATCAATCTCAATATCGAACATCATATTTCATACAATCATAATTATTACACCTCATTCAACATACCACATGTTTATCATATTTTATTTCCAAACTCAACAACAATTAACTAATCACAAACATAAACAATTCTATTCAATTCTATCCTAGGGGCACCTAGCCTAGGACTTCATGTCACATTACATGGTATTTAAATGAAACTTAATCCAAACTTTAGCTGATTTCTCCCAAGCTCAAAACACCAAAATTCAAGCTTCCAAGATTCCAAGTCAAATCCGATAAATTCTAGCCACCAAAGCTTTATTCCAAGTACTCCAATTCCCCGTTTCAACTCCAGTTCAACATAAATCTAATCTAGTTTCATATAATGTACCAAAATCAAACACTATGGTTTACTAACTCATCAATTCACAAAGATTTAGTGATTTTTTTACCTTACCCGTTAATGATTGGAGTGAAACCTAACAGTTACCCAATGCTAGATTGCACCTAAACCATCAAAATCAAGAAAATATCTCAACACTTATAACCAAAATGAGAAATTAGAATGGAAGTGGAAACTTGGCAAGAAATTCATAGTTTCTTACCAATTCGTTCAAATAGAATTGAAGAGGCTTCTGACACGAACGCGTGGCCACAAACGGCTTGTCAATCGGAGCTCTGTATTGGAAGGTATAAGCAAATGAAATCGGAAGGGAATAGCAACATTTAGGTTTTGTGCCTCTTCTCCCTTCTCACCGTTCCTCACTCTTTCTTTCACTTTGGGGAACAATGTGAGCTGAATAAGGGTGAGGCTGAAGCTAATATAGGTTGGGCTTGGGCTCAATAAGGATCCGGTTCAACTGATTTAGGCCGTTGGCCCAATTTGGGGCCAAAATCTTTAAAATTAGTGTTTTAATTCATATTTTAAATATTTTTACTTCTTCAAATTATAAAATTTAATTTGCTAATTTTCTTGGCTCATAATTAATTTATTAGTTAATTATTTATTAATGAACTGGGTTTTACACTAAGTTTTTGTCGCCGTTCTGTTGTCGCCGTCATTGAAGCCCGTGTCAGCGTTGACATTGCAGGCTCACAAAGAGGGAGAAAACGTGAAGCTAGGGAAAGGAAGAAAGGGGCCTCCGTCACTGCCAAAGTCAACAGCGAGTCTTACGCCACTATTAGAGTCATTAATTTGTCACCATCAAGATGCTGCCACCTCTATACTGAGACGTTGTTGCAGCAAGTGTTGTTATCGCTGTTGTTGCTTGGTTCTATCGTGTCTACCCGTTCGTAGCCACCGTTATCATTAGTCAGGGTTACTGGAGCCACAACTGCTGCATTCCTTCATTCTTCTTTGTTACAGTGAGTAGTTCTTGTCCCGAAACTCTTGCCTTTGTTATTTTGTTATATATTGAGGATTTTGTGATGTTAATGTCTTAGGGTTGAGTTACAGTGATTGCATGTTGTGTTTAATGGCTATTGCTGCTGTGAGAATGGTTAGAACTGATGTTGCTTGTGTGAAATAAAAAAAAAGGGAGCTTGTCACATAGTTGAGTCATGATGAGCGGATAATTTATACGCTTTTTGGCATTGTTTTTAGTATGTTTTTAGTAGGATCTAGTTACTTTTAGGGATGTTTTTATTAGTTTTTATGTTAAATTCACATTTCTGGACTTTACTATGAGTTTATGTGTTTTTCTGTGATTTCAGGTATTTTCTGGCTGAAATTGAGGGACTTGAGTAAAAATCAGATTCAGAGGTTGAAGAAGGACTGCTGATGCTGTTGGATTCTGACCTCCCTGCACTCAAAGTAGATTTTCTAGAGCTACAGAACTCAAAATGGCGCGCTTTTAATTGCGTTGGAAAGTAGACATCCAGGGCTTTCCAGCAATATATAATAGTCCATACTTTGTTTGAGTTTAGATGACGCAAAAGGGCGTTGAACGCCAGTTCTACGCTGCAGTCTGGAGTTAAACGCCAGAAACACGTCACGAACCAGAGTTGAACGCCAAAAACACGTTACAACTTGGCGTTCAACTCCAGAAGAAGCCTCTTCACGTGGAAAGCTAAAGCTCAGCCCAAGCACACACCAAGTGGGCCTCGGAAGTAGATTTATACATCAATTACTTACTTTTGTAAACCCTAGTAGCTAGTTTAGTATAAATAGGACTTTTTACTATTGTATTTTCATCTTCGGATCATCTTTGGATTATCTTTTGATCTATTGATCACGTTTGGGGGGCTGGCCATTCGGCCATGCCTGAACCTTCATCACTTATGTATTTTCAACTGTAGAGTTTCTACACTCCATAGATTAAGGTGTGGAGCTCTACTGTTCCTCATGAATTAATGCAAAGTACTACTGTTTCTCTATTCAATTCAACTTATTCCGCTTCTAAAATATTCATTCGCACTTCAATATGAATGTGATGAACGTGACAATCATCATCATTCCCCTACGAACACGTGCCTGACAACCACTTTCGTTCCACCTTAGATTGAATGAATATCTCTTGGATCTCTTAATCAGAATCTTCGTGGCATAAGCTAGATTGATGGTGGCATTCATGAGAGTCTAGAAAGTCTAAACCTTGTCTGTGGTATTTTGAGTAGGATTCAGGGATTGAATGACTGTGACGAACTTCAAACTTGCGAGTGCTGGGCGTAGTGACAGATGCAAAAGGAGGGTGAATCCTATTCCAGTATGATCGAGAACCTCAGATGATTAGCCGTGCTGTGACAGAGCATTTGGACCTTTTTCACAAGAGGATGGGATGTAGCCATTGACAACGGTGATGCCCTTACATAAAGCCAGCCATGGAAAGGAGTAAGATTGATTGGATGAAGACAGCAGGAAAGCAGAAGTTCAGAGGAACGAACGTATCTCTATACGATTATCTGAAATTCTCACCAATGATTTACATAAGTATCTTTATTTTCTGTTTATTTATTATCTATTTTCGAAAACTCCATAACCATTTGATATCCGCCTGACTGAGATTTACAAGGTGACCATAGCTTGCTTCATACCAACAATCTCCGTGGGATCGACCCTTACTCACGTAGGGTTTATTACTTGGACGACCCAGTGCACTTGCTGGTTAGTTGTGCGAAGTTGCGAAGTTATGTTTGGACCATGGTATTGTGCACTAGTTATTGGCGCCATTTCCAGGGAGAGAATGAACAAATTTTACAACCTCAGAGTAACAATTTCGCATGTATCAAGTTTTTGGCGCCGTTGCCGGGGATTGTTCGAGTTTGGACAACTGACGGTTCATCTTGTTGCTCAGATTAGGTAATTTTTTTTTTGTTTTATTTTCAAAAATTTTTCAAAAATCTTCAAAAATTTCTCCTTTATTTTCGAAAAAAAAATAAAAAAATAAATAAAAATTCTTTTCAAAAAAATTTTTTTTTATTATGTTCTTCAGAATTTTTAAGAATGAATTCTAGAGTTTCATGAAGCATGTGAAGCCTGGCTAGCTGTAAAGCCATGTCTAAATTTATTTGGACTGAGGCTTCCAACCCAACATTATCAAGAGCAAGCTAGTTGTTGCTAATCCACCTGCTGTTGTTCCTGATCTACCTGATTTACATGCTAAAGCTTGACTGGCTATTAAGCCATGTCTAACCCTCAGATTGGAGCTTTAGACTAAAGAGCACAAGATTCCTGGAATTCATATTAAAAATTTTGAAATTTTTATTTTTCTTTTTCAAATAATTTTCGAAAAATACAAAAAAATTTATAAAATCATAAAAATAAAAAATATTTCATGTTTCTGGATTGAGTCTTGAGTCAGATTTTAAGTTTGGTGTCAATTGCATGTTCATCTTGCATTTTTCGAAAAAAAAATTTCATGCATTCATGGTGTTCTTCATGATCTTCAAGTTGTTCTTGATAAATCTTCTTGTTTGATCTTGATGTTTTCTTGTTTTGTGCCTTTTCTTGTTTTTCATGTGCATTTTTGCATTCATAGTGTCTAAACTTGAAAGATTTCTAAGTTTGGTGTCTTGCATGTTTTCTTTGCATATAAAAATTTTCAAAAATATGTTCTTGATGTTCATCATGATCTTCAAAGTGTTCTTGGTGTTCATCTTGACATTCATAGTATTCTTGCATACATTCATTGTTTTGATCTAAAATTTTCATGCATTGAGTCTTTTTCATGTTTTTCTCTCTCATCATAAAAATTCAAAAATAAAAAAATATCTTTTCCTTATTTTACTCAAAATTTTCGAAAATATGATTTGATTTAGTCAAAAAAGTTTTTAAAATTAATTGTTTCTCATGAATCAAATCAAATTTTCAATTTAAAAATCTTATCTTTTTCAAATCTTTTTCATTTTTTTATTTATTTTCGAAAATTTTAAAATATTTTTCAAAAATCTTTTTCTTATCTTTATCACATAATTTTCGAAAATAATATCAACAATTAATGTTTTGATTCAAAAATTTCAAGTTTGTTACTTGCTTGTTAAGAAAGATTCAAACTTTAAGTTCTAGAATCATATCTTGTGATTTCTTGTGAATCAAGTCATTAATTATGATTTTAAAAATCAAATCTTTTTCAAAACTAATTTCAATCATATCTTTTCAAAAATATCTTTTTATCTTATCTTTTATTTGATTTTAAAATATCTTTTCTAACTTCTTATCTTCTTATCTTTTTAAAATTAATTTTCAAATCTTTTTCAACTAACTAATTGACTTTTTGTTTGTTTCTTATCTTTTTCAAAACTACCTAACTAACTCTATCTCTCTAATTTTCGAAAATATCTCCCTCTTTTTCAAAATTCTTCTAATTAACTAATTATTTTAAACTTTAATTTTAATTTAATTCTTCTTTTAATTTTCAAAATTCACTAACCATTTTTCAAAAACAATTTTTGAAATTCCCCCTCTCTCATCTCTTTCTATTTATTTATTCATCTACTAACACTTCCTCTCACCAAAATTCGAACCCCTTCTTCTATCTGTGTTCGAATTTTCTCTTATTCCCTTCTTTACATTACATTCTTTTCTTCTTCTACTCACAAAAGGGAACCTCTATACCTGGGCAAAAAGGATCCCTATTATTTTTTTTTGTTCCCTCCTTTTTCATATGAGCAGGAGCAAGGACAAGAACATTCTTGTTGAAGCATATCCTGAACCTGAAAGGACTCTAAAAAGGAAACTAAGAGAAGCTAAAATACAACAACCCAGAGACAACCTTACAGGAATTTTCGAACAAGAAGAGGAGATGGCAGCCGAAAATAATAATAATGCAAGGAGAATGCTTGGTGACTTTACTGCACCAAATTCCAATTTACATGGAAGAAGCATCTGCATCCCTACCATTGGAGCAAACAATTTTGAGCTGAAACCTCAATTAGTTTCTCTGATGCAACAAAACTGCAAGTTTCATGGACTTCCATCTGAAGATCCTTTTCAGTTCTTAACTGAATTCTTGCAGATATGTGATACTGTTAAGACTAATGGAGTAGATCCTGAAGTCTACAGGCTCATGCTTTTCCCTTTTGCTATAAGAGACAGAGCTAGAATATGGTTGGACTCTCAACCTAAGGATAGCCTGAACTCTTGGGATAAGCTGATCAAGGCTTTCTTAGCCAAGTTATTTCCTCCTCAAAAGCTTAGTAAGCTTAGAGTGGATGTCCAAACCTTCAGACAGAAGGAAGGTGAATCCCTCTATGAAGCTTGGGAGAGATACAAGGAACTGACCAAAAAGTGTCCTTCTGACATGCTTTCAGAATGGACTATCCTGGATATATTCTATGATGGTCTGTCTGAATTAGCTAAGATGTCATTGGATACTTTTGCAGGTGGATCCATTCACCTAAAGAAAACGCCTGCAGAAGCTCAAGAACTCATTGACATGGTTGCTAATAACCAATTCATGTACACTTCTGAGAGGAATCCTGTGAGTAATGGGACGCCTCAGAAGAAGGGAGTTCTTGAAATTTATACTCTGAATGCCATATTGGCTCAGAATAAAATATTGACTCAGCAAGTCAATATGATTTTTCAGAGTCTAAATGGAATGCAAGCTGCATCCAACAGTACTTAAGAGGCATCTTCTGAAGAAGAAGCTTATGATCCTGAAAACTTACAATAGCAGAGGTGAATTACATGGATGAACCATATGAAAACACCTATAATCCCTCATAGAGAAATCACCCAAATCTCTCATGGAAGGATCAACAAAAGCCTCAATAAGGCTTTAATAATGGTGGAAGAAATAGGTTTAACAATAGTAAATCTTTTCCGTCATCCACTCAGCAACAGACAAAGAACTCTGAACAAAATACCTCTAATTTAGCAAACTTAGTCTCTGATCTATCTAAGGCCACTATGAGTTTCATGAATGAGACAAGGTCCTCCATTAAAAATTTGGAAGCACAAGTGGGCCAGCTGAGTAAAAGGATCACTGAAATCCCTCCTAGTACTCTCCCAAGCAATACAGAAGAAAATCCAAAAGGAGAGTGCAAGGCCATTGAATTGACCATCATGGCCGAATCCAAGGAGGAAGGAGAGGACGTGAATCCCAAGGAGGAAGACCTCCTGGGACGTCCAGTGATTAATAAGGAGTTTCCCTCTAAGGAACCAAAGGAATCTGAGACTCATCTAGAGACCATAGAGATTCCATTAAACCTCCTTATGCCATTCATGAGTTCTGATGAGTATTCTTCTTCTGAAGAGAATGAGGATGTCACTGAAGAACAAGTCGCGAAGTTCCTTGGTGCAATCATGAAGCTGAATACCAATCTATTTGGTAATGAGACTTGGGGAGATGAACCTCCCATGTTCACCAATGAACTAAATGCATTGGATCAACTGAGATTGCCTCAGAAGAAACAGGATCCTGGAAAGTTCCTGATACCTTGTGCTATAGGCACCATGACCTTTGAGAAGGCTCTATGTGACCTGGGGTCAGGAATAAACCTTATGCCACTCTCTGTAATGGAGAAACTGGGAATCTTTGTGGTACAAGCTGCTAAAATCTCATTAGAGATGGCAGACAATTCCAGAAAATAGGCTTATGGACAAGTAGAGGACATGTTAGTAAAGGTTGAAGGCCTTTACATCCCTGCTAATTTCATAATCCTAGATTCTGGGAAGGATGAGGATGAATCCATCATCCTTGGAAGACCCTTCCTAGCCACAGCAAGACCTGTGATTGATGTTGACAGAGGTGAATTAGTCCTTCAATTGAATGAGGACTCCCTTGTGTTTAAAACTCAAGGTCATCCTTCTGTAAACATGGAAAAGAGGCATAGTAAGCTTCTCCCACTGCAGAGTCAACCAGAGCCCCCACAGTCAAACTCTAAGTTTGGTGTTGGGAGGCCACAACCAAACTCTAAGTTTGGTGTTGAACTCCCATACCCAAACTCTAAGTTTGGTGTTGGGAAGTCTCAACAATGCTCTGAACATCTGTGAGGCTCCATGAGAGCCCACTGTCAAGCTATTGACATTAAAGAAGCACTTGTTGGGAGGCAACCCAATTTTTATTTAATTATATTTTTATTAGTTATATGTCTTCATAGGTTCATGATCATGTGGAGTCACAAAAACAACTGAAAAATTGAAGAAAAATAAAAAAATAGCATTAAAAATAGCACACCCTGGAGGAGGAGTTCACTGGCGTTCAAACGCCAGTAAGGAGCATCTGGCTGGCATTCAACGCCAGAACAGAGCATGGAGCTGGCGCTGAACGCTAGAAACAAGCATGAAGCTAGCGTTCAACGCTAGAAATATGCTGCATCTGGGCGTTGAACGCCCAAAACAAGCATCAGTTCGGCGTTTAAACGCCAGAATTGCGTGCAAAGGCATTTTACATGCCTAATTGGTGCATGGATGTAAATCCTTGACATCTCAAGATCTGTGAACCTCACAGGATCATCTCAGGATCTGTGGATCCCACAGGATCCCCACCTTCCCTCCTCATAATCCTAGTTTCTTCCACATCTTCTTCTTCATCTATTCTTTCTTCTCCTGCTCGAGTGCGAGCAACACTCTAAGTTTGGTGTGGTAAAAGCATTGCTTATTTTGCTTTTCCATAACCATTGATGGCACCTAAGGCCAGAGAAACCTCAAAAAAAAAAATAAGAGAGAAGAAAAGGGAAGACAAAAGCTTCCACCTCCAAGTCATGGGAGATGGAGAGATTCATGTAAAGGATCTATAGCTTAGTGGTAGAATATTTAACTGCAAATCAAGAGATCCCTGAGATACCTCAAGGGATACATTTTCCCCCACACAATTATTGGGAGTAACTAAGGATAGGAGCACCAAAATCACTAGGGATCAAGCAACAGAGACAAGGAAGAGACATAGAAGAGCTCAAGGACATCATTGATTCCTCAAGAAGGAAACGCCACCATCACCAAGGTGGACTCATTCCTTGTTCTTAAAATTATCTGTTTTTCAATTTTTTATGTTAAATGTTTATCTATATTTGTGTCTTATTACATGATCATTAGTATTTAAGTGTCTATGCCTTAAAGTAGTGAATATGAATCCATCACCTCTCTTAAATGAAAAATATTTTAATTACAAAAGAACAAGAAGTACATGAGTTTCGAATTTATCCTTGAACTTAGTTTAATTATATTGATGTGGTGACAATACTTTTTGTTTTCTGAATGAATGCTTGAACAGTGCATATGTCTTTTGAAGTTGTTGTTTAAGAATGTTAAATATGTTGGCTCTTGAAAGAATGATGACAAGGAGACATGTTATTTGATAATCTGAAAAATCATAAAAATGATTCTTGAAGCAAGAAAAAGCAGTGAATACAAAAGCTTGCAGAAAAAAATAGAAAAGAAAAAAAATAGCGAAAAAAATAGAAAAAAAAAGAGAAAAAGAAAAAGCAAGCAGAAAAAGCCAAAAGCTCTTAAAACCAAAAGGCAAGAGCAAAAAGCCAATAACCCTTAAAACCAAAAGGCAAGGGTAAATAAAAAGGACCCCAAGGCTTTGAGCATCAGTGGATAGGAGGGCCTAAAGGAATAAAATCCTGGCCTAAGCGGCTAAACCAAGCTGTCCCTAACCATGTGCTTGTGGCGTGAAGGTGTCAAGTGAAAACTTGAGACTGAGCGGTTAAAGTCAAGGTCCAAAGCAAAAAAAAAGAGTGTGCTTAAGAACCCTGGACACCTCTAATTGGGGACTTTAGAAAAGCTGAGTCACAATCTAAAAAGGTTCACCCAGTTATGTGTCTGTGGCATTTATGTATCCGGTGGTAATACTGAAAAACAAAGTGCTTAGGGCCACGACCAAGACTCATAAAGTAGCTGTGTTCAAGAATCAACATACTGAACTAGGAGAATTAATAACACTATCTGAACTCTGAGTTCCTATAGATGCCAATCATTCTGAACTTCAATGGATAAAGTGAGATGCCAAAACTATTCAAGAGGCAAAAAGCTACAAGTCCCGCTCATCTGATTGGAGCTATGTTTCATTGATAGTTTGGAATTTATAGTATATTCTCTTCTTTTTATCCTAATTGATTTTCAGTTGCTTGGGGACAAGCAACAATTTAAGTTTGGTGTTGTGATGAGCGGATAATTTATACGCTTTTTGGCATTGTTTTTAGTATGTTTTTAGTAGGATCTAGTTACTTTTAGGGATGTTTTTATTAGTTTTTATGTTAAATTCACATTTCTGGACTTTACTATGAGTTTGTGTGTTTTTCCGTGATTTCAGGTATTTTCTGGCTGAAATTGAGGGACTTGAGCAAAAATCAGATTCAGAGGTTGAAGAAGGACTGCTGATGCTGTTGGATTCTGACCTTCCTGCACTCAAAGTGGATTTTCTGGAGCTACAGAACTTAAAATGGCGCGCTTCTAATTGCGTTGGAAGGTAGATATCCAGGGCTTTCTAGAAATATATAATAGTTCATACTTTGTTTGAGTTTAGATGACGCAAAAGGGCGTTGAACGCCAGTTCTACGCTGCAGTCTGGAGTTAAACGCCAGAAACACGTCACGAACCAGAGTTGAACGCCAAAAACACGTTACAACTTGGCGTTCAACTCCAAAAGAAGCCTCTGCACGTGAAAAGCTAAAGCTCAGCCCAAGCACACACCAAGTGGGCCACGGAAGTGGATTTATACATCAATTACTTACTTCTGTAAACCCTAGTAGCTAATTTAGTATAAATAGGACTTTTTACTATTGTATTTTCATCTTCGGATCATCTTTAGATTATCTTTTGATCTATTGATCACGTTTGGGGGGCTGGCCATTCGGCCATGCCTGAACCTTCATCACTTATGTATTTTCAACGGTAGAGTTTCTACACTCCATAGATTAAGGTGTGGAGCTCTGCTGTTCCTCATGAATTAATGCAAAGTACTACTATTCAATTAAACTTATTCCGCTTCTAAGATATTCATTCGCACTTCAATATGAATGTGATGAACGTGACAATCATCATCATTCCCCTACGAACGCATGCCTGACAACCACTTTCGTTCCACCTTAGATTGAATGAATATCTCTTGAATCTCTTAATCAGAATCTTCGTGGCATAAGCTAGATTGATGGCGGCATTCATGAGAGTCCGAAAAGTCTAAACCTTGTCTGTGGTATTCCGAGTAGGATTCAGGGATTGAATGACTGTGACGAACTTCAAACTCTCGAGTGCTGGGCGTAGTGACAGACGCAAAAGGAGGGTGAATCCTATTCCAGTATGATCGAGAACCTCAGATGATTAGCTGTGCTGTGACAGAGCATTTGGACCTTTTTCACAAGAGGATGGGATGTAGCCATTGACAACGGTGATGCCCTTACATAAAGCCAGCCATGGAAAGGAGTAGGATTGATTGGATGAAGACAGCAGGAAAGCAGAAGTTCAGAGGAACGAACGTATCTCTATACGATTATCTGAAATTCTCACCAATGATTTACATAAGTATTTCTATCTTTATTTTCTGTTTATTTATTATCTATTTTTGAAAACTCCATAACCATTTGATATCCGCCTGACTGAGATTTACAAGGTGACCATAGCTTGCTTCATACCAACAATCTCCGTGGGATCGACCCTTACTCACGTAAGGTTTATTACTTGGACGACCCAGTGCACTTGCTGGTTAGTTGTGCGAAGTTGCGAAGTTATGTTTGGACCATGGTATTGTGCACCAGTTATTGGCGCCATTGCCAGGGAGTGAATGAACAAATTTTACAACCTCAGAGTAACAATTTCGCATGTATCAAGTCACAATTGATGTATGAGCTTTTCTTAAAACCGATTTTATTTCAAGGAATTGTTATAAACCGATATTGATGTGAAAAATTGATGCATGAGCATTTTCCTTTAATTTCTATTTAATTTAAATTAGAATTTATTGAGTTTAATTATATTTTACTGTTAAAATTCTTTTTGGATGCTACTTTGAGTTGCTTTGGTGTTTTAATTATTTCAGGTAAAGTTTGGATCAGTTTGGCAGAGTTTGTGTGCAAGGAAAGAGGAGAAATTCAAATTTTCCAAGCTGGTGCTAAACGCGGGCATCGGCGTTTAGCACCATCAAGCCAATAACGAAGGTAGATATTTTGCCACCTAGGATGCTAAACGCCAACCCTGACGTTTAGCGCCAAGCCATGCAAACTAAACTTTACCCAAGGACCATCTCTAGTTGGATTTAGCTTTTAATTATTATATTTTCTTTATTTTAGTTATTTTCAATTACAAACCAAATCTTTTAGGTTTAGAATTTATTATTTGATTTTAGTGTCAAATCAAATTAGGTTAGATATTAAAGGAAAATATTCGTCCCTTCTGGTACGGTATTTCAAAACCACAAACTAACCGGCAAGTGTACTGGGTCGTACCAAGTAATACCTCAGGTGAGTAAAGGTCGATCCCACGAGGATTGATGGACTGAGCAACAATGGTCAAATGATTCATTAGTCAGCCAAGCAGAAAGTGATGTTTTGAGGGTTCAAAAAGCATTAAACAATAGTTCAGAGAGTAGAGATCGCAAACAGTGAGAATTGTGTGAAATAGATGTGAGAAGGTATTTAAGGTATCAGAGATGTTTATTGTTTTAGATTAAGTTTTCTTATCAACTAATTTAATCATGAAAGATTCATTTCATGGGAAACTGTTTGTGACTAAATCCTAATGTCTTAGTGATTTAGTCTCATTTAACCTAGTTAACTTCCAATGTCTTGGTCACTTAATTTTGATTAGAGGGTTAAGTTCAATTCTAGTTTATGGCCACAAAAACCCTAATTACCCGAAGCCAAGAGGATTATATGTCAAATATCTCGATTAGTTCAAGTAATTAGCAATTTAGGAGAAATTTACTTTCAAGCTGTTGTTCAAGTGAGATAACTCTTCTAAGAATCACAAGAACGCATATAGAATAAGGGTTATTGTTCTGATCTACACAAATTCATAAGATGAAGGACGAAAGTAATTCTTGAAACTAAATCAATACATTAATTAAAACAGAATAGTAATAGTCTTAATCCATATAAATAAACAGAGCTCCTAACCTTAACCAAAGAGGTTTAGTGGCTTATGCTTCAGAGAGAAAACCAGAGTTCAGAAAATGTGAAAGTGCGGAAGTGAGATGATCCCCCCGAAGGATGAATTTTTCCCTTTCATATCTAACATAATTTGATTTAAAACTAGAATAAAATAATAAAGTCTAAACCTAAAAGATTTTGTTGGTAATTAAAAATAACTAAAATAAAATAAAATGGAGTAACTAAAAGCTAAATCCAACTAAAGATGCTCCTTTGGTGAAGTTTAGTTCGCATGGCGTGGCGCTAAATATCAAGGTTGGTGTTTAGTGCCCTAGGTGGTAGAATCTCTCCCTTCGTTGCTGAGTTGCTGGCACTAAATGCCAGCTGGGCGTTTAGCGCCCTAGTGGGAAGCTTCCAAATCTTCTCTTTCTTGCACACGAACTCAGCCAAAATTGTCCGAACTTCACTTGAAATAGTTAAAATACCAAAACAACTCAAAGTAGCATCCAAGGAGGATTTTAAAACTAAAATATACTTAAAATTAATAAATTCTAACTTAAAATAAACAGAAAATAAGGAAAAGATGCTCACGCATCACCTTTGGGGGATCTTCTCTCTAACGCACTTTCATATTTTCTGAACCCTTGTTTTCTCTCTGAAGCATGAGCCACTAAACTTCCTTGGTTAAGGTTAGGAGATCTGTTTATTTCTATGAATTGAGACTATTATTGTTCTATTTTAATTAATGTATTGATTCAGTTCAAGGATTACTTTCGTTCTTCATCTTATGAATCTGTGTAGATCGAAAGAATAACCCTTATTCTATATGCGTTCTTGTGATTCTTGAAAGAGTTATCTCACTCGAACAATAGTTTGAAAGTAAATTCCTCTTAAATTGCTAATTACTTGGACTTAACGGTATACGTGACATATAATCCTCTTATATATGGGTAATTAGGGTTTTTGTGGTCAATAAACTAGAATTGAACCTAACCCTCTAATTGAAATTAAGTGACCAAGACATTGGAGGTTAAAAAGGTTAGAAGAGACTAAATCACTACGACATTAGGGTTTAGTCACTGACAGTTTGCCATGAAATGAATCTTGCATGATTAAAATAGTTGGTAAGAAAAATTAATCCAGATGAATAAATAACTCTGAAACCTTAATTGTTTTCTCACATATATTTCACACCAATTTTACTATTTTCTTTCTTATTCTTTGAATCACTGTTTAATGCTTTTGAACCCCAAAACATCACTTTCTACTTACTTGACTAAGTGAGTCATTCAACCATTGTTGCTCAGTCTATCAATCCTCGTGGGATCGACCCTCACTCACCTGAGGTGTTACTTGGTACGACCCAGTGCACTTACCGGTTCAGTTGTGGACATTCTAAAATTTCGCACAATGATTTTGGTGCTGTTGCCGGGAATTGACTATGATTGACAACTGACCGTTGTCTGATTGCTTATATTAGGTATTTTTAGCTTTTAATTTTTATTTGTTTTGCTCTTTAAATTTTCAAAATTTTAGTTTTATTTAAGTTAAAATTTTTTCCTTAATTTCTGAAATTAAGTTTGGTGTTCCACTTAGTAATTTTATTTTATTTTTCCTCATTAATTTTCTTTTCAGTTAATTTCGAATTTAGGTGTCTATTTTCTTAGTTGACTTTCGAATTCTTTTTGTGTTAATTTTTCAATTTATTCTATTTTTCTTCTTTTACACTGGATACCTCACTGGGAATTCTCTACGCTCTGACATAGAGATTCTCACATTTTCTTTGTTGTCTATTGTTTATGAGTAGTAACAGAAACAAAGAACTTCTCTTAGATTTTGATCCTGAAATTGAGAGGACCTTGAGGTGGTGTTTTCAGCAAGGAAGAGCTTATAAAGCCGATGAAAATCTCAGGGATAATCTTGAGATGGAAGCTGGAGAATTCACCATGGATCCTAACAACAACAATGCAGTTAATGCAAATGTTGTTAATCTAAATGCAAATGGGCAACCGAGGAGAAAAATTGGCTTTTACACTGCTCCTAGACTGGATTTTTATGGGAATAGCATTGTTGTGCCCCCTGTTGCTGCTAACAACTTTGAGTTGAAGCCTCAGTTGATCACTCTAGTGCAGAAAAATTACCAATTTCACGGACTCCCGCAGGAAGATCCCAACTTGTTTATTTCTAATTTCTTGCAGATCTGTGGTACTCTGAAGACTAATGGAGTGAATCCTGATGTCTACAAGCTACTTCTCTTCCTATTTGCTGTGAGGGATAAAGCAAAGAAATGGCTTGAAACTCAGTCCAAGGAGAGCTTGGACACTTGGAATAAGGTGGTGAACAGGTTTCTGACCAAGTTTTTTCCTCCTCAGAAGCTGATTAAGTTGAGGATGGATATTTAGACCTTCATGCAGAGAGAGGGAGAGTCTTTCTATGAAGCCTGGGAAAGGTATAAGCAAATGCTCAGGAAGTGTCCTCCTAATATGTTCTCAGACCACTACTAGAAATAGGGTTTTTTCGGACGAATTTTGAGACGAAATTGAAATAAATTTCGAACAAATTACAGACAAATTTTTTTTTCAAACAAATATGGGACGAATTTTTTTTGTCCCAAAAAGCCTTGTTGCTAATTTACATTTTGTCTGAAATTTCGTCCAAAATTTTTTTCAGACAATTTTGTGACAGATTTTGAATAGGCATTTATCTACTAGATTTCTAACTATTATGATGTATTTTAGACGAATTTCAGACAGATTAGTCAACATAAAGACAACGTATTTTAGACAAATTTCAAACATAAAAATATTAATTTTTAGATAAATTTCAAACAAAAAATATACTTTATTTCAAACAAATTTCGAACGAATTTAGTCAAATATAACAAATTTTTTTCGAACAAATTTTAGACAAATCAAATATTTCTTTTCAATTAAATTTCAGACAAATTTAAATTAAAAGAATTTACGTATTTGAAACAAATTTCATACAAAACAAAAAAATATTTTCACACAAATTTTTTACAAATTTAATATAATATTTCAAATAATTTTCACACAAAATAATTTGCTATTTAATAGATAAATATTTTAGAAAATAAATTGTATTCGATCTTCTTTCTATATTAAGACCATCATAATCATTTTTTTCATATTACATCATCCAAATTCTAAACACATAATAAAATCATGAAAAAGTTAATTACCATAAAAGTGTTAAAAAATATTTATTATTAAAATACTTTTATCCATAAATGTAATAAAACTAAAATAAGAAAAAAATACTTAAACTAAAACAAAGAAAGCCTTTAAAAAGGTCATATATCATGAGTAAAATAAAATGTACTAACTAAATCACCTAAAAATTCCTTAATCTAAATCAGAAAAAATATATACTCCAAATATCAATCACTCATGTTATCATCACTAGAGCCTGTCCCAAGCTCATCTTCCGTAGGATCAGACAAGGTTGAAGGAAGTGGCAGATTCAACTTTTTATACAAAGCATGAATTGTCTTTTCAGTAGAACCAATTCTTTTCTGTTGAACTTTCAGTTGACGTCCTTGATCTTTTAACTTGTGCTCAGCATCTTTCAACTTAACCTTTTGCTCTTCATTGATCATTTCCTGCTCCTTTGCCTTTTCTTTCCACATGTGAAGTTCTTGCTCAATATTTAGATTGTCTTTGGATGTCTCTGAACAATTTCTGGAATCCAACTTTGAAGAGAGATCTAAACCAAAAGAACCTAAATCAAAGGCAGCTTTCTTTTTTTCCTTTGTCACAACTTCGTTCCAAACAGTATAATCATCTGGTATATCTAGGCCTTCCTTGGTTGCCTCAACATCTCCCTCATTATCCAAGGATAAAGCTACTTGAGAAAGTTCTGTCTTTCGCTTTTTGAATTCACCCTACAAAATCAATTCATGTTAATTGCAACTAAATATGCCATGAACAAATACTAACATATAGTGAAAATTAGCAATTGAAAAAAACAAAAAGAACAAACTAGCATCACATACAATGACTTTCTCAGATCTTTCATTAATCCAACTTTTGTCTTTTTTGGTGTGGCATTTAGTATAAACCTCCTCTAGAGAAGGTTTTACTCCCGTAGCTTTTTCCTATAATATAACAGTTTTAATCGATAGGAAAGAAAAAAGAATAAGAAAACATTGCAAAAATAATAAGAACAAGACTATAAATAAACTATTTTTATCTTACCATTCTGCGTGCATGTTCACCCATAGATATGGAACCACCAGTATGCATGGAACTTCCAGCATTTGATGCTCGATTCACAGTATTTGCTGCTGACCAGTTCTTAAATTTCGAATCTGTAGCAAAATAATGTAATAGTTGACGCCAAACGGGTTCAGGAATATATTTTGGTACATGGTTAGGGTCTTTTGAATAATTGCGTCTCTCCTGATTCATCAACGATCTTAATCGATCACTCCCTTTAATCTAAAAAATTTGACGAATTCTTGCATTGTGTTGAGGTTCCCACATACAATTTTTCTATAAAAGAAAACAAACATATACATTGAATTACCCACTATGTATAATATCAAAATAACAAAAAAAAATGATAATAAATACTTACCTTAAATTCAGTAAACCACAAATCTCGCATTTGCTCACTAGCATGTTTCCAGGAAGGGCAGAATTCTGAAAATTTGCTTTTAATGGCATTTGTTACATGACGAACAGCAGTACATGGATTAAACCTATAAGAAGTTCAAATAATGAGTAATTACACATGTATTCACAATAAAAATAATATAGAGAGAATGCTAAAACAGAAAACTGATTGTTGTACTTACTCATTGCCAAAAGGCTCTATTTTCAAGAGCCCTTCTTGAGTGACAAGTTCACCTTCTTGAGCAAGAGATCCATCGTTATGATTTTCATCCGATAAGTGAGCATGATATAAATTTCGTTCATTATTAGGAGCATTATGAAATGATTGAGGTTGGATAGGTAAACAGTATGGTGATTCAGTTGGTGATGGTGATGGTGATGGTGATGGTGATGGTGTATGATCGGCATGGGAAGATAATAAATTTCTCTTGAATTTTTGTGGTGGCTGCGAAGAAGAGGGTGGCAATGCTGAAGGCTTTTTAGATACATGTGAAGGAATTGGAGCTCGTGATTTTGTAGGCTTAAGGTGTGAATGCTTAGTTTTGTGTGCACTAATCACCTCCTTGTTACCAGACTTTTGTACTTTAATTGACAAGTTTTTTTTTATTTTTTTTAGAACCTGACGTCTAAAACAACAAAGATTTATAAGATTAGTAAGACATTGCAGTTAAATTCTATTAACATGTACATCATCAAAAGAATTAAAATAATAACAATGTAAAATAATACTTAACTGCCAAAATAATCAATTAGGAGGTAAGATAAAGTGCTATTATGCTTTAGTAATAAACTACTATGCTTTAGGAAATAGAAAATACTAGTAATTAATTTATAACTTATTCATGTTACTACTTAGTAATATCATTCTTCTAACTCAATAAGTTCCTCCTAGTTTCTCGTTTACCAATTCTAACAAGGCAGCAACATGGTTCATTTACAAGCACTCAATTCAACCAAAACAATAATCGCAACACATACATAATCAAAGTAAATTCAACCATTAAACTATAATCACAATAAAGGAAACGACAATTATAATTCAATTACATCAAATAATCACATAATACAACGCTAGGTGTTTTAACAACAAAATTCCAGTCATAAATACCTTTTTATTCCCTTCTTCATAAGAATGCATGATTATGTCGTAGTCTTCACTAAAGTATGTGTGCGTGTAGATTGTTATTGACTCTCGCTTTTCTAAAAAGAAGCCATACAAAAGATATAATCAAAAGGTTAACAAATTTAAACAATTCACGAAGGGGTTCACAACTTAAACTCCCGCTTTCCTGTTTTTATTGATCTTCTTTTATTATCGGTGTGCTAATTGATCACATTGTATTCATTATATGTTTATGAAAGCAGCTAAGGAAAGAAGGAAGAAAAAATGAGTATGAAATGCTTAAGCTGCAGGAATATTGAGAATTAAATGAATATAAGTTCTTACCAAGTAAGCATCTGGGTTTATTTATATAATACTACATAATTACATGATATATTATTATTTATTAAAACCTTGGTACCTAACAAATTCCGACAAAGGTTTCATTTGCCAGTTATAGGCTCAGGAAGACATTGATTGGGATCAAACAAATCTAAGCATTATCTTAAACAAAATCTAGATTAAATGCCGTACTATTTCAAACATTTAGTCTTTATTTAATTGTATTTTGTATTGTACATTTATACCAAACTTGGTTAAAAATCAGATCATGTGAAACTCATCAAAAGTTGCCCTTTCAGATCTGTTAATTAAAATATAAGTTCACATAATGACTAAAAAAATTTTAGACAGACAGCTGGTGTTGCACCTTAACCAGGGTTTTATAACATTGAATTCTTAACAACAGATAGCATAAATAACAGCATGCAGAACTCATGGGAAACTTCTCAATCAACAATTAATGTTGTAAAATTCAACAAGCATGAAACACAATAACTGAACAAATAAGCTACAAATGGAAAAAAATGCTAAGAGAAGTCAAATTAAACCACATACATTGTGAAATCAACAATGGAAAAACATGCATCCGTATATTGTACTCAAGTATTAGTTTACCAATTACGTTAATTTACAGTACAAATAACAATAGAGAGATTTATCCTATGCCTGTAATGCTAGATAACTATTGTAAATAGTTACACTTTTAACTCCAGAGAAATAGAGCAAACAAATTGTTAAATTTCAGCCACTGTAGACACTAATGCATGGCAGCACATAAACACCACATAGTGGCACCTATTCACCCAAGTTTTAACCACATCAACATCTCTACAAAGCAGCTCGAAGCTCATAGCCTCTAAAGTAAGACTAAATAATTGAAATCAAATTCATAAATCAGAAACTAAAATGAAAACCCTCTTCAATTTGACACTCAAAAATTCATAAATCAAAAATAATAAGAAATTTATGCTCTCTTAATGATAATCACTCTCTAACCTTAGCTTGTACCTAAAATTGAAGCGTATTCCTTTTTTGGTGTTGGAATATAAATGCTTGTAAGCTATTGGGTTTGAGGATTGTGACATGAAAAAACTTAAAAAACAAGATAATATAGTTATAAGAAAAGCCTATGATATCCACCCTCCGATCCCTAAGTATTTTAATGTGATCAGTCTCTATATATATATGAATGCTACACCAAATGTGTTCAAAGAATAGCTATAGAATCTAAACATGGCAATAAAGTAGTTCGATAGCTTGCCTCCAAGATCAATCGCAAGCTTTGACGACCTCGCCAAGAAATTCTTAGCCAGATTTTCCATACAAAAGGACAAAGCTAAACATGCGCCAAGCCTGCTAGGAATCAAACAGGGAGATCGGGAAAGTCTCTGCAGCTACATGGAAAGGTTCAATAAAGCGTGCCTAGACATTCAGAATCTCCCTACGGAAGCGGCAAGTATGGGACTCATCAACGGTCTACGAGAAGGACCCTTTAGCCACTCCATATCCAAGAATATCCAACATCACTGAACGAAGTACAAGAACGGACTGAAAATATATCAACATAGAGGAGAACTCCTAATTAGGAGAAAACCCCAAAAATAGATTCTCCTACCCACCTCAGGATAAGGATAAAGAATCCAGGAAAAAAGATGATCAATCTGCAGAGAAGCCCAGGAAATACCACAACTACACCCCCTTTGGGTATCACTAGTCGATGTCTATCTGGAAGTATACAACACGGAAAAGATTCTGCCTCCCCGCCCAATTAAACACAAGAGAGGAAAAAATCGGACCGAGTACTACGAATACCACCGGTGTACTGACATCACACTAATGAGTGCTACAACTTAAAGAACATCATAGAGAAACAAGCCCGAGAAGGAAAGCTAGATCGATTCCTAGCTCACAGAACGGACGAGCCAAGGAAAAGAGGAAGGGATGAAGAAGAGGGACGACCTGAACGACCTCCTCACACCCCACAAAGGCACGTTCATATGATCAACAGAGGATTCGCATGCGGAGGAATCTCCAAATCATCCTGAAAAAGACATCTCAAAGAAGTATACCATCTCGGGGAAGGGGACAGGTCATCCGACCTCCCCACCATCGCCTTCACCAAAGAAGACGCCGCGGGCATCATCCCCGGGCATGATGACCCCGTGGTCATCACCATCATGCTCACCAATGCCAATCTCAACCGAACAATAGTCGACCAAGGAAGCTCTGCGGATATCCTATTCAAATCCGCCTTCGACAAACTTGGAGTACAAGAAAAAGAACTCAGAGCATATCCCAATAGCCTGTTCAGACTGGGAGATGCCCCAATCCAACCACTCGGGTACATCCCACTACACACAACCTTTGGAAAGGGAACCCGCTCTAGAACACTGAGCATGTAGTCGACGTGAGCCCCGTGTACAACGCCCTCATTGGTCGGACAATACTAAATCAGCTCGCCGTAGTAGTCTCCATTCCACACCTATGCATGAAATTCCCAACCCTAAAAGGGATAGCCACTATAAAAGTAGACCAAAAGCTCGCGCGATGCTGTTAAAACGAGAGTCTGAATCTTAATGGCGATTCCAGAGGAAAGGAGACCAACACTATAGAACTCGGGGGAGCCCGAGCCCACGAAGAATTTCGTCCTCGACCAAAAGGCGAGACCGAAGAGGTCCAAGTCGGAGATGCTCAAGATAAAACAACAAACATAGGCGCGAACTTAAAAGGAGATCTAAAGGAGTTACTAATAAGGTTCCTAAAGGAGAATTCCGACCTATTCACATGGAAGGCCGCGGATATGCCCGGCATAGATCCTAGCTTAATGTGCCACAAATGTATCCCGGATGTCGGCCAGTACAACAAAAGCGCAGAAAGCTCGGCCCAGAAAGATCACAGGTTGTGGAGGAACAAGTAGAGGCCTTACTAGAGGCGGGATTCATAAGGGAGGTCAAATACCCACTATGGATAACCAATGTCGTGCTGGTAAAATAGCCAAATAGAAAGTGGCGGATGTGTGTCGACTACACCAACCTCAACAAAGCCTGCCCAAAAGACCTCTACCCCCTTCCCGAACATCGACACCCTAGTCGACGCCTCGTTAGGGTACAAGTACCTTTCCTTCATAGACACCTACTCGGGATACAACCAAATCCCGATGCATCCACCCGATCAAGAGAAGACCTCGTTCCTAACCTCAAAAGAAAACTACTGCTACGTAGTCCTGCCATTCGGACTCAAGAATGTGGGGGCTACATACCAGAGGTTGATGAACAAAGTTTTCGCCAACCACATCGGGAAGCTGATGGAAGTCTACGTAGACGACATGCTGGTAAAGACAAAAAAAGAAGAAATGCTGTTACCCGACCTTGCTGAAGTATTCAGCACCATAAGAAAGCACGGGAAGAGACTAAATCCCACCTAGTGCACTTTCGCGATAGAGGCTGGAAAATTGCTAGGATTTATGCTCACCCAGAGAGGGATTGAAGCAAATCCAAACAAATGCCAGGCCATACTCAACATGAAAAGCCCGACCTGCGTCAAAGAGGTACAGTAGCTAAACGGAAAGCTAGCAGCCCTATCTAGGTTCCTAGTCGGATTGGCCATAAGATCCCTTGCCTTCTATGCTATTCTAAGGGAAGGAAAGAGGTTCGAATGGACTCTAGAATGTGAACAAGCCTTCCAAGACATCAAAACATTCCTGGGACAACCACCTATTCTGACCTGACCTCGATAAGGAGAAGAACTGATCCTATACTGCGCCGTGGAAAGTTGGGCAATAGCCTCAGCCCTAGTCAGAGAAGACGAAAACAGACAGTAACTCGTCTACTTCAACAGTAAATCTTTGCAAGGGGCGGAACTAAACTATCAAAAGATAGAAAAGTTTGCTTACGCCCTCATACTTACTTCCCGACGACTTCGACCATACTTTCAAACCCACATCATCAGAATACGGACTGACGGGGCAAAAATTAGCCAATTAAGAATTTATAAATAGAACGGCGTTGTAAGTACAGTTCTTAACTGACGAAAATTCGCTTATCAATTTAGAAAGGGTTGTCACAAAATTAGAATAAAAATACTGGGAGTAGAAATCCCAGGTCGTCTCCCAACGAGTTGATAAGAGAGTGCTATTTTATTAGTCAGGAATTTTCCAAGAATTTCTAAGAGTTGGAGAATAGGAAATGAAATGATTGTAATTTAAGGCAATGAAAATTAACGAGAGAATTTATATAATCAAATAAAAACTTTGACCGGGAGAAGATTTGGAAGTTCTATCCTTGTTGGATTTTTTCCCAAGTGTAATTGTAAAAGGTTATTGTTCTGCTTGGTCATCCCTTGCTGAAGAAAGGAAAGTCAAGTAACTAACTAACTGTTCACACCCTGGGTCGAGCTATCCGACCCGGGATGTTCAGTAACAAAGCGACTGACCTCTTCAGGTCAGGCTATCCGACCTCTTTTTAAAGAGCTCGGCTAAATCGACAGGAAAGCCCAGTAAAGGGCCCAAATAGAGGAACACGACCCAAATCCAAAGGCAGTCCAAGCCTATAGAGATAAAGGCGGTTCCCTTGAAGATAAGCTGACCTCACTCAAAGATAAGATAAGATAAGATAAGATAACTAACTTATCTTATCTAAAAAGGTCACTCCACACCATTATAAATACACTGGAGCACCCATGTATAACTCATACTCTGATTCTACTAAAAATCTGCTTAATACCCATGCTAACTTAAGCATCGGAGTCTCTTGGAGGTACCCCCCACCCTCCGGTGACAAAGGATCAGCAGTGCAGCCAGTCCCACAAGTCGGACACGACAGCTCCGGCCGCCATCCACCAGCCGGACACGTCATCTCCGACCAGTACAGAAGATCTCGTCCGAGATCGACCTACAGTTTCAGGTAACCCTCGGAACATTGGCGCCGTTGCCGGGAAACTTGGAAGTCATCCCATCATCATGGCGGACGACCATGACAACGACCACGATTCAGATCTAGAGGATAGAACACCGCACAAAAATACGGACAATACACTGAAAGATACCCCGGAATCTAACGGTGACAAAAACTCATCAAATACAGGAGTGATAGAAGCGCTTCAAGATCATTTAAAGCAACTTGAAAAAGAAAACCAGCATCAACGAGAAGTTGGAAAAGATCTACAAAGAGAGGTAAGGTGGCGTCGAGAATTAGAAGACAAACTTCTAAAACTCGAAGTCGATCTCAAAGTCAAAGCTACTCGGTCCACCCCTAAAGACAACTCTCGCAAGGATCAAGATCCATTCACTAGGGAGATCATGAAGACCAAAATCCCTAAGGACTTCAAACTTCTGGATATGACTTTATACGATGACACTACAGATCCCAACCAACACCTCAGCAATTTCAGAAGTAGAATGTACCTCACCGACGCCTCAGAAGCAGTTTGCTGCAAAGCTTTTCCAACAACTCTCACAAAGACAGCAATTAGATGGTTCGACAACCTACCTCCAAAGTCCATCTCGAGCTTTGATGACTTAGCCAAAAAGTTTTTGGCCAGATTCTCCATCCAAAAAGATAAGGCTAAGCACGCTGACGTTAGGATTTTTTCCAGTAAAGAATTTCATAAAAACAGCTGCGTTGTAGATATAGTCTCTAAACCAACAAAAATCCCTTTGTACAAACATTTTGGTTGTCACAAGTAACGAACCCCTTAAAAATTGTTAACCGAGTATTCAAACCTCGGGTCATCTTCTCAAGGAACTGCAAGGAAGTATGTTCTTATTATTGGCTATAAAGGTTGTAATCGGGGTTTAGAAGGTGAGAAGCAAGTGATTTGAATGACAAGTAAAGTAAATTACAATTAAAATAAATAAATACTGTAAAGTAAACTTTTGGCAAGGTAAGAGAAATTGGAAGTCCAACTTAGTTATTCCTCTCAACAATAGTGAAAGTTGAATCTTAATTCCACTTAGTTAACCTTTACTAAAGTAAAGGAAAGTCAAGGGACTAATTAGTTTGACATTCGAATCCTATTTATTTCTTAAGAAAAAGTTGGGACTATTGAAGTTCAGTTCAATTAGCAAGATAACGATTATCAATTATGCTGAGTTTAATAATGTTGAGTTACTGATTTCTTAACCAAGACCAAAAAGGGAAAAAGTAAAATTGTTGGAATAAAAATATCCTTAGATGGGAAGCAATAATAACTTAAATTAAAGAGAACAATAATAAACTGAAATACCTCAAATCATCATTAATTCAAATAATAATCTGTAACATGGAATAGTTCATAAGCCAATTGGGCAACATCTGTAGATACAAATAAAAGCATTAAAGTAAAAGTACCATAGAAACATAAATTAAGGTAAATATTAAACCTGGATCGAGAGTTACTCTTAAAAACTAAGAGAAGTCCTAAATCCTAATCCTAAGAGAGAGAGGAGAGAACCTCTCTCAAACTAAATCTAAATCATGGAAAGTGAAAATTGGCGAGCTCTCTTTTGAATGGATGCATTCCCCCACTTTATAGCCTCTAGTCTGTGTGTTCTGTACCTGGATCTGGGCCAAAAGGGCTTCAGAAATCGCTGGGGGCGTATTCTGTAAATTCTGATACGTGGCCTCTGTCACGCGTCCGCGTGGGTCACGCGGTCGCGTCATCTGGAGTTTTCCTTGTGGCGCGGTCGCGTCGGTCACGCGTCCGCATCGAATGCGCTATGCTCAAGTCGTGAGGCCGCGTCAGTCATGCGGCTGCGTCGCTGCTTCTTCGCTCCTGACATGCGATCGCGTCATCCATGCGATCGCGTGGATGCCAGTTTCTTCAAAACTCCATTTCGCACTTTTCTTCCATTTTTGTACGTTTCCTTTTCCATCCTTTAAGTCATTCTATCTTAGAAAATCTGAAACTACTCAACACACTAATCACGGCATCGAATGGAAATAAAGGTAATTAAAATAATTAATTTTAAAGCTTAGGAAACATATTTTTCACGTACATCACATAATAAGGAAGGGAAAGTAAAACCATGCAATTAATATGAATAAGTGGGTGAAGGATTGAATAAATCACTCAAACTAAGCACAAAATAACTCATGAAATATGGGTTTATCAACCACCCCACACTTAAACAATAGCATGTCCTCATGCTAAATCCAAGGTAAAGAATAAGGTAAGGTTAAAGTGGTGGAATGTTATGCAATGCAACCTGTTCTAAATGCGTCTACCTAAATGAGTCATGCAATTCCAATTTATCCACTCATATATAAAGCTTACATGTAGTCAAACTAGTTCACATTCTCAAGGAGTCATATTTATATATATAGCTAACCCTTAAGTAATAAAGCATTTTAGCAAATGAGATGGGAAATAAAAATATTGTACAAACTTGCAAAACAATTAGTAAATTAAGCACTGATATATGTTGATGAGTTATTGAACCCTCACTGGATTTTGTGTTTACCCTCTAGTCACTCAGTGTTTATTGGGTTTATTCACTCTACTTTTCTTTTTATTCTTACTTTCTATAACTTTGTTCTTCATCTAACCAATCAACAATTATAGAGTACAGTCATACCAAAAGTCATGAGGTCTTTAATTAAGGTTGTAATGGGGCCAAGGTAAAGGTAAGGATATATGTATAAGGCTAAGTGAGTTAATAAGTGAATCCTTAATTAGACTAAGATCTCACCTAACATACATATTTAGTAGAACAAGCTTCTTTACCAATTTTCCCATATTATCCCACTTGTTGTTACATGCTCATGTTTCAATTTTATTTTTATCCCATGTGCATTGCTTTTATTTTGCATTGGGGAATTCTTTTGTATCCCCTTTTATTAAATGCTGAAAAATAACTTTTTTTTTATTGCACATGGTGATTGAATCACTTTGATTTCTCATGAGCATGCTTCCCAAATTTTATTTTATTTCTTTTAACTTTTCTACCTTTTGTTTCTATCATCCATGTTCCCAATAGGTTTTCCACATTTTAATCTATTCATAATTTTCTATCTTAAGCTAACCAAGGATTCAACTTGGGATTTTATTTTGTTTTTCTGCTTAAGGCTAGTAGTGTGGCTAAATAGAATAAAAGGGATTTTAAAGGCTCAAGTGGGCTAACAAGGGTGATGTGAAAGGTAGGTTATTTTGGAGTAAGTGAGCTAAAATCAAATGATGGCCTTAATCATTCTTTTGGTATGTATCTATATTCTATATTCTATATTCTATAATTGGACATATAGATTAAAGCAAAGTAAAGAACATCAGAATAAAAAGAAGCGAAACACACAGGAATGAAATTATGGTTTGAATGCAACCATACAATTAAGCTCAAGACTCACAGGCTGTGTGTTCTCTAACTCAAGCATCATATATCATTCATATATGTTATGCAGGTTTAGTTAAAAATTCCCATTATTCTCATAAAAAAATTATTTAGGGTAGCCTTTAAAGTTTTAATGTTCCTCTTTGATGAAATGTTGTCAACTTAACTATATGATGTAATGGTATATATACAAGGTTTATGGATTTAAATCTGTTATGTTCAATTTCCTAGCTTACTTCCTTTTTATATTTTTTAATTTAACTATGCTATCTTATGCTAAAAAGGGTAAACTATACTAATTAATCCACTAATAAGTCAGAATTGCAAACTAAACTAAATAACTAATAATATGAACTAAAAATGCAAAATGCAGAAATAGAGTAAAAATACATATAAGTAGCAATGTATAAGTACTCAGAAAATAACAATAAAAAGAAAAATACAGAAAAATATCCAAAATAAAGAAAAAAGAGATGTAGTGGTTCACCAAAATAAAACGCCAGAGATGGCGACCTCCCCACACTTAAAATGAAGCATCGTCCCTGATGCTCAGTCAAGCCGGGTGTGAAGGGGTGTCATCACTTGTAGGGATGGTAGCTGGAGGCTCTGTGGTGGTGGTGGGCTGAGCGTCTGGCTGTTGTAGAGGCGGTGCTGACTGGATCGGGATCTCCGGATCTGCAGCCTCGATCTGAAGCGTAACCTCCTGATGTGCTGACTGGATTTGTTGTTTGAAGTTTATTTACTGTTTTCTTTAGGTGAACCTCTGCTTCTCGGGTTGCCGGATTTGGACATGATACATAGGAAAGTGGCGGTGATTGGGAGTGATTGGATTGGTACTGGGGTAAGGAAGGATCATATGGTGGCGAATGGTGAAAAGAAGCTTGTGAGTGTGGTGGTTCGAGGTTATGTTGAAAGGATGGTTTATATGCACGGGGTGGGGCTTGTTGGTAGTTACAAGGTTGTCCACCATATCTTTCAGCTGGATATGCACGGTAGAATGGTCTTTGTACAGGATATCTCGGAGGGTGTTGTTGCCTAAAGGGTTGATTAGATCCTCTTGGCTCCATCCATCCTTGATTGGTCTGACCTTAATGCATATTCCTGCTGTAACTTCTATTTCCATCAACAAAGTTAGAACCAAACTCAAAGCGAGAGGGGTGAGAATTCATGGTAGCAAATGAAAAATAAAAAGGAAAAACAGAAATAAATAAACAAGTAAAAGAAAAATATTTACAATAACCAATAATAAGGCACACGTTAGCAGTTCCCCGGCAACGGCGCCATTTTGACGTTAAGATTTTTGCTAGTAAAGAATTTCATAAGAACAGTTGCGTTGTAGATATAGTCTCTAAACCAACAAAAATTCCTTCGTACAAATGTTTTGGTTGTCACAAGTAACAAACCCCTTAAAAATTGTTAACCGAGTATTCAAACCTCGGGTCGTCTTCTCAAGGAACTGCAAGGAAGTATGTTCTTATTATTGACTATAAAGGTTGTAATCGGGGTTTAGAAGGTGAGAAGCAAGTGATTTGAATGACAAATAAAGTAAATGGTAATTACAATAAATAAATACTGTAAAGCAAACTTTTGGCAAGGTAAGAGAAATTGGAAGTCCAACTTAGTTATTCCTCTCAACAATAGTGAAAGTTGAATCTTAATTCCACTTAGTTAACCTTTACTAAAGTAAAGGAAAGTCAAGGGACTAATTAGTTTGACCTTTGAATCCTATTTATTTCCAAAGAAAAAGTTGGGACTATTGAAGTTCAGTTCAATTAGCAAGATAACGATTATCAATTATGCTGAGTTTAATAATGTTGAGTTACTGATTTCTTAACCAAGACCAAAAAGGGAAAAAGTAAAATTGTTAGAATAAAAATGTCCTTAGATGGGAAGCAATAATAACTTAAATTAAAGAGAACAATAATAAACTGAAATACCTCAAATAATCATTAATTCAAATAATAATCTGTAACATGGAATAATTCATAAGCCAATTGGGCAACATCTGTAGATACGAATAAAAGCATTAAAGTAAAAGTAGCATAGAAACATAAATTAAACTAAATATTAAACCTGGATCAAGAGTCACTCTTAAAAACTAAGAGAAGTCCTAAATCCTAATCCTAAGAGAGAGAGGAGAGAATCTCCCTCTCAAAACTAAATCTAAATCATGGAAAGTAATAAAAATGCAAGCTCTCTCTGAATGGATGCATTCCCCCACTTTATAGCCTCTAATCTGTGTGTTCTGGGCTGAAAACTGGGTCAAAAGCAGCCCAAAAATCGCTCCCTATGATTTCTCTTACGTTCAGATCACGGGCAAGTGACGCGGAGGGGTCGTCCACGCGGCCGCGCGGATTGCTTTCCTGCCAGGTCACGCGTCCGCGTGATCCACGCGTTTGCATCGCCTGGCGTCGGAGCAGCTATAGCAAATTATATATCAAATCGAAGCCCCAGACGTTAACTTTCCAACGCAACTGGAACCGCGTCGTTTGGACCTCTGTAGCTAAAGTTATAGCCGTTTGAGTGCGAAGAGGTCAGGCTGGACAGCTTAGCAATTTCTCCAACTTCTTGTATTCCTTCCACTTTTGCATGCTTCCTTTCCATCCTCCAAGCCATTCCTGCCCTGTATTCTCTAAAAATACTTAACACACATATTAAGGCATCTAATGGTAATAAGAGAGGATTAATAATAAACAAATATAAGATCAAAGAAGCATGTTTTCAATCATAGCACAAAACCAGGAAGGAAAATGTAAACCATGCAAATAGTATGAATAAGTGGGTAAAGAGTAGATAAAAACCACTCAATTGAGTACAAGATAAACCATAAAATAGTGGTTTATCAACCTCCCCACACTTAAACAATAGCATGTCCTCATGCTAAGCTCAAGAGAAGCTATAAAGATGAAGAGGAATGGTAGGATCTATGAAATGCAATCCTATCTATATGAATGCAACTACATGCAAAATGTTTCTACCTTCTTGGTTAAAAATAAATAAGTTCTCCAAGACAAACATAAATCAGATTTCACTAATTCAAATTATACAATAAAGGACAAGTAAACTTGTAAGAAGATAGCTAATGAAAGCAGGGGACACAGAATCAAGCATTGAACCCTCACTGGTAGTGTATATCACTCTTACTCTAAGGTATCTAGGGTCAATCACTCTACTATTCTCTAGTCATGCTTTCTAAACCTTGTTCTTCATCTAACCAATCAACAATATTTAATATACCAATGCAAACATCATGAGGTCTTTTTCAAGGTTGTAATGGGGCTAAGGTAAGGGTAATGGTATATATATGGCTAAGTGAGCTTTATAAATTGAATCTTTAATTAACCTAAACTCTCACCTAATATACATATACTCTATATACTTTTAAATTCATGCCTAGCTATCCATAATTCTCACTTTTGTATAATTTCCATACTCATGTACCAAATTTTCTTTAATTTTTTATCACATGTGCATTGATCTTTTATTAAACTTAATATAGGGGTAATTTTGTCCCCTTATTTACTTATTTATTGAGTATTTTTTTTTTTTTTTGGATTTTTCTCTTTTTTCTCTCTCTTTTTTTTGTAGAGAAACAAACATAACTTATCAATGCACATGGATTTTCTATTATTTTTCTATTTTGGTTTTTCATGAGTAGGTTCCCAAATTCCTGAAATTCAAATAAATTAGAAACATTATACTTTTCCTTTATTAACCCATGTTCCCACAGTTTTCCCACACTTAATTAACACACTATCTTAAGCTAACCAAAGATTAAATTGGGATAATTAATTTGTTTTCCGCATAAGGCTAGTGATGTGGTAAGATATAGAACAAATGGGGATTTCAAGGCTCAAAGTGGCTGACAAGGGTGATTTAAAGGGTAGGCTTATTTGGGATAAGTGAGCTAAAATCAAATAATGGCCTCAATCATATGCAAGCATGTAAATACACTAAATATTGGACATATAGACTGAAACAAAGTAAAGATCACAATTATAGATAAGTAAACACACAAGAATAAAATATTTATGGTTAAATAATGTAACCATGTAAATAAGCTCAAAATCTCACAGGTTGTGTGTTCTTTGGCTCAAAAACCATGTTCCAAATACAACTTCAAACAAATTTAACAAAAAATTTTTCAATTTAAATTAGTGAAATTTTTCAAAAATAGGGTCTTTAGAAGAATTTTATTACTTTAACCAAGTAGTAACTAGATGCATAAAATCAAACAAATATGCAAATGAAACAACTAATTTAACAAAGAAAATTAAACATTGGTGCTAAAATATCAAGTGACTAACCCATGGAAGTCGGTATCGACCTCCCCACACTTAAAGATTGCACCGTTGATGAGCGGATATTTTATACGCTTTTTTGGGTTAATTTCATATAGATTTTAGTATGTTTTAGTTGGTTTTTAGCTAATTTTCATTAGTTTCTAGGCAAAATTTATATTTCTGGACTTTACTATGAGTTTGTGTATTTTTTTGTAATTTCAGGTATTTTCTGGCTGAAATTGAGGGAGCTGAGCAAAAATCTGATTCAGGCTGAAAAAGGACTGCTGATGCTGTTGAATTCTGACCTCCCTGCACTCAAAATGGATTTTCTGGAGCTACATGACTTCAAATGGCGTGCTTCCAATTGCGTTGGAAAGTAGACATCCAGGGCTTTCCAGCAATATATAATAGTCTATACTTTGCTCAAGGATAGATGACGTAAACTGGCGTTCAGCGCCAGCCCTCTGCCCAATTCTGGCGTCCAGCGCCAGAAACAAGTTGCAAGTTGGAGTTCAACGCCAGAAAAGGATCCAAAGCTGGCGTTGAACGCCCAAAACAGCCCCAAGCACGTGAAAGCTTTAGTCTCAGTCCCAGGACACACCAAGTGGGCCCCAAAAGTGGATTTCTGCACTATCTGTTATAGTTTACTCATTTTCTGTAAACCTAGGTTACTAGTTTAGTATTTAAACAACTTTTAGGGGCTTACTTTGTATCTCATGACATTTTAGATCTGAACTTTGTACTCTTTGATGGCATGAGTCTCTAAACTCCATTGTTGGGGGTGAGGAGCTCTGCTGTGTCTCGATGAATTAATGCAAGTACTTCTGTTTTCCATTCAAACATGTGTGTTCCTATCTAAGATATCCATTTGCGCCTAACTATGGAGAAGGTGATGATCAGTGACACTCATCATCTTCCTCAATACACGAACGTGTGTCTGACAATCACCTCCGTTCCACATCAGATTGAATGAATATCTCTTAGATTCCTTAATCAGAATCTCCGTGGTATAAGCTAGATTAATGGCGGCATTCATGAGAATCCGAAAAGTCTAAACCTTGTCTGTGGTATTTCGAGTAGGATTCTGGGATTGGATGGCCATGACGAATTTCAAACTCGCGAGTGCTGGGCGTAGTGACAGACGCAAAAGGATAGTAAATCCTATTCCGGTACGACTGAGAACCTGCAGATGATTAGCCGTGCGGTGACAGCGCACCTGGACCCTTTTCACTGGAAGGATGGATGGTAGCCATTGACAAAGGTGATCCACCTACACACAGCTTGCCATAGGAGGACGTGCGTGCGTGAATCAGAAGACAGAGGAAAGCAGAGATTCTGAAAACAAAGCATCTCCAAAACTCCAACATATTCTCCATTACTGCATAACAAGTAACCTTTATTCCATGCTCTCTTGTTTATTCGTAATTCAACTAATAAATATAATTGACTTCCTGACTGAGAATTGCAAGATAACCATAGATTGCTTCAAACCAACAGTCTCCGTGGGATTCGACCCTTACTCACGTAAGGTATTACTTGGACAAACCAGTGCACTTGCTGGTTAGTGGTACGAGTGTGAAAAGTGTGATTCACAATTCGTGCACCAACCGTCCTCGGTGCATGCTGAGATGTGCAGGTGGATGGGCTATTCCAACTGATGCTTTTCTTCAAGGATTGTGTTGATGGACTTGTTTGTCTCCCCATGTAAACGTCTTCCGGTTCCCTTCCGGGTGGCCATCCTAAAAGAGAAAAGGGAAGAAGAGTAACCCAAAAATAGAGATAAGAAAATAAAAGAAGTATGGGTGGGTTAATGCCAAATGATAAGGGTCTCATTTACATGGAAGCTTCAACATGTAAGTGAGAAAATAATAGAAGCCATGGCATGGCAGTGGTGCAAGATTTGAAACATAGGGGAGGAGAGTGTGGGTAATGAAACACAGTATAAGCTCATGTCAATGCAAAAAAGAATACAAATATCATAAAAGATTAGCATTGATTTAAATAATATTACCCGACAGTGTAAACAAGTCACTAAGCACCAAATAATACCAGAAAAGACACAACAGTTGAATATGAACAAGTGACACCAATGGAAAAATAATAATTTTAGAAAAGAAAAGAAAAATATGCACACAATTAAAATGCAATGGATGAAAGTATTTAAATAAAATAAAATAAAATAAAAGAGAAGAAGAATGAGAAGGGAAAGAAGGGAAGAAGAAATAAGTAAGAAAGGAGGGAGGAAAAATTAGGTTTGGAGAAGAAAAGATAAGATATTTGGCAAATTAGGATAAGCTGTGTGGCGCAAGCAACGCGGTCGCGTGGGGCACGCAGTCGCGCGACTTGCGCTTATACTGATTGACGCGGTCGCGTCGGTCACGCGGTCGCGTGACCCATTTTATGCTACTGGCGCGAGGACAGCCTCGCTCTCGCACAACTCTCTGTTCAAAAATCATTAATTGCCAAATATTGGGTGACGCGATCGCGTGGGGCACACGATCGCGTGAGTGGGCACTTAGTAGGATGTGACGCGGCCGCGTGGGGCACGCGATCGCGTGAGATGGACTGCGCGTCCAGCGCCAGTCCAGCACCACTCTAGCACAACTTTCGGCTGTGCACCATTACTATGTCGAAATCCTGGTCACGCAGCCGCGTGGGGCACGCGGTCGCGTGGGAGGCCAGTATTCCCACTCGACGCGGACGCGTCAGCGACGCTGCCGCGTCGCGTGCGTGTTTTCTTTTTTTTTTTTAAATCTGAAAAAATGCAGAATGTAATGTTAATATGAATGTGATGCAAAACTCCAGGTTCAATATAATAAAATAAAACTTGAAAACAAATAAAACTAAATAAAAAATGTAGAAGAAACGATCATACCATGGTGGGTTGTCTCCCACCTAGCACTTTTAGTTAGAGTCCTTAAGTTGGACATTTGGTGAGCTACCTGTTATGGTGGCTTATGCTTGTATTCATTCAGGAATTCCCACCAATGTTTGTAGCTCCAGTAACCTCCGGGGTCTCAAACTAAGCATGTAAAGCCCTTAAGAAGCTTCAAACAGATTCTTAGGCTCCCGGGGTAACAAGTGTCAGAGCAGATTCCAGGATCCCAAATTTTGCTTTTACACCCATCCATGTCGGGATCTGTATTTTTCCAACTGGGTGATAAGTAATTTGAATTCTCACTGTAGCTACCAAACAGCGTCCTAGACCCATTCAGTTGAGCTTTACACCAACCTTTGCATTTAAACTTTGAGTATGTAACCATGTTGAACCTTGTTGGACAACTCCAACCACTAACCATCTTCCTCTTACTCTCTATGCCACAAAGAGCTCTAAGTTGACCATCCGTCTCCAGTAGCCTATATTCAAGTGGAATTAGAAAGCTAAGGGATATGAATTTTACCCACTTGAATGTTGTGAAGGATGATGGTAACTTAGTGGGAGGTATTTCTAATGAAATTGCAAGCTCCACTCCCTTGTGCTCTTCTTTGACAACTTCCACCTCCTTGTAAGCTTCTTCAATTTCAACCTCTTCCAAGTCTTCAACCAGGATATGCCTTGGAGGTTGTACACCCTCCTCAACATCAAATGCAACCGTCTTGGAAGGAGGCTCTATGTCTTGACTTTCCCATGGAGGTTCAGCATCTCGCAAGTCTTCAACCACTTTTTCCTCTTTAATAATTACTACTTTGTCCAGTAGTTTTAATATAAAATCGTACTCATCCTTGATGATTTGCTTTCCATGACAACTCCTTTCAATTGTTCTTTCATCTTCAAGGGTATTTACTACCTTCACCTTTAGGGCCTTCTCTAGCTCTTTATGAAATATGGATTCGCGAAGATGATCCCTTCTCTCTTGTTCCATGTCAATAGCATCATTGGGATCATGTTGCTCTTAGATTGATGGATGTGGGTGCTCTTCCATGGATGGTGGTGATGGGATGGAGAGATCATTCTGCGGTTGAAAAGGAAGTGCACTAGAGCTTGAGGGTTGATTGTTGAAGGTATTTGGTGGTCTGATTTGGGCGACGAGAGCTTGTATAGTAGAGTTTAGATTGGCAAGTGCTTTCTCCATGGAGGTTTGGGGTGGATCTATGTATGGCTCATTCAGTTCATAGGGTGGTTGGTATGGTGAATGTGGGTTAGGGTCATATGGAGGTGAATGGCGGAAAGGGGCTTGTGAGTATGGTGGTCCAAAGTCATGTTGAGGAAAGGGTTCATAGACATATGGTGGTGGTTGTTGATAGTCCATTGGAGGTGGTTGTTGCCATGAAGGTTGATCAAATCCTTGTGGCTCCTCCCATCTTTGATTGTTCCATCCTTGATGCCTGGTCTCATTGTAATTTCTTCTTCCTGCAACATTATTGTAACCAGACTCATAGCCAAAGGGGTGAGAGTTCATAGCAGCAAAATAAAAATTAAAAATAAAAATAAAAATAAAAACAAATTTAAATTAAAAGGTTATTTAAATTTTGAATTTGAAAATTAAATTTTGAAATTTGAAATTTGAAATTTTGAAATTTGAATTTTGAAATTTGAATTTTAAATTTGAATATTTCAAATTTGAAATTTGAAATTTGAAAATTTTTAAATTTAAATTTTGAAAATTTTTAAATTTGAATTTTGAAATTTGATTTTTGAAATAAGATAAGATAAGATAAAAAGTTTAAAAATAAAAATCTGAAAAATTTTTTTTTTCGAAAAAAATTAATTAAAAATATTTTTGAATTTAATGAGGAAAGAGAAAAACAATAAAATGTCACCAAATTTCAAATTTTTAGATAAAAACAAAGAAAACAACTAAGAACAGCTTGAAGGTCAAGATGAATGCAAAGAACAACTTGAAGATCAAGATGAACATTAAGAACAAATTTTTGAAAAAAAAAAATTTTTTAAGAACTAAATAAAAACCAATAACCTCTTAATTTATGAAAAAGCAAAAATAAAAACAAATAAACAAACAAAAAGCAAAAAAAATTTACAATAACCAATAATAAGGCACACGTTTGGAATTCCCCGGCAACGGCGCCATTTTGACGTTAGGATTTTTGCCAGTAAAGAATTTCATAAGAACAGTTGCGTTGTAGATATAGTCTCTAAACCAACAAAAATCCCTTCGTACAAACGTTTTGGTTGTCACAAGTAACAAGCCCCTTAAAAATTGTTAACCGAGTACTCAAACCTCGGGTCGTCTTCTCAAGGAACTGCAAGGAAGTATGTTCTTATTATTGGCTATAAAGGTTGTAATCGGGGTTTAGAAGGTGAGAAGCAAGTGATTTGAATGACAAGTAAAGTAAATGGCAATTAAATAAATAAATATTGTAAAGCAAACTTTTGGCAAGGTAAGAGAAATTGGAAGTCCAACTTAGTTATTGCTCTCAACAATAGTGAAAGTTGAATCTTAATTCCACTTAGTTAACCTTTACTAAAGTAAAGGAAAGTCAAGGGACTAATTAGTTTGACCTTCGAATCCTATTTATTTCCTAAGAAAAAGTTGGGACTATTGAAGTTCAGTTCAATTAGCAAGATAACGATTATCAATTATGCTGAGTTTAATAATGTTGAGTTATTGATTTCTTAACCAAGACCAAAAAGGAAAAAAGTAAAATTGTTGGAATAAAAATATCCTTAGATGGGAAGCAATAAAAACTTAAATTAAAGAGAACAATAATAAACTGAAATACCTCAAATAATCATTAATTCAAATAATAATCTATAACATGGAATAATTCATAAGCCAATTGGGCAACATCTGTAGATACGAATAAAAGCATTAAAGTAAAAGTAGCATAGAAACATAAATTAAAGTAAATATTAAACATGGATCGAGAGTCACTCTTAAAAACTAAGAGAAGTCCTAAATCCTAATCCTAAGAGAGAGAGGAGAGAACCTCTCTCAAACTAAATCTAAATCATGGAAAGTGAAAATTGGCGAGCTCTCTTTTGAATGGATGCATTCCCCCACTTTATAGCCTCTAGTCTGTGTGTTCTGTACCTGGATCTGGGCCAAAAGGGCTTCAGAAATCGCTGGGGGCTTATTCTGTAAATTCTGATACGTGGCCTCTGTCACACGTCCGCGTGGGTCACGCGGTCGCGTCATCTTGAGTTTTCCTTGTGGCACGGTCGCGTCGGTCACGCGTCCGCATCGAATGCGCTATGCTCAAGTCGCGTGGCCTCGTCAGTCATGCGGCCGCATCGCTGCTTCTTCGCTCCTGACACGTGATCGCGTCGTCCATGCCATCGCATGGATGCCAGTTTCTTCAAAACTCCGTTTCGCACTTTCCTTCCATTTTTGTACGTTTCCTTTTCCATCCTTTAAGTCATTCTGTCTTAGAAAATCTGAAACTACTCAACACACTAATCACGACATCGAATGGAAATAAAGGTAATTAAAATAATTAATTTTAAAGCTTAGGAAACATATTTTTCACGTACATCACATAATAAGGAAGGGAAAGTAAAACCATGCAATTAATATGAATAAGTGGGTGAAGGATTGAATAAATCACTCAAACTAAGCACAAAATAACTCATGAAATATGGGTTTATCACACGCCCCCAGTCTATTAGGAATCAAGCAAGGAGATCGGAAAAGTCTTCGCAACTACATGGAAAGATTCAACAAAACATGCCTAGACATACAAAGCCTACCAACAGAGGCCACCATCATGGGCCTCATCAATGGCCTACGAGAGGGATCTTTTAACCAATCCATATCAAAAAAATACCCCACATCTCTGGATGAAGTGCAAGAACGAGCGGAGAAATACATCAACATGGAAGAAAATTCTCGACTAGGAGAAACCTCAAAATCCGGATTCACCTACCGAGACAAAGATAAAGTGTCCAAAAAGAAGGAAGATCGACAAGGGGAAAAAATTAAAAAATATCATAATTACACTCCTCATCGGGTGTCCCTTGTGGATGTTTACAAAGAAGTCTGCCACACAGAAAAAATACCCCCAGCTCGACCACTCAAAGGCAAAAGAGGGGGAGGAAACCGGAACGAATATTGTGAATACCATCGAGTCCGTGGGCACTCCACCAACGAATGCTTTGACTTAAAAAATGTCATAGAAAAATTATTGAGAGAAGAAAAACTAGATCGGTATCTGGCCACCCGGGACGATGAGCAAAGAAAAAGGAGAAGGGACGAGGAGGTTGTACGAACCGAGCGATCACCTCGTACACCAGAAAGACATGTTCATATGATACACGGAGGGTTTACAGGAGGAGGAATCTCCAAATCATCTCGCAAAAGATATCTCAAAGAAGTATATAATGTCGAAGGAAAGGAGGAAGCACCCGACATCCCTACAATTACGTTTACCAAAGAAGATGCATCCGGTATCATCTCAGGACACGACGATCCCATGGTCGTCACCATTATACTGGAAAATGCAAATCTCTACCGCACACTAATAGACCAAGGGAGCTCCGCCGACTTATTATTCAAAACTGCCTTCGACAAGCTCGGCTTGGAAGAAAAAGAACTTAGAGCATATCCAAACAGCCTGTTCGGACTGGGAGATACTCCAGTGCAACCACTGGGATACGTCCCACTACACACAACCTTTGGAAAAGGAAATCAATCCAAAACACTCAAGATAGACTACATCATGGTCGATGTGAGTTCAGCCTACAATGCCTTAATAGGTTGGACAACATTAAATCAACTCGGCGCAATAGTCTTAACTCCACATCTATGCATGAAATTCCCAACTGCAGAAGGGATAGCTACGATAAAAGCAGATCAGAAGATGGCATGCCGCTGTTATAACGAAAGTCTAAACCTCAGAGGCAAAAGAAAAAAATTCCACACAATCAAACTTGGTGGAGTTCAGAGGCGAGAAGAACTCCGTCCACAACCTGAAGGTGAAGTAGAGAAAGTCCAGATCGGAGACATCCCGGACAAAACAACCAATATTGGCACGATTCTAAAAGGGGACATAAAAGAATCACTCGTACAGTTCTTACGAGATAACGTCGATCTCTTTGCTTGGAAAGTTGCAGACATGCCAGGCAGACCCCAAACTAATGTGCCACAAGTTGGTGGTCTACTCAGGATCTCGGCCAGTACAGCAGAGACGAAGAAAACTTGGGCCAGAACGATCCCAAGCTGTGGAAGAGCAGGTACAAGCCCTACTGGAGGCAGGATTTATAAGAGAAGTCAAGTACCCACTATGGCTAGCTAACATCGTCTTGGTGAAAAAGTCAAACGGGAAGTGGCGAATGTGTACTGATTACACTGATCTCAACAAAGCCTGCCCAAAAAACCCTTATCCACTCCCAAGTATCGACGCTCTGGTGGACGCCTCATCCGGATATAAATACCTCTCATTTATGGATGCATATTCCGGATACAATCAAATCCCAATGTATCCACCCGATCAAGAAAAAACCTCATTTCTAACACCAAAAGCAAACTACTGCTACATCGTAATGCCTTTTGGTCTTAAAAATGCAGGAGCTACTTATCAAAGGCTAATGAATAAAGTCTTTTCAGATCATATCAGAAAAATCATGGAAGTCTATGTGGACGACATATTAATAAAGACACAAAGTGAAGAGACATTATTGTCCGACCTGGTCCAAGTGTTCGACACTATAAGGAAGCATGGCATGCGACTCAATCCTGCAAAATGCACCTTTGCAGTAGAAGCATGCAAGTTCTTGGGTTTTATGCTCACACAAAGAAGAATCGAGGCAAATCCGGATAAATGCCAGGCCATACTCAACATGAAGAGCCCAAATTATGTCAAAGAGGTACAACAACTCAATGGGAGGTTGGCAGCCTTGTCCAGATTTCTAGCGGGATCAGCAATAAGGTCTCTCCCCTTCTATGCCACTCTAAGGAAGGGAAAAAAGTTCGAATGGACAACAGATTGTGAGCAAGCCTTCCAAGATTTCAAAATTTTCCTGGGACAACCACCTATCCTAACTCGACCACGAGAGGGAGAGCCATTCATATTGTACCTCGCAGTAGGAAGTCGGGCAGTAGCCTCAGCACTAGTTCGAGAGGACGACAAGGGGCAAAAACCTGTATACTTCATTAGTAAAGCTACAAGGGTCCGAGCTGAACTACCAAAAAATAGAAAAATTTGCCTATGCACTTATACTAACATCTCGACGACTTCGCCCATACTTCCAAGCTCACACCATTAAGGTTCGGACCAACAAGCCCATAAAAGGGATATTACAGAACACATATCTAGCAGGCAGAATCTTACAATGGGCAGTCGAGTTGTCCGAGTTTGACCTTCAATACAAAGCTTGGACAGCCATCAAATCACAATACTTAGCCGACTTCATTGCAGAATTTACAGACACCCCAGAAACCCCACAGAATGGAATCTCTACGTGGACGGTTCCTCGAATAAGACTCGAAGCGGCGCAGGTGTGATAATTGAGAGCAACCAAGGAACCCAAATTGAACTCTCCCTCAAATTCGGGTTCCCTGCCTCAAACAACCAGGCGAAATATGAGGCACTACTAGCTGGTTTAAAGCTGGCTAAAGAGGTCAGAGCTCAAAGACTCATTATCTTCAGCGACTCACAGGTGATCACTTCATAAATAATGGGGAGCTACCAAGCCAAGGACCCCACTATGAAAAAGTACCTGGGTAAAACCAGGGGACAGCTCGGACAACTCTGGGAATATGAGATCCACCACATACCTCACGAACAGAATGTCCGAGCTGACGCACTCGCAAAGCTAGCCAACACCAATCTAGGAGGCAACAATAGAAGCCTCATCCAGGAAATACTACAGAACCCGTCAATCTCAGAAGAGGAAAAAGTCCTAGCCATAACAGGTCTAGATCAAGGATGGATGACTCCTATAATTAACTACCTCAAAACAGAAACACTTCCTACAGATGAGAAGGAGGCAAAAAGGTTAAAACGGGAGGCACAATGTTACACTATCATAAATAATACTCTATACAAAAGAGGGATTTCAATACCATTGTTAAAATGTGTGCCGACTTCCAATACAAGGAAAGTTTTAGAAGAAATACACAGTGGCATTTGTGGCAACCATCTCGGAGCACAAGCACTTACCAAAAAAGTACTTCGGGCAGGATTTTATTGGCCAACTATACAAAAGGAGGCCACAGAGTTTGTAAAGACATGTCCACCATGTCAAAAACATACCAACTTTCACATCGCCCCGCCAGAGGAGCTCATCAGCGTAAACTCACCTTGGCCATTTGCAAAATGGGGTCTCGACCTCCTCGACCCTTCCCTCAGGGGTCAGGACAAGTTAAATTCCTTATAGTAGGGGTAGACTATTTCACAAAGTGGATCGAGGCAGAACCCCTAGCTAACGCCACTGCTCAAAGAAGTCGAAAATTCCTGTATAGAAACATTGTCGCAAGATTCGGGGTCCCATACTCCATCACCACAGACAATGGCACACAATTCACAGATACAGGCTTCAGAAAGTTAGTGGCCGACTTAAACATAAAACAACAATTCACTTCCGTTGAAAATCCTTAAGCCAATAGACAAGCCGAAGCTGCCAACAAAGTCATATTAGCTGGGATAAAATGGAGGTTACAGGACGCAAAAGGAGCCTGGGCTGAGGAGCACCCACAAGTCCTATGGGCATATCGGACAACGCCACATTCCACCACAAAGGAGTCACCCTTCCGATTAGCGTACGGAATGGAGGAAATGATCCCAGTAGAGATCGAGGAAGGGTCGCCTAGAGTAGTCCACTACAATGAAGAAGCCAACTGCCAACTTCAAAGGGAAGAGCTCGACCTACTTCCTGAAATCCAAGAAAGAGCTCGGATCAAGGAAGAAGCATTAAAACGTTGAATGGCTTCCAGATATAATCAAAAGGTAGTACCACAAGATTTTACGGAGAATGATCTCATCCTAATCTGAAATGATATCGGAACAACTCGACCTGGAGAAGGAAAGCTAGCAGCAAACTGGAAAGGACCCTACCGAGTCATAGAAGTACTTGGGAAGGGCTACTACAGACTGTCCGAACTCGAGGGGTGAGAGCTTCCCAGGTCATGGCACGCCTGCAACCTAAGAAGGTACTATAGTTAGGAATGGTAAAGAATCTCAGCATAGGGTGTACTCTTTTTCCTGAAAAGGTTTTTTAATGAGGCACCAAGTTGAGATCCACAAATTATCCGACTTAAAAGGACAAAAACTCCACATGTACATATTTGCATTTTCCTTTAAATAAAATATGTTAGATGTTCTACAAGTTTTCAAGACTCATTAATCTGAAACATTCATCGCACGATTATAAAGCAACAGATCGGCAGAAAGTGAAAAATAAAATTCACTACACGATCACGATAAAGACCAGCAGAGATGAAAACCAAATTCATCTAAAGGTTGACTAAAGGATTGAACTCACCTTCTACAAATTGGCAAAGATGAAAACAGAATAATGCAAGAAGTTATCGGAAGTGATCCGGAGAAAGGACTTGACGAGGTCTTAATGGATTGCTAAATAATAACTTAAAGACTGGCCGACGTTAAGAAGTCGGACCAAGTCAACCAAAGTTATAAGTAAACCCTGGAAAGAGGTCTAGCCAACCCTATAAAAGAGGATTACTTTAACTTAGAAAGGCTCGACATGACGAAGTCGGCCCAAAACATAAAAGTTATAAATGTAATCCATGAAAGAGACCTGAACAAGGTCCAAGAAAGAGGATTACAAAAATAACTTAGAAGGGCCCGACATGACGAAGTCGGCCCAAAACATAAAGTTATAAAAGTAATCCCTGAAAGAGACCTGAATAAGGTCCAAGAAAGAGGATTACAAAAATAACGTAGAAGGGCCCGACATGACGAAGTCGGCCCAAAACATAAAGTTATAAAAGTAATCCCTGAAAGAGACCTGAACAAGGTCCAAGAAAGAGGATTACAAAAATAACTTAGAAGGATCCGACATGATAAAGTCGGCCCAAAGCATAAAAGTTATAAAAGTAATCCCTGAAAGAGACCTGAATAAGGTCCAAGAAAGAGGATTACAAAAAATAACTTAGGAAGACCCAACACGATGGAGTCAGCCCAAAACGTAAGGTAATCCCTGAAAGAGACCTAAGCAAGGTCCATAAAAGAGGATTACTAACAACAACTTGGACAAAACCGACATGGCGAAATCGGCCTCCCGAAAGCTTTAGCGTTATACAAAGTAATTTCGGATAATGACCCGAACGAGGTCCAAACAACACAAATTACTGGAAATAACATCAAGCAAAGGCTCAAGCCAGTCCAAAGAGATCAGACAACGAAAATTCTAACACTCCCAAAAACATAGAAAGGTACCTAGACGAGTGCAGAAGGACATGTTACGAAAAAACACAAGTTATGATAATAACAAGCCCAAGAGGTTACCAAAACTAACCCCAAGAGCTTGGAATCTACTTTGTTTTTCAAAATAAAGTTGCTAAACAAGCAACTAGGAGTGCAGCGAAAGTCAGAAACATCATTTACAAAATAAAGAGTTTAAAAAGCCCACAAGCTGGGCTACCTACACAAGCAATTAGAAAATTCATTAAGGATCCAAAGGCTCCTTATCAGCATCAACACGGGGCGAAGGAGGACGAGTCTGAAAAGGCACGGCATCCACAGTCCCATCATCCCGATTCAAGAGTCGACAGTCAGGTTCTGACTCGGGATGACTGGCCTCAATCGAAGGAACTGAAGAAGTCAGCACCACAGAGGCTTTGGCAGCAGGCACGGAGGGAGGTTCAACATCATCGTTATCAGGGTCATCAGGGACAATCTTGCCATCCTTTACAACATTGTCCAGACTAAAGAGAGTAAGGTCGGCCTCAGGTGCAATAACTCGAACCTGCTCCTTCAGGTTCTCATAAGCAGCATTTACACTGCCCACAAGGTGACCCTGGAGCTCGGCATAATCAACCCGGGCCGACTCCAACTCCTCCCTAAGACGCATCACTTCCCTGTAGGACGTGACGTAGCTATCCTTGTGCCTTAATGCTGTGTCTTCAGCCAACCTCACAGAAGCCGCCAAAGCAATAGAACTAGCTTTCTCGCCCTCTAACTCCTTCTCCAGTTTGGACACCTTCACTTCGAGCTCCTCCTTCAAACCCTTTATCCGGTCGAACTCCCGCTTAGCCTCCTCCATAAAGGCTTTGGTAGCATGCAGAGGAAGGTCTTGGGCAGTTCGGTACAGGGCAGCACCCATATGCACCATCTTGATGCTACTCCGAGTTATAAAATCTAAATGGCAAAGGAGAGAAACATCATCCATAGAGAGGGCACCATAAGGACCAATCTGCTGGTCGACAAAGCCAATAGGATCAAAATCAGGCGCATCCAGTTTAAAGGGTTCAACAGTCCGAGGTCTTTTGGAAGGAGGAATAGCCGGAGGAGAAGATGCAGCAGCAGCAGAAGACTGCGGAGGATCCATCAAACAGACTCGAGGAGTAGGAATCATTCTCCTCGGACCAGGAGAGCTCGGCACAGATGGTTTCAACGTCGTCTGAGAAGATCCTTCCCCATCCGTCTTGATCGAGATGTTCTGAGCTGCAGTAGCCTTTCTCGCCTTCTTGAAAGCTTTCATTGCATCGTTATTCTTGGCCATCTCTGCGAAATGTAAACCAGTAGTTTTACAGACCAGGAAAGAAGAAAAAAGCAGAGTAAAAACAAGAAGCAATATATATCAAGTAATACCCAACACAGTTCGGACGAGGGAGGGGTCCCCCAAAGACTTTTTAGTATCCAGATGAGGAGGTTCCCCGCAAAGGTTCTCCAAAACTGTTACAAAGGCCTGCTCAATCTCGTCGAGCATTTACCACGTGTAGGGGATACTAATACATTCTGCTGTGATGAGCGGATATTTTATACGCTTTTTGGGGGTATTTTCATATAGTTTTTAGTAGGATTTAGCTACTTTTTAGTATAATTTTATTATTTTTTATGAAAAAATCACATTTCTAGACTTTACTATGAGTTTGTATATTTTTCTGTGATTTCAGGTATTTTCTGGCTGAAATTGAGGGACCTGAGCAAAAATCTGATTGAAGGCTGAAAAAGGACTGCAGATGCTGTTGGATTCTGACCTCCCTACACTCGAAATGGATTTTCTGGAGATACATATACCCAATTGATGCGCTCTCAATTGTGTTGGAAAGTAGACATCCCGGGCTTTCCAGCAATATATAATACTCCATACTTTTCTCGAGTTTTGACGATGCAAACTGGCGTTTAAACGCCAACTTCCTGCCCTATTCTGAAGTTAAACGCCAGAAACAGGTTACAAACCAGAGTTAAACGCCACAAACAAGATGCAACCTGGTGTTTAACTCCAAGAGAAGCCTCTACACGTGTAAAGCTCAATGCTCAGCCCAAGCACACACCAAGTGGGCCCCGGAAGTAGATTTCTGCACTATCTATCTCAGTTTACTCATTTTCTGTAAACCTAGGTCACTAGTTTAGTATAAAAACTACTTTTAGAGACTTACTATGTACCGGATGACATTTTACATTAGAATTTATATTTTCTACAGCATGAGTCTCTAAACCCCATGGTTGGGGGTGAGGAGCTCTGCTGTGTCTCGATGGATTAATGCAATTACTACTGTTTCTCATTCAATCACGCTTGTTTCTATTCTAAGATAGTCATTCGCACTTTAACATGATAAATTTGATGATCCGTGACACTCATCACTATTCTCAACCTATGAACGCGTGCCTGACAACCACTTCCGTTCTACCTTAGATTGAATGTATATCTCTTAGATACCTGGTTCACGAGTTTGACTGCCTCTCCTGACAACAGAGCATTCAAAACCGTGAGATCAGAGTCTTCGTGGTATAAGCTAGATTCAATTGGCAGCATTCCTGAGATCTGAAAAGTCTAAACCTTGTCTGTGGTATTCCGAGTAGGATCCAGGAAGGGATGACTGTGGCGAGCTTCAAACTCATGAATGCTGGGCGCAGTGACAGTGTGCAAAAGGATCAATGGATCCTATTCCAACATTAGTGAGAACCGACAGATGATTAGCCATGTACATGGACCCTTTTCACTGAGAGGACAGCTGGTAGCCATTGACAACGGTGATCTACCAACATACAGCTTGCCATGGAAAGAGACCTGCGTGCGTGAAGAAGAAGACAGTAGGAAAGCAAAAATTCAGAAGACAGAGCATCTCCAAAACCTCAACCTGTTCTCCATCACTGCATAACAAGTATCATTTAATCCATGCTCTTTTACTTATTCCAATTAAAACTGAGAATTATTGTTACTATCCTGATTAAGAGTTACAAGATAACCATAGCTTGCTTCAAGCCGACAATCTCCGTGGGATCGACCATTACTCACGTAAGGTATTAATTAGACGACCCAGTGCACTTGCTGGTTAGTTGTGCGGAATTGCAAAAGTGTGATTGTGATTTTGTGCACCAAGTTTTTGGCACCGTTGCCGGGGATTGTTCGAGTTTGGACAACTGACGGTTTATTTTGTTGCTTAGATTATGAAAAATTTTTCTTTTTGGTTTAGAGTCTTCTATTATTGTTTTTGGTTTAAATTTTAAAATCCTTATTTTATTTTTCTAAATTATTTTCGAAAATTTTCAAACCCAATAACTTCATGATTTAGTATTCTATTTGAGTTTAGTTTTATATTTTAAGTTTAGTGTCATTTGCATGAGTTTATTTTTCTTTCTTTTTTTTCGAATTATTAGTGTTCAAAGTATAAAAATTTTTAAGTTTGGTGTCCTTTGTGTTTTTAGTTTTCTTAAAAAATTTTTTCAAAAGTTACTTTTGGTGTTCATCTTGATATTCAAGGTTTTCCTGTTTATTTTCTCTGTTTTGATCTAAAAATTCTAAGTTTGGTGTCATTTTATTGTTTTTCTCTTTCCTCATTAATTTCAAAAAATATCTTTTCTCTCTATCTAATTGAATTTTCGAAAATCTTATTCAAAAATTCAGATTTCTATTTTAAAATTTTTATTTTTTTCCTGTTTTAGTTTTAAAATTTTAAAATTCAAAACCTTTTTCAAAAATCATATCCAAAGTTTTTCAAATCTTCTTAATTAAGCAATTAATTTGGTTTTCATATTTATTTTTTCTTTTTCTTTAACTTTTCGAAATCTATAGTTTAATTTCTAATTACTTTATTTTATTTTATTTTTTTATTTATTTATTCATTTTTTAAATAAAATAAAAATAAAAATATATATATTATTTGTAATTCATATCAATTCCCTTTTCTGCATCATGGACTTAAGTGGAAATGAAATGTCCAGAAGGACTCTGGGGTCATATGCTTACCCCATTACTGCTACATATGGGAGTAGCATCTACATACCCCCATCAAAGCATGTAGTTTTGAGCTAAATCCTCAGCTCATTATCATGGTGCAGCAAAATTGTCAGTATTTCGGTCTTCCACAAGAAGAACCTACTGAGTTTCTAGCACAATTTTTACAAATTGCTGGTACAATACGTGATAAAGAAGTGGATTAGGATGTCTACAGATTATTACTGTTTCCATTTGCTGTAAAAGATCAAGCTAAGAGGTGGTTAAATAACCAACCTACAGCAAGCATAAGAACATGGAAACAGTTATTAGACAAATTCTTGAATCAATATTTCCCTCCAAAAAAGATGACACAGATAAAGCTGGACATCGAAGGCTTTAAACAAGAGGATGATGAATCCCTTTATAACGCCTGGGAGAGTTACAGAGGGATGCTAAGGAAATGCCCCTCTGAAATATTTTCAGAGTGGGTGCAGTTAAACATCTTCTACTACGGGCTTACAGAAAAAGCTTAGATATCTCTAGACCACTCAACTGGTGGATCTATACACATGAGAAAGGCTATTGAAGAGGCTCAAGAGCTTATCGATATAGTTGCTAGAAATCAGCATCTGTACATAAGTAATGAGTCCTCCATGAAAGAAGAAGCTAAGGCAGTATCAACTAACTTTAGTCCTCAGGAACAAGTTGCTGAACTCAATCAGCAACTATCTTCTATAACAAGGCAGTTAGCAGAATTTAAGGAGATGCTTCAAGAAACCAAAATTGCTAACAAGGATATGTAATCACAATTGAATCAAACAAAACAGCAGTTATCAAAACAGATAACAGAAGAGTGCCAAGCAGTTCAATTAAGAAGTGAAAAAATATTAAATATCTCAACTCAAAGCAGCAGAAAGCCAAGAAAGGAACAGCTGACAGAGGATGAGTAACCTGATACCCAAAATCCCTCTGAGGACAGTAAGAGCCCAGAGAGGAATAAGTCTGGCGTTCAAACGCTAGAAAAGGGTGAAAAACTGGCATTAAACGCCCAATCCATGTCCAGTTCTGGCATTCAAACACCAGAAAAAGGTAGGAATCTGGCCTTAAACGCCCAATCCACGTCCAATCCTGGCGTTCAAACGCCAATGAGGGATCAGACACCTGCAAGTGCTGATAATAACTCCCTCAAGAAGGCTTCTCAACTTGCCTCTGTAGGAAATAAACTTGCAGCAACTAAGGTTGAAGAATATAAAGCCAAAATGCTTTATCCACAGAAACTCCGCCAAGCGGAACAGGATAAACAATTTGCCCGCTTTGCAGACTATCTCAGGACTCTTGAAATAAAGATTCTGTTTGCAGAGGCACTTGAGCAAATACCCTCTTATGCTAGGTTCATGAAAGAGATCTTAAGTCATAAGAAGGATTGGAGAGAAACAGAAAAATTTTTTCTCACTGAAGAATGCAGTGCAGTCATCCTAACAAGCTTACCAGAAAAGCTTAAGGATCCCGGAAGCTTTATGATACCATGCACATTAGAGAGTACTTGTACCAAGACAGTTCTATGTGACCTTGGGGCAAGTATCAATCTAATCCCTGCATCCACTATCAGAAAGCTTGGCTTGACGGAAGAGGTCAAACCAACCCGGATATATCTTCAACTTGCGGATGGCTCCATTAAATATCCATCAGGCATAATTGAGGACATGATTGTCAAGGTTGGGCCATTTGCCTTTCCCACTGACTTTGTAGTGCTAGAAATGGAGGAGTGATAAACCCCGATTTTGTGGTTTATCTTGTGCTTATTTTGGGGAATTTTATCAACTTTTCTCACATTTATTCAATGAAATAGCATAGTTTTACAATTCTCCCTTGATTTGTGCTTAAATGTGAAAACATACTTTTTAGGCCTTAAAATAGCTAAATTTAACTCACTTTGATTCCATTCGATGCCTTGATGTATTTGTTGAGTGATTTCAGGTCCATAAGGCATGTATTGGATGGAAGAAGTGAGGAGAAAAGTATGCAAAGTGGGAGAACTCATGAAGAAATGAAGGAACTGCAAAGCTGTCAAGCCTGACCTCTTCGCACTCAAACGACCATAACTTGAGCTACAGAGGTCCAAATGAAGCGGTTTTAGTTGCGTTGGAAAGCTAATATCTGAGGCTTCAAAATGATGTAAAGTTTGCCATATGTTGATTCGCTTATAGGGGCGCGCACGCGCCATGTACGCATGCGCGCCGATGCTGCTCGTGGCCCACCAGATTGAAATCGCCCCCAGCGATTTTGCAGCTCATTTTGGGCCCAATCCAACCCATTTCTGATGCTATTGAACCCAAGGATTGAGGGGGGGGGATGAACCAAGTAGTCATAGTTTATTTTTCATCATGTTTTAGGTTAGAATTCTAGAGAGAGAGGCTCTCCCTTCTCTCTAGAATTTAGGGTAGTTTAGGTTTAATTTTCTTAAATCCAAGTTTTAATTCTTGTTTTGATTTAGTTCCTCCTTTTAATTTCATGTTGTTACATCTCTACTTTTCTAGTTTTACTTGTCATTCCCTTTATTTTGTCCTCTTTTATGTTTATGAAAAATTGTTGGATCTTAATTTTCTTTAATGAAATTTTATGTTTTCATACTCTCTCATGTTGATCTTGATTGTTATTATTGATTTCTTGCAATTGGTAGTTGGTAGATTTATTATTCTTGCACTTTTATTATGCTTTCCTTTATTACCCACCAAGTGTTTGACAAAATGCTTGGTTGGGCTTTAGAGTAGATTTTGAGCATTCTTGGCTTGGAAAGAGTAATTGGGCAATCTTGAGTCATGAAAACCCAACTTATGTTGGTGATCTAGAATTGTTAGCTAATATTATTTCCATTGATGCTAATCTTTTGCTAATTTAATTAGTAAGTTGATTAAGACTTTTAGATTGAGATTAGCTAGTCTTATTAGACTTTCTCTCATGGAAGATAATATAATACCTTCTTCCAATGTTGGAGATGACGTAATAAGATAAATTTTTGTTATTATTGTGGTATGATTGATTAGTCTTGTTTGACTTTCTCCCTATTTGTTGGAGTTGACTAAATAAGATGAATTAATCATTGCATGACTAGGATATAAAGCCTATGATCTCAACACTTGCCATGAATGTCTCTCTTTATTACTTGCTTTCTTTAGTTACTTGTTTGATTTACTTTTCTTGTCATTTATTTTGTTGCCCCTCTTATCAACCAAAAAACCCCCTTGCATCTTCATAGCCAATAATTGACCACTTCATTGCAATTCCTTGTGAGACGACCCGGAGTCTAAATACTTCGGTTAATTTTCATTTGGGGTTTGTTACTTGTGACAACTCAAATTTAATTTGATGTGAGAGTTGCTTGTTGGTTTGGAGCTATGCTTACAACGAAGTAAATTCCTTTCTTTAGGAAGAAAATCTAGACCGATGACAATTTTTGCTATCAAATTAATGGCGCCGTTGCCGGGGAGTTACAATGGTGTTATGTTATTGGCTATTGTGAATATTGTGAATATGTTTGCCTTTTGCTTATTTGCTAGTTTTTGTTAGCTTTAGGACTTTGTTTCTTATTTTTGCTAGCTTTGTTTTTATTTGCCATTATGAATTCTCATCACTTTGGCTATGAGTTTGGCTCAAATTATGTTATAGGGAATGGAGGCTACAATGATAACATGCATCAAGGACGGAACAATCAAAGATGGGAGGAGCCTCAAGGGATTGATCAACCTTATTGGGAACAACCCCTTCCGGTTTCTTATCGGTATAATTCTTATCCTAATGCATATCAATCTAATGGATGTGGTGACCCTTATTGTAATTGTCAACAACCCCTACCACATGCCTATGAACCACCCCTTCAACATGATTTTGAACCACCTTACTCACAAGCCCCCTACCACCAAACACCTCATTATGATACTAATCCTTATCCACCATACCAACCACCTTATGTACCATATGAACCATACATGGAACCACCACCATTCCAACACAATTACTCTCAAGAACAACCTCAATATACGTCATCTCCATATCCTTGCCAAGATGAACCAACTTCCAATTATGAAACCTCCTTCACAAATAATGAACCTTCTTTTTCCACACCACCTCCAATGGATGAGTCTCTCCAAGAATGTGTTAGTTCTTACATTCGAAGGCAAGAAGAGAACTAAAAGGAGTTCAAGGAGTTAGAAGCCAAGATAGCTACCATAGCGGAAGCCGTTAGCAACGTGGACTCCTCCCGACTAAGCCTAAGCAACCAAGGCACTCCCATTGACGAATGTGGAGAGGCAATTAAGGAGCATAGTAAGGGAGTGAGTTTAGAGCTTCAAGGTGAAGAAGAGGAGTTGAAGCAAGAATTATCACAAGGGGAAGAAGTTAAGACAATTGAGCCAGAAGAAGTGGTTAAAGACCTAGGAGATGTTGGAAGTCCATGGGAATGTAGAATCATAGAGTCCTCTTTCAAGAAGCTTGATGTTGATGTTGAGGAGGGTGTCCAATCTCCAAAGCATATTGAAGACTTTGAAGAGGTTGATCAAGAGATGGATTCAATCATTGAGGAGTTCCTATCTACAATTGAATCCTCTCCCATTGGGCTTGAAATTGAGGACAAAGAAGAAGATGCACAACCTTTCATGCCTTTGGTGAGCAATGAAGAAGAAATTGAATTGGAAGCAAGCCACCAAGAGAAAAAGGTTGAAATTGAAGAAGCTTGTGAAGAGGTGGAGATAATCAAAGAAGAGCACAAGGGAGTGGAACTTACAAGACCATTGGAAACATCCCTTCCTAAGTCACCATCCTACACAACATTCAAGTGGGTAAAATTCTTTTCCCTAAGCTTCACTTTCTCACTTGAATATGGTTTGATTGAAAATGATGGTCAACTTAGAACTCTTTGTGGAGTTAAGAGTAAGAGAGAGTTGTGTAGTGGTTGGAAACATCACTCTAAGTTCATGATGGTTGCATGCTCGAAGTTAAATAGCAATGGTTGGTGTAGAACCAAATTGCATGGGTCTGGGAGAATGTTTGGATGCTTACATGAGAATTTGAATCACTTCTCACCCAATTGGAATTGTGATGATCAACTTGAAGATGGGTATGGAAATAAGATTTGGGATCCGGGTATATATGAGGATCAATTTTGGGAACCCTTAGCTTGTGAAGGACTCCATCAAGACTTGTTGCAAATCATTAGAAATTTTGGAGCACAATGGAAAACCAAGCATTGGTGGAAGTTCCAAGATGAATTCAAGCACAAGCCACCATAAGAAGGAGCTTCCCAAATGTCCAACATAAGGACTTAAATGAAAAGTGCTAGGTGGGAGACACCCCACCATGGTAAACTCTTTCCACTCTCTTTTAGATTTGGTTAATAAGTGATTTGTAGCTAGTTTTTGTTATTTTCTATACTCTTATGCATTTTGCTTTTATTGATAGGTTGTTTGTTGCATTCATGTTTTGATTAGTCTAGTTATTGTTGAATTGCATTTTGCTTATAGTATAAGTTTTGTTTTTAGTATGTTTGAAAATTTTTCAAAAAGTTAAAGATTTTTGTTAAATTTGAATTTTGGTTGCTTTAGAATGTTTATAGGTTAGGAGAGTGTTAAATTCTATTTTTATGTTTCTAAAAAAAAAATCGGGCATCGGCACCCAAGCGCGCAGTGCGCGCGCGCGCCGGTGTGGTTTCACAACTCCTAGTACTAAAACCCGAGAGTTGTGCCCACTTTATGCCTACTTTGTGCCAGGCGATCCGCGCGTAAGCACGCATGGCGCGCGCGCGCCGATTGTCCCTGCTGCATCCGCGCGTGAGCACGCATGGGGCGCGCGCAGGGATTGTCCGTGTTGCATCCGCGCCTGAGCACGCATGGCGCATATGCGCGGATTTGCACCCTGTTTTTGTCCTTTCTCCTTCTTTCTTCTTTCCTTCTTCTTTCTTTCTATTTTTTTCTTTCTTCTTCCTCTCTTGGAAAATTTTTTTCTCTCTTTTAAAAATATAAAAAAAATAATAATAATTAAAAAAAATTAAAAAAAAATAAATAAATAAAAATTAAAATTAAAAAATAATAATAAAAAATAAAAAAATTTTTTCTTTTCTTCCATTTTCTTTTATTGCATTTCCTTGTTTTCATTCATTGCATTTTAATTTTATTTTTGTAACTTGTTTTCCCTTTTATTTTCTAAGTTTCTTATTTTAATATTGGTGTTGAATTTTTTTACTCAATTGTTGAGAATTTCTTGGTCAATCTTGGTGCTTCGTGACTTGTTTGACATTAATTGTAATATTTTCTCTACACACAAGATTAGTGCTTTAGTCCTTCCTAACTCATGATCCCTTGTTTTTATACATTGCTGTTATTGTGTTAGGATAGAGCCAAATACTCTCATGATTATCCCTAATCTTGTTTGTGTCAATTGTTGATTAAACTTGATGCTCAACATGCTCTTCATGCTTTAACTTTACTCTTGTATCAAGTATTAGTTAATATGCCTTTGTTTGAATTACTCTCTCACTCACATGTTGTAGCTACCATGCATTTGAGAACCATACTTTTATTTGGCTTTAGCCCCCGCCTATGTTCTATTTACTTTGATATCTTTGTTGTAGGCATAATTTTCTTCCTTTTTCTTTCCTTTTAGGTTGGCCACCAAGAAGGAAAGGAATGGAAAGACTTCTAAATGGGGTAACAAACAAGTTCACCCGCACAACCTTTTGAAGGAGCTCAACAATTGTAGCAACCCATCCACCTTCCTCTTCTTTGCATGCACCGAGGACGGTGCAAATTTCTAAGTGTGGGGAGGTCGTCCGACCGACCTCCATGGGTAACAACTTCCTTTTTCAACACCAATTCTTAATTTTTGTCTTTGTTATTTAGTTGTTACATTGCATGATAGGTTGCATGCTAGTTAGAATTTGTATATATTTCACCATTTCTTTTTATGTTAGGACTACTCGGTTAGGGTGATGATTTCTTTTCCAAGAAAACTGTTTTTAGGGCACCCTACCAATTTGAAAAAAAAAATTTGTGTTGAACTTGTTGAAGAATGTATTTTTGGAACATGGTTTTTGAGCTAAGAACACAAGCATGTGAGTTTTGAGCCCAATGGTGTGGTTACATCTTATAACCACTTATTTTCATTCTTGTGTGTATTATTCTCTCTCTATGATTGTAATCTTTGATTTGTTTGATTCTTTATGTCCATTATTCCATGTATACATGCATTTATATGATTGAGGCCATCATTTCATTTAGCTCACTTACCAAAATAGCCTACCTTTCATCAACCATTGTTAGCCAATTTTGAGCCTAATTAATCCCTTTTGTTCTCAATGTTAGCACATCACTACCCTTAAGTGAAAAATAATAAATGTCCTTAATTTGGATCTTTGATTAGCTTAGGCTAGTGAGGGTGTGTATTATTTGGGTATGGAAAACTTGGGACATTGGTTGAGAAGAAAATGTGTTTTTATATTTTTGTTGAAAATCATGGGATTGGGTACATGCTCGTGCACTATATGTAAGACCATATGCATTGATACATTTTTATATACTTTAAAAAAATGATAAAGAAAAAGAAAAGAAAAAGGGGATAAAAAATGCCCCAAAGTATATAAAAAAAGGGGACAAAAATGCCCCAAAGTAAAGTTCAATAAAAATCAATGCATATATGTGGTGAATTAAAAAGAATGCATGAGTATGTGAAAAGAAAAAGTGGGAATCATGGGTAGCTAGGTTGTGTATTAGAATTGTATAGGTTGTTATATGTGTTTAGTGAGAGCTTAGGTTAATCAAAGATACAAATTTCAAGCTCACTTGACCATATGCATCCTTACCTTTACCCTAGCCCCATTACAACCTATGAATAAGTCCTCATGATGAATGTATGCATGCATTGAATAATTGTTGATTGTTAGATGAAAAATAAATATTGAAAAGCATGAGTAGAAGAGAATTGAGTGATCGACCCTATACACTAGAGCGACTAGAGCGGATACACTTCCGGTGAGGGTTCGATGCTCAATTCCTTGTTCCCAGCTTTCATGAGCTCTCTTCTTGCAAGTCTATTTGAACTTCATTTTGATATTTGAATTGGTAGGATTCATGAATCATCATACTACTTAGCCCTACATGTGCATATGTGTTCTTGGGGATTGATTTATTTTTAACCAAGTAGGTAGAAATATTTTGCATTTAGTTACATGCATGTAGATAGGAGCATATAGTTTATTTGCATTGAATAAATGTTCATACCCTTTTCTTGTCCTTCTTTATTCTTAGCATGAGGACATGCTTGGTTTAAGTGTGGGGAGATTTGATAAACCCCGATTTTGTGATTTATCTTGTGCTTATTTTGGGGAATTTTATCAACTTTTCTCACATTTATTCAATGAAATAGCATAGTTTTACAATTCTCCCTTGATTTGTGCTTAAATGTGAGAACATACTTTTTAGGCCTTAAAATAGCTAAATTTACCTCACTTTGATTCCATTCGATGCCTTGATATGTTTGTTGAGTGATTTCAGGTCCATAAGGCAAGTATTGGATGGAAGAAGTGAGGAGAAAAGCATGCAAAGTGGGAGAACTCATGAAGAAATGAAGGAACCGCAAAGCTGTCAAGCCTGACCTCTTCGTACTCAAATGACCATAACTTGAGCTACAAAGGTCCAAATGAGGCGGATCTAATTGCGTTGGAAAGCTAACATCTGGGGCTTCGAAATGATATAAAATTTGCTATATGTTTCTTTGCGTATAGGGGCGAGCACGCGCCAAGTACGCATGCGTGTCGATGTTGCTCATGGCCCACCAAATTGAAATAGCCCCCAGCGATTTTGCAGCTCATTTTGGGCCCAATTCAACCCATTTCTGATACTATTGAACCCAAGGATTGAAGGGGGGGGGGAGTGAACCAAGTAGTCATAGTTTAGTTTTCATCATGTTTTAGGTTAGAATTCTAGAGAGAGAGGCTCTCCCATTCTCTCTAGAATTTAGGGTAGTTTAGGTTTAATTTTCTTAAATCCAAGTTTTAATTATTGTTTTGATTTAGTTCCTCCTTTTAATTTCTTGTTGTTACATCTCTACTCTTCTAGTTTTACTTGTCATTCCCTTTATTTTGTCCTCTTTTATGTTTATGAACAATTGTTGGATCTTAATTTTCTTTAATGCAATTTTATGTTTTCCTGCTCTCTCATGTTGATCTTGATTGTTATTATTGATTTCTTGCAATTGGTAGTTGGTAGATTTATTATTCTTGCACTTTTATTATGCTTTCCTTTATTACCCACCAAGTGTTTGACAAAATGCTTGGTTGGGCTTTAAAGTAGATTTTGAGCATTCTTGGCTTGGAAAGAGTAATTGGGTAATCTTGAGTCATGAAAACCCAATTTATGTTGGTGATCTAGAGTTGTTAGCTAATATTGTTTCCATTGACGCTAATCTTTTGCTAATTTAATTAGTAAGTTAATTAGGACTTTTGGATTGAGATTAGCTAGTCTTATTAGACTTTCTCTCATGGAAGATAATATAATACCTTCTTCCAATGTTGGAGATGACGTAATAAGAAAAATTCTTATTATTGTTGTGGTATGATTGATTAGTCTTATTTGACTTTCTCCCTATTTGTTGGAGTTGACTAAATAAGATGAATTAATCATTGCATGACTAGGATAGAAAGCCTATGATCTCAACACTTGCCATGAATGTCTCTCTTTATTACTTGCTTTCTTTAGTTACTTGTTTGATTTACTTTTCTTGTCATTTATTTTGTTGCGCCTCTTATCAACCAAAAAACCCCCTTGCATCTTCATAGCCAATAATTGACCACTTCATTGCAATTCCTTGTGAGACGACCTGGAGTCTAAATACTTCGGTTAATTTTATTTGGGGTTTGTTACTTCTGACAACTCAAATTTAATTTGATGTGAGAGTTATTTGTTGGTTTGGAGCTATGCTTACAACGAAGTAAATTCCTTTCTTTAGGAAGAAAATCTAGACCGACGACAATTTTTATCATCAAGGAGCACAAGAGTGCAACTCTCATTCTAGGAAGACCTTTCCTAGCAACTGGACGAACCCTCATTGATGTCCAAAAAGGGAAAGTGACCTTGAGAGTCAATGAGGATGAGTTCAGACTGAATGCTGTTGAGGCAATGAAGCATCCAAACACATCAAAAGACTGCATGCGTGTTGATATTATTGACTCCCTGGTAGAGGAGATTAATATGGCTGAGAGTCTCGAATCAGAGCTAGAGGACATCATTAAAGATGTTCAGCCTGATCTGGAGGAATCAGAGGAAATAAAAGTGCCTCTGAAAATTCCTCAGGAAGAGGAGAAACCTCCTAAACCCGAGCTAAAACCACTACCACCATCTCTGAAATTTGCATTTCTGGGAGAATGTGACACTTTTCCGGTGATCATAAGCTCTGCTTTAAATCCACAGGAAGAGAAAGTACTACTTCAAGTGCTAAGGACACATAAGACAGCTCTTGGGTGGTCCATAAGTGACCTTAAGGGCATAAGCCCAGCTAGATGCATGCACAAGATCCTATTGGAGGATGATGCTAAGCCAGTGGTTCAACCACAGAGGCGGCTGAATCCAGCCATTAAGGAGGTGGTGCAGAAGGAGGTCACTAAGTTACTAGAGGCTGAGACCATTTATCTTATTTCTGATAGTCCCTGGGTGAGCCCTGTCCAAGTTGTCCCCAAGAAGGGAGGCATGACAGTGGTTCATAACGAAAAAAATGAATTGGTTCCTACAAGAATAGTTACAGGGTGGCGTATGTGTATTGATTACAGAAGGCTTAATACAGCCACCAGGAAGGATCACTTTCCTTTACCATTCATAGACTAGATGCTAGAGAGACTAGCAGGTCATGAATATTACTGCTTTTTGGATGGCTATTCAGGTTACAACCAAATTGCAGTAGATCCCCAGGACCAAGAGAAAACAGCATGCCCTTCTGGAGTGTTTGCCTACAGAAGAATGCCTTTTGGTCTGTGCAATGCACCTGCAACCTTTCAGAGTTGCATGCTCTCTATCTTCTCTGATATGGTAGAGAAATTACTGGAAGTCTTCATGGATGACTTTTCAGTATTTGGAGACTCATTCAGCTCCTGCCTTGACCATTTAGCACTTGTTCTGAAAAGATGCCACGAGACCAAGCTAGTTTTAAACTGGGAAAAATGTCACTTTATGGTGACTGAAGGAATTGTCCTCGGGCATAAAATTTCAAACAAGGGAATAGAGGTGGATCAAGCCAAAGTGGAAGTAATTGAAAAATTACCACCACCTACCAATGTTAAGGCAATCAGAAGCTTTCTGGGGCATGCAGGATTCTATAGGAGATTTATAAAGGATTTTTCGAAAATTGCAAAACCTCTGAGCAATCTGCTAGCTGCTGACATGCCATTTGTGTTTAACATAGAGTGTCTGCAGGCGTTTGAAACTCTGAAAGCTAAGCTGGTCACAGCACTAGTTATTTCTGCACCAGACTGGACATTACCATTTGAACTAATGTGTGATGCCAGTGACCATGCCATTGGTGCAATATTGGGACAGAGGCATAACAAGCTTCTGCATGTCATTTATTATGCTAGCCGTGTTTTAAATGATGTACAGAAAAATTACACAACCACAGAAAAAGAGTTGCTTGCAGTGGTTTATGCCATTGACAAGTTTAGATAATACTTAGTAGGATCAAAAGTGATTGTGTACATTGACCATGATGCTCTTAAATATCTACTTACAAAGCAGGATTCAAAACCCAGGCTCATAAGATGGGTGTTGCTTCTGCAAGAGTTTGATATAGAAATAAGAGACAGAAAAGGGACAGAGAACCAAGTGGCTGATCATCTGTCCCAGATAGAACCAGTAGAAGGGGCGTCCTCCCCCTCTAGTGAGATCTCTGAAACCTTTCCAGATGAGCAATTATTTGCCATTCAGGAAACACCATGGTTTGTAGACATTGTAAACTATAAAGCTATAAGATTCATACCTAAAGAGTACAGCAAGCAGCAAATAAAGAAATTGATTTCTGATGCAAAGTACTACTTATGGGATGAACCATATCTCTTTAAGAGATGTGCAGACGGAATAATCCATAGATGTGTGCCCAAGGAAGAGGCACAGAAGATCTTATGGCATTGCCATGGTCACAATATGGAGGCCATTTCGGAGGTGAGCGAACAGCCACCAAGGTTCTCCAATGTGGCTTCTACTGGCCTACTCTCTATAGAGACTCCCGAGAGTTTGTACGTAACTGTGACAGTTGCCAGAGAGCTGGTAATCTGCCTCATGGTTATGCCATGCCTCAACAAGGGATCTTGGAGATTGAGTTGTTTGATGTATGGGGTATTGACTTCATGGGCCCTTTCCCACCATCATACTCAAACACATATATTCTGGTGGTAGTAGACTATGTATCTAAATGGGTAGAGGCAATTGTAACACCCACTAATGATACTAAGATAGTGCTGAAGTTCCTCCAGAAATATATCTTCAGCAGGTTTGGTGTCCCTAGAGTACTAATCAGTGATGGGGGCACTCATTTCTGCAATAAACAGCTTTACTCTGCTATGGTCTGATATGGAATTAGCCAAAAAGTAGCAACTCCATATCATCCACAGACAAATGGGCAAGCTGAAGTCTCTAATAGAGAACTAAAAAGAATCCTGAAACGGACTGTAATTGCCCGTAGAAGGGATTGGGCAAAAATCTTGGATGATACTTTGTGGGCATACGGAACAGCATTCAAGACTCCTATAGAAACCTCTCCATACGGGCTTGTGTATGGCAAGGCCTGTCATCTGCCCATGAAACTAGAGTATAAGGCCTACTGAGCAACCAGATTCCTAAACCTGGATGCTAAGTTAGCTGGAGAGAAGAGATTACTCCAGTTAAACGAGCTAGAGGAATTCAGACTCAATGCTTTCGAAAATGCAAAAATTTACAAGGAGAAAGCAAAAAGGTGGAATGATAAGAAACTGTCATCCAGAATCTTTGAACCAGGACAAAAGGTTTTGCTGTTTAACTCTAGGCTCAGATTATTCCCTGGGAAACTGAAATCCCGGTGGAGGGGACCATATGTGATTACAAGTGTGTCACCATATGGCTATGTGGAGCTTCAAGACATTGATTCTAATAAGAAGTTCATTGTTAATGGACAGAGAGTCAAGCATTATCTTGAAGGCAATTTTGAGCACGAATGCTCAAAGCTGAGACTAGATTAAAAGCTCAGTAAGGTCCAGCTAAAGACAATAAAGAAGTGCTTGTTGGGAGGCAACCCATCCATTAGCAAGGTTTATTTGTTGTGCAAATAATAATTATTTAAGTTTGATATAAATTATCTTCAAGATTAATTAACAATTGCAGGAGTTCACAGAGTTACAGAAGAAATTCAGATCATAAAGCAGAGAAAAGGAGCTCACTGGCACAAAAATGCCAGTACGGGGTATTGTGGGCGTTAAATGCCAGAATGGGCACCATTCTGGGCGTTTAACGCCAAAATTGCAACATCCTGGGCGTTTAGAAAAATGCCAAGTGATAAAGGTTTTCTGGCGTTTAACGCCAGCCAGGGTACCTGGCTGGGCGTTAAACGCCCAAAAGAAGTAGCAAATGGGCTTTAAACGCCAGAATGGATGCCATTTTGGGCATTTAACGCCAGGAATGTAGAGGGGAGGAAGTTTTGTTTCCAACTCAAATTTTTTTTCAAATTTTCATGGTTCCATCCAAATTTGTTGCATAAACATGGTACAAATGATCATCTTTCAATTTCAATTTCAAATAAATAAAACAAAAAATTTTTAAATTTTCCTTTAATCCTAAAAATCCATCTCAAATCTTCTTCAATTTCTTTTCAAATCCTTTTTTTTAAAACTCATCTATCTTTTTAATTTCTTCTCATATCTTTTCAATTCATCCTATTATCTTTTCAAATTTAGATTTATCTTTTTTAAATCTATCATATCTTTTCAATTTTAAAATTTCATCTTTTTCATATCATATTTATCTTTTACAAATCATATCTTCTATCATATATTTTTCAAAATTTTCAAACCCACCCCCTCCCTTATAAATTCACACTCGGCCTCCCCCTCTCCTCCATAACTCGAATTTGACTCTTCTTCTATTCCTCTCCTTTCCTTTCTTTGGCTTAAGGACAAGAAAACCTCTAAGTTTGGTGTGTTTTTCGTGATCACTGAGCTAAGACTCACTAAGATCATGGCTCCTAAGGGAAAACAAACCACTTCAAGAGGCAAGAAAGAGAACACTCCAAAACCACTTTGGAATCAAGAGAGGTTCTTAACCAAAGAACAGACAGACCATTATCACAAAATAATGGGTCTAAGGTCAGTGATCCTAGAAGTTAAATTCGATCTAAAAGAAGACGAATATCCGGAGATCCAAGAGAAGATTTGAAACAGGGGCTGGGAAATTCTAGCTAATCTTGAGACAAACGTGGGTAGAAACATGGTTCAGGAATTCTACTCAAATCTGTGACAAACAGATAAGCAGAGAATGACTAGAACCGCCTTCTATACTTTCAAACCATGGTTAGAGGGAAGATTATTTACTTCCACCTGGACAAAATAAGAGGGGTCTTCAAGCTGCCTCAACTATAAGACGATCCAGAATCCCTTAATAGGAGAATGGTGAGATTTGATAAGCGCTTGGACCAAGTTCTAGAGGACATATGCATCCCTGGAATCAAGTGGATAACCAACACAAAAGGTGTCCCGAATCAACTCAAGAGAGGAGGTCTCAAACCAGTTGCTAGGGGCTGGCTGGACTTCATTGGGCATTCTATACTGCCCACCAGCAACCGCTCCGAAGTCATTGTCAAAAGAGCAGTGATGATCCACTGCATTATGATGGGAAATGAAGTGAAGATTCATCATCTGATTTCTTGTGAGCTTTACACTATTGAAAACATGAACTCCACTGACGCCAAATTGGCTTACCCAAGCTTAATCTCTCTGCTATGTAAAGATGCTGGGGTAAAGATGGGAGTGGATGAGTACATCTCAGTCGAGCACCCAATCACCAAAAAGTCAATGGAAGGACAACAAGTGCAAGATAACTCCATCAAAAGAAGAGCACAAGAGTTTCTCCCAGAAATCCCTTAGATTGACTACTGGACTCGCCTAGAAGCATCTGTCACCAAGCTGCAAGGAGCTATGGACCAACTGAAAGATGAACAGCAAGTTCAAAATAGCATGCTCAGCAAACTGCTGAAGGAACAAGAGAAGCAGGGGTGTGAGCTACAGGAGCTGAAGTGCCAGAAACTGTCTCTTGAAGGACCAGACACCCCACAGATTGAAGGAGAATCCATCTTCCAAAATAAAGGTTGTTGAGTCCTAATCTTAAATCTTAACTCTGTGATAACTTTTGCTATTAGAGATCTACCTTAGGAGTCACATGAATAATAGTAACTAGTATCTTTATTTTTATTTTTATTATCTCCAAGTAAGCTATAATTTATTTTTCTCATCATCATTAAACATAAATAAAATAGCAGATTTTTAGAATAAGGAGGTAGTTTTATTTTCGAGTTCTTAATAAGAAAAATTCAAATTATTTATATGTGGTGGCAATACTTTTTGTCTTCTGAATGAATGCTTGAACAGTGCATAATTTTTGATAGTGAAGTTTATGAATGTTAAGTTTGTTGGCTCTTGAAAGAATAATGAAAAAGGAGAAATGTTATTGATAATCTAAAAAATCATAAAATTGATTCTTGAAGCAAGAAAAAGCAGTGAATACAAAGCTTGCGAAAAAAAATGGCGAAAAATAAAAGAAAAAGAAAGAAAAAGAAAAAGCAAGCAGAAAAAGCCAATAGCCCTTTAAACCAAAAGGCAAGGGTAAAAAGGATCTAAGACTTTGAGCATTAATGGATAGGAGGGCCTAAAGGAATAAAATCCTGGCCTAAGCGGCTAAACCAAGCTGTCCCTACCCATGTGCTTGTGGCGTGAAGGTGTCAAGTGAAAAACTTGAGACTGAGCGGTTGAAGTCGTGGTCCAAAGTAAAAAGAGTGTGCTTAAGAACTCTGGACACCTCTAACGGGGGACTTTAGCAAAGTTAAGTCACAATCTGAAAAGGTTCACCCAGTTATGTGTCTGTGGCATTTATGTATCCGGTGGTAATACTGGAAAACAAAGTGCTTAGGGCCACGGCCAAGACTCATAAAGTAGCTGTGTTCAAGAATCAACAGACTAAACTAGGAGAATCAATAACACTATCTAAATTCTGATTCCTATAGATGCCAATCATTTTGAATTTCAAAGGATAAATTGAGGTGCCAAAACTGTTCAAAAGCAAAAAGCTACTAGTCCCGCTTATCTAATGAGAATTTGAGCTTCATATAAAACTCTGAGATGTTATTGCCTCTTGATTTTCTTTTTATCCTGTTTTATTTATCTAGTTCCTTTAGGATAAGCAACAGTTTAAGTTTGGTGTTGTGATGAGCAGATATTTTATATGCTTTTTGGGGATATTTTCATATAGTTTTTAGTAGGATTTAGCTACTTTTTAGTATAATTTTATTAGTTTTTATGCAAAAATTACATTTCTATACTTTACTATGAGTTTATGTATTTTTCTGTAATTTCAGGTATTTTCTGGCTGAAATTGAGGGACCTGACCAAAAATCTGATTCAGAGGCTGAAAAAGGACTGCAGATGCTGTTGGATTCTGACCTCCCTGCACTCGAAATGGATTTTCTAGAGCTACAGAAACCCCATTGGCACGCTCTGAATTGCGTTGGAAAGTAGACATCCAAGGCTTTCCAGAAATATATAATAGTCCATACTTTGCTCGCGTTTTGACAACGCAAACTGGCGTTTAAATACCAACTTCCTGCCCTATTCTGAAGTTAAACGCCAGAAACAGGTTACAAACTAGAGTTAAATGCTACAAACAAGCTGCAACCTGGCGTTTAACTCCAAGAGAAGCCTCTACACATGTAAAGCTCAATGCTCAGCCCAAGCACACACCAAGTGGGCCCCAGAAGTGGATTTCTGCACTATCTATCTCAGTTTACTCATTTTCTGTAAACCTAGGTCACTAGTTTAGTATAAAAACTACTTTTAGAGACTTACTATGTAACAGATGACATTTTACATCAGAATTTATATTTTCTACGGCATGAGTCTCTAAACCCCATGGTTGGGGGTGAGGAGCTCTGCTGTGTCTCGATGGATTAATGCAATTACTACTGTTTCTCATTCAATCACGCTTGTTTCTATTCTAAGATAGTCATTCGTACTTTAACATGATGAATGTGATGATCTGTGACACTCACCACCATTCTCAACCTATGGACACGTGCCTGACAACCACTTCCGTTCTACCTTAGATTGAATGTATATCTCTTGGATACCTGGTTCACGAGTTTGACTGCCTCTCCTGACAACAGAGCATTCAAATCTGTGAGATCAGAGTCTTAGTGGTATAAGCTAGAATTAATTGGCAGGATTCCTGAGATCCGGAAAGTCTAAATTGTCTGTGGTATTCTGAGTAGGATCCAGGAAGGGATGACTGTGGCGAGCTTCAAACTCATGAATGCTGGGCGCAGTGACAGTGTGCAAAAGGATCAATGGATCCTATTCCAATATTAGTGAGAACCGACAGATGATTAGCCATGTACACGGACCATTTTCACTGAGAGGACGGCTGGTAGCCATTGACAACGGTGATCCACCAACATACAGCTTGCCATGAAAAGAGACCTGCGTGCGTGAAGAAGAAGACAGTAGGAAAGCAGAAATTCAGAAGACAGAGCATCTCCAAAACCTCAACCTGTTCTCCATCACTGCATAACAAGTATCATTTAATCCATGCTCTTTTACTTATTCCAATTAAAACTGAGAATTATTGTTGCTATCCTGACTAAGAGTTACAAGATAACCATAGCTTGCTTCAAGCCGACAATCTCCGTGGGATCGACCCTTACTCACGTAAGGTATTACTTGGACGACCCAGTGCACTTGCTAGTTAGTTGTGCGGAATTGCAAAAGTGTGATTGTGATTTCGTGCACCAAGTTTTTGGTGCCGTTGTCGGGGATTGTTCGAGTTTGGACAACTGACGGTTTATTTTGTTGCTTAGATTAGCAAAAAATTTTCTTTTTGGTTTAGAGTCTTCTATTATTGTTTTTGGTTAAAATTTTAAAATCCTTATTTTATTTTTCTAAATTATTTTCGAAATTTTTCAAACCCAATAACTTCATGATTTAGTCTTCTGTTTGAGTTTAGTTTCATATTTTAAGTTTGGTGTCATTTGCATGAGTTTATTTTTCTTTCATTTTTTTCGAATTATTAGTGTTCAAAGTATAAAAATCTTTAAGTTTGGTGTCCTTTGTATTTTAGTTTTCTTAAAAATTTTTTTCAGAAGTTACTTTTGGTGTTCATCTTGATATTCAAGGTTTTTCCTGTTTATTTTCTCTGTTTTGATCTAAAAATTCTATGTTTGGTGTCATTTTATTGTTTTTCTCTTTCCTCATTAATTTCAAAAAATATCTTTTCTCTCTATTTAATTGAATTTTCGAAAATCTCATTGAAAAATTCAGATTTCTATTTTAAAATTTTTATTTTTTTCCTGTTTTAGTTTTAAAATTTCAAAATTCAAAACCTTTTTCAAAAATTATATCCAAAGTTTTTCAAATCTTCTTAATTAAGCAATTAATTTGATTTTCATATTTATTTTTCCTTTTTCTTTTACTTTTCGAAATCAATACTTTAATTTCTAATTACTTTATTTTATTTTATTTTTTTATTTATTTATTGATTTTTTTAAATAAAATAAAAATAAAAATATATTTTATTTGCAATTCATATCAATTCCCTTTTCTCCATCATGGACTTAACTGAAAATGAACAGTCCAGAAGGACTCTGGGGTCATATGCTAACCCCATTACTGCTACATATGGGAGTAGCATCTGCATACCCCCATCAAAGCAAGTAGTTTTGAGCTAAATCCTCAGCTCATTGTCATGGTACAGCAAAATTGCTAGTATTCTGGTCTTCTACAAGAAGAACCTACTGAGTTTCTGGCACAATTTTCACAAATTGCTGACACAGTACGTGATAAAGAAGTAGATCAGGATGTCTACAGATTATTACTGTTTCCATTTGCTGTAAAAGATCAAGCTAAGAGGTGGTTAAATAACCAACCTACAGCAAGCATAAGAACATGGAAACAGTTATCAGACAAATTCCTGAATCAATATTTCCCTCCAAAAAGGATGACACAGCTAAGGCTGGACATCCAAGGCTTTAAACAAGAGGATGATGAATCCCTTTATAATGCCTGGGAGAGGTATAGAGGAATGCTAAGAAAATGCTCCTCTGAAATGTTTTCAGAGTGGGTGCAGTTAGACATCTTCCACTGCGGGCTTACAGAAAAAGCTCAGATATCTCTAGACCACTCAGCTGGTGGATCTATACACATGAGAAAGACTATTGAAGAGGCTCAAGAGCTTATCGATATAGTTGCTAGAAATCAGCATCTGTACATAAGTAATGAGTCCTCCATGAAAGAAGAAGCTAAGGCAGTATCAACTGACTTTAGTCCTCAGGAACAAGTTGCTGAACTCAATCAGCAACTATCTTCTATAACAAGGCAGTTAGCAAAATTTAAGGAGATGCTACAAGAAACCAAAATTGCTAACAAGGATATGGAATTACAATTGAATCAAACAAAACAGCAGTTATCAAAACAGATAACAGAGGAGTGCCAAGCAGTTCAATTAAGAAGTGGAAAAACATTAAATATCTCAACTCAAAGCAGCAGAAAGCCAAGAAAGGAACAGATGACAGAGGATGAGCAACCTGCTACCCAAAATCCCTCTGAGGACAGTAAGAGCCCAGAGAGGAATAAGTCTGACGTTCAAATGCCAGAAAAGGGTGAAAAACTGGCGTTAAACACCCAATCATGTCAAGTTCTGGCGTTCAAATGCCAGAAAAAGGTAGGAATTTGGCGTTAAACGCCCAATCCACGTCTAATCCTGGCGTTCAAACGCCAATGAGGGATCAGACACCTGCAAGTGCTGATAATAACTCCCTCAAGAAGGCTTCTCAACTTTCCTCTGTAGGAAATAAACCTGTAGCAACTAAGTTTGAAGAATATAAAGCCAAAATGCCTTATCCTCAGAAACTCGACCAAGCGGAACAGGATAAACAATTTGCTTTGTAGACTATCTCTGGACTCTTGAAATAAAGATTCCATTTTCAGAGGCACTTGAGCAAATACCCTCTTATGATATGTTCATGAAAGAGATCTTAAGTCATAAGAAGGATTGGAGAGAAACAGAAAAAGTTTTTCTCACTGAAGAATGCAGTGCAGTCATCCTAACAAGCTTACCAGAAAAGCTTAAGGATCCCGGAAGCTTTTTGATACCATGTACATTAGAGGGTACTTGTACCAAGACAGCTCTATGTGACCTTGGGGCAAGTATCAATCTAATACCTGCATCCACTATCAGAAAGCTTTGCTTGACTAAAGAGGTCAAACCAACCCGGATATGTCTTCAACATGCTGATGGCTCCATTAAATATCCATCAGGCATAATTGAGGACATGATTGTCAAGGTTGGGCCATTTGCCTTTTCCACTGACTTTGTAGTGCTGGAAATAGAGGAGCACAAGAATGCAACTCTCATTCTAGGAAGACCTTTCCTAGCAACTGGACAAACCCTCATTGATGTCCAAAAAAGAAAAGTGACCTTGAGAGTCAATGAGGATGAGTTCAGGCTGAATGCTGTTGAGGCAATGAAGCATCCAGACACATCAAAAGACTGCATGCTTGTTGATATTATTGACTCCCTGGTAGAGGAGATTAACATGGCTGAGAGTCTCCAATCAGAGCTAGAGGACATCTTTAAAGATGTTCAGCCTGATATGGAGGAATCAGAGGAAATAAAAGTGCCTCTGAAAATTCCTTAGGAAGAGGAGAAACATCCTAAACCCGAGCTCAAACTACTACCACCATCCCTGAAATATGTATTTCTGGGAGAATGTGACACTTTTTCGGTGATCATAAGCTCTGCTTTAAATCCACAGGAGGAAAAAGCACTACTTCAAGTGCTAAGGACACACAAGACAGCTCTTGGGTGGTCCATAACTGACCTTAAGGGCATAAAAACTAGGTCACTATCTATCACAGTTTACTGTATTTCTATAAACCTAGGTCACTAGTTTAGTATAAAAACTACTTTTAGAGACTTACTATGTACCGGATGACATTTTACATCAGAATTTGTATTTTCTACGACATGAGTCTCTAAACCCCATGGTTGGGAGTGAGGAGCTCTGCTGTGTCTCGATGGATTAATGCAATTACTACTGTTTCTCATTCAATCACGCTTGTTTCTATTCTAAGATAGTCATTCGCACTTTAACATGATGAATGTGATGATCCGTGACACTCATCACCATTCTCAACCTATGAATGCGTGCCTGACAACCACTTCCGTTCTACCTTAGATTGAATGTATATCTCTTAGATACCTGTTTCACGAGTTTGACTGCCTCTCCTGACAACAGAGCATTCAAAACCGTGAGATCAGAGTCTTCGTGGTATAAGCTAGAATCAATTGGCAGCATTCCTGAGATCTGAAAAGTCTAAACCTTGTCTGTGGTATTCCGAGTAGGATCCAGGAAGGGATGACTGTGGCGAGCTTCAAACTCATGAATGCTGGGCGCAGTGATAGTGTGCAAAAGGATCAATGGATCCTATTCCAACATTAGTGAGAACCGACAGATGATTAGCCATGTACATGGACCCTTTTCACTGAGAGGACAGCTGGTAGCCATTGACAACGGTGATCTACCAACATACAGCTTGCCATGGAAAGAGACCTGCGTGCGTGAAGAAGAAGACAGTAGGAAAGCAGAAATTCAGAAGACAGAGCATCTCCAAAACCTCAACCTGTTCTCCATCACTGCATAACAAGTATCATTTAATCCATGCTCTTTTACTTATTCCAATTAAAACTGAGAATTATTGTTGCTATCTTGACTAAGAGTTACAAGATAACCATAGCTTTCTTCAAGCCGACAATATCCGTGGGATCGACCCTTACTCACGTAAGGTATTACTTGGACGACCCAGTGCACTTGCTGGTTAGTTGTGCGAAATTGCAAAAGTGTGATTGTGGTTTTGTGCACCAGTGTGACATAATTTGTGCCCACACGCGAGCCTTTAGGGTGAGTGACTGGGCTGAGATGCTCTTGGATTTTGAATGATGCTGCCCGTAGATCCACTTGTTTCCAGGTTGGGCTATAACTCCAAGGACGCTATCCCAGTCGAACTGATACATCTGGCGCTTACGAGATGCTTCTTGATATGCATCCCATCCCTCTGGCCTAGGTGGAATGTCTAGTGCTCTCTGTATGGCACTCTCGGAGACAGGGACTTGCTGCTGACGAATGTAGACAGTCTGCAGAGTAGGCGATTGGAAGTTTGAATAGAATTCAACTACCCATGATAAGTTGGCCTCTCGCGGCTACCTCCTCAAAAATCCCCACTGTCTCCTCTTAATTCGAGGCTCCACAAAATCAACAAAGTGTGTTGGGACAATGAGCAGATACTCATTATTGTAGTTCCTCTCGGCTAGGATGGGGAACATCTGTTCGCAATAACAGTTAGCAAACCGTGTGGAGTCTCGGGCGAGAAAAGCTTTTTCTGATTCATCAACTTTAATAATCCGCTTCACCCACTTTGTTGGTGGCTTGACACTGGTAGACGGAAGTGCCTTTGCCAGTGTTCTCTTGGTTCCTCGCCTTGCTGGTGTCTTGTCAGTGGCTTTCTCTTTTCCTTTCTTGGTACCTGATAAACCCCAATTTTGTGGTTTATCTTGTGCTTAATTTAGGGGATTTTATCACCTTTTCCCACATTTATTCAATGAAATAGCATGGTTTTGCAATTCTCCCTTAATTTGGGCTTAACTATGAAAACATGCTTTTTAGGCCCTTAAATTGGTGATTTTAATTCATTTTAATTCTATTCGATGTCTTGATGTGTTTGTTAAGTGATTTTAGGTTCATAAGGCAAGTATTGGATGGTAGAAATGAAGAGAACAGCATGAAAAGTGGGAGAACTCATGAAGAAATGAAGGAATTGCTATGCTGTCAATCCTGACCTCTTCGCACTTAGATCATAACTTGAGCTATATAGGACCAAATGAGGCGGTTCTAGTTGCGTTGGAAAGCTAACATCTGGGGCTTCAAATTGATATAAAATTTGCCATAGTTGCCTGGCGTTTAGGGACACGGACACGTGCATCACTTGCACGCATCGCAGGATCAGCGTGGGTCCATTTTGGCAACTCGTGGCTAGCGATTTCTAGCTCATTTTGGGCCCAAGTCAACTCATTTCTGATGCTATTGAACCCAAAGATTGAAGGGAAAATGAACCAAGTAGCCATAGTTTAGTTTTTATCATGTTGTAGGTTAGAATTCTAGAGAGAAAAGCTCTTCCTTCTCTCTAGAATTTAGGGTAGTTTAGGTTTAATTTTCTTAAATCCAATTTTCAATTATTGTTTTGATTTAGTCTTCCCTTTTAATTTCTTGTTATTACATCTTTGTTCTTCTAGTTTTAATTGTCATTTCTTATTTTGTTCTCTTTAATGTTGATGAACCATTGTTGGATCTTAATTTCTTCTAATGCAATTTTATGTTTCTATGTCCTTTTTATGTTCATCTTCATTGCTATTGTTGATTTCTTGCTTATGTTAGTTATGGGTTTTGTTAATTCTTGCATTTTGTGATGTTTACTTTCATTACATTCTAGGTGTTTGATGAAATGCTTCTACTAGTTATTGAGTAGTTTTCTTGACTTTTGGCTTAGGCTAAGGGAATTGAGTGACCTTGAGTCATTGGGTCTCATTGAATTGGTTATTTGAGAACCCTTGGTGGTCAATTTGATAACCATTGATACTAGTCTACTACTAAGTCAATTAGTAGCTAGGTTAGAACCTTTGAATTGATGTTGATCAAGCCATTTGATATACTTCAAGCATAGAAGTAGACTTAATGAGCTTGGTTCCTCATAATTGTCAATATATGGTTTGTAGACAAGGATGGTGATCTCAATTTCCTATGTCTAGCCAAGAGTTCTTCTCCCTTATTTTATTAGTTCTTGTTATTTTACTTTCTTGTCGTTTATTTTCTTGTTAATTACCAATTCAACCCCCTTGCATCTTCATAGCCAATAATTGAGCACTTCATTGCAATTCCTTGTGAGGCGACCTGAGGTTTGAATACTTCGGTTAATTTTTATTGGGGTTTGTACTTGTGACAACTCAAATTTTTTATGTGAGAATTGTTTGTTGGTTTAGAGCTATGCTTACAACGAAGTTCTTATTTCTATAAGAGAAATTCTAGACCGACACGAAAATTTCCTCATTATCGAAATGGCGCCATTGCCGAAGAGTTACAATTGTGTTATATTATTGGCTATTGTGAATATTGTGAATATGTTTGTCTTTTGCTTATTTTTTAGTTTTTGTTAGCTTTAGGACTTTGTTGCTTATTTTTGTTAGCTTTTATTTTTATTTGCTACCAGAATTCTCACCCCTTTGGCTATGAGTTTGGTTCAAATTATGTTGTAGGATATGGGAGCAACAATGACAATATGCATCAAGGATGGAACAATCAAAGGAGGGAGGAGCCTCAAGGAATTGATCAACCTTCTTGGCAATAACAACCTCTAGTTTCTTATAGGTATAATTCCGATCCTAATGCATATCAATCTAGTGGATGTGGTGACCCTTATTGTGATTGTCAACAACCACCACCATATGCCTATGAACCACCTCCTCAATATAATTTTGAACCACCTTACTCACAAGCTCCTTACCCCCAATCACCTCCATATGACCCTAATCCTTACACACCATACCAACCACCTTGTGAACCATATGAACCATATGTAGAACCACCCCAATTCCATCACCAATACCCTCAAGAACCACCACCTTATTATTCTTATCAAGATGAACCACCTCCCATGTATGAGAATTTTCAACCACATAATGAATTTTCCTTTCCACCACAACCCTCCATGGAAGAACACCCATATTCATCTATCCAAGAGAAATATAATCCTACTTATACTAGCCAAGTGGAACAAGAGCCAAAGGATCATCTCAAGGAAGCAATGGATCGGCTTCAAGCAATAATCCGTCAAAAGGAGCAAAAGGAAGCCCAAAGGATGAATGAAGCTATCGAGGCTAACCTTGCCAAAATTAAAGCTAATTTAGACGCATGAGATCTATACCATAGACAAGGCGTCTCCACGGATGAAAGTGGAGAATCAACCGTAGAGTGGAGCATAGAATGTGTTGTGCAACAAGTGGAAGGGATGGAGGTTGTTGAAGAAGAAGAAGTCGTTGAAGAGTTAGACGAAATTGAACAAGAGGTGGATTTCATGCTTGAAGACACTTCCACACCAAGTGATAATGTTGATGATTTTATGGAAGTTATTGAACCTTCTTCCATTGAGTTTGAATTTGATGTTGAGGAGGATAATGCGTAACCTCTAAGGCATAATGAGAAAGAAGAAAGATTCGAAGAAGTTGATCAAGAAGCAAGTTCCACCAACAAAGAATGTGTAGAAAAAGTTGGTGATCAAAGAATTGAAGTTGAAGAATCTTGTCAAGAGGTGGAGGTAATCAAAGACGAGTACAAGGGAGTAGAACTTGCAAGACCATTGGAACCACCCCTTCCTAAGTCAACATCCAACACAACATTCAAGTGGGTAAAATTTCTTATCCTTAAGCTTTATTTTCTCACTTGAATATGGTTTGATTGAAAATAATGGACAACTTAGAGCTTTTTTTGGAGTTAAGAGTAGGAGAGAGATGGTTAGTGGTTCGAAACATCACTCTAAGTTCATGATGGTTGCATTCTTAAAGTTGAATAGTAATGGTTGGTGTAGAACCAAATTGCATGGGTCTAGGAAGTTGTTTGGAGGTTTCATTGAGAATTTGGCTCACCTACCACCCAAGTGGAACCATGATGATCAATTAGAAGATGGGTGTGAAAATAAGATATGGGATCCCGGATCACAACATGAAGACCAATTTTGGGAGCTCATATCTTGGGAAGAACTTCCCCCAAGCTTGGTGAAGATGGTTGGAAGTTCTGACAACCAATTGTAGAGCAAGCATTCTTGGAGGTTCAAGGATGAATACAAGCCTAAGCCACCATAACAAGGAGCTTTCCAAATGTCCAACCTAAGGACTTAAACTAAATGTGCTAGGTGGGAGACACCCCACCATGGTAACCTCTTTCCATTCTCTTGTATATATAATCAATGAATGAATTGAATTGCCATTGTAGGTAGTTTTTCTTATTTTCTATACTCTTCTAAATTTTGCTTTGATTGATAGATTTCTTGTTAGATTTATGTTTTGTTTAGAATAGTTGTTGTTAGATTGTATTTTACTTGAAGTGTAAGTTTTGTGTGTTTTATATTTGAAAATTTTTCAAAAACCAAAAAGATTTGTTGTTAAATTTTAATTTTGATTGTTTTAGAATTCTTGTAGATTAGGAGAGTGTTCTGTTTCTGTTTTCATATGTAAAAAAAAAATAGGGGGCCAGGCACGCATATGCGTGCCCGACGCTTTCGCGTCGATGCGTCAACATGGTTCCATACATGGAACCCGAGGGTTGCGTGAACACCACACCTTCGCTGCGTGAAACGCACAGCTGGACCCACGCGTACGTGTGCATCATGTGTACGCGTCGATTTACACTCTCACCATCCACGCTCAAGCGTACAGGATGCTTACGCATCGCTTGTCCATCCTGCCATCCACACGCACGCGTGAGTGACACTTACGCGCCCTGTTTTTTCCCCTTTCTTCTTCTTTCTTCTCTCCTTCTTCTTCTTTCTTTACACCTTTCTTCTTCTCTCATCTTCCTTTCTTACTTTCTTCCTCTCCTTTCAGAATTCTATTTTTATCAATTTTATTTTTTTTATTTTTCAGTTTCTTTTGTTTATTGCATATGCATACTTTTATTCATTGCATTTTAATTTCGTTCTTATAGCTTGTTCTTATTTTCCTTTCTAAGTTTTTTATTTTAATAATGGTGTTGAATTCTTTTACCCAATTGTTGAGAATTTCTTGGTTAATCTTGGTGCTTCTTGACTTGTTTGATATTGATGGGTGATGAACTTCTAAATCAATGCTTAATCTTTTATGACTCTTGCATCTTTTGTGCATTGATATGAACTTGCATGTCTTTCATGACCCACTCTTTCTTCTTTGAACTTGATACTCAACATGATCTTCATGTTATTCACTTATACTCTGACTTTCTTCTTGCATCAAGTATTAGTTGATATGCCCTTTGCCTATATTGCTCTCTCACTTACATGCGTAGGTAACATGTAGATGAGAACCTTACTCTTATTTGGCATTATCCCTCGCCTATGTTCTATTTGCTTTGATATCTTTGTTGTAGGCTTAATTATCCTTCTTTCTCTTTCCTTTAGGTTGGCCACCAAGAAGGAAAGAAATGGAAAGGCTTCTAAATGGGGCAACGAACAAGTCCATCCGCATAACCTTTTGAAGGAGCTCATCAGTTGTAGCAACCGATCCACCTTGCTCTTCTTTACTTGCACCAAGGACGGTGCAAATTTCTAATTGTGGGGAGGTCGTCCGACCGATCTCCATGGGTAAAATTTGCTTATTCAATACCAATTCTTAATTTTCTTTGTAGCTAGTTGTTGCATTGCATGATAGGTTGCATGTTAGTTAGAACTTGTATATATTTTACCATCTCTTTTTATGTTAGGACTACTTGGTTAGGGTGATAAGTGATTTTCCAAGAAATTATTTTAGGGCATCCTACCAATTTTTAAAAATTTTTTTTTGGTTGAACTTTGTTGAAGAATTTATTTTGGAACATGGATTTTGAGCTAAGGACACAAGCATGTGAGTTTTGAGCCCAATTGCGTGGTTACATCTTATAACCATTTATTTTCATTCTTGTGTGCATTATTTTCTTCCTATGATTGTTATCTTTGATTTGTTTGATTCTTTATGTCCACTATTCCATGTATAGAAGCATTTATATGATTGAGGCCATCATTTCATTTAGCTCACTTACCCAAATAGCCTACCTTTCATCAACCATTGTTAGCCAATTTTGAGCCTATTTAATCCCTTTTGTTATAAATTTTAGCACATCACTACCCCTAAGTGAAAAACAATAAATGTCCCTTAATTTGGATCTATGAGTAGCTTAGGCTAGTGTTTTGTATCATTTGGGTATGGAAAACTTGGGACATTGGTTGAGGTAAAAGTGTATTTTGTATTTTTGTTGAAAATCATGGGATTGGGTATATGCTTATGCATCAAATATGTAAATCCATATCCATTGATACGTTTGTATGTACTTTGTTGTGAAAAAAAAATGAATATATATATATATATATAGAAAAAGAAATAGAAAAATAAAAGAAACAAAAAAATATATAGAAAAAAAATGCAATAAAAAAGGGACAAAAATGCCCCAAAGTAAAGTAACAATAACAATGCATATGGAATGTGAATTAAAGAGAATGCATGAGTATGTGAAAAAAGTAGGAATCATGGGTAGCTAGGTATTGTATTAGAATTATATAGGTTGTTATATGTGTTTGGTGAGATCTTAGGTTGATCAAAGATTCAAATTTCAAGCTCACTTGACCATATACATCCCTACCTTTACCCTAGCCACATTACAACCTATGAATAAGTCTTCATGATAAAGATATGCATGCATTGAATAATTGTTGATTGTTAGATGAAAAATAAATCATGGAAAGCATGATTAGAAGAGAACTAAGTGATCAACCCTATACACTAGAGCGACTAGAGCGGATACACGTCCGGTGAGGGTTCGATGCTCAATTCCTTGTTCTCGGCTTTCATGAGCTTTCTTCTTGCAAGTCTATTTGAAGTTTATTTTGATATTTGAATTGGTGGGATTCATGAATCATCATATGATCTTAGCCCTACTTGCTTATATATGTTCTTGGAGATTGATTTACTTTTAACCAAGTAGATAGAGTCATATTGCATTTAGTTGCATGCATGTAGATAGGAGCATATAGTCTATTTGCAATGAATAAATGTTCATACCCCTTTTCTTGTCCTTCTTTATTCTTAGCATGAGGACATGCTTGGTTTAAGTGTGGGGAGGTTTGATAAACCCTAATTTTGTGGTTTATCTTGTGGTTAATTTAGGGAATTTTATCACCTTTTCCCAAATTTATTCAATGAAATAGCATGGTCTTGTAATTCTCCCTTAATTTGTGCTTAAGTGTGACAACATGCTTTTTAGGCCCTTAAATTGGTGATTTTAATTCACTTTAATTCTATTCAATTCCTTGATGTGTTTGTTGAGTGTTTTTAGGTTCATAAGGCAAGTATTCGATGGAAGAAATGAAGAGAAAAACATACAAAGTGGGAGAACTCATGAAGAAATGAAGGAATTGCTATGCTGTCAATCCTGACCTCTTCGCACTTAATCGATCATAACTTGGCTGCAGAGGTTCAAATGAGGCGGTTCTAGTTATGTTGGAAAGCTAACATCTGGGGCTTCAAAATGATATAAAATTTGCCATAGTTGCCTGGCGTTTAGGGACGCGTACGCGTGCATCACACGTATGCATTGCAGGATCAGCATGGGTCCATTTTAGCAACTCATGGCCAACGATTTCTAGCTCATTTTGGGCCCAATCCAACTCATTTCCGATGCTATTAAACCCAAGGATTGAAGGGGTAATGAACCAAGTTGCCATAGTTTAGTTTTGATCATGTTGTAGGTTAGAATTATAGAGAGAGAAGCTCTTCTTTCTCTCTAGAATTTAGGGTAGTTTAGGTTAAATTTTCTTAAATCCAATTTTGAATTATTGTTTTCATTTAGTCTTCCCTTTTAATTTCTTGTTATTACATCTTTGTTCTTCTAGTTTTACTTGTCATTTCTTATTTTGTTCTCTTTAATGTTGATGAACCATTGTTGGATCTTAATTTCTTCTAATGCAATTTTATGTTTCTATGTCCTTTTTATGTTCATCTTCATTGCTATTATTGATTTCTTTCTTATGTTAGTTATGGGTTTTGTTAATTCTTGCATTTTGTGATATTTACTTTCATTACATTCTAGGTGTTTGATGAAATGCTTCTACTAGTTATTGAGTAGTTTTCTTGACTCTTGGCTTAGGCTAAGGGAATTGAGTGACATTGAATCATTGGGTCTCATTGAATTAGTGATTTGAGAACCCTTGGTGGTCAATTTGATAACCATTGATACTAGCCTACTACTAAGTCAATTAATAGCTAGGTTAGAACCTTTGGATTGATGTTGATCAAGCCATTTGATATACTTCAAGCATAGAAGTAGACTTAATGAGCTTGGTTCCTCATAATTGTCAATATATGGTTTGTAGACAAGGATAGTGATCTCAATTTTTCATGTCTAGCCAAGAGTTCTTCTCCCTTATTTTATTAGATCTTGTTATTTTACTTTCTTATCGTTTATTTTCTTGTTAATTACTAATTCAACCCCCCTTGCATCTTCATAGCCAATAATTGAACACTTCATTGCAATTCCTTGTGAGACGACCCGAGGTTTGAATACTTTGGTTAATTTTTATTGGGGTTTGTACTTGTGACAACTCAAATTTTTGATGTGAGAATTGTTTGTTGGTTTAGAGCTATGCTTACAACGAAGTTCTTATTTCTATAAGAGAAATTCTAGATTGACACAACAATTTCCTCATTATCAAAATGGCGCTGTTGCCGGGGAGTTGCAATAGTGTTATATTATTGGCTATTGTGAATATTGTGAATATATTTGTCCTTTTCTTATTTGTTAGTTTTTGTTAGCTTTAGGACTTTGTTGCTTATTTTTGTTAGCTTTTGTTTTTATTTGCTACCATGAATTCTCACCCCTTTGGCTATGAGTTTGGTTCAAATTATATTGTAGGAAATGGGAGCTACAATGACAATATGCATCAAGGATGGAACAATCAAAGGAGGGAGGAGCCTCAAGGAATTGATCAACCTTCTTGGCAACAACAACCTTCGGTTTCTTATAGATAAAATTCCGATCCTAATGCATATCAATCTAGTGGATGTGGTGACCCTTATTGTGATTGTCAACAACTACCACCATATGCCTATGAACCACCTCCTCAATATAATTTTGAACCACCTTACTCACAAGTCCCTTACCCCCAATCATCTCCATATGACCCTAATCCTTACCCACCATACCAACCACCTTGTGAGCCATATGAACCATATATAGAACCACCCCAATTCCATCACCAATACCCTCAAGAACCACCACCTCATTATTCTTATCAAGATGAACAACCTCCCATGTATGAGAATTTTCAACCACATAATGAATTTTCCTTTCCACCATAACCTTCCATGGAAGAACACCCATATCCATCCATCCAAGAGAAATATGATCCTACTTATACTAGCCAAGTAGAACAAGAGCCAATGGATCATCTCAAGGAAGCAATGGATCGGCTTCAAGAAATAATTCGTCAAAAGGAGTAAGAGGAAGCCCAAAGAATGAATGAAGCTATCGAGGCTAACCTTGCCAAAATTAAAACCAATTTAGACGCATGGGATCTATACCGTAGACAAGGCGTCTCCACGGATAAAGGTGGAGAATCAACTGAAGAGCGGAGCATAGACTGTGTTGTGCAACAAGTGGAAGGGATGGAGGTTGTTGAAGAAGAAGAAGTGGTTGAAGAGCTAGGCAAAATTGAACAAGAGGTGGATTTCAAGCTTGAAGACACTTCCACACCAAGTGATAGTATTGATGATTTTATGGAAGTTGTTGAACCTTCTTCCAATGAGTTTGAATTTGATGTTGAGGAGGATAATGCACAACTTCCAAGGCATAATGAGAAAGAAGAAAGATTCGAAGAAGTTGATCAAGAAGCAAGCTCCACCAACAAAGAATGTGTAGAAGAAGTTGGTGAGAAAATAATTGAAGTTGAAGAATCTTGTCAAGAGGTGGAGGTAATCAAAGAAGAGTACAAGGGAGTAGAACTTGCAAGACCATTGGAACCACCCCTTCCTAAGTCACCATCTAACACAACATTCAAGTAGGTAAAATTCTTATCCTTAAGCTTTATTTTCTCACTTGAATATGGTTTGATTGAAAATGATGGACAACTTAGAGCTCTTTGTGGAGTTAAGAGTAGGAGAGAGATGGTTAGTGGTTGGAAACATCACTCTAAGTTCATGATGGTTACATGCTTAAAGTTGAATAGTAATGGTTGGTGTAGAACCAAATTGCATGGGTCTAGGAAGTTTTTTGGTGGTTTCGTTGAGAACTCGGATCACCTACCACCCAAGTGGAACCATGATGATCAATTAGAAGATGGGTGTGAAAATAAGATATGGGATCCCGGATCACAACATGAAGACCAATTTTGGGAGCTCATATCTTGGGAAGAACTTCCCCCAAGCTTGGTGAAGATGGTTGGAAGTTCTGACAACCAATTGAAGAGCAAGCATTCTTGGAGGTTCAAGGATGAATACAAGCATAAGCCACCATAACAAGGAGCTTTTCAAATGTCCAACTTAAGGACTTAAACTAAAAGTGCTAGGTGGGAGAGACCTCACCATAGTAACCTCTTTCCATTCTCTTGTATATATAATCAATGAATGAATTAAATTGCCATTGTAGGTAGTTTTTCTTATTTTCTATACTCTTCTACATTTTGCTTTGATTGATAGATTTCTTGTTAGATTTATGTTTTGTTTAGAATAGTTGTTGTTAGATTGTATTTTACTTGAAGTGTAAGTTTTGTGTGTCTTGTATTTGAAAAATTTTTAAAAACCAAAAAGATTTGTTGTTAAAATTTAATTTTGATTCTTTTAGAATTCTTGTAGATTAGGAGAGTGTTATATTTCTGTTTTCATATGTAAAAAAAAAAAAATAGGGGGGTCAGGCACGCGTATGCGTGCCCGACTCTTACGCGTCGATGCGTCAACATGGTTCCATACATGGAACACGAGAGTTGTGCGAACACCACGCGTACGCTACGGGAAACGCACAGCTGCACCCACGCGTACGCGTACATCACGCATACGCGTCAATTTACACTCTCACCATCCATTCTCTAGCGTACAGGATGCTTACGCATCTCTTGTCCATCCTGCCATCCACGCACACGCGTGAGTGACACTTACACGCCCTGTTTTTTTCCCCTTTCTTCTTCTTTCTTTCTTCTATCTTCTCTCCTTCTTCTTCTTTCTTTATACCTTTGTTCTTCTCTCATCTTCCTTTCTTACTTTCTTCCTCTCCTTTCAGAATTCTAGTTTTATCAATTTTATTTTTCTTATTTTGCATTTTCTTTTGTTATTTGCATATGCATACTTTTATTCATTGCATTTTAATTTCGTTCTTATAGCTTGTTCTTATTTTCCTCTCTAAGTTTTTTATTGTAATAATGGCGTTGAATTATTTTACCTAATTGTTGAAAATTTCTTGGTTAATCTTGGTGCTTCTTGACTTGTTTGATATTGATGGGTGATGAACTTCTAAATCAATGCTTAATCTTTTATGACTCTTGCATCTTTTGTGCATTGATATGAACTTGCATGTCTTTCATGACCTACTCTTTCTTGTTTGAAATTGATGCTCAACATGCTCTTCATGTTATTCACTTGTACTCTGACTTTTTTCTTGCATCAAGTATTAGTTGATATGCCCTTTGCCTATACTGCTCTCTCACTTACATGCGTAGCTAACATGTAGATGAGAACCTTACTCTTATTTGGCATTAGCCCCCGCCTATGTTCTATTTGCTTTGATATCTTTGTTGTAGGCTTAATTATCCTTCTTTCTCTTTCCTTTAGGTTGGCCACCAAGAAGGAAAGAAATAGAAAGGCTTCTAAATGGGGCAACGAACAAGTCCATTATAACCTGTGAATATGTCCTCATGATAAAAGTATGCATGCATTGAATAATTGTTGATTGTTAGATAAAAAAAAATCATGGAAAGCATGATTAGAAGAAAATTGAGTGATCAACCCTATATACTAGAGCGGCTAGAGCGGATACACGTCCGGTGAGGGTTCGATGCTCAATTCCTTGTTCTCGGCTTTCATGAGCTTTCTTCTTGCAAGTCTATTTGAACTTCATTTTGATATTTGAATTGGTAGGATTCATGAATCGTCATATGATATTAGCCCTACTTGCTTATATATGTTCTTGGAGATTGATTTACTTTTAACCAAGTAGATAGAGTCATATTGCATTTAGTTGCATGCATGTAGATTGGAGCATATAGTCCATTTGCATTGAATAAATGTTCATACCCCTTTTCTTGTCCTTCTGTATTCTTAGCATGAGGACATGCTTGGTTTAAGTATGGGGAGTTTTGATAAACCCCAATTTTGTGGTTTATCTTGTGCTTAATTTAGGAGATTTTATCACCTTTTCCCACATTTATTCAATGAAATAGCATGGTCTTGTAATTCTCCCTTAATTTGTGCTTAAGTGTGAAAACATGCTTTTTAGGCCCTTAAATTAGTGATTTTAATTCACTTTAATTCTATTCGATACCTTGATGTGTTTGTTGAATGATTTTAGGTTCATAAGGCAAGTATTGGATGGAAGAAATAAAGAGAAAATCATGCAATGTGGGAGAACTCATGAAGAAATGAAGGAATTGCTAAGCTGTCAATCCTGACCTCTTCGCACTTAATCGATCATAACTTGAGCTACAGAGGTCCAAATGAGGCAGTTCCAGTTGTGCTGGAAAGCTAACATCTGGGGCTTCAAAATGATATAAAATTTCTCATAGTTTCCTATCAGTAACTTCAGCTGGAAAGTATTTTTTTAAGAATTCTCTCCTGAGCGTATCCCAGTTGGTAACAACTACTTCAGGTTGAGTGTAGTACCACTCCCTCGCCTTTCTCTCAAGAGAAAACAGGAAGGCGGTTAGCAGAATAGAAGTCTCATCTACACCACGACGCCTAACAGTAGAACATGCTGTCTGAAAATTCCTTAGGTGCTTGATAGGCTCCTGAGCAGGTAAGCCATGAAACTTAGGTATTAAGTTAATTAGCGCAGTCTTCAGTTCAAAATTTGGAGCCAGATTTGGGTGACGCGCTTGATACGGTTATAGTGTAAAATTTGGAGTGCCTGCTTCTTGGAGAGTAATCCTTCTGGGCTCCACCATATTACCTGCACGTAAATCAACAGAATCAGTAGTAAAGGAGCTTGTTTCTTCCTCAGATGGCGCTTCAGATTCACCTTTAGAAGAGACTGGTGAATTGGTAGTAACCACTTCACCACCCTCAGGTGCTAACCGATGCTGAGCTCGCCTAATACGTGAAATAGTTCTTTCAATTTCAGGATCAAACGCAGCTAAGCTTGGATAAGGCAGCGAACGCATCATTCAATGAAAGAAACATACAGCTCATGGTAATAAAATAAAATAAAATATACAAAAATTAAAAATATGTACACCAACTAATGATTTAGCACGCAATTGCAACTCCCCGGCAACGGCGCCAAAAATTGATGCGGCGAAAATTAGTCAATTAAGAATTTATAAATAGAACAGCATTGTAAGTACAGTTCTTAACCGACGAAAATCCACTTATCAATTTAGAAAGGGTTGTCACAAAATTAGAATAAAAATATTGGGAGTAGAAATCCCAGGTCGTCTTCCAACGAGTTGACAAAAGAGTGCTATTTTATTAGTCAGGAATTTTCCGAGAATTTCTAAGAGTTGCAGAACAGGAAATTAAATAATTGTAATTTAAGGCAATGAAAATTAACGAAAGAATTTATATAATGAAATAAAAGCCTTGACCAGGAGAAGATTAATTGGAAGTCCTATCCTTGTTGGATTTTTTCCCAAGTGTAATAGTAAAAGGTTATTGTTCTGCTTGGTCATCCCTTGCTGAAGAAAGGAAAGTCAAGTAACTAACTAACCAACTCTATCCTCAAGTCCTAATCCTCTCTTAAGGAAGGATTAGAGTTAGAGACTAGAGAGTTAGCCAATAACTTCCAATTAGAATTACACTTGAGTATTCCAACTCAAGGGTCTCCTTTTAATCAACTCCCAATCAAGTTAGGAAACTACTCCATTGACATGAATATAATGTTCACAGGAATATTAAGGGAATAAGAATAAGACATGATGAATTAATTAACAACTGAAAGTCAATTAAAAATAAAAATAGTTCTTTGCATTAATAACCACTAAAATCATAAACATACTTATCTGAACAGGGTTAATGGGCAATTAAAAGAGTAAAGGAATAGGAAAATAAACTAGAATAGCAACTTCAACGGAGGTGGTGATTCTTCTCAATATCCAAAGCAAAAGCCTCAAAAGCATAAAAACTAGAAATCTATGAATGTCAAGAAAAACCTAGAGAAGGTAGTAATTTCTCTCTAAGATTCAAAACTAAAACTAAAAACTATCCGAATGAGAATGTGTGTTGAGTCTCTGCTTGTCCCAAAATCACCCCCAGCATTTTCTGCGATTTCTACAGGTAGCGCATGTCACGCGTATGCATCAGGCACGCGCACGCGTCGCTATGCGAACTCCAATTCACGCGTACGCGTCAGGTATACGCACGCGTCGATCCTCGCTAGTTGTCTCCTCTATTTCTTATGCTCCTTCCATTTTTGCAAGCTTTCTCTCCATCCTCTAAGCCATTCCTGCCATATAAAGCCTGAAAACACTTAACGCACAAATCACGGCATAGAATGGTATAAAGGGGAGTTAAAAATATACAATTTAAAGGCTCAAAAAGCAAGTTTTCAATCATATAACAAAATTGGAAGGGAATTGTAAAATCATGCAAATAGTATGAATAAGTGTGCAAAGACTTGATAAAACCACTCAATTGAGCACAAGATAAATCGTAAAATAGTGGTTTATCACGGACCAACCAACCCATTAAAGGTATCCTGCAGAAAACCGACTTAGCTAGAACAATCCTACAATGGGTGGTCGAGTTGTCCGAATTCGACCTTAAGTACGAAGCTCGGATAGCCATCAAGTCCCAATACCTGGCCGACTTCGTCGCAGAGTACATCGACACCCCAAGAATCCCCATTGACTGGCACCTTTACGTTGACGACTCATCAAACAGAGTCGGCAGTGGAGCGGGCGTTATCCTAGAAAGTGACCAGGGAACCCAACTCAAACTCTACTTAAGGTTCGAATTTCCCGCCTCAAATAATCAAGCCGAGTACGATGCCCTACTGGCTGGTTTGAAGTTGGCTAGGCAAGTCGGAGCCCAAAAGCTTACCATCTTCTGCGATTCACAAGTAGTCACCTCGCAAATAGAAGGAAGCTACTAGGCAAAGGATCCCACCATAAAAAAATATCTAGACAAGATTAGAGAACAGCTCGGAAAATTCATGGGATACGAGATCCGACATATACCTCGGGAACAAAATGCCCGTGCTGATGCACTTTTGAAACTAGCCAGCACCAAACCAGGGGGCAACAATAGAAGTCTCATCCAAGAAACACTACAAATCCCATCAACTTCGGAAGAAGAGAAGGTTCTAAACATATCAGATCAGGACCGAGGGTGGATGACTCCCATAATCAACTACCTCATGTCCGAAACACTCCCCATAGATAAAAAAGAGGCAAAAAGGCTAGTACGAAAACCACAGTACTACACCATAGTGCACAATCTCCTATATAGGAGAGGGATCTCAACACCCCTCCTAAAGTGCGTCCTGACCTCCGCTACAAGGGAAGTCCTAGAAGAAGTCCACGGTGTCATGTGTGGCAACCACCTCGGGGCACGAGCTCTTTCCAAAAAGGTACTCCGAGCTGGTTTTTACTGGCCGACCTTGCAAAAGGAAGCAACAGAGTTCGTCAAAACATGCCCCCCATGCCAGAAGCACGCCAACTTTCATATTGCCCCACTCGAAGTGCTCATCTGCGTTACTTCACCCTGGCCGTTCGCAAAGTGGGGGCTTGACCTCCTCGGACCATTCCCCCAGGGATCAGGGCAAGTTAAATTCCTCATTGTAGGAATAGACTACTTCACATAGTGGATCGAGGAAGAGCCATTGGCCGCTGCCACCGCCCAAAGAAGTCAGAAATTCCTATACATTAACATTGTCACATGGTTCGGGGTCCCATGCTCCATCACCACGGATAATGGCACTCAGTTCACTGACACGGGCTTCAGGAACTTGGTAGCTGATCCAAAAATCAAGCACCAGTTCACCTCCGTGGAACACCCACAAGACAACGGACAGGCGGAAGCTGGCAATAAAGTCATATTGGCTGGGTTAAAATGGAGACTACAGGATGCAAAAAGAGCTTGGGCTGAAGAGCTCCCGCAAGTCCTATGGGCATACTGGACAACACCACACTCCACCACCGGGGAATCACCCTTCCGACTTGCTTACGGAATGGAGGCAATGATTTCCGTAGAGGTAGAAGAAAGATCCCCTAGGGTGATCCTCTACAATGAAGATACCAACTCCCAAGCACAAAGGAAAGATCTCGACCTACTTCCAGAGGTCCGAGAAAGAGTTCGGATTAGAGAGGAAGCCCTGAAGCGTCAAATGATTTTGAGGTATAATCGGAGAGTAATCCAACGAAGCTTCACCACCGACGACCTCATCCTAATCCGAAACGACATTGGAGCAGGTCGGTCAGGAGAAGGGAAGCTAGCAGCCAACTGGAAAGGGCCATACCGAGTCACAGAAGTACTTGAAAAAGGTTAGTATAGGGTGCCCGACCTCCAAGGGCGGGAGCTCCCAAGGTCATGGCATGCCTGCAACCTAAGAAGGTACTACAGCTAGGAAAAGGGTCTCCAGCCAAGGCACACTCTTTTTCCCCTAAAGGGTTTTTAATGAGGCACAAGGCCCAGACCTAAAAGCTGCCCGACTAGTAGGGTAAGCACTGATTTGTATATACTTTTATCTATATTTTTCATTTTAATACCTGAATAAAAATTTAAGATTCCCTGAAAAGTTTCCTACCAAGATGCATTAATTTATGCTCAAAATGCAAAATTCATCGCCCAACCAAGGAAAGGTCGGCAAGGTGAAGCGACGAAGTCAAAAGTTAATGTGAGAAGTTATAAAAAGTAACCCATATAAAGCAACCTGACGAGGTCAGACTAAAATGGGATTACTAGAAATAACTTAAGAAGGCCCGACAGAGAAGTCGGACCAATGAAAGGATCACCACAAAGGGAACAACACCATACGAAGGCCAAAAAGGTTGAACGAACTTAAGGCCAAAATGCTTAGCCAAAAGGTACAAGTCCTGAAAAGGGACGTTACTTAAAAGGCGATAGCGCGACCTCGGAACAAGGCTAAAAAGTCATCCAAACAAACTAAAAAGAAAAGGTTCTATATGAGAACGCTACCTAAAAAGTTGTTGGAAGCTGACTAAAAAGCACGGACAGGAAGCCATAAAAGACGACGTCGCCAAAACAGAAGGTTGTCAGCACAACTAAAACAAGGCACGATTGAAAAGGCAAAGGTAGAAGTCCATAAAACAAACAACACCTTGAAAAAGGTGTCGAACCAAGGAGTCCCGAACATCTACATCCTAGGGTATAAAAAACCCAGGAAGGGACCACATCGCCAAAAACACAAGACTATACAAGGCTTGAATGAACAACCTCAAAGCACCTTGCCAAGAGCTAAATTGGTGCATCACTAAGACAAACTGAAACACAAAAATTAAAACATTAAAGGCTCAAGGGCTGCCCCATGGCAACCCAAGAGTTAAAATTATTTTGATAAAAAACAAAATTATTCATCATCATCATCATCATCAGGGACCACCTCAGCAGAAGGGGCTGTAGAAGCCTTAACTGTCGACAGAGAAGGAGGAGCCTTATCATCATCAGGGGCAGGCACAATCTTGCTGTCCTCCACAATATTATTCATGCTAAATAGACTGAGGTCGGCGTTGGGAGCAACAACTCGGACCTGGGCCTTCAGATTCTCATATAAAGCAATCATACCATTCACCACATGGCCCTGGAGCTCGGCATAGTCATCATAAGCGGACTGAAGCCTCTCCTTGGTCTCCAACAGCTCGCCATAGGTCCGAGTATGGCTCTCCTTAGCCTTTTTGGCCATATCTTCAGCCAGATTAGCGGCCGCCTTCGCAGCTGTGGCCCTAGCTTTCTCCTTCTCCACCATAAGCTCCAATCTGACACTCTTGGCCTCCTACTCACACTTCAAGCCCTCTACCCTCTCATAATCAGCCTTGGCCTCCTCAAGGAAAGCCTTAGTGGCACAGATAGGAGACTCTCTAACAACCCGAGACAAGGCAGCACTAAGATTAACCATCCGGATACTATTGCTTCATATAAAGTCGAGGTGGTGAAGGATTGACACGTTATCAGTAGGAACCCTGCCATAAGGAGCAATAAGTTTTGAAGCGAAAGCCACACCATCAAAGTCTTTAGCATCCAAATCATATGTCCCGACAGTCCTTGGCTTCTTAGGGGGAGGACCAGACGAAGTAGGGGAGGAGGCAGCACCAGAAGTCGCCAAGAGAGGCTCAGTAGGAACCGTCCGAACTCGAGGGGCCGGGATGACCTTCCTCGGACCCTGAGGGTCGGACTCCGGCTTCTTCGGAGGAACCTGGCTAGAACCCTCCCCCGACGCCTTGTTCTGAATATTTTGGGCGGCTACTGTTTTCTTGGTCTTTCTAAGGAACTTCATCGAATCAGAATGGACCACCATCTCTGAAAAGGAGAAAAAGAAACCATAAAAATGGTCACGCAATAGAGGAATACAAAAAATTCAGATGAATAATAAAAAAAGACTGCCTTGTAAAAAAGTCGGCCACTACCTAATTCGAAGTGAAGGAGAGTGGGATCTCCTAAAAACTTTTTCGTGTCCAGATGAGGAGGCTCTCCCCAGTGCTCCTTCAAGACACCTACAAAGGCCCTCTCTATCTCATCTAGACTCTCCCACGGGTACTTAAGAACTACAGTATCTTTCTAACACCAAAAGGGGAAGGTCGGTTCATTGTTCTTGTCCAAGAAAAAGGGGTGAACATCCTCAACAGCTCGGACTTTGAAATAAAAGTTCTTAAAATCTCGAAAAGAATCATCAAACATGGAAAAAACCTTCTTCCCTTGAGTAGCTCGAAAGGAGATCCCAGATGCCTTCTTCTTGGCTTCTCCCAGTTTTGTCAACACAAACAAATAAAGGAAGAGGGAAAGGGAAGGTCGGACACCCAATTTTTGACAAAACAATTGAAAGATCTTCATAAAAGCCCAAGAGTTCGGGTGAAGCTGCGAAGGGGCCACATTACAGTTCCACAGGATTTCGGTCTCAAATGCAGTAAAAGGAATGGTAATACGTAGCTGGGTAAAGAAATAGTCATAGGCATAGAAGAAAGGACGTTCTGCCTGACTTAAGGGAGGGAAACTAACCCTCTCCTTGGGGTCGGGCGACACCAGCTCATAGTTCTTCTCATCTTCCCCACTCCCACAAATCCTATGAAATCTCCTAAGCTTCTCACAATACTCTGGGTCAGCTACAGTAACACACATTAAGACTAAGGAATCTAACCAGTCAGCCATACCAGCAGGGACCTTTGTAGACATCTCGACAATATCTTTATGAGAAGACATAAGAAACTACACCTACAGCAAGGAAATAAAAGGAATGTCACCACCATAACAACTCGGATAGAATCAACAAAAGCAAAGCAAGCACACAGCAAATGAAAGGGTGCCCCAGGGTTCGCAAGAAACAAGAAAACCATCACCAAAACACAGGAACATCCTTTAGAGGCAATAAAGCAGATACAAAAAAAGAAGAACACGAGGAATCAAAACCCTAGCCCCTTCACCAAAAAAGAAAAAAGCCCGAATGCACGAGTGAAAACCAAAAAACCCCCAATGCCGACATTTCCGCAAACAAGCGGCAAAGATAAAATTTTCAACTTTCCTCAGAGAAACAAAAACATGCAATATCACTAGAAGTTCAAATAGAGGGAAATCACAGCCATCAGACAACCAAAAAATATGAAAGGCATAAAAAAGAAGTACCAACCTACGATGAAGAAAGGGACGATAGCAACAGACGCACAGCAAAAACACCAACAATCCGAGGGCGCCTCCCAAAAGCTCCAAAGAAGAAAAACTTGGGGCAAAATCGAAGGAAGCCAAACGAAAAAAGTTTTCTCAAGCAGAAAAACAGAAGAAAAAGGTAAGCTAGAAAAGTAAAAAACCCCCTTCTGTGATTTCAAACAAAGTTTAAAGAGAGGGAAAAAGAAATGGCAATACAAATAAATGCCCAATTAATAGGCTTTAAAAACGCTCGCGTGCTCCTAAGGAACTAACGTCCTTGAAAGCAGTGCCACAATTAAGGAGCTAAAAATGCTTCGCATTTAAACAAAACAATGCCAGAATCGCGTGCGAAGGAACTAATCAAACACAGCTGAACTGATGCTCGAGCACGACTTCCCAAAAAGTGGTCGAAGCTCGGAAGCACGACCTCGGGGAAGGGTCGAAGCTCAAGCAGGGGCACTGTTCATAGCCTGGACCAAACTATAAGGTCCAGGTCGGGCGAAGATAAAAGGACCGACCTCTTCAAAGGTCGTACCATTGCAACAAACTCTCATAAAGAGCTCGGACAAATCACGACAAGACCCAAGAAGGGCCCAAAGAGGCCCAAAATAAGGAGTCACCGCCCACTAGAAGGCGGCTAACCAAAAAGATGAGGATCTCACCTACAAAAGATAAGATAAGATAACAAACTTATCTTAGGGGAAGGTCACAAAACACTTCTATAAATACACTGGAGCACCCAGGTATAATTCATACTCCAATTCTACAAAAAACCTGCCTAAAGTCCGTACTGACTTAAGCATCAGAGTCTCTTGCAGGTACCACCCCCCTCCAGTGAACGAGGATCAGCAGCTCCTCCCTCTCCAACTGATCGAGCGTAGCAGTCTCGGCCGTACCAGAAGGTCTCGTCCTAGATCGATCTCTCCGTTTCAGGTAACCTCCGAAACAAATAGGTTACTTTCTAAGAAGAATACCTTAAAGGGAGATGAGACAGTGGTCCTGACCAAGGAATGCAGTGTAATAATTCAGAGCAAGTTACCAAGGAAGATGCCTGATCCAGGGAGCTTTCAGATTCTATGTACTATTGGAAACATAACCTTTGACAAAGCCTTATGTCATCTTGGTACAAGTATTAATCTAATGCCCTTGTCTGTGATGAAAAAGCCACAAATCCAAAAGGCACAGCCAACAAGGATAGCACTACAAATGGCAGACAAATCTCTGAGACAAGCACATGGAATAGTGGAGAATGTCTTGGTCAAGGTTGGAGAATTCTTCCTCCCTGCAGATTTTGTGATCCTTGATATGGGATAGGATGAAAATGACTCTATAATCCTAGGAAGACCATTCTTGGCCACTGGGAGAGCTCTGATTGATGTGAAAAAAGGTGAATTGGTTCTGAGGATGCATGAGAACTACTTGGTATTCAAGGTTTTTAGACCCTTACGTCACTTTGGTGAAAGAGGCACTTGCATGTGGAGTGAGCCCACTAATCCAAGTCTCCAAGGATCCTTGACTGAAGCAAAATAGAGTTCACAACTCAAACCTCCTTTGGTGGGAGCCAATACAATTTCCCCTGACATCAAACCTAAGTTTGGTGTTAGGAGGACATCATCCACCAAGGAGGGAGGTCCCAAGAAGAAAGTACCCAAGGGTTGGAGGAACAAGAAGATCCCCACTGATGATTTCTCACCAATAATGAAGGTGGTTTTTACTAAAAGTCCAATCCTGCCACACACAGTGAACATGATACTCTCTCTTGAGCATATAGAGTTAATACATGAGAATACAAAAAAGTGGTTCACAATGAGAGGTGAAGAGTTGAGGCTTTATGACCAACCTTCTCTGTAGTAGAGCTGACCGTCAAGCTAGTGACGGTAAATAAGCACTTTTTGGGAGGCAACCCAACCCTGAGTATCCTTTGGTTTTTCTTTCAGTTTGACTTCCATTTATTTTTTATCTTTATTCTTAGTTTTCCTTGGTTTTATGATGATTGTGGTCATGCAAAGTGTTTAAAATAGGAACAGAGGACTCTGGAGGAGAAACAAAACACCTTGGAGCACAGTCCACTCGAGTGTTCTGGCGCTAAATGCCAGGCTTGGCGTTCAGCACCAGAAGGCACACAATTTCATGGGTTCTACGTCGTTTGGGGGCGCTAAACGCGAGGGCGTTTAGTGCCTGTGTTAGAAGGCAGAAGCTGCTATTAAAAGCCAGGGAGGGCATTTAATGCCCTGGATGGCACAACTCTCAACGTTTTCATACCTCATAGGGCGCTAAATGCCACCTGGGCGTCTAGAACCAAGGCTCATCCTAAAAAAAAAACCAATTCTGGCATTAAACGCCAAGGGTGGTGTTTAACGCCCTAAATGGCATGTGCATGTCAGCGTTGGGGCGCTAAACACCAGCCGCCAGCAACACAGCATTGAATTTGAAGAAAGAGGGTTAAACGTGAGGAACGGTAAAATCAATGGGTCCCACAACATTTGACCGTTCTGATGCATGGAAACTTGTCCTTTAACAAATCTCCCTCGGCAAGTATACCGAATTGTCGTCAAGTAAAAACTCACAATAGAGTGAGGTCGAATTTCACAGGGATTGATTGGTCAAGCAACTTTAATTGGAAGAATGTTCTAGTTGAGCTAAGCAGAAATTGGGTTGAGAATTGCAGGAAATTAAATGGCGGGAAAGTAAATTGCAGAAAATAAAGGATGGAAGGTAAATTGCAGAATCTTAAATGGGGAAGGGGAGTTTAGCATGAAAGTAAATAGCAGAAAGTAAAGAGAATGGGTAAGATCAGAAATGGGGAGTTCATTGGGCTTGGGAGATGTTGCATTCTCCGGATCAAGTTTATTTTCATCTCTTCCTCAATCAATGCATTCATTGATCTCCTTGGCAATCTTAAGTGATTGAATTCCAATGCCTTGGGAATTCAATGTCTCAAATTAGATCAATAGCCAATTCCTTGGTCTAATTGCTCATGAGAAGAGATGAAGTGTGGTCACTGATTATACCACATGTATTTCCAAATCAAAGTATTGGGAGAATTATATGTCACCATATCCGCCCAAACCCCAATTTGGTCCAACATGAGAAAGCAATTCTAGCATGATCTCTTCATTCCTCTTCCAAGGTTCAGAAGAGATCCAAGTATGAATAACTTCTTTTCCAAGATAACTACTCAATTGGATAAAGATTGAAAGCTTTCTAGTAAAATCAAGAGAAAAGAGAGAAGAAGGATAATGAAAACTATTATTGATCCATCAAATTACAACAGAGCTCCCTAACCCAATGAAAGGGGTTTAGTTGTTCATAGCTTTGGGAAATGAAAGCAAAGATGGAGAGTACATTCTGAAAGTTAAACTAAATACAGAGAGTAATTCTAATAATGCCCAAAAGCTCCCCTTCTCTAGTTCAAAGCTCTCCTTATTTATACTATTCTTCTGATCTTCTAGTTGGCTCTTCAAGTCTTAGATATGGGCCTTTGGATCTATAGTTGAAGCAGTTATCTTCTTCAGTGGGCTTAGCTTTACTTGCAGCGAGAAAGTGTGAAGTAGGCAAGGATTCTAGCTTAGGACGTTAGTGGCGTTAACGTTAAGTGAAAGTGTAGGCTCGAGAACGTTAGTGACAATCACCTTTTTCACTAACGTTCCTAACCCAAGGATGCTCCACGTTAACTTCAATGTTAGTGGCATCAACGTGACCACTAACGTTGCCTCTTGGTCCTTCGCACACGTTATTGGGACTTTACTTTTCCAATAACGTTGAGAATCCTCCTTTCTTCCTACGTTAGAGTTCACGTTAGTGTGGCTAACGTGACCTTTAACGTAGGCTTGCCACATTTTCGAGAACATTAGTGACACTTACCTTAGTCACTAACGTTCCAAAATGCCCCTACTTCCCACATTAGATTTCACGTTAACTAGGTTAACGTGGCTTCTAACGTGGTATTGCTAGCCATCTCCAATGTTAGTGACAAAGATGAGTGTCACTAACGTTGGCTCATCATCCCTTTTACTCACGTTAGCTTTCACGTTAATGTAGTTAACGTGGGAGTTAATATGGCTCATAGTGGCTCATCCCAACGTTAGTGACAAAGGTGAGTGTCACTAACGTTGGCGATTCTTTGCTACCTCCACGTTAGAGTCCTCGTTAACTGAGTTAACGTGGCAACTAACGTGGCTCAAAGTGGCTTAGCTCAACGTTAGTGACAAAGGTGAGTGTCATTCTTTTGTTTCCCCACGTTAGAGTCCACGTTAACTGAGTTAACGTGGCTCTTAACGTGGCCAATATGAGCTTGGTCCATTGTTAGTGACAAAGGTGAGTGTCACTAACGTTGGCTTCATTTTCTTCTTCCACATTAATTTTGCGGCACAGAAGTTGGTGAATTAAAAATTGTTAAAATAGTTACGTTGCAAGTATAGTTCTTAACTCACCGAAAATCTGCCTATCAATTTAGAAATATGTCACAGAGAGTTTAAATTAAAAATTACTGGGCGTTTATGTCCCAGGTCGTCTCCCAACGAGTTGCAGAAAAGTGTGCTATTTCATTAATCAGATGTTCCAAGAAGTTGAGTTAAGTAGAGGGAAAATTAAACTGAGGAAAGTTAAATAATATGAATAAAAGCCTTGACTGGGAGTTGATTAGTTGGAATCTCTATCATTGATGGGATGATTCCAAGATTAATTTATAATTAATGGTTGTTCTGTTTAGTTATCTTTTACTAGGTAAAGGAAAGTCAAACAAGTTGGAATGCTAGATCTGTTCACGAGTTGCAACCCACTTAGTTCAAAGGGATTGGTGTTAGTGATTAGATAACAATCCAACAGTTAACCCAATTACAATTTTTCTTTCAATCCTTCCAACTCGAGAGTTCCTCTCAATCAACTCCCCATCAAGTGAGGAAACTACTCACTCATTGTAAATAATAAATCCATAACACATGAAAGGAAATTAAAAGAAGACATGATTATTGGAATGGAAAATAAATTAAAAGGGAAGAAATAATCCTTGTACTAAATAATCATGAAAGTATTCAAATGAAAAAATTGAACAAAGTAAAGAACATGGAAGAATAAAACCAAGTTAAGAGAACGAACTAGAATGACGAAGTCTTGATGGGGAAATAACTCTTCTCAATGTTCCAATGCTAAGACCAATTGAAAATTAAAATTATAAAACCTAGAGAGAAAAACCTAAAAGGAGTAAAACTAGATCTAAAACTCCCCACTGTTTAGAATGAATGTTGTCTTTTGTTTCTGCATATTCTCTGGCTCTAGTCTGCTGTTCCGGGCCGAAAACTGGGTCGAAATAAGGTCCAAAATCGCCCCCAGCGAATTCTGCAGATTATGCAAATCGCACATGTCACGCGATCGCGTCATCCATGTGGACGCGTCATTTGCGCTTTTCCTTGCCACGCTTTCGCGTCGTCCACGCTACCGCGTCGCTTGAGCTTTTCCAATCCGCGCGGCCGCGTGAGCCAGGCGGCCGCGTCACTCCGAATTGCTCTCCTTCACGCGGTCGCATGAGCCATGCGACCGCATCACTTCTCGCTGGTTATCTCCTCAAATTCTTGTGTTCCTTCCATTTTTGCTAGCTTCCTCTCCAATCTCCAACTCATTCATGCCCTATAAAGTCTGAAACACTCAATACACAGATCACGGTATCGAATGGAATAAAGGAGAATTAAAATTACATAATTAAAGTCTCTAGGAAGTAGTTTTCAAACATGTTATAAATTCAGGAAAGAATTATAATTTCATGCTAATTTAATGAATAAGTGGGTAAGGATCATGATAAAACCACACAATTAAGCACAATATAAACCATAAAATAGTGGTTTATCAACCTCCCCACACTTAAACATTAGCATGTCCTCATGCTCAATTGAAGGAGACAAGGAAATAAGTACGAACATGTAGAAACTCATGAAATGCAATGCAAGCCTATATATATATAAATAAATGCAACTATATGATTCTTGCCCACTTGATCAAAAGTAAATAAGCTCTTCAAAATAATTACAAATCAAATTCCACTAATTCTATCATTATAAAATAAAACAGATAAAAGTGCAAGAAGATAGCTCATGAAAGCAGGGAACATGAAAATTCAATCATTGAACCCTCACTGATAATGTATGTACGCTCTAATCTCTAGTGTATAGGGTAATCACTCTATCCTTCTCTAATCATGCTTTCTAACTTTTGTTCTTCTCCTAACCAATCAACAACAGTTAATATACCAATGCAAACATCATGAGGTCTTTTCAAGGTTGTAATGCGGCTAAGGTACAGGTAGGGGTATACATTTGGTCAAGTGAGCTAATAAATTGAATCTTTAATTAACCCAAGCTTCAACGCAACCTATATACTTTTAATGTAATCTTAAAGTTCATACCTAGCTACCCAGAATTCCCTTTTTCTATTCATACTCATGTATCAACTTTATATTTGATTCTATCATATGTGCATTGATCTTTGAATTCTGAATTTAACATTGGGGTAATTTTGTCCCCTTAAAATATTTTTTTTTGACATTAAAATAAATATGTCTTATCAATGCACATAGATTTTTAATTCTTATAGTTTCACATGAGTAGGTATCCAAATTCCCATTAAATTCTCATGACACATTTCCTTAACAACTTTTGTTCCCACAATTTCCCATACTTAACTAGCACACACAATTCTATCTTAAGCTAACCAAAGATTCAATTTGGGATATACAATTGTTTTTCAGCTTAAGGTTAGTAATGTGGTAAAATATAGAACAAATGGGATTTAAAGGCTCAAAGTGGTTAACAAAGGTAATTGAAAAAGTGTAGGCTTAATTTGGATAAGTGAGTTTAAACAAATAATGACCTCAATCATGTGCAAGCATGTAAATATAATAAATATTGGACATATAAGATAAAACAAAATATAGATTACAATCATAGAGAAGTAAACACACAAGAATGAAATAATTATGGTTAAATAATGTAACCATACATAAAGGCTCAAATCTTTCACAGATTGTGTGTTCTTTAGCTCAAATATCATGTTCCAAATACAACTCAAGCAAATTTATCATAAAATTTTGAAAAATTAGTGAAATTTTGTTCCAAAGATAGAGTCTTAAAAGAAACTTATTGTCTTTTCAATCAAGTAGAACATGCATGCAACTATCCTAACCAATGCAATTTATTCTATTCTATAAAAGAAAGAAAATCTAACTAAAATATCCTAATTATTGGTGCTAGGGAAAAGAAATTACCTCCGGAAGTCAGGTACTGACCGACCTCCCCACACTTAAGGCTTTGCACCGTCCTCGGTGCCGTCTGTCAGGAACAGGGGTGGGCTGGTGGCAGTATCTCCACAGTCGGGACCATTATGGCTCCTTGTGCTGGTAAAAGAAGTGGAGTCCGGGGTATCCGAGTCCCTGAAGTGTCCCTTGAGTAGCTCCTTGAGGTGTTTGAATCGGCGCTCATTATGGCGCTCTCTCATCTTTGCTTTCTGTTCTTGCCGATCCAACCTTTCGATTATCTGTTGGAGCAATTCATCAGTTGTAGGTGCTTGTGGTGTTGAAGAAGGATTATCTTCAACTGGAGTAGTAGGAAGGCTTGTAGTGGCTGCTGGGAGTCTGAGGTATTTCCCGTTAGGGACATACTGATCAGCCCGTGGAAGCACGGCTTTGGTGTCCCCAGCTCTGTAGGAGACTCCGGCTGCTGAGACAAGATTTGAGACCAAGGCGGGAAAAGGTAAGTTGCCGGCAATTTGTACGTGTCTCATAGCATTCCGGATATGTCTTGAGAGATGCAGAGGTTGGTCTGTAAGGATGCACCATAGTAGAACAACCATGTCCGCAGTTAAGGAGGACTCATGAGTGCTCGGAAAGACGTAATGGGACATGATCTGTGCCCAGACGCGAGCCTCCAAGGTAAGTACTGAAGCCAAGATTCCCTTAGGGCGGGTACGGTGGTATCCGTAGATCCAACGGCTGCCAGGTAATGCAATAACTCCGAGAACGGAGTCCCAGTCAAATTGGTACCTCTGGCGCTTAAGTGCGGCTTCTTGGAAGGCGTCCATTCCTTCTGGAATAGGGGGAAGGCTCAGAGCTTGCTGAATGGCCTCTTCTGTGATGGGGACTTGCTTCTGCCGGACATAAACAGACTGCAAGGTTGGCATGTAGAAGTTAGAGTAGAACTCAACTACCCAAGAAAGATTGACCTGCCTTGGCTGTCTCCGTAGGAAACCTCATTGTCTTCGTTCAATTTGAGGCTCAACAAAGGAAGCAATATTGGACGGGAGGATGAGAAAGTATTCATTGTTATAGTTTCTTTCTGCCAGGATAGGGAACATCTGCTCACAGTAGCGATTGGGAAATCGCGCAGTGTCCTTTGCTGGAAAGGCTTTCTCCTTTTCATCAACCTTTATTATCCTCTTAACTCTTTTTGTTGAGGGCTTGACTGCGGTTGAAGAAGGCTCTGCCACTAATGCTCTTTTAGTTCCTCTTCTTGCTAGTGGTTTGGAAGTAGCTTTCTCTTTTCCTTTCTTGGTGGCCATCCTGAAAGAAGGGGAGAGAAATTAAATTAAATTCAAAGAGATATACAGCAAGGAAGGAAACGAAAAAGAGGGTGATGGATGCATATTAAGATATATTGACATTATCACATGCTCGCGAGTACATGTGAAAAGCCAACAATGGAAAATAGCTAGTGCATATAAAGACAAGTGACTGCAAGGTGTTTATTGGCATGCCGGCAAAGGGCATGAGTAGCATAGACCAAGCAATACTTTGTAACAAACCATCACGTTTCTATTGACAATTAAATTCAATTAATACAATAGTAAAGGAAAGTTGTGAAAAGCAAGCATTGAATAGTATAACAACATAGAAAGTGCATAATGCCATTTGAGCTTTTTCACAAACACATAGCATGCATGGTGAATAAGATATAGAAAATATGAAGGTGAACATGCAAGCAATCCCTTAAATAGAATAAAAATAATTGTCAAACAATTTGCAACAATCCACAAGCATATAATGAGGGATAATGACTCAAAATACATAATTAAAAATTTTCTAATACCATGTAAAAAGGAAAAGAAAAAGAAAGAAAATATGAATAATGAAAAGAAAAAAAAAGGAAAGAAAAGAAAATACATATAAAATAATAAGAATGATAGAAAAAGAAAGAGGGAGGAAGGAAATAGAACCTTGGTAGTGGAGGTGAGAAAAAGAGTGATAGGTGGGATAGAAGGAAGAAGGGAGAAGGAAGAAATAAGGAAGGAAAAGAAAAATTAGGATTTGGAGGAGAGAAAGATAAGATATGTGGCAATTTTTGGTTGAGCTGTGCGGCGCATGCGACGCGGCCGCGTGAGGCACGGGTTCGCGTGGATGCGTTTCATGTATGGTGACGCGATCGCGTCGGTCACGCGGTCGCGTGACCCATGTTATGCTTCTGGTGTGAGTGCAGCCTCGCACCAGCACAACTCTCTGTTCAATTAAATTTAATTGCCAAAATTGGGACGGCGCGATCGCGTGGGTCACGCGATCGCGTGAGTGTGTGCCAGAAAATGAATGACGCGGCCGCGTCGGCGACGCGGTCGCATGATAAGGATTGTGCTTCCAGCACCAATCCAGCATCACTCTCGCACAATATTTCATTGTGCACTCTTTTACATCGAAAACTCAGGGCACGCGGCCGCGTGGAAGGCCATGATTAAAAATTGATGGGGCACAGAAGTTGGTGAATTAAAAATTGTTAAAATAGTTACGTTGCAAGTATAGTTCTTAACTCACCGAAAATCTGCCTATCAATTTAGAAATATGTCACAGAGAGTTTAAATTAAAAATTACTGGGAGTTTAAGTCCCAGGTCGTCTCCCAACGAGTTGCAGAAAAGTGTGCTATTTCATTAATCAGATGTTCCAAGAAGTTGAGTTAAGTAGAGGGAAAATTAAATTGAGGAAATTTAAATAATATGAATAAAAGCCTTGACTAGGAGTTGATTAGTTGGAATCTCTATCATTGATGGGATGATTCCAAGATTAATTTATAATTAATGGTTGTTCTGTTTAGTTATCCTTTACTAGGTAAAGGAAAGTCAAACAAGTTGGAATGCTAGATCTGTTCACGAGTTGCAACCCACTTAGTTCAAAGGGATTGGTGTTAGTGATTAGATAACAATCCAACAGTTAATCCAATTACAATTTTTCTTTCAATCCTTCCAACTCGAGAGTTCCTTTTAATCAACTCTCCATCAAGTGAGGAAACTACTCACTCATTGTAAATAATAAATCCATAACTCATGAAAGGGAATTAAAAGAAGACATGATTATTGGAATGGAAAATAAATTAAAAGGGAAGAAATAATCCTTGTACTAAATAATCATGAAAGTATTCAAATGACAAAATTGAACAAAGCAAAGAACATGGAAGAATAAAACCAAGTTAAGAGAACGAACTAGAATGACGAAGTCTTGATGGGGAAATAACTCTTCTCAATGTTCCAATGCTAAGACCAATTGAAAATTAAAATTCTAAAACCTAGAGAGAAAAACCTAAAAGGAGTAAAACTAGATCTAAAACTCCCGACTGTGTAGAATGAATGTTGTCTTTTGTTTCTGCATATTCTCTGGCTCTAGTCTGCTGTTCCGGGCCGAAAACTTGGTCGAAATAAGGTCCAAAATCGCCCCAGCAAATTCTGCAAATTATGCAGATCGCATATGTCACACGATCGCGTCATCCATGCGGACGCGTCATTCGCGCTTTTCCTTGCCACGCGTTCGCGTCGTCCACGCTACCGCGTCGCTTGAGCTTTTCCAATCCGTGCAGCCGTGTGAGCCATGCGGCCGCATCACTGCAAATCGCTCTCCTTCGCGTGGTCGCGTGAGCCATGCGACCGCATCACTTCTCGCTGGTTATCTCCTCAAATTCTTGTGTTCCTTCCATTTTTGCTAGCTTCCTCTCCAATCTCCAACTCATTCACGGCATCGAATGGAATAAAGGAGAATTAAAATTACATAATTAAAGTCTCTAGGAAGCAGTTTTCAAACATATTATAAATTCAGGAAGGAATTATAATTTCATGCTAATTTAATGAATAAGTGGGTAAGGATCATGATAAAACCACACGATTAAGCACAATATAAACCATAAAATAGTGGTTTACCACGTTAACTACCACGTTAATGTAGTTAACATGGCAATTAACATGGGCTATGATGGCTTCGAGGATGTTATTGGCGATTACTTTTCTCATTAACGTTGCAAGCTAGCTCCCCTTCCACGTTAGAGGTCACATTAGTTAGACTAACGTGGCTGCTAACGTGGTTCTTCCTTGCTTCCTTTGTCCTGAAATCAAGCAATAAAGTGCATCAAAGTTCTAGTCCAAGTTATGGGACATGCATCATTTAATTTGTCATTCAATTCATGCATAATTCTCATGAATTCATATAAAAATCACAATGTTAGCCTGAATCAAGATGTAAGTGAAATTCTACCCAAAACTTGCTTATTTCCTAAGAAAGTGCATGAAACTACCCTAAAACCATAAAGAAAAGGTCAGTGAAACTGGCCAAAATGCCCTGGCATCACAACACCAAACTTAAAGCTTGCTTGTCCCTAAGCAAGCACTGGAACAAGAGAATGATGAATGAAATGACAAGATAAATGAATCATTATTGTGAAAGTCATATTCCTGGTTTTATGGGGTTTCATGCATAGCAACTTAGGTTCATTCCTTTACTGGCTTTCAGACCTTTATCATGCCTTGGAATACTCACTTGATTGCACCCTTTGAGACTTTTATTTATTGATCCATTTGTCTTTCCAAGGTTCATTTCTTCCTTAGGCTGAGTGTTCTGTGAGTGGGCGACTCTTTAAGATAAGTTTTCAACCAACGCTCCCGAACCAGTTGGTTCAAGGTGCTAGGTGTTGAAACACCCCTAAGGACTTACTCCCTCAAGTCTCTCTCCCCCATACATGCACACCACAGGCACATGGTTTGTTATTTTCTTCCCTTGAGGTCTTGGTGTCCAGCACCTCTTTGGGTTACTAAATGTTCTGTAGCAAGGTTGCTCTTGATAGTGGATTTTCAGTTGATAATCCCGGGTTAGTTAACCCAAGTTACCAAGTGATGAAGCACTCCTAAGAACTTATTCATCCAAGCAGATCCTTGGTACAAGAGCACCACAGAAACATCCCTCAAGATTCAAGCCCTTGGTGCCTAGCCTTATTCTTTATTAACTTTTCTTTCTTTTTCAACTCTTATTGTTCTTTTCCTTTTTCTTATTAGGATCTTATTATTTAGCTAGTCTCATGGGGTGTGTTTCAAGCATATGATTTAGGACAGATAGTTGCCTTCCCACCTTGTTGGTGAACCAACTTAGCTAAGTGATTACTACACCACAAATCTAAGAACTTACTCCACAAATTGAACTTCACTCTGGTCTTTCATAACATCTCTTTTTATTTATCTTAAAAAGGACAAGCATACAATAAGCAAGATGGAATTGAAAACAGGCAATTTGACTAGCAATCATAGACCTAAGCAAGGAGAATACTAAAAACAGAATTGAAAATTCTAAACTACCATGGAAGCATGTTCTATTTCATACATGATTTTCCTTATTTAAAACTTGAAAAAGATGGGACAATAAGGGAACTCCACCACTTTTTACTCATGGGGTTGCTCCTGCTCTCCTTCTTGCTTGTCCTCTTTGCGTCCACTTGTACTTCCTTGTATCCGTGCTAGTCTGGCTCTTTTCCAGTCTTCAAGTGCCTTCCTTACTGATTCATGACTCTTCTCCACCCTTTCTCTTTCTTCTCGTGCTAACTCATCCTTCACTTCGTCATATTTTGTGATTCCCAGATGTACTATAGGTAGCTGTCCGACTAAGTATCCGAGCCTGGCTAGCATGTTTACATGATTTTCACTTTCACTCATGTAAACCCCTTCAAAGAATGCCCTGTGCTCGTCAAAGAGTTCTGCTTGTTCTATTTGTTTTCGATGCATCTCATGTATGTGTGCACCTTGATGTGCTTTGATGTTGATTAGCTTCTGGATAGATTCTTTTTGTCTATTTTGCCTTTGTTCTATCCTGTGGAAGGATTCACCCTATTGTTTTCCTTGTTCCAATTGTTGCTCCATCATTTGCTTCTGCCACTCCCCTTGTTGAATCATCCATCTCGAGAGCAATTCCTCTTGATGGCCCATCATCTGTAATTGAAGCTCCTTCTGTGCCTCTTGATTCTCCCAATATTTCCTAGATAAGCCATCAATGGCTTCTTGTAATTGGTGCATATTCAAGGTGGCTACGGCTTGCTCCTCTGGGTTTTGCCCTTCTACATTTTGCTGGGCTACCCTCTTTCTTATCCTTCGTTGAGGTAGGGGAGATGTAACAGCATGCATACGCCGGACAGTAATTGGGATACCAACTTTTATCCATTCGGGGTTTCATCTTCAAACACTACCCCGGCCTTGTCACACAGTCGGAAAATGGTGCTGGGATAGCCTAGCCTTCCTCCAGAATCACTTTTCTCAGCCATCTTCCTAATGCCTTGGGCTATGAGCTCGTGCACTTTGATCTCTCCCCCTTTAAGTATGCATTGCACCATTGTTGCTCTCTTAAGATTCACCTCTGAATTTTTTCCGGCAGAAAGGATGGATCTCCTTACAATTTTGAACCATCCCTTTGCTTCAGGGTTGAGGTCACCTCTTTTAATAAATTTGGGTTTTCCATTGGGATCTCTCATCTAGTCTGCCCCTTGTATGCAGATATCTTTCACAATCTGGTCATAATTAGGATTACCATCTATTTGAGATTAATAACTCTCTTCCTCAAATGGTATAGTTCATAGCTTCAGCACTCTCATGATGCTCATGGGACTAAAATCCACCGTCACTCCTCTCACAAAGCTTATATAAGACTCCTCTTTCTTATCATACCTCACTGCATTTGCGTAGAACTCTCTCACGAGCGTTGCATTTATTCTTGTGGTGACCGGATCGGTGAGGAGCTCCCATATTCTCTTTTCTACCTTCTCTGTGATTTCGGGGCACTCAGTTTTCTTGACTTGAAAGCCTAGCTCATATATGATCTCCTTATCAGCCATCCATCCAAATTGGAGTGCATGATAAAAAGTTCTAAACTTCTTTTCATCGAAAGGGTGTTGCTCCATAGGCTCCTTCCCCTTTTTTCTTTTAGAGCTTGATGATGCCATGAGTGATTTTTGGAAAGTGAAGGTGTTGAGGTTAGTGACGAGTGGTGGAATTCGGTTGGGTTTGGATAGGGTGTGGCTTGGAGAGTTGTACGTCGAGAGTGAGAAGTTTGAAGAAGTGGTTGCTGGAATGTGAAGGGAAGTACGGACTAGGACTCACTTATATAGAGAAGTGGTGAGTGAATAGAAGGTGTGGATTGATGGGGTGGTTGTGTGATGGACGGATGGGGTTTAGCATGGGATGAGCACAAGGATCATCAACTTTATGCAATCCCCTTGGAGACACTTGTACAGTCCTCTCCTTTTGTGGTAGCCGAACCCTTCAACTGTCCCATCAATTCTTCTATAAAATAAAAGAAACGTGATTCAAAGAAAACTTGTGGAAAGTGGCGGCAAAATTAAAAGAATAACTACTTTTTAAAGTTTTTGTTTCTAACTACTAAGTGCTGTTCATGAGTGCACACCAACTGACTAACTTAACATCCATGTATGCAACATTGGCAACACCAAACTTAGTTTGGTGCCATGTGGTGTAAAAGATTTGTTCAAGGCCCCTAAGAGTGACATGATATGGGTTACATTTATGTTCTCTTAGTGTGCCTTGAACACCAAACTTGTTCCTCACTATATGTTGTACAGAAGGATTCATTCAAGTGCATGTCAAGTTGAGTTGAAATCCCTGTACCTTACTTTATTAACTACTTTTAAAAGCATGTAAAATATGGGTTGCCTCCCATGAAGCGCTTCTTTAGCGTCACTAGCTTGACGTTCTGCCTTTGTCATGGTGGTTGGTAATGCTTCAGATCTTCCCCTCTTGCAGTAAACCTATATTAACATGTGGAGAGAACTTGGTTGATGGTGAAAACCTTAGGTAACTGAGATGGGATGGTGGGGAGATGAGGTGGGATATCTAGGAAGTAAGCTGAGATCACTTTATCCCCTGGAGAGAAATCTTTTGTAGGGATCTTTTTATTCCTCCATCTCCTTGGTACTTTCTTCTTTGTTTCTTTTGCTGTTATCCTGCTCTTTGTGGTCTCTTTCCCTAGGGAGATTTTGTTGATGGTCTCATATGATTCTGGTGGTTTTGACTCCACTTGAGTTTCCTTTAGCTGTGACAGCTGCTGATTCTCTTGTTCATCACCCAAAGGAATTCCAGGGTGTAGAGCTTATGTTTCAATGCTTTTTTCTCCCACCATTGCTCTGTCATGCTCTGCCCTTAGTTCCTTGCCTTCCTGACTTGCTTCTTGTGAGAGCTTGAAGACGTTGAAGGTGAGTTGTTCATCATGTATCCTCAGTATTAGCTCTCCTCGCTCCGCATTTATGAGTGCTCTGGCTGTAGCTAAGAATGGTCTTCCCAATATGATTGGGTGAAGGTGACTTTCTTCCATTTCCAGTATGAGAAAGTCTGTGGGAAGGAAGTAGTTCCCAACCTTCACCAGCACGTTTTCAACCACTCCAATTGCTTGTTTTTGTGTTTTGTCTGCCAGCCTGATGACTACGTCTGTGGGCATCAGCTCATTGATTTGCAGCCTCTTCATAAGGGATAAAGGCATTTAGTTGATGCTTGCTCCCAGATCACAGAGTCCTTTGTCAAACATTGTTTCTCCTATGGCACAGGGGATGTGAAAACTCCCTGGGTCCTTCCTTTTTGTAGGCAGCTCTGGTTGAATGAGAGCACTGCACTCCTTGTTCATCACTATGATTTGTCCTCCCTTGAGTGAGCTTTTCCTGGTCAGCAGCTCCTTCATATACTTGATGTATGAGGGCATTTGTTGGAGAGCCTTGATGAATGGTATGTTTACATGGAGGGATGCAAATATGTCAAGAAACCTTGAGTATATTCTCTTCTCTACACCACCATTTAGTAATTAGGGAAAAGGGTGCATAGAGCCTCAGCAACTCTTTCTGCGTAATTGTGGTTTCCTGAGGATTCTCTTCCTGCTTTCCTGCTGATGTAACTTCAGATTGTTCTGATGGTTTGCTCAGCTCTTCCTCAGTCTCCTTATCACTTATAGTAACCATCTTGCAATCTTCCCATCTGACTTTCTTTGCTTCACCTCTCGAATTTTTTTCTGTGTCACTTGGGAAGCTATCAGTAGGTGTGGGAATCTTCTCAGATAGGTATCCCACTTGAAATTCCAGCCTTTTGATGGTGTCTCCCTGATTCTTGATATTGGCTCGCACCTCCTCTTTGAACACCTTGTTATCTTGAATTTCCTTGCATATGCCTTCAAGTAGGGTTTCAATCCTGGAGAGTCTATCTTCAGATGATGGTGAGTTGAGATTGGAGGGGTGAGAAGGGCCATTTTTACTTTGGTATGGATGTTGAGGTGTGTTGTTAGGTGGGTGCTGATATGATCTCTGTGTGGAATGTTTGTGAGTTGCATTGTTGCTGGGGTTGTGGCGTCTCTGATCTTGGCCTTGATCCTATTGATTTCCCCACCCAAAGTTTGGGTGGTTCCTCCAACCAGGATTATATGTTTTGGAGTATGGGTCATGGTGCTGCCTGGGTGAATTTCCAATGTAGTTGGCCTGTTCCTGATCACCCTCTGCCTCTTCATTCACTCCTTCTTGAGTTGCTGCTGAAGTGGTGATTGCTGCTACTTGATTCCTCTCCATCTTCTTGGTGAGGTCAGCTAATTGCTTGGTAATCATCTTGTTTTGAGCTAGCAGTGTATCTACGTTGTTCAGCTCCATCACTCCTCTAGTGTTGCCTCTTTCAGAAGTATAGAAATAGTCATTCTCAGCTACAGTCTTATTGATATCTATGGCTTCTTCAATGGTCTTCTTCTTGTTCAGAGATCCCCTGGATGAGTGGTCTACTACCTTCTTTGATTCATATGAAAGACCTTCATAGAAAATGTGCAACTGCATCCATTCATTGAACATATCTGGCGGGCATCTTCTTGTCAGGTCCTTAAACCTCTCCCATGCTTCATATAGAGTCTCACCATCTTGCTGCCTAAAGGTTTGTACCTCAGCTCTCAACCTGTTGATCCGTTGAGGAGGATAGAATCTTGTCAAGAATTTGTTCACCACATCTTCCCAGGTTGCTAAACTCTCCTTTGGAAAGGATTCCAGTCATTTAGATGCTTTGTCCTTGAGTGAGAAAGGGAACAGAAGTAGTCTATAAGTATCAGGATGAACACCATTAGACTTCACAGTATCGTATATCCTCAGGAAGGTGGTTAGATGTTGATTGGGGTCTTCTTGGACACTTCCTCTGAATGAACAATTGTTCTGAACAAGGGTGATGACCTGTGGCTTTAGTTCAAAGTTGTTGGCATGTATGGTTGGCCGTTGGATGCTACTTCCACAGTTTCCTGGGTTTGGATTGATGTAAGAACCCATAACTCTTCTCTCTTGCCCAGCCTGATGTGCTGGACCTTCTCGGCCATGGTTGTGAGCCTCTTCTTCATGATGGTTCTCCATATTCTCATCCATATCTGGTTCAAAGTACTCCTCCTCCTCCTCAGCACCAACTACTCTCTTTCCTCTTGCTTCCCTCCTTAATATAAGGAAGGCCCTCTCAGGTTCAGAATCAAAGGAAGTTGAAGCCCCGCTTCTTCTACCTGTCATACAACCAACAAGGCAAAAGCAAGAAAGATAGATGCAGATAGTAATTTCTACAGAAATGCTGTTAGTGTGAGTGATGTAATATATCAAACAGTTAGTGGGTTAGTGACTGAATTATAAACAACTAAGAAAAATGGGTAGGGGAAAGGGAAGAAAATAACTGAACAGAAAGTAAATTACTCAAATGAACTTAAATCAAACAAAATAAAAACAAATGCTCAATCTAGTTATCCACCAATTTAATCATTGTTGATACAAAATCAATCCCCGGTAACGGCGCCATAAACTTGATGCACGAAAACTTGTCCTTTAACAAATCTCCCTCGGCAAGTATACTGAATTGTCGTCAAGTAAAAACTCACAATAGAGTGAGGTCGAATCCCACAGGGATTGATTGGTCAAGCAACTTTAATTGGAAAATGTTCTAGTTGAGCTAAGCAGAAATTGGGTTGAGAATTGCAGGAAATTAAATGGCGAGAAAGTAAATTGTAGAAAATAAATGACGAAAGGTAAATTGCAGAATCTTAAATGGGGAAGGGGAGTTTAGCATGAAAGTAAATAGCAGAAAGTAAAGAGAATGGGTAAGATCTGAAATGGGGAGTTCATTGGGCTTAGGAGATGTTGCATTCTCCGGATCAAGTTCATTTTCATCTCTTCCTCAATCAATGCATTCATTGATCTCCTTGGCAATCTTAAGTGATTGAATTCCAATGCCTTGGTAATTCAATCTCTCAATTCAGATCAATAGCCAATTCCTTGGTCTAATTGCTCATAAGAAGAGATGAAGTGTGGTCACTGATTATACCACATGTATTTCCAAATCAAAGTATTGGGAGAAGAGAAAGTATAGGGAGCCAATGACCTAAGCGTACAATGTGTACAATGAAGGTTTATAAAGTATTAGAGATATGATTATTAGTGTTACATTATCTTGTCAGCTTACGCTTTTGGGATGAGTGGTTTCAGGACATGGTATTAGAGTTGCAAATCCGGAAGGTCAAGAGTTCGAACCTTGGTGAACCCAAAATTAGCTTTTTATAACATGAGATGTTTATTATCCCTGGTATCCGAATGGTTATTCTGGATAGTATAGGTGGTATTCGGATGGTTATTTTGGATAGTATAAGTGATTTTAGTCCATTGTACACATTGTACGCTTAGGACATTGGAAAGTAATTCTAGCATGATCTCTTCATTCCTCTTCCAAGGTTCAGAAGAGATCCAAGTATGAATAGCTTCTTTTCCAAGATAACTACTCAATTGGATGAAGATTGAAAGCTTTCAAGTAAAATCAAGAGAAAAGAGATAAGAAGGATAATGAAAACTATTATTGATCCATCAAATTACAACAGAGCTCCCTAACCCAATGAAAGGGGTTTAGTTGTTCATAGCTCTGGGAAATGAAAGCAAAGATGGAGAGTACATTCTGAAAGTTAAACTAGAAGTGCAGAGAAAGTAAAATACAGAGAGTAATTCTAATAATGCCCAAAAGCTCCCCTTCTCTAGTTCAAAGCTCTCCCTCTTTATACTATTCTTCTGATCTTCTAGTTGGCTCTTCAAGTCTTGGATATGGGCCTTTGGATCTTGAGTTGAAGTAGTTATCTTCTTCAGTGGGCTTAGCTTTACTTGCAGTGAGAAAGTGTGAAGTAGGCAGGGATTCTAGCTTAGGACGTTAGTGGCGTTAACGTTAATTGAAAGTGTGGGTTCGAGAATGTTAGTGACAATCACCTTTTTCACTAACGTTCCTAACCCAAGGATGCTCCACGTTAACTTCAACGATAGTGGCATCAACGTCACCACTAACGTTGCCTCTTGGTCCTTCGCACACGTTATTGGGACTTACTTTTTCCAATAACATTGAGAATCCTCCTTTCTCCCTACGTTAGATTTCACGTTAGTGTGGCTAACATGACCTTTAACGTAGGCTTGCCACATCTTCGAGAACGTTAGTGACACTTACCTTTGTCACTAACGTTCCAAAATGCCCCTACTTCCCATGTTAGAGTTCACGTTAACTAGGTTAACGTGGCTTCTAACGTGGTCTTGCTAGCCATCTCCAATGTTAGTGACAAAGGTGAGTGTCACTAACGTTGGCTCATCATCCCTTTTACTCACATTAGCTTTCACGTTAATGTAGTTAATGTGGGAGTTAACGTGGCTCATAGTGGCTCATCCCAACGTTAGTGACAAAGGTGAGTGTCACTAACATTGGCGATTCTTTGCTCCCTCCATGTTAGAGTCCACGTTAACTGAGTTAACATGGCAACTAACGTGGCTCAAAGTGGCTTAGCTCAACGTTAGTGACAAAGGTGAGTGTCACTAACGTTGTTCATTCTTTTGTTTCCCCATGTTAGAGTCCACATTAACTGAGTTAACGTGGCTCTTAACGTGGCCAATATGAGCTCGGTCCAATGTTAGTGGCAAAGGTGAGTGTCACTAACGTTGGCTTCATTTTCTTCTTCCACATTAACTACCACGTTAATGTAGTTAACGTGGCAATTAACGTGGGCTATGATGGCTTCGAGGACGTTATTGGCGATTACTTTTCTCATTAACGTTGCAAGCTAGCTCCCCTTCCACGTTAGAGGTCACGTTAGTTAGACTAACGTGGCTGCTAACGTGGTTCTTCCTTGCTTCCTTTGTCCTGATATCAAGCAATAAAGTGCATCAAAGTTCTAGTCCAAGTTATGAGACATGCATCATCCAATTTTTCATTCAATTCATGCATAATTCTCATGAATTCATATAAAAATCACAATGTTAGCTTGAATCAAGATGTAAGTGAAATTCTAGCCAAAACTTGCTTATTTTCTAAGAAAGTGCATGAAACTACCCTAAACCCATAAAGAAAAGGTCGGTGAAACTGGCCAAAATGCCCTGGCATCACGTTCCATTCACACTCCCCCACTCCTTCTTTCTCTATACCCACCTTTCCATCCCTATTTAATCCCCCTTTCACCAACCACACCTCCCATCACCCTACCATATCCCATCAATCCCACAAAATCTCTCTTCCCGATACCTCAACCGTTGCTCCCCCTCCCCATTCAATTAAATTTCCATTTTTTTACTTATCCCATTGATGAATCCATATTTAATGAGGTATTTTGGTTTGATTTGAGTGGATTTCATCATATAAACCCACATTTAGTCACCTAAATAGCATGCTTTTGTATTTTCTGTCTAAATTATGCCTAAATGTGAAAACATATATTTTTGTGCTTAAAATAGTGATTTTAATCCCACTTTTATGCCATTCGATGCCATTACATCTTTGTTGAGTGATTTTAGGTCCTAGAGACAAGTTTGGCAAGGCAAAAGTAGAAGGAAGCATGTACAAATGGAGAACGCATTTAGAAAACAAAGGAGAAGCACACAGCCATGTGTGCATATGCACAACTCCCTGTGCGTACGCACAAGAGGAAATTTCACCCATGTGTGCATACGCACACACCTGTGCGTATGTGCGTACGCACAAGTACCAGCACGTGACTTCATTAAAAAGTCACGTGGCTCGCATTTCTAGAGGCTTTTTGGCCCATTTCTGCTGGCTTGGAGCATATAAGGAGGCTAGCAACACAACATACACTACCATATAAGATAGAATACATTTTAGGAGTAGTTTTAGGATAGTTTAGTTTAGGTTTTCTCTCAAATTTCCTTAGGTCTAGTTAGGGTTTGTAGCATTTTATACTTCAATTTTGATTTTAGATTTTGCTATCTCATTATAAGTATTTCTTTAATTTCTTTAATTTCTCTTTTATTACACTACTTGGTCTACACTTTCATATATTTTCATTTCCTTTGTTAATATATATATAGTTTTGCAATTTTGAGTTTTGGTTAAAGAATTTGATGTTAGATGGTTTTTATATGTTTGTTTGAGTTGCTTTTATTGATTTTGATCATTTGTGATTCATAGCTTTCATTATTTTTCTAATTTTGCCATGTTTTATGATTATGCACTCTATGTGTTTGATGAAATGTCAATTTTAGTTATGGGGTAAATTTCCACACCTGGCTTGGGGAAATGAGTGTATGGATGACTTGAGTCATAATGTCCAACATTTAGTGATAATTCTTGGGTTGTTAGTTATTATTGTTTTCACTAACGCTATCTTCTTACTAAGGTAATTAGTAAGTTAGCTAGGATTTGTGGATTAATAACAATTATGCTCACTTAACCTATCCTTCGATGTTAATGGTTGATTTAGTGAGATTAATCCATCATAATTATCATAGTTGTGGTTATAGCAAGGAAGGGATTCCATAACGCATCCCATGTCAAGGTTCCATTTATGTTTTGAACCACTTTTCCATCACATTATAGCAATTACTTATCTATATTACATATATAGTTCTCTCATTCCTTTATTACTTTACTAATTGCAATTTTGTCTTGTTCTTTTATCTCTTTATTTGTTTATTTCAATCATTGAAATCCCCCTTTGCTTTCCACAACTAAAATTATATGCGCTTATCGGCATTAGTTGCTAGGGAAGATGACCCGAGGTTTAATTACTCTCGGTTATAATTGAAAATATTAAACTTTGATTGGAAGGATTATTTGTTGGTTCGGACTATGCTATCAATGAAAAAATTATTTTGCTAAATTTTTGAACCATCGTGATCCCTCCCTATCAATATTTTGGTGCCGTTGCCAGAGACTTAGCGCCATGAGTGTTATAGTTTTGGTTGTTGTGAATATGTGGATAGTGTGAAAAGATACTTTTTGGTTGTTTGGTTGTTTTTGCTGTTAATTAGGATTTTGTTTATTTTGTTAATTGATGTCTTTAGTTTTTATTTTCAATTTTCTCTATGAGTTATTACCCTCTTGGTTTGGAGTTTGGTTGTGATCATTTTGTAGGGCTTGATAACTTCAATTTTGGATTGTATTATAGGATTGGAGCATCAATTTTGGAAGGAGCAACCTCCCTTATACTACAATGAGCAAAACTCTTTCCGAAAGGCATACCCAAACTAAGGATATGGTGGATCCCACTATGACTATATACCTCCACCACCATATGCCTATAACCCATACCCTCAACATAACCCTCAATCACCACACTTTCAAACACCACACCAATACCAACAACCACATTCTTACATACCACATCAAAACACCTATCAACATAAGTCACCTCCCACACATACAACCTTTTTCCCACCCAATGAACTTTCTCTCCTATCTAATTGTGGAGTTCCCCAACCCTTGTCCCAAGAAGATCAAGACCTTCAAGTTTTTCTCCAAGAGCAAGATGGATTCTGTAGAACACAAGGGCAACTTATGGCTACCATAGCCGAGGCGGTGAACCAGTTGGTCCTACTTCGCTCATCCGATCAACGCATTCCTCTTGAGGAATGTGAAGGGTCAACTAAAGATTGTAGTGAAGAGGACAGCGTAGAGCCACAAGGGGATGAAGAAGGGTTAGAGCATGAAGTGAAACAAGAGGGTGAAAGGGATATGTGAACGGGAGGAGAGAAAGAGAGAATTGAGGGAGATTGATAAAGATGAGGATTCCATCATTGATAATTTTTTTCCTCCTTGGTCAATCCCCTTAATGATCCTAATGAGCCTCTTCCCATTGAGTTTGAGAAAGACATGGAAGTAGACTCCTCACAACCTCCTTGCTATGATTTGAGTGATGGGGAAGATGAAGTTGGTGAGGATGTAATTCTGTTCCAAGAACATATTGAGTGGGTGGCAATTTCACCTAGGAGCTTCATTGGCCCCCATCAATATGCTATCTTGAAGACGAACTACTAACTCAAAATCTTTCTTGGGTTGGTACATGGTGGAGAAAAGGGTGTTGGTTGCCAAGAGAATCCAAGGTTCTTCAAGAAAATCCATTCAAGACTTGGAGTTCAAGCATGGTGTGAAGCACAATTGGGTGATTCCCGGAGAGTGTTGAGGTACTTCAAGGATAAATTGTGAGCTCGTCCATTCGGCTTGAAGAATAAAGACCAACAAGAAGGTGACTGGGAAACTAGGATATGGGATCCCAGAGGAGCTTTAAAGACCAAGCTTGGATGGAGGTTCAAGGAGGAGTGGAAACACAAGCCACCCTAGCAAGAATCTCCTCAACAAGTCCAAGTTAAGGACTATAAACCAAAGGACTATAAACACAAGCTACCCTTTCCCTCCTTTCTAACAGAGTTCTCCCCTTCCTTATCTATAACATCTTCTTTTCACTTTTACCACACCAGATCCCTACCCACTTATTCCCCCTTTCTTCACTCTTTCCACTTTCATTTTTACATTCCATTTCCCCACTTACCGAACCACTTCCCCTTCTATCCTCAACATTTTTTGTTTCTTTCCCCATTCTATAGGCCCCACCTCTTTGTACCTCTCTCAAGCCCCTTCTTACACCCATATTATTTCCATTTCTTCTACTTTCTTTCCCTATTATTTCTATTTCTCTTTGCTCGGGAATGAGAAAAATCTTTAGGTTTGGTGTTGGGGCACTCTATTTCTCCATTTCTATTATCCTATACATGACACCAAAAACTGGAAAATCTGCTTCAAAGAAGAGAAAGAAGAAGACTCTTGTATTTGGTCTATATGATTTTACCCAGTTCTTCTCTAAGACTCACAAGGATCACTATAATAAAGTTTTAAGCAAAAAGAAGGTGATCCCAGAGGTCTGCTTTGATTTGCAGCCGGAGGAGTATCTAGAGATTCAGGAACAGATTATGAGGAGGGGTTGGTAAGTGCTATGCAACCCCGTGACTGACGTGGGTGTACTGATGGTCAGAGAGTTCTATGCCAATCTTTGGGTGACTTAGAAGCTTGTAAAGGGTGTGAACCCAAACTCGATGAACTGGCACACTATGGTCTGAGGGAGGATCCTAGAGTTCAATTCGGAGAGGGTGAGAGAGATACTACAGCTACCACCATCCATAGATGACCCCCAATCTTACACTCATAGGGTCAACTCTGACCAGAGATTGGACCAGATTCTCACTGAAATATGCCTCTTCGGAGCATAGTGGATGAGGGATGCTAGAGGCCAGGCATACCAGCCGGAAAGGCATGATCTGAAGCCAGTTGCTAGAGGGTAGTTGGAGTTCATTCAACACTCCATCATTCTTACTAGTAACTGAGGACTTGAATTCACACCCCATTCAAAATTGGTGAATTAGTCCTTTTGGCAAGCGCACCAAAATTATCATCAAGTAATAACCCACAGTGGAGTGGGATCGTATCCACAGAGATTGGCAAATTTGAGTAGTTTTAATCAATTGATGAATTAGTCAAGTGGATCAATAGGATTGTAGAGTGCAGAATTGTAAATGACATGATGCGCGGAAAAATTGTCTCATAACAAATTTCCTTCGGCAAGTGTACCGAATTTGTCGTCAAGTAAAAACTCACAATAGAGTGAGGTCGAATCCCACAGGGATTGATTGATCAAGCAACGTTAATTAGAGGAATGTTCTAGTTGAGCGAATCAGAATTTGGGTTGAGAATTGCAGAAAATTAAATGACGGGAAAGTAAATAACAGAAAAGTAAATGCTAGAAATAAAGAGCTGAATGTAGATGACGGAAAGTAAATTGCAGAATCTTAAATGGGAATGGGGTAATTGCTCATAAAAGTAAATGACAGAAATTAAATAGAATGGGTAAGATAAAAAATGGGGAGTTCATTGGGCTCAGGAGATGTTGCATTCTCCGGATCAATTTCATTTTAATCTCTTCCTCAATCAATGCACTCATTGATCTCCTTGGCAATCTTAAGTGATCGAATTACAATTCCTTGTAATTCAATCTCTCAAATCTTGATCAATAGCCAATTCCTTGGTCAATTGCTCATGAAAAGATATGAAGTATGGTCACTGATTATACCACATGCATTTCCCAAATCAAGTGTTGAGAGGATTATAGTCACATATCCATCCAAACCCAATTTGGTCCAGCATGAGAAAGCATTTCTAGCATGATCTCTTCATTCCTCTTTCAAGGTTCAGAAGAGATCCAAGTTTGAATAGCTTCTTTTCCAAGATAACTACCCAATTGGATGAAGATCGAAAGCTTTCAAGTAAAATCAAGAGAAAAGATAGAAGAAGAATAATGAAAACTAGTATTGATCTATCAAATTACAACAGAGCTCCCTAACCCAATGAAAGGGGTTTAGTTGTTCATAGCTCTAGAAAATGAAAACAAAGATGGAGAATACATGATGAAACTAGAAGTGCAGAGAAAGTAAAATACAGAGAGTAGTTCTATGCCAAGAGGCTCCCTATATTTTTCAACACCCAAAATAATTCAAAGCTTCTCCTATATATACTACTCTTCTGATCTTCTAGTTGCATCTTCAAGTCTTGGGTATGGGCCTTTGGATCTTGAGTTATCTTCTTCATTGGGCTTGGCTTTACTTGCAGAGAGAAAGTGTGAAGTGGGCAAAGACTTTAGCTCAGGACGTTAGTGGTGTTAACGTTCAGTGAAAATATGGGTTCGAGAACGTTAGTGACAATCACCTCTTTCACTAACGTTCCTCACCCAAGTAAGAGCCACGTTAACCTCAACGTTAGTGGCACAAACGTTGCCACTAACGTTGCCTCTTTGTCCTTCGCACACGTTATTGGGACTTACCTTTCCCAATAATGTTGAGAAGCCTCCTCCTTCCTTACGTTAGAGTCCACGTTAACTTAGTTAACGTGGCTCCTTAACGTAGGCTTGCCAACCTTCGAGAACGTTAGTGACACTTACCTTTGTCACTAACGTTTCAATGTGCCCCTAGCTCCCACGTTAGAGTCCACATTAACTAGGTTAACATGGCCTTTAACGTGGCTGTGCTAGCCATCTCCAACGTTAGTGACAAAGGTGAATGTCACTAACGTTGGCTCATCATCTCTCCTCCTCACGTTAGCATCCACGTTAACTAAGTTAACGTGGGAGTTAACGTGGCTCATTATGGCTTGTGTGGGCTCCTTCCAACGTTAGTGACAATGTTAGGTGTCACTAACGCTGGCGATCACCTTCCTTCTTCACGTTAGCTTTCACGTTAACTAGGTTAACGTGGGAGTTAACGTGGCTTATTGGGGCTTGTGTGGGTTAATCCCAACGTTAGTGACAATGTTTGGTGTCACTAACGTTGTCGATCACCTACTTTCTTCACGTTAGCTTCCACGTTAACCTACTAGGTTAACGTGGAAGTTAACGTGGCTTATTTTGACTTGGCCAACGTTAGTGACAAAGTTGAATGTCACTAACGTTGGCTTCCCCTTTACTTCTTTAACGTTAGAGGCCACCTTAACTAAGTTAACGTGGCCACTTATGAGCTTGGTCCAACGTTAGTGACAAAGGTAAGTGTCACTAATGTTGGCTCCATTTCCTTTCCTCCACGTTAGAGTTCACGTTAACTTAGTTAACGTGACTCTTAACGTGGGCAATGATGGCTTCGAGAGCGTTATTGGCGATTACTTTTCTTATTAACTTTGCAAGTTACTCCCATTCCACGTTAGGAGTTACGTTAATTAGATTAACGTGGCTGCTAATGTGGTTCTTCCTTGCTTCCTTTGTCCTGAAATCAAGCAATAGAGTGCATCAAAGTTCTAGTCCAAGTCATGGGAAATACAACATCCAATTTGTCATTAAATTCATGCAAAATCCTCATGAAATCATGTAAAGTGCACAATGTATGCTTGAATCAAGATGTAAGTGAATATCTACCCAAAACTAGCTTATTTTCTAAGGAAATGCATGAAACTACCCTAAAAACATTAAAGAAAAGGTCAGCGAAACTGGCCAAAATGCCCTGGCATCACAACACCAAACTTAAAGCTTGCTTGTCCCTAAGCAAGTACTGGAACAAGAGAATGATGAATGGAATGCCAAGAGAAATGAGTCATTCTTGTGGAGGCCATGTCCCTGGTTTTATGGTGGTTTCATGCATAGCAACTTAGATTCATTCCTTTACTGTCTTTCAGACCTTTGTCATGTCCTAGATTACTCACTGTGATTGCATCCCATGAGACTTTTATTCATTGATCCTTTTAATGTTATTTCAGGGCTTATTTGTGTTCTTAGGCTAAGTGCTCTGTAAGGGGGCAACTCTTTAAGATAAGCTTTCAGCCAACACTCCCGAACCAGTTGGTTCAAGGTACTAGGTGTTAAGACATCCCTACGGACTTACTCCCTCAAGTCTCTTTCCCCCATACATACACACCACATGCATATAGTTTATTTATTTTCTTTTCTTGAGACCTTGGTGTCCAGCACCTCTTTGGGTTACTAAATGCTCTGTAATGAAGGTTACTCTTGATAGTGGACTTTCAGCTGATAATCCCGAGTTAGTTAACCCAAGATACCAAGTGATAAGGCACCCCTAAGAGCTTATTCATCCAAGTAGATCCCTCACACAGGAGCACCACAGACACATGCCTCAAGATTAAAACCATTGGTGCCTAGCCTTATTGCTTACTCTTTTTTTTTCTTTTATTTTTCAACCTTTATTTGTTCTTTCCTTTTTTCTTATTAGGATCTTCTCATTTAGCTAGTCTCATGGGGTGTATTCAAAGCATAGTATTCATGATAGATAGTTGTCTTCCCACTTGGTGGTTGAACCAACTTAGCTAACTTATGACTATACCATAAACTCATGAACTTACTCCATAGTATGAACTCCTCTCTGGTCTTTTGAAACACTCATTCTCTTTTCATATGATTCAGAAGGACAAGCATACAAGTAAGTAAGAAGATGATGCAGTAACATAAAGACTAGCAAACATAGACCTATTCAAAAAAAAAAAACTTAAAAGACAGAATTTAAAAAGGTTCAAATTAACGAGTCACTATTGATCAAAAGTGCATTCGGACTTCCAATTTTCAACATTCTAAGTACAATGGAATTAAGTAACAATACAACCTTCGGGTGATGATTTCTAGTTGCCCTCTTTTTTTTTTTGTCATCATCCTAGTCCTTGCTACCTGAAGGTGCACCATTTCCTCATAAGATTCCTACAAAGTTATTGGAAGTTGCTTGTTCCCAAAGCACTTGAGAAATAGTTAGCTTGCATGTATGCTTCTGACTTCTAACTTTAATTTGGTGTGTGAACACCAAACTTAGTTCCTTGTCCAGTGTAAAATATTGCATATATGCAGAGAACCTCATATCTTGTTATTAACAAAACAATGATTACCTAAAGTCTAACTACATCTAAGTGGTTTCCCTTGATTGGTTGGAGCTGGCAATGTTCTTTGGGAGTGGAGTGTGATTCTAAATAATATCCTTTGGTGGAACACCAAATTTAGAATTACACTTTCACTCTTGGATTGTGTTGGTGTGGAACACCAAACTTAGCTCCTTGCAATACAGGGGAAACAACTTGTGACCTTTATTGAAATAAAGCTGAAAAGAAAACTACCTGAAGTTGGGTTGCCTCCCAACAGAGCGCTCTTTTACCATCGCTAGCTCGACTATTCCTCCTTTACCTGAGATGATACTGTACTCTGGGGTTTTCCCCGATGTTGCCCAGATAATGCTTGAGTCTTTGTCCGTTCACTGTAAAAGTCCTCTCTGAACCTTCATCCATGATTTCGATGTGTCCATATGGCGAAACTTTTGTGACAAGAAAAGGGCCGAACCACCTTGATTTGAGTTTTCCTGGGAACAGTCTCAATTTGGAAATGTAAAGGAGTACTCGCTGCCCCTTTTCAAAACTCCTGGGTGCAAGATGCAGGTCATGTCTTCTCTTTGCCTTCTCTTTATACATCTTGGTATTTTCATAGGCTTGTGACCTGAATTCCTCCATCTCTTGCAGCTTCAAGATCCTCTTTGCACCAGCAGCAATGCTGTCAAAATTTAGTATCTTGATAGCCCAGAGAGCTTTGTGTTCCAACTCCAGTGGTAAATGACAAGCTTTCCCATACACTAGTTGATATGGGGACATTCCAAGTGGTGTTTTGAATGCTGTTCTGTATGCCCAAAGAGCATCATACAGCTTCTTCGATCAATCCTTTCTTGATGCACCCACAGTCTTTTCCAGAATCCTCTTTAGCTCTCTGTTGGATATCTCAGTTTGTCCACTTGTTTGGGGATGGTAAGGCGTGGCTACCTTGTGTTTTACCCCATATCATAGGAGAAGAGCTTCTAGTGGTCTGTTACAAAAATGGCTCCCTCTATCACTGATGAGTGCTCGTGGGACTCCAAACCGGCTAAAGATATTCTTCCTGAGGAAGTTCATGACCACCCTGTTATCATTCGTTGGGGTTGCAATAGCCTCTACCCACTTGGAAACGTAATCCACTGCTACCAAGATGTACTTGTTTGCATATGATGTTGGGAATGGTCCCATGAAATCGATTCCCCACACATCAAACAATTCTAGTTCCAAGATGAAATTTTGTGGCATCTCATTTCTTTTGGGCAAGTTTCCAGATCTTTGGCATTCATTGCAGCTCTTTAGTAGTTCTTTGGCATCCTTGAGAAGGGTGGGCCAAAAGAATCCGCTTTGTAACACCTTTGCTGCAGTTCTGTCCCCTCCAAAGTGGCCTCCATAGCATGAGCCGTGGCAATTCCATAGGACCTCTCGTCCTTCTTCTTCCGAAACACATCTCCTAAGGATTCCATCTGAACACTTCTTGAAGAGATATGGCTCATCCCAGACAAAGTATTTTGTATCATTCATGAGCTTCCTTTTTTGATGTTTATTGATCTCTGGAGGTAAGGCCCCAGTTGCCTTGAAGTTGGCAATGTCTGCGAACCATGGTACTTTGTGAACTGTCATCAACTGCTCATCAGGGAAGAGCTCGTTCACACTTGTATCATGTGCTCCATCTTTATCATGAGGAATCCTGGAGAGGTGATCTGCTACCTTGTTCTCCACTCCTTTCTTGTCTCTGATTTCAATATTGAATTCCTGCAGCAATAAGATCCATCTTATTAGTATTGGTTTTGATTCTTGCCTGGCAAACAAATATTTAAGTGCTGTGTGATCTGTAAAAACAATCACTTTAGCACCAATGAGGTATGATCTAAACTTGTCAAATGCAAAAACTATTGCTAGTAACTCCTTTTCAGTAATGGTATAATTTCTTTGAGTATCATTAAGGACTTTGCTAGCATAGTATATCATATTTACTAAGTTGTCTCTCCTCTGTCCTAACACTGCCCCAACTGCAAAATCAGATGCATCACACATCAATTCAAATGGTAAATTCCAATCAGGTGGGGAAATGATAGGAGCAGAGGACAACCTCATTTTCAAATTTTCAAAGGCTAACATGCATGTTTCATCAAAGATAAATGGTGTATCAGATACAAGGAGATTGCTTAAGGGCTTGGCTATCTTTGAAAAATCTTTAATAAACCTTCTGTAAAAACCAGCATGCCCCAAAAAGCTCCTAATTGCCCTGACATCACTGGGTGGAGGCAGTTTTTCAATAAGTTCTATTTTAGCTCTGTCAACCTCAATGCCTTGGTTAGAAACTTTGTGACCAAGGACTATTCCTCCTATCACCATAAAGTGACATTTCTCCCAGTTCAAGACTAGATTGGTCTCTTGGCATCTTTTCAATACCAAGGCGAGGTGATGTAGGCAACTAGGGAAGGAATCTCCGAATACCGAGAAATCATCCATAAAAACATCAATGAATTTTTCTATCATATCTGAAAAGATAGAAAGCATGCAGCGTTGGAAAGTCGCAGGTGCATTACATAGCCCAAATGGCATGCGCCTGTAGGCAAACACTCCATATGGGCAAGTGAATGAGGTTTCCTCTTGATCCCTGGGTTCAACCACTATTTAGTTATATCCTGAATAACCGTCGAGAAAACAATAATATGCGTGCCCTGCAAGTCTTTCCAACATCTGATCCATGAATGGAAGGGGGAAATGGTCTTTTCGTGTAGCCTCATTGAGCTTCCTGTAGTCTATGCACATCCGCCATCCTGTGACTGTCCTTGTAGGAATTAGTTCGTTCTTCTCATTGGGAACCACGGTAATTCCTCCCTTTTTTGGGACGACATGCACGGGGCTGACCCTGGGGCTATCCGAGATTGGGTAGATGACTCCTCCCTGTCATAGCTTCATAACCTCCTTCTGTACCACTTCCTTCATGATTGGGTTCAGCCTTCTCTGGGATTGAATGGATGGTTTGGTATCATCTTCCAACAGTATCTTATGCATGCATATGGCTGAACTGATTCCCTTCAAGTCAGCAAGTGTCCATCCAATGGCATCCTTGTGCTGTCGCAGTACTTTGATTAGTTCATCCTCTTTATCTTTGCTGAGGCATGAGCTTATGATCACTGGGTAATTTTCATTTTCTCCTAAGTATGCATATTTGAGAGTGGGTGGCAGTGCTTTGAGTTCAAGTTTAGGTGCTTCTGAATTTTCGTTCTCTTCCTTTGGTGCACCTGGTATGCTAATTTCTGTTGTTGCAACCTCTTCACTTGATGTACACTCTTCCTCTATTATTCTTTCGGGCTCTTGATAAACCACTATTTTATGGTTTATATTGTGTTTAATTGTGTGGTTTTATCATGATCCTTACCCACTTATTCATTAAATTAGCATGCATTTAGATTTCCTTCCTGAATTTATTACATGTTTGAAAACTACTTCCTAGAGACTTTAATTATTTATTTTTAATTCTCCTTTATTCCATTCGATGCCGTGATCTATATGTTAAGTGTTTCAAACTTTATAGGGCATGAATGAGTTGGAGATTGGAAAGGAAGCTAGCAAAAATGGAAGAAACACAAGAATTTTGAGGAGATAACTAGCGAGAAGTGATGCGGTCGCATGGCTCACGCGACCGCGCGAAGGGGAGCAAATCGCAGCGACGCGGTAGCGTGGACGACGCGAACGCGTGGCAAGGAAAAACGCGAATAACGTGTCCGCATGGATGACGCGATCGCGTGACATGTGCGATCTGCATAATCTGCAGAATTCGTTGGGGGCGATTTTGGACCCTATTTCGGCCCAGTTTTCGGCCCGGAACAGAAGACTAGAGTCAGAGAACATGCAGAAACAAATAACACATTCGTTTAGAGACAGTTTTAGATCTAGTTTTACTCTCTTAGGTTTTTCTCTCTAGGTTTTAGAATTTTAATTTTTAATTTGGTCTTAACATTGGAACATTGAGAAGGGTTATTTCCTCATCAAGACTTCGTCATTCTAGTTCGTTTTCTCAACTTGGTTTTATTCTTCTATGTTCTTTGCTTTGTTCAATTTTGTCTTTCAGATAATTTTATGATTATTTCATGCAAGGATTATTTCTTTTTAATTCAATTTCAATTCCAATAATCATGTCTTCTTTTAATTCCCTTTCATGTGCTATGGATTATTTATTTACAATGCGTGAGTAGTTTCCTTACTTGATGGGGAGTTGATTAAAAAGGAACTCTTGAGTTAGAAGGATTGAAGAAAAAATTTGTAATTGGGTTAAATGTTGAATTGCTATCCTGTCACCAACGCTAATCCCTTTAAACTAGGTGGGTTGCAACTTGTGAACAGATCTGGCATTCCAACTTGTTTGACTTTCCCTTACTTAGTAAAGGATAACCAAACAGAACAAACCGTTAATTATAAATTAATCTTACAATCATTCCATCAATAGTAGAAATTCTAACCAATCAACTCCCAGTCAAGGCTTTTATTCATATTAATTAAATTTCCTCAATTTACATTCCAATTTACTTAACTCAACTTCTTTGAACATCTGATTAATAAGATAGCACACTTTTCTGCAACTCGTTGGGAGACGACCTGGGACTTAAAACTCCCAGTAATTTTTAATTTAACTCTCTGTGACATATTTCTAAATTGATAGGCAGATTTTCGGTGAGTTAAGAACTATACTCGCAACGTAACCATTTTTAATAATTTTTAATTCACCAGCTTCTGCGTCTCATCAATTTTTGGCGCCGTTGCCGGAGAGTTGCAATAGATTGCTAAATTTATTAATTGGAATTTATTTATTTGCATTTTATTTTATTTTGCTACTATGAGCTGCATGTTTCTTCCGTCAAATGACGCGTTCACTTCCTGATCCGCCCTTGCTAATATTCGATCCTGAAATTGAAAGCACAATTTCATGAATAAGGCGAGAACAGCATCGGTTAGCCCGCTCTCAGGGCAGATCTGAAAGTGAATCTGAGGAAGAAACCAGTCCCCGATCTACTGATTCGGTTGTTTTATGTGCAGAAAATATGGCAGCTAGGAGAGTTATCATCCAGGAGGAAGGAGCCCCTGATTTTACAATGCAACCGTTTCAAGCGCATCATCCAGCGGTAGCTACAGATTTTGAAATAAAGCCCGCACTGCTAAATTTGATGCGCAAGTTTCATGGCCTACCTGCTCAAGAGCCTATCAGGTACTTGAGAGATTTCCAGGCAGCCTGTTCTACTGTCAGGCGTGATGGCACTGATGAAACTTCAATTCTGCTGAAAGCTTTTCCGTTTTCTCTTGAGGGAAAAGCAAGGGAGTGGTACTACACTCAACCTCTAGCAAATGTATCCAACTGGGATACACTCAGAAAGGAGTTTCTGGAGAAATTCTTTCCATCTGAAGTTACTGATAAACTGAGGAAGGATATCTCCACAATTGTTCAGGATGACAATGAGACTCTCTTTGAATACTGGGAGCACTTCAATAATCTTCTGGAAGCATGCCCCCACCACATGATTGACAAGATCGTGCTACTCAGCTATATCACACAGGGTATGAGACCCCAAGATAAGACCACATTGGAAAGTGCCAGCAATGGGTCTATGAAGAAATATAAGACCATTGATGAAGCTTGGCAATTGATCAGTGATTTAGCTGAATCCACTAGGAACCGCAGACATAAGCAAGGCCATTCAAAAGATGTTGCAGAAGTATCCTCTAGCAGCGAGACTGCTGCTCTAACTCAAAGCATCTGTGAAATGACCAACTTGCTGAAGCAAATGCAGTTGAATCAACAAGCTCAACAAGCTCAACCTCCTCCACCACAGCAAAACCAACAACTAGTCCCACAAAGAATTTGCGGAATCTATGCTGATTATAGCCATTACACTGATGAATGCCCGCAGCTCCAACAAGAAGACAACATGGTGGCATCCACTCACAACTTCTATGACCGCCCCAACCAAGGGTACAATCAAAGTGGAAATAATAACCATGGATGGCAGGACAATTCAAACCAGAATTGGAGGGACAACAATAACAGGGGAGGCAGAGATAATCAGGGAAATCAGAGGTGGAATAATAACAACAACAGGCAGCAAAATCAACCTTACAGAGCACCTCACCTGAGGCAGAACCAAGGACCACAGAACAATCAGCAGCAGACCTCTCAATTTACTCATTCTTCTTTATCTTCTAATGAAGATCTACTACAATCTTTTGAGAAAAGACAACAGACCATGAAAAGTAACATCATGAATAGTATTAATGCCAGTCTGAATGGTCTCACCTCTACTATGCAAGCTTTTATGACACAGTTTGTATCAGCACAAAATTCCAATAACCAACCTTCAAGCACCACTGGAATCCCCTCTCAACCATTACCCAACCCAAAGGGAGGCATTAATACCATCACCCTGAGGTCCGGAACCACACTGCAGGAGAGGAATCAGGAGGAACCAAGCTCACCAGAATACGCCTCAGCTGAAGAGGTGGTAGAAATCGAAGATATTGAAGAGGAAGAGGATATGCAGGACATAGCTGAAGAAGAGATAGCTCAACCACAGGAGGAAGCACCAAACGGTGCAGGCACCACAGAAAACACTACTCCTATTCCATTTCCACAACTCGCAAGGAAGCCCAAGAAGCAGTTGGAACCCGATCCTAAAATGGTAGAGATATTCAAAAAGGTTGAGGTAACTGTTCCCCTTTTTGACATTATTCAGTAGGTACCTAAATATGCAAAGTTTCTAAAAGACTTATGTATCCATAAAGACAAAATTAACGAATTAGAAACTATTCCTTTAGGTAGTTCTATATCTGCTTTAATGGGAGGATTACTTGAAAAATGTAGTGATCCAGGTCCTTGCATAGTTAGTTGTACTATTGGTGGTGTAGTAATTTATGATTGCATGTGTGATTTAGGAGCATGTGTCAGTATAATGCCTTTATCTATATATGATATTTTGAGGCTCCCTCCCTTAAAAAGGTCGGCAGCTCATTTTGTGTTAGCAGATAAAAGCATTATTACAGTGGCTGGAGTTGCTGAAGATGTTTTGGTGAACATTAAAGGGCTCACATTTCCCACTATTTTTTATATCTTGGAGATGCCCCACACTGATTCAGATAAGCCATCATCAATCCTACTTGGAAGACCATTCCTGAAGACATCAAAATTCAAATTAGATACTTTTTCAGGAACATACTCCTTTGAAATAGATGGCCGCATAGTAATCTTCAATCTGAATGGAGTCATTGACAACCCCCCAGAAGATCGTTCTATCTTCGAGTGTGATGTCATAGACGAAAGTGTGGCTGAAGTTCAAAAAGAAGAGTTTGAAGAGAGGCACACTGGACAAGGTCCAAGTGTGGGGACCCTCTTAACTGACAATGGGAGTACTTCGCCATTTTTACAAGCCCCAGATAATCCAGAGCCCGCCCATGATCAAAAGTTAGAATTGAAACCTCTCCTTCCACATCTCAAATATGCTTATCTTGAGGATGAGCAAAAGTTTCTGGTCATTATTGCAAGGGAACTGACTTCTCAATAAGAAGAGCAGTTACTTGATGTACTGAGGAAGCATAAGAAGGCAATTGGGTGGAGTTTGGCAGACATAGTGGGAATCAACCCTCAAGTATACGAGCACAAAATATTTTTTGAAGAGGGAGCAAGACCTGTCCGTCAACCCCAAAGAAGATTGAATCCCACAATCTTGGAAGTTGTCAAAAAGGAAGTGACCAGACTATTAGAAGCAGGTATCATATATCCCATTTCAGACAGTGAATGGGTAAGCCCAGTACAAGTGGTTCCCAAGAAATCTGGAGTCACTACAGTGAAGAGTGAGCATGGAGAGCTCATAGCAACTAGAGTTCAGAATGCTTGGAGAGTCTGCATTGATTACAGGAGTCTCAACCAAGCTACCCGTAAGGATCACTACCCACTTCCATTCATTGATCAAATGCTGGATTGCCTGTCAGGTAAATCACATTATTGCTTTTTAGATGGTTACACAGGTTATTTCCAGATTCATATAGCTCCTGAGGATCAGGAAAAGACTACTTTTACATGTCCTTTTGGGACTTATGCTTATAAGAGAATGCCCTTTGGCTTGTGCAATGCACCAGCTACCTTCCAAAGGTGCATGATGAGTCTTTTCTCTGATCTTATTGAGGACTGTATGGAAGTTTTTATGGACGATTTTAGCATTTATGGTGATTCTTTTAGCCTTTGCTTAGATGGATTATCTAGAGTATTAGATAGATGTATTAATACAAACCTTGTATTGAATTTTGAAAAATGCCACTTTATTGTGAAACAAGGGATTGTATTAGGACATGTGGTATCTAATAATGGCATTTCTGTAGACCCAGCAAAGGTGAATGTTATTTCTAGTTTCCCTTATCCCTCTTTTGTGAGGAAAGTCCGTTCGTTCCTTGGCCATGCAGGTTTCTACAGGAGATTTATTAAGGACTTTAGTAAGGTGGCACTTCCCTTATCCAGATTACTGCAGAAGGATATTGAGTTCGAGTTCAGTGAGGATTGCAAACAAGCGTTTGATAAGCTGAAAACTGCTCTAACTCAAGCCCCAATTGTGAGAGGACCAGACTGGAGCCAGCCGTTTGAAATCATGTGCGATGCTTCCAACCATGCAGTAGGAGCAGCGCTGGCTCAGCGTGAAGGTAAGGATCCTTTTGTTATTGCCTATGCGTCTAAGACTTTAGACACTGCCCAGTCCAGTTATACTGCTACTGAGAAAGAGCTTCTTGCTATTGTTTTTGCTCTGGATAAATTCCGGGCTTATTTAATTAGTACTAGAGTAGTAGTGTATTCGGACCATGCAGCTCTAAAGTATCTATTAGCTAAAAAGGAATCCAAACCAGGACTTATACGTTGGATACTGCTGTTACAAGAATTTGATTTAGAAATAAAGGATAGGAGTGGTAATCAGAATTTAGTAGCAGACCACTTGAGTCACCTTGAACATATTAAGGATGATTCTACCCCTATAGATGATAATTTTCCTTTTGACAACTTGCAAGCAGTATCTGAGGTAGTCCCTTGGTATGCACCTGTTGCTAATTATTTAGTTAGCCGCACATTTCCTCCACATTTTTCTAAACATCAAAGAGATAAGCTGAAAAGCGAGTCTAAATATTATATATGGGATGACCCATATTTATGGAGGTGTGGCGCTGACCAGATCATTAGCAATTGTGTGCCCCAATCAAAATTCCAGTCCATTTTAGAGTCATGTCACTCATCGGAGAGTGGAGGACATTTTGGCCCTCAAAGAACAGCTAGAAAGATCTTAGACTGCGGATTCTGGTGGCCTACTCTTTTTAGAGACGCTGCTGAGTTTTGTAAATCTTGCCCCCCATGCCAGAAATTTGGTAATATATCCAGGAGGGATGAGATGCCTCAACAATATATGCTCTTCTGTGAAATTTTTTATGTTTGGGGCATTGACTTCATGGGTCCATTTCCAAATTCTAATGGATATTTTTATATATTGTTAGCTGTGGATTATGTTTCCAAATGGGTGGAAGCAATTCCTACCCGCACTGATGATGCTAACACTGTTTTTTCCTTTGTGAGAAACCATATTATATGTCGCTTTGGATCACCACGAGCGATCGTGAGCGATCAAGGCACCCATTTTTGTAACAGGAGACTAACAGGATTGATAAAGAAGCATGGGATAATCCATAAAGTTGCAACAGCTTACCATCCCCAAACTAATGGGCAAGCCGAGGTGTCAAACAGAGAAATTAAGCGTATCTTGCAAAAGATAGTAAAGCCTCATAGAAAAGACTGGAGCACCAGGCTACAAGATACACTGTGGGCATATAGAACAGCATACAAGACACCCATTGGGATGAGTCCCTTCCGCTTGGTTTATGGAAAAGCTTGTCATCTCCCAGTTGAAATAGAACACAGAGCCTTCTGGGCAATTAAGGAGTGCAACATGGGAATTGAGAATGCCGGAGCTGAAAGGAAGTTGCAACTGCAGGAACTGGAGAACCTTCGCCTGGAAGCTTATGAGAATTCCAGAATTTACAAGGAAAAGATGAAAGCTGTGCATGATCAAAACATCAAGAAGAAAGAGTTTCAACCTGGAGATTTTGTCCTCCTTTACAAATCTCGACTAAGGCTCATGCCCGGTAAGTTGAGATCAAAATGGGAAGGTCCATACAGAGTAGAGAAGGCTAAACCGTACGGAGTTTATCACCTAAGCCATCCTTCAAGCTCTGAACTTATTAAGATTAATGGACAACGCCTGAAGCTGTACCATTGTGAGAAGGTGCAGAAAAATAAGGAGCTTGAGATCTTCCGCTTGGAAGATCCCCACATAGCAGCGGATTGAGCTAGTGGAACGTCCAACTTACGGACGTTAAAGCAAAGTGCTTGGTGGGAGACAACCCACCGCGGTATGATCGTTCTTTTCTTCACTTTTAGTTTTTCTTCTTTAATAACTCTTCTCTTATTTAGTGCTATCGTGCTCTTTCATTTACATGTCTTTATATTTCCCTAAAAAAAAAAGGGTTTTTCGCTACGCGACGCGATCGCATCGGTGACACGTCCGCGTCGCAAAAGGGGGTGGAGAAAATAAATTAATAAACAGAGAGTCTGGCTGGAGGCGTGCCAACGGCACAAATCAACCCATGCGACCGCGTCCCTGACGCGTTCGCGTCGAATGGGAATCATGGCCTCCCACGAGACCGCGTGCCCCACGCGGCCGCGTGCCCCACGCGGCCGCGTGCCCTGAGTTTTCGACCTAAAAGGGTGCACAGTAACATTCTGTGCGAGAGTGATGCTGGATTGGTGCTGGAAGCACAATCCTTGTCACGCGACCGCATCACCGACGCGGCCGCGTCACCCATTTTATAACGCACACTCACGCGTTCGCGTGACCCACGTGATCGCGTCACCCAATTTTGGCAATTAAAATAAATCGAACAGAGAGTTGTGCTGGAGCGAGGCTGCACTCGCGCCAACAGCGTAACACGGGTCACGCGACCGCGTGACCGACGCGATCACGTCCCCTTACCTGGCGCGCACCCACGCGAACGCGTGCCCCACGTGGTCGCGTCGCATGCACCGCACAGCTCAACCTAAATTGCCAGATTATCTTATCTTTCTCTCTTCTAAATCCTAATTTTCCTTTTCCCTCCTTCTTTCTTCCTTTCCCCTTCCTCTTTCTATCTCACCTTTCACTCTCTGTCTCTCTCACCACCATTAACAAGGTTTTACCTTCTTCTTCCTTCTTCTCTTTTCTATCATTCTTATTATATTATGTATATATATTATTATTTTCTTTTTCTTTTCATTTTTTTATTTTTCTTCTTCTTTTTTTCTTTTCTTTACATGGTGTTAGAAACCTTTTGAGTCATCATCCCTCATTATATGCTTGTGGATTATTGCAAATTGTTTGACAATTATTTATCTCCTATTTAAGGGATTTCTTGCATGTTCATCTTCATATTTTCTATACCCTATTCACCATGCATGCTATGTGTTTGTAAAAATGCTCATATGGCATTATGCACTTCTCTATGTCGTTATACTTTTCAATGCTTGCTTTTCACAACTTTTCCTTATTATTTTATTAATTGAATTTAATTGTCAATACAAACGTGATGGTTTGTTACGAAGTAATGCTTGGTCTATGCTACTCATGCCCTTTGCCAGCATGCCAATAAACACCTTGCATTTACTTGTTTTTATCTGCACTAGCTACTTTCCATTGATGGCTTTTCATATGTACTCGAGAGCATGTGTTAATGTTATCTACATTTTACTGTGCATCATTCACCCTCTTTTCCGTTTCCTTCCTTGCTGTATATCTCTTTGAATTTAATTTACTTTCTCTTTCCTTCTTTCAGGATGGCCTCCAAGAAAGGAAAGGAGAAAGCAACTTCCAAACCACCAGCAAGAAGAGGAACTAAAAGAGCATTAGTGGCAGAGCCTTCTTCCACCGCAGTCAAGCCCTCAACAAAAAGAATTAAGAGGATAATAAAGGTTTACGAAAAGGAGAAAGCCTTTCCAGCAAAGGACACTGCGTGATTTCCCAATCGCTACTGTGAGCAGATGTTCCCTATCCTAGCAGAGAGGAATTATAACAATGAATACCTTCTTATCCTCCCGTCCAATATTGCCACCTTTGTTGAGCCACAAATTGAGCGAAGAAAATGGGCTTTCCTACGGAGACAGCCGAGGCAGGTCAATCTTTCTTGGGTAGTTGAATTCTACTCCAACTTCTACATGCCGACCCTACAGTCTGTTTATTTCTAGTAGAAGCAAGTTCCCATCACAGAAGAGGCCATTCAGTAAGCTCTGAATCTTCCCCCTATTCCAGCAGGAATGGACGCTTTTCAAGTAGCCGCCCTTCAGCGCCAGAGATACCAATTCGACTGGGACTCCGTTCTCGGAGTCATCGCATTACCTGGCAGCCGTTGAATCTACGGATACCACCGTACCCGCCCTAAGGGAATCTTGGCTTCAGCACTTACCTTGGAGGCTCACGTATAGGCACAGATCATGTCCCATTACGTCTTTCTGAGTACTCATGAGTCCTCCTTCACTGCAGACATGGCTGTTCTACTATGGTGCATCCTTATAGACCAACCTCTGAATCTCGCAAGACATATCCGGAATGCTATGGAACACGTACAAATTGCGGGCAACTTACCTTTCCCCGCCTTGGTCTCAGATCTTGTCTCAGCAGCCGGAGTCTCCTACAGAGCTGGGGACACCAAAGCCGTGCTTCCATGGAATGATCAGTATGTCCCTAACGGGAAATACCTCATACTCTCAACAGCCACTACAAGCCTTCCTACTGCTCCAGTTGAAGATAATCCTTCTTCAACACCACAAGCATCTACAACTGAGAAATTGCTCCTCCAGATAATCGAACGGTTGGATCGGCAAGAATAGAAAGCAAAGATGAGAGAGCGCCGATTCAAACACCTCAAGGAGCTACTCAAGGGACGCTTCAGAGACTCAGACATCCCGGACTCCACTTCCTTTACTAGCAGAGGGAGCCATGACAGTCCCGATGATGGAGATACTGCTACCAGCCCACCCCAGTTCCTGACAGATACCGAGAACGGTGCAAAGCCTTAAGTGTGGGGAGGTCGGTCAGTACCTAACTTCCGGAGGTAAATTCTCTTCTCTAGCACCAATAATTAGGATATTTTAGTTAGATTTTCTTTCCTTTATAGAATAGAATAAATTGCATAGGTTAGGATAGTTGCATGCATGTTCTACTTGATTGAAAAGACAATAAGTTTCTTTTAAAAATCTATCTTTGGAACAAAAATTTCACTAATTTTTCAAAAAATTCTTATGATAAATTGCTTGAGTTGTATTTGGAACATGATATTTGAGTTAAAGAACACACAACCTGTGAAAGATTTGAGCCTTTATGAATGGTTACATTATTTAACCATAATTATTTCATTCTTGTGTGTTTACTTCTCTATGATTGTAATCTATATTTTGTTTTATCTTATATGTCCAATAGTTATTATATTTGCATGCTTGCACATGATTGAGGCCATTATTTGTTTAAACTCACTCATCCAAATTAAGCCTACCCTTTTCAATTACCTTTGTTAACCACTTTGAGCCTTTAATTCCCATTTGTTCGATATTTTACCACATTACTAACCTTAAGCCGAAAACCAATTGTATATCCCAAATTGAATCTTTGGTTAGCTTAAGATAGAATTGTGTGTGCTAGTTAAGTATGGGAAATTGTGGGAACAAAAGTTGTTAAGGGAATGTGTCATAAAAATTTAAGGGGAATTTGGATACCTACTCATGTGAAACTACAAGAATTAAAAATCTATGTGCATTGATAAGCTTTATTTATTTAAATATATATATATATATATATATATATATATAAAATCAATAAATAAGAGGACAAAATTACTCCAATGTTGAATTCAGAATTCGAAGATTAATGCACATATGATAGAACCAAAATATATGTTGATACATGAGTATGGATTGAAAAAGGGAATTCTGGGTAGCTAGGTATGAACTTTAAAGATTACATTAAGTGTATACAAGTTATGTTAGAGCTTGGGTTAATTAAAGATTCAATTTATTAGCTCACTTGACCAAATATACACCCCTACCTATACCTTAGCCCCATTACAACCTTGAAAAGAGCTCATGATGTTTGCATTGGTATATTAACTGTTATTGATTGGTTAGGAGAAGAACAAAAGTTAGAAAGCATGATTAGAGAAGGATAGAGTGATCACCCTATACACTAGAGATTAGAGCGTACATAAATTATCAGTGAGGGTTCAATACTTGAATTTTCATGTTCCCTGCTTTCATGAGCTATCTTCTTGTGCTTTTATCCATTTTATTGTATAATGATAGAATTAGTAGAATTTGATTTGTAATTATTTTGAAGAGCTTATTTACTTTTGATCAAGTAGGCAAGAACCATATAGTTGCATTTATTTATATGTATATAGGTTTGCATTGCATTTCATGAGTTTCTACATGTTCATACTTATTTCCTTATCTCCTTCAATTAAGCATGAGGACATGCTAATGTTTAAGTGTGGGGAGGTTGATAAACCACTATTTTATGGTTTATATTGTGCTTAATTGTGTGGTTTTATCATGATCCTTACCCACTTATTCATTAAATTAGCATGCATTTAGATTTCCTTCCTGAATTTATTACATGTTTGAAAACTGCTTCCTAGAGACTTTAATTATTTATTTTTAATTCTCCTTTATTCCATTCGATGCCGTGATCTGTGTGTTAAGTGTTTCAGATTTTATAGGGCATGAATGAGTTAGAGATTGGAAAGGAGCTAGCAAAAATGGAAGAAACACAAGAATTTTGAGGAGATAACCAGCGAGAAGTGACGCGGTCGCATGGCTCACGCGACCGCGCGAAGGAGAGCAAATCGCAGCGACGCGGCGGCATGGCTCACGCGGCCGCGCGGATTGGAAACCCCAAGCGACGTGGTAGCGTGGACGATGTGAACGCGTGGCGAGGAAAAACGCGAATGACGTGTCCGCATGGATGACGCGATCGCGTGACATGTGCGATCTGCATAATCTGCAGAATTCGTTGGGGGCGATTTTTGACCCTATTTCGGCCCAGTTTTCGGCCCGGAACAGAAGACTAGAGTCAGAGAACATGCAAAAATAAATAACACATTCATTTAGAGACAGTTTTAGATCTAGTTTTACTCTCTTAGGTTTTTCTCTCTAGGTTGTAGAATTTTAATTTTTAATTTGGTCTTAGCATTGGAACATTGAGAAGGGTTATTTCCTCATCAAGACTTCGTCATTCTAGTTCATTTTCTCAACTTGGTTTTATTCTTCCATGTTCTTTGCTTTGTTCAATTTTGTCATTTAGATACTTTTATGATTATTTAATGCAAGGATTATTTCTTTTTAATTCAATTTCAATTCCAATAATCATGTCTTCTTTTAATTCCCTTTCATGTGCTATGGATTCTTTATTTACAATGCGTGAGTAGTTTCCTTACTTGATGGGGAGTTGATTAAAAAGGAACTCTTGAGTTGGAAGGATTGAAAGAAAAATTTGTAATTGGGTTAAATGTTGAATTGCTATCCTGTCACCAACGCCAATCCCTTTGAACTAAGTGGGTTGCAACTTGTGAACAGATCTCGCATTCTAACTTGTTTGACTTTCCCTTACTTAGTAAAGGATAACCAAACAGAACAACCGTTAATTATAAATTAATCTTACAATCATTCCATCAATAGTAGAAATTCTAACCAATCAACTCCCAGTCAAGGCTTTTATTCATATTAATTAAATTTTCTCAATTTACATTCCAATTTACTTAACTCAACTTCTTTGAACATCTTATTAATAAGATAGCACACTTTTCTGCAACTCGTTGGGAGACGACCTGGGACTTAAAACTCCCAGTAATTTTTAATTTAACTCTCTGTGACATATTTCTAAATTGATAGGTAGATTTTCGGTGAGTTAAGAACTATACTTGCAACGTAACCATTTTTAATAATTTTTAATTCACCAGCTTCTACGTCTCATCAGCTCTTCAGACTCTTCTTCTTCAAAACTCTCCTGTACTTCCCCTTCAAGTGAGTCCAACCTCATACATTCCCCCAGTTGTTCTTGTGGGTAACTCATGGCCTTGAACACATTGATTGTCATATTTTCATTGTGTAATCTCAGGGTGAGATCACCTTTTTGGACATCAATGACAGCTCCAGTAGTGGCCAAGAACGGCCTTCCCAGGATAATGGAGGTCTTGACTTCCTCCTGCATGTCCAGCACTACGAAGTCTGCCAGGAATATGAAGTCTCCCACTTTCACTAGCAAATCCTCTACTACGCCATGAGGGAACTTGAACGATCTGTCTGCCAACTGTAAGGCCATTTTTGTTGGTTTAGCCTCCTCTATCTTCATCTTCCTCAACATAACTACTGACATCAAATTGATGCTGGCTCCTAAGTCACAAAGAGCTTTCTCCACTGTGATTTCTCCTATAATACAAGGGATCTGAAAAACTCCCAGGATCCTTCAATTTCTGGGGCAGTTTGTGCTGAATGATAGCACTACATTCTTCGGTTAGTATTACAGTCTCGTTGTTCTTCCAGCTTCTCTTCTTAGTCATGAGCTCCTTCAAGAACTTAGCGTAGAGTGGCATTTGTTCTATTGCTTCAGCAAAGGGTATGTTGATTTGCAGTTTCTTGAAGATTTCCAAAAATTTCGAAAACTGATTGTCATCTCCCTACTTCTTTAATTGCTGAGGGTATGGGACTCTTGGGACGTCTGGCTTCAGCACTCCTTCCCCTTTTTGTGAACTCAAAGTGGGAACTCGAACTTCGTCCTGCTCTTCTTCCTCTTTATTTGAGTCCTCTTCTTGTGGTTTCTGGGGGATTTCCTTCAGTTCCTTCCCACTCCAAAGGGTGATAGCCTGACACTCCTCCCTTTTGGTTGAGTTAGTATTACTGCGAAGGTTGTAGCTTGGGATTTGCTTGAATAAGTAGCCAATTTGTGTCTCAAGTTTCTTGATGGCAGCATCCTGGTTCTGCATATTGGACATCACTTCTTCTCGGAACGCTTTACTGTCTTGAATCTCTTTTCCTATGCCTTCAAGTAGATTCTCAATCCTTGAGAGTCTGTCATCAAATGATGGTAGATTGGGATTAGAGGTGGAAGGATGAGGAGGGTTATTTTGGCCTTGGTAAAGGTTTTGAGAGGGATGGTTATGTGGGTACTGATATGGTCTAGATGTGAAATGTTGGTGGGCTGCATTGTTGTTGGGATTTGAACGTCTTTGATCTAGGCCTTGCTCTTGTTGATTTTCCCACCCAAAGTTTGGGTGATTCCTCCATCCAGGGTTATAGTTCTTAGAGTATGGATCATGGTTTTGCCTAGGTGAATTCCCAATGTAGTTGGCTTGCTCCTGACTACCATCTGCTTCTTCATTTACTCCTTCTTGGGTTGTTAATGAAGTAGTGATTGCTGCTACTTGGTTCCTCTCCATCTTCTTGGTGAGGTCAGCCAGCTGCTGGGTAATGAGCTTATTTTGGGCCAGCAGAGCATCTACATTATTTAGCTCCATTACTCCTCTAGTGTTGCCTCTTTCAGAAGCATAGAAATAATCATTCTCTGCTACTGTTTCAATGATATCTATGGCTTCCTCAATGGTCTTCTTCTTGTTCAAAGATCCTCCGGATGAATGGTCTACTGCCTTCTTTGATTCATATGACAGGCCTTCATAGAAAATGTGCAGCTGCACCCATTCGTTGAACATATCTGGTGGACACCGCCTTGCCAGGTCCTTAAACCTCTCCCATGCTTCATAAAGAGTCTCACCATCTTGTTGCCTGAAAGTTTGAACTTCAGCTCTCAGCCTATTGATTTGTTGTGGAGGGTAAAATCTTGCTAAGAATTTGTTCATCACATCTTCTCAGGTTGTCAAGCTCTCCTTCGGGAAAGACTCCAGCCACTTGGCTGCCTTATCCTTGAGTGAGAATGGAAATAAGAGCAGTCTATAGGCATCAGGATGAACACCATTAGACTTCACTGTGCCACATATTCTTAGGAAGGTGGTTAGATGTTGATTGGGGTCTTCTTGGACACTTCTTCCGAACGAACAGTTGTTCTGAACAAGGGTGATGAGCTGTGGTTTTAGTTCAAAATTGTTGGCATGGAAGGTTGGCTTTTGAATGCTACTTCCACAGTTTCCTGGGTTTGGATTGATGTAAGAGCCTAAAACTCTTCTATCCTCCCCAGCATGATTTGCTCGACCTCCTCCGCCATGGTTGTGAGCCTCTTCTTCATGATGGTTTTCCATGTTGTCTTCCATGTTTGGTTCAAAGTATTCCTCATCTTCCTCGGCACCAACTATTCTCTTTCCTCTTGCTTCCCTCCTTAATCTAAGAAAGGTCCTCTCAGGTTCAGAATCAAAGGAAGTTGAAGCCCCGCTTCTTCTCCCTGTCATACAACCAACAAAGCACAAGCAAGGAAAGTAAATGCAGAAAGTATTTCTATCAGAATGACTGTTAGTGTGAGTCATGCAATATATCAAACAGTTAGTGGGTTAGTGAAATGAATGATAAATAACTAAAAACGAAAAAAGTTGGGGGAAGGGAAGAAATTAACTAAAACTGAAAGTAAATTACTCAAACAGAAAATTAAATCAAACAAAACAAAAATGCTCAATCTAGTTATCTTCCAATTTAATCATTGTTGATGCACAATCAATCCCCGGCAACGGCGCCATAAACTTGATCCGCGGAAAACTTGTCTCATAACAAATTTCCTTCGGCAAGTGTACCGAATTTGTCGTCAAGTAAAAACTCATAATAGAGTGAGGTCGAATCCCACAGAGATTGATTGATCAAGCAATTTTAATTAGAGGAATGTTCTAGTTTAGCGAATCAGAATTTGGGTTGAGAATTGCAGAAAATTAAATGGCGGGAAAGTAAATAACAAAAAAGTAAATGCTAGAAATAAAGAGCTGAATGTAGATGACGGAAAGTAAATTGCAGAATCTTAAATGGGAATGGGGTAATTGCTCATAAAAGTAAATGACAGAAATTAAATAGAATGGGTAAGATCAGAAATGGGGAGTTCATTGGGCTCAGGAGATGTTGCATTCTCCGGATCAATTTCATTTTCATCTCTTCCTCAATCAATGCACTCATTGATCTCCTTGGCAATCTTAAGTGATCGAATTACAATTGCTTGTAATTCAATCTCTCAAATCTTGATCAATAGCCAATTCCTTGGTCAATTGTTCATGAGAAGAGATGAAGTATGGTCACTGATTATACCACATGCATTTCCCAAATCAAGTGTTGAGAGGATTATAGTCACATATCCATCCAAACCCAATTTGGTCCAGCATGAGAAAGCATTTCTAGCATGATCTATTCATTCCTCTTTCAAGGTTCAGAAGAGATCCAAGTTTGAATAGCTTCTTTTCCAAGATAACTACTCAATTGGATGAAGATCGAAAGCTTTCAAGTAAAATCAAGAGAAAAGATAGAAGAAGAATAATGAAAACTAGTATTGATCCATCAAATTACAACAGAGCTCCCTAACCCAATGAAAGGGGTTTAGTTGTTCATAGCTCTGGAAAATGAAAACAAAGATGGAGAATACATGATGAAACTAGAAATGCAGAGAAAGTAAAATACAGAGAGTAGTTCTATGCCAAGAGGCTCCCTATATTTTTCAACTCCCAAACTAATTCAAAGCTACTCCTATATATACTACTCTTCTGATCTTCTAGTTGTATCTTCAAGTCTTGGGTATGGGCCTTTGGATCTTGAGTTTGAAGCAGTTATCTTCTTCATTAGGCTTGGCTTTACCTGCAGAGAGAAAGTGTGAAGTGGGCAGAGACTTTAGCTCAGGACGTTAGTGGTGTTAACGTTCAGTGAAAATATGGGTTCGAGAACGTTAGTGACAATCACCTTTTTCACTAACATTCCTCACCCAAGTAAGAGCCACGTTAACCTCAACGTTAGTGGCACAAACGTTGCCACTAACGTTGCCTCTTTGTCCTTCGCACACGTTATTGGGACTTACCTTTCCCAATAACGTTGAAAAGCCTCCTCCTTCCCTACGTTAGAGTCCACGTTAACTTAGTTAACGTGGCTCCTTAACGTAGGCTTGCCAACCTTCGAGAACGTTAGTGACACTTACCTTTATCACTAACGTTCCAATGTGCCCCTAGCTCCCACGTTAGAGTCCACGTTAACTAGGTTAACGTGGCCTTTAACGTGGCTGTGCTAGCCATCTCCAACGTTAGTGACAAAGGTGAATGTCACTAACGTTGGCTCATCATCTCTCCTCCCCACGTTAGCTTCCACGTTAACTAAGTTAACGTGGGAGTTAACGTGGCTCATTGTGGCTTGTGTGGGCTCCTTCCAACGTTAGTGACAATGTTAGGTGTCACTAACATTGGCGATCACCTTCCTTCTTCACGTTAGCTTCCACGTTAACTAGGTTAACGTGGGAGTTAACGTGGCTTATTGGGGCTTGTGTGGGTTAATCCCAACGTTAGTGACAATGTTTGGTGTCACTAACGTTGTCGATCACCTACTTTCTTCACGTTAGCTTCCACGTTAACTAGGTTAACGTGGAAGTTAACGTGGCTTATTGTGACTTGGCCAACGTTAGTGACAAAGTTGAATGTCACTAACGTTGGCTTCCCCTTTACTTCTTTAACGTTAAAGGCCACGTTAACTAAGTTAACGTGGCTCTTAACGTGGCCACTTATGAGCTTGGTCCAACGTTAGTGACAAAGGTAAGTGTCACTAACGTTGGCTCCATTTCCTTTCCTCCACATTAGAGTTCACGTTAACTTAGTTAACATGACTCTTAACGTGGGCAATGATGGCTTCGAGAGCGTTATTGGCGATTACTTTTCTCATTAACTTTGCAAGTTACTCCCATTCCACATTAGGAGTTACGTTAATTAGATTAACGTGGCTGCTAACGTGGTTCTTCCTTGCTTCCTTTGTCTTGAAATCAAGCAATAGAGTGCATCAAAGTTCTAGTCCAAGTCATGGGAAATACAACATCCAATTTGTCATTAAATTCATGCAAAATCCTCATGAAATCATGTAAAGTGCACAATGTATGCTTGAATCAAGATGTAAGTGAATATCTACCCAAAACTAGCTTATTTTCTAAGGAAAATGTATGAAACTACCCTAAAAACAGTAAAGAAAAGGTCAGTGAAACTGGCCAAAATGCCCTGGCATCATGACATAAATGTAAATGACTAGAATATAAAGAAAGGCAATAAAGTACAGAAATATAAATGGCAGAAAGTAAAGGGAAGAATCATAAATGACTTGAATATAAATGGGAATAGGGAATCGCTGAATGTAAAAATAAGCTATAAAGAAATGGATAGATAAGAATGGGAAAATTCATTGAGATTGGGAGATGTTGTCTCTTTGGATCAAATCTAGCTTATATCCTCTTCAATCATGCAACTCATTGATCTCTTGGCAATCATGATTGATTGAACCCCAATCCCTTGGTGACTCAATCTCTTGGATCTTGATCAATAGCCAATTCCTTGGTCTAATTGCTCATGAAGAGAGATATGTTTGGTCCCTGATTATACCACACACCATTATAGGTCCAAGTAGAGGGAGGATTATATGTCACATATCCAAATACCAAAACCCAGATTCTACTCTAGTGTGAGAAAGGATTTCAAGCATGGTTTCATGTTTCCTTTCCCAAGGTTCCCATGAAACCCAATTGCATTCAATCTCTTTCCCAAGATAATTGAATACTAAGCATTAAGAGTGAAATTCCTTCTAGCAAATCAAAGAGAAGATGAAGAGAAGAAGGATTTTACTATTATCAATCCATCAAGTACAACAAAGCTCCCTCTCTCAATGAGAGGGAAGTTAGCTACTCATAGCTCAAAAAGTACTCAAAAGTGAAGTTTAAAAGTGGATCTAAAACTGACTGCTTAACCTCCCCTCTTCAGTACTCCTTGGGGGTATTTATGCTACTCCTCGTAAAATAAAAGAATTACAAAAGTGAAAAAGAAAAATTACATTTTGGAGGGAAAAGAAAACACTCAATGAGCATGACTTCTCAGCTGGCGTGTGGCTGGCGCTTTTCTGGCGTATCACGTGCCCTTCATTTCCAGCTTGGCGTGCCGTGCCCAATCCTTCAAGTGGCACACTCGTCCCTCTAACAACCTTGGCGTGCCACGCCTTCGAACTCAAGTGGCACGGCATAGTGGATTTCTTGTGTTGGCGTGCCACGCCTTCGAACTCAAGTGGCACGTCCTTTGCCATTCTCAGTTCTCTTTGCCTCTAGAAACTTGTACTAGCGTGCCGCGCCCAGGGTCTGGCGTGCCACGCCCTTGCTTTATGCTTGGCTAGGATTCTTTGGAAAGTTGAACTAGCGTGGCACGCCCAGGGTATGGCGTGCCACGTCCCTTTTGTGAGTGAGTGGTTCCTCTGTTTGGCGTGCCATGCCACGAACTCAAGTGGCACGCCCCAATGCTTCTCTCTGAATGATACTGGCATGCCATGCCTGATTGCTCAAGTGGCATGCCTAAATGAAGAATGGTGAATGGCGTGCCACGCCTTCGATACCAAGTGGCACGCCCCATGTAATTGGCCTCCTTCATCCTCTATGGAAATTTATACCAGCGTGCCACGCCCATGATCTTGTCTTGGTTCCAGTAGTTGGCGTGCCACGCCTCAGCCTTCAAGTGGCACGCCATAGTGAGATGCTAAGGTTGGCGTGCCACGCCTTCGATAGTAAGTGGCACGCCCAGTCCTTGCTTTCCTTTGTGCATTGGCGTGCCACGCCTAGTTGCTCAAGTGGCACGCCCAGTCTTCAATTGCCTTCAGCCTCTTCTCTGGATTGTTGTACCAGTGTGACACGCCATGCTACTCAAGTGGCTCGCTCATGGATTTGTGAACTTTTCAAGCTTGGTGTGCCACGCCTGGGTTCTCAAGTGGCACACCCAAGTGACTTCTTGGGGCTGGCGTGCCACGCCTTTGACACCAAGTGGCACGCCATAGTAAAGGTTCTTCTTGGAATGGTGAGTTGGCGTGCCACGCCCCTTCGCTCAAGTGGCACGCCCATAGTAATTGATGGGCCAGGCGTGCTACGCCTAGCTTAGCGTGCCACGCCCCTTTTGTGTCCTCCATTGTAGCTCTCTGGAAATTTGTATTAGCATGCCACGCGCAGTCTCTGGCGTGCCACGCCCACATGCATGCTTGGACTTCTTCTCTGGACTCTAGTACTGGCGTGCCACGCCCAGCTCCTGGCGTGCCACGCCAGTACATTTTTGTGACGTTTGCTTCAAGTGGCACGCCAGTTTCACACGCTCAGCTTCTTGTTTGTCTTCTACCCAATTTTTTATGCTTTTCTCACCTGAAATTCAGCACAATTCATCTCAAAGTAGTGTACCATAATATTCATCAAATAATGCATGAATTGTACTGATCAAATGAGATTTATGTTCTTTTATGGTCTTCTTTATGCAAGAAAGAAGGGTAGATGATGCAAGTCATTACAACACCAAACATAAATTTTGCTTGTCCCAAGAAAATCAATGTAAGTAAACCTTTATAACTTGAGGCCTTGGCTTTGAGTGATTGTAATACAACTAAGAGTAAGACTAAGTGTTCAACACATGTATGAATGTTTTAATGTCATGAAAAGCTCTTGGATCCTTGAGGGTTCTTTCAGGTATAGGCTTTAGGGGTCCTTTCTATTGATTGTCACCTTGAAGTAGTAAGGGTTGTTTTGCTTTCTTGACCACGACTCTAAGTGTTTTGTCTCAAGACAACCCTTTAATTAGGCTTTCAATTAGCACTCCCAAACCAGTTGGTTTTAGGGTACTAGGTGTTGAGACACCCCTAAGAATTTACTTGCCCAGGTCTCTTCTTGACACATCTTCACCACAAGCATCTACTAAGATCTTTAATTTCTTTTTGAGCTTTTTAATGTTTCTTTTTCTATCCCAGTAGTTGATGCTCAGAGCCTTGGGTCTTTATTACTTACTACCTCTTGGTTCTATGGATATTCAAGGAACACCCCTTGACCTTCCCCTTGTTGTACCTTCTAGGACTAGTTGCTCTTCCATGACTCATTTTCTTTTTAGTTCATCCAAGGTCTCACACTTGGTTACTTATTTCTTTGTTTGTTTGATGATCTCTCTTGTCTTTGGTCTCTATCATTGTTTTTGCACAACTCACAGTGACTCTTAAGGGACAAACTCTACTTTTATTTATGTTGAAATGAAGACTTGAAATACATGGCATTTTCTTTCTTGAAAAAAAACTCATAAAGATTTCAAACAAGAATTAAAACTAAGCATAAAGCATAAACTATCCTAGCATGACTATTTATTCAAAGAGTAAATAAATTAAAAACTTAAACAAGATTTCAGAATTAGAAAGTGTCAACCATGGGACTTAACAACCTTGAGCAGCTTCATCTTTAGTTCATTGGCCCCTTCCCTTTGTCCTTCTTCTTGGAGGGGGAGGAGCCACCTTCATCTGGCTTGGAGGAGCCTTCTTGTGCTTTGGTGTCCTTGGGCTTCCAAAATCCTGCCCTTCTCATATAATTCCTTTCATCTTCTTTATGTTTGGCTAGAATTTTCTCTTGTCTTGCACTTAGCTCTTCCATTCCTTACATGAAGGTTGGGTATCCTGGGTTTAGAGCGGCCATGGTGTTACACAAGTGATTCAGCTTCGCTTGTGTATTGATGTCATACTGCCTCCTGGATATGGTCCTGGCATCATAGAGATGTTTGAATTCGGTCAAGTTCCTCTGTTGCCATTTGCCTTGCTCTGCTATTTTGTCCAGTGCACTTCACAATTCTCCCCAATCAAATTGTTCTTGCTGCTCCTTCTTCATATACTCCCAATTCCCTTGGAGTTGTTGAATGTTTTGGTTGACTTGGCTCCATTGTGGTTGTTGGGTTTCCTTGAGTTGATTGACATCTTCCCTCAATTGGTGTAGATCTTCCTTCATTTGGTGTACATCTCCTTGCAGTTGCTCCCCGTTGAATCCCTCTGGAAATTGCTGATATTGGTATTGTGGTGGTGGTTGAAGTGCCAGGAATTGAGGTTACTCTTCTGCCTCTTCTTCTTCTTGTTGTTGATGTGGTTCATGGGCATGAGCTCTTCGTTCTCTAGCCCTGTTGAGTGGGTGTACAGCCACCACCTTGGCCATCTTTTTGGCAGTTATGAACTTGTCTTGCTTCACAAGCACTTCATCAATGATCTTTTCAACTCCAGCCTCATCACATAGCCTCTGTATAATGCTGGGGAATGCCAACCTTGTGTTGTTACTGGTGCTTTTCAGCACTTTTTTGATGTTGTTGGCAATCATCTCCCCTACGTTAATGTTCTCTCCTTTCATGATGCTGTAGATGAGTACAGCTCTCTCCTTCGTCACCTCTGAAGTGTTGGATGTGGGGATTAGGGACCTCCTCACAAATTCTAGCCACCCTCTAGCTTGGGGGCTCAAATCTCTTCTCTTCAATTATTGAGTATCCCATCCTTATCATTGATCCATTGCACATGCATCACACAAATCTCGTTCAAGATCTCATCAAACTCAAGGTCTTGCTTCTTCATTCTTTCTTTATAGCTCCGAGTGGAGCTTGTCCTCTTCACCATTAGCATTCTTTCTTTGCTAGAGGGACTGTAGTCAATGGACTTCCCCCTTACATAGCTAATGTAGCCATAGTGTTGCCCTGGTTGAGGTACTGCGTTAGCATAAAATTCCCTCACCAAGCTCTCTACCACTTTCCTTGTTGGGTTGCATAGAAGTGACCAACCTCTATTGTTGATCTCAATGTTGATTTCAATGTGCTTGTTCCTCCCTAATTGGAACCCAACTTCTGGAATGATCTCCCTCTCACTCACCCAACCATAGAATTGATTTTGGTTGAATGCGGAGAGGAACTTGTAGTCATTGAAGGAACTTGAGGATCCAGAGGTTGGTTCCTTGACTTTTCTTTTCTTTGAGGCTGAGCTTTTTGGTGGTGCCATAAGATTGAGAGAGTGTGTTTAAGAGTGAAATGGGGGTTACAGGAAAGAGCAAGCAAAACTAGGTTTTGCTCCAACACCAAACTTAGGACTTGATTGTCCCAATCAAGAAAAAAAAAGAAAGAAAGAAAGTATGGAAAGAGATGGTAAAAGATGAACAGAGAAAGGAAGGTGAGGGTTGTATGCTCTTCGTGTGTGATTGGGGTTGTTGAAGTGGAATAAGAGATGGGGGGTGAGGCTTTTATAATGGGTGAATGTTGTGGTGGGAATTAAAAAGGTTAAATGTTTTCCCACTTGGGGAGTGGCGCCTAGCGTGGGAAGAGGCGCCAACTCTTTTCTCACTATGTCTTCCACGTGTGTTGAATTCCAAAGTGTAAGTAAACTTTGACTTCCTTGCTTTGTGAGTTGATTACCATGTGGGCTCCATCTTCTCTCCTGAAATGAAACTGAACCCATTAGTAATGACAAAAGAATCCCTTCATATTTCTTCTCATCAAGAGTGAATTGGATTGCAACTGATGGGTGTCCCTTGGGACACCAAACTTAATTCTTTGGCATCTTAATAAATTGGTTTCATCATTATGTATTTAATGTGTTCATAAGAGTGGAATAACATCAATCTTTTCATTTTCTTTTGATTCCAATTCCTTTGAACTCATTAAACCACATTCATGTTCTTACCCAAAGCATTAAGTGCTTTCAATTTGGGTGACTTGGGCTACTAGATGATTCTAGGTGGTGGCTACACCAAACTTAATCCTTGGGCTTATTCTTCAAATCAAGATATAAATTATTTGTATGCCTAGATTAAGTTGGTGAGAGGTGATGCCAGGGCATTTTGGCCAGTTTCACTGACCTTTTCTTTACTGTTTTAGGGTAGTTTCATGCATTTTCTTAGTTAATAAGCAAGTTTTGGATAGATAATCACTTACAACTTGTTTCAAGCCAACATTGTGAATTTTACATGATTTTATGAGAATTATGCATGAATTGAATGACAAAGTGGATGATGCATGATCTCATGAGTTAGAACCTAGCTTTGATGCACTTTACTTGCTTGATTTCAGGACAAAGGAAGCAATGAAGATGCCATGTTAATAGCCACGTTAGTCTAACTAACGTGACCATTAACGTGGAATGGAGGCTAGCTTGCAACGTTAATAAGAAAAGTGAACACCAATAACGCCTTCGTGAGCCATCATAGCCCACGTTAGTGTCCACGTTAACTACATTAACGTGGAAGCTAATGTGGAGGAAAAAGAAAGCCCCAACGTTAGTGGTAAAAGTGAATACCACTAACATTCCAAAAGATACAATTGGCCATGTTAAGAGTCACGTTAACTACATTAACGTTGATGGGATATTTTAGCGGAAAAACGAATTTCTCCAAAACACCCAAAACTAACCGGCAAGTGCACCGGGTCGCATCAAGTAATAATAACTCACGGGAGTGAGGTCGATCCCACAGGAATTGAAGGATTGAGCAATTTTAGTTTAGTGGTTGATTTAGTCAAGCGAATCAAGATTTGGTTAAGTGATTTGTGATTTGCAGAATTTAAATTGCATGGAAAGTAAAGGGAATGGGTAATTGACATGAAATTAAAGAGAATAGGGATTTAAATGCTAAATCTTAAAGAACAAGAAATTAAATGGTAGAAACTTAGAACGCAAGAAATGGAAATTGCAGAATCTTAAAGTGCAAGAAATGTAAATAGCTTGAATTGTAAAGGGAATTGGGAGTTGGATTTGCAGAAATTAAACGAGGGAAAGTAAATTGCAACCAACAGAGAAGTAAAAGAACACTTGGATTGAACCGGATCTAAAAACAGAATTGTAAATAAGCATGAAAACAGTAAACAGGGAATGGGAAATGGGGAATCCGGATCTCAGGACCCAAGAGACTAGATAACCAAGTCTAGATCTCAATGCCTTCCTAGATCCAACAAGAACAATTGCAAAGGAATTGTAAATTGCAAAGGAAGTAGATGAAGAACAATTAACAGAAATTAAATTCAATAAGCAGTAGAAGAAACAAAGAGATCTTCGGATGAGATTGAAACAGAATTCCTTCAATTCTCCAACCCAAGATCCAAGACAATTGCAATTGAAATTGAAAGCAATAAAACTAAGAGGAAGAGAGTGGAATTCTCCTTCCCCGAAACTAAGAAATTAAAGAGCACTCAATATCCAAAGCTTTCCGAAAACTATTATGAAAACTCCAAAGGAAAAGCTCCCTTCAGAGCTTGAATTCTATCCTATTTATACACTTTCTTCAAATGATCTTCAAGCCTTGAGTTAGGCCTTTGCTCATGGTGGAATTGGGTTGAGAGAGGCCTTGGTTGATTGCTCTTGGAGTTTGGAGAGGAACCAAAGTGAACCAATTGAACCGGGTTGAAGTTTTGCAAAAGTTTGAGTAAAAGTTTGAGTAAAAGTTTGAGGCTAACTTTTACTCTAACTTTTACTATCAGCCTCCATGCTTTGCTGCTATCCACGTTGGGGCAAAAGTTAGGGGTCTAACTTTTGCTCCAACATTGGCCTCCTTATGTGTACTTATGGCGCCAACGTTAGCCCAAAAGTTAGAGGCTAACGTTGGCGCAAACTTTTGCTCCTCCTTTGTATTGTTCATGTGCCAACGTTAGCCCAAAAGTTAGAGGCTAACGTTGGCGCAAACTTTTGGTGGCCAGGGGGTGTTTTTCTCATGCCAACGTTAGCCACAAAGTTAGGGGCTAACGTTGGCGCAAACTTTTGGTGCCCAGGGAGTAACTTTCATATGCCAACGTTAGCCCAAAAGTTAGGGGCTAACGTTGGGGCTAACTTTTCACCCAAAAATTTGTGCAAAAGTTTGAGGCTAACTTTTGGTCCAGCTTTTTGCTTCCTGGTTCATTTTCACTTATTCCATTGTCCTCTCTTTACTCCTAGCCATTCCTTCTTGCTTCAACCTTTCTCCAAGCTTTCTTCACCTATCATTAATCAACCAAACACATCAAAGCTATGCTTAAAATCATGAGATATTCATTTTATCATAATATGTGACAATTATAGCATAAAACCTCATGAAATAGCATGAATTCATACATGGTTGATTCAATCAAAGGAAGCATGAAAATCTACCCAAATTAGCTTACTTGTAGCTCAAGAAAGTGCACAATTCAATTGAAAACAAAATAAAAAGACTAGTGAAACTAGGCTAAGATGACTTGTCATCACAACACCAAACTTAAAGCTTGCTTGTCCCCAAGCAAGAAATGAATTATGCTCATAGGTTCTTTCACTTAAGACGGATTGAAGAACAACTTGTCAGGTCCTGTGAGTGAAGTGATCAAGTGTCAATGGGGTGAACTCTAAATCATATGCTCTTGCAAGGGCTTCAGTGCTCACTAGTCCTCACATATTAGGAGTCTTAGGTCTTAGGATTTTCATCCAAATGGTATCATGGAGATCTCTTTATATGTAGTCACCTTGAAGCAGCTTATAGTTTCTATGCTTTGGCCTTGACTCTAAGTGTCATGTCTCAAAGCGGCTCTTTAGATAAGCTTTCAATCAATACTCCTAAACTAGTTGGTTTTAAGGTATTAGGTGTTAAAGCACCCCTAAGGATTTACTTGCTCAAGCCTCTTTCCTTGACACAGCTCAACCACAAGCATTTACTAGGCTAACAATTCTTTGAGTTTTGTTTCTTCTTTCTTTTTCTACCTAGTAATTGATGCTCAGAGCCTTGGGCCATGTTCTTTTTGCTTTTGTATTTTCTTTATTTTCTTTTGTTTTGTTTGCTGCTTCTTGGATCAATAGATTTTTGAGAATCTCCACAATACTTCTTTGAACTTCATGTCCTGCCTATGAGCTCCCATGCAAGTTTTCACAAGCATGCAACCTCAATACATAATCATACGACTAGAACCACCACTTCTCCTAATCTTTTGCTTGCCTCAAAATTGTTTGATTCCTCAATCCTTCTTTTCAAAGAACTTTCATGTGATGCACTTTTTTGAACATTGAGTGCAAACAAGTTTTGAAGAGAAAAATGTTGTGAATGATCAAGCATCTTGCTTATTGAATTTCAGAAAAGAAAAAAAAAACTATACTGAACAGACAGATAATCAGGGAAACAAAACCACTCTCAATTATAGCAGTGTTCAATGCAAGATAATCACTTAACAATACAACCTTTTGGAGTTCGCTTGCTTTACTCCTCATCATCATCATCACTGATCCACACATTCCTCTTTCATCTCTTTGGTTGATGATGTTTAATCTTTCCAAAAGTTTGTATGGTATCCTGCAGTGATATTGAAAGTTGCTTGTTCCCCAAGCACTTGAAAGAATAAATGGTTAGCTTGCATGATTTATTTGTGGGCTTTTGAACTTAATTTGGTGTGGGAACACCAAACTTAGTACCTTGCCAATGGTTCTCATGCATTGAATTAACCATGTGTAAAACTCTTTTTCTTTTTTTTTTTTCTTTTTTTTTTTCAAAAGCAATAAAACTGAAAACTAGGAAACAGCAGAAGAGTTAACCAGTTCATCCAACATGCTTGAAGCCAGCATTATGCAGAAAGTGAGAATGTGTTTTATGATGGGATTTTGGTGGAACACCAGACTTAGAATTCTTCATTCTCCTTTAGATTGTTTTGGTGTGCAACACCAAACTTAGCTTCTTGCAATATAGATAAAACTAATTAACCTTTTTATTGAAATCGATATGAAAAGATAGTTACCTCCGGTTGGGTTGCCTCCCAACAAGCGCTCTTTTATTGTCACTAGCTTGACATCCTCCGTGCTTGCTCAGTTCAGATTCTGAGCTTCCTTCTCCTTGTCCCCTTGTCCTCCTAAGTGAAGCTTTGCTTTGCTATGCTCATCCTAGATGAGTGATTCTCTTCCTTTAGCCCTCTTCTCACTCATTTCTGTGAGATTCTTAGCTAATTGTTCCATTTGTCTCTCAATTCTCCCGAGTGAGGCCTCCTGGTGTTTGATTATCATCCCTTGATGTGTCATCATTCTCTCTACTAAGATCTCCAGATTGGTGATCCTCTGAGAGTCTTGTGAGATTGGTTGGTTGTGGGGTGTTGGGAGTTGGAAGGGTGGGTAGTGTGGTGGTATGTAGTGATTGTTGTTGGTATGGTGGTATTTTTGCAGGTTTGGGAAATTGGGATTGTTGTAGTTGAAGTCCCTTTGTTCTTGATGTTGAGATTCCCTTATTCTTAGATAAGAATGTGGCTTCCATGGTGGAAATCGTGCATTCATTGTAGTAGAATGGAGAAAATCAATTTGTCTAGCTATTGACTCGAATTGTTGCTGAGTTTGCTGATGTAGCTGTTTGCTTTGATTCATGACTGCCTTCATTCCTTCAAGATTCATTATCTCCTTTTCTGAAGTTGCATTCTGTGGGGTCTCAAATGAGTGTTGGTTATTGGCTCTCTTGTCATTGAACTCAGCAGTTCCTTGGATAGTTACTGTTGCGTTGAGTAGGCCATCTAAGAAGTGATCCACCGTTCTTCTTGTTTCCGGGGTTAATCCTTCATAGAACGCTTGGAAATCCGCTTTGTTGCTTGCCTTCTTGTATCTTTCCCATGCTTTGAACAATGGTTCTTCCCCTCCTTGTATGAATGGATGTACTCCCTCTTTCATCTTGATGTTTTGTTGGGACGAGGAGAATTTGGCTAGAAACTTGGCTACCAAATCATCCCAACTAGTTATACTTCCTTGGGGAAAGGTTTCAAGCCATTGTGCCACTTCATCCTTCAGTGAGAAGGGAAATAACAAGAGCTTATAGGTATCATGATCTACACTATCGAGATTGACAGCACCACAAGTTCTCAGAAAATTGGACAGGTGCTGTTTAGGATTCTCCAGTGGAGTTCCACCATAGGAACAATTGTTCTTGATTAGTGTAATGATTTGCGGCTTCATGTTGTGGTGTTCTTCTTTCCTGTGACATATAAATCAACAACGGAACACACAGTGATACTCTTGAAAATTGAGTGTAGTCAGTTGAGACAAAACTTCAAACAGTTAGTGGGTTAGTCAAAAATTAAAGAAAAAGTGCTTGATCTAAATTGCCACCTCACTTAATCATTGTCAATCTAATCAATCCCCGGCAACGGCGCCAAAAACTTGATGGGATATTTTAGCGGAAAAACGAATTTCTCCAAAACACCCAAAACTAACCGGCAAGTGCACCGGGTCGCATCAAGTAATAATAACTCACGGGAGTGAGGTCGATCCCACAGGGATTGAAGGATTGAGCAATTTTAGCTTAGTGGTTGATTTAGTCAAGCGAATCAAGATTTGGTTGAGTGATTTGTGATTTGCAGAATTTAAATTGCATGGAAAGTAAAGGGAATGGGTAATTGACATGAAATTAAAGAGAACAGGGATTTAAATGCTGAATCTTAAAGAACAAGAAATTAAATGGTAGAAACTTAGAACGCAAGAAATGGAAATTGCAGAATCTTAAAGTGCAAGAAATGTAAATAGCTTGAATTGTAAAGGGAATTGGGAGTTGGATTTGCAGAAATTAAACGAGGGAAAGTAAATTGCAACCAACAGAGAAGTAAAAGAACACTTGGATTGAACCGGATCTAAAAACAGAATTGTAAATAAGCATGAAAACAGTAAACAGGGAATGGGAAATGGGGAATCCGGATCTCAGGACCCAAGAGACTAGATAACCAAGTCTAGATCTCAATTCCTTCCTAGATCCAACAAGAACAATTGCAAAGGAATTGTAAATTGCAAAGGAAGTAGATGAAGAACAATTAACAGAAATTAAATTCAATAAGCAGTACAAGAAACAGAGAGATCTTCGGATGAGATTGAAACAGAATTCCTTCAATTCTCCAACCTAAGATCCAAGACAATTGCAATTGAAATTGAAAGCAATAAAACTAAGAGGAAGAGAGTGGAATTCTCCTTCCCCGAAACTAAGAGATTAAAGAGCACTCAATATCCAAAGCTTTCCGAAAACTATTATGAAAACTCCAAAGGAAAAGCTCCCTTCAGAGCTTGAATTCTATCCTATTTATACACTTTCTTCAAATGATCTTCAAGCCTTGAGTTGGGCCTTTGCTCATGGTGGAATTGGGTTGAGAGAGGCCTTGGTTGATTGCTCTTGGAGTTTGGAGAAGAACCAAAGTGAACCAATTGAACCGGGTTGAAGTTTTGCAAAAGTTTGAGTAAAAGTTTGAGTAAAAGTTTGAGGCTAACTTTTACTCTAACTTTTACTATCAGCCTCCATGCTTTGCTGCTATCCACGTTGGGGCAAAAGTTAGGGGTCTAACTTTTGCTCCAACGTTGGCCTCCTTATGTGTACTTATGGCGCCAACGTTAGCCCAAAAGTTAGAGGCTAACGTTGGCGCAAACTTTTGCTCCCCCTTTGTATTGTTCATGTGCCAACGTTAGCCCAAAAGTTAGAGGCTAACGTTGGCGTAAACTTTTGGTGGCCAGGGGGTGTTTTTCTCATGCCAACGTTAGCCACAAAGTTAGGGGCTAACGTTGGCGCAAACTTTTGGTGCCCAGGGAGTAACTTTCATGTGCCAACGTTAGCCCAAAAGTTAGGGGCTAACGTTGGGGCTAACTTTTCACCCAAAAGTTTGTGTAAAAGTTTGAGGCTAACTTTTGGTCCAGCTTTTTGCTTCCTGGTTCATTTTCACTTATTCCATTGTCCTCTCTTTACTCCTAGCCATTCCTTCTTGCTTCAACCTTTCTCCAAGCTTTCTTCACCTATCATTAATCAATCAAACACATCAAAGCTATGCTTAAAATCATGAGATATTCATTTTATCATAATATGTGACAATTATAGCATAAAACCTCATGAAATAGCATGAATTCATACATGGTTGATTCAATCAAAGGAAGCATGAAAATCTATCCAAATTAGCTTACTTGTAGCTCAAGAAAGTGCACAATTCAATTGAAAACAAAAGAAAAAGACTAGTGAAACTAGGCTAAGATGACTTGTCATCAAACGTGAACTCTAACGTGGGAGGAGCAAGGATGAGCCAACGTTAGTGACACTCACCTATATCACTAACGTTAGACCAAGCCACTATTAGCCACTTTAGTTGCCACGTTAGTTGCCACGTTAATTACATTAACGTGGAAGCTAACGTGGAGGAAAGAAATGATGAGCCAACGTTAGTGACACTCACCTTTGTCACTAACGTTGGAGAACTACTCTCTATAAAATTTTACTTTCTCTGCAACTTCTAGTTTTACTTTTAGAATGTATTTCCCATCTATGATTTCCATTCCTAGAGCTATGAACAACTAAACCCCTTTCATTGGGTTAGGAAGCTCTGTTGTAATTTGATGGATCAATAATAGTTTTCATTATTCTTCTTCTTTGTTTTCTCTTGATTTTACTAGAAAGCTTTCAATCTTCATCCTATTGGGTAGTTGTCTTGGAAAAGAAGCTATTCATACTTGGATCTCTTCGGACCTTGGAAGAGGAATGAAGAGATCATGCTAGAAATACTTTCTCATGTTGGACCAAATTGGGGTTTGGATGGATATGGTGACATATAATCCTACCAACACTTTGATTTGGGAATACATGTGGTATAATCAGTGACCATACTTCATCTCTTTTCATGAGCAATTAGAGCAAGGAATTGGCTATTGATCAAGATTTAAGAGATTGGGTTGCCAAGGAATTGGAATTCAATCACTTAAGATTGCCGAGGAGATCAATGAATGCATTGATTGAGGAAGAGATGAAAATAAACTTGATCCGGAGAATACAACATCTCCTGAGCCCAATGAACTCCCCATTTCTGATCTTACCCATTTTCTTTAAATTCTGCAATCTACTTTTATGAGCATCTTCCCCATTCCCATTTAAGATTCTGCAATTTACTTTCTACTATTTACATTCAGCTTTTTATTTCCAGCATTTACGTTTTCTGCTATTTACTTTCCCGCCATTTAATTTTCTGCAAATCTCAAATCCAATTCTGTTTAGTTCAACTAGAACATTCCTCTAATTAGAGTTGCTTGACCAATCAATCCCTGTGGGATTTGACCTCACTCTATTATGAGTTTTTACTTGACGACAATTCGGTATACTTGCCGAAGGAAAATTGTTGAGAGACAAGTTTCCGTGCGTCAAGTTTATGGCGCCGTTGCCGGGGATTGATTTTGTATCAACAATGATTAAATTGGAGGATAACTAGATTGAGCATTTTTCTTGTGTTTGATTTAAAATTCTGTTTGAGTAATTTACATTCAGTTTTAGTTATTTTCTCTCCTTTCCCCTACTTTTTTTTTAGCTGTTTACAATTCAATCCACTAACCCACTAATTGTTTGATATATTGCATCACTCACACTAATAGCAATTCTAACAGAAATACTTTCTGTATCTATTTCCTTGCTTGTGCCTTGTTGGTTGTATGATAGGGAGGAGAAGCGGGGCTTCAACTTCCTTTGATTCTGAATCTGAGAGGACCTTCCTTAGATTAAGGAGGGAAGCAAGAGGAAAGAGAGTAGTTGGTGCAGATGAAGAAGATGAGTATTTTGAACCAAACATGGATGAAAATATGGAGAACCATCATGAAGAAAAGGCTCACAACCATGGTTGAGAAAGTCTAGCAAATCATGCTGGGCAGGAGAGAGGAGTTTTAGGCTCTTATATCAACCCAAACCCAGGAAACTGTGGGAGTAGCATTCAAAAGCCAACCATATATGCCAACAACTTTGAACTAAAACCATAGCTCATCACCCTTGTTCAGAACAACTGTTCGTTCGGAGGAGGTGTCCAAGAAGACCCCAACCAACATTTAACCACCTTCCTGAGGATATGTGATACTGTGAAGTCTAACGATGTTCATTCTGACACCTATAGAATACTCTTATTTCCCTTCTCACTCAAGGACAAGGCATCTAAATGGCTGGAGTCTTTTCCGAAGGAGAGCTTAACAACATGGGAAGATGTGGTGAACAAATTCTTGGCAAGATTTTATCCACCTCAAAGAATCAATAGGTTGAGAGCTGAGGTTCAAACTTTCAGACAACAAGATGGTGAGACTCTCTACGAAGCATGGGAGAGGTTTAAGGACCTGACAAGAAGGTGTCCACCAGATATGTTCAATGAATGGGTGCAGCTACACATTTTCTATGAAGGCCTCTCCTATGAATCAAAGAAGGCAGTAGACCACTCATCAGGGGGATCTCTAAACAAAAAGAAGACCATTGAGGAGGCCATAGATGTCATTGAGACTGTAGCAGAGAATGACTGCTTCTATGCTTCTGAAAGAGGGAACACTAGAGGAGTGATGGAGCTAAACAATGTGGATGCACTGCTGGCCCAAAACAAGCTTATTACCAAGCAGCTGGCTGACCTCACCAAGAAGATGGAGAGGAACCAAGTAGCAGCAATCACCACCTCATCAACAACCCAAGAGGGGGTGAATGCAGAGGCAGAAGGTGAGCATGAACAAGCCAACTACATTGGAAACTCACCCAGGTAGACCCATGATCCATACTCCAAGACCTACAACCCTGGTTGGAGGAATCACCCAAACTTTGGGTGGGGAAATCAACAAGATCAAGGCCAAGATCAGAGACGTCACAACCCCAACAACCATGCAGCTCACCAACATTCCACACAGAGATCATACCAACACCACCCTAACAACACCTCTCCACATCCATACCAAAACTAAAATAACCCTTCTCATCCATCCAATCCCAACCCACCATCATCTGATGACAGACTCTCAAGGATTGAGACTCTACTTGAAGGCATATGCAAGGAGATTCAAGATAACAAGGTGTTCAAGGAGGAGGTGCGAGCCAATATCAAGAATCAGGGAGACACCATCAAAAGGCTGGAATTTCAAGTGGGATACCTCTCCGAGCAGATTCCCAAACCTACAGACAGCTTCCCAAGTGACACAGAGAAAAACCCGAGAGGTGAAGCAAAGAAAGTAAGATGGGAAGATTGCAAGATGGTCACTATAAGTGATAAGGAGACCGAGGACGAACCAAACAAACCATTAGAATAACCTGGAGTTATATCAGCATAGAAACAGGAAGAGGAGCACCAAGCACCCAAAATTTCACAGAAGGAGTTGATAAGACTCTATGCACCTTTTCCCCAATTACTCAATGGTGGTGTAGAGAAGAGAATATACTCAAGGTTTCTTGACATATTTGCATCTCTCTATGTAAACATACCATTCATCAAGGCCCTCCAACAAATGCCCTCATACATTAAGTACATGAAGGAGCTGCTGACCAAGAAAAGCTCACTCAAGGGAGGACAAACAATAGTGATGAATAAGGAGTGCAGTGCTCTCATTCAACCAGAGCTGCCTGCAAAAAGAAAGGACCCAGAGAGTTTTCACATCCCCTGTGCCATAGGAGAAATAATGTTTGACAAAGGACTCTGTGATCTGGGAGCAAACATCAACTTAATGCCTTTATCCCTTATGAAGAGGCTGCAAATCAATGAGCTGATGCCCACAGACGTAGTCATCAGGCTGGCGGACAAAACTCAAAAATAAGTAATTGGAGTGGTTGAAAACGTGCTAGTGAAGGTTGGAAAATACTTCCTGCCCACAGACTTTGTCATATTGGACATGGAAGAGAGTCACCTCCACCCAATCATATTGGGAAGACCATTCCTAGCTACAGCCAGAGCACTTATAGATGTGGAGCGAGGGGAGCTAGTTTTGAGGATCCATGATGAACAACTCACTTTCAATATTTTTAAGCCCTCACAAGAAACAGATCAAGAGAACAAAGAACCAAGGAAAGATCACAGTGAGATACTGAAGGAAGAAACAAGCACAGAAGCACAACCAGCACATCTGGAAATCCCCTTGGTTGATGAACAAGGCAATCAGCAGCTGTCACAGCTCAAGAAAAATTAGGAGGAACCTAAACCACCAGAGTTATATGAGACCAGCAACAAAATCTCCTTAGAAGAGGAGGTCACAAAAAGCAAGGCAACATCAAAAGGAACAAAGAAGAAGGCACCTAGGAGGTGGAGGAACAAGAAGATCCCTACAGAGGACTTTTCTCTAGGGGATAAAGTGATCTCAGCTTACTTCCCAGCTATCCCCCCCGATCTTCCCACCATCCCATCTCAGCTACCTAAAGTTTTTACCATCAACAGAGTTCTCTCCTTAGAACATGTAGAGATCCTTGATGAAGCCAATGGAGATAGATTTACTGCAAGGGGGGAGGACTTGAAGCACTACCAACCACCCTGACAAAGGAAAAACGTCAAGCTAGTGACGCTAAAAGAGTGCTTCATGGGAGGCAACCCATGTTTTATATACTTTTAGAATAGTGAATAATGCAAGAGTTCATGAAATCAAAATCAAACTTTGACATGCATTTAAATGTATCCTTGTATGCAGCACAGAGTGAAGAACAAGTTTGGTGTTCAAGGCATACTAAGAGAACATAAATGTAACCCATATTATGTCACTCTTAAGGCCTTGAACAAATCCTTTACACCACATGACACCAAACTAAGTTTGGTGTCACCAATGTTGCATACATGGACATTCAGTTAGTCAGTTGGTTTGTACTCATGAATAAGCAAAATTTTTTATTTTTTTTTTGCCATCACTATCCACACATTTAATAATCACATTTTTGTTATTTTGTAGGAAAATTGATGGGACAATTGAAAGGAGAAGTCTCGGCCACTTCATGAAGGGGGAGTATACACTTGTCTTCAAGGGGATAGCATTGGGAATTGTTGCCATGCAACATTGGAAAAAGAACAAGCTTGGAAACTGAACCAACACCATCATAAAGTTGATGATCCTTGTGCTCATCCCATGCTAAATCCCATCCATCCATCACACAACCACTCCATCAATCCACACCTTCTATTCACTCACCACTTCTCTATATATGTGGTTCTTAGTTCATAACCCTTCCACATTCCAATTCCCATTCCTTATACTCCACACCTCCGGAACTCAAATCCCTTCACTACACCCAATCTTAACCCAACCGAATTCCCTCATCTATCTATACCTTCCACCACCTTCACACATCAACTCCTACTCATGGCATCATCAAGCTCTAAGAGAAGAAAGGGAAAGGAGCCTATGGAGCAATGCCCTTTCGATGAAAAGAAATTTAGAACCTTTCACCATGCATTACAGTACGGATGGATGGTTGATAAGGAGATCATTTATGAGCTGGGCTTTCAAGTCAGAAAAACTGAGTGTCCCGAAATCACAAAGAAGGTGGAAAAGAGAAAATGGGAGCTCCTCACTGACCCGGTCATTAGGGTAAATGCAAATCTTGTAAGAGAGTTCTATGCAAATGCAGTCCGATATGATAAGGCAGATGAGTCCTATACAAGTTTTGTAAGAGGAAAGACCGTGGATTTCAGTCCCATGAGTGTCATGAGGGCATTAAAGCTACGATCTATACCATTTGCAGAAGAGAGCTATCATTCAAGAATTGATAACAGCCCCAATTATGACCAGATTGTGCAAGATATTTGTGTACCAGGAGCTGACTGGGTACGAGATTCCAAAAGGAAACCCAAGTTCATTAAGAGAGGGGACCTCACTCTTGAAGCAAAGGGGTGGTTCGAAATCGTAAGGAGATCCATCCTCCCCATCGGGAACAACTCAGAGGTGAATCTCAAGAGAGCCACAATGGTGCACTGCATACTCAAAGGAGGAGAGATCAAGGTTCATGAACTCATAGCCGAAGGCATTAGGAAGAGAGCCGAGAAAAGCGATTCTAGAGGAAAGTTAGGCTACCCCAGCACTATTTTCCGACTATGTGACAAAGCTGGAGTGGTGTTTGAAGATGAGGACCCCGAGTGAATAAAAGAGGCTATCCCAATTACTGTCCGGCGTATGCATGCTATTACATCTCCCCTACCTCAACGAAGGATAAGAAAGAGGGTAGCCCAGCAAACTGTAGAATGGCAAAACCCAAAGGAGTAAGCCGCAGCCACCTTGAACATGCACCAATTACAAGAAGCTATTGATGGCTTGTCTAGGCAATATTGGGAGAATCAAGAGGCACAGAAGGAACTTCAATTACAGATGATGGGCCGTCAAGAGGAATCGCTCTCGAGATGGATGAATCAACAAGGGGAGTGGCAGATGCAAATGATGGAGTAGCAATTGGAACAAGGAAAATAATGGGGTGAATCCTTCCACAGGATAGAACAAAGGCAAAATGAACAACAAGAATCTATCCAGAAGCTAATCAACATCTAAGCACATCAAGGTGCACACATACATGAGATGCATCGAAAACAAATAAAACAAGCAGAACTCTTTGACGAGCACAGGGCATTCTCTGAAGGGGTTTATATGAGTGAAAGTGGAAATCATGTAAACATGCTAGCCAGGCTCGGATACTTAGTCGGACAGCTACCTATAGTATATCCGGGAATCACAAAATATGACAAAGTGAAGGATGAGTTAGCACGAGAAGAAAGAGAAAGGGTGGAGAAGAGTCATGAATCAGTAAGGAAGGCACTTGAAGACTGGAAAAGAGCTAGACTAGCACGGATACAAGGAAGCACAAGTGGACGCAAAGAGGACAAACAGGAAGGAGAGCGCGAACAACCCCATGAGTAAAAGGTGGTGGAGTTCCCTCATTGTTCCATTTTTCTTTTTCAAGTCTTTTAAATAAGGAAAATCATGTATGAAATAGAACATGCTTCCATAGTAGCTTAGGAATTTTTAATTCTGTCTTTAAGTTTGTTTTTGCTTAGGTCTATGCTTGCTAGTCAAGTTGCCTATTTTCATTTTCACCTTGTTTACTTGTATGCTTGTCTTTTTAAGTTAAATAAAAAGAGAATGTGTATGATAAAAAACCAGAGTAGAGTTCATATTGTGGAGTAAGTTCCTATGTTCGTGGTATGGTAATAGATTAGCTAAGTTGGTTCACTAATAAGGTGGAAAGGCAACTATCTATTCGGAATTATATACTTGAAACACACCCCAAGAGACTAGCTAAATAACAAGATCCTAATAAGAAAAAGGGAAAGAGAAAATGAAAGTTGAGAAATAAAAGAAAGAGTAAGAAATAAGGCTAGGCACCAAGGGTTTGAATCTTGAGGCAAGTGTCTTTGGTGTTCCTGTGTAAGGGATTTACTTGGATGAATAAGCTCTTAGGGGTGCCTTATCACTTGATAACTTGGGTTAACTAACCCAGGATTATCAGCTGAAAGTCCACTATCATGAGTAACCTTTGCTACAGAACACTTAGTAACCCAAAGAGGTGCTGGACACCAAGGTCTCAAGAAAAGAAAATAACAAACCATGTGCCTGTGGTGTGTATGTATGGGGGAAAGAGACTTGAGGGAGTAAGTCCTTAGGGGTGTCTTAACACCTAGCACCTTGAACCAACTGGTTCGGGAGTGCTGGCTGAAAGCTTATCTTAAAGAGTCGCCCCCTCACAGAGCACTTAGCCTAAGAGCACAATCAAACCCTGAAAACAACAAAAGGATCAATGAATAAAAGTCTCATAGGGTGCAATCAAGTGAGTATTCCAGGACATGATAAAGGTCTGAAAGCCAGTAAAGGAATGAACCTAAGTTGCTATGCATGAAACCCCATAAAACCAAGAACATGACTTCCACAATAATGATTCATTCATCTTGTCATTTCATTCATCATTCTCTTGTTCCAGTACTTGCTTAGGGACAAGCAAGCTTTAAGTTTGGTGTTGTGATGCCAGGGCATTTTGGCTAGTTTCACTGACCTCTTCTTTATGGTTTTAGGGTAGTTTCGTGCACTTTCTTAGGAAATAAGCAAGTTTTGGGTAGAATTTCACTCACATCTTAATTCAAGCAAACATTGTGCACTTTACATGATTTCATGAGAATTATGCAAGAATTGAATGACAAATTGGATGATGCATGTCTCATGATTTGGATTAGAACTTTGATGCACTCTATTGCTTGATTTCAGGACAAAGGAAGCAAGGAAGAACCACGTTAGCAGCCACGTTAGTCTAACTAACGTAACCACTAACGTGGAATGGGAGCCAGCTTGCAACGTTATTGAGAAAAGTAATCGCCAATAACGTCCTCGAAGCCATCATAACCCACGTTAAGAGTCACGTTAACTAAGTTAACGTGAACTCTAACGAGGAAGAAGAAAATGAAGCCAACATTAGTGACACTCACCTTTGTCACTAACGTTAGACTAAGCTCATATTGGCCACGTTAAGAGCCACGTTAACTCAGTTAACGTGGACTCTAACGTGGGGAAGCAAAAGAATGGCCAACGTTAGTGACACTCACCTTTGTCACTAACGTTGGACTAAGCCACTTTGAGTCACGTTGGTTGCCACGTTAACTTAGTTAACGTGGAAGCTAACGTGGAGGGAGCAAGAATCGCCAACGTTAGTAACACTCACCTTTGTCACTAACGTTGGAATGAGCCACTATGAGCAACGTTAACTCCCACCTTAACTTATTTAACGTGGAAGCAAACGTGGATGAAAGAATGATGAGCCAACGTTAGTGACACTCACCTTTGTCACTAACGTTGGAGATGGCTATCACCACAACGTTAGAAGCCACGTTAACCTAGTTAACGTGGACTCTAACGTGGGAAGTAGGGGCGTTTTGAAATGTTAGTGACAAAGGTAAGTGTCACTAACATTTTCGAAGATTTGGCAAACCTATGTTAAAGGTCACGTTAGCCACACTAACGTGAACTCTAACGTAGGGGGAAGGGAGGATTCTAAATGTTATTGGAAAAGGTAAGCCCCAATAATGTGTGCGAAGGACCAAGAGGCAACGTTAGTGGTCACGTTGGTGCCATTAACGTTGAAGTTAACGTGGATCATCCTTGGGTTAGGAAAGTTAGTGAAAAAGGTGACTGCCACTAACGTTCTCGAACCCACACTTTCACTTAACATTAATGCCACTAACTTCCTAAGCTAAAAGTCCCTACCTACTTCACACTTTGTCTCTGCAAGTAAAGCTAAGCCCACTGAAGAAGATAACTGCTTCAAACTCAAGATCCAAAGGCCCATATCCAAGATTTGAAGAACCAACTAGAAGATCAGAAGAGTAGTATATATAGGGGTAGTTTTGAATCAGAAAGGGGGTTGGAAATTTGAGAACTACTCTCTGTATTTTACTTTCTCTGCAACTTTTAGTTTAATTCTCAGAATGTACTCTCTATCTATGCTTTCCATTTCCAGAGCTATGAACAACTAAACCTCTTTCATTGGGTTAGGGAGCTCTGTTGTGATTTGATGGATCGATGTTAGTTTTCATTATTCTTCTTCTATCTTTTCTCTTGATTTTATTAGAAAGCTTTCAATCTTCATTTAATTGGGTAGTTATCTTGGAAAAGAAGCTATTCATACTTGGATCTCTTCGTAACTTTGGAAGAGAAATGAAGAGATCATGCTAGAAATGCTTTCTCATGTTGGACCAAATTGGGGTTTGGATGGATATAGTGACATATAATCCTACCAACACTTTGATTTGGAAATACATGTGGTATAATCAGTGACCATACTTCATCTCTTCTCATGAGCAATTGACCAAGGAATTGGCTATTGATCAAGATTTGAGTGATTGAATTACCAAGAAATTGGAATTCGATCACTTAAGATTGCCAAGGAGATCAATGAATGCATTGATTGAGGAAGAGATGAAAATGAACTTGATCGAGAGAATGCAACATCTCCTAAGCCCAATGAATTTCCCATTTCTGATCTTACCCATTCTCTTTAAATTCTGCAATCTACTTTTATGAGCATCTTCCCCATTCCCATTTAAGATTCTGCAATTTACTTTCCGCTATTTATATTCAGCTCTTTATTTCCAGCATTTACGTTTTCTGCTATTTACTTTCCCGCCATTTAATTTTCTGCAAATCTCAAATCCAATTCTGCTTAGTTCAACTAGAACATTCCTCTAATTAATGTTGCTTGACCAATCAATCCCTGTGGGATTCGACCTCACTCTATTGTGAGTTTTTACTTTACGACAATTTGGTATACTTGCCGAAGGAAAATTGTTGAGAGACAAGTTTTCGTGCATCAAAAGTAAAAGTTCTCTGAGTCTTGTCCTCCATGAGCTCCACATGACCATAGGGAAACACCTTGAGTATGGTGAAAGGTCCTAACCATCTAGACTTCAGTTTTCCAGGGAAGAACTTGAGTCTTGAGTTATAGAGTAACACCTTCTGTCCTTCAGGGAACTCCATTCTTGCTATGTTTTGGTCATGCCACCTTTTTGTGTTCTCTTTGTAGATTTTTGCATTCTCATATGCCTGATTCCTAAACTCCTCCAGCTCATTGAGTTGCATTAATCGCTTTTCTCCAGCAGCTTGCTCATCATAGTTTAACATTTTTAGATCCCAAAATGCTCTATGTTCAAGTTCAACTGGCAAGTGACAAGCCTTGCCATACACCAGTTGGTATGGATACATCCCAATGGGAGTCTTATAGGCTGTCCTATAGGCCCATAGTGCATCATCCAGCTTCTTAGACCAATCCTTTCTTGAGCTTCCAACAGTTTTTTCAAGGATTCGTTTCAGCTCTCTGTTGGAGAATTCAGCTTGCCCGTTGGTCTGTGGGTGGTATGGAGTTGCCACTTTGTGCTTTACTCCATATCTGAGAAGGAGTGTCTCGAGTTGTTTGTTGCAGAAGTGTGTTCCTCCATCACTAATGAGAGCTCTGGGAACTCCAAATCTACTAAAAAAGGTCCTTCTCAAGAAGCTTATCATAACCTTGTTGTCTTTTGTTGCAATGGCTATGGCTTCTACCCATCTTGAAACATAATCAACAGCCACCAATATGTAGCTATTTGAGTAGGAGGTTGGGAAGGGTCCCATGAAATTAATCCCCCATACATCAAATAGCTCCAACTCTAGTATGAATTGCTGTGGCATCTCATTTCTCTTGGTTTGATTACCAGGTCTTTGACATTCATCACATCTTGACACCATTTCCTTGGCATCCTTAAACATTGTTGGCCAGTAAAATCTGGATTCAAGCACTTTTGCTGCTGTCCTTTCTCCACTGAAGTGACCTTCATATGCAGATCCATGGCACTGCCATAATACTTCCTGCCCTTCCTCATGGGGTATACACCTTCTTAGGATTCCATCAGCACACTTCTTGAACAAATAAGGATCGTCCCGGATGTAGTGTTTGGCATCCTTAATTAGCTTCCTCCTCATATGCCTATTGATGTTGGTTGGCAGCTCCCCAATAGCCTTGAAGTTGGCTATGTCTGCAAACCAAGGAGCTACTCGAATCATCATCAATTGTTCATCAGGAAAGCTTTTATTGACTGCTACTTGCTGCATCTCTTCTTCTTGTGGGATCCTTGAGAGGTGGTCAGCTACCTTGTTCTCTGCTCCGCTCCTATCTTTAATCTCAATATCAGATTCTTGGAGCAACAAGATCCACCTTATTAGTCTGGGCTTAGATTCTTGTTTGGTAAGCAAGTATTTGAGTGCTGCATGATCGGTGAACACAATTACTTTTGAGCCAATAAGATATGATCTAAATTTGTCAACAGCAAAAACTATAGCTAAAAGTTATTTCTCCGTGGTGGTATAGCTCCTTTGATTCTCATTGAGAACCTTGCTAGCATAGTAAATAACATGTACTAGCTTGTCTTCCTCTGTCCTAGAACAGCACCAACAGCAAAATCAGATGCATCACTCGTTAGTTCAAAGGGAAGATTCCAGCTTAGTGGTGCTATAATAGGTGCAGAGAAAAGTTTCTTCTTAAGTTCATCAAAGGCTACCATGCACTCTCTATCAAAAATAAAGGGAGTATTTGAGACAAGTAGGTTGCTAAGGGGTTTTGCAATCTTTGAAAAATCTTTGATAAACCTCCTATAGAACCCAGCGTGTCCCAAAAAACTTCTGATTGCTTTGACATTGCAAGGTGGAGGTAGTTTTTCAATTACTTCCACTTTTGCCTTGTCCACTTCTATGCCATCTTTTGAAATCTTGTGACCAAGAACCACCCCTTCAGTCACCATAAAATGGCACTTCTCCCAGTTTAAAACTAGGTTGGTTTCTTGACACCTTTTTAGCACAAGAGCAAGATGGTATAGGCAATCAAAATATGAGTTCCCAAATACAGAGAAGTCATCCATGAATACTTCTATGAACTTCTCATTCATGTCTGAAAAAATGGAGAGCATGCACCTTTGGAATGTTGCAGATGCATTGCACAATCCAAAGGGCATTCTCCTACAAGCAAAGACACTATATGGACAAGTAAATGAAGTTTTTTCCTGATCCTTGGGGTCTACAACAATTTGATTGTAGCCCGAATATCCATCTAGGAAGCAATAGTACTCATGTCTTGCCAATTTCTAGGTGACCCTTCCTCAATTTCTATTGGAATCATCACCTCTGTTCCGTATGCTAATCGGAAGGGGGATTCCTTCATGGTGGAATGTGGCATTGTTCGATATGCCCACAGGACCTGTGGGAGCTCTTCTGCCCAGGCTCCCTTTGCATCTTGTAATCTCCGTTTTAATCCAGCCAATATGACTTTGTTAGCAGCTTCGGCCTGCCCATTGGCTTGTGGATGTTCGACGGAGGTGTACTGGTGCTTTATATTCAAGTCGGCTACTAATTTTCTGAAGCCTGTATCTGTGAATTGGGTGCCATTGTCTGTGGTTATTGAATATGGAACCCCGAACCTTGTGACAATGTTTCGATATAAGAATTTCCGGCTTCTTTGAGTGGTGGCATTGGCTAGGGGTTCTGCCTCGATCCACTTTGTAAAGTAATCTACTCCCACTATGAGAAATTTAACTTGTCCTGATCCCTGTGGGAATGGGCCGAGAAGATCAAGTCCCCATTTTGCAAACGGCCAAGGCGAAGTCACGCTGATGAGCTCTTCTGGCGGGGTGATGTGAAAGTTGGCATGTTTTTGACATGGTGGACATGTCTTTACAAATTCTGTGGCTTCTTTCTGTAGAGTTGGCCAATAAAATCCCGCCCGGAGTACTTTTTTGGTGAGAGCTCGTGCTCCGAGATGATTGCCATAAATGCCGCCGTGTATTTCTTCTAGCACTTCCCTTGTGTTGGAGGTCGGCACGCATTTTAGTAAAGGTATTGAGATTCCTCTTTTGTACAGGATGTTGTTTATGATGGTGTAGTACTGTGCCTCCCTTTTTAACTTCTTTGCCTCCTTTTCTTCTACGGGGAGTGTTCCTTCTTTGAGGTAGTTGATTATGGGGGTCATCCATACTTGGTCCTGACTTGTTATGGCCAGGACTTTTTCCTCTTCCGAGATTGACGGGTTTTGCAATATTTCCTGGATGAGGCTTCTATTGTTGCCCCCTGGTTTGGTGCTGGCTAGTTTTGAGAGTGCATTAGCTCGGGCATTTTGTTCGCGGGGTATGTGGCAGATCTTATATTCCCCGATTTGTCCGAGTAGTTCCTTGGTTTTATCCAAATATTTTTTCATGGTGGGGTCTTTGGCTTGGTAGCTCCCTGTTATTTGTGATGTGACCACTTGTGAATCGCTATAAATGTTGAGTTTTTGAGCTCCGACCTCTTTAGCCGGCTTCAAACCAGCTAATAATGCTTCATATTCCGCTTGGTTATTGGAGGCCGGGAACCCGAACTTGAGGGAGAGCTCAACTTGGGTTCCTTGGTTGCTTTCTATTATCACGCATGCGCCGCTTCCAGTTTTATTTGAGGAACCATCCACGTAGAGGTTCCATTCTGTGGGAGTTTCCAGGGTATCTGTGAATTCTGCGATGAAGTCGGCCAGATACTGTGATTTGATGGCCGTCCGAGCTTCATATTGGAGGTCGAATTCTGACAACTCGACTGCCCATTGTAGAATTCTGCCTGCTAAATCTGTTTTCTGCAATATTCCTTTTATGGGCTAGTTAGTTCTAACCTTAATGGTGTGAGCCTGGAAGTACGGACGGAGTCGTCGAGATGTTAGGATGAGAGTATAGGCAAATTTTTCTATTTTCTGGTAGTTCAGCTCGGATCCCTGTAGTGCTTTGCTAATGAAGTAGACGGGTTGTTGCCCATTTTCGTCTTCTCTGACTAGGGCTGAGGCTATCGCCCGGCTTCCTACTGCGAGATATAATATGAGTGGTTCTCCTTCTCGTGGTTGAGATAGGATAGGTGGCCGTCCTAAGAACTCCTTGAAGTCTCGGAAAGCTTGCTCACACTCTATCATCCATTCGAACTGTTTTCCCTTTCTTAAAGTAGCATAAAAGGGGAGAGATCTTATCACAGCTCCTGCTAAGAATCGGGATAGGGCAGCCAATCTCCCGTTGAGTTGTTGTACTTTTTTGACACAGGTTGGGCTCTTCATGTTGAGTATAGCTTGACATTTGTCTGGATTTGCTTCAATTCCCCTTTGTGTGAGCATGAAACCTAAGAATTTGCCTGCTTCAACTGTGAGGGTGCATTTTGCGGGGTTAAGTCGCATGTTATGCTTCCTTATAGTGTCAAACACTTGAGCCAGGTCGGATAATAATGTATCTTCGCTTTGTGTTTTTATCAAAATGTCGTCCACATAGACTTCCATGATTTTTCCGATGTGATCTGAGAAGACTTTATTCATTAGTCTTTGATAAGTAGCTCTCGCGTTCTTAAGACTGAAAGGCATCACGATGTAGCAGTAGTTCGCCTTTGGTGTTAAGAACGAGGTCTTTTCTGTTTTTGGTGGATACATGGGGATTTGGTTGTATCCCGAATAGGCGTCCATAAACGAGAGGTATCTATATCCGGAGGAAGCATCTACCAGAGCGTCAATACTTGGGAGTGGGTATGGATCTTTTGGGCAGGCTTTGTTGAGATCGGTGTAATCGGTACACATGCGCCACTTCCCGTTTGATTTTTTCACCAAGACGACGTTGGCTAGCCATAGTGGGTACTTGTCTTCTCTTATGAATCCTGCCTCCAGTAACGTTTGTACTTGTTCTTCCACAGCTTGGGATCGTTCTGGTTCGAGTTTTCTTCGCTTCTGCTGCACCGGCCGAGATCTTGGATAGACCGCCAACTTATGGCACATTAGCTTAGGGTCTATGCCTGGCATGTCTGCGGCTTTCCATGCGAAGAGGTTGACATTATCTCGTAAGAATTGTATCAGTAATTCTTTTGAGTCTCCACTTAGGACCGTTCCGATATTAGTCGTTTTGTCCGAGGTGTCTCTAATCTGAACCTTCTCTACCTTACCTTCTGGGTGCGGACGGAGTTCTTCTCGACGCTGAGCTCCGCCAAGCTCAATTGTATGAAACTCTTCTCCTCTGCCTTTGAGGTTTAAGCTCTCATTATAACAGCAATGTGCCATCTTTTGATCTGCTTTTATCGTGGCTATCCCTTCTGTAGTTGGGAATTTCATGCATAGATGCAGAGTTGAGACTATTGCGCCGAGTTGATTGAGTGTTGTCCGACCTATGAGAGCATTGTAGGCTAAACTTACGTCGACCACAATGTAGTCTATTTTGAGGGTCCTAGATTGGTTCCCTTTTCCAAAAGTAGTGTGCAGCGATACGTATCCCAGTGGTTGTATCGGAGTGTCTCCTAGTCCAAACAGATTGTTCGGGTAAGCTCTAAGTTCCTTTTCATCTAAGCCGAGCTTGGCGAAGGCTGTTTTGAATAAGATGTCGGCAGAACTCCCTTGGTCTACTAGTGTACGGTGTAGATTGGCGTTTGCCAGTATAATAGTAATGACCATGGGATCGTCGTGTCCCGAGATGATGCCGGATGCGTCCTCTTTAGTAAATGTTATTGCCGGGATGTCGGGTGCTTCCTCCTTTCCCTCAACAAGATATACTTCTTTGAGATATCTCTTTCGGGACGATTTGGAGATCCCACTTCCTGTGAATCCGCCGTGTATTATATGGACGTGTTTTTCTGGTGTCCGAGGTGACATTTCAGCTCGTCCATCATCTTCGTCTCTCCGTCTTTTTCTTTGGTTATCATCCCGGGTGGCCAGAAATCGATCTAATTTTCCTTCTCTTACCAATTTTTCTATGATATTTTTCAAGTCAAAGCACTCGTTGGTAGAGTGTCCTCGAATTCGATGGTATTCACAATATTCCTTCCGGTTTCCTCCTCCCCTTTTGCCTTTAAGTGGCCGCGCTGGTGGGATTTTTTCTGTATGGCAGACTTCTTTGTACACGTCGACCAGGGATGCTTTAAGAGGAGTGTAGTTGTGGTATTTTTTGATTTTCTCACCCTGTCGATCTTCTTTCCATTTGGAGTCCTTGTCCTTATCTCGAACCATCTGATCGCCGTTTTCGTGAGAGTTGTTGGAAAAGCTTTGCAGCGAACGGCATCTGAGGCATCGGTGAGGTACATTCTGCTTCTGAAATTGCTGAGATGATGGTTGGGATTTGTAGTACCATCATACAAAACCATATCCGGGAGCTTGAAATCTTTTGGGATTTCGGTCTTCATGATTTCCCTAGTGACTGGATCCTGTTCTTTGCGTGAATTTTCCTCAGGCGTGGTCCGAGGAGCTTTTGATTTGAGGTCGGCCTCTAATTGCTGTAGTTTTTCTTCTAGTTCTCGACGTCACCGTACCTCTCTTTGTAGATCCTTTCCGATCTCCCGTTGTTGCTGGGTTTCTTTCTCTAGCTGCTTTAAGCGATCTTGAAGTGCTTCCATGGCTCCCGGATTTGGTGAGTTTTTGTCCCGGTTGGATTCCGGAGTATCCTTTAGCGTAGTGTCCGCGTTCTTGTGTGGTGTTCTGTTCTCCAGATCCGAGTCGTGGTCGTTGTCATGGCCGTCCGCCATGGTTTTGGGATGACTTTCAGGTTCCCCAGCAACAGCGCCAATGTTCCGAGGGTTACCTAAAACTGGAGGTCGATCTCGGATGAGATCTTCGGTACTAGTCGGAGATGACGTGTCCGGCTGGCTGGTGGTGGCCGGAGCTGTTGTGTCTGACTTGTTGGACTTGCTGCGCTACTGATCCTTGGCCACCGGAGGGTGGGGGGTACCTGCAAGAGACTCTGATGCTTAAGTTAGCATGGGTATTAAGCAGGTTTTTACTAGAATCAGAGTATGAGTTATACCTGGGTGCTCCAGTGTATTTATAATGGTGAGATGTGACCTTTGGATAAGATAAGTTAGTTATCTTATCTTATCTTTATCCTTTTGGGTTGAGGTCAGCGTATCTTCAACGGAACCGCCCTTCTCTGTAGGCCTGAATGACCTTTGGATTTGGGTCGTATTCCTGGAATTGGGCCCCTCTGGGCTTTCCTGTCGATTTGGCCGAGTTCTTTGGAAAGAAGTCGGTCCGCTTGACCTAAAGAGGTCGGTCGCTTTATTACTGAACATCCCGGTTCGGACAGCTCGACCCAGGGTATGAACAGTGCCCCTGCTTGAGCTCGGTCTTCTTTTTGAGGTCGAGTTCTTGACTTCGGTCCTTCTTTAGTGAAGCCGATCTCAAGCATTTTGTCGATTCCTCTGTAGAAGCTTTTGAATGTAGAACGTTTTCCTCTAAAATCGCGCGCTTTTATATCGGTGCTTTAGGAACATGCGAGGGTTTAATGCCTTTTAATTTTAGCATTAATTGCCCCATTTCCTTTTGGCTCTTTATTTTGATTTTGAAAACCCATAAACGGTTTCTCTTCTTTCGCCCTTTTCGTAACTTCTTCGCATTTTTCCCTTCATTCTCTCGCTTTCAATTTTTCTTTGTGTTGCGGCGTTTGTTTGATTTTTCTGAAGCCTCTGCCTGGAGTTCATAGTTTTGCGTTTCAGCCCTGCGACATTTTCTTTGCTCGTGTCTTTTCTTTTGCTTCGAGGAGGTGATTCCAGATTTCGCCGTCCCTCTTCTCCTTTCCTGAAGTCTGCTGCCTTTTCAGGTTGGTACTAACCTTCTTGCTCCTTTCACGGCTTCATCTTTTAGTTTTTTGGTGAAGCTTTTGCTTTTGCATGTTTTGAAAGTTTGAACCTTTTCGTGATTTTGTATTTATTTGTCGCTGTAGATGCGTTTTTCTTGGTTTTCTTTTGTGTGTTCTTCTGGCATTTCCGTCGAGACTTTATACGGTTTTTGTTTGTTGCTTCTGATTTTTTATTATCTGATAGAAACTCTGCATCCGTTCCTTGTTTTGCTTGCAAGCTTTCTGTCTGATTTCTCAAAAGTTCGTACCTTTGATGATTTCCATTTGGCGCGTTTTGATGTTTTGGAAATGCTTTTTGCTTGGTTGACTGTGATGACTTATGCTTCTGGAAATTAACTTGAAGAATTAGCAGACTTTTGTTTGATTGAGGCATATTCAAGGTAAAGACCCTTAAACCCTAGTAAATCCCTTAATTAATTGTGTTTGGGTATTGAGTGTGTATGTATGGATATATGATGTGAAATAGGTAGTGTATATATGTGATGTGGAGTAAGATTGTGAAGATGGAAGCTTGACTAGGCCCTTGGATGCTGAATTTTGGTGGTGGAGCTTGTGAACATGCTTGGTTAGGTTATCTTTGGGTTTTACGAGAAATCGGGTAAGGTACGGTTTAAGTTTCATTTAAGTACGGTTTAAGGTTCCCTAGGATTAAGCTTGAATGGTATGATTGATTGGTATGATATGTGAAGTGGATGATATTGGTATCGGATAAGGATGGTGAAATTTTGCATAGTTGATGTGTGGTTTGAAATTGATATTAGATAGTGAATTATGTGGTTATGAGTTTATTTGATGAAATATTGGGCAAGAGGCTGTGAATTTGGTACGGATGCCAGAAAGAGGTAAGAACAGTAAGTGATGATTGATGATGCATATAAATTGTATACGATGATGATGATTGGTAATTGTTCATACCCTGGGTCGAGCTATCCGATCCGGGATGTTCAGTAATAAAGCGACCGACCTCTTCAGGTCAGGCTATCTGACCTCTTCTCAAAGAGGTCGGTTGAATCGACAGGAAAGCCCAGTAAGGGGCCCAAATAGAGAAACACGACCCAAATCCAAAGGCAGTCCAAGCCTATTGAGATAAGGGCGGTTCCCTTAAAAGATAAGCTGACCTCAACTCAAAGATAAGATAAGATAAGATAACTAACTTATCTTATCTAAAAAGGTCACTCTACACCATTATAAATACACTGGAACACCCAGGTATAACTCATACTCTGATTCTACTAAAAAACCTGTTTAATACCCATGCTAACTTAAGCATCGGAGTCTCTTGCAGGTACCCCCCACCCTCCGGTGACCAAGGATCAGCAGTGCAGCCAGTCCAACAAGTCAGACATGACAGCTCCGGCCGCCACCCACTAGCCGGACACGTCATCTCCGACCAGTACAGAAGATCTCCTCCGAGATCGACCTATAATTTCAGGTAACCCTCGGAACATTGGCGCCGTTGCCAGGGACCCAAAAGTCATCCCATTACCATGGCAGACGACCATGACAACTACCACAATTCAGATCTAGAGGATAGAACACCGCACAAGAACGCGGACACTACACTGAAAGATACCCCAAAATCTAACAGGGACAAAAACCCATCAAATCCGGGAGTGATAGAAGAGCTTCAAGATCGTTTAAAGCAACTTGAAAAAGAAACCCAGCATCAACGAGAAGTCGGGAAGGATCTACAGAGAGAGGTAAGGCGACGTCGAGAATTAGAAGATAAACTTCTAAAACTCGAAGCCGATCTCAAAGCCAAAGCTACTCGATCCACCCCTGAAGATAACTCACGCAAAGATCAAGATCCATTCACTAGGGAAATCATGAAGGCCAAAATTCCTAAGGACTTCAAACTTCCGGACATGACCTTGTACGATGGCACTACAGATCCCAACCATCACCTCAGCAATTTCAGAAGTAGAATGTACCTCACCGACGTCTCAGATGCAGTTCGTTGCAAAGCTTTTCCAACAACTCTCACAAAGACAATAATCAGATGGTTCGACAACCTACCTCCAAAGTCCATCTCAAGCTTTGATGACCTAGCCAAAAAGTTTCTGGTCCGATTCTCCATCCAAAAGGACAAAGCTAAGTACGCCCCTAGTCTGCTAGGAATCAAGCAAGGAGATCAGGAAAGTCTTCGCAACTACATGGAGAGATTCAACAAAACATGCCTAGACATACAAAGCTTGCCAACAGAGGCCGCCATCATGGGCCTCATCAATGGTCTACGAGAGGGACCTTTTAGCCAATCCATATCAAAGAAGTACCCCACATCTTTGAACGAAGTGCAAGAACGAGCGGAGAAATACATTAACATGGAAGAAAATTCTCAACTAGGAGAAACCTCAAAATCCAGATTCACCTACCGGGATAAAGATAAAGAGTCCAAAAAGAAGGAAGATCGACAAGGGAAAAAAATTAAAAAATATCATAATTACACCCCTCTTCGAGTGTTTCTTGTGGATGTGTACAAGGAAGTCTGCCACACAGAAAAAATTCCCCCAGCTCAACCACTCAAAGGGAAAAGAGGAGGAGGAAACCGAAACGAGTATTGTGAATACCATCGTGTTCGTGGACATTCCACCAACGAATGCTTTGATCTAAAAAATGTCATAGAAAAGTTAGTAAGAGAAGGAAAACTAGATCGGTATTTGGCCACCCGAGACGATGAGCAAAGAAAAAGAAGGAGGGACGAAGAGGTCGGGCGAACCGAGCGATCACCTCGTACACCAGAAAGACATGTTCATATGATACACGGAGGATTTGCAGGAGGAGGAATCTCCAAATCATCCCGCAAAAGATATCTTAAAGAAGTATATCATGTCAAAGGAAAGGAGGAAGCACCCGACATCCCTGCAATTACGTTAACCAAGGAAGATGCATCCGGTATCATCTCGGGACACGACGATCCCATGGTCATCACAATCATACTGGCAAACGCCAATCTCCACCGCACATTAATAGACCAAGGGAGTTCCGCCGACATCTTATTCAAAACTACCTTCGACAAGCTCAGCTTAGAAGAAAAAGAGCTTAGAGCATACCCGAACAGCCTGTTCGGACTGGGAGATACCCCGGTACAACAATTGGGATACGTGCCACTACATTCAACTTTTGGAAAAGGAAATCAATCCAGAACACTCAAAATAGACTACCTCGTGGTCGACGTGAGTTCAGCCTACAACACCCTAATAGGTCGGACAACATTAAATCAACTCGGCGCAATTGTTTCAACTCCACATCTATGCATGAAATTCCCAAATGCAGAAGGGATAGCTACAATAAAAGCAGATCAGAAGATGGCGGGCCGCTGTTATAACGAAAGTCTAAATCTCAGAGGCAGAGGAGAAGAATTCCACACAATCGAACTTGGTGGAGTTCAGAGGCGAGAAGAACTCCGTCCACAGCCCGAAGGTGAAGTAGAGAAAGTTCAGATCGGAAACACCTCAAACAAAACAACTAATATTGGCACGATCCTAAAAAGAGACGCAAAAGAATCACTGGTACAGTTCTTACAAGATAATGTCGATCTCTTCGCATGAAAAGCTGCAGACATGCCAAGCATAGACCCCAAACTAATGTGCCACAAGTTGGCGGTCTATCCAGGATCTCGGCCGATACAGCAGAGACAAAGAAAACTTGGGCCAGAACAATCTCAAGCTGTGGAAGAACAGGTACAAGCGCTACTGGAGGCAGGATTCATAAGGGAAGTCAAGTACCCACTATGGCTAGCCAACGTCGTCTTGGTGAAAAAATCTAATGGGAAGTGGCGAATGTGCACCGACTACACCGATCTCAATAAGGCCTGCCCAAAAGATCCTTATCCACTCCCAAGTATCGATGCACTGGTGGATGCCTCTTCCGGATATAAATACCTCTCATTTATGGATGTATATTCTGGATACAATCAAATTCCAATATATCCACCTGATCAGGAAAAACCTCATTTCTAACACCAAAGCAAACTATTGCAACATCGTAATGCCTTTTGGTCTTAAAAACGCGGGGGCAACTTATCAAAGGCTAATGAACAAAGTCTTTTCAGACCATATCGGAAAAATCATGGAAGTCTATGTGGACGACATGTTGATAAAGACACAAAGTGAAGAGACATTATTGTCCGACTTGGTCCAAGTGTTCGACACTATAAGGAAGCATGGCATGTGACTCAATCCTGCAAAATGCACCTTTACAGTAGAAGCTGGCAAGTTCTTGGGTTTTATGCTCACACAAAGAGGAATCGAGGCAAATCCAGATAAATGCCAGGCTATACTCAACATGAAGAGCCCAACTTGTGTCAAAGAGGTACAACAACTCAACGGGAGGTTGGCGGCCTTGTCCAGATTTCTAGCGGGATCAGCAATAAGGTCTCTCCCCTTCTACGCCACTCTAAGGAAAGGAAAAAAGTTCGAATGGACAACAGAGTGCGAGCCAGCCTTTCAGGATTTTAAAAGTTTCCTGGAAAAACCACCTATCCTAACTCGACCACGAGGGGAAGAGCCACTCTTATTATACCTCGCGGTAGGAAGTCGGGCAGTAGCCTCAGCACTGGTTCGAGAGGACGACAAAGGGCAACAACATGTATACTTTATTAGTAAAGCACTACAGGGATCCGAGCTGAACTACCAAAAAATAGAAAAATTTGCCTACGCGCTCATACTAACATCTCGACGTCTCCGTCCGTACTTCCAAGCTCACACCATTAAGGTTCGGACCAACCAGCCCATAAAGGGGATATTGCAGAAAATAGATCTAGCAGGCAGAATACTACAAGGGGCAGTCGAGTTGTCCGAATTCGACCTTCAATACGAAGCTCGGACAGCCATTAAATCAAAATACTTAGCCGACTTCATTGTAGAATTTACAGACACCCCGGAGACCCCATATAATGGAATATTTACGTGGACGGTTCCTCGAATAAAACTGAAAGCGGCGCATGTGTGATAATTGAAAGCAACCAAGGAACCCAAATTGAGCTTTCCCTCAAATTCGGGTTCCCTGCCTCAAACAACCAGGCAGAATATGAAGCACTACTAGCTGGTTTGAAGCTGGCTAAGGAGGTTGGAGCTCAAAAACTCATCATCTTCAGTGACTCACAAGTAGTCACCTCTCAAATAACAGGGTGCTACCAAGCCAAAGATCCCACTATAAAAAAGTATTTGGATAAAACCAGGGAACAGCTTGGACAACTCGGGGAATATGTGATCCGCCACATACTCCGCGAACAAAATGCCCGAGCTAATGCACTCTCAAAATTAGCCAGCACCAAACCAGGGGGCAACAATAGAAGCCTCATCCAGGAAATGCTACAGAACCCGTCAATCTCGGAAGAAGAAAAAGTCCTAGCCATAACAGGTCAGGATCAAGGATGGATGACCCCCATAATTAACTACCTCAAAACAGAAACACTCCCCACAGATGAAAAGGAGGCAAAGAGGTTAAAACGGGAGGCACAATACTACACTATCATAAACAACACCCTATACAAAAGAGGGATTTCAATACCATTATTAAAATGTGTGCCGACCTCCAACACAAGGGAAGTTTTAGAGGAAGTACAAAGTGGCATTTGTGGCAATCATCTCGGAGCACATGCTCTCACCAAAAAAGTACTCCGGGCGGGATTTTATTGGCCAACTCTACAAAAGGAGGCCACAGAGTTTGTAAAGACATGTCCACCATGTAAAAAACATGCCAACTTTCACATCGCCCCGCCAGAGGAGCTCATTAACGTAACCTCACCTTGGCCATTTGCTAAATGGGGACTCGACCTTCTCGGACCCTTTCCCTAGGGATCGGGACAAGTTAAATTCCTCATAGTAGGGTGATAAACCCATATTTTATGATATATTTTGTGTCTAATTTAAGTGATTTATTCAATCCTTCACTCACTTATTCATATAAATTGCATGGTTTTACTTCCCTTCCTTATTATGTGATGAATGTGAAAAACATGTTTTCTATGCTTTAAAAGTAATTATTTCAATTACCCTTTATTTCCATTCGATGCCGTGATTCGTGTGTTGAGTAGTTTCAGATCTTCTAAGGCAGGAATGACTTAAAGGATGGAAAGGAAACATACAAAAATGGAAGGAAAGCACGAAATGGAGTTTTTGAAGAAACTGGCAGTGACGCGATCTCATGGACGACGCGGCCGCATGCCAGCACGAAATGGTAGTGACGCGACCGCGTGATTGACGCGATCGCACGCCTTAAGCGAAACGCATATGACGCGGACGCATGACTGAAGCGACCGCGTGGCAAGGAAAACTCCAATTGACGTGACCGCGTGACCCACTCGGACGCGTGACAGAGGCCACGCACCAAAAATTACAGAAAATGCTCCCAGCGATTTCTGAAGCCCTTTTTGGCCCAAATCCAAGTCCAGAAGGCACAGATCAGAGGTTATGAAGTGGGGGAATGCATCCATTCGAAGGAGAGTCTCCAATTAGTTATTTTTCATGATTTAGATGTAGTTTTGAGGGAAAGGTTCTCTCCTCTCTCTTTAGGATTTGGATTTAGAATTAGGATTTCTTTTACTTTCAGGATTATCTCTTTTTATCAAGTTCAACATTCCTTTTTATTTATCTTCTCAATTTAATTTATGAATTCTTCTATGTTACAGATTATTCTTTGAATTAATGTTATTTGAGGTATTTCTGTTTATTATTGCTTTCTTTTGTTCATGTTACTGTTGCTTCCAATCTGACGACATTTTATTCCAGTAGATTTACTTTTCCCTTTTGGTCTTGGTTAAGAAATCAGTAACTCAGGAGTTATCAAACTCAACATGATTGATAATTGTTATCTTTGCTAATTGAATTGAACTTCAATAATCCCAATCTTTTCTTAGGGATTAACTAGGATTTGAAGATCAAACTAATTAGTCACTTGACTTTTCTTTACTTTAAGTAAAGGCTAACTAAGTGGAATTAAGATTCAATCTTCATCATCATTGATAAGGATAACTAGGATAGGACTTCTAATTTCTCATACCTTGCCAAAATTTTATTTTACAGTTATTTATTTATTTTACAGTCATTTACTTATTTTAATTGCAATTTCAATTACTTGTTCCTTATCTTCAAAACCCCAATTTACAATCTCCATAACCAATAATAAGAACATACTTCCCTGCAGTTCCTTGAGAAGACAACCCGAGGTTTGAATACTTTGGTTATCAATTTTTAAGGGGTTTGTTACTTGTGACAACCAAAACGTTTGTAAGAAAGGTTGATTGCTTGGTTTAGTAACTATACTTGCAACGAGAGTTTACTATAACTTCTAAACCATCAATCTTCAGTTCTTCATAGGGGTAGACTATTTCACAAAGTGGATCGAGGCAGAACCCCTAGCTAACGCCACTGCTCAAAGAAGTCAAAAATTCCTATATAGGAACATTGTCACAAGGTTCGGGGTTCCATACTCCATCACCACAGACAATGGCACCCAATTCATAGATGCAGGCTTTAGAAAATTAGTAGCTGACTTGAATATAAAGCACCAGTTCACCTCCGTCGAACATCCTCAAGCCAATGGACAAGCCGAAGCTGCTAACAAAGTCATATTGACCGGGCTAAAACGGAGATTACAAGATGCAAAGGGAGCTTGGGCCGAAGAACTTCCACAAGTCCTATGGGCATATCGAACAACGCCACATTCCACCACAAAGGAATCACCCTTCTGATTAGCATACAGAACGGAGGCAATGATCACGGTAGCGATTGAAGAAAGGTCGCCCAGAGTGGTTCATTACAATGAAGAAGCCAACCCCCAACTTCAAAGGGAAGAACTCGACCTACTTCCTGAAATCCAAGAAAGAGCTCGGATCAGGGAAGAAGCACTAAAACGTCGAATGGCTTCCAGATATAATCAAAAGGTAGTGCCAAGAAGTTTCGCTGAGAATGATCTCATCCTAATCCGAAATGACATTGGAACAACTCGACCCGGAGAAGGAAAGCTGGCAGCAAATTGGAAAGGACCCTACCGAGTCATAGAAGTAATTGGAAAGGGCTACTACAGACTGTCCGAACTCGATGGGCGAGAACTTCCTAGGTCATGGCACACCTGCAATCTAAAAAGGTACTATAGCTAGAGAAGGTAAAAGATCTCATCATAGGATGCACTCTTTTTCCTGAAAAGGTGTTTTAATGAGGCGCCAAATTGAGATCCAGAAATTGTCCGACTCAAAAGGATAAAAACTCTATATGTACATATTTTCATTTTCTTTTAAATAAAATATATTAGATGTTCTACAAAGTTTGCAAGACGAATTAATCTGAAACATTCATCGTCCGATTATAAAGCGACAGATTGGCAGAAAGTGAAAAATAAATTCACTGCACGATCACGATAAAGACCAACAAAGATAAAAACCAAATTCATCTAAAGTCGACTAAACGAGGATTTAACCCACCTTCTACAAATCGGCAAAGATGAAAACGGAATAATGCAAGAAGTTATCGAAAGTGATCCGGAGAAAGGACCTGACAAGGTCCTGATGGATTGCTAAATAATAACTTAAAAGACTGACCGACGTTAAGAAGTCAGACCAAGTCAAACCAAATTATAAGTAAACCCTGGAAAGAGGTCTGGCCAACCCTATAAAAGAGGATTACTTTAACTTAGAAGGGCTCGACATGACGAAGTCAGCCCAAAACATAAAAGTTATAAACGTAATCCCTGAAAGAGACCTGAACAAGGTCCAAGAAAGAGGATTACAAAAGTAACTTAGAAGGGCTCGACATAACGAAGTCGGCCCAAAACATAAAGTTATAGAAATAATCCCTGAAAGAGACCTGAACAAGGTCCAAGAAAGAGGATTACAAAAATAACTTAGAGGGGCCCGACATAACAAAGTCGGCCCAAAACATAAAGTTATAGAAGTAATCCCTGAAAGAGACCTGAACAAGGTCCAAGAAAGAGGATTACAAAAATAAATTAGAAGGGCCCGACATAACGAAGTCGGTCCAAAATATAAAGTTATAAAAGTAATCCCTGAAAGAGACTTGAACAAAGTCCAAGAAAGAGGATTACAAAATAACTTGATCCAACATGACAAAGTCAGCCCAAAACATAAAAGTTATAAACGTAACCCCTGAAAGAGACCCGAACAAGGTCCAAGAAAGAGGATTACAAAAGTAACTTAAAAGGGCTCGACATGACGAAGTCGACCCACATAAAGTGCGAAGGCTACAAAAAGTAATACCTGGCAGAGACCTCACAAAAGGTCCAAACAAAATGGGATTTTTGTTTGCCTCAAAGGAATCAAAGCCACAAGCACAAAAACAACTCAAAGAGATCGAGCAACAAGGCTCCAGCACTACCAAAAGCCTCGAAAAAGTGCCTAGATGAGATAAAGATCGACATAATACTAAAGGCGCGAAGTTGTGATAAAAGACAAATTCAAAGGGGCTACCCAAATCAGCCCCCAGAACTTGGAAGCTATTTTTTGTTTTTCAACCTAAAGTTGCTAAACAAGCAACTAAACAAGTGTCAACAGTCAACAAAATGAATTTTACAAAATAAAAAGTTTACAAGCCCACAAGTCGGGCTATCTACATAATCAAGATAAAAAAGTTCAGTTAAACATCAGAAGCCTTCCCAATAGCATCATCACGGGGAGAAGGAGGACGAGTCTGAATGGGCACAGCATCCACGGTCCCATCATCTCGATTCAGGATTTGACAGTCCGGATCGGATACGGGATGACCGGCCTCAACTGAAGAAACTGTAGAAGTTGACACTTTGGCGGCAGGCGCAGGGGGAGGTTCGACATCATCATCATCCGGGTCGTCAGGGACAATCTTACCATCCCTCATAACATTGTCCAGACTGAAGGGAGAAAGATCAACCTCAGGAGCCAGAATTCAAACCTGCTCCTTCAGGCTCTCATAAGCAGCATTCACGCTACCGACAAGGTGACCTTGGAGCTCAGAGTAATCAGCTCGGGCAAACTCCAACTCCTCCCTCAGACGCATTACCTCCCGATAAGATGTAACATAGCTGTCTTTATGCCTCAATTCCGTGTCCTCGGCCAACCTCACAGAAGCCGCCAAGGCAAGGGAGCTAGCCTTCTCACTCTCCAGCTCCTTCTCCAATTTGGTCACTTTCACTTCAAGCTCCTCCTTCAAGCCCTTCATCTGATCAAACTCCTGTTTAGCCTCCTCCATGAAGGCTTTGGTGGCATGAAGAGGAAGATTTTTGGCAGTTCGGTACAAGGCAGCTCCCATGTGTGCCATCTTAACACTACTTCGAGTTATAAAGTCCAAATGGCGAAGGAGTGATACATCATCCATAAGGAGGGCACCATAAGGACCGATCTGCTGATCGAAGAACTCGACCGCGTCAAAATCAGGGGTATCAAGGTTGAAAGGCTCAATGGTTTTTTGCTTTTTGTTGGGAGGAGCACCAGAAGTAGCAACAGAGGCTTGGGGAGGATGAATCAAATGAACTCGGGGAGTCGGGATTATCTTCCTCGCCCCAGGTGAGCTCGGAACGGCCGGCTTCGACTGAGCCTGGGATGATCCCTCCCCGGCCGCCTTGGCTGAGACGTTTTTGGCTGCGGTAGCTTTCCTCGCCCTTTTGAAGGCCTTCATAGATTCATTATCCTTAATCATCTCTGCAAGAAAAATACAATAGTAAGGAATCAATTAACAAATCGGAAAAGAGCTTGCAAACAATATAGGAGCAGATAAAAGAGGAAAATCAAAAAATTAACTACCCAGCTCAGTTCGGAGGAGAGAGGGATTGGTTAAAAATTTCTTTCTGTCGAGATGGGGAGGCTGACCCTAGGTCTCTTCCAAAACAGTCACGAAAGCTTTCTCAGCCTCATCCAACATTTCCCATGAATATCTAGATACCCTCACATCCTTTTGCCATTCCAAGGGAAAGGCAGGATCGTCATTTTCATCCAGAAAAAATGGCCGAACTCCTTCAACAGCTCGGACTTTAAAAAGTTAATTTTTGAAATCACAGAAAGATTCATCAAACATAGAGAAGACCTTTTTTCCTTGGGAAGCTCAGAAAGAAACCCAAGCGGCTTTCTTCTTAACTACCCCAGGCTTCGTCAAAACAAAGAGATAGAAGAAAAGGGATTGCGAAGCAGGAATACCAAATCCATGACACAACAATTGAAAGATTTTTATGAAACCCCAGGAATTCGGGTGAAGTTGGGAAGGAGCAACATTACAGGACCATAACAGGTTGGTCTCAAAATTGGTAAAAGGAAGGGTGATACTCGTCTGGCCAAAAAAGAAATCGTAAGCCTAGAAAAAAGGGCGATCTCCAACAACCCGAGTAGAGAAACAAACTCTCTCTTCAGAAGTGGGAGGTACAAGTTCATAATTCTTTTCCTCACCAACACTACTACAAACCCTATGAAATTGCCTAAGCTGCTAACAAAATTCAGCATCATCCAAAGAAACACACAAAAGAACAATCGAATCCACCCAATCAGCCATGCCCTCAGGGACCTGGGAAGATGTCTCAACAATGTTCTTGCGTGAAGACATGAGGTCAACCAGTCCTACAGCAAGAAGAGAAGAAAATAGATTAATAACCCAAAACATCTCGGACAAAAAACAAAACATCTCAGAACAGCTCGAACAAGCACGACACGGAGCAATACAAACAAAAGAAAGCCCCAGGACCCGCACTAAAGATCCAGGGGCATCCTTTTGGGGGCAAGTTAGAGAGCGAGGACTCAAGGAAACCTACATCTCTACACGTCCTAACAGGAAGATAACACTCCGAGAAGAAAGCCACGAGTTACAAACCAAAAATCATCAAAATAATTACCTCCCAAAATTCACTGTCTCAGACGAAACTAACAAGCAAACAAAAGCATCAAGAAGAAGTCAAGAAAACGCACTCCGAACAAAAGGCAAAAATCAAATTATGGGTATCGTCATCCCCTATAAAGGTACAGCAACAAGGAAAGCCACCAAACAGGGCAGAAATCAAGGGGCAATCTTTTGAAATTGTGAGCAAGATACAGTTTTTTCAAAAAAATAGCCAGAAGCGACAATAGAACATGCAAAGCCCTAAGAAGCCTCAAACAGAAATACCAGGAGTAGGCGTAAAAACGAAAAATAAAGTCAGAGATAACACATTATAGCGACAAGCAAACACAAGATCATAGAAAGGTCCAAGCTTTTTTCGACATACAGTCAAATATCAGAGTTACTGGTGCACGAAATTGTGATTATCAACAATGGCAACAAAGACTTGGTGCTCTCAAACGTGAATCACACTTTGTCACAACTTCGCACAACTAACCAGCAAGTGCACTGGGTCGTCAAAGTAATAAACCTTACGTGAGTAAGGGTCGATCCCACGGAGTTTGTCGGCCTGAAACAAGCTATGGTCACCTTGTAAATCTCAGTCAGGCGGATTCAAATGGTTTTAGAGATATGATAATTAAAAGATAGATAAAACGTAAAATAAAGATAGAGATACTTATGTAATTCATTGGTGAGAATTTCAGATAAGCGTATAGAGATGCTTTTGCTCCTCCTGAACCTCTGCTTTCCTGCTATCTTCATCCAATCATTCCTACTCCCTTCCATGGCAAGCTTTATGTTGGGCATCACCGTTGTCAATGGCTACATCCCGTCCTCTCTGTGAAAATGGTCCAATGCGCTGTCACTGTATGGCTAATCATCTGTTGGTTCTCGATCATACTAGAATAGGATTTACTATCCTTTTGCGTCTGTCACTATGCCCAGCACTCGCGAGTTTGAAGCTCGTCACAGCCATCCCTTCCCAGATCCTACTTGGAATACCACACACAAGGTTTAGACTTTCTGGATCTCAGGAATGGCCATCCATGGGTTCTAACTTATACCATGAAGACTCTAATATCTCGGACTCAGTCCTCTGTATTAGATATCTAAGAGATACTCATTCGAGCTTGTTTGCATGTAGAACGGAAGTGTTTGTCAGGCACACATTCGTAAGTGAGAATGATGATGAGCGTCACATAATCATCACATTCATCATGTTCTTGGGTGCGAATGAACATCTTAAAATAGGAATAAGCCTGAATTGAATAGAAAAACAATAGTACTTTGCATTAATTCATGAGGAACAGCAGAGCTCCACACCTTAATCTATGGTGTGTAGAAACTCTACCGTTGAAAATACATAAGAAGAAGGTCCAGGCATGGCCGAATGGCCAGCCCCCTGAACATGATCAAAGGATCAAAAGATAATCCAAAGATTCCTAAATACAATAGTAAAAATTTCTATTTATACTAAACTAGTTACTAGGGTTTACAGAAATGAGTAAATGATGCAGAAATCCACTTCTGGGGCCCACTTGGTGTGTGCTTGGGCTGAGCATTGAGCTTTACACGTGTAGAGGCTTCTCTTGGAGTTGAACGCCAGTTTGTAACCTATTTCTGGCGTTTAACTCCACTTTGCAACCTGTTTCTGGCGTTTAACTCCAGAATGCAACATGGAACTGGCGTTGAACGCCAATTTGCGTCGTCTAAACTCAGGCAAAGTATGAACTATTATATATTTCTGGAAAGCCGTGGATGTCTAATTTCCAACGCAATTGAGAGCGCACCATTTGGAGTTGTGTAGCTCCAGAAAATCCACTTTGAGTGCAGGGAGGTCAGAATCCAACAGCATTTACAGTCCTTCCTCAACCTCTGAATCTGATTTTTGCTCAAGTCCCTCAATTTCAGCCAGAAAATACCTGAAATCATAGAAAAACACACAATCTCATAGTAAAGTCCAGAAATGTGATTTTTATTTAAAAACTAATAAAAATATACTAAAAACTAACTAAATTATGCTAAAAACTATGTAAAAACAATGCCAAAAAGCGTATAAATTATCCGCTCATCACAACACCAAACTTAAATTGTTGCTTGTCCCCAAGCAACTGAAAATCAAATAGGATAAAAGGAAGAGAGTATACTATAAATTCCAAAATATCAGATGAGCAGGACTAGTAGCTTTTTGCCTCTTGAATAGTTTTGGCATCTCACTTTATCCATTGAAGTTCAGAATGATTGGCATCTATAGGAACTTAGAATTCAGATAGTGTTATTGATTCTCCTGGTTCAGTATGTTGATTCTTGAACATAGTTACTTAATGAGTCTTGGCCGTGGCCCTAAGCACTTTGTTTTCCAGTATTACCACCGGATACATAAATGCCACAGACACATAACTGGGTGAACCTTTTCAGATTGTGACTTAGCTTTGCTAAAGTCCCCAATTAGAGGTGTCCAGGGTTCTTAAGCACACTCTATTTTTGCTTTGGACCTTGAATTTAACTGCTCAGTTTCAAGTTTTCACTTGACACCTTCACGCCACAAGCACATGGTTAGGGACAGCTTGGTTTAGCCGCTTAGGCCAAGATTTTATTCCTTTAGGCCCTCCTATCCACTGATGCTCAAATCCTTAGATCCCTTTTTATTACCCTTGCCTTTTGGTTTTAAGGGCTATTGGCTTTTTGCTCTTGCCTTTTGGTTTAAAGAGCTTTTGGCTTTTTCTGCTTGCTTTTTCTTTTTTTTTTTCGCCATTTTTCTTTTCTGCAAGCTTTGTTCTTCACTGCTTTTTCTTGCTTCAAGAATCAATTTTATGATTTTTCAAATCATCAAATAACATTTCTCCTTTTTCATCATTCTTTCAAGAGCCAACATATTTAACATTCATAAACAACAAATTCAAAAGACATATGCACTGTTCAAGCATTCATGTAGAAAACAAAAAGTATTGTCACCACATCAAAATAATTAAACTAGTTTCAAGGATGAATTCGAAACCATGTACTTCTTGTTCTTTTGTTTTTAGAACAGTTTTCATTTAAGAGAGGTGATGGAGTCATAGGACATTCATAGCTTTAAGACATAGACACTTAAATACTAATGATCATGTAATAAAGACACAAACATAAATAAAACATAATAAACAAAACACAGGAAAATAAGAACAAGGAGATTAAGGAACAGGTCCACCTTAGTGAGGGTGGCGTCTTCCTTTTCTTGAAGAACCAATGATGCTCTTGAGCTCCTCTATGTCTCTTCCTTGTCTTTGTTGCTCCTCCTTCATAGCTCTTTGATCTTCTTTATTCTTATGGAGGATGATGGAGTGCTCTTGGTGCTCCATCCTTAGTTGTCCCATGTTGGAACTTAATTCTCCTAGGGAGGTGTTGATTTGCTCCCAATAGTTTTATGGAGGGAAGTGCATCCCCTGAGGCATCTCAGGGATTTCATGGTGAGGAATTTCCTCATGCTCTTGTTGAGGTCCATGATTGGGCTCTCTTGATGTGCAGTTAAATGCTCTACTACTGAGCTATGGACCCTTGAGATGAATCTCTCCATCTTCCATGACTCAGTGGTGGAAGCAATTGCCTTCCCTTTGATGCCAGGGCATTTTGGCCAGTTTCACTAACCTTTTCTTTACTTTTTTAAGGTAGTTTCATGCATTTTCTTAGGAAATAAGCTAGTTTTGGGTAGATATTCACTTACATCTTGATTCAAGCAAACACTGTGAACTTTGAATGATTTCATGAGAATTTTGCATGAATTATATGATAAATTGGATGATGCATGATCCCATGATTAAGAGGAAGACTTTGATGCACTTTGTTTGATTGATTTCAGGCCAAAAGAAGAAGAGAAGAAGCCACGTTAGTAGCTACGTTAGTTACACTAACGTGGGCACTAACGTGGAAGGAAGGAAAGCCCCAACGTTAGTGAGAAAAGTTAGTGGCATTAACTTTGAAGAAAGGAAATGGAGCCAACGTTAGTAACACTTAACATTATCACTAACGTTGGACCAAGCTCATAAGTGGGCACGTTAGTTGCCACGTTAACTTAGTTAACGTGGCCTCTAACGTTAAGAAGAAAGGGGGGAAGCCAACGTTAGTGACATTCAACATTATCACTAACGTTGGCCAAGTCACATTAAGCCACGTTAACTTCCATGTTAACCTAGTTAACGTGGAAGCTAATGTGAGGAAACAAAGTGGTCGACAACGTTAGTGACACCAAACATTGTCACTAACGTTGGGATGAACACACACTATCCCCAAGAAGCCACGTTAACTCCCACGTTAACCTAGTTAACGTGGAAGTTAACGTGAAGAAGAAGAAGTTGTCGACAACGTTAGTGATACCAAACATTGTCACTAACATTGCCAACACAAGCCACAAAGAGCCACGTTAACTCCCACGTTAACTTAGTTAACGTGGTAGTTAACGTGGGCAAAAGTCCCACCTGGCAGCCTGACCATGCCTTCTTCAAACACGCATAACTTGAGCCACAAAGCTCCAAATGAGGTGATTCCAGTGGCATTGGAAAGTAGGATTCCAGAGCTTTCCAAGCATATATGGCACTACATGGTTGACACTAAATTTGTGGGAGAAAACCTGCCCCAAAAGTGCAATGATGAACATGGTATCAACCTGTATTAAGGTCAACTGACCTCTTCACCTTCCAAGAAGTGTAACTCAAGTTGTAGAGCTCCAAATGATGCGCTTCTAAAAGCATTGGAAAGTAGACATCCAGGGCTTTCCAACAATGTATAATAGTATGGGGTGGACACTAAGTTTGAGCTTCAGAAACTGGCAATAATGAAGCCTTGATCGCTAGCGTTATTGGCAATCAACATTTCCAGTAACATTGGCATATATGCCAGCGACCATATCCACTTCAAAGGAGCATAACTTCAGCTACAGAGGTCCAATTGAGGTGATTCTAGTTGCGTTAGAAAGCTGACATTCAGAGATTTCCAACGATATATAATACTCTATAGTGGGCATGAAATTTGAGCACAAACAAGAGGCATCTTTTAAGCCCCAAAAATACCAACTGGGCAGCAAGTGCAACGTTAGCCACAATAACTTCAGCACTAACACCACACTTGTAGCGTTAGTGTGGCTAACTTTAGCACTAACTTTAGCACCTGGGCCTCAACTTAACTCACTTCTCTCTCAAGTCCACTTCAAAGCTCAAGCAAGCAAGGCCACAATTGTCAACCAATCAAGACCACAAGAAGCATCTAGAATAGGAATTTTCATTTTATTGTAATTTGCTTTTATTTTCATTTTGTAATTTAGGAGAGCCTATATAAAGGCCTTAGTTTTTACATTCAAAGCATTCTGGAATTCTGGAAATTGAAGGTAGGGGGAGAGAGTGAAGACCAATTCGAACTTTTGTGAATTGGCACACTCCAAGGGGAGTGGGTCTTCGGACCCCTCCCCTCAACCACTCTTCTTCCTTTTCTCTTCTTTTCTTTTCTTAGTAGTAGTTTTTCTTTTAGTTGTAATTTTCATTTATGAATGTTAAATTTTCAATTTCAGTTTTTATCTTCATCTTTACTCTTCTGCACTTTCTTTCTTTTCTATTTTGTATTTTGTAGAGCAATGATCAACTAACTCATTACATTGGGTTAGAGAGCTCTATTGTGATTCAATGGATCAATTATAGTTCTTATTCTTTTTCTTCTTTCCTTTCTCTTGATTTTACTTGAAAGCTTTCGGTCTTCATCCAATTGGGTAGTTATCTTGGAAAAGAAACTATTCATACTTGGATCTCTTCTGAACCTTGGAAGAGGAATGAAGAGATCAAGCTAGAAATGCTTTCTCATGCTGGACCAAATTGGGTTTGGATGGATATGTGACTATAATCCTCTCAATGCTTAATTTGGAAAATGCATGTGGTATAATCAGTGACCATACTTCATCTCTTCTCATGAGCAATTGACCAAGGAATTGGCTATTGAACAAGATTTGAGAGATTGAATTACAAGAAATTGTAATTCAATCACTGAAGATTGCCAAGGAGATCAATGAGTGCATTGATTGAGGAAGAGATGAGAATGAACTTGATCCGAAGGATTGCAATATCTCTTGATCCCAATGTTAATTTTATTTTTAGTTCTTATATTTACTTTTCTTGTGCCATTTTATTTTTCTGCACTTTATTGCTTTCTTTACTTTTCTGTAAATTTACAATTCCTGCTGCTCATCATCCAAATCTGAACCGTCTAACTAGGATAATCAATTAACCATTGATTGCTTAATCCGTTAATCTCTGTGGGATTCGACCTCACTCTATTGTGGGTTTTACTTGACAACAATTCGGTACACTTGCCGAAGGGAGATTTGTTGAGAGACAAGTTTTCCGTGCATCACCCTTTCATCTTTCTTGAGGTTTCTCTGGCCTTAGGTGCCATAAATGGTTATGGAAAAACAAAAAGCAATGCTTTTACCACACCAAACTTAAAAAGTTTGCTCGTCCTCGAGCAAAAGAAGAAAGAAAGGGTGAGAATAAGAAGAGATGGAGAAGATGGAAGTGTGTGAATGGTTCGGCCAGGGGGGTTTAGGTGGTTATGATGTGTGAAAAGGAAAGAGTGATGGTTTGAATTTCAGTGGGTGGGTGTAGGTGGGTTGTATGATGATTTTGGAGGAGTAATGGAGGTGATTGGTGGAGGTTATTTTGGGGAAGAGAGTTATGAAAAGGTGTCAAGAAGAGAGAAGAAGTGGTGGGGATCCTGTGGGATCCAGAGATCTAGTGGGGCCAAGGACTTAACATCCCTGCTCCAATTAGGCATGTAAAACGCCCTTGCTATGCAATCCTGGCGTTTAACGCCAGACTGCTGCTTGTTTCTGGCGTTAAACACCCAAATATAGCCTGTTTCTAGCGTTTAACGCCAGGTAGATGCTTGTTTCTGGCGTTAAACGCCAGCTTGGTGCTTGTTTCTGGCGTTAAACGCCAGACAGATGCTTGTTTCTGGCGTTAAACGCCAGAATGCTCCTCCTCCAGGGTGTGTTGTTTTTAATACTGTTTTGCATTCTATTTTTGATTTTTCAGTAGTTTTTGTGACTCCACATGATCATCAACCTAATAAACACGAAATAATAAAAAACTATAAAATAGATATAATTAAATAACTTTGGGTTGCCTCCCAACAAGTGCTTCTTTAATGTCAGTAGCTTGACAGTGAGCTCTCATGGAGCCTCACGGATGTTCAGAGCATTGTTGGGACCTTCCACCACCAAACTTAGAGTTTGAATGTGGGGGTTCAACACCAAACTCAGAGTTTGGTTGTGGCCTCCCAACACCAAACTTAAAGTTTGAATGTGAGGGCTTTGGTTGACTCTGTAGTGAGAGAAGCTTTTCATGCTTCCTCTCCATGGTTACAGAAGGAGATCCTTGAGTCTTAAATACAAGGTAGTCCTCATTCAGTTGAAGGACCAACTCTCCTCTGTTCACATCAATCACAGCTCTTGATGTGGCTAGGAAGGGTCTTCCAAGGATGATGGATTCATCCTCATCCTTCCCAGTGTCTAGGATTATGAAATCAGTAAGGATGTAAAGGCCTTCAATCTTTACTAAGACGTCCTCTACTAGTCCATAAGCCTGTTTTCTTGAGTTGTCTGTGATGCGGGTGCATCATTGCCTGTTTTTGATAGTTATTTCAGTAGGTTTTAGTTAGTTTTCATACAAATTTGGCCAATAAATGAGTAATAGCATGAAAAATCTCTGCATGAAACAAAATCTCAAGCATAGGTGAATTTTAGTTAATATACATGGTAAATATGATGAAATAGATCACACTAAGTGAAAGTATGATTTTGAGCATTATTAGCACACTTAGTATAGTAAAGTTTATCTTGTATTACTTTGATACACTTTGTTTGTTTGATTTCAGACCAAAAGAAGCAGAGAAGAGCCACGTTAGTGGCTACGTTAGCGCCACTAATGTGGCCATTAAAGTGGAAGGAAGGAAAGCTTGGAAAGTTAGTGAGAACGTTAACGCCACTAACGTTAGCGAAGGGTAAGAAGACCCACGTTAGCGACCCCGTTAGCTCCACTAACGTGGGCACTAACGTGGAAGAAAAGAGAAGCCCCAACGTTAGTGAGAAAGTTAATGGCATTAACTTTGAAGAAGGAGCAGCGTTATTGGCAAAAGTGAGTGCCAATAATGCTAGCGAAGCAAAAGAAGACCCACGTTAGCTTCCACGTTAGTTACATTAACGTGGGAACTAACGTGGAAGGAAAGGGAAGCGCCAACGTTAGTTGAAAAAGTGAGTGCCACTAACGTTTGTGAAGCAAAGGAAGACCCACGTTAATGGCCACATTAGTTACACTAACGTGGACATTAACGTGGGCAAAAGTCTCACCTGGCAGCCTGACCATGCCTTCTTCAAACAAGAATAACTTGAGCCCCAAAGCTTCAAATGAGGTGATTCCAATGGCATTGGAATGTAGGATTCCAGATATTTCCAAGCATATATGGCACTACATGGTGGACACTGAATTTGAGGGAGAAAATCTACCCCGAAAGTGCAAAGATGAACATGGTATCAACCTGTATTAAGGCCAGCTGACCTCTTCACCTTCCAAGAAGTGTAACTCGAGCTGTAGAGCTCCAAATGATGCGCTTTTAAAGGCGTTGGAAAGTAGACATCCAGGGATTTTCAACAATATATAATAGTATGGGATAGACATTAAGTTTGAGCTCCAAAACCTGGCAATATTAAGCCCCTGATCACTAACGTTATTGTGACTCGCTTTTTCCAGTAACGCTAGCGATTATGCCAGCGACCTTGTCCACTTCAAAGGAGCATAACTTGAGTTACAGAAGTCCAATTGAGGTGATTCTAGTTGCGTTAGAAAGCTAACATTCAGAGATTTCCAATGATATATAATAATCTATAGTAGGTATGAAATTGGAGCACAAACCAGAGGCATCTTTTAAGCCCCAAAAATACCAACTGGGTAGCAAGTTTGACGTTAGCCACACTAACTTCAGCACTAACGCCACACTTGTAGCGTTAGTGTGGCTAACGGAAGCAATAAAGCCAAGTCACCCTGGACCTCAATTTGATTCACTTCTCTCTCAAGTCCACTTCAAAGCTCAAGCAAGCAAGCCCACAATAATCAAGGCCACAAGAAGCATCTAGAATAGTTAATTTTTATTTCATTGTAATTTGCTTTTAATTTCATTTCAATTTGTAATTTAGGAGAGCCTATATAAAGGCCTTAGTTTTTACATTCAATTCATTCAGAAAATTCTGGAATGGAGAATTGAAGGAAGGGGGAGAGAGTGAAGACCAATTCGAAGTTCTGTGAATTGGCACACTCCAAGGGGAGTGGGTCTTCGGACCCCTCCCCTCCTACACTCTTCTTCCTTTTCTCTTCTTTTCTTCCTTAGGAGTAGTTTCATTTTCTTTGTACTTTTCATTTATGAATTTTGAAGTTTCAATTTTAGTTTCAATCTTCATCTTTACTTTTCTGCACTTTCTTTCTTTTCTATTTTCGTAGAGCAATGATCAACTAACTCTTTTCATTGGGTTAAAGAGCTCTATTGTGATTCAATGGATCAATTGTATTTCTTATTCTTCTTTTTCTTTCTTTTCTCTTGATTTTACTAGAGAGCTTTCGATCTTCATCCAATTGGGTAATTGTCTCGGAAGAGAAATTGCTCATACTTGGATTTCCTCTGAACCTTGGAAGAGGAATGAGGAAATCATGCTAGAAATACTCTATCACATTGGATTAGGTTGGGGGATGGATGGATATTGTGACATTTAATCCTACCAATACTTTGATCTATGAATGTGTGTAGTATAATCAGTGACCAAACTTCATCTCTTCCCATGAGCAATTAAATCAAGGAATTGAGAAATTGTTCAAGCTTAGAGAGATTGGATTGCCAAGGAATTGGGATCCAATCACTTAAGATTGCCAAGGAGATCAATGAATGCATTGAATGAGTAAGAGATGAGAATGAACTTGATCCAGAGGATTGCAATATCTCTTGATCCCAATGTTCATTTTATTTTTAGTTCTTACATTTACTTTTCTTGCCATTTTACTTTTATGCACTTTATTGCTTTCTTTACTTTTATGCCATTTACATTTCCTTGTTACTTATCACTCCAATATGATTCGTATAACTAGGATAATTAATCAACTATTGATTGCTTAATCCGTTAATCTATGTGGGATTCGACCTCACTCTTTTGTGAGTTATTACTTGACGACAATTCGGTATACTTGCCGAAGGAAAATTGTTGAGAGACAAGTTCCCGTGCATCAGTCTGCCATCTCTAATGAGATTCTAGCAGCTTGCACCTCAAAGATCCCAAGTTTTTCCATTACAGAGAGTGGCATTAAGTTTATTCCTGACCCCAGGTCACACAGAGCCTTCTCAAAGGTCATGGTGCCTATGTTACAGGGAATTAGGAATTTACCAGGATCCTGTTTCTTTTGAGGTAATTTCTGCCTATCCAATGCATTCAGTTCATTGGTGAGCAAGGGAGGTTCATCTTCCCAAGTCTCATTACCAAATAATTTGGCATTCAGCTTCATGATTGCACCAAGGTACTTAGTAACTTGCTCTTCAGTGACGTCTTCATTCTCTTCAGAAGAAGAATACTCATCAGAGCTCATGAAGGGCAGAAGGAGGTTCAATGGAATCTCTATGGTCTCTAGATGAGCCTCAGATTCCTTTGGTTTCTCAAAGGAAAACTCTTTATTGATCACTGAATGTCCTAGGAGGTCTTCATCACTAGGATTCACGTCCTCCTCCTCCCTTGCAGGTTCGGCCATGATGGTCAAATCAATAGCCTTGCACTCTTTCTTTGGATTTTCTTCTGTATTGCTTGGGAGAGTACTAGGAGGAGTTTCAGTGACCCTTTTACTCAGCTGGCCAACTTGTGCCTCCAAATTTCTAATGGAGGACCTTGTTTCATTCATGAAACTTAGAGTGGCCTTAGATAGATCAGAGACTATATTTGCTAAGCAAGATGGATTCTGCTCAGAATTCTCTATCTGTTGCTGAGTGGATGATGGAAAAGGCTTGCTATTGCTAAACCTGTTTCTTCCACCATTATTAAAGCCTTGTTGAGGCTTTTATTGATCCTTCCATGAGAAATTTGGATGATTTCTTCATGAGGGATTATAGGTGTTTCCATAGGGTTCACCCATGTAATTCACCTCTGCTATTGCAGGGTTCTCAGGATCATAAGCTTCTTCTTCAGAAGATGCCTCTATAGTACTGTTGGATGATTCCTTCAATCCATTCAGACTCTGAGAGATCATATTGACTTGCTGAGTCAATATTTTGTTCTGAGCCAATATGGCATTCAGAGTATCAATTTCAAGAACTCCCTTCTTCTGAGGCGTCCCATTACTCACAGGATTCCTTTCAGAAGTGTACATGAACTGGTTATTTGCAACCATGTCAATCAGTTTCTGAGCTTCTGCAGGCATTTTCTTTAGGTGAATGGATCCACCTGCAGAATGGTCCAATGACATCTTTGATAACTCAGACAGACCATCATAGAATATATCCAGAATGGTCCATTCTGAAAGCATGTCAGAAGGACACTTTTTGGTCAGTTGCTTGTATCTCTCCCAAGCTTCATAGAGGGATTCACCGTCCTTCTGTCTGAAGGTTTGAACATCCATTCTAAGCTTACTAAACTTTTGAGGAGGAAAGAACTTGGCTAAGAAAGCCGTGACCAACTTATCCCAAGAGTTCAGGCTATCTTTAGGTTGAGAGTCTAAACATATTCTAGCTCTGTCTCTTACAACAAATGGGAAAAGCATAAGCCTGTAGACCTCGGGATCAACCCCATTGGTCTTAACAGTATCACAGATCTGTAAGAATTCAATTAAGAACTGAAAAGGATCTTCTGATGGAAGTCCATGAAACTTGCAATTCTGTTGCATCAGAGAAACTAATTGAGGTTTAAGCTCAAAATTGTTTGCTCCAATGGTAGGGATTGAGATGCTTCTTCCATGTAAATTGGAATTTGGTGCAGTAAAGTCACCAAGCATCTTCCTTGCATTGTTTTTATTTTCGGCCATGTCTCCTTATTTTTCAAAAATTTCTGTCAGATTTTCTCCAGAGAGTTGTGCTTTAGCTTCCCTTAGCTTCCTCTTCAGAGTCCTTTCAGGTTCCGGATCAGCTTCAATAAGAATGTTCTTATCCTTGCTCCTGCTCATGTGAAAAAGAAGAGAACACAAAGGAAAATATGGAATCCTCTATGTCACAGTATAGAGATTCCTTATGTAAGTATAAAAAGAGAAGAGTAGCAAAAAGAAAAAGATAAGAATCCAAACACAGGAGAGAGGAATTTTCGAAAATAATTGAAAAGAAAAGAAAAATATTTTTGTTTTTTATTTAGAATTAAAATTAAAATTCGAAAATTTAAAAAAAATGAAATTAAATTAAAAGTTAAAACAATTAGTTAATTAAAAAGGATTTTTGAAAAAAAGGAAGGTGATTTTCGAAAATTAGAGAGAGAAAAGTAGTTAGGTAGTTTTGAAAAAGATAAGAATCAAACAAAAAGATAAGATTAATTGAAAAAGATTTGAAAATCAATTTTTGAGAAGGTGAGAAGTTAGACAAGATTTTGAAATTGAATTTGAAAAAGATGTGATTAAAACTTATTTTGAAAAAGATTTGAAAAAAAATTAAAAAGATTTGATTTTGAAAATTAAAGTTGATTACTTGACTAACAAGAAACAAAAAGATATGATTTAAAATTTAAAGATTGAACCTTTCTTACTAGGCAAGTAACAAACTTAAAAATTTTTTGAATCAATCACATTAATTGTTAGTACTAATTTCGAAAATATGAAATGGAAATAAGAAAAAGATTTTTAAAATCAAAATTAAATTTTGGAAAATATGAAAGAAAAATGAAAAAGATTTGATTTTTGAAAAAGATTTGAAAAAGATAGAATTTTTAAATTGAAAATTTGATTTGACACATAAGAAACAACTAAATTTAAAAATTTTTGAAAAAGTCAACTCAAATTTTTGAATTTTATGAAAAGAAAAAATGAAAGATATTTTTTTGATTTTTGAATTTTTAATGATGGAAGAGAAAAACATCAAAAAGACTCAATGCATGAAAATTTTGGATTAAAACAAATGATGCATGCAAGAACACTATGAATGTCAAGATGAACACCAAGAACACTTTGAATGTCAAGATGAACACCAAGAACTTATTTTTGAAAATTTTTAAGAAAAGAAAAACATGTAAGACACCAAACCTAGAAATTTTCAATGTTGAGACATTAATAATTAAAAAATGCATATGAGAAACAAGAAAAGACACTAAACAAGAAAAATTTAAAGATCAAACAAAGAAATTCATCAAGAACAACTTGAAGATCATGAAGAACAAATGCATGAGTTTTCGAAAAATGCACAAATTTTAAAAACATGCAATTGACACCAAAATTAAAATTTGACACAAGACTCAAACAAGAAACATCAAATTTTTTGTTTTTATGATTTTATTAAATTTTTTTTTTATTTTTTTCAAAAATTATTTTGGGAAGAACGAAAAAGAAGAAAAGAACTTTTTTTTTGTATTTTTTGAAAATAAGAAATAAAAAGCTTAAAATTAAAATAAAATTACCTAATATGAGCAACAAGATGAACCGTCAGCTGTCCAAACTCAAACAATCCCCGGCAACGGCGCCAAAAACTTGGTGCACGAAATTGTGATCATCAACAATGGCGCCAAAGACTTGGTGCTCTCAAACGTGAATCACACTTTGTCACAACTTCGCACAACTAACCAGCAAGTGCACTGGGTCGTCCAAGTGATAAACCTTACGTGAGTAAGGGTCGATCCCACGGAGATTGTCGGCCTGACGCAAGCTATGGTCACCTTGTAAATCTCAGTCAGGCAGATTCAAATGGTTTTAGAGATTTGATAATTAAAAGATAGATAAAACGTAAAATAAAGATAGAGATACTTATGTAATTCATTGGTGAGAATTTCAGATAAGCGTATAGAGATGCTTTTGTTCCTCCTGAACCTCTGCTTTTCTGTTGTCTTCATCCAATCATTCCTACTCCCTTCCATGGCAAGCTTTATATTGGGCATCACCGTTGTCAATGGCTACATCCCGTCCTCTCTGTGAAAATGGTCCAATGCGCTGTCACTGTATGGCTAATCATCTGTCGGTTCTCGATCATACTAGAATAGGATTTACTATCCTTTTGCGTCTGTCACTATGCCCAGCACTCGCGAGTTTGAAGCTCGTCACAGCCATCCCTTCCCAGATCCTACTTGGAATACCACACACAAGGTTTAGACTTTCCGGATCTCAGGAATGGCCATCCATGGGTTCTAACTTATACCATGAAGACTCTAATATCTCAGACTCAGTCCTCTGTATTAGATATCTAAGAGATACTCATTCGGGCTTGTTTGCATGTAGAATGGAAGTGTTTGTCAGGCACACATTCGTAAGTGAGAATGATGATAAGCGTCACATAATCATCACATTCATCATGTTCTTGGGTGCGAATGAACATCTTAGAATAGGAATAATCTTGAATTGAATAGAAAAACAATAGTACTTTGCATTAATTCATGAGGAACAGCAGCGCTCCACACCTTAATCTATGGTGTGTAGAAACTCTACCGTTGAAAATACATAAGAACAAGATCCAGGTATGGCCGAATGGCCAGCCCCTTGAACATGATCAAAGGATCAAAATATAATCCAAAGATTCCTAAATACAATAGTAAGAAGTTCTATTTATACTAAACTAGTTACTAGGGTTTACAGAAATGAGTAAATGATGCAGAAATCCACTTCTGGGGCCCACTTGGTGTGTGCTTGGGCTGAGCATTGAGCTTTACACATGTAGAGGCTTCTCTTGGAGTTGAACGCCAGTTTGTAACCTGTTTTTGGCATTTAACTCCACTTTGCAACCTGTTTCTGGTGTTTAACTCCAGAATGCAACATGGAACTGGCGTTGAACGCCAGTTTACATCGTCTAAACTCGAGCAAAGTATGGAGTATTATATATTGCTAGAAAACCCTGGATATCTACTTTCCAACGCAATTGAGAGCGCACTATTTGGAGTTCTGTAACTCCAGAAAATCCACTTTGAGTGCAGGTAGGTCAGAATCCAACATCATCTGCAGTCCTTCCTCAACCTCTGAATCTAATTTTTGCTCAAGTCCCTCAATTTCAGCCAGAAAATACCTGAAATCATAGAAAAATAAACAAACTCATAGTAAAGTCCAAAAATGTGATTTTTATTTAAAAACTAATAAAAATATACTAAAAACTAACTAAATTATACTAAAAACTATGTAAAAACAATGCCAAAAAGTGTATAAATTATCCGCTCATCAGTTACCAAAAAACCAAAGACAAAGCAACGAAAAAGTGAAGAAACTGTAAATGGAACCATCCCGGAAAAAAAGCGGAAAGCTTCAAAAGAGTTGAAGATGGAAAGACGGAATCGCCGACAAAATCGCTGAGTGACGCCGCAACACAAGAAAAGGCAAAATGTAGGTGAAAAACTTGTAGCGAGAGAACGGAGGGAGAAGTTACAAAGAAAAATGAAGGAGAGAAACCGTTTCTAATTGCAAAATTCAAAATAAAAGCCAAGGGAAACGGGGCACTTAATACCAATTAATGAAGGTATTAAACCCTCGCACGTTCCCAAGAATAAATCGCTGATATAAAAAGCACGTGCTTTTAGAGGAAAATGTACCACATTCAAAAAAAGGTTCTACAAAGAAAGGAATCGACAGAATGCTCGAGTTCGGCTTCACTAGAGAAAGATCGAAGTCAAAGATTCGACCTCAAAGCAGAAAGACCGAGCTCAAGCAGGGGCACTGTTCATACCCTGGGTCGAGCTATTAGATCCGGGATGTTCAGTAATAAAGCGACCGACCTCTTCAGGTCAGGCTATCCGACCTCTTCTCAAAGAGGTCGGTCGAATCGACAGGAAAGCCCAGTAAGGGGCCCAAATAGAGGAACACGACCCAAATCCAAAGGCAGTCCAAGCCTATAGAGATAAGGGTGGTTCCCTTAAAAGATAAGCTAACCTCAACTCAAAGATAAGATAAGATAAGATAACTAACTTATCTTATCTAAAAAGGTCACTCTACACCATTATAAATACACTGGAGCACCCAGGTATAACTCATACTCTGATTCTACTAAAAAACCTGTTTAATACCCATGCTAACTTAAGCATCGGAGTCTCTTGCAGGTATCCCCCACCCTCCGGTGACCAAGGATCAGCAGTGCAGCCAGTCCAACAAGTCGGACACGACAGCTCCGGCCGCCACCCACCAGCCGGACACGTCATCTCCGACCAGTGCAGAAGATCTCGTCTGAGATCGACCTACAGTTTCAGGTAACCCTCAGAACAGTAATTATAAAGGTTGACTTTAAGTTGAAATTGTGCTTGATATGGATAATTGATGTTGTATACTGAATATTGAGAAATTGGAAGTATTAGGTTGAAATTTGATGAAAATAAAAAATTAGTAAGATGATGAATGTGTATTGTGTATTGTTGAATTTGAAATATGAGATAAGAGTGGCTTGATGCTGATTGGCTAGGGTTTTGTTGATTTTAAAAAAGGGTTGGAATTGGTTTGTTTTGAAAGTGGAAGCTTTGTAAAGTTTTACAAAAACCATGTTTTAGGCCGAATTTGGCGAAGCATAACTTGATCTCCGAACCTTTAATTTATGTCAATCTTATCTAGAAATAATATTTGGTCTGAGATATTTATGTCATTCAAAAAACAGAGGAAAAATGTTTTAAAATGAGGAAGTTATGCTTGATTAAAGTTTGGTGTGCAAACTAAAAATTTTGGGCTTAGCAGCTTTTTGGAGTTGTGATACATGTGCATCATTGCCCATTTTTATTTATTATTTTAGAAGATTTTAGTTAAGTTTCCATATAAATTTTGTTAATAAATAAGTAATAGCATGAAAAATCACTGCATGAAATAAAATCTCAAGCATAAGTGAAATTGTAGGAATATACAAGGAAAATGTGATGAAACAGATAATACTAACTGAAGTTGTGATTATGAGCATTATTAGCACACTTAGTATACTATGATCATCTTGTATATTACTTTGATGCACTTGTTTGTTTGATGTTAGGCAAAGCAGAAGCAGAGAAAAGCAAGGAGGTGGTGGCATTAGTGGCAACGTTAGCACACTAACGCCAGGGATAACGTTGATCAAGGATGAATTGTGGCATTAGTGGCAAAGTTAGCACACTAACGCCAGCACTAACATGATGTCCAACGTTGCAAACGCCAACGTTGCCACACTAACGTCTTCGACAAATGCATGGAAAAATCGGCGGCGACGCGTACGCGAGGGGCGATGCGTACGTGTGAGAAGAGCGTTAACGTGCTAACGCTATGTCACTAACGCCAACGATGAAGGTTACGCATACGCATGGGCGACGTGTACGTGTGACATGGCCAAAAACAGTGATGACACGTACACGTGGGCAACGCGTACACATGACTGGGAAAGCGTTAGTGACAACGTTAGCATGTTAACGCTAGTATTAATGCCAGAAAGGACCTGGGAGCATTTTCTTAGCGTTAGCAATGCCAATAACGCCCCCGATAACGTCAATCCACCCCTGGAGCGTGCATTCAATTTTCAAGCAAGCAGAGCCCATTAATATCACTCAATCAAAGGCACAAGAAGCATCTAGAATAGGAATTTTCATTTAATTGTAATGTACTTTTCATTTCAATTTGTATTCTAGAAAAGCCTATATAGGCATTGGTTTTCACAGAGAAAGGGGGCATTGAGAGAGTGAAGACCAATTCGAAATTCTGTGAATTGGCACACTCCATTGGGAGTGGGTCTTCAGACCCCTTCCTTCATACACTCTTCTTCTTTTCCAATTCGTTTCTTACTTGGTAATAGTTTTGTTATCAATCTTTGATTTTCATTTATGAATCTTTAACTTCCATTTTAGTTATGAATCTTTAATCCTCAATTTTATTTTCATGCACTTTAATTTTCTTTTGAGTTTTTTTAGAGCAATGATCAACTAACCCCCACTCATTTAGGAAAGGAGCTCTGTTTCAATTTTGATTGAATTGATGTTTATTTCTTCTTCATTCTATCTTCATACTTGGATATCTAATAGAACCCTTGCAAGATAGTTTTGTTCTTCAAATATCCTTGGATCCATTAGAATCCTATTGTAAGCCTCGGAAGAGGGATCATAGGGTTCAGTTTGAGCCCTCTTGGCATAATGAAGTTGATCTTGATTTAGAGATTGGTATGTGACATGTAACCGCTCTAATATTGGGGTCTTTGGATTTATCTAGTGTGAGATTAGAAATCAATCCGCTTGTTGTAGCTAAGGGAAAGCTTTTGTGCTTCATAGATTCATTCACTACCGAAAGGGGGTTCGGATCTACTTGAATCTCTATGTGAGCCTTGGAAAAGGGATCATAGGATTCAGTTTCAAGCTTCATCCTCATAACTATTTTGATAAACACATTCTTAGTTGGTACATGACATATAACCTCTTTGAATTGAGATCCTATGGGTTGTGTGGCTCATGGATTAGAAATTTGACTTTAACCTCTTCTCATGAACAATTAGATCAAGGAATTAGCAATGGATTGTGTTAAGAGAAATTGGGTTGCCCAGGAATCAAAACTCAATTATTTACAATCCGCCATAGATCTACTTCATATGATTGAGAAGGAGTGAGACCCATTGATTCAAAAGGAATCAACATCTCCAATCCCTTATGTTTTCTATCTTTAATTTTTGTCATTTACTTTCTTGTCATTTATTTCCTTGTACTTTTATTTCTTGCACTTTCTATTCCTTGCAATTTACTTTCTAGCACTTTATTTTTCTTGCACTTTACATTTCTGACATCTACTTTCCTTGCTCTTTATTGCTTTCTTTTAATTTCAAGTCATTTACATTTCTTGTCTAATCATCATTGATAAACCCATATTTCATGAGTTCTTTTGTGCTTAATTAGATTGATTTATTCAACTCTTCACCTACTTATTCACATTAATTGCATGGTTTTACCTTCCCTTCCTTATTATGTCATATTGTGAAAAACATGTTTCCTAAGCTTTAAAAATTAATTATTTTAATTACCTTTATTTCCATTTGATGCCGTGATTAGTGTGTTGAGTACTTTCAGATTTTCTATGGCAGAATAACTTAAAGGATGGAAAAGGAAACATACAAAATGGAAGGAGAAAGCAAAACGGAGCTTTGAAGGAAACTGGTATTCACGCGATCGCATGGATGACGCGATCGCGTGTCAAGCACGAATCAGTAGTGACGCGGCCGCATGACTGACGTGACCGCGCGCCTTAAGCAGAACGCACATGACGCGATCGCATGACTGACGCGACCACGTGGAAAGGAAAAGCTCCAAATGACGCGACGGCGTGATCCACGCGGACGCGTGACAGAGGTCACGCACCAGAAATTACAGAATACGCCCCCAGCGAATTCTGAAGCCCTTTTTGGCCCAGATCCAAGTACAGACAGCATAGACCAGAGGTTATAAAGTGTGGGAATGCATCCATTCAAAGAGAGCTCGCATAATTTTAGTTTTCAAAGATTTATATTTAGTTGAGAGGGAGATCTTCTCTCTCTCTCTATTAGGATTTAGGATTTCTTCGTGTTTTAAGAGTAACTCTGGATCCCAGGTTTAATGTTCTTTTATTTTAGTTTTACTTTTATTTACTTATTCCAACATTTGAATTGATTATTATAATTTGATTTACGAATTATTCCATGTTACAGACAGTTATTTGAATTAATGATAATTGAGGTATTTTCAGTTTATGATTGTTCTCTTTGATTTAAGTCACCATTGCTTCCTATCTAAGGATATTTTTATTATTCCAGCAATTTTACTTTTTTCCCTTTTGGTTCTGGTTAAGAATTTAGTAACTCAACAGTTATTAAACTCAACATAATTGATAATCATTATCTTGCTAATTGAGCTGAACTTAAGCAATCCCAACCTTTTCTTAGGAAATAAATAGGATTCAAAGGTCAATTTAATTAGTCCCCTGACTTTCCTTTGCCCTAGTAAAGGTTGACCAAGTGGAGTTTAGATTCAACTTTCATTATAGTTGAGAGAGATAACTACGTTGGACCTCCGACTTCTCTTACCTTGCCAAAAGTTTGCTTTACAGTATTTATTTATTTTAATTGCCATTTACTTTACTTGTCATTTAAATTACTTGCTTCTCATCTTCTAAACCCCGATTACAACCTTTATAGCCAATAATAAGAACACACTTCATCGCAGTTCCTTGAGAAGACGACCCGAGGTTTGAATACTCGGTTAACAATTTCTAAAGGGGTTTGTTACTTGTGACACCCAAAACGTTTGTACGAAGGGATTTTTGTTGGTTTAGAGACTATATCTACAACGCGACTGTTTTTATGACATTCTTTACTAGCAAAAATCCTAACGACAAAATGGCGCCATTGCCGGGGAACTGCTAACGTGTGCCTTATTATTGGTTATTGTAAATATTTTTCTTTTTCTTGTTTATTTATTTTTGTTTTTCCTTTTTATCTTTATTTGCTATTATGAACTCTCACCCCTCTCGCTTTGAGTTTGGTTCTAATATTGTTAAAGGAAATAGAAGTTACAGCAGGAATGTGCATCATGGTCAGACCAATCAAGGATGGATGGAGCCAAGAGGATCTAATCAACCCTTTAGGCAGCAGCACCCTCCGAGATATCCTGGACAAAGACCATTCTACAATGCATACCCAGCTGAAAGATATGGTGGACAACCTTGTAACTACCAACAAGTCCCACCCCGTGCATATGAACCATCCTTTCAACATAACCTCGAACCACCACACTCACAAGCTTCTCTTCACCATTCTCCCTCATATGATCCTTCCTTACCCCAATACCAATCCAATCGTTCCCAATCATCACCACTTTCCTTTGTATGATGTCCAAGTCTGGCAAACCGCGAAGCAGAGGATCGCCTAAAAGAAACAGTAATTAGATTTCAAACAACCATTCAACAACTGGAGCAAGCACTAATTCAATGGGCCACTAGGCGCTCAAATATACAAGGATCAACCACAGCTCCATGTGGACAGCCCAATGAAGAGCGTAGCATGAAAGAAATACTAGAGACTCCAGTGGACAAGACAGAGAATGAATTCGTACTAGAACAAGTGGAAGAAGCTGTCATTGTTCAAGAAGAAGAGTTGGTTGAAGATCTAGGAGATGCTGAACTTCCTTGGGAATCCAGAATTGAGGAAAACTCCGTCCAAGATGCTACAGTTGATGCTAAGGAGGATACCGTACAATCTCCAAGGCAAGTCGTTTATGAAGAATCAGACGGAATAATCCAAGAAGCAAATTTTCTTGATGATGATAGTCACAAGTCTAGTTCTCCTAGTGATGAACTTGCGTCCGCAAGTGAATTCTCTGAGATCAACGAATTTTCCCCAAGTGAATATGAAGTTGATGCGGAGGTAGATTTCTTTCAACCTCCAATCTATGACTCAAGTGATGAGGAAGACATAGAAGACTTTGACCAGGATACAGATACAATTGAAGATCTTTGTAAGGAAGTGGAAGAATTCACAGAAGAGCACAAGGAAACGGAACTTGCAGAACCACCAAAAACACCTATCCCAAGGCCATTACCACCTAATACAAGCTTCAAGTGGGTACAATCCTTAACTTATAATTTTACTTATTCACTTGAATATGGTTTGCTTGAAACAGATGGCCAACTTAGAGCTCTCTGCGGCTTTAAGAGTAAAAGGGAATTGGCTCGTACTCAGAGCTGGTGCACCAGGTTCAATAAGGTTCCACGCTTCACCTCGAAGTACACGGATTGGTATAATGCTCAATTGTATGGATCGCGGAGAACGTTTGGTCACCACGGTGAGATTCTACCTTTTAACCCACCCGAATGGAAACTTACAAATCAAAATGGAGGCGGATCTAAAAACACAGCTTGGGATCATGGATTATATTCTGACATTCGTCATCCCGGGAGGCTGAATATCTGTTTGAAGCTGCTCAGAAGCTTTACATGCCTAGTTTGGGACCCCGGAGGCTATTGGCATTCCAAGCACTGGTGGAAATTTTTGGACGAATTTAAACATAAGCCACCATAACAGAATACTCTTCCAATGTCCAACTTAAGGACTTTAACTAAAAGTGCTAGGTGGGAGACAACCCACCATGGTATGGTCGCTTCTTTCTCAATCTATTTCTTGTTTATTGTTTTCAATTTACCCTTTTTTTTATTTTAACATTAACCTGGAATCATGCATAGCATTCATGTTAATCACTGCATCCTGCATTTTTTAGTTAAAAAAAAAAAAGGGTTGCACGACACGACCGCATGCCCCATGCGATCACATCATATCGCGAAAAACACCACCCATGCGACCGCGTGACTCACACGGCCACGTGATATATATATCGGCGTAAGGATCCAACGAACAGAAAATTGGGCTGGAATCGTGCGGCTCTTGTGCGTTTCGCACAAATTAGCCCATGCGATCGCATGCCCCATGCGATCGCGTCACTTACCCAATACCAATCCCACGCGACCACGTGAGCGACGCGATCGCGTCGCATGGATTGCATACCACCCCAAAAGGAGACAAAGAGTTGCGCTGAAACGGCGCTGGAGTCGTGCGTTTAGCACGAATTCCAGCGACGCGATCGCGCGACCCACGTGATCGCGTCACCCCTCTTTCCACCCCTCTCATGCGATCGCGCGACCCACGCGATCGCGTCCCCCCCATTTTTACCCCAACCACGCGACCGCGTGCCCCACGCGGCCGCGTGGATTCGAAAATATAACCCCCAGCCCTGCGAACCCTATTAGTCGCGCAGCCTCCCCTTCACCCCCAACCCTCTTCTCCTTCTCTGTTCTCTTCCCCCAACCACCGCCGGCTAGCCACCACGCCACCACCCCGACGCCGTCGCCGCCCAGACGCCACCGCCGTACCACCCCCTCCCCTTCTCTCTTCTTCCTTCTTCCTCTCTCCTCCCCTCTCCACCACAGCCACCTCCGCAAGCACTGCCCAGCCACCGCCGGCCATCCAACCGCCCCCCCTCCGCCACCCACCCCCTTCAGCCAGCAACAACCACCGCCCCCCTTCCCCTATCCTCTTCCTCTCTCACTAACCCTAATACCTCCCTCCGCCACTGCCCCCTCAGTCACCACCGCGACGCCGTGCACCACCACCGCGCCGAATGCCGCCGTAGCCACCTTCTTCCCTGTTCCACCCCTTCTGCTTACCAGGTTCCGCAACACGTAACCCTTTTTATCCGTTCGTCACTTTTCTGTTGTTTTTTATTCCGTTTATGTTCTTGATTAGGATAGCTAGACTTGCATGTTGTAGTGGATTTTTAGGTTGTTAGGTAGCTTAGGCTGTGGTTAGTGGATCTAGGTCTGTTTACTTGCACTGTTCTTACTTCTGTTTTATCCTATGTGCAAATCTGATGCTGGTATAATCATGATTCATATGCTGCTTTCTTGTATGTTGCTGTTGTTTACATTGAGTTTTTATGTTTATTTTATATCTATGTACATGCAGCTTGATTTTTTTTTAATTCATATGAACTGATATGATTACTGTTTATTTTCCGGGACAATCCAATTTTAGCCGAAATGCTGCCCAAATTTTTTTGAAAATTGTTTTCATTCTTGTTTTGGTTTGGCAACTCTGTTTTACTCTGCTTCCCCCAAACCATTTCATGAATGCTAGGGCCACTTCTCATCCTCTTTGATTTCCTGGTTTATAACCTGCATTTGTGAGTCACTGATTCCAATTTCTGATATCTTTCTTTCTATTCGAATCAGCATCACCCTGTTTTCTTTATTCGATTATGAGTACTTCTATTCTTACCTGTGAATCCTTGTTATATGGAATTTTTTTCTATGCCACTTACTTTCCTAACTCACTAATTTTAATTTACTAATTTCTTTTTACCATACTAACCCTCTTGATCTTTTTTCTGATCACTTTCACTTCCTCTAACTTTCTCACTATGGCATATTGATTTTTTTCTTTCCATTTAACATTCATTCAATCACATTTCAATTACTCATTTTCCTTATTTTATTTCTCCCTTACCGCTTTGAGTTTCCTTTGTTTAAATTGCCTATTTGCTTTCCTATTTTATCCATTTCCTGGTTTTCTGTTTTTCAGGATGTCTGCCTCACAAAGGAAAGGCAAAGGCAAGGCTACTGGCAAGCGCAAGAGAGGAGATTCCTCCCAATCTATCATTGCTCTAATGCACGATTCCTCATGGCGGGAGAAGAACTTCACACAGCAAGAAAAAGCATTGTTTTACTAAGTATGTATGTTAGGTGACATCTTAGTCTAATTAAGGATTCACTTATTAGCTCACTGAGCCTTATACATATATCTTTACCCTTTGCCTTGACCCCATTACAACCTTAATTAAAGACCTCATGAGTTTTGGTATGACTATGTTCTATAATTGTTGATTGGTTAGACGAAAAACAAGGTTATAGAAAGAAAGAATAAAAAGAAGAATAGAGTGATTAACCCAATAAACACTGAGTGATTAGAGAGAAAACACAAAATCCAGTGAGGGTTCAAAAGCTCATTAACATTTATCTCTGATTGTCTTGCAAGTTTTTTTTCTCTCATCTCATTTGCAAAAAGGTACTTTATTATTTGAGGGTTAGCTATATATATATATATATATATATATATATATATATATATATATATATCTCCTTGGGAATGTGAAATAATTTGACTACATGTAGGCTTTATATATGAGTGGATGAATTAGAATTGCATGACTCATTAGGTAGATGCATTTAGCATAGGTTGCATTTCATAACATTCCATCACTTTAACCTTAATTATTTACCTTGGATTTAGCATGAGGACATGCTAGTGTTTAAGTGTGGGGAGGTTGATAAACCCATATTTCATGAGTTCTTTTGTGCTTAATTAGAGTGATTTATTCAACTCTTCACCTACTTATTCACATTAATTGCATGGTTTTACCTTCCCTTCCTTATTATGTCATATTGTGAAAAACATGTTTCCTAAGCTTTAAAAATTAATTATTTTAATTACCTTTATTTCCATTCGATGCCGTGATTAGTGTGTTGAGTAGTTTTAGATTTTCTAAGGCAGAATAACTTAAAGGATGGAAAAGGAAACATACAAAATGGAAGGAGAAAGCAAAACGGAGCTTTGAAGGAAACTGGTATTCACGCGATCGCATGGATGACGCGATCGCGTGTCAAGCACGAATCAGCAGCGACGCGGCCGCATGACTGACGTGACTGCGCGCCTTAAGCAGAACGCACATGATGTGGTCGCATGACTGACGCGACCGCGTGGAAAGGAAAAGCTCCAAATGACGCGACCGCGTGACCCACGCGGACACGTGACAGAGGTCACGCACCAGAAATTACAGAATACGCCCCCAGCGAATTCTGAAGCCCTTTTTGGCCCAGATCCAAGTACAGACAGCATAGACCAGAGGTTATAAAGTGTGGGAATGCATCCATTCAAAGAGAGCTTGCATAATTTTAGTTTTCAATGATTTAGATTTAGTTGAGAGGGAGATCTTCTCTCTCTCTCTTTTAGGATTTAGGATTTCTTCATGTTTTAAGAGTAACTCTGGATCCCAGGTTTAATGTTCTTTTATTTTAGTTTTAATTTTATTTATTTATTCCAACATTTGAATTGATTATTATAATTTGATTTACGAATTATTCCATGTTACAGACAGTTATTTGAATTAATGATAATTGAGGTATTTTCAGTTTATGATTGTTCTCTTTGATTTAAGTCACCATTGCTTCCTATCTAAGGATATTTTTATTATTCTAGCAATTTTACTTTTTCCCCTTTTGGTTCTGGTTAAGAATTTAGTAACTCAACAGTTATTAAACTCAACATAATTGATAATCGTTATCTTGCTAATTGAGCTGAACTTAAGCAATCCCAACCTTTTCTTAGGAAATAAATAGGATTCAAAGGTCAATTTAATTAGTCCCCTGACTTTCCTTTCCCATAGTAAAGGTTGACCAAGTGGAGTTTAGATTCAACTTTCATTATAGTTGAGAGAGATAACTACGTTGGACCTCCGACTTCTCTTACCTTGCCAAAAGTTTGCTTTACAGTATTTATTTATTTTAATTGCCATTTACTTTACTTGTCATTTAAATTACTTGCTTCTCATCTTCTAAACCCCGATTACAACCTTTATAGCCAATAATAAGAACACACTTCCTCGCAGTTCCTTGAGAAGACGACCCGAGGTTTGAATACTCGGTTAATAATTTCTAAAGGGGTTTGTTACTTGTGACACCCAAAACGTTTGTACGAAGGGATTTTTGTTGGTTTAGAGACTATATCTACAACGCGACTATTTTTATGACATTCTTTACTAGCAAAAATTCTAACGTCAATCATTCAACTATGTTCGTCTAACTAGAATAATCAACTTACTATTGATTGCTTAATCCTTTAATTCTTGTGGGATCGACCTCACTCTTGTGGTGGATTGTGTCAAAGAGAGAGGCTTTAGTGAGTAAATCCTAAGGGGTGCTTCAACACCTAATACCATAACCCAACTAGATTGGGAGTATTGATCGAAAGCTTATCATAAAAGGCTACTTTGAGACATGACACCTAGAGTTGAGGCCAAGATAAATAAGTGCTGCTTCAAGGTGATAATCCATAAAGAGAATTCTAAAATACCATTTGAATGACACTCCTAAGATATAAGACTTCCAAAATGTAAAGACTAATGAGCACTGGAATCCTTGCATAAGTATACAATTGGAGTTCACCCCATTATCACTTAGACACTTCACTCACTAAGGCATCATAAGCAATCTTTCAACCCATTCCTAGAAAGAGAATTCTTTGTGTATAGTTCTTTTCTTACTTGAGAACAAGAAAGGTTTAAGTTTGGTGTTGTGATGCATGTGCATCATTGCCCATTTTTAGATATTATTTTAGTAGATTTTAGTTAAGTTTCAATACAAATTTTGTTAATAAATTAGTAATTGTAACAACCCTAGTTTTTGAAAATCAAATAATTAGTTATTTGTGATTTATTTTATTTGTTGATAATTTTATTTTAAGAAAATTATTTTACTAAAGGTAATTAAATGGAGTTTCATGATAATTGAAGTTTAAATTAATTAGAATTTTTATATAATCTTTATTAGATATTTGGTATAATTGAAACATAATTTTGATAATTGAAAAATAAGAAGAATTGTATAATTTAATTTAAATAAATTCTATTTTGAATGAATTATGTTATTAACTTGAACTCTTAGAAATTATTTTATTAGAAATAATTAGATTCATATTTATAAATACTTTAAGTTTAAGTTAATTAATATGTATGTACAATTTTTATTATAATTAGTTATTTTATAACTTGAAATTAAAGTTTTGGTGATAGAAAAATAATAAAAAGTTATATCATTTAATTTGAATAATTAATATTGAGTTTGAACTATATTTTATGAAAATGTGATTAATATGCTTATTTTATTGATGCGGGTGGAAACTGTCTCTCAACAAATTTCCTTCGGCAAATGTACCGAATTTGTCGTCAAGTAAAAACTCACAATAGAGTGAGGTCGAATCCTATAGGGATTGATTGATCAAGCAACTTTAATTAGAAGAATGTTCTAGTTGAGCAAATCCATAATTTGGTTTTGATCTTGCTGACTTCTCCACCCAAAGTTTGGGTGGTTTCTCCATCCAGGGTTGTAGGTCTTGGAGTATAGATCATAGTTTTGCCTTGGTGAATTCCCAATGTAGTTGGCTTGCTCCTGACTACCCTCTGCTTCTTCATTGACTCCTTCTTGGGTTGTTGATGAAGTTGAGATTGCTGCTACTTGGTTCCTCTCCATCTTCTTGGTGAGGTTAGCCAGCTGCTGGGTAATGAGCTTGTTTTGGGCCAACAGAGCATCTACATTGTTGAGCTCCATTACTCCTCTTGTGTTCCCTCTTTCGGAAGCATAGAAGTAGTTGTTCTCTGCTACTGTTTCAATGACATCTATAGCCTCCTCAATGGTTTTCTTCTTGTTCAAGGATCCTCCGGATGAATGGTCTACGGCCTTCTTTGACTCATAAGAGAGCCCTTCATAGAAAATGTACAGCTGCACCCATTCATTGAACATATCTGGTGGGCACCTCCTTGTTAGGTCTTTAAACCTCTCCCATGCTTCATATAGAGTCTCACCATCTTGTTGCCTGAAAGTTTGGACCTCAGCTCTCAGCCTATTGATTCGTTGAGGAGGGTAAAATCTTGCTAAGAATTTGTTCACCACGTCTTTCCAAGTTGTCAAGCTTTCCCTTGGGAAAGATTCCAGCCACTTGGCTGCCTTGTCCTTGAGTGAGAATGGAAATAAGAGCAGTCTGTAGGCGTCAGAATGAACACCATTAGACTTCACTGTGTCACATATTCTCAGGAAGGTGGTTAAATGTTGATTGGGGTCTTCTTGAACACCTCCTCCAAACGAACAGTTGTTCTGAACAAGGGTGATAAGCTGTGGTTTAAGTTCAAAGTTGTTGGCATGGATTGTTGGCTTTTGGATGCTACTTCCACAATTGCCTGGGTTTGGATTGATGTAAGAGCCCAAAACTCTTCTATCCTCCCCAGCATGATTTGCTCTACCTCTTCCCCCATGGTTATGAGCCTCTTCTTCATGATGGTTTTCCATGTTGTCTTCCATGTTTGGTTCAAAGAATTCCTCCTCTTCCTCAGCACCAACCACTTTCTTTCCTCTTGCCCTCCCTCCTTAATCTAAGGAAGGTCCTCTCAGGTTCAGAATCGAAGGAAGTTGAAGCCCCGCTTCTTCTCCCTGTCATACAACCATCAAGTGCAAGCAAGAAAAGATAGGTGTAGAAAGTATTTTTGTCAGAATTACTGTTAGTTGTGGGTGATGCAATATATCAAACAGTTAGTGGGTTAGCAAACAGAATTGAAAATAACAAAGAAAAATAGAAGAGTAGAGGGGGAAGGGAAGAAGTTTAACTAAAACAGAAAGTAAATCACTCAAACAGAAAATGAAATTCACAAAATAAAAATGCTCAATCTAGTGATCTTCCAATTTAATCATTGTTGATGCACAATCAATCACCGGTAATGGCGCCATAAACTTGATGCGGGTGGAAACTGTCTCTCAACAAATTTCCTTTGGCAAGTGTACCGAATTTGTCGTCAAGTAAAAACTCATAATAGAGTGAGGTCGAATCCCACAGGGATTGATTGATCAAGCAACTTTAATTAGAAGAATGTTCTAGTTGAGCGAATCCAGAATTTGGGTTGGGAATTGCAGAAAATAAAATGGCGGAAATGTAAATAACAGAAAAGTAAATGCTAGAATTAAAGAACTGGAAGTAAATGACTGAAATTAAATTGCAGAATTGTAAATGGGAATGGGGGATTTGCTCATAAAAGTAAATGGCAGAAATTAAAGAGAATGGGTAAGATCAGAGATGGGGAGTTCATTGGGCTTAGGAGATGTTGCAATTCTCCGGATCAAGTTCATTTTCATCTCTTCCTCAATCAATGCACTCATTGATCTCCTTGGCAATCTTAATTGATTGAATTACAAATTCAATCTCTCAAATCTTGATCAATAGCCAATTCCTTGGTCAATTGCTCATGAGAAGAGATGAAGTATGGTCACTGATTATACCACATGCATTTCCCAAATCAAGTATTGAGAGGGTTATAGTCACATACCCATCCAAACCTAATTTGGTCTAGCATGAGAAAGCATTTCTAGCTTGATCTCTTCATTCCTCTTTCAAGGTTCAGAAGAGATCCAAGTTTGAATAGCTTCTTTTCCAAGATAACTACCCAATTGGATGAAGATCGAAAGCTTTCAAGTAAAATCAAGAGAAAAGATAGAAGAAGAATAATGAAAATTAGTATTGATCGATCAAATTACAACAGAGCTCCCTAACCCAATGAAATGGGGTTTAGTTGTTCATAGCTCTAGAAAATGAAAACAAAGATGGAGAATACATCATAAAACTAGAAAATGCAGAGAAGGTAAAATACAGAGAGTAGTTATCTTTTCCAACTTTCCAGGACTTTTTTTTTAAACAATTCAAAGCTACTCCTATATATACTACTTTTCTCAGCTTCTAGTTGGCTCTTCAAGTCTTGGGCCTTTGGATCTTGAGTTTGAAGCAGTTCTCTTCTTCATTTGGGCTTGGCTTTACTTACAGAGAGAAAGTGTGAAGTGGGTAGAGACTTTAGCTCAGGACGTTAGGGGTGTTAACGTTTAGTGAAAATATGAGTTCGAGAATGTTAGTGACAATCAACTTTCTCACTAACGTTCCTAAGTAAAAGCCACGTTAACTTCAACGTTTAGTGGCATAAACATTGCCACTAACGTTGCCTCTAAGTCCTTCGCACACGTTATTGAGACTTAACATTCCCAATAACTTTGAAAAGCCCCCTTTGTTCCCACGTTAGAGCCCACGTTAACTTAGTTAACGTGGCTCTTTAACGTGGGCATGCCATCCTTCGAGAACGTTAGTGACACTCAACATTGTCACTAACATTCCAAGGTGCCCCTATGTCTCACGTAAGAGTCCACGTTAACTAGGTTAACGTGGCTTCTAACGTGGCCATGCTTAGCCATCCTCAACGTTAGTGACAATGTTGAATGTCACTAACGTTGGCGTTTCTTTCACTCATCAACGTTAGCTTCCACGTTAACTAAGTTAACGTGGAAGTTAACGTGGCTCCTTGAGGGGTTGTGTGGTTGCTTCCAACGTTAGTGACAATGTTGGGTGTCACTAACGTTGTCGACCACTCTTGCTTCTTACGTTAGCTCCCACGTTAACCAAGTTAACGTGAGAGTTAACGTGGTATGTTTCTCCTTAGGCCAATGTTAGTGACAATGTTGAATGTCACTAATGTTGGCATTTCTTCCCCCTTTTAACGTTAGAGGCCACGTTAACTAAGTTAACGTGGACTCTAACATGGCCACTTATGAGCATTTGCCAACGTTAGTGACAATGTTAAGTGTCACTAACGTTGGCTCAACTTCCCCTCTCCACGTTAGAGTTCACGTTAACTTAGTTAACGTGACTCTTAACGTGGTCAATGATGGCTTCGAGAGTGTTATTGGCAATCACTTTTCTCATTAACTTTGCAAGTTACCTCCCATTCCTTGCTTCCTTTGGTCTTGAAATCAAGCAATAGAGTGCATCAAAGTTCTAGTCCAAGTTATGGGTAATGCAACATACGATTTGTCACTAAACTCATGCAAAAACCTCATGAAATAATGTAAAATGCACAATGTATGCTTGAATCAAGGTGCAAGTGAATATATACCCAAAACTATCTTATTTCCTAAGGGAATGCATGAAACTAACCTAAAAACAGTAAAGAAAAGGTCAGTGAAACTGGCCAAGATGCCCTGGCATCATTTATAATGTAAATTAGAAATAATTGATTGAACTTAGCAATATGATCATAAATAATGTTCCTAAATATTTTTAATAGAGTATATTTGATTTCAAAATTATTCTACCCTTCAATTTTATCAAAATATCTATTCATATATATCTATATTACTTTATAAAATCCCTAATTTCTAACCCTAATTCCCAAATCCCAGAAACCCTAACCCTAACTCCCTCACCCCACTCAGCCGCACCCCCAGTTTCCCCCTTTCCTTTCCTAAACGCAAAACTCATTCACACAGAACTGAAAAAGAAGCACAGAGAGAGAGTGGGATCCGAGAGAAGAGGGAAGAGCATCGCCGGAGGGGGCTTGGCACCGTCGCCACCTCCATTCGTCGGGCCCTGCCACGCCGTCGCCACCATCCCCAGTGCCGCCCAGCCTTGCCCGCGCTGCAGTGCCTCCTGTCAGCCATTTGTGGAGCCGCGGAGAGCATCGCCATTGAAGCCATGCCGTCGCAGAAGGAGCCAGAGGAGGGAGACGAGCCCGAGCCAAGAGAAGGAGGAGGAAGGCATCGCTGTGTCTCCCGTCGCCATCGCCGTCGGGCTGAGGGAAAACGGAGGTTCGTAGTGGAGTGAGAGAAAGAGAGCAAAGGCGCGACAGAGAAGGGAGGTGTTTCGCGCTGCCGTCGCCACCAATTTGCCGCCGCTGAAGCTTCCCGTGATGCCATCAATCTGAGGTTGAACCGTCGCCACCGCTGTGTTGTCAAGAAGAGACAGCTTGCGCCGCACCTCTGTCACTATTGACCCATCGAAGCTAGCACGAGAGAAGAGGAGGAAGGGATGCTATCTCACGCCGTCACCGTCGCTTCTCGCTGACACAGCCGTGGAGACCTCTCCTACTGTTGGAATTGCAAACTGAGGAGGAAGGAGGAGTTGATTCTGTTGCGGTTGCTGCCACTAGTAATGAGAAGAGAAGGAAGCTCGTGACAGGGAAGATGAAAAGGACCCGTTGCTACCGTTGTCAGCCGTCGCAGTTGTTGAAGCCACCAACATAGCCACTGTTGTCATCAGAGAACCACCGTTAGAGCTGTCGTGCCATTGTCGCCGCTCTGGATTTGCTCCGCCGTTGAACCCAGCTAAGGAAGAAGAGACAGAACGTGACGGGAGAGGGAGGGGGGACCGCTTCCACCGCTGCTTGGGTCGCTATGGTACAAGCTGCCGTGTTTAGTGATTTCTGTAAATTTCGACACTCTGAGATAGGGGATTTATTTCAAAATTAACAGTTTTAACTTATGAATGCCAATGAGGTTTAGTGAGTAATTGCAAATAATTCATAATTATGATTAATTGATAGAAATAAGCTTGATTGATTTGAGATTGTGAAATTTGGATTAAGTTTGGTATTGGGATGATTTTCTAGTATTTCAACTAATTTATTGATTTTAGAGTGTGGCTGTGAATATCATTGGGTGTTCTTGTTGTGAGTGATAGATTAATTGATAAGATTAATTCTGGTTGAGGCTATGATTGATATCGGTTTTCTGATTTTGATGTAATTATTGAAAATTCTTATTTTAGGGGATTATGCTAAATTGGTTGAGATGTGGCTATATTCTAATTATTGAAAATAAGTGCTTGCTGTTGATTTTAGTTATCTGATATATATGAATGGCTGTGAATTTGACTTGTGACTGGCTGAAATTCATTTTGGTGGTTATTGAAGGATTAAAACTTAAAAGATTAAACTGTCTTGAGAACCTGATTTTCTGAAATAACATAGTAAATTTTAAGAGTATATAAATAATTTTATAATGGTTAGACTAATTTTTTGTGTCATGATTTATTGATTCTGACTTGGCTGTGATTGTGGCCGGTTTCATGGTTGTAAGTGATTAATTGATGATATTGATTTTGATTTGAGGCTGTAACTGTTACCGATTTTCTGATTGTTTGTAATTACTGAGAATCCTGTTATTTGATTATGTTGAGCTGGTTGTTATAGGCTGGTTTGTCTGATGGTTGCAAATTGACTGAAATTCTGTTCTTGGATGGATTTATGTTGGATTGAATGATGTGCTGGTTATTTGATATATTATAATGGTAGTGGATTTGGTTGGTGACTGATTAAAGATTGGTTTGGGAGATTAGTTATGAGTTTTTAAAGTTAGACTGGTTTACTTTTAGAAAAAATGATGACTGGGTGAAATTATGATTTTAATTGATGAAAGGATGTTAGTTCTTAAACTGAATTATGATGAGATGATTATTGAGAATCTGTTATGGAAGTTGCTGATAAATGGATGGAGAATTGATTGTGTTTAATTTTGAAAGGATTTTATGATAAGTGAAAAGTAAATATGAAATGATGAGATTGGATTGATGGATTAGCAGAAATTGTGGAGTATGATTGATTTGTTAAATATTATGAATTGTGAATGTCTGATTGATTGAGAATTATCTGGTTGAAATTTGTTGGGAAAAGGACTGGTGATTTGTGGAGAAAGAGGGAACCCGTAAGGGTGGCTAAGTCCGAGTTTTAGGGGAGGTGCTGCCGAAATTTTATAAAAAATCTGAGGTTTCATTTGAAAAGTTATTTTAGAAGCTTTGAATTTGGAAAATTATATTACTTGAGCTTTATTTAGTTTAGAAAAGAATTAAAATATTTTGAGTCCAATTTACCAAGGAAAGGAATTATGTTTCGAACTTGAATTATTTAAGAAAAAATTATGTTTTGAATTTGATTCAAAATAGAAAGAGTTATGTTTTGGGCTTGAAATAAAGGATTACCTTTTTAGAAATTTAGTGAAATAATAATATTTGAATTTGAATAGTAAGAGAGATGATTTTTGAATCTTTGTGAAGTTAGTGAACTTGAGAAAGAATTCTATTCGATTATTTCCAAAGAGAGGTTATGTTATGAAAAGTGTTTAATGAATTTAAAATAAATGATTTTTCTTGAGTCTTTCGATAGAAAACCAAACTGAAAAATAGTTTTAAAGTTGGCTTGAGTCAAGATTGCTATAGTAGAGATTATGACTGGCTTGATGGTTAAGATTTTTATGGATAAATGCCTGAGAAAGTTAAGAAAGGTTTAAAGAAAAATGTTAAGAACAAAAAGGGAAAGAGAGAATGAAGAATTGATATGTGGCTTGTTGTGTTTTAAAAAGGAAAATAAAAAGTGATAAAATACGGGAAAACCCCACGAACTGTTAGTTGTTTAACTACGGGGAAAACCCATGAATTGATAATTGGTACAATTCGGGAAGTACCCACGAACTGAATGATCATTGATCTCGGGGAAACCTATAGATTGTTATTTGATTTATATGCGGGAAAAACCCACGGACTAATAATCATTGATTACGGGAATAACCCATGAATTGTTGAATGTTGATCTCGGGTATAACCCACGAACTGAAGATCACTATGTTATTGTGTATTGATCTCGGGTATAACCCACGAACTGAAGATCTCTGTCTTGTTTGTGAAATGATCTCGGGGACGCCCACGAACTGAGGATCACTGTTTCCCCTTGTGCGTATATAATGGGGTCGGGCTTCACGCCGACTGCCGGTAGTCACGAAGGAGTGGTATGCTTACCACCGACACATATGCACTAAGGACACAAAGGGAAGCCATATCTGGGACTTGTTCCTAGGTAATGTTGGGCTGTAGGGTGTAAACTGACACGTGAGCTCATGGCCTGCTTAGGACAGACATGCATCATATTGGTTGTGCATTTGCATTTGGTTGTGTTTGCTTATATTACTTCTCTGTGATTGTGTTGTTTGTTTTATTGTGATTTGTTTGTGTGTTTAATTGAGTTTCTTACTTGTGCTAGTAATTTGTGAATGTATAGAGATGATTGATAACTGTTTGTTGTGACTGAGAATCAATTATGTGGCTGAAAGATATTTAATATGTCAAATTTTGTGATTGAGATCTGTTTTGGGTTTAGGAAACTAAAGAAAGTAACTATTTATCTAAAGTAAGATTAAAAAGTATTTCAAAGGGTTGACAAAGAATGTTTATTAAGCAAAGTTAATTATTTGCATGTTAATCATTACTTTTACGGCATTCCCATTCCCTACTGAGAACGTGTGGTTTGTTCTCACCCCAAAATCTTCCACCCTTTCAGTGACGCAGGTTCGAAGATTCAGTTTGAAGCTGCGGGCGATTCTAGAATTTATTTACGAGTTAAGTTTATGATTTGAGTTTTTTTTCATAGAATTCCCTCGCCCTTACTGCTTAAGGTTTTTATTTTATGCAGAGGGATAGGAGTTGTACCTGAATTTTATTTAAATTCTTTTGTATAATATTACTATTATTAATAATTATGTGATTATTATTACTTGGTGATGTTTGCTGTATGATTTTAATTAATAAAAACAAAAATTTCTGGTATTTTTACTAAAATTGAATCGCGATATCGAACTAAAGGCTTAATAGTAAATAGTTAATAAGGAAAACAGGTCAGTAACGCCTTACTTTTGGTACGATCATGACGCATTGGAAGTTGGGTCGTAACAGTAATAGCATGAAAAATCTCTGAATGAAATAAAATCTCAAGCATAAGTGAAATTGTAGGAATATACAAGGTAAATGTGATGAAATAGATAATACTAACTGAAGTTGTGATTATGAGCATTATTAGCACACTTAGTATATTATGATCATCTTGTATGTTACATTGATGCACTTGCTTGTTTGATGATAGGCAAAGCAGAAGCAGAGGAAATCAAGGAGGTGGTGGCTTTAGTGGCAATGTTGGCATACTAACGCCAGGGATAACGTTGATCAAGGATGAATTGTGGCGTTAGTGGCAAAGTTAGCACACTAATGCCAATACTAACGTGATGTCCAGCGTTGCCAACACTAACGTTGCCACACTAACGTTTTCGACAGATGCATGAAAAAAATTGGCGGCGACGCGTACGCCTGGGGCGATGCATATGTGTGAGAAGAGCTTTAACGCGCTAATGCTATGTCACTAACGCCAGTGTAAATGCCAGCGATGAAGGTCATGCGTATGCATGGGTGACGCGTATGCGTGACATGGCCAAAAACAGTGATGACGTGTACGTGTGGGTGACGCGTACGCGTGACTGGGAAAGCATTAGTGACAACATTAGCATGTTAATGCCAGAAAGGGTCTGGGAGCATTTTCTTAGCATTAGCAACGCCAATAATGCCCCAGATAACGTCAATCCACCCCTGGAGCGTGCATTCAATTTTCAAGCAAGCAGAGCCCATTAATATTATTCAATCAAAGGCACAAGAAGCATAAAGAATAGGAATTTTCATTTAATTGTAATTTGCTTTGAATTTGGATATTCTAAATTTTAAATTTGTACTTTAGAGAGTAAAGTGTGATCTTCTACCCATGAATGGTTTCTCTCTCATATTTATTCTTTGTCCCACCTATAAAATAAATGGTGAGAGATCACACTTTATTCTCTAAATTGAAATTCAAACTTTAGAGAATCAAAATCCGTTTGCTTTTCATTTCAATTTGTATTGTAGAAAAGCCTATATATATGGATTAGTTTTTACAGAGAAAGGGGGCATTGAGAGAGTGAAGACCAATTCGAAATTCTTTGAATTGGCACACTCCACCGGTAGTGGGTCTTCGGACCCCTTCCTTCATACACTCTTCTTCTCTTCCACTTCATTTCTTACTTTGTAATAGTTTAGTTATAAATCTTTGATTTTAATTTATGAATCTTTAACTTCCATTTTAGTTATAAATCTTTAATTCTCAGTTTTACTTTCATGCACTTTAATTTTCTTTTGAGTTTTTTTAGAGCAATGATCAACTAACCCCCACTCATTTGGGAAAGGAGCTCTGTTTCAATTTTGATTAAATTGATGTTTATTTCTTCTTCATTCTATCTTCATGGATATCTAATAGAATCCTTGCAAGAGAGTTTTGTTCTTCAAAGATCCTTGGATCTATTAGAATCATATTGTGAGCCTCGGAAGAGGGATCATAGGGTTCAGTTTGAGCTCTCTTGGCATAATGAAGTTGATCTTGATTTAGAGATTAGTATGTGACATGTAATTGCTCTAATATTGGGGTCTTTGGATTTATGTAGTGTGAGGTTAGAAATCAATCTGCTTGCTATAGCTAAGGGAAAGCTTTTGTGCTTCGTAGATCCATTCACTACCAGAAGGCAGTTTGGATCTACTTAAATCTCTATGTGAGCCTTGGAAAAGGGATCATAGGATTCAATTTAAAGCTTCTTCCTCATAACTATTTTGATCAACACATTCTTAGTTGGTACGTGACATATAACCTCTTTGAATTGAGATCCTAAGGGTTGTGTGGCTTATGGATTAGAAACTTGAGCTTAACCTCTTCTTCTCATGAACAATTAGATCAAGGAATTGGCAATTGATTATGTTAAGAGAAACTGGGTTGCCAAGGAATTAGAACTCAGTTATTTACAATCCACCATAGATCTACTTCATATGATTGAGAAGGAGTGAGACTCATTGATTCAAAAGGAATTAACATCTCCAATCCCTTATGTTTTCTATCTTTAATTTCCGTCATTTACTTTCTCGTCATTTAATTTCTTGTACTTTAATTTCTTGTACTTTTTATTCCTTGCAATTTACTTTCCAGCACTTTATTTTTCTTGCACTTTACATTTATGCCGTCTACTTTCCTTGTTCTTTATTGCTTTCTTTTAATTTCAAGTCATTGACATTTCTTGTCTAATCATCATTCAACTATGTTCGTCTAACTAGAATAATCGACTTACTATTGATTGCTTAATCCTTTAATCTTCGTGGGATCGACCTCACTCTTGTGAGTTTTATTACTTGATAAGACCCGGTATACTTGCTGGTAGTTAAAACGGAAAGTTAATTTCTTTTATCATCAAGCTGCTGCATTGTATGCGTACGTATACATACCATACGCGGCCATGCGTTTCTTCCTAGTGCGCATGCGTACGTGGGAATGGAGCCGTGTATGCGAAATGGGCCACGTACGCACAACCTGGGGGTTTTTGCATACGTGAACTCCCTCATACACGGCCAGTCATTTTTGTCTGGTAGGCGTGCGTACGCAGGAAGGCTGATGCATACGTGACATGGTCCGAACACGCACTCACGTGTACGCGTGACCCTGTTTTCAGCAAATATGAGTTTTGTGTTTTAAAACCAAATTATAAACCTCTAAGCCTCTATTATCATCCTTTTAACCCTAAATCCCAATAGTATGCCTAGTAATGAGAAAAAGCTAGGAAAGGTAGAAACTTGTGGATGAAGTAAGGAGAGAATTAATGATGAATCATGATTAATGATGATTGTATAAGTTACTGAGGATGATGATGGAAGTGCTGTGTGTGCCTTGAGCCGAATGGCTGTATTTGATAATGAGTTATGGTTGGTTATGGATTTTGTTATGAGTCGGATTATGTTGATGCGCAACAGAGAGACAATGTCCGGATTAGCTACCAGACATGTCGGGTTTGGCTTAATAACCAACAGATGAGACTCATCATCCATAGGATAGACATACATCATCTACATATGTTTGAATTGTTTAGTTTTGCTTAATTGCTTTGGTTTGCCTAATTGTACATGTTTCACGATTATTTGCTAATTGACTTACTTGCCTTACTTGTGTATTACTTGTCTGTATTGTTTGTGTTTGATTCAGTTCTTTGGTTAGTCGGATTGGGAGCTGGTGAAGTATGAAGGATATTGTGTTAGAATTAGAATTCCCTATGATAGTTGCCAAGTTATGAATTAGAGGGTGTGTAGAAACTCCACACCTTAATCTATGGTGTGTAGAAACTCTACCGTTGAAAATACATAAGAACAAGGTCTAGGCATGGCCGAGAGGCCAGCCTCCAAAACGTGATCAAAGGATCAAAAGATAATCCAAAGATGATCAAAAGGTAGATGTAAATACAATAGTAAAAAGTCCTATTTATACTAAACTAGTTACTAGGGTTTACAAAGATAAGTAAATGATGTAGAAATCTGCTTCCGGGCCCACTTGGTGTGTGCTTAGACTGAGCATTGAAGCTTTCACGTGTAGAGGTCTTCCTTGGGGTTAAACGCCAGTTTGTAACCTATTTCTGGCGTTTAACTCTGCTTTGCAACCTGTTTCTGGCGTTTAACTCCAGAATAGGGCAGAAAGCTGGCGTTAAATGTCAGTTTGCGTCGTCTAAACTCGGGCAAAGTATGGACTATTATATATTTCTTGAAAGCTCTAGATGTCTAATTTCCAACGCAATTAAGAGCGTGCCATTTGGACTTCTGTAGCTCCAGAAAATCCACTTTGAGTGCAAGGAGGTCAGAATCCAACAGCATCTGCAGTCCTTCTTCAGCCTCTTAATCAGATTTTTGCTCAAGCCCCTCAATTTCAGCTAGAAAATACCTGAAATCACAGAAAAAGACACAAACTCATAGTAAAGTCCAGAAATGTGAATTTTATTTAAAAACTAATAAAAACATAATAACAACTAACTAAATTATATTAAAAACTACTTAAAAATAGTGCCAAAAAGCGTATAAATTATCCGCTCATCACAACACTAAACTTAAATTGTTGCTTGTCCCCAAGCAACTGAAAATCAAATAGGATAAAAAGAAGAGAATATATTATAAATTCCAAAATATCTATGAAACTTAGCTCCAACTAGATGAGCGAGACTAGTAGCTTTTTGCCTCTTGAATAGAAATTATTACAAACGTTTTGGGTGTCACAAGTAACAAACTCCTTTAGAAATTGTTAACCAAGTATTCAAAACTCGGGTTGTCTTCTCAAGGAACTGCGAAGAAGTGTGTTCTTATTATTGGCTATAAAGGTTGTAATCGGGGTTTAGAAGATGAGAAGCAAGTAATTTAAATGACAAGTAAAGTAAATGGCAATTAAAATAAATAAATACTGTAAAGCAAACTTTCGGCAAGGTAAGAGAAGTCGGAGGTCCAACGTAGTTATCTCCCTCAACTATAATGAAAGTTGAATATAAACTCCACTTGGTCAACCTTTACTAGGGCAAAGGAAAGTCAGGGGACTAATTAAATTGACCTTTGAATCCTATTTATTTCCTAAGAAAAGGTTGGGATTGCTTAAGTTTAGCTCAATTAGCAAGATAACGATTATCAATTATGTTGAGTTTAATAACTGTTGAGTTACTAAATTCTTAACCAGAACCAAAAGGGGAAAAAGTAAAATTGCTGGAATAATAAAAATATCCTTAGATAGGAATCAATGGTGACTTAAATCAAAGAGAACAATCATAAACTGAAAATACCTCAATTATCATTAATTCAAATAGCTGTCTGTAACATGGAAGAATTCTTAAATCAAATTATAATAATCAATTCAAATGTTGGAATGAATAAATAAAAGTAAAACTAAAATAAAAGAACATTAAACCTGGGATCCAGAGTTACTCTTAAAACAAGAAGAAATCCTAAATCCTAAAAGAGAGAGAGAAGATCTCCCTCTCAACTAAATCTAAATCATTGAAAGGTAAAATATGCGAGCTCTCTCTGAATGGATGCATTCCTCCACTTTATAACCTCTGCTCTATGCTGTTTGTACTTGGATCTGGGCCAAAAAGGGATTCAGAATTCGCTGGGGGCGTATTCTGTAATTTCTGGTGCGTGGCCACTGTCACGCGTCCGCGTGGGTCACGCGGTCGCGTCATTTGGAGCTTTTCCTTTCCACGCGGTCGCGTCAGTCATGCGACCGCGTCATGTGCGTTCTGCTTAAGGCGCCCGGTCGCGTCAGTCATGCGGCCGCGTCGCTGCTGATTCGTGCTTGGCACGCGATCGCGTCATCCATGCGATCGCGTGAATACCAGTTTCCTTCAAAGCTCCGTTTTGCTTTCTCCTTCCATTTTTGTATGTTTCCTTTTCCATCCTTTAAGTCATTCTGCCTTAGAAAATCTGAAACTACTCAACACAGTAATCACGGCATCAAATGGAAATAAAGGTAATTAAAATAATTAATTTTTAAAGCTTAGGAAACATGTTTTTCACAATATGACATAATAAGGAAGGGAAGCTAAAACTATGTAATTAATGTGAATAAGTAGGTGAAGAGTTGAATAAATCACTCTAATTAAGCACAAAAGAACTCATGAAATATGGGTTTATCAACCTCCCCATACTTAAACACTAGCATGTCCTCATGCTAAATCCAAGGTAAATAATTAAGGTTAAAGTGATGGAATGTTATGAAATGCAACCTATGCTAAATGCATCTACCTAATGAGTCATGCAATTCTAATTCATCCACTCATATATAAAGCCTACATGTAGTCAAATTATTTCACATTCTCAAGGATATATATATATATATATATATATATATATATATATATATATATATAGCTAACCCTCAAATAATAAAGCACCTTTTTGCAAATGAGATGAGAGAAAAAAAACTTGCAAGACAATCAGAGATAAATGTTAATGAGCTTTTGAACCCTCACTGGATTTTGTGTTTTCTCTCTAATCACTCAGTGTTTATTGGGTTAATCACTCTATTCTTCTTTTTATTCTTTCTTTCTATAACCTTGTTTTTCGTCTAACCAATCAACAATTATAGAACATAGTCATACCAAAACTCATGAGGTCTTTAATTAAGATTGTAATGGGGTCAAGGCAAAGGGTAAGGATATATGTATAAAGCTAAGTGAGCTAATAAGTGAATCCTTAATTAGATTAAGATCTCACCTAACATACATACTTAGTAAAACAATGCTTCTTTACCTATTTTTCCCTATTTTCTCACTTTTGATGTCACATGCTCATGTTTCAATTCTTGTTTTTATCCGATGTGCATTGCTTTTTATTTTGCATTGGGGAGTTCTTTTTTTGTATCCCCTTATTTACATGCTTGAAAACTAATTTTTTTTTTTTGAATACACATGGTAATTTTAATTAATTTGAATTTTCATGAGCCTGCTTCCCAAAATTTTGAGTTGCTTTATTCTTTTTAATTTTTCTACCTTTTGTCTTTATCAACTATGTTCCCAATAAGTTTCCCACATTTTACTCTATTTATAATTTTCTATCTTAAGCTTACCAAGGATTCACTTGGGATTTTCTTTTGTTTTTCTGCTTAAGGCTAGTAATTTGGCTAAAATAGAATAAGGGGGTTTTTTTTTAAAAAAAAAAAAAGCTCAAAGGGGGCTAACAAGGGTGATGTAAAAGGTAGGCTAATTTGGGGTAAGTGAGCTAAAATCAAATGATGGCCTCAATCATTATTTTAAGATGTACCTATATTCTATAATCGGACATATAGACTAAAACAAAGTAAAGAACACCAGAATAAGAAAGAAGGTTAGAACACACAGGAATAAAAATTATGGTTTGAATGTAACCATACAGTTAAGCTCAAAACTCACTGGCTATGCGTTCTCAAGCTAAAAAATCATTTATCACTTATGTATGTCATGCAGCTTTAGTTAAAAATTCTCATTATTCTCTTAAAAAGTAATTTAGGGTAGCCTTTTGAAGTTTTAATGTTTCTCCTTGATGAAATATTGTCAGTTTAACTACATCATGTAATGCTATATATACAAGGGTTTATGGATCTAAATCTATTATGTTCAAGTTCCTAGCTTACTCTTTTATATATATATATATATATATATATATATATATATATATATATATATTATATTTGTCAATTTAAACTAAGCTATAACTAAGCTATCTTATGTAAAAAGGGTAAACTATACTAATTGATCCACTAATAAGTTAGAATTGCAAACTAAACTTAATAACTGAAATGAACTAAATAACTAAAATATGAACAAAAAAATGCAAAATGCAGAAAATAGAGTAAAATACACAAGTAGCAATGTATAAGTACTCAGAAAATAACAATGAAAGAAAAAGAGAAAAATACAGAAAAATATCCAAAATAAAAGAAAAAGTATGTAGTAGTTCACCAAAATAAACGCCAGAGATGGCGACCTCTACACACTTAAAATGAAGCATCGTCCCCGATGCTCAATCAAGCTGGGTGTGAAGGAGTGTCATCACTGGTAGGGATGGTAGCTGGGGTCTCTGTGGCGGTGGTGGGCTGAGAGTCTGGCTGCTGTAGAGGGGGGACTGACTGGAGCGGGATCTCTGGATCTGCAGCCTCAAGCTGATGTGGGGCCTCCTACTGTGGTGTAGCGTGCTCTGTGCCTGCCTGCTGATGAGTCTCCGCCTGGGAATGAGGCTCCTCCTCGTGCTCATCCTCCTCCTCCTCTGATGGCTCCGATGGTGTGTCGGGCTCGGAGGGGATGTCGGCGCCCTGTCTGATCATCAGCTTCAGATGGGAATAACGTCGCCTGCTACGGCGCTCCAATCTCTCATATCGGCGCCTGTTACGGCGCTCCATCTGATCAAGCTGGCGGAATAGACGGTGTACGAGGCAATAAACCGGCTCAGAGGCGGGTGGAGGTGCAGTGGTGGCAGCAGGGGCAGCTGGGGCAGCTGTGGATGAAGAGGGTCCAGCATACGGAGGGGCTGTCTCATCAGTAGCAGTGACAGGTGGTGGTCTATAGCCCAAAGCAAGGAAGTTCCTGTTGTGAGGGATGATCTTCCTGCTGTCCGCTGCTGGTGGTCGCTCATCGGCATCCTCCCAAGGCACATCAGCCTGACGGCCTAGCCGTGTAACCAGATAAGGAAAGGGGAGGGTGCATCGGACGTGGACCCTGGCCATATAATGCCGGATAAAACGAGGCAAGTACAGGTCCTTACCCTCCAGCACACACCAGAGGAGGGTGATCATGGCAACCGGGATCTCAGTCTCATGAGTACTCGGCATCACATAGTTGCTCAAGATTTGATGCCATAGCCGAGCCTCATCATTCAAGTACACTCTCTTGATCCCTCTAGGCATAGTGGTGTCCTGACCCATCTCCCAAGGAACAGCAGGGTCGAGAGCTATCCGTGCCTTCACAGCATCCCAATCAAACTGCATCTGGCCCATGTCCTCCTCAGCCTGTGCATAACCATCTGGCTGATCGGACTTGGCTGGGAGCTGGAGAATGGTCTCTATGGCCTCCTCAGTGACCAGAATTTGCTTTCCCCTCAAGTTCACTGCATCTAGGGTAGTAAGGTAGTAGTTGCAATAGAATTCCCGGACCCAAGATGCATTGACCTCTGTCAATGGTTTCTCCAGAAAGAACCAGCCCCTTTGCTTGATTTGCTCAGTGGTGTATTGCTGGAGGGCTTCTGGAATCTTCAAGGTACGTTCCAGGTATAGATTTCTGGAGTTTGCAAAAGTCGGGTACTTCAGCTCACAGTACCAGTTTGCAAATTTTATAGGATCAGTTGAAGGGAGTAGCTGGTTAGCTTTTTCTTGCTGTGTGAAGTTCTTCTCCCGCCATGAGGAATCGTGCATTAGAGCAATAATGGACTGGGAGGAATCTCCTCTCTTGCGCTTGCCAGTAGCCTTGCCTTTGCCTTTCCTTTGTGAGGCAGACATTCTGAAAAACAGAAAACCAGGAAATGGATAAAATAGGAAAGCAAATAGGCAATTTAAACAAAGGAAACTCAAAGCGGTAAGGGAGAAATAGAATAAGGAAAATGAGTAATTGAAATGTGATTGAATTAATGTTAAATGGAAAGAAAAAAAATTCAATATGCCATAGTGAGAAAGTTAGAGGAAGTGAAAGTGATCAGAAAAGAGATCAAGAGGGTTAGTATGGTAAAAAGAAATTAGTAAATTAAAATTAGTGAGTTAGGAAAGTAAGTGGCATAGAAAAAATTCCATATAACAAGGATTCACAGGTAAGAATAGAAGTACTCATAATCAAATAAAGAAAACAGGGTGATGCTGATTCGAATAGAAATAAAGAAATCAGAAATTGGAATCAATGAATCACAAATGCAGGTTATGAACCAGGAAATCAAAGAGGATAAGAAAGTGGCCCTAGCATTCATGAAATGGTTTGGGGGAAGCAGAGTAAAACAGAGTTGCCAAACCAAAACAAGAATGAAAACAATTTTCAAAAAAAATTTGGGCAGCATTCTGGCTAAAATTGGATTGTCCCGGAAAATAAACAGCAATCATATCAGTTCATATGAATTAAAAAAAAATCAAGCTGCATGTTCATAGATATAAAATAAACATAAAAACTCAATGTAAACAGCAGCAACATACAAGAAAGCAGCATGTGAATCATGATTATAGCAGCAACAGATTTGCACATAGGATAAAACAGAAGTAAGAACAGTGCAAGTAAATAGTCCTAGATCCACTAACCACAGCCTAAGCTACCTAACAACCTAAAAATCCACTACAGCATGCATATCTATCTATCCTAATGATGAACAGAAACGAAAAAAAAGAGTACAGAAAAAATGACAAACGGATAAAAGGGGGTTGCGTTTTGCGGAACCTCGTAGGCGGAAGGGGTGGAACGGGGAAGAAGGTGGTTGCGGCGGCGTCCGGCACGGTGGCGGGGCATGGTGTCACGGTGGCTGCTGATGGGGGCAGTGGCGGCGAGGGTTTTAGGTTGGTGATAGAAGAAGGGGGGTGCGGTTGGGTGGCGGAGAGAGAGGGGGCGCGGCTGGGTGGCTGGCGGTGGGGGCGGTGGTCGTGGAGGCAGTGGTGGAGAGGGGAGGAGAGAGGAGGAAGGGAGAAGAAGGGAGGGGAGGGGGTTGGGGCGGCGGCGTACGGGGTGGTGGCGGCGTTTGGGTGGCCGGTGGTGGCGGCTGGGTGGTGCTGGGTGGTGGTTGGAGGGAGAGGGATCAGAGAGGGAGGAGAGGGCTGGGGGTGGGGGGGCTCGCGACTGATAGGGTTCGCAGGCTGTGGGGGTTATATTTTCGAATCCACGCGGCCGCGTGGGGCACGCGGTCGCGTGGTTGGGACGAAGATGGGAGTGACGCGATCGCGTGGGGTGCGCGATCGCATGAGAGGGGGAAGAAGGGTGATGCGATCGCGTGGGTCGCGCGATCGCATCGCTGGAATTTGTGCTAAACGCACGACTCCAGCGCCGTTTTAGCGCAACTCTCTGTCTCCTTTTTGGGTGATGTGCAATCCATGTGACGCGATCGCGTTGCTCACGCGGTCGCGTGGGATTGGTATTGTGCAAGTGACGCGGTCGCATGGGGCATGCGATCGCGTGGGCCAATTTGGGCGAAACGCACAGGGGCCGCACGATTCCAGCCTAACTTTCTGTTCGTTGGATCCTTACGCCGATATATATATCACGCGGCCGCGTGGGTCACGCGGTCGCATGGGTGGTGTTTTTCGTGATATGACGCGATCGCATGGGGCATGCGGTCGCGTCGTGCATCCTTTTTTTTTAATGCAGGATGCAGTCATTAACATGAATGCTATGCATGATTCCAGGTTAATGTTAAAATAAAAAAAGGTAAATTGAAAGCAATAAACAAGAAATAGATTGAGAAAGAAGCGACCATACCATGGTGGGTTGTCTCCCACCTAGCACTTTTAGTTAAAGTCCTTAAGTTGGACATTGGCAGAGTATCCTTTTATGGTGGCTTATGTTTAAATTCGTCCAAAAATTTCCACCAGTGCTTGGAATGTCAATAGCCTCCGGGGTCCCAAACTAGGCATGTAAAGCTTCTGAGCAGCTTCAAACAGATATTCAGCCTCCCGGGATGACGAATGTCAGAATATAATTCATGATCCCAAGCTGTGTTTTTAGATCCGCCTCCGTTTTGATTTGTAAGTTTCCATTCGGGCGGGTTAAAAAGTAGAATCTCACCGTGGTGACCAAACGTTCTCCGTGATCCATGCAATTGAGCATTATACCAATCCGTGTACTTCGAGGTGAAGCGTGGAACCTTATTGAACCTGGTGCACCAGCTCTGAGTACGAGCCAATTCCCTCTTACTCTTAAAGCCGCAGAGAGCTCTAAGTTGGCCATCTGTTTCAAGCAAACCATATTCAAGTGAATAAGTAAAATTATAAGTTAAGGATTGTACCCACTTGAAGCTTGTATTAGGTGGTAATGGCCTTGGGATAGGTGTTTTTGGTGGTTCTACAAGTTCCATTTCCTTGTGCTCTTCTGTGAATTCTTCCACTTCTTTGCAAAGATCTTCAATTGTATCTGTATCCTGGTCAAAGTCTTTTATGTCTTCCTCATCACTTGAGTCATAGATTGGAGGTTGAGAGAAATCTACCTCCGCATCATCTTCATATTCACTTGGGGAAAATTCGTCGATCTCAAAGAATTCACTTGCGGACGCAAGTTCATCACTAGGAGAACTAGACTTGTGACTATCATCATCAAGAAAATTTGCTTCTTGGATTATTCCATCTGATTCTTCGTAAACGACTTGCCTTGGAGATTGTACGGTATCCTCCTTAGCATCAACTGTAGCATCTTGGACGGAGTTTTCCTCAATTCTGGATTCCCAAGGAAGTTCAGCATCTCCTAGATCTTCAACCAACTCTTCTTCTTGAACAATGACAGCTTCTTCCACTTGTTCTAGTACGAATTCATTCTCTGTCTTGTCCACTGGAGTCTCTAGTATTTCTTTCATGCTACGCTCTTCATCGGGCTGTCCACATGGAGCTGTGGTTGATTCTTGTATATTTGAGCGCCTAGTGGCCCATTGAATTAGTGCTTCCTCCAGTTGTTGAATGGTTGTTTGAAATTTAATTATTGTTTCTTTTAGGCGATCCTTTGCTTCGCGGTTTGCCGAACTTGGACATGATACAAAGGAAAGTGGTGATGATTGGGAACGATTGGATTGGTATTGGGATAAGGAAGGATCATATGATGGCGAATGGTGAAGAGAAGCTTGTGAGTGTGGTGGTTCGAGGTTATGTTGAAAGGATGGTTCATATGCACGGGGTGGGACTTGTTGGTAGTTACAAGGTTGTCCACCATATCTTTCAGCTGGGTATGCATTGTAGAATGGTCTTTGTCCAGGATATCTCGGAGGGTGTTGCTGCCTAAAGGGTTGATTAGATCCTCTTGGCTCCATCCATCCTTGATTGGTCTGGCCATGATGCACATTGCTGCTGCAACTTCTATTTCCTTTAACAATATTAGAACCAAACTCAAAGCGAGAGGGGTGAGAGTTCATAGTAGCAAATAAAGATAAAAAGGAAAAACAAAAATAAACAAGTAAAAGAAAAATATTTACAATAACAAATAATAAGGCACACGTTAGCAGTTCCCCGGCAACGGCGCCATTTTGACGTTAGGATTTTTGCTAGTAAAGAATGTCATAAAAACAGTCCTATTTATTTCCTAAGAAAAGGTTGGGATTGCTTAAGTTCAGCTCAATTAGCAAGATAACGATTATCAATTATGTTGAGTTTAATAACTGTTGAGTTACTAAATTCTTAACCAGAACCAAAAGGGGAAAAAGTAAAATTGCTGGAATCATAAAAATATCTTTAGATAGGAAGCAATGATGACTTAAATCAAAGAGAACAATCATAAACTGAAAATACCTCAATTATCATTAATTCAAATAGCTGTCTGTAACATGGAAGAATTCTTAAATCAAATTATAATAATCAATTCAAATTATGGAATGAATAAATAAAAGTAAAACTAAAATAAAAGAACATTAAACCTGGGATCCAGAGTTACTCTTAAAACAAGAAGAAATCCTAAATCCTAAAAGAGAGAGAGAAGATCTCCCTATCAACTAAATCTAAATCATTGAAAGGTAAAATATGCGAGCTCTCTCTGAATGGATGCATTCCTCCACTTTATAACCTCTGGTCTATGTTGTCTATACTTGGATCTGGGCCAAAAAGGGCTTCACAATTCACTGGGGGCGTATTCTGTAATTTCTGGTGTGTGGCCTCTATCACGCGTCCGCGTGGGTCACGCGGTCGCGTCATTTGGAGCTTTTCCTTTCCACGCGGTCGCGTCAGTCATGCGACCGCGTCATGTGCGTTCTGCTTAAGGCGCACGGTTGCGTCAGTCATGCGGCCGCGTCGCTGCTGATTCGTGCTTGGCACGCGATTGCGTCATCCATGCGATCGCGTGAATACCAGTTTCCTTCAAAGCTCTGTTTTGCTTTCTCCTTCTATTTTTGTATGTTTCCTTTTCCATCCTTTAAGTCATTCTGCCTTAGAAAATCTGAAACTACTCAACACACTAATCACGGCATCGAATGGAAATAAAGGTAATTAAAATAATTAATTTTTAAAGCTTAGGAAACATGTTTTTCACAATATGACATAATAAGGAAGGGAAGGTAAAACTATGCAATTAATGTGAATAAGTAGGTGAAGAGTTGAATAAATCACTCTAATTAAGCACAAAAGAACTCATGAAATATGGGTTTATCAACCTCCCAACACCAAACTTAGAATTTGAATGTGGGGGTTCAACACCAAACTTTGAGTTTGGTTGTGGCCTCCCAACACCAAACTTAGAGTTTGACTGTGGGGGCTTTGGTTGACTCTGTAGTGAGAGAAGCTTTTCATGCTTCCTCTCCATGGTTACAGAAGGAGAACCTTGACTCTTAAACACAAGGTAGTCCTTATTCAGTTGAAGGACCAACTCTCCTCTGTCCATATCAATCACAGCTTTTGCTGTGACTAGGAAGGGTCTTTCAAGGATGACGGATTCATCATCATCCTTCCCAGTGTCTAGGATTATGAAATCAGCAGGGATGTAAAGGCCTTCAACCTTTACTAACACGTCCTCTACTTGTCCATAAGCCATTTTCATGGATTTGTCTGCCATCTCTAATGAGAAATTGGCAGCCTGTACCTCAAAGATTCCCAGTTTCTCCATTACAGAGAGTGGCATTAAGTTTATGCCTAACCCAAGGTCACACAGATCCTTCTTAAAGGTCATGGTGCCTATGTTACAGGGAATTAGGAATTTACCAGGATCCTGTTTCTTTTGAGGTAGAGTTTGCTGAACCAAGGCATTTAGTTCCTTGATGAGCAACGGAGGTTCATCCTCCAAAGTCTCATTACCAAATAATTTGGCATTCAGCTTCATGATTGCTCCTAAATATTGAGCAACTTGCTCTTCAGCAATGTCTTCATCTTCTTCAGAAGATGAATAGTCATCAGAGCTCATGAATGGTAAAAGGAGGTTCAATGGAATCTCTATGGTCTCTAGATGAGCCTCAGATTCCTTTGGTTCCTCAAAGGAAAACTCCTTATTGGTCAGTGAACGTTCTAGGAGGTCTTCCTCACTAGGATTCACGTCCTCCTCCTCCTCTTTGGGTTCGGCCACATCAAGTAAGGTAATGGCCTTGCACTCTCTTTTTGGATTCTCTTCTGTATTGCTTGGGAGAGTACTAGGAGGGGTTTCAGTGACTCTTTTACTCAGCTGGCCCACTTGTGCCTCCAAATTTCTAATGGAGGACCTTTTTTGCATTCATGAAACTTAAAGTGGCCTTAGATAGATCAGAGACTATATTTGCTAAGCTAGATGGATTATGCTCAGAATTCTCTGCCTGTTGTTGAGTGGATGATGGAAAAGGCTTGCTATTGCTAAACCTGTTTCTTCCACCATTATTAAAGCCTTGTTGAGGCTTTTGTTGATCTTTCCATGAGAAATTTGGATGATTTCTCCATGAGGGATTATAGGTATTTCCATAAGGTTCTCCCATGTAATTCACATCTGCTATTGCAGGATTCTCAGGATCATAAGCTTCTTCTTCAGAAGATGCTTCTTTAGTATTGTTGGATGCAGCTTGCAATCCATTCAGACTCTGAAAAATCATATTGACTTGCTGAGTCAATATTTTGTTCTGAGCCAATATGGCATTTAGAGCATCAATTTCAAGAACTCCCTTCTTCTGAGGCGTCCTATTACTCACAGGATTCCTTTCAGAAGTGTACATGAACTGGTTATTTGCAACCATGTCAATGAGTTCCTGAGCTTCTGCAGGCATTTTCTTTAGGTGAATGGATCCACCTGTAGAATGGTCCAATGACATCTTAGCTAATTCAGACAGACCATCATAGAATATATCCAGGATGGTCCATTCTGAAAGCATGTCAAAAGGGCATTTTTTCGTCAGTTGCTTGTATCTCTCCCAAGCTTCATAGAGGGATTCACCTTCTTTTTGTCTGAAGGTTTGAACATCCACTTTAAGCTTACTTAGCTTTTGAGGAGGAAAAAACTTGGCTAAGAAAGCCGTGACTAGCTTATCCCAAGAGATCAGGCTATCTTTATGTTGAGAGTCCAACCATATTCTAGCTCTGTCACTTACAGCAAATGGGAAAAGCATAAGCCTGTAGACCTCGGGATCAACCCCATTGGTCTTAACAATATCACAGATCTGCAAGAATCCAGTTAAAAATTGAAAAGGATCTTCTGATGGAAGTCCATGAAACTTGCAATTCTGTTGCATCAGAGAAACTAATTGAGTTTTTAGCTCAAAATTGTTTTCTCCAATGGTAGGGATTGAGATGCTTCTTCCATGTAAGTTGGAATTTGGTGTAGTAAAGTCACCAAGCATCTTCCTTGCACCTCCACCATTATTATTGGTTTCGGCTATGTCTCCTTCTTTTTTGAAAAATTCTGTCAGATTTTCTCCAGAGAGTTGTGCTTTAGCTTCCCTTAGCTTCCTCTTCAGAGTCCTTTCAGGTTCAGGATCAACTTCAACAAGAATGTTCTTATCCTTGTTCCTGCTCATGTGAAAAAGAAGAGAACAGAAAAGAAGAGGAATCCTCTATATCACAGTATAGATATTCCTTTATGTGAGTAGAAAAAGAAAAGAATAGAAGAGTAAAATGGTGAAGAGAGAAGATGAAGAATTCGAATTTTAAATTAAAATAAAAGGAAAATATTTTTGTTTTTATTAAATTAATTAATTAGAATTCAAAAATATAAAAAGAAATAAAATAAAATTGAAATTTAAAATAATTAGTTAATTAAAAAGAATTTAAAAAAAAAGTTAGTGATTTTTGAAAATTGGAGAGAGAAAAGTAGTTAGGAGTTTTGGAAAAGATATGATTGAAATAGAAAACTTTTAAAATCAAACAAAAAGTCAAGTAGTTAATTGAAAAAGATTTGAAAATCAATTTTTGAAAAGATAAGAAGTTAGAAAGGATTTTGAAATTGATTTTGAAAAAGATATGATTGAAAATTTAATTTGAAAAAAAAAATTGAAAAGAAATTTAAAAAGATTTGATTTTTGAAACTAAAGTTGATTACTTGACTAATAAGAAATTAAAAGATTTGATTCTAGAATTTAAAGATTGAACCTTTCTTAATAGGCAAGTAACAACTTGAAAAATTTTTGAATTAAAACATTAAATGTTAGTGAGATTTTCGAAAATATGAAATAAAGATAAGAAAAAGATTTTGAAAATCAAAATTTAAAATTTTCGAAAATATTGGAAAAAAATGAAAAAGATTTGATTTTTGAAAAAGATTTGAAAAAAGATAGAATTTTTAAATTGAAAATTGACTTGACTAATAAGAAACAATTGAATTTTAAAACTTTATGACTAAATCAATTCAAATTTTCGAGAATTATGAGCAAAATAAGGGAAAGATATTTTTTGATTTTTGAATTTTTAATGAAGAAAGAGAAAAACACAAAATTGAAACAAAACATGAAAATTATGAATCAAAACAACTAATACATGCAAGAACACTTTGAATACCAAGATGAACACCAAGAACACTTTGAAGATCAAGATGAACATCAAGACTTATTTTTAGAAATTTTTAAGAAAAGAAAAACATTCAAGACACCAAACTTAGAAATTTTCAAACTTTAGACACTAACAAATTGAAAATGCATATGAAAAACAAGAAAAGACACAAAATATGAAAATGCAAAGATCAAGCAAGGAGATTCATCAAGAACAATTTGAAGATCGTGAAGAACATATGATGAATTTTCGAAAATAAGAAGAATGCAATTGACACCAAACTTAAAATTTAACACTAGACTCAGACAAGAAACACAAAATATTTTTGGTTTTATGATTTTGTTAAAAAATTTTTTTTGGATTTTTTGAAAATCATTTGGAAAAAGAAAAATAAGGATTTCAAGATTTTTAATAAGAATTCCAGGAATCATGCAATGTTAGTCTAAAGCTTCGGTCCAGGAATTAGACATGGCTTACTAGCTAGCCAAGCTTTCAGTGAAAGCTTCGGTCCAAAACACTAGACATGGCCAGTGGCTAGCCAAGCTTTAAGCAGATACAAATCAGGCATATAACAGCTGATTAGATGAGAGTCCAAGGACTCTTGCCATGATAAGTGGAAGCCTCAGTCCAAAAATTTAGACATGGCTTGACAGCCAGCCAGGCTTCAACAGATCATGAAGAAACTCTAGAATTCATTCTTAAAAATTCTGAAGAACATAGAATAATTTAATAAATTCTTTTTTTTTGAAAATTTTTCGAAAATAGAAATAAAAATAAAAATAAAAATCTTAAAATTAAAATAAAATTACCTAATCTGAGCAACAAGATGAACCGTCAGTTAACCAAACTCGCACAATCCCCAGCAACGGCGCCAAAAACTTGGTGCACAAAATCGTGATCGTTCATTCCTTGGTGACGGCGCTGAAAACTTAATACGCATGTTCATAATCTTAATTCTTTTTCACAACTTCACACAACTAACCAGCAAGTGCACTTGGTCGTCCAAGTAATAAACCTTACGTGAGTAAGGGTCGATCCCACGGAGATTGTCGGCTTGAAGCAAGCTATGGTCACCCTGTAAATCTCAGTCAGGCGAATTCAATTGGTTATGGAGATTTGATAATTAAAAGATAAATAAAATATAAAATAGGATGGAGATACTTATGCAATTCATTGGTGAGAATTTCAGATAAGCGTATGGAGATGCTTTTGTTCCTTCTGAACCTCTGCTTTCCTACTGTCTTCATCCAATCATTCATACTCCTTTCTATGGCAAGTTTATGTTGGGCGTCACCGTTGTCAATGGCTACATCCCGTCCTCTCAGTGAAAATGGTCCAAAATGCGCTGTCACCGCACGGCTAATCATCTGTCAGTTCTCGATCATATTGGAATAGGATTCAGTAATCCTTTTGCGTCTGTCACTACGCCCAGCACTCACGAGTTTGAAGCTCGTCACAGCCATCCCTTCCCAGATCCTACTCGGAATACCACAGACAAGGTTTAGACTTTTCAGATCTCAGGAATGGCCGCCAATAATTCTAGCCTATACCACGAACACTCTGATCTCATGGAATGGAAGGCTCGGTTTCCAGGCGAGGCAACCATGTGTCATGAACCAGGAGGCTAAGAGATACACACTCAAGCTATTGCAAGTAGAACGGAAGTGGTTGTCAGGCACGCGTTCGTAGGTGAGAATGATGATGAGTGTCACGGATCATCACATTCGTCAGGTTGAAGAACGAGTGCATATCTTAGAGAAGAAATAGGCTTGAGTTGAATAGAAAAAAATAGTACTTTGCATTAATTCATGAGGAACAGCAGAGATTCACACCTTAATCTATGGTGTGTAGAAACTCTACCATTAAAAATACATAAGAACAAGGTCTAGGCATGGCCGAGAGGCCAGCCTCCAAAACGTGATCAAAAGATCAAAAGATAATCCAAAGATGATCAAAAGATAGATGTGAATACAATAGTAAAAAGTCCTATTTATACTAAACTAGTTACTAGGGTTTACAGAGATAAGTAAATGATGCAGAAATTTGCTTCCGGTCCCACTTGGTGTGTGCTTGGACTGAGCATTGAAGCTTTCACGTGTAGAGGTCTTACTTGGGGTTAAACACCCGTTTGTAACCTATTTCTGGCATTTAACTCTGCTTTGCAACCTGTTTCTGGCAACTCCAGAATAGGGCAGAAAGCTGGCATTGAACGCCAGCTTGGGTCGTCTAAACTCGGAAAAGTATGGACTATTATATATTGATGGAAAGCTCTGAATGTCTACTTTCCAACGCAATTAAGAGCGCGCCATTTGGTCTCCTGCAGCTCCAGAAAATCCACTTTGAGTGCAGGGAGGTCAGAATCCAACAGCATATGCAGTCCTTCTTCAGCCTCTGAATCAGATTTTTGCTCAAGTCCCTCAATTTCAGCCAGAAAATACCTGAAATCACAAAAAAACACACAAACTCATAGTAAAGTCCAGAAATGTGAATTTTATTTAAAAACTAATAAAAATATAATAAAAACTAACTAAATTATATTAAAAACTACTTAAAAACAATGCCAAAAAGCGTATAAATTATCCCCTCATCAGGCTTCTTAGTTATTAATTCTTTCATTTAAACACACATATATTCTTACTATTAATCCACCTTGAGAGTTGTACCACCTTGTTATCATTGACTTATGACTCGAGCATAAGGATTTGAATATGAGGGTGTTACGGAAGCTTATTTTGAGATATAAATGTTGTGGGGATGGTAGTTTTGTCCCGCCCATGGTAAGGACGGTGGCACTGTCCCGCTCATGAATAGGCAAGTTGAGGATTGGTGCACAAATCCCCATGATTCGTACAGCTGAACCAGCAAGTGCACTGGGTCGTCCAAGTAATCCCTGAGCGAGTCAGGGTCGAACCCACGAGGATTGTGGTTTGAAGCAAGCTATGGTTATCTTGCAGATCCTAGTCAGGCGGATAGAAGAGTTATTGGTTTGAATTTGGTTAAAAGCATAAAAGGAATGACAAAGGGTAATCAGAACTCAGAAGTCGTGTAAACTATGATAAGAAGGTGGTTAAGGCTTGGAGATGCTTTGTCCTTTTGGATTAACTATGGTATTACTGTCTTCTTCAATTGTGAATGATTTCTTCTATGGTAGGCTGTATGTGATTAACACTGGTTTGAGCAGCTGCCAATACTCCTCCAGATATGAACCCCAGGGTTAGTGCAGATCCATTCTTATTGAGGGAAGTTCCTGCAGTTCATTCTCTTTGGTGATCCTACTCAAAATGCCACAGACAAGGTCGAATCTTTCGGATCAGAGGATGCTGCGCCTTGGTTATAGCCTCTACCATAGAGGCCCTAATCTCTCAATATATCCGCTGAACTGGTGTCTCGAGAAGTCCCCAACGAAGTCGTGGATTAGCCTTCTAAGAGATGTATAGTCAAGCTGGCAGTTCAATGCTTTCCACTTAAGAATTCACATGAACGCATGAAGAACACGGGTGGTTGTCAGACATGTGATCTTAGTATGAAGAACGAAGATGATTGTCACGGGTCATCCCGTTCATCATGTTGAAGAACGAAAATACATCTTAGAATTAAATCAAACACAGATTTAAGAGAAATAGTAATACTTTTATTAATTCATAAAACTCAGCATGGCTCCTCCCCTTAACCTAGGAGGTTTAGAAGCTCATACTGATAGAAAACACAATGATAAACGAAAATATGGCATAAAAGCTCTCTATGATTATGTAAAATATCCCTTAAATAATAAACTAATGACTAATGATTACATAAGAAGGGTAAAACAATATTTTTAGTGCTAATATCCACTTTCGGGGCCCACTTGGAGAGTGTTTGGGGTGAGATTTAATGAGATCCACAAGCTAGGAGGCTTCTAGGGCATTGAACACAAGCTAGGGAGTCCTATTTGGGTGTTTGGATGCTAGTCTCTTCCTTTGGGTGCTATATGCCTGGAGTGGGGCAGGAGGCTTGCATTGGACACTAGTTTTGGGACTTCTAATCTGAAGCAAAGTATAGAGTATTATCATTGCTGGAAAGGTCTAGAAGTCAGCTTTCTATAACCATTAAGAATGTTTCATTTGGACTTCTGTAGCTCCAGAAAAACTTTCCGAGTGCAAGGAGGTCAGATCTGGACAGCATCTGTAGTGCTTTCGCTGCATCTTAATCAGACTTCTGCTAACTTTTGCTCCATCTCCTCAATTTCAGTCAGAAAATACCTGAAAGTTCATAAAATCACACAAACTCATAATAGAATCCAAAAATGTTAATTTAACACTAAAACTTATGAAAACTTAATAAAAATTAAATAAAACATGCTAAAATTTATATGAAAATAATGCCAAAAAGCGTATAAAATATCTGCTCATGCTGTATACCCTTACTGGCATTAAACACCAGTTCTCCAATCATATTAGGCGTTGAACACCCAGCAATGATGTTTTGGCTGGCTTCCCTATCTGTTGGGGCATTGAACACCCAGTGAGGCTTCCTCATTGGCGTTCGGCACTAGCTTCCTGCTTGTTTAGGTATTGAACGCCTAACCAGTGTTCCCTGGCTGGTATTCAATGCCAGCTCTGCTGCCAGGATGGGTTTTGAACGCCCAGTGAGGACCTTCTTTCAGTTATGAAACTATGAGTAGTCTTAGAGAGGTTGGAAACCAGAGTGACTAAGTCAGAAAAGTTTTGGTTAGGGGTTTCCATATGTTCCTTAGAAGATGGGAATGGTGGTCTGTTGTTAAACCTATTCTGGTTCTTTCCACCTTGATTATTATTGAAGGCTTGCTGAGGCTTCTATTGATCCTTCCATGTAATTCACCTCCTCCATGGTGGGTTGCTAAGGATCATAAGCTTCTACTTCAGAAGTAGCTCTTCTTCCTGAGTACTGCTAACTACAATTTGCATTCCAGTCAAATGATGAGAGATCATATTGACCTGCTGGGTCAAGATTTTGTTTTGAGCCAATATGGCATTCAGAGTATCAACTTCAAGGACTCCTTTCTTCTGAAGTACCCTATTACTTACACGGTTTCTTTTAGAAGTGTACATGAATGTGTTGTTTGCAACCATCTCAATAAGTTCTCTTGCTTCTGCAGGCATTTTCTTCTAGTTGAGTGATCCACCTGCAGAGCTATCCAATGATATTTTGGACATCTCAGACGGACAATCATAGAACACTCCTATGATAGACCATTCTGAGAGCATGTCAAGACGACACCTCCTGATCAATTGCTTGTATCTTTCCCAAGCTTCATTGAGGGATTCACCTTCTCTTTGTCTGATGGTTTGAACTTCCACTCTGATTTTGCTCATCTTTTGAAGGGGAAAGAATTTATCCAAGAAAGCATTGACCAGTTTTTCCCAAGAGTTTAGACTCTCTTTTGGTTGAGAATCCAACCATATCTTAGCTCTGTCTCTTATAGTAAAGGGAAAGAGCATAAGTTTGTAGACCTGAGAATTCACTCTATTAGTCTTAACAGTATCACAGATTCAAGAATTCAGCTAAGAACTGATGTGGATCTTCCAGTGGAAGTACATGGAACTTACAATTCTGTTACAGAAGAGAGACTAACTAAGGTTTAAGCTCAAAATTGTTAGCTCCAATGGCAGGTACAGAGATGCTTCTGCCATAAAAATTAGAGGTAGGCATGGTGAAGTCACCAAGAACCTTTCTGGCCTTTCCTTCAGGTTCGGCCATGTCTTCAGCTTCTTGTTCAAGATTTTCTGAAAGGTTTTTTCTGGAGTGTTGTGCTTTAATTTATTTTAAGCTCCTCCTTAAAGTCCTTTCAGGTTCAGGATCAAGATTAAAGAGAGGTTCTTTATCCCTGTTCCTGGTCATAAACAGGAAGAGAAGAAAAGAAAGAAAGAAAGAAAGGAAGCTTCTATGTCTGATTTGAGTATAGAGAGCTCCCAGTGAGATGTGAAAAAATAAGAGAAAGATAGAAAAATGATGATAGAAGAAGTAGAAGAAGAGTTCGAATAAATAGAAGTAGAGAGGAAAAAAATTAGAAATAGAAAAGATAAACAAGAATTGAAATATTTTTCTTTTTGTTTTATTTAATAATGCAATTCGAAAATTAAGGTTAATAAATTAAAATGATTTGAAAATTAAATGGTAAATTTTCGAAAAAGAAAAAAGTGAAATAGAAGATGAAATTTTGAAAATTAGGAGAGATAAGAATTAGTTAGGAAGTTTTGAAAAAGAAGAGAGAGAAAAATAAGATAAAGAATTGAAAAGAGGTTAAGAAAGATGTGATCTAAATTAAAAAGATTTGAAAATTAATTTTGAAAAGATAGTTACTTGTCTTCTCTCTCTTTTGGAAATTTTTTTTTTAAAAAGATAGGCACTGAAATTTGATTTAAAAAGGATTTGAAAAATATTTAAATTTTGAAAAAGGTTTAATTTTTTAAAATTTGAAATAAGATAAGATAAGATTTTTGAATTTTGAATTTTAAATTTTTGAATTTTAAAGAAAGCTAAAAAGCTAGGATAAGATTTTGAAAAATATATGATTTTTGAAAAGATTTAATTTTGAAATTTGAAAACTAAGATAAGGTAAGATAAAAATTTAAAATTAAAATATGAATTTTTATTTAAGATTTTTGAAAATTAATTAAAGAGAAGAAAAGAGAGTTTATTTTTTTATTTTTGAATTTAATGAAAAAAGAGAAAAACAAGTAAAAGACACAAAACTTAAAAATTTTAGATCTAGGACCCAAAGTTTTCGAAAATTTGAAGACAAACACCAAAAAGATACCAAACTTAAAATTTTTAAGATCAAAATAAAAATAAAAAAAGAACACTTTGAAGATCAAGAAGAATACCAAGAACAAAACTCAAAGAATTCAAAGAACATAAGAACACGCAAAAGACACCAAACATAAAAATTTTGAAAACCAAACACAAAATTTTCAAAAATTATAAAAGAAAAATACAAGAAGACACTAAACTTAAAGATTGACATACGATTTAAACAAAGAAACTATTTTTGAAAATTTTTAGAAAGAAAGACTCAAAATTTCGAAAATTTCAACAAGAACAAAAACAAAAGACTCAAAGCAAGAACAAAGATTAAACAAAGAAAAGAAAAAAAAATTTTTTTTGAAAAATTTTTAAATGTTTTTCAAAAAGAAAAGAAGAAAATAAAAAATAAAAGAAGCTAACAAAATTAAAGACAATACCTAATCTAAGGAACAAGATAATCCGTCAGTTGTCCAAACTCGAACAATCCCCAGTAACGGCGCCAAAAACTTGGTGCACGAATCCCCACGCTTCGTATAGCTGAACCAGCAAGTGTATTGGGTCGTCCAAGTAATACCTGATCGAGTCAGGGTCGATCCCACGAGGATTGTGGTTTAAAGTAAGCTATGATTTTCTTGCAGATCTTAGTTAGGCAGGTAAAAGAGTTATTGGTTTGAATTTGGTTAAAAGCATAAAAGGAATGAAAAAGGGTAATCAGAACTCAGAAGTTGTGTAAACTATGATAAGAAGGTGGTTAAGGCTTGGAGATGCTTTGTCCTTCTGGATTAACTCTGGTATTACTGTCTTCTTCAATTCTGAATGATTTCTTCTATGGCAGGCTATATGTGATTGACGCTGGTTTGAGCAGCCGCCAATACTCCTCCAGATCTGAACTCCAGGGTTAGTGCGGATCCATTATGATTGAGGGTGAAGTTCCTGCAGTTCATTCTCTTTGGTAATCCTACTCAAAATGCCACAGACAAGGTCAAATATTCTGGATCAGAGGTGCTGTGCCTTGGTTCTAGCCTCTACCACAAAGACCCTAATCTCCCCATACCTCGGCTGAACTGGTATCTTGAGAAGTCCCCAACGAAGTCGTGGATTAGCCATCTAAGAGATGTATAGTCAAGCTGGCGGTTCAATGCTTTCCACTTAAGTATTCACATGAACCTAAGAAGAACACGGGTGGTTATCAGGCATGCGGTCTTAGTATAAAGAACGAAGATGATTGTCACGGGTCATCCCGTTCATCATGTTGAAGAACAAAAATATATCTTAGAATTAAATCAACACGTATTGACGAGAAACAATAATACTTTTATTAATCCCTAAAATACAGCAGGGCTCCTCACCTCAACCTAGGAGGTTTAAAAGCTCATACTGATAGAAAACACAATGATAAACAAAAATATGGCATAAAATCTCTATATGATTATGTAAAAAATCCCTTAAATACTAAACTAACGACTAAGAATTAATAAGAAGGGTAAAATAGTCTTTTTAGTGCTAAGATCCACTTCCAGAGCCCACTTGGTGAGTGTTTGGGATGAGCTTTGATGAGATCCATGTGCTAGGAGGCCTCTAGGGTGTTGAACGCCGGCTAGGGGATCCTCTTTGGGTGTTTGGACGCTGGTCTCCTCCATAGGGCCCTGGACGCCTGGATGGGGCAGGAGGCTAGCGTTGGAAGCCAGTTTTGGGCCTTCTAATCTGAAGAAAAGTATGAACTATTATATATTGTTGGAAAGCTCTGGAAGTCAGATTCCCATATCCATTGAGAACGCTCCATTTGGCTATCTGTAGCTCTAGGAAATCTCTTTCGAGTGCAAGGAGGTCAGATCTGGACAGCATCTGCAGTGCTTTCTCTGTCTTTGAATCAGACTATTGCTAACTTTTTCTCCAGCCCCTCAATTTCCGCTAGAAAATACTTGAAATTGCATAAAAATATATAAACTCATAGTAGAATCCAAAAATGTGAATTTAACACTAAAACTTATGAAAACTTAATAAAAATTAAATAAAACCTGCTAAAAACTATATGAAAATGATGCCATGAAGTGTATAAAATATCTACACAAGTTGAGGATGAAGGATTTTCTCTCTTGTTGCGGTGTGAATAATGGTCATAAAACCAACTCGGCAAGTGCATCGAATCGTATCAAGTAATACCATGGTGAGTGAGTTGTCGTTCCCACAAGGGTCAATAGACTAATCAACAATGATTAATTTATCGCTTTTATTTAGACAAACTAAAATTTTGAGTGAAGGAATTAAATGTGAGCTGAGGCAAAACAAATAGCAAAGGAGTGAATGAAAATAATGATGATAAGAATGTTAAGGTTTCAGAAATATTCACTCTTAGAAAAACAATCCTTGTCTTTATTTATTTGAGGCATATAGAGATCAATTAAGAACAAATCATAAGTAATTAAATTCTAATTCCTTGGTAATTCAATTTCTGTTTTACCTAATTAATCACTAATTTCTTATTCAATTACTTAAGAAAAGAGGTGAAGCACAATTATGATTTATATTCGCATAAAATTCAAGAGTGATCCTAAGTTGAATTATATGTCACTTATTCAAACTAGTTCTAATTCAATTGAAGATTATGAGAATTATAAAGTTGCACACTTTTTAAAACACTATTCCTAGTCAATATTAAAAAGTCATGGGAAAGAGTTTTCAAGGAAATTCCAATATTAAATTTTCCAAAGTAATACTAGAATCCAAAACAAAGTTAGAATGCTTTCAAACAATTATAATCTTTAGGAATGAAGAGCAAAAACTCAATCATGAACTTGATCAAAGCATAAACCTCAAAATAAAATAAACACTTGGATAAATAATCCATAAAGAGATGAATATAACTCTGATGAGCAGATATTTTAAACGCTTTTTGGCATCATTTTCATATAGTTTTTGTTATGTTTTGTTTAAGTTTTATTATATTTTCATAGGTTTTTGTGAAAAATTCATATTTTTTGATTCCACTTTGAGTTTGTGTTTTATGATCATTTCAGGTATTTTCTGGCTGAAATTGAGGAGCTTTGGAAAAAGTTTGATTCAGAGACAGAGAAAGGACTGCAGATGCTGTCAGGATCTGACCTCCGTGGATTCGAAGGTGCATTTCTGGAGCTACATAAGTCCAAATGGCACGCTCTTAATAGTTTTGGAAAGCTAACATCCAGGGCTTTCTAGAAATATATAATAGTTTATATGTTTCTAGTGCACGGAAATTGTGATTCACACTTTTCACAACTCCGCACAACTAACCAGCAAGTGCACTTGGTCGTTCAAATAATACCTTACATGAGTAAGGGTCGATCCCACGGAGATTGTGATAAACCCCGTTTTTAGGGTTTATCATGCATAGATTTAAGAGTTTTATCAATAATCTTCCACACTTATTCATATAAAACTGCATGATTTTGTGTTCCTTTCCCTATTTTGCCTCATAGATAAAAATATGCTTCGTTTGCATCAAAATTGATATATTGTAATCCTCCTCTATTACCATTCGATGCCTTGATCCGTTTGTTAAGTGGTTTCAGAAGTTATAGGGCAAAAATGGCTAAGAGGAATGAAGGAAGCATGCATGAATGGAAGGAGCATGGAATAAATTAAAGATTTGAAGTTTGCACATGCACGCGCATGCGCACCGTGCACGTAAGCGTGGATGCATACACCCAGAGCCAGCACAGTGGAGCCGAGCGAGGAGACGACGCGTCTATATGGCTGAGCCATATTTCCCATGACGCCCGCGCACACCATACGCCTGCGCGCAGATCGCAAAAAGACCCCAGGAACGCGTACGCGTGTCGTGCACGTAAGCGTCGATGGACGCACGTAATTTTTTAATCAAAATATGTGACCAGCGATTTCAAGGAGTTCCAGGCCCTTGGTGCACGAAATTATGATCATCAACAATGGCGCCAAAGACTTGGAGCTCTTAAACGTGAATCACACTTTGTCACAATTCCGCACAACTAACCAATAAGTGCACTGGGTCGTCCAAGTAATAAACCTTACGTGAGTAAGGGTCGATCCCACGGAGCTTGTTGGCTTGAAGCAAGCTATGGTCATCTTGTAAATCTCAGTCAGGCGGATTCAAATGGTTATGGAGTTGAAGGTGATGAAAATAAACATAAAATAAAGATAGAGATACTTATGTAATTCATTGGTGGATTTCAGATAAGCGTATGAAGATGCTTTGTTCCCCTTGAACCTCTGCTTTCCTATTGTCTTCTTCCAATCATTCATACTCATTTCCATGGCAAGCTTTATGTTGGGCATCACCGTTGTCAATGGCTACATCCCGTCCTCTCAGTGAAAATGGTCCTGATGCTCTGTCACAACATCGGCTAATCAGCTGTCGGTTCTCGATCATGTCGGAATAGGATCCATTGATCCTTTTGTGTCTGTCACACGCCCCACAGTCGCGAGTTTGAAGCTCGTCATAGTCATCCCTTCCCAGATCCTACTCGAAATACCACAGAAAAGGTTTAGACTTTCCGGATCTCAGGAATGGCCGCCAATAATTCTAGCCTATACCACGAAGGTTCCAATCTTAGATTAGAAACCCAAGAGATACGCATTCAAGCCATTGCTAGTAGAATAGAGGTGGTTGTCAGGCACATGTTCATAGGTGAGAATGATGATGAGTGTCACAGATCATCACATTCATCAAGTTGAAGAACAAATGAATATCTTGGAGAAGAAATAGACTTGAGTTGAATAGAAAAACAATAGTACTTTGTATTAATTCATGAAGAACAGCAGAGCTCCACACCTTAATCTATGGTGTGTAGAAACTCCACCATTGAAAATACATAAGAACAAATAGTGTAAGCATGGCCGAATGGCCAGCCTCAAAGGTCTAAGGACTAAATGTCCCAAAATGTAAAATACAATAGCAAAAGGTCCTATTTATAGAAAACTAGTAGCCTAGGGTTTACAGAAATCAGTAATTAATGCAGAAATCTTCTTCCAGGCCCACTTGGTGTGTGCTTGGGCTGAGCATTGAAGCTTTCATGTGTAGAGACTTTTTCTGGAGTTAAACGCCAGATTTTGTGCCAGTTTGGGCGTTTAACTCCAGCTTTTGTGCCAGTTTTTGAGTTAAACGCCAGAATTCTTGAGCTGACTTGGAACGCCTATTTGGGACATCAAATCTCAGGCAAAGTATGGACTATTATATATTGCTAGAAAGCCCAGGATGTCTACTTAACAACGCAATTAAGAGCGTGCCAATTGGGCTTCTGTAGCCCCAGAAAATCCACTTTGAGTGCAGGGAGGTTAGAATCCAACAGCATCTGAGTCCTTTTTCAGCCTCTGAATCAGATTTTTGCTCAGGTCCCTCAATTTCAGCCAGAAAATACCTGAAATCACAGAAAAATAAACAAACTCATAGTAAAGTCTAGAAGAGTAATTTTTATTTAAAAACAAATAAAAATATAATAAAAACTAATTAAAATATACTAAAAACATACTAAAAATAATGCCAAAAAGCGTATAAATTATCCGCTCATCACAACACCAAACTTAAATTATTGCTTGTCCCCAAGCAACTGAAAATCAAATAGGATAAAAAGAAGAGAACATACAATGAATTCCAAAAATATCTATGAAGATCAATGTTAATTAAATGAGCGGGGCTTTTAGCTTTTTGCTTCTGAACAGTTTTGGCATCTCACTTTTTCCTTTGAAGTTCAGAATGATTGGCATCTATAGGAACTCAGAATCCAGATAGTGTTATTGATTCTCCTAGTTAAGTATGTTGATTGTTGAACACAGCTACTTTATGAGTCTTGGCCGTGGCCCTAAGCACTTTGTTTTCCAGTATTACCACCGGATACATAAATGCCACAGACACATAACTGGGTGAACCTTTTCAGATTGTGACTCAGCTTTGCTAGAGTCCCCAATTAGAGGTGTCCAGGGTTCTTAAGCACACTCTTCTTTTTGCTTTGGACCTCGACTTTAACCGCTCAGTCTCAAGTTTTCACTTGACACCTTCACGCCACAAGCACATGGTTAGGGACAACTTGGTTTAGCCGCTTAGGCCAGGATTTTATTCTTGTGGGCCCTCCTATCCACTGATGCTCAAAGCCTTGGATCCTTTTTATCACCCTTGCCGTTTGGTTTAAAGGGGTATTGGCTTTTTCTGCTTGCTTTTTTTTTGTTGTAAGCTTTTCACTGCTTTTTCTTGCTTCAAGAATCAATTTTATGATTTTTCAGATCATCAGATAACATTTCTCCTTTTCCTTTCATTCTTTCAAGAGCCAACAATTTTAACATTCATAAACAAACAAATTCAAAAATATGCACTGTTCAAGCATTCATTCAGAAAGACAATAGTATTGCCGCCACATCAAAATAATTAAACTGTTTTAAAATTTGAAATTCATGCACTTCTTTTTCTTTTTCAATTGAAAACATTTTTCATTTAAGAAAGGTGATGGATTCATTCTCATAGCTTTAAAGCATAGACAGTAATGATCATGTAATAAAGACACAAACATAGATAAACATAAAGCATAATTTTCGAAAACAGGAAAATAAAGAACAAGGAAGTTAAAGAACGGGTCCAACTTAGTGATGGCGGCTTGTTCTTCCTCTTGAAGATCTTATGGAGGGCTTAAGCTCCTTGATGAGCGGATAATTTATACGCTTTTTGGCATTGTTTTTAGTATATTTTTAGTAGAATTTAGTTACTTTTAGGGATGTTTTCATTAGTTTTCTATGTTAAATTCACATTTCTGGACTTTACTATGAGTTTTTGTGTTTTTCTATGATTTCAGGTATTTTCTGGCTGAAATTGAGGGACTTGAGCAAAAATCAGATTCAGAGGTTGAAGAAGGACTGCTGATGTTGTTGGATTCTGACCTCCCTGCACTCAAAATAGATTTTCTGGAGCTAAAGAACTGAAAATGGCGCGTTTCTAATTGCGTTGGAAAGTAGACATCCAGGGCTTTCCAGCAATGTATAATAGTCCATACTTTGCCCAAGTTTAGACGACGCAAACTAGCGTTCAACGCTAGCTCTCTGCCCAATTCTGGCGTCCAGCGCCAGAAACAAGTTGCAAAGTGGAGTTCAATGCCCAAACTGGCACAAAAGCTGGCGTTCAACTCCAAGAATGACCTCTCCACGTGTAGACTTCAAGCTCAGCCCAAGCCCACACCAAGTGGGCCCCGGAAGTGGATTTATGCATCAATTACTTACTTTTGTAAACCCTAGTTACTAGTTTATTATAAATAGAACTTTTTATCATTGTATTCGTAGTCTTGGTTACTCCGGTTCCCCTCTGGGGCCGAGACCAATGAACTCCATTATCACTTATGTATTTTCAACGGTAGAGTTTCTGCACTCCATAGATTAAGGTGTGGAGCTCTGCTGTTCCTCAAAGATTAATGCAAAGTACTACTATTTTCTATTCAATTCATCTTATTTCGCTTCTAAGATATTCATTCACACTTCAACCTGAATGTGATGAACGTGACAATCATCATCATTCCCTATGAACGCGTGCCTGACAACCACTTCCGTTGTACATTAGAATGAATGAGTATTTCTTAGATCTCTTAATCAGAATCTTCATGGTATAAGCTAGATTGATGGCGGCATTCATGAGAGTCCGGAAAGTCTAAACCTTGTCCGTGGTATTCTGAGTAGGACTCTGGGATTGAATGACTGTGACGAACTCCAAACTCGCGAGTGCTGGGCATAGTGACAGACGCAAAAGGATAGTAAATCCTATTCCAGTATGATCGAGAACCTCCAAGATGATTAGCCATGCAGTGACAGCGCATCGGACCATTTTCACAGAGAGGAATAGGATGCAACCAACGACAAGGGTGATGCCTCCAGACGATTAGCCGTGCTGTGACAGAGTATTTGGACCATTTTCCCGAGAGGATTGAAAGTAGCCATTGGCACCGGTGACATCCTTACACAAAGCCAGCCATAGAAAGGAGTAAGACGGATTGGATGAAGACAGCAGGAAAGCGGAGGTTCAGAGGAACGAATGCATCTCCATACGCTTATCTGAAATTCTCACCAATGATCTACATAAGTATTTCTATCCTTCTTTTATTACTAAATTTCGAAAACTACATAACTATTTTATATCCGCCTGACTGAGATTTACAAGGTGACCATAGCTTGCTTCACACCAACAATCTCCGTGGGATTCGACCCTTACTCACGTAAGGTATTACTTGGACGACCCAGTGCACTTGTTGGTTAGTTATGCGAAGTTGTGAAGATATGTTTAGACCATGGTTCTGTGCATCCGTTTTTGGTACCATCGCCGGGGAATCAATTTCGAACAATAATTCACAACCTGAGTAACAATTTCGCATACCAAGTTTTTGGCGCCGTTGCCGGGGATTGTTCGAGTTTGGACAATTGACGGTTCATCTTGTTGCTCATATTAGGTAATTTTCTTTTTGTTTTATTTTCAAAAAAATTTTTCAAAAATCTTTCAAAAATGTCTCCTTTGTTTTCGAAAAAAAAAATTTTTTAAATAAAAATGTTTTCAAAAATATAATTTTTCTTCAAAATTTTTAAGAATGAATTCTAGTGTTTCATGAAGCATGCTAAAGCCTGGCTGGCTGTAAAGCCATGTCTAAATTCTTTTGGACTGAGGTCTTGGCTTAAAATTGAGTGAATTACACTCATATTTTTACTAAAGCTTTGCTGGCTATTAAGCCATGCCTGACCCTCAGATTGGAGCTTTAGACTAAGAATGCTAGAGTCCTGGAATTCATATTAAAAATTTTGGAATCCTTATTTTTATTTTTCAAATAATTTTCTAAAAAAATACAAAAAAAATTAGAAAATCGTAAAAATCAAAAATATTTTTTGTGTTTCTTGTTTGAGTCTTGAGTCATGTTATAAGTTTGGTGTAAATTGCATATTCATCTTGCATTTTTTGAAAAATTCATGCATTCATAGTGTTCTTCATGATCTTCAAGTTGTTCTTGGTAAGTTTTCTTGTTTGATCTTTGCATTTGCATGTTGTGTCTTTTCTTGTTTTTCATATGCATTCCTGAATTCTTTATGTCTAAGCATTAAAGAATTCTAAGTTTGGTGTCTTGCATGTTTTCTTTGCATTAAAAATTTTTTTTTCCAAAAATGTGTTCTTGATGTTCATCATGATCTTCATAGTGTTCTTAGTGTTCATCTTGACATTCATAACATTCTTGCATGCATTCATTGTTTTGATCCATAACTTTCATGCATTGCATCATTTTTCTTGTTTTTCTCTCTCATCATAAAAATTCAAAAATCAAAAAATATCTTTCCCTTTTTCTCTCTGAAAATTTCGAAAATTAGATTTGACTTTTTCAAAAATTTTTAAAATCTAGTTGTTTTCATGAGTCAAATCAAATTTTCAATTTTAAAAAAAAATCTTATCTTTTTCAAAATCTTTTTCAAAAATCAAATCCTTTTTTAATTTTTTTTAATTATTTTCAAAAATTTCAAAAATATTTTTCAAAAATCTTTTTCTTAATTTTACATCATATTTTCGAAAATAACATCATCAATTAATGTTTTGATTCAAAAATTTCAAGTTTGTTACTTACTTATTAAGAAAGATTCAAACTTTAAGTTCTAGAATCATATCTTGTGATTTCTTCTGAATCAAGACATTAATTGAGATTTTAAAAATCAAATCTTTTTCAAAAACTAATTTCTATCATATCTTTTCAAAAACATCTTCTTATCTTACCTTTTTCAAAAAAAGTGATTGCAAAATATCTTTTCTAACTTCCTAACTTCTGATGCGTGGAAAACTTGTCTCTCAACAAATCTCCCTTCGGCAAGTGTACCGAAGTTGTCGTCAAGTAAAAACTCACAATAGAGTGAGGTCGAATCCCACAGGGATTGATTGATCAAGCAACTTTAATTAGAAGAATGTTCTAGTTGAGCGAATCCAGAATTTGGGTTGAGAGTTGCAGAAAATAAAATGGCGGGAATGTAAATAACAGAAAAGTAAATGCTAGAATTAAAGGACTGGAAGTAAATGACTGAAAATAAATTGCAGAATTGTAAATGGGAATGGGGGAATTGCTCATAAAAGTAAATCGCAGAAATTAAAGAGAATGGGTAAGATTAGAGATGGGGAGTTCATTGGGCTTAGGAGATGTTGCAATTCTCCGGATCAAGTTCATTTTCATCTCTTCCTCAATCAATGCACTCATTGATCTCCTTGGCAATCTTAAGTGATTGAATTACAATTCCTTGCAATTCAATCTCTCAAATCTTGATCAATAGCCAATTCCTTGGTCAATTGCTCATGAGAAGAGATGAAGTATGGTCACTGATTATACCACATGCATTTCCCAAACCAAGTATTGAGAGGGTTACAGTCACATACCCATCCAAACCCAATTTGGTCCAGCATGAGAAAGCATTTCTAGCTTGATCTCTTCATTCCTCTTCCAAGGTTCAAAAGAGATCCAAGTTTGAATAGCTTCTCTTCCAAGATAACTACTCAATTGGATGAAGATCGAAAGCTTTCAAGTAAAATCAAGAGGAAAGATAGAAGAAGAACAATGAAAATTAGTATTGATCTATCAAATTACAACAGAGCTCCCTAACCCAATGAAAGGGGTTTAGTTGTTCATAGCTCTTGAAAATGAAAACAAAGATGGAGAATACATCATAAAACTAGAAATTGCAAAGAAAGTAAATACAGAGAGTGGTTCTTCAGCCTTCAGAACTTCTTTACAATTCAAAGTTACTCCTATATATACTACTCTTCTCAGCTTCTAGTTTACTCTTCAAGTCTTGGGCCTTTGGATCTTGAGTTTGAAGCAGTAATTTTCTTCATTTGGGCTTGGCTTTACTTTCAGAGAGAAAGTGCTAAGTGGGCAGAGACTTCAGCTCAGGACGTTAGGGGTGTTAATATTTAGTGAGAATATGAGTTCGAGAACGTTAGTGACACTTAACATTGTCACTAACGTTCCAGTGCACCCCTTTGTGTTACGTTAAAACCCACGTTAACTAGGTTAACGTGGCTTTTAACGTTGCCTTGTTAGTCCTTCGAGAACGTTAGTGACACTCAACATTGTCACTAACGTTCCAGTGTGCCCCTTCTTGTTTCACGTTAAAGCCCACGTTAACTAGGCTAACGTGGCTTCTAACGTGGTCCTTGCCAACCTTCGAGAACGTTAGTGACACTCAACATTGTCACTAACGTTCCAATGTGCCCCTGGGTCTCATGTTAGAGTCCACGTTAACTAGGTTAACGTGGCTTCTAACGTGGCCATCTTTTAGCCATCCCAACTTTAGTGACAATGTTGAGTGTCACTAACGTTGGCTCATCCTTCATTTCTCGTCGTTAGCTTCCACGTTAACCAAGTTAACGTGGAGGTTAACGTGACTCTTGGGGGTTGTGTGGTTGCTTCAACGTTAGTGACAATGTTGAGTGTCACTAAGGTTGTCGACAATTCTTCATGCTCTACGTTAATTCCCACGTTAACCAAGTTAACATGGGAGTTAACCATAGGCCAACGTTAGTGACAATGTTGAGTGTCACTAACGTTGGCTTCTCTCCCTCCCCCTTAACGTTAGAGGCCACGTTAACTAGGTTAACGTGGCTTCTAACGTGGCCACTTATGAGTGATTGCCAACGTTAGTGACAATGTTGAGTTTCACTAATGTTGGCTCATCTTCTCTTCTCCACGTTAGAGTTCACGTTAACTTGGTTAACGTGACTCTCTAACGTGGGCATTGATGGCTTTCTTTGAGAGTGTTATTGGCAATCACTTTTCTCATTAATCCTTGCAAGTTACCTCCCTTTTCTTGCTCCTTTTTGGTCCTGAAATCAAGCAACAAAGTGCATCAAAGCTCCAGTCCAAGTCATGAGTAATGCAACATAATATTTGTCACTAAACTTATGTAAAATCCTCATGAAATCATGTAAAATGCACAATGTGTGCTTGAGTCAAGGCATAAGTGAATATTTACCCAAAACTAGCTTATTTCCTAAAGAAATGCATGAAACTAACCTAAAAACAGTAAAGAAAAGGTCAGTGAAACTGGCCAAGATGCCCTGGCATCACAACACCAAACTTAAAGCTTGCTTGTCCCTAAGCAAGTACTGGAACAAGAGAATGATGAATGGAATATCCAGGGGAATGAGTCATTCTTGTGGAAGTCATATTACTGATTTTATGGTGGTTTCATGCATAGCAACTTAGGTTCATTCCATTACTGGCTTTCAGACCTTTATCATGTCCCTAAACACTTACTTTGTTTATATCTCATGAGACTTTTATTCATTGATCCTTTTATTGTTGTTTCAAGGGTTATTTGTGTTATTTAGGCTAAGTGCTCTGTAAGGGGGCAACTCTTTAAGATAAGCATTTAGCCAACACTCTCGAACCAGTTGGTTCAAGGTGCTAGGTGTTGAAACACCCCTAAGGACTTACTCCCTCAAGTCTCTCCCCCATACATACAAACCACAGGCATATAGTTTATTTATTTTCTTTTCTTAAGACCTTGGTGTCCAGCACCTCTTTGGGTTACTAAATGCTCTGTATTGAGGGTTACTCTTGATAGTGGATTTTCAGCTGATAATCCCGGGTTAGTTAACCCAAGTTACCAAGTGATAAAGCACCCCTAAGAGCTTATTCATCCAAGTAGATCCCTCACACAGGGGCACCACAGACACTTGCCTCAAGCTTAAAACCATTGATGCCTAGCCTTATTGCTTACTCTTTTTCTTTTGTTTTTCACTTCCATTGTTCTTTCCCTTTTCTCTTATTAGGATCTTGTTATTAACTTAGTCTTATGAGTGTATCCAAAGCAAAGTATTCAGGATAGATAGTTGTCCTCCTAGCCTTGTGGTTGAACCAACTTAGCTAACTTATGACTACCCCAAGGATTCATGAATGCACTTCCACAATATAAACTTCACTCTAGTCTTTTACAACTATACTCATTCTCTTTTTATTTTATTTAAAGGGATAAGCTTACAAGTAGGTTAAGTGATGGTGCAGTGACATTTAAACCAGAAATCATGGACCTCTTCAGAAGGAAAACCTTAAAAGACAGAATTAAAAACAAAATTTAAACATAACATGGAAGCATGTTCTATTTCATACAAGATCTTCCTTATTTAAAGCATAGAAAAGATGGACTAAAAAGAACTCCACCACCTTTCATTCATGTGGATGTCCATGCTCCTATCCTTGTTTATCCTCATTGTGTCTCTCTTGAGTACTTGTACTTCCACTTCCTTTGCCTTTTCCAAGCAGCTTTCTCCAGAAACCACTATCTTCCATCTTCTTCTTGAGTGCCTCCTTTTGTTGTTTCACTTTTCTCTCTTCTTGTTCTACAAATTCTTTTTGAACTTCATCATATGCAGGGATGGTATAGTGTAGATGATGCATATTACTGGTCATGTAGTTCAACTCGGCTTGAGTGTTTACATAGAACTCCTCTCTATGTAGTTGCCTTCCTTTATTGAGTACACTGAATTCATTGAAAGTTTTCATTTGGGCTATCTGCCGCTGGTTGAGCTCTTGCAAGTGCTTCTCTTAAAGCTCTTGTCTTTCATTCACTTGGTTGATGGCTTGAGTGAGCTGAGAGTAGTGTTCCTGCTGCTGCTCCATTTGTTGTTTTTGCCATGCTTCCTGTTGGTTCAGCCGGTTCAGTAATTGCTCTTGTCCTTCCATATGTCTCTGTCCTAAATCCTCAATGGCTCTTAGAAGGTGAGTCATATTCAAGTTGGCTGGATCATGATACTCTTCTTGTTGATGTTCTTCCTGATGGTATTCCTCTTGATGAGCTTCTTCCTGGGTCCTTTGCCTTCCTATATGTGGCCTTCTTAGTTGCTGAGCCGGTGTGGTATAGACCATTCGCTCAAGTGTGACTGGCCTCCCTGGGTTTACCCAGTCTGGGCTGCTGTCCTCAAATACTACCTTGGCCTTGTTGCACAAGCGGAGAATGGTGCTGGGGTACCAAAGTCTGGCTCCTGAGTCAGCTTTCTCAGCTGACTCTTGAATCCCTTCGGCAATGAGCTCATGCACCTTGATTTCCCCACCTTGTACTAAGCATTGTACCATAGTGGCTCGATTGATGTTAACTTCCGAATTGTTAGCGGCTGATAGGATGGACCTCCTTACAAGCTCAAACCACCCTTTGGCTTCAGGGTGAAGGTCCCCCCTTTTTATGAATTTTGGTCTCCCATCTGGGTACCTCTCCCAGTCAGCGGCTATGACACAGATATCTGATGCTATATCTGAGAGCTCATCCTTATCGGGGTTTCTACTTATCCTTGCCTGATAACTCTCCTCATCAAAATGAGGTGATTTCAATTGAAGAGCTCTTGTGATGGCATTTGGGCTGAAGTCCACCTCCCTTCCTCTCACATAACTTTTGAAGGTTGGGGCTTGGGTCTTATCATCTCTAACTGCATTTTTATAGAATTCTTTGATGAGGTTTCCATTGATCTTTCCCTCTGGACTGGTGAGCAATTGCCACCCCCTCTGTTCGATTTTTCTCCAAATCTGTGGTGATTCATTGGCATTGATTTGGAAGATTAATTCTGGCAATATCCTTCTGGCACTTATCCGCTCAAATTCATGCTCATGAAAGGCAGTCTTGAATCTCTTGTCATCAAAAGGAGCACTCTCCATAGGCCCCTTCCTCTTTTGCCTCTTTGAGCTTGATGATGCCATGACTTGAATTGTTGTTTGAGGGGGTTTGAGGCTTCGGATAGATGAAGAGAGGGTTGGTTAAAGCAATTTGTGATGAAGGGTTTAGTGTGCCAATTGAAGTGTGGAGAGTGGGGATTTGAATGTGAGGAGTGAGCATGCACTACGGTTCACTTATATAAGAAAATCATGAGTGGATGAATGGTGTGGATTGCATGAATGTTTACTAGATGAACGGATGGGGTTGTTTATGAAGGGAAGACAAGGATCATCACTTTAATGAGAGTGATTGGTTCGGTCTCCAAGGTTCTTCTTTCTCCAATGTTGCATGGCAGCGTTTCCCCATGCGTTCCCTCTTGAGACATGTGTGTAGTGCTCTTCATTAAGTGGCGAAATCTCCCTCATTTAATTGTCCAATCAATCCCTTTTCATGCTTCTTTTCTTTTCCTATAAAGATTTGAAATAAGGGAATTAATATATAAGAAAATTAAAACTCTACGGCTAGAATAAATTAAAAGAAAGGATTTGATTGTTTGTTTATGAATTTCAACTAACGAACTAACTATTGGTGGTTCCTTATATGCATTTTGGTGGCACCATGGGGTGACACCAAACTTAGTTTGAGGCACTGTGATGAAGGTTTTGTGTTCAAAGCTTCCAAGGCTAGCATGCAACTTGGTTTGCTTTGAACACCAAACTTGTTCCTCACTATATTCTGCATAAGAGGATTTTCACCAATTGTTTGTTAAGTTTGGATTGAAGCTCATAAAGATTGACTTATTCATTATCATTTGAAAGCATATAAAACATGGGTTGCCTCCCATGAAGCGCTTCTTTAGTGTCACTAGCTTGACATTTTTCCTTCATCATGGTGGTTGGTAGTGCTTAAAGTCTTCCCCTCTTGCTGTGGACTTGTATCCATTGGTTGGATCAATGATCTCCATATGTTCCAGAGAAAGAACTCTATTGATAGTGAAGACCTTGGGTAATTGAGATGGTACAGTAGGGAGATTAGGGGGAATATCTGGGAAGTAAGCTGAGACAACTCTATCCCCTAGAGAGAAATCTTCCGTAGGGATCTTCTTGTTCCTCCATCTCCTTAGTACCTTCTTTTTTATTTCTTTTGAGGTTGCCTTCCCCTTGGTGACCTCTTTTCTCCAAGGAATTGTGATGCTGTCTTCACCTGCCTCTAGAGGTTTTGGTTCCTCCAACTTCTCCTTGAGCTGTGGCAATTGCTGTTTTCCTTGTTTGTCAGTTAAGGGGGTCTCAGAGTGAATCGACTGTGCTTCAGTGCTTGTTTCGTCCTTCAGTGTCTCATTGTCATTTGTGCTTAGTTCCTTGTCCTCATGGTTTGTTTCTTGTGAGAGTTTGAAAACATTGAAGCTGAGTCGTTCATCATGGATTCTCAATATTAGCTCCCCTTTCTCTACATCGATAAGTGCTCTGGCCGTAGCTAGAAATGGTCTTCCCAATATGATTGGGTGAGTGTGACTTTCTTCCATGTCCAGAATGACAAAGTCTGTTTGGAGAAAGTACTTCCCAACCTTTAGCAACACATTTTCCACCACTCCTATTGCTTGCTTTTGAGTTTTGTCAGCCAGTCTGATAATGACATCTGTAGGCATTATCTCATTGATCTGCAGCCTCTTCACCAGGGATAAGGGCAGTAAGTTGATGCTGGTCCCTAGATCACATAGTGCTCTGTCGAACATAGTTTCACCTATGGCACAAGGGATATGAAAACTTCCTGGGTCTCTTCTTTTGTAGGTAACTCAGGTTGAATAAGGGCACTACATTCCTTGTTCATCACTATAGTCTGCCCTCCCTTGAGTGAGCTTTTCCTGGGAAGAAGTTCCTTCATATATTTGATGAATGCAGGCATTTGTTGAATTGCTTTGATGAATGGTATGTTCACATGTAGAGATGCCAACAAGTCTAGGAACCTTGAGTATATTCTTTTTCCCACAGCACCATTGAGCAGTTGAGGGAATGGTGCATAGAGCTTCAGCAGCTCTTGTTGTGAGATTTCTGGTTCTTTGTGATCTCTATCCTCCTCCTTTGTTGAGTTGTCTTCAAGTTGTTTGCACATTTTGCCTTGCTTGTCTTCAATCTCTTGATCGCTTGTAGTGACCATTTTGCAATCTTCCCATCTTACTTTCTTTGCTTCTCCCTTGGGGTTTTTCTCAGTGTCACTTTGGAAGCTATCAGTAGGTTTGGGAATCTTCTCAGCTAAATATCCTACCTGGAATTCCATCTTCCTAATGGTTTCTCCCTGGTTCTTAATATTGGCTCGCACCTCCTCTTTGAATACCTTATTTTCTTGAATCTCTTGGCTTATTCCTTCAAGTAAGGCTTCAATCTTAGAGAGCCTGTCATCAATTGATGAGTGGTTCGGAGCTGATGTGCTGTTTTGGTTTTGATAAGTGTGTGGAGAGTTGTTGTTGTGGGGGTGTTGAGATGTCCACTGGGTGAATTGTTGGTGAGCCGCATTGTTGTTGGAATTGTAACGCCTCTGGTCTTGGTTTTGATCTTGCTCACTTTCCCACCCAAAGTTCGGGTGATTTCTCCATCCAGGGTTGTAAGTCTTGGAGTATGGATCATAGTTCTTCCTTGGTGAATTCCCAATGTAGTTGGCTTGTTCCTGACTCCCTTCTGCTTCTTGGTTTACTCCTTCTTATGTTGTTGATGAAGTGGAGATTGCTGCTACTTGGTTCATCTCCATCTTCTTGGTGAGGTCAGCCAGCTGCTGAGTAATGAGTTTGTTTTGGGCCAACAGAGCATCTACATTGTTTAGCTCCATCACTCCCCTTGTGTTCCCTCTTTCGGAAGCATAGAAGTAGTCGTTTTCTGCTACTGTTTCAATAACATCTATAGCTTCCTCAATGGTCTTCTTCTTATTCAAAGACCCTCCAGATGAATGATCTACTGCCTTCTTTGACTCATAAGAGAGCCCTTCATAGAAAATGTGCAGCTGGACCCATTCGTTGAACATGTCAGGTGGACACCTCCTTGTTAAGTCTTTGAACCTCTCCCATGCTTCATACAGAGTCTCACCATCCTGTTGCCTGAAGTTTTGAACCACAGCTCTCAGCCTATTGATTCGTTGAGGAGGGTAGAATCTTGCTAACAATTTGTTCACCACATCTTCCCAAGTTGTCAAGCTCTCCCTTGGGAAGGATTCCAGCCACTTGGCTGCCTTGTCTCTGAGTGAGAAGGGAAATAAGAGCAATCTATAGGCGTCAGGATGAACACCATTAGGTTTCACTATGTCACATATTCTCAGGAAGGTGGTCAAATGTTGGTTGGGATCTTCTTGAACACCTCCTCCAAATGAACAGTTGTTCTGAACAAGGGTGATGAGCTGTGGTTTAAGTTCAAAGTTGTTGGCATGGATTGTTAGCTTTTGGATGCTACTTCCACAATTGCCTGGGTTTGGATTAATGTAAGAGCCCAAAACTCTTCTATCCTCCCCAGCATGATTTGCTCCACCTCCTCTGCCATGGTTGTGAGTCTCTTCTTCATGATGATTTTCCATGTTTTCTTCCATGTTTGGTTCAAAGTATTCCTCAAACTGTTCCTCCTCTTCTTCAGCACCAACTACTCGTTTTCCTCTTGCCTCCCTTCTTAGTCTAAGGAAGGTTCTCTCTGGTTTAGAATCAAAGGAAGTTGAAGCCCCGCTTCTTCTCCCTGTCATACAACCCACAAGTACAAGCAGAGAAGATAGGTGCAGACAGTATTTATGTCAGAATTGATGTTAGTTGTGGGTGATGTAATATATCAAACAGTTAGTGGGTTAGCAAACAGAATTGAAAATAACAAAGAAAAACAAAAGAGTAGATGGAGAAGGGAAGAAGTTTAACTAAAACAAAAAGCAAATCAATCAAACAGAAAATAAAATACACAAAATAAAATGCTCAATCTAGTGATCTTCCAATCTAATCATTGTTGATGCACAATCAATCCCCGGCAACGGCGCCATAAACTTGATGAGTGGAAAACTTGTCTCTCAACAAATCTCCCTTCGGCAAGTGTACCGAAGTTGTCGTCAAGTAAAAACTCACAATACAGTGAGGTCGAATCCCACACGGATTGATTGATCAAGCAACTTTAATTAGAAGAATGTTCTAGTTGAGCGAATCCTGAATTTGGGTTGAGAGTTGCAGAAAATAAAATGGCGGGAATGTAAATAACAGAAAAGTAAATGCTAGAATTAAAGGACTGGAAGTAAATGACTGAAAATAAATTGCAGAATTGTAAATGGGAATGGGGGAATTGCTCATAAAAGTAAATCGCAGAAATTAAAGAGAATGGGTAAGATTAGAGATGGGGAGTTCATTGGGCTTAGGAGATGTTGCAATTCTCTGGATCAAGTTCATTTTCATCTCTTCCTCAATCAATGCACTCATTGATCTCCTTGGCAATCATAAGTGATTGAATTACAATTCCTTGCAATTCAATCTCTCAAATCTTGATCAATAGCCAATTCCTTGGTCAATTGCTCATGAGAAGAGATGAAGTATGGTCACTGATTATACCACATGCATTTCCCAAACCAAGTATTGAGAGGGTTACAGTCACATACCCATCCAAACCCAATTTGGTCCAGCATAAGAAAGCATTTCTAGCTTAATCTCTTCATTCCTTTTCCAAGGTTCAAAAGAGATCCAAGTTTGAATAGCTTCTCTTCCAAGATAACTACTCAATTGGATGAAGATCGAAAGCTTTCAAGTAAAATCAAGAGGAAAGATAGAAGAAGAACAATGAAAATTAGTATTGATCCATCAAATTACAACAGAGCTCCCTAACCAAATGAAAGGGGTTTAGTTGTTCATAGCTCTTGAAAATGAAAACAAAGATGGAGAATACATCATAAAACTAGAAATTGCAAAGAAAGTAAATACAGAGAGTGGTTCTTCAGCCTCCAGAACTTCTTTACAATTTAAAGTTACTCCTATATATACTACTCTTCTCAGCTTCTAGTTTACTCTTCAAGTCTTGGGCCTTTGGATCTTGAGTTTGAAGCAGTTCTTTTCTTCATTTGGGCTTGGCTTTACTTGCAGATAGAAAGTGCTAAGTGGGCAGAGACTTCAGCTCAGGACGTTAGGGGTGTTAATATTTAGTGAGAATATGAGTTCGAGAACGTTAGTGACACTTAACATTGTCACTAACGTTCCAGTGCACCCCTTTGCCTTACGTTAAAACCCACGTTAACTAGGTTAACGTGGCTTTTAACGTTGCCTTGTTAGTCCTTCGAGAATGTTAGTGAGACTCAACATTGTCACTAACGTTCCAGTGTGCCCCTTCTTGTTTCACGTTAAAGCCCATGTTAACTAGGCTAACGTGGCTTCTAACGTGGTCCTTGCCAACCTTCGAGAACGTTAGTGACACTCAACATTGTCGCTAACGTTCCAATGTACCCCTGGGTCTCACGTTAGAGTCCACGTTAACTAGGTTAACGTGGCTTCTAACGTGGCCATCTTTTAGCCATCCCAACGTTAGTGACAATGTTGAGTGTCACTAACGTTGCCTCATCTTTCATTTCTCATCGTTAGCTTCCACGTTAACCAAGTTAACGTGGAGGTTAACGTGACTCTTGGGGGTTGTGTGGTTGCTTCAACGTTAGTGACAATATTGAGTGTCACTAACGTTGTCGACAATTCTTCATCCTCTACGTTAATTCCCACGTTAACCAAGTTAACGTGGGTGTTAACGTGGTACTTAGCACCATAGGCTAACGTTAGTGACAATGTTGAGTGTCACTAACGTTGGCTTCTCTCCCTCCCCCTTAACGTTAGAGGCCACGTTCACGTTAACTAGGTTAACGTGGCTTCTAACGTGGCCACTTATGAGTGATTGCCAACGTTAGTGACAATGTTGAGTGTCACTAACGTTGGATCATCTTCTCTTCTCCACGTTAGAGTTCACGTTAACTTGGTCAGTGAAACTGGCCAAGATGCCCTGGCATCAACTTCTTATCTTTTCAAAATTTGTTTCAACTAACTAACTAACTTTTTGTTTGTTTCTTACCTTTTTCAAAACTACCTAACTAACTCTCTCTCTCTCTAATTTTCGAAAAAAATCTTCCCTCTTTTTCAAAATTTCTTTTTAATTAGACTATTTATTTTATTTTTTTATTTGAATTTTCGAAAAACTACTAACCTTTTTCAAAAACTATTTTCGAAAATCACTAACTCTTTTTCAAAAATTATTTTCGAAAATTCTCTCCTCCTCTCATCCCCTTCTATTTAGTTATTCATCTACTAACACTTCTCTTCATCTCACATCTCTGCTCCTATCATTACCTTTGTGTTTGGATTCTTCATTCTTCTTCATCCCTATTCCTTTTCTTCTTCTACTAACAATAAGGAACCTCTTTACTGTGACATAGAGGATTTCTCTTTTTTTTCTTTTTCTCTTCTCTTTCTTATGAGCAGGGACAAAGAAAAAGGCATTCTTGTTGAAGCTGATCCAGAACCTGAAAGGACTCTGAAGAGGAAACTAAGAGAAGCTAAATTACAACAATCCAGAGACAACCTTATTGAAAATTTCGAAGAAGTAAAGGAGATGGCAGCCGAACCCAACAACAATAATGCAAGGAGAATGCTCGGTGACTTTACTGCACCTAATTCCAATTTACATGGAAGAAGCATCTCCATTCCTGCCATTGGAGCAAACAACTTTGAGCTGAAACCTCAGCTAGTTTATCTGATGCAGCAGAACTGTAAGTTTCATGGACTTCCATCTAAAGATCCTTTTCAGTTCTTAACTGAATTCCTGCAGATCTGTGATACTGTTAAGACTAATGGAGTAGATCCTGAAGTCTACAGGCTCATGCTTTTCCCTTTTGCTGTAAGAGACAGAGCTAGAGTGTGGTTGGACTCTCAACCCAGAGATAGCCTGAACTCTTGGGATAAGCTGGTCACGGCTTTTTTAGCCAAGTTCTTTCCTCCTCAAAAGCTGAGCAAGCTTAGAGTGGATGTTCAGACCTTCAGACAAAAGGAAGGTGAATCCCTCTATGAAGCTTGGGAAAGATACAAGCAGCTGACCAAAAAGTGTCCTTCTGACATGCTTTCAGAATAGACCATCCTAGATATATTCTATGATGGTTTATCTGAGCTATCAAAGATGTCATTGGATACTTCTGCAGGTGGATCCATTCACCTAAAGAAAACGCCTGCAGAAGCTCAAGAACTTATTGACATGGTTGCTAATAACCAGTTCATGTACACTTCTGAGAGGAATCCTGTGAGTAATGGGACGCCTATGAAGAAGTTCTTGAAATTGATACTCTGAGTGCCATATTGGCTCAGAACAAAATATTGACTCAGCAAGTCAATATGATTTCTCAGAGTCTGAATGGAGTGCAAGCTGCATCCAACAGTACTCAAGAGGCTTCTTATGAAGAAGAAGCTTATGATCCTGAAAACCCTGCAATAGCAGAGGTGAATTACTTAGGTGAACCTTATGGAAACACCTATAATCCATCATGGAGAAATCATCCAAATCTCTCATGGAAGGATCAAAGGCCTCAAAAAGGCTTTAATAATGGTGGAAGAAACAGGTTTAACAACAATAAACCTTTTCCATCATCCACTCAGCAACAGACAGAGAATTCTGAGCAAAATCCATCTAGCTTAGCAAATTTAGTCTCTAATCTATCTAAGGCCACTGTAAGTTTCATGAATGAAACAAGGTCTTCCATTAGAAATTTGGAAGCACAAGTGGGCCAGCTGAGTAAAAGGATCACTGAAATCCCTCCTACTACTCTCCCAAGTAATACAGAAGAAAATCCAAAAGGAGAGTGCAAGGCCATTGACATAACCAAAATGGCCGAACCCAAAGAGGGAGAGGAAGACGTGAATCCCAAGGAGGAAGACCTCCTGGGACGTCCAGTGATCAATAAGGAGCTTCCCTCTGAGGAACCAAAGGAATCAGAGACTCATCTAGAGACCATAGAGATTCTATTGAACCTCCTTATGCCATTCATGAGCTCTGATGAGTATTCCTCTTTTGAAGAGGATGAGGATGTTACTAAAGAGCAAGCTGCCAAGTTCCTCGGTGTAATCATGAAGCTGAATGCCAAATTATTTGGTATTGAAACTTGGGAAGATGAACCTCCCTTGTTCACCAATGAACTAAGTGATCTGGATCAACTGACATTGCCTCAGAAGAAACAGGATCCTGGAAAGTTCATAATACCTTGTACCATAGGCACCATGATCTTTAAGGCTCTGTGTGACCTTGGTTCAGGGATAAACCTCATGCCCCTCTCTGTAATAGAGAAACTGGGAATCTATGGGGTGCAAGCTGCTAAAATCTCACTAGAGATGGCAGACAATTCAAGAAAACAGGCTTATGGACAAGTAGAGGACGTGTTAGTGAAGGTTGAAGGCCTTTACATCCCTACTGATTTCATAGTCTTGGATACTGGAAAGGAAGAGGATGAATCCATCATCCTAGGAAGGCCTTTCCTAGCCACAGCAAGAGCTGTGATTGATGTGGACAGAGGAGAATTGATCCTTCAATTAAATAAGGACAACCTTGTGTTTACAACTCAAGGATCTCTCTCTGCATCCATGGAGAGGAAGCAGAAAAAGCTTCTCTCAAAGTAGAGTCAACCAAAGCCCTAACAGTCAAACTCTAAGTTTGGTGTTGGGAGGCCACAACCAAACTCTAAGTTTGGTGTCAAACCCCCATATCCAAACTCTAAGTTTGGTGTTGGGAGGTCTCAACAAAGCTCTGCACATCTGTGAGGCTCCATGAGAGCCCACTGTCAAGCTATTGACATTAAAGAAGCACTTGTTGGGAGGCAACCCAATGTTTATTTATCTAATTTTATTTTTGTTTTTCATCTTTTCTTAGGTTCATGATCATGTGGAGTCACAAAATAAACGAAAAATTTAGAAACAGAATCAAAAACAGCGGAAGAAAAATCACACCCTGGAGGAAGCACCTGCCTGGCGTTCAACGCAAGAACAGAGCATGGTTCTGGCGCTGAACGCCCAAAATGGGTAGTATCTGGGCGCTGAACGCCCAAAATGGGCATCAACTGGGCGCTGAACGCCAGAATTGCACCCTGGAAAGGAGCTGGCGCTGAACGCCCAGAACAAGCATGGTTCTGGCGTTCAACGCCAGAAATGGGTAACAAATGGGCGTTGAACGCCCAAAATGGGCACCAACCTGGCGCTGAATGCCCAGAGTTGTGTGCAAGGGCATTTTACATGCCTAATTTGGTGCAAGGTTGTAAATCCTTGAACACCTCAGGATCTGTGGACCCCGCAAGATCATCTCAGGATCTGTGGACCCCACAGGATCCCCACCTACCTCCACTCACTCTCTTCTCTCTTCTCAATCATCCTCTATTCCCAATAAACACTCTTCCCCAAAACCCTTCACCTATCACCTCCATCTCTCTTCCCTATTAACCCTTCACCACTCACATCCACCCACTCTTTCCCATAAACCTACCCAATAAACTCCACCTACCTTCAAAATTCAAATCAATTTCCCACCCAAACCCACCCATATGGCCGAACCTTAACCCCCCCTCCCTTCCCTATATAAAGCCCTCCATTCTTCCTCATTTTCACACAACACAACCCTCTCCTCTCTTCTTGGCCGAAACACACCTCCCCCCTCTTCTCCATCTTTTCTTCTTCTTCTTCATCTAATTCTTTCTTCTCTTGCTCGAGGGCGAGCAAAAATTCTAAGTTTGGTGTGGAAAAAGCATAAGCTTTTTATTTTTCCATTACCATTGATGGCACCTAAAACCGGAGAATCCTCTAGAAAAGGAAAAGGGAAGACAAAAAGCTTCCACCTCCGAGTCATGGGAGATGGAAAGATTCATCTCCAAAGCTCATCAAGACCACTTCTATGATGTTGTGGCCAAGAAGAAGGTGATCCCTGAGGTCCCTTTCAAGCTCAAGAGAAATGAGTATCCGGAGATCCGACATGAAATCCAAAGAAGAGGTTGGGAAGTCCTAACAAACCCCATCCAACAAGTTAGCATCCTAATGGTTCAAGAGTTCTATGCCAATGCATGGATCACTAGGAACCATGATCAAAGTAAGAACCCGAATCCAAAGAATTATGTTACAATGGTTCGGGGGAAATACTTAGATTTTAGTCCGGAGAATGTGAGGTTGGCGTTCAACTTGCCTATGATGCAAGGAGATGAGCGCCCCTACACTAGAAGGGTCAACTTTAATCAAAGGTTGGACCAAGTCCTCATGGACATATGTGTGGAAGGAGCTCAATGGAAGATTGACTCCAAAGGCAAGCCGGTTCAACTAAGAAGATTGGACCTCAAGCCTGTGGCTAGAGGATGGTTGGAGTTCATCCAACGCTCTATCATCCCCACTAGCAACCGATCTGAAGTTACTGTGGATCGGGCCATCATGATCCATAGCATCATGATTGGAGAAGAAGTAGAGGTTCATGAAGTCATCTCCCTTGAACTCTACAAAATAGCCGAAAAGCCCTCTCCTGGGGCAAGGCTAGCTTTTCCTCATCTTATCTGCCATCTATGTTACTCAGCTGGAGCTTCCATAGAAGGAGACATTCACATTGAGGAAGAAAAACCCATCACTAAGAAAAAGATGGAGCAAGCAAGAGAGCCCATTCATGGAGCTCAAGAGGCGTATGAAGCTCATCACCATGAGATCCCGGAGATGCCTCAAATGCATTTTCCTCCACAAAACTATTGGGAGCAAATCAACACCTCCCTAGGAGAATTAAGTTCCAACATGGGATAATTAAGGGTGGAACATCAAGAGCACTCCATCATCCTTCATGAAATTAGAGAAGATCAAAAAGCAATGAGGGAGGAGCAACAAAGACAAGGAAGAGACATAGAAGAGCTCAAGGACATCATTGGTTCCTCAAGAAGGAAACGCCACCATCACTAAGGTGGATTCATTCCTTGTTCTTATTTCTTCTGTTTTTCGTTTTCTCTATGTTAAATGCTTATCTATGTTTGTGTCTTCATTACATGATCATTAGTAGTTAGTAACTTTGTCTTAAAGTTATGAATGTCCTATGAATCCATCACCTCTCTTAAATGAAAAATGTTTTAATTCAAAAGAACAAGAAGTGCATGAGTTTTGAATTTATCCTTGAACTTAGTTTAATTATATTGTTTTCTGAATGAATGCTTGAACAGTGCATATGTCTTTTGAAGTTGTTGTTTAAGAATGTTAAATATGTTGGCTCTTGAAAGAATGATGACAAGGAGACATGTTATTTGATAATCTGAAAAATCATAAAAATGATTCTTGAAGCAAGAAAAAGCAGCAAAGAACAAAGCTTGCAGAAAAAAAAAATAGGCGAAAAAAAATGGAAAGAAAAAGCAAGCAGAAAAAGCCAAAAGCTGTTAAAATCAAGAGGCAAGAGCAAAAAGCCAATAGCCCTTAAAACCAAAAGGCAAGGGTAAATAAAAAGGATCCCAAGGCTTTGAGCATCAGTGGATAGGAGGGCCTAAAGGAATAAAATCCTGGCCTAAGCGGCTAAACCAAGCTGTCCCTAACCATGTGCTTGTGGCGTGAAGGTGTCAAGTGAAAACTTGAGACTGAGCGGTTAAAGTCAAGGTCCAAAGCAAAAAAAAAAGAGTGTGCTTAAGAACCCTGGACACCTCTAATTGGGGACTTTAGCAAAGCTGAATCACAATCTGAAAAGGTTCACCCAATTATGTGTCTGTGGCATTTATGTATCCGGTGGTAATACTGGAAAACAAAGTGCTTAGGGCCACGGCCAAGACTCATAAAATAGCTGTGTTCAAGAATCATCATACTGAACTAGGAGAGTCAATAACACTATCTAAACTCTGAGTTCCTAGAGAAGCCAATCATTCTGAACTTCAATGGATAAAGTGAGATGCCAAAACTATTCAAGAGGCAAAAAGCTACAAGTCCCGCTCATCTGATTGGAGCTATGTTTCATTGATAGTTTGGAATTTATAGTATATTCTCTTCTTTTTATCCTATTTGATTTTCAGTTGCTTGGGGACAAGCAACAATTTAAGTTTGGTGTTGTGATGAGCGGATAATTTATACGCTTTTTGGCATTATTTTTAGTATGTTTTTAGTAGAATCTAGTTACTTTTAGGGATGTTTTCATTAGTTTTTATGTTAAATTCACATTTCTGGACTTTACTATGAGTTTGTGTGTTTTTCTGTGATTTCAGGTATTTTCTGGCTAAAATCGAGGGACTTGAGCAAAAATCAGATTCAGAGGTTGAAGAAGGACTGCTGATGCTGTTGGATTCTGAGCTCCCTGCACTCAAAATGGATTTTCTGGAGCTACAGAACTCAAAATGGCACGCTTCCAATTGCGTTGGAAAGTAGACATCCAGGGCTTTCCAGCAATGTATAATAGTTCATACTTTGCCCAGGTTTAGACGACGCAAACTGGCGTTCAACGCCAGCTCTCTGCCCAATTCTGGCGTCCAGCGCCAGAAACAAGTTGCAAAGTGGAGTTCAACGCCCAAACTGGCACAAAAGCTGGCGTTCAACTCCCAGAATGACCTCTCCATGTGTAGACTTCAAGCTCAGCCCAACCACACACCAAGTGGGCCCCGGAAGTCGATTTATGCATCAATTACTTACTTCTGTAAACCCTAGTGACTAGTTTATTATAAATAGAACTTTTTATCATTGTATTCGTAGTCTTGGTTACTCCGGTTACCCTCTGGGGCCGAGACCAATGAACTCCATTATCACTTATGTATTTTCAACGGTAGAGTTTCTGCACTCCATAGATTAAGGTGTGGAGCTCTGCTGTTCCTCAAAGATTAATGCAAAGTACTACTGTTTTCTATTCAATTCATCTTATTTCGCTTCTATGATATTCATTCGCACTTTAACCTGAATGTGATGAACGTGACAATCATCATCATTCCCTATGAACGCGTGCCTGACAACCACTTCCGTTCTACATTAGAATGAATGAGTATCTCTAAGATCTCTTAATCAGAATCTTCGTGGTATAAGCTAGATTGATGGCGGCATTCATGAGAGTTCGGAAAGTCTAAACCTTGTCCGTGGTATTCCGAGTAGGACTCTGGGATTGAATGACTGTGACGAACTCCAAACTCGCAAGTGCTGGGCGTAGTGACAGACGCAAAAGGATAGTAAATCCTATTCCAGTATGATCGAGAACCTCCAAGATGATTAGCCATGCAGTGACAGCGCATCGGACCATTTTCACAAAGAGGAATAGGATGCAACCAACGACAAGGGTGATGCCTCCAGACGATTAGCCGTGCTGTGACAGAGCATTTGGACCATTTTCCCGAGAGGATTGAAAGTAGCCATTGGCACCAGTGACATCCTTACACAAAGCCAGCCATAGAAAGGAGTGAGACGGATTGGATGAAGACAGCAGGAAAGTGGAGGTTCAGAGGAACGAATGCATCTCCATACGCTTATCTGAAATTCTCACCAATGATCTACATAAGTATTTCTATCCTTCTTTTATTACTAAATTTCGAAAACTATATAACTATTTTATATCCGCCTGACTGAGATTTACAAGGTGACCATAGCTTGCTCAACACCAACAATCTCCGTGGGATTCAACCCTTACTCACGTAAGGTATTACTTGGACGACCCAGTGCACTTGCTGGTTAGTTATGCGATGTTGTGAAGATATGTTTAGACCATGGTTCTGTGCATCCGTTTTTGGTGCCATCGCCAGGGAATCAATTTCGAACAATAATTCACAACCTGAGTAACAATTTCGCATACCACTCCTCAATGTCTCTTCCTTGCCTTTGTTACTCCTCTCTCATGGTTCTTTGATCTTCTCTAATTTCATGGAGGAGGATGGAATGCTCTTGGCGCTCTACCCTTAGTTGTCCCTTGTTGGAACTTAATTCTCCTAGGGAGGTGTTGATTTACTCCCAATAGTTTTGTGGAGGAAGATGCAACCCTTGAGGCTTCTCAGGGATTTCATGATGAAGAGTTTCCTCATGCTCTTGTCCATGAGTGGGATCTCTTGTTTGCTCCATCCTTTTCTTAGTGATGGGCTTGTCCTCATCTATGAGGATGTCTTCCTCTATGTCAATTCCAGCCGAATTGCAGAGGTGACAAATGAGATGAGGGAAAGCTAACCTTACCACAGTGGAGGACTTGTCCACCACCTTGTAGAGTTCTTGGGATATAACCTCATGAACTTCCACTTCCTCTCCAATCATGATGCTATGTATCATGATAGCCCGGTCTATAGTAGCTTCGGACCGGTTGCTAGTGGGAATGATTGAGCATTGGATGAACTCCAACTATCCCCTAGCCACGGGCTTGAGGTCATGCCTTCTTAGTTGAACTGGCTTCCCTCTTGAATCTCTCTTCCGTTGAGCGCCCTCTTCACATATGTCCATGAGGACTTGGTCCAACCTTTGATCAAAGTTGACCCTTCTAATGTAGGGGTGTGCATCTCCTTGCTTCATGGGCAAGTTGAATGCCAACCTTACATTTTCCGGACCAAAATCCAAGTATTTCCCTCGGACCATTGTAAGCCAATTCTTGGGGTCCGGGTTCACACTTTGATCATGGTTCTTGGTGATCCATGCATTGGCATAGAACTCTTGAACCATTAAGATTCCGACTTGTTGAATGGGGTTGGTGAGAACTTCCCAACCTCTTCTTTAGATCTCATGTCGGATCTCCAGATATTCTCCCTTTTTGATCTTAAAAGGGACCTCGGGGATCACCTTCTTCTTGGCCACAACTTCATAGAAGTGGTCTTGATGCACCCTTGAGAGGAATCTCTCCATCTCCCATGACTCGGAGGTGGAAGCTTTTGCCTTCCCTTTCCTCTTTCTAGAGGTTTCTCCGGTCTTTGGTGCCATAAATGGTTATGGAAAAACAAAAAGCTTTAGCTTTTACCACACCAAACTTAGAAGGTTGCTCGTCCTCGAGCAAAAGAAGAAAGAAGAGAGTAGAAGAAGAAGAAATAGAGGAGATGGAGTGGGCTTGTGTTTTGGCCAAGGGGGAGAAGTGGTGTTTAGGTTGTGTGAAAATGAAGGAGTGAAGATGGGTTTATATAGGGGTGAGAGGGGTGTGTATGGTTCGGCTATAGAGGGTGGGTTTGGGAGGGGAAGTGGTTTGGATTTGAATGGTGAGGTATGTGGGGTTTTATGAAGGATGGATGTGAGTGGTGAAGAGAATGGTGGGATTTGATAGGTGAGGGGTTTTTGGGGAAGAGTTATTGAGGTGATTGGTGAATGGATGAAGAAGAGAGAGAGTGGTGGGGTAGGTGGGGATCCTGTGGGGTCCACAGATCCTAAGGTGTCAAGGATATCTCATCCCTGCACCAAGTGGCATGCAAAACGCCCCTTTCTGCCAATCCTGGCATTAAACGCCAGACTGCTGCCCATTTCTGGCGTTTAACGCCATCTTCTTGCCCATTCCTGGCGTTAAACGCCAGTCTGGTACCCTTTTCTGGCGTTAAACGCCCAGAATAGTGCCAGACTGGGCGTTTAACACCCATTCTGCTACCTTTACTGGCGTTTAAACGCCAGTAAGTTTCTCCTCCAGGGTGTTCTGTTTTTCATTTTGTTTTTCCTTCTGTTTTTGCTTTTTCAATTGTTTTTGTGACTTCACATGATCATCAACCTACAGAAAACATAAAATAGAAAATAGAAAATAGAAAATAGAAAATAGAAAATTATCATAGAATAGTAACGATTGGGTTGCCTCCCAACAAGCGCTTCTTTAATGTCAATAGCTTGATAGTGGGCTCTCATGGAGCCTCACAGATGTTCAGAGCAATGTTGGAACCTCCCAACACCAAACTTAGAGTTTGAATGTGGAGGTTCAACACCAAACTTAGAGTTTGGTTGTGGCTTCCCAACACCAAACTTAGAGTTTGACTGTGGGGGCTCTATTTGACTCTGTATTGAGAGAAGCTCTTCGTGCTTCCTCTCCATGGTGACAGAGGGATATCCTTGAGCTTTAAACACAAGAGATATCCTTGAGCTTTCAATCACAGCTTTTGCTGTGGCTAGGAAGGGTCTGCCAAGGATGATGGATTCATCCATACACTTCCCAGTCTCTAGGATTATGAAATCAGCAGGGTTGTAATGGTCTTCAACCTTTACCAAGACATCCTCTACAAGTCCATAAGCCTGTTTCTTTGAATTGTCTGCCATCTCAAGTGAGATTCTTGCAGCTTGTACCTCAATGATCCCTAGCTTCTCCATTACAGAGAGAGGCATAAGGTTCATGCTTGACCCTAGGTCACATAGAGCCTTCTCAAAGGTCATGGTGCCTTTGGTACAAGGGATTGAGAACTTTCCAGGGTCCTGTCTCTTTTGAGGTAATCTCTGCCTAGTCAGGTCTTTCAGTTCTTTGATGAGCAATGGAGGTTCATCCTCCCAAGTCTCATTACCAAATAACTTGGCATTTAGCTTCATGATTGCTCCAAGGTACTTAGCAACTTGCTCTTCATTCAGAAAGCATGTCAGAAGGACATCTTCTGATCAATTGCTTGTATCTTTCCCAAGCTTCATAGAGGGATTCACCTTCCTTCTGTCTGAAGGTTTGGACTTCCACTCTAAGCTTGCTTAATTTTTGAGGTGGAAAGAACTTTGCCAAGAAGGCATTGACTAGATTTTCCCAAGAGTTCAGGCTTTCTTTAGGTTGTGAGTTCGACCATGTTCTAGCTCTGTCTCTTACAGCAAAAGGAAAGAGCATAAGTCTGTAGACTTCAGGGTCAACCCCATTGGTCTTGACAGTGTCACAGATTTACAAGAACTCAGCTAAGAACTGATGAGGATCTTCCAATGGAAGTCCATGAAACTTGCAATTCTGTTGCATTAGAGAAACTAATTGAGGCTTAAGCTCAAAGTTGTTTGCTCCAATGGCAGGGATAGAGATGCTTCTCCCATAGAAATCAGGAATAGGTGCAGTAAAGTCACCAAGCACCTTCCTTGCATTGTTGGCATTGTTATTTTCGGCTGCCATGGTTTCTTCTTCTTTGAAGAGTTCTGTTAGGCCCTCTAAAGAGAATTGTTCTTTAGCTTCTCTTAGCTTTCTCTTCAAGGTCCTTTCAGGTTCAGGATCAGCTTGAACAAGTATGCCTTTATCTTTGTTCCTGCTCATATGAAAGAGAAGAGAACAAGAAAGTATGGAATTCTCTATGTCACAGTATAGAGATTCCTTGAAGTGTCAGAAGAAAGGAAGAATAGAAGGAGGTGGTAGATGGAGGAGAATTCGAACATATACAGAAGGAGGGAGTTCGAATTGTACCTTGAGGAGGAGTCTTAGTCCCTTAAATAGAAGGATGTGAGAAGAGGGGAAGAATTTTCGAAAATTAATTAAAAGATTTTAAAAAGAAATTTGAAAATTTGATTGAGATTTTTGAAAACTAATATTGGGAAATAAATAAAGTGATTTTTGAAAAAGATTTTGAAATTAGAAAAAGATATGATTGAAAAAATTAATTTTGAAAAAGATGTGATTGAAAAGATATGTTTGAAAATATATGATTGAAAATCAATTTAGAAAAAGAAAATTTTTAAAATTAAAGTTGATTACTTGACTATCAAGAAATTAAAAGATATGATTTTAAAATTTAAAGTTTGATCCTTTCTTAATAGGCAAGTAACAACTTGAAAGTTTTGAAGTAAATCTTTAATTATAGCAAGGATTTTTGAAAATAGTAAAAATAAATATAAAATGGAAAGAAATTGATTTTGAAAGAGATATGATTGAAAAGATATGATTTGAAAAAGATTTGATTTTGAAAAATTATGAAAACTTGAAAAAAAATGTGAATTAAAAACAAAATCTTCCCTCTTGTGTCATCCTGGCGTTAAACGCCAGAATGGGCACCATTCTGGCGTTTAACGCCCAAATCTCTACCTTTTTGGGTGTTAAACGCCCAGCCAGGTACCTGGCTGGCGTTTAAATGCCAGTTTTCCTTCTTCACTGGGCATTTTGAATGCCCAGCTTTTTTTGTTTGATTCCTCTGCTGAATGTTCTGAATCTTCAATTCTCTGTATTATTGACTTCAAAAGACATAGTTTTGAAATTTTTTTTTTTGAATTTTTCAAGGATGAGAAACAATCAAAATACAACTAATCTTAGGAAACTCAAATCAAACAATGCATGCAGGACACCAAACTTAAAAATTTTCATATAAGAGACACTAACAAATTGAGAATGCATATGAGAAACAACAAAACACACAAAACAAGAGAATTTAAAGATCAGAGCACTGAAATCATCAAGAACAACTTGAAGATCAATGAAGAACATATTGCATGTATTCGAAAAATGCAAGAAGAATAAAAACATGCAATTAACACCAAACTTAAAAATTGATACTAGACTCAAACAAGAAACATAAAATATTTTTTATTTTTATGGTTTTATAAATTTTTTTTTGTGATTTTCGGAACTTATATGGGAAAAAAAATAAAGAGAATCAAAACTTTTAATAAGAATTCCAGGAATCATGCAATGTTAGTCTAAAGCTTCAGTCTAAAAAGATTAGACATGTTTGGCCAAGCTTCAGCAGGACATTACATTCAATAGCTAAATTGATGAGAATCAATCAGCTTTTGTGATGGTGGGAAAATCACCTTGAAACTCTATAATTCATTCTTAAAAATTCTGAAGAAAAGATACCTAATCTAAGCAACAAGATGAACCGTCAGTTGTCCAAACTCGAACAATCCCCGGCAACGGCGCCAAAAACTTGGTGCACGAAATTGTGATCATCAACAATGGCGCCAAAGACTTGGAGCTCTTAAACGTGAATCACACTTTGTCACAATTCCGCACAACTAACGAGCAAGTGCACTGGGTCATCCAAGTAATAAACCTTACGTGAGTAAGGGTCGATCCCACGGAGATTGTCGGCTTGAATCAAGCTATGGTCATCTTGTAAATCTCAGTCAGGCGGATTCAAATAGTTATGGAGTTTAAGGTGATGAAAATAAACATAAAATAAAGATAGAAATACTTATGTAATTCATTGGTGGATTTCAGATAAGCGTATGAAGATGCTTTGTTCCCCTTGAACCTCTGCTTTCCTATTGCCTTCTTCCAATCATTCATACTCCTTTCCATGGCAAGCTTTATGTTGGGCATCACCGTTGTCAATGGCTACATCCCGTCCTCTCAGTGGAAATGGTCCTGATGCTCTGTCACAACATCGGCTAATCAGCTGTCGGTTCTCGATCATGTCGGAATAGGATCCATTGATCCTTTTGTGTCTGTCACACGCCCCACAATCGCGAGTTTGAAGCTCGTCACAGTCATCCCTTCCGAGATCCTACTCGGAATACCACAGACAAGGTTTAGACTTTCCGGATCTCAAGAATGGCCGCCAATAATTCTAGCCTATACCACGAAGGTTCCAATCTTAGATTAGAAACCCAAGAGATACGCATTCAAGCCATTGCTAGTAGAACAGAGGTGGTTGTCAGGCACATGTTCATAGGTGAGAATGATGATGAGTGTCACGGATCATCACATTCATCAAGTTGAAGAACGAATGAATATCTTGGAGAAGAAATAGACTTGAGTTGAATAGAAAAATAATAGTACTTTGTATTAATTCATGAAGAACAGCAGAACTCCACACCTTAATCTATGGTGTGTAGAAACTCCACCATTGAAAATACATAAGAACAAATAGTGTAAGCCTGGCCGAATGGCCAGCCTCAAAGGTCTAAGGACTAAACGTCCCAAGATGTAAAATACAATAGCAAAAGGTCCTATTTATAGAAAACTAGTAGCCTAGGGTTTACAGAAATCAGTAATTAATGCAGAAATCTTCTTCCGGGCCCACTTGGTGTGTGCTTGGGCTGAGCATTGAAGATTTCATGTGTAGAGACTTTTCTTGGAGTTAAACGCCAGCTTTTGTGCCAGTTTGGGCGTTTAACTCCAGCTTTTGTGCCAGTTTTGGAGTTAAACGCCAGAATTCTTGAGCTGACTTGGAACGCCTGTTTGGGCCATCAAATCTCAAGCAAAGTATGGACTATTATATATTGCTAGAAATCCCAGGATGTTTACTTTCCAACGCAATTGAGAGTGCGCCAATTGAGTTTCTGTAGCTTCAGAAAATCCACTTTGAGTGCAGGGAGGTCAAAATCCAACAACATCTGCAGTCCTTTTTCAGCCTCTGAATCAGATTTTTGCTCAGGTCCGTCAATTTTAGCCAGAAAATACCTGAAATCACAGAAAAACACCCAAACTCATAGTAAAGTCTAGAAGAGTAATTTTTATTTAAAAACTAATAAAAATATAATAAAAACTAATTAAAATATACTAAAAACATACTAAAAACAATGCCAAAAAGCGTATAAATTATCCGCTCATCAGCCCTGTTTTGGAGCAGAAGTTTGGAGGGAAAAGCTTAAGAAGACTAAGGGTTATGTGTGTTAGGACAATTAGTCATAATTCTAGATATTTTAGGGAGTTAGTTACATTTGGTTTTTAGAGAGAGAAACTCCAACTTCTCTCTAGGTTTTCACTTCCTCCATTGCAATTCTCCTTGGATTTCTTGGTGAGATCCATTGCTAATTCACTTTTACTTTGATACAAGTTGTAGATCTACTCTTCTTCTACTCTCAATTGGTGCTCTTTTTATTCAATCTCTTAGATCTAGATTTGTTTGATTTTGTTACTTTGGATTTTGATTAATGAATTGTGTCATTTCATTCAATTGCTTGATTGTTGATGATTGTGTGGATTAGATAGCTTTAATTCAATTTTCTTCTCTCAATTACATCATGTCTTCTATGATTGCCTACCAATTATTTGTGATAATGACAACCCTAGTTATGGAGTAGATTTCTCAACTTGGCTTAGGGGTTGAGTTATTAGAGACACTTGAGTAGTGGATATCAATTGTTGACTAGGAATTGAGAATTGCTAATTAACTTGGAGTGGACTAAAGCCAGACTTCCCTAGGGTGAAACTAGGACTTGTGACTCAAGTTAGTTACTCTCACTTGACTTTTCTCCATTCTTAGGGGGTTAACTAAGTGAAGCAACAATCAATTCTTATCATAATTGAAGGAGGCAATAATGATGGAACTTCCAATACTTACCCTTAGCCAAGGCTTTTATCTCAATTAATTGTTGTTTGCTTGATTAGCTTACATTCTTGCACCAACTCTCAAAACCACAAAAGCTTTCCTAATCAAAGATGTGCATTCTAAGGCAATTCCTAGGGAGAACGACCCGGGATCAACACTCTCGGTCATAGATTTTAGAATTATTTGATGCGATATTTGCGTGTTGGTTAGACTATACTACGATTGACTTTATTAGGTCTAACCGGCATAAGAATATTTGGTTCATCAAAATGGCGCCGTTGCCGGGGAATTGCTTATGTGTGCCATTCTATTGGTTAGTGTGAATATGTTAATATGTGAATATTTGTATTTCTCTCTTGATTGATTGTTTGTTTGATCGTTAGATAGGATTAGTTTTTGCTTAGATACCAATTGATGTCATGAGCTTCTTTCCCCCTTCATTGTATGACGCGATCACTACCAAATTTGAGCTTAGCGTCATTTGATTCAGAAATTTAGAGAACTTTGCTTCATATTAGGCAAGCTCGGAGGCGGTTAGCCTTTGAGGAAGGTGAAAAGGTTCTTACCAATTCACCAACCATATCATCGTCATCCAACGAAGGCACGAATTATTTTTCCGTTGATACTACTAATAGTTCTTCTTTTGATCTAGGTTTTGACAACATGGCCGCTCTAAGGAGAGTTACTCTCAAGGAAGCGGGTGCACCGGATTTTGTTCTCCAACCTCTTCATGTGCTTCATCCCAACTTGAATGCAAACTTTGAACTCAAGACCGCTCTCATCAATCTCTTACCAAAGTTCCATGGACTTCCCGCACAAGATCCAATTAGACACCTCAAGGACTTTCATGGTGTATGCTCGACTACTAGGCAGGAAGGATCCGATGAAGTGGCTATATGGTTATTTGCCTTCCCTTTCTCTCTTGAGGGAAGAGCCAAGGAATGGTTTTATACCTTGCCGAGTGATGTTGTGTCCGATTGGGACTTGCTTAGAAGAGAATTCCTTGATAAATTCATGCCCGAAGAAATGACAGACAAGCTAAGGAAGGAGATCTCATGTATTGTACAAGGTGAGATGGAAACTTTATATGAATATTGGGAGCGGTTCTGCAAACTTCTTAACTCATGTTCCAACCACATGATTGACACTCAAGTATTGCTTAGCTATGTTAGCCAAGGCATGAGAGAACAAGATAAGAATTTATTGGATGCTTCAAGCAACGGTTCATTGTGAAAGTATAGGACGGTGGAGGAGGCATGGCAACTTATTACCAACTTGGCTGAGTCAACTCAACATGCTAGACGGAGAGTCAACCGCCCAAAGGCTGTGAATGAAGTTTCTTCTAGTGGTGAGACTGCTACCCTTACTAAGACTTTGTGTGAGATGACAAGCCTCCTAAAGCAACTCCAAGTGAATCAACAACAACCTCCACCTCGACAACACTCACCCTCTCCTCAAAACCAACAATGCCAACAATTGGTCCCCCAAAAAGTGTGTGGCATTTGCTCATGCTACTCCCACTACACGGACGAATGTCCAAGTCTCCAAGAAGATAACACTCTAGCGGCTATGATAAACCCATATTTCATGAGTTATTTTGTGCTTAGTTTGAGTGATTTATTCAATCCTTCACCCCACTTATTCATATTAATTGCATGGTTTTACTTTCCCTTCCTTATTATGTGATGTATGTGAAAAACATGTTTCCTAAGCTTTAAAATTAATTATTTTAATTACCTTTACTTCCATTCGATGCCGTGATTAGTGTGTTGAGTAGTTTCAGATTTTCTAAGGCAGAATGACTTAAAGGATGGAAAAGGAAACGTACAAAAATGGAAGGAAAAGTGCAAAACGGAGTTTTTGAAGAAACTGGTATCCACGCGATCGCATGGACAACGCGATCGCGTGCCAGAGGCGAAGAAGCAGCGATACGGCCGCATGACTGACGCGACCGCGCGCCTTAAGTAGAACGCATACAACGTGGACGCGTGACTGACGCGACCACGTGGCAAGGAAAAGCTCCAGATGACGCGACCGCGTGACCCACGCGGATGCGTGACAGAGGCCATGTATCAGAATTTATAGAATACGCCCCCAGCGATTTCTGAAGCCCTTTTGGCCCAGATCCAAGTACAGAACACACAGACTAGAGGCTATAAAGTGGGGGAATGCATCCATTCAAAAGGGAGCTCGCATTTTTTCTACTTTCCATGATTTAGATTTAGTTTGAGAGAGGTTCTCTCCTCTCTCTCTTAGGATTTAGGACTTCTCTTAGCTTGTAAGAGTGACTCTCGATCCAGGTTTTATGTTTCTTTGTTTTAAGCTTTTCTTTTCACTTTTATTTATTTATTCCAGCACTTGAGTTGATTATTTACTTTTATAATTTAATTTATGAATTATTCCATATTACAGATTGTTATTTGAATTAATGATATTTGAGGTATTTCAGTTATTGATTGCTTTCTCTTTAATTTGTGTTACCATTGCTTTCCATCTAAGGATATTTTTATTCCAGCAATTTTACTTTTTTCCCTTTTGGTCTTGGTTAAGGAATCAGTAACTCAACAGTTGTCAAACTCAACATAACTGATAATCGCTATCTTGCTAATTGAACTGAACTTCAATAATCCCAACTTTTTCTTAGGAATTAAATAGGATTTGAAGGTCAAACTAATTAGTCCCTTGACTTTCCTTTGCTTTAGTAAAGGTTAACTAAGTGGAATTTAGATTCAACCTTCATTATTGTTGAGAGGGATAACTAAGTTGGACTTCCAATTTCTCTTACCTTGCCAGAAGTCTGCTTTACAGTATTTATTTATTTTAATTGCTATCGACTTTACTGGTCATTCAAATCACTTGCTTCTCACCTTCTAAACCCCGATTACAACCTTTATAGCCAATAATAAGAACATACTTCCTTGCAGTTCCTTAAGAAGACGACCCGAGGTTTGAATACTCGGTTAACAATTTTTAAAGGAGTTTGTTACTTGTGACACCCAAAACGTTTGTAAGAAAGGTTGATTGCTTGGTTTAGTAACTATACTTACAACGAGAGTTTTCTATAACTTCTAAACCATCAATCTTCCAGCTCTTTCAAAATGGTGCCGTTGCCGGGGAACTGCTAACGTGTGCCTTATTATTGGTTATTGTAAATATTTTTCTTTTACTTGTGTATTTATTTTTGTTTTTCCTTTTTATCTTTATTTGCTACCATGAACTCTCACCCCTCACGCTTTGAGTTTGGTTCTAACTTTGTTGAAGGAAATAGAAGTTACAACAGGAATATGCATCAAGGTCAGACCAATCAAGGATGGATGGAGCCAAGAGGATCTAATCAACCCTTTAGGCAACAACACCCTCTGAGATATCCTGGACAAAGACCATTCTACCGTGCATACCCAGCTGAAAGATATGGTGGACAACCTTGAAACTACCAACAAGCCCCACCCCGTGCATATAAACCATCCTTTCAACATAACCTTCAACCACCATACTCACAAGCTTCTCTTCACCATTCGCTACCATATGATCCTTCCTTACCCCAGTACCAATCCAATCACTCCCAAACACCACCACTTTCCTATGTATCATGCCCAAGTCCAGCAACCCGAGAAGCAGAGGTTCGCCTAAAGGAAACAGTAAATAAATTTCAAACAACCATTCGACAACTGGAGCAGCTAGTAATTCAATGGGTTTCTAGGCGCTCAAATACACAAGGATCAGCCACAGCCCCATGTGAACAATCTAACGAAGAGTGTAGCAGGAAGGAAATACCAGAACCTCCAGTGGACAAGACAGAGAATGAATTCGTACTAGAACAAGTAGAAGAAGCTATCATTGTTCAAGAAGAAGAGTTGGTTGAAGATCTAGGAGATGCTGAACCTCCATGGGAATCCAGAACTGAGGAGAACTCCGTCAAGGACGCTATAGTTGATGCTAAGGAGGATATTGTACAATCTCCAAGGCAAGTTGTTTATGAAGAATCAGACGGAATAACCCAGGACACAAATTCCCTTGATGATGATAGTCACAAGTTTAGCTCTCTTAGTAATGAACTTGCATCCAAAAGTGAAGTCTCTGAGATTGAAGAATCTTCCCCAGATGAATACGAAGACGATGCAGAGGTAGATTTCTCTCAACCTCCAATCTATGACTCGAGTGATGAGGAAGACATAGAAGACTTTGACCAGGGTGATACTACATTTGAGGACTCTTGCAAGGAAGTGGAGAAATTCACAGAAGAACCCAAGGGAGAAGAACTTACAGAACTACCAGAAACACCTACCCCAAGGCCATTGCCACCCAATACAAGCTTCAAGTGGGTACAATCCTTAACCTATAACTTTACTTATTCACTTGAATATGGTTTGCTTGAAACAGATGGCCAGCTTAGAGCTCTTTGCGGCTTTAAGAGTAAGAGGGAAATGGCTCGTACTCAGAGTTGGTGCACAAGGTTCAATAAGGTTCCACGCTTCACCTCGAAGTACACGGATTGGTATCATGCTCAATTGCATGGATCACGGAGAACGTTTGGTCACCATGGTGAGATTCTACTTTTTAAACCGCCCGGATGGAAACATGTAGATCAAGACGGAGGCGGATTTAAAAATAAAGCTTGGGATCATGAATTCTGTTCTGACATTCGTCATCCCAAGAGCCTGAAAATCTACTTGAAGCTGATTAGAAGCTTCACATGCCTAGTTTGGGACCCCAGAGGCTATTGGCATTCCAAGCATTGGTGGATATTTTTGGACGAATTTAAACATAAGCCACCATAGCAGGAAGCTGCTCCAATGTCCAACTTAAGGACTTTAACTAAAAGTGCTAGGTGGGAGACAACCCACCATGGTATGGTCGCTTCTTTTTCAATTTATTTCTTGTTAATTGCTTTCATTTTTATTTCCTTTTCATTTTACTTCATTGAACCTGGAATCATGCATAGCATTCATGTTAATCATTGCATTCTGCATTTATCATACATAAAAAAAAAAGGGATGCGCGACGCGACCGCATCACCCATGCGATCGTGTCGAATGGCGAACTACACTTCCCACGCGACCGCGTCATCCACGCGGCCGCGTGACCTGGAGATCGGCGTAAAAATCCAACGTCCAGAAAGTTAGGCTGGAATCGTGCGGCCCTTGTGCGTTTTGCACAAATTGGCCCACGCAATCGCATGCCCCATGCGATCGCGTCACTTGCACAATACCAATCCCACGCGACCGCGTGAGCGACGCGATCGCATCGCATAGATTGCACATCACCCCAGAAGGAGACAGAGAGTTGCGCTAAAACGACGCTGGAGTCGTGCGTCTAGCACAAATTCCAGCGATGCGATGGCGCGACCCACGCGATCGCGTCACCCCCTCTCCTACCCCTCTCATGCGATCGTGCGACCTACGCGATTGCGTCACCCCCATTTTCACCCCCACCATGCGACCGCGTGCCCCACGCGGCCGCGTGGATTCCAATTTAAACCCCCCCAGATCACGCGAACCCTATTCTCGCGCCACCCCCTGAACCCCAACCCTTTCTTCTCCCCTCCTCCAAACCCCAGCCACCACCGCACCACCACCCAACCACCATCTCCGACCCCCGCCGACGCCGTCAACCGCCCAGACACCGCCGCCGTACCACCCCCACCCCTTCTCTCTTCCTCTTTCTCCTTCTTCCTCTTTCTCCCTCCTTCTCTGCCACTGACCTCCGCCACTGCCCACCTCACACCGCCGCAACCCAGCCGCGCCCCCTGCGCCACCCACACGTAACCCCCCTCCCTTCCTCTATCAATTACCCTAAACCCTATCCCCATTACCACCTTCTCCACTGCCCCCTCAGCCGCCACCGCGCCGCCATGCCCCTCCACCGCGCCGGACGCTGCCGCAGCCACCACCCAGCCGCTTTCTTACCCCGTTCTACTCCTCACGCCTACCAGGTTCCGATGAACGCCGCCTTTCTGTCCTTCGCAGTTATTTTACAATTTTTTTTCTATTTCTGTTCATAATTAGGATAGATAGATATGCATGCTGTAGTGGATTTTTAGGTTGTTAGGTAGCTTAGGCTGTGGTTAGTGGATTTAGGTCTGTTTAATTGCACCGTTCTTGTTTATTGCTTTATGTTTTTGCAATCCTGATGCTGCTATGATATTAGTTCATATGCTATAATTTCTTCATTCATGCTGCTCTTTATTCTATTTTTCATGTTTATATTTATTATATGTAAATTGCAAGCTTCAATTTTAATTCATATGAACTGCTTTGATTGCTGTTTATTTTCCGGGACAATCCAATTTTAGTCGGAATGCTGTCCAAATTTTTTGTGAATTGTTTTCATTCATGTTTTGGTTTGGCAATCTGAACTCTGTTGTCCTCTGCTTTCACCAAACCGTTTCATGAATGGTATGGCAGACTTTCTTATCCTCTTTGATTTCCTGGTTTATAAACTGCATCTGTGATATTCTGATTCCAATTCTTGCTTTCTTTATATCTCTTTGAATCAACATCACCCTGTTTCCCTTGTTAGGTTGTGAGTTATTTCTAGTCATAATTGTGAATCCTTGTTACGTGTAATATTTTCTTTATGCCACTTACTTTAACCCACATTTTACTGCTTCACTAATTTTAATTTACTAACTCCTCTTCAAATTCTAACCATACTAACCTTTTTAAAATCTCTTTTTTGATTTTTTCACTTTCCTCTAACTTTCTAACCATGGCATAATGACAATTTTTCTATTTAACTTGAATTCTGATACATTTTGGATTGTAAATTCTTCCTTTCCAAATTTTAAACTACTAAACAATCCTTAATGCACATTTACTTGACTCATTTACCTCATTCTAATTCTCCTTTGCCGCTTTGAATTTTCTTTGTTTAATTGCCTATTTGCTTCCTTATTTTTATCCATATCCTGGTTTCCCATTTTTCAGGATGTCTACCTCACAGAGGAAAGGAAAAGGCAAGGCTACTGGGAAGCGCAAGAGAGGAGATTCTTCCCAGTCCATCATTGCCCTCATGCATCATTCCTCATGGCGGGAGAAGAACTTTACACAGTAGAAAAAAGGCTGACCAGCTGCTCCCTGCAAATGATCCAATAAAATTTGAAACCGATACTGTGAGCTGAAGTATCCGGCATTTGCAAACTCCAGGAATCTATACCTGGAGAGAACTCTGAAGATTCCAGAAGCACTCCAGCAGTACACCACTGAGCAAATCAAGCAAAGAGGTTGGTTCTTTCTGGAGAGAACACTGACAAAGATCAATGTATCTTGGGTCCGGGAATTCTACTGCAACTACTACATCACCACCCTAGATGCAGTGAACCTTAGAGGAAAGTAGATTCTGGTCACTGAGGAGGCCATAGAGGACATTCTACGGCTCCCAGCCAAGTCCGATCAGCCTGATGGTTATTCAAAGGCTGATGAGGAAATGCGCCTGATGCAGTTTGATTGGGATGCTGTAAAGGCACGGATAGCTCTCGACCCGACTGTTTCTTGGGAGATGGGTTAGGACACCACCATGCCTAGAGGGATCAAGAGGGCGTACTTAAATGATGAGGCCCGGTTATGGCATCAGATCTTGAGCAACTATGTCATGCCGAGTACTCATGAGACCGAGATCCCAGCTGCTATGATCACCCTCCTATGGTGTGTGATGGAGGGTAAGGACCTTTATCTGCCACGCTTTATCCGGCATTATATGGCCAGGGTCCAGGTCCAAGGCACCCTTCCTTTTCCGTATCTGGTTACACAGCTAGGCCGTTGAGCGGACGTGCCATGGGAGGATGCCGATGAGAGACCACCAGCGGCGGACGGCAGGAAGATCATTCCTCACAGCAGGAACTTCCTAGCTTTGGGCTACAGACCACCACCCTTCACTGCTACTGATGAGACAGCCCCACCGTCTGCTGGACCCTCTTCATCCACGGCTGCCCCTGCTGCCCCTGCTACCACCACCGCACCTCCACCTACCTCTGAGCCCGTATACCGCCTCGTGCACCGCCTATTCCGACAGCTTGATTAGATGGAGCGCCGTAACCGGCGCCGATATGAGCTGCGACGCTATTCACATCTGAAGCTGATGATCCGACAGGGTAGTAACATCCCCTCCGAGCCCGACACACCATCAAAGCCATCAGAGGAGGAGGAGGATGAACACGAGGAGGAGACTCACTTCCAGGAGGAGACCCATCAGCAGGCAGACACAGAGCAAGCTGCCCCGCATCAGGAGATTACGTATCAGATCGAGGCTGCAGATCCGGAAATTCCGATCCAGTCAGCACCGCCTCTACAACAGCCAGACCCTCAGCCCACCACCACCACAGAGCCTCCAGCTACCATCCCTACCAGTGATGACACCCCTTCACACCTGGCTTGACTGAGCATCAGGGACGATGCGTCATTTTAAGTGTGGGGAGGTCGCCATCTTTGGCGTTTTATTTTGGTGAACCACTACATCTCTTTTTTCTTTTATTTTGGATATTTTTTCTGTATTTTTCTTTTTACTGTTATTTTCTGAGTACTTATACATTGCTACTTTTATGTATTTTTACTCTATTTCCGCACTTTGCATTTTTAGTTCATATTTTTAGTTATTTAGTTTAGTCTGCAATTCTGACTTATTAGTGGATTAATTAGTATAGTTTACCCTTTTTAGCATAAGATAGCATAGTTAAATTGAAAAAGGAAGTAAGCTAGGAAATTGAACATAACAGATTTAAATCCATAAACCTTGTATATATAGCATTACATCATATAGTTAAGTTGACAACATTTCATCAAGGAGGAACATTAAAACTTTAAAGGCTACCCTAAATAATTTTTTTTATGAGAATAATGGGAATTTTTAACTAAACCGGCATAACATATATGAATGATATATGATGCTTGAGTTAGAGAACACACAGCCTGTGAGTCTTGAGCTTAATTGTATGGTTGCATTCAAACCATAATTTTATTTCTGTGTGTTTCACTTCTTTTTATTCTGATATTCTTTACTTTGCTTTAATCTATATGTCCAATTATAGAATATAGAATATAGAATATAGATACATACCAAAAGAATGATTGAAGGCCATCATTTGATTTTAGCTCACTTACCCCAAAATAACCTACTTTTCACATCACCCTTGTTAGCCCCCTTGAACCTTTAAAATCCCTTTTATTCTATTTAACCACACTAATAGCCTTAAGCAGAAAAACAAAATAAAATCCCAAGTTGAATCCTTGGTTAGCTTAAGATAGAAAATCATGAATAGATTAAAATATGGGAAACCTATTGGGAACATGGATGATAGAAACAAAAGGGTAGAAAAGTTGAAAGAAATAAAATAACTCAGAAAATTTGGGAAGCATGCTCATGAGAAATCAAAGTGATTCAAATATCATGTGCATTAAAAAAAAAGTTATTTTTCAGCATTTAATAAAAGGGGATACAAAAGATTTCCCCAATGCAAAATAAAAGCAATGCACATGGAATAAAAATAAAATTTAAATATGAGCATGTAACAACAAGTGGGATAATATGGAAAAATTGGTAAAGAAGTTTGTTCTACTAAATATGTATGTTAGGTGAGATCTTAGTCTAATTAAGGATTCACTTATTAGCTCACTTAACCTTATACATATATCCTTACCTTTACCTTGGCCCCATTACAACCTTAATTAAAGACCTCATGACTTTTGGTATGACTGTACTCTATAATTGTTGATTGGTTAGATGAAGAACAAAGTTATAGAAAGTAAGAATAAAAAAGAAAAGTAGAGTGAATAAACCCAATAAACACTTAGTGACTAGAGGGTAAACACAAAATCCAGTGAGGGTTCAATAGCTCATCAACATATATCTGTGCTTAATTTACTAATTATTTTGCAAGTTTGTACAAAATTTTTATTTCCCATCTCATTTGCTAAAATGCTTTATTATTTAGGGGTTGGCTATATATATATATATATATATATATATATATATATATATATATATATATATATGACTCCTTGAGAATGTGAATTAATTTGACTACATGTAAGCTTTATATATGAGTGGATAAATTGGAATTGCATGACTCATTTAGGTAGATGCATTTAGAATAGGTTGCATTGCATAACATTTCACCACTTTAACCTTACCTTATTCTTTACCTTGGATTTAGCATGAGGACATGCTATTGTTTAAGTGTGGGGAGGTTGATAAACCCATATTTCATGAGTTATTTTGTGCATAGTTTGAGTGATTTATTCAATCCTTCACCCACTTATTCATATTAATTGCATGGTTTTACTTTCCCTTCCTTATTATGTGATGTATGTGAAAAATATGTTTCCTAAGCTTTAAAATTAATTATTTTAATTACCTTTACTTCCATTCGATGCCGTGATTAGTGTGTTGAGTAGTTTCAGATTTTCTAAGGCAGAATGACTTAAAGGATGGAAAAGGAAACGTATAAAAATGGAAGGAAAAGTGCGAAACGGAGTTTTTGAAGAAACTGGTATCCAGAAGCGAAGAAGCAGCGACGCGGCCGCATGACTGACACGACCGCGCGCCTTAAGTAGAATGCATACGACGCGGACGCGTGACTGACGCGACCGCGTGGCAAGGAAAAGCTCCAGATGACGCGACCGCGTGACCCACGCGGACGCGTGACAGAGGCCACGTATCAAAATTTACAGAATACGCCCCCAGCGATTTCTGGAGCCCTTTTGGCCCAGATCCAAGTACAGAACACACAGACTAGAGGCTATAAAGTGGGGGAATGCATCCATTTAAAAGGGAGGTCGCATTTTTTACTACTTTCCATGATTTAGATTTAGTTTGAGAGAGGTTCTCTCCTCTCTCTCTTAGGATTTAGGACTTCTCTTAGCTTGTAAGAGTGACTCTCGATCCAGGTTTTATGTTTCTTTGTTTTAAGCTTCTCTTTTCACTTTTATTTATTTATTCCAGCACTTGAGTTGATTTTTTACTTTTATAATTTAATCTATGAATTATTCCATGTTACAGATTGTTATTTGAATTAATTATATTTGAGGTATTTCAGTTATTGATTGCTTTCTCTTTAATTTGTGTTACCATTGCTTTCCATCTAAGGATATTTTTATTCCAACAATTTTACTTTTTCCCCTTTTGGTCTTGGTTAAGGAATCAGTAACTCAACAGTTGTCAAACTCAACATAACTGATAATCGCTATCTTGCTAATTGAACTGAACTTCAATAATCCCAACTCTTTCTTAGGAATTAAATAGGATTCGAAGGTCAAACTAATTAGTCCCTTGACTTTCCTTTGCTTTAGTAAAGGTTAACTAAGTGGAATTTAGATTCAACCTTCATTATTGTTGAGAGGGATAACTAAGTTGGACTTCCAATTTCTCTTACCTTGTCAGAAGTCTGCTTTACAGTATTTATTTATTTTAATTGCTATCTACTTTACTGGTCATTCAAATCACTTGCTTCTCACCTTCTAAACCCCGATTACAACCTTTATAGCCAATAATAAGAACATACTTCCTTGCAGTTCCTTGAGAAGACGACCTGAGGTTTGAATACTTAGTGCTTCCATGGCTCCCGGATTTGGTGAGTTTTTGTCCCGGTTGGATTCCGGAGTATCCTTTAGCGTAGTGTCCGCGTTCTTGTGCGGTGTTCTGTTCTCCAGATCCGAGTCGTGGTCGTTGTCATGGCCGTCCGCCATGGTTTTGGGATGACTTTCAGGTTCCCCAGCAACGGCGCCAATGTTCCGAGGGTTACCTGAAACTGGAGGTCGATCTCGGATGAGATCTTCGGTACTAGTCGGAGATGACGTGTCCGGCTGGCTGGTGGCGGCCGGAGCTGTTGTGTCTGACTTGTTGGACTTGCTGCGCTACTGATCCTTGGCCACCGGAGGGTGGGGGGTACTTGCAAGAGACTCCGATGCTTAAGTTAGCACGGGTATTAAGCAGGTTTTTAGTAGAATCACAGTATGAGTTATACCTGAGTGCTCCAGTGTATTTATAATGGTGAGATGTGACCTTTGGATAAGATAAGTTAGTTATCTTATCTTATCTTTATCCTTTTGGGTTGAGGTCAGCGTATCTTCAACGGAACCGCCCTTCTCTGTAGGCCTGAATGACCTTTGGATTTGGGTCATATTCCTAGAATTGGGCCCCTCTGGGCTTTCCTGTCGATTTGGCCGAGTTCTTCGGAAAGAATTCGGTCCGCTTGACCTAAAGAGGTCGGTCGCTTTATTACTGAACATCCCGGTTCGGACAGCTCGACCCAGGGTATGAACAGTGCCCCTGCTTGAGCTCGGTCTTATTTTTGAGGTCGAGTTCTTGACTTCGGTCCTTCTTTAGTGAAGCCGATCTCAAGCATTTTGTCGATTCCTCTGTAGAAGCTTTTGAATGTAGAACGTTTTCCTCTAAAATCGTGCGCTTTTATATCGGCGCTTTGGGAACGTGCGAGGGTTTAATGCCTTTTAATTTTAGCATTAATTGCCCCGTTTCCTTTTGGCTCTTTATTTTGATTTTGAAAACCCATAAACGGCTTCTCTTCTTTCGTCCTTTTCGTAACTTCTTCGCATTTTTCCCTTCATTCTCTCGCTTTCAATTTTTCTTTGTGTTGCGGCGTTTGTTTGATTTTTCTGAAGCCTCTGCCTGGAGTTCATAGTTTCGCGTTTTAGCCCTGCGACATTTTCTTTGCTCGTGTCTTTTCTTTTGCTTCGAGGTGGTGATTCCAGATTTCGCCGTCCCTCTTCTCCTTTCCTGAAATCTGCTGCCTTTTCAAGTTGGTACTAACCTTCTTGCTCCTTTCACGGCTTCATCTTTTAGTTTTTTGGTGAAGCTTTTGCTTTTGCATGTTTTGAAAGTTTGAACCTTTTCGTGATTTTGTATTTGTTTGTCGCTGTAGATGCGTTTTTCTTGGTTTTCTTTTGTGTGTTCTTCTGGCATTTCCGTCGAGACTTTATACGGTTTTTGTTTGTTGCTTCTGATTTTTTATTATCTGATAAAAACTCTGCATCCATTCCTTGTTTTGCTTGCAAGCTTTCTGTCTGATTGCTCAAAAGTTCGTACCTTTGATGATTTCCATTTGGCGCGTTTTGATGTTTTGGAAATGCTTTTTGCTTGGTTGACTGTGATGACTTATGCTTCTGGAAATTAACTTGAAGAATTAGCAGACTTTTGTTTGATTGAGGCATATTCAAGGTAAAGACCCTTAAACCCTATTAAATCCCTTAATTAATTGTGTTTGGGTATTGAGTGTGTATGTATGGATATATGATGTGAAATAGGTAGTGTATATATGTGATGTGGAGTAAGATTGTGAAGATGGAAGCTTGACTAGGCCCTTGGATGTTGAATTTTGGTGGTGGAGCTTGTGAACATGCTTGGTTAGGTTATCTTTGGGTTTTACGAGAAATCGGGTAAGGTACGGTTTAAGTTTCATTTAAGTACGGTTTAAGGTTCCCTAGGATTAAGCTTGAAAGGTATGATTGATTGGTATGATATGTGAAGTGGATGATATTGGTATCGGATAAGGATGGTGAAATTTTGCATAGTTGATGTGTGGTTTGAAATTGATATTAGACAGTGAATTATGTGGTTATGAGTTTATTTGATGAAATATTGGGCAAGAGGCTGTGAATTTGGTACGGATGCCAGAAAGAGGTAAGAACAGTAAGTGATGATTGATGATGCATGTAAATTGTATACGATGATGATGATTGGTAATTGTTCATACCCTGGGTCGAGCTATCCGATCCGGGATGTTCAGTAATAAAGCGACCGACCTCTTCAGGTAAGGCTATCCGACCTCTTCTCAAAGAGGTCGGTTGAATCGACAGGAAAGCCCAGTAAGGGGCCCAAATAGAGAAACACGACCCAAATCCAAAGGCAGTCCAAGCCTATAGAGATAAGGGCGGTTCCCTTAAAAGATAAGCTGACCTCAACTCAAAGATAAGATAAGATAAGATAACTAACTTATCTTATCTAAAAAGGTCACTCTACACCATTATAAATACACTGGAACACCCAGGTATAACTCATACTCTGATTCTACTAAAAAACCTGTTTAATACCCATGCTAACTTAAGCATCGGAGTCTCTTGCAGGTACCCCCCATCCTCCGGTGACCAAGGATCAGCAGTGCAGCCAGTCCAACAAGTCAGACATGACAGCTCCGGCCGCCACCCACCAGCCGGACACGTCATCTCCGACCAGTACAGAAGATCTCCTCCGAGATCGACCTATAGTTTCAGGTAACCCTCGGAACATTGGCGCCGTTGCCGGGGACCCAGAAGTCATCCCATTACCATGGCGGACAACCATGACAACTACCACAATTCAGATCTAGAGGATAGAACACCGCACAAGAACGCGGACACTACACTGAAAGATACCCCGAAATCTAACAGGGACAAAAACCCATCAAATCCGGGAGTGATAGAAGAGCTTCAAGATCGTTTAAAGCAACTTGAAAAAGAAACCCAGCATCAACGAGAAGTCGGGAAGGATCTACAGAGAGAGGTAAGGCGACGTCGAGAATTAGAAGATAAACTTCTAAAACTCGAAGCCGATCTCAAAGCCAAAGCTACTCGATCCACCCCTGAAGATAACTCACGCAAAGATCAAGATCCATTCACTAGGGAAATCATGAAGGCCAAAATTCCTAAGGACTTCAAACTTCCGGACATGACCTTGTACGATGGCACTACAGATCCCAACCATTACCTCAGCAATTTCAGAAGTAGAATGTACCTCACCGACGTCTCAGATGCAGTTCGTTGCAAAGCTTTTCCAACAACTCTCACAAAGACAACAATCAGATGGTTCGACAACCTACCTCCAAAGTCCATCTCAAGCTTTGATGACCTAGCCAAAAAGTTTCTGGTCCGATTCTCCATCCAAAAGGACAAAGCTAAGTACGCCCCTAGTCTGCTAGGAATCAAGCAAGGAGATCAGGAAAGTCTTCGCAACTACATGGAGAGATTCAACAAAACATGCCTAGACATACAAAGCTTGCCAACAGAGGCCGCCATCATGGGCCTCATCAATGGTCTACGAGAGGGACCTTTTAGCCAATCCATATCAAAGAAGTACCCCACATCTTTGAACGAAGTGCAAGAACGAGCGGAGAAATACATTAACATAGAAAAAAATTCTCGACTAGGAGAAACCTCAAAATCCGGATTCACCTACTGGGATAAAGATAAAGAGTCCAAAAAGAAGGAAGATCGACAAGGGAAAAAAATTAAAAAATATCATAATTACACCCCCCTTCGAGTGTCTCTTGTGGATGTGTACAAGGAAGTCTGCCACACAGAAAAAATTCCCCCAGCTCAACCACTCAAAGGGAAAAGAGGAGGAGGAAACCGAAACGAGTATTGTGAATACCATCGTGTTCGTGGACATTCCACCAACGAATGCTTTGATCTAAAAAATGTCATAGAAAAGTTAGTAAGAGAAGGAAAACTAGATCGGTATTTGGCCACCCGAGACGATGAGCAAAGAAAAAGAAGGAGGGACGAAGAGGTCGGGCGAACCGAGCGATCACCTCGTACACCAGAAAGACATGTTCATATGATACACGGAGGATTTGCAGGAGGAGGAATCTCCAAATCATCCCGCAAAAGATATCTTAAAGAAGTATATCATGTCGAAGGAAAGGAGGAAGCACCCGACATCCCTGCAATTACGTTAACCAAGGAAGATGCATCCGGTATCATCTCGGGACACGACGATCCCATGGTCATCACAATCATACTAGCAAATGCCAATCTCCACCGCACATTAATAGACCAAGGGAGTTCCACCGACATCTTATTCAAAACTACCTTCGACAAGCTCGGCTTAGAAGAAAAAGAGCTTAGAGCATACCCGAACAGCCTGTTCGGACTGGGAGATACCCCGGTACAACAATTGGGATACGTGCCACTACATTCAACTTTTGGAAAAGGAAATCAATCCAGAACACTCAAAATAGACTACCTCGTGGTCGACGTGAGTTCAGCCTACAACACCCTAATAGGTCGGACAACATTAAATCAACTCGGCGCAATTGTTTCAACTCCACATCTATGCATGAAATTCCCAAATGCAGAAGGGATAGCTACAATAAAAGCAGATCAGAAGATGACGGGCCGCTGTTATAACGAAAGTCTAAATCTCAGAGGCAGAGGAGAAGAATTCCACACAATCGAACTTGGTGGAGTTCAGAGGCGAGAAGAACTCCGTCCACAGCCCGAAGGTGAAGTAGAGAAAGTTCAGATCGGAAACACCTCAGACAAAACAACTAATATTGGCACGATCCTAAAAAGAGACGCAAAAGAATCACTGGTACAGTTCTTACAAGATAATGTCGATCTCTTCGCATGAAAAGCTGCAGACATGCCAAGCATAGACCCCAAACTAATGTGCCACAAGTTGGCGGTCTATCCAGGATCTCGGCCGATACAGCAGAGACAAAGAAAACTTGGGCCAGAACAATCTCAAGCTGTGGAAGAACAGGTACAAGCGCTACTGGAGGCAGGATTCATAAGGGAAGTCAAGTACCCACTATGGCTAGCCAACGTCGTCTTGGTGAAAAAATCTAATGGGAAGTGGCGAATGTGCACCGACTACACCGATCTCAATAAGGCCTGCCCAAAAGATCCTTATCCACTCCCAAGTATCGATGCACTGGTGGATTCCTCTTCCGGATATAAATACCTCTCATTTATGGATGTATATTCTGGATACAATCAAATTCCAATATATCCACCTGATCAGGAAAAACCTCGTTTCTAACACCAAAGCAAACTATTGCAACATCGTAATGCCTTTTGGTCTTAAAAATGCGGGGGCAACTTATCAAAGGCTAATGAACAAAGTCTTTTCAGACCATATCGGAAAAATCATGGAAGTCTATGTGGACGACATGTTGATAAAGACACAAAGTGAAGAGACATTATTGTCCGACTTGGTCCAAGTGTTCGACACTATAAGGAAGCATGGCATGTGACTCAATCCTGCAAAATGCACCTTTGCAGTAGAAGCTGGCAAGTTCTTGGGTTTTATGCTCACACAAAGAGGAATCGAGGCAAATCCAGATAAATGCCAGGCTATACTCAACATGAAGAGCCCAACTTGTGTCAAAGAGGTACAACAACTCAACGGGAGGTTGGCGGCCTTGTCCAGATTTCTAGCGGGATCAGCAATAAGGTCTCTCCCCTTCTACGCCACTCTAAGGAAAGGAAAAAAGTTCGAATGGACAACAGAGTGCGAGCCAGCCTTTCAGGATTTTAAAAGTTTCCTGGAAAAACCTCCTATCCTAACTCGACCACGAGGGGAAGAGCCACTCTTATTATTCCTCGCGGTAGGAAGTCGGGCAGTAGCCTCAGCACTGGTTCGAGAGGACGACAAAGGGCAACAACATGTATACTTTATTTGTAAAGCACTACAGGGATCCGAGCTGAACTACCAAAAAATAGAAAAATTTGCCTACGCGCTCATACTAACATCTCGATGTCTCCGTCCGTACTTCCAAGCTCACACCATTACGGTTCGGACCAACCAGCCCATAAAGGGGATATTGCAGAAAATAGATCTAGCAGGCAGAATCCTACAAGGGGCAGTCGAGTTGTTCGAATTCGACCTTCAATACGAAGCTCGGACAGCCATTAAATCAAAATACTTAGCCGACTTCATTGTAGAATTTACAGACACCCCGGAGACCCCATATAATGGAATATTTACGTGGATGGTTCCTCGAATAAAACTGAAAGCGGCACATGTGTGATAATTGAAAGCAACCAAGGAACCCAAATTGAGCTTTCCCTCAAATTCGGGTTCCCTGCCTCAAACAACCAGGCAGAATATGAAGCACTACTAGCTGGTTTGAAGCTGGCTAAGGAGGTTGGAGCTCAAAAACTCATCATCTTCAGTGACTCACAAGTAGTCACCTCTCAAATAACAGGGAGCTACCAAGCCAAAGATCCCACCATAAAAAAGTATTTGGATAAAACCAGGGAACAACTCAGACAACTCGGGGAATATGTGATCCGCCACATACCCCGCGAACAAAATGCCCGAGCTAATGCACTCTCAAAATTAGCCAGCACCAAACCAGGGGGCAACAATAGAAGCCTCATCCAGGAAATGCTACAGAACCCGTCAATCTCGGAAGAAGAAAAAGTCCTAGCCATAACAGGTCAGGATCAAGGATGGATGACCCCCATAATTAACTACCTCAAAACAGAAACACTCCCCACAGATGAAAAGGAGGCAAAGAGGTTAAAACGGGAGGCACAATACTACACTATCATAAACAACACCCTATACAATAGAGGGATTTCAATACCATTATTAAAATGTGTGTCGACCTCCAACACAAGGGAAGTTTTAGAGGAAGTACAAAGTGGCATTTGTGGCAATCATCTCGGAGCACATGCTCTCACCAAAAAAGTACTCCGGGCGGGATTTTATTGGCCAACTCTACAAAAGGAGGCCACAGAGTTTGTAAAGACATGTCCACCATGTAAAAAACATGCCAACTTTCACATCGCCCCGCCAGAGGAGCTCATTAACGTAACCTCACCTTGGCCATTCGCTAAATGGGGACTCGACCTTCTCGGACCCTTTCCCTAGGGATCGGGACAAGTTAAATTCCTCATAGTAGGGTGATAAACCCATATTTTATGATATATTTTGTGTCTACTTTAAGTGATTTATTCAATCCTTCACTCACTTATTCATATAAATTGCATGGTTTTACTTCCCTTCCTTATTATGTGATGAATGTGAAAAACATGTTTTCTATGCTTTAAAAGTAATTATTTCAATTACCCTTTATTTCCATTCGATGCCGTGATTCGTGTGTTGAGTAGTTTCAGATCTTCTAAGGCAGGAATGACTTAAAGGATGGAAAGGAAACATACAAAAATGGAAGGAAAGCACGAAATGGAGTTTTTGAAGAAACTGGCAGTGACGCGATCGCATGGACGACGCGGCCGCATGCCAGCACGAAATGGTAGTGACGCGACCGCGTGATTGACGCGATCGCACGCCTTAAGCGAAACGCATATGACGCGGACGCATGACTGAAGCGACCGCGTGGCAAGGAAAACTCCAATTGACGTGACCGCGTGACCCACTCGGACGCGTGACAGAGGCCATGCACCAAAAATTACAGAAAATGCTCCCAGCGATTTCTGAAGCCCTTTTTGGCCAAAATCCAAGTCCAGAAGGTACAGATCAGAGGTTATGAAGTGGGGGAATGCATCCATTCGAAGGAGAGTCTCCAATTAGTTATTTTTCATGATTTAGATGTAGTTTTGAGGGAAAGGTTCTCTCCTCTCTCTTTAGGATTTGGATTTAGAATTAGGATTTCTTTTACTTTCAGGATTATCTCTTTTTATCAAGTTCAACATTCCTTTTTATTTATCTTCTCAATTTAATTTATGAATTCTTCTATGTTACAGATTATTCTTTGAATTAATGTTATTTGAGGTATTTCTGTTTATTATTGCTTTCTTTTGTTCATGTTACTGTTGCTTCCAATCTGAAGATATTTTTATTCCAATAGATTTACTTTTCCCTTTTGGTCTTGGTTAAGAAATCAGTAACTCAGGAGTTATCAAACTCAACATGATTGATAATTGTTATCTTTGCTAATTGAATTGAACTTCAATAATCCCAATCTTTTCTTAGGGATAAACTAGGATTTGAAGATCAAACTAATTAGTCACTTGACTTTTCTTTACTTTAAGTAAAGGCTAACTAAGTGGAATTAAGATTCAATCTTCATCATCATTGATAAGGATAACTAGGATAGGACTTCTAATTTCTCATACCTTGCCAAAATTTTATTTTACAGTTATTTATTTATTTTACAGTCATTTACTTATTTTAATTGCAATTTAAATTACTTGTTCCTTATCTTCAAAACCCCAATTTACAATCTCCATAACCAATAATAAGAACATACTTCCCTGCAGTTCCTTGAGAAGACAACCCGAGGTTTGAATACTTCGGTTATCAATTTTTAAGGGGTTTGTTACTTGTGACAACCAAAATGTTTGTAAGAAAGGTTGATTGCTTGGTTTAGTAACTATACTTGCAACGAGAGTTTACTATAACTTCTAAACCATCAATCTTCAGTTCTTCATAGGGGTAGACTATTTCACAAAGTGGATCGAGGCAGAACCCCTAGCTAACGCCACTGCTCAAATAAGTCAAAAATTCCTATATAGGAACATTGTCACAAGGTTTGGGGTTCCATACTCCATCACCACAGACAATGGCAACCAATTCATAGATGCAGGCTTTAGAAAATTAGTAGCTGACTTGAATATAAAGCACCAGTTCACCTCCGTCGAACATCCTCAAGCCAATGGACAAGCCGAAGCTGCTAACAAAGTCATATTGACCGGGCTAAAACGGAGATTACAAGATGCAAAAGGAGCTTGGGCCGAAGAACTTCCACAAGTCGTATGGGCATATCGAACAACGCCACATTCCACCACAAAGGAATCACCCTTATGATTAGCATACAGAACGGAGGCAATGATCACGGTAGAGATTGAAGAAAGGTCGCCCAGAGTGGTTCATTACAATGAAGAAGCCAACCCCCAACTTCAAAGGGAAGAACTCGACCTACTTCCTGAAATCCAAGAAAGAGCTCGGATCAGGGAAGAAGCACTAAAACGTCAATGGCTTCCAGATATAATCAAAAGGTAGTGCCAAGAAGTTTCGCTGAGAATGATCTCATCCTAATCCGAAATGACATTGGAACAACTCGACCCGGAGAAGGAAAGCTGGTAGCAAACTAGAAAGGACCCTACCGAGTCATAGAAGTAATTGGAAAGGGCTACTACAGACTGTCCGAACTCGATGGGCGAGAACTTCCTAGGTCATGGCACACTTGCAATCTAAAAAGGTACTATAGCTAGAGAAGGTAAAAGATCTCATCATAGGATGCACTCTTTTTCCTGAAAAGGTTTTTTAATGAGGCGCCAAATTGAGATCCAGAAATTGTCCGACTCAAAAGGATAAAAACTCTATATGCACATATTTTCATTTTCTTTTAAATAAAATATATTAGATGTTCTACAAAGTTTGCAAGACGAATTAATCTGAAACATTCATCGTCCGATTATAAAGCGACAGATTGGCAGAAAGTGAAAAATAAATTCACTGCACGATCACGATAAAGACCAACAAAGATAAAAACCAAATTCATCTAAAGTCGACTAAACGAGGATTTAACCCACCTTCTACAAATCGGCAAAGATGAAAACGGAATAATGCAAGAAATTATCGAAAGTGATCCGGAGAAAGGACCTGACAAGGTCCTGATGGATTGCTAAATAATAACTTAAAAGACTGACCGACGTTAAGAAGTCAGACCAAGTCAAACCAAATTATAAGTAAACCCTAGAAAGAGGTCTGGCCAACCCTATAAAAGAGGATTACTTTAACTTAGAAGGGCTCGACCTGACGAAGTCAGCCCAAAACATAAAAGTTATAAACGTAATCCCTGAAAGAGACCTGAACAAGGTCCAAAAAAGAGGATTACAAAAGTAACTTAGAAGGGCCCGACATAACGAAGTCGGCCCAAAACATAAAGTTATAGAAATAATCCCTGGAAGAGACCTGAACAAGGTCCAAGAAAAAGGATTACAAAAATAACTTAGAGGGGCCCGACATAACAAAGTCGGCCCAAAACATAAAGTTATAGAAGTAATCACTGAAAGAGACCTGAACAAGGTCTAAGAAAGAGGATTACAAAAATAAATTAGAAGGGCCCGACATAACGAAGTCGGTCCAAAATATAAAGTTATAAAAGTAATCCCTGAAAGAGACTTGAACAAAGTCCAAGAAAGAGGATTACAAAATAACTTGATCCGACATGACAAAGTCAGCCCAAAACATAAAAGTTATAAACGTAACCCCTGAAAGAGACCCGAACAAGGTCCAAGAAAGAGGATTACAAAATTAACTTAAAAGGGCTCGACATGACGAAGTCGACCCACATAAAGTGCGAAGGCTACAAAAAGTAATACCTGGCAGAGACCTCACAAAAGGTCCAAACAAAATGGGATTTTTGTTTGCCTCAAAGGAATCAAAGCCACAAGCACAAAAACAACTCAAAGAGATCGAGCAACAAGGCTCCAGCACTACCAAAAGCCTCGAAAAAGTGCCTAGATGAGATAAAGATCGACATAATACTAAAGGCGCGAAGTTGTGATAAAAGACAAATTCAAAGGGGCTACCCAAATCATCCCCCAGAACTTGGAAGCTATTTTTTGTTTTTCAACCTAAAGTTGCTAAACAAGCAACTAAACAAGTGTCAACAGTCAACAAAATGAATTTTACAAAATAAAGAGTTTACAAGCCCACAAGCCGCGCTATCTACATAATCAAGATAAAAAAGTTCAGTTAAACATCAGAAGCCTTCCCAATAGCATCATCACGGGGAGAAGGAGGACGAGTCTGAATGGGCACAGCATCCACGGTCCCATCATCTCGATTCAGGATTTGACAGTCCGGATCGGATACGGGATGACCGGCCTCAACTGAAGGAACTGTAGAAGTTGACACTTTGGCGGCAGGCGCAGGGGGAGGTTTGACATCATCATCATCCGGGTCGTCATGGACAATCTTACCATCCCACATAACATTGTCCAGACTGAAGGGAGAAAGATCAACCTCAGGAGCCAGAATTCAAACCTGCTCCTTCAGGCTCTCATAAGCAGCATTCACGCTGCCGACAAGGTGACCTTGGAGCTCAGAGTAATCAGCTCGGGCAAACTCCAACTCCTCCCTCAGACGCATTACCTCCCGATAAGATGTAACATAGCTGTCTTTATGCCTCAATGCCGTGTCCTCGGCCAACCTCACAGAAGCCGCCAAGGCAAGGGAGCTAGCCTTCTCGCTCTCCAGCTCCTTCTCCAATTCGGTCACTTTCACTTCAAGCTCCTCCTTCAAGCCCTTCATCTGATCAAAATCCTGTTTAGCCTCCTCCATGAAGGCTTTGGTGGCATGAAGAGGAAGATTTTTGGCAGTTCGGTACAAGGCAGCTCCCATGTGCGCCATCTTAACACTACTTCGAGTTATAAAGTCCAAATGGCGAAGGAGTGATACATCATCCATAAGGAGGGCACCATAAGGACCGATCTGCTGATCGAAGAACTCGACCGCGTCAAAATCAGGGGCATCAAGGTTGAAAGGCTCAATGGTTTTTTGCTTTTTGTTGGGAGGAGCACCAGAAGTAGCAACAGAGGCTTGGGGAGGATGAATCAAATGAACTCGGGGAGTCAGGATTATCTTCCTCGCCCCAGGTGAGCTCGGAACGGCTGGCTTCGACTGAGCCTGGGATGATCCCTCCCCGGCTGCCTTGGCTGAGACATTTTTGGCTGCGGTAGCTTTCCTCGCCCTTTTGAAGGCCTTCATAGATTCATTATCCTTAATCATCTCTGCAAGCAAAATACAACAGTAAGGAATCAATTAACAAATCGGAAAAGAGCTTGCAAACAATATAGGAGCAGATAAAAGAGGAAAATCAAAAAATTAACTACCCAGCTCAGTTCGGAGGAGAGAGGGATTGGTTAAAAATTTTTTTCTGTCGAGATGGGGAGGCTGACCCCAGGTCTCTTCCAAAACAGTCACGAAAGCTTGCTCAGCCTCATCCAACATTTCCCATGAATATCTAGATACCCTCACATCCTTTTGCCATTCCAAGGGAAAGGCAGGCTCATCATTTTCATCCAGAAAAAATGGCCGAGCTCCTTCAACAGCTCAGACTTTAAAAAAGTAATTTTTGAAATCATAGAAAGATTCATCAAACATAGAGAAGACCTTTTTTCGTTGGGAAGCTCAGAAAGAAACCCAAGCGGCTTTCTTCTAAACTACCCCAGGCTTCGTTAAAACAAAGAGATAGAAGAAAAGGGATTGCGAAGCAGGAATACCAAATCCATGACACAACAATTGAAAGATTTTTATGAAACCCCAGGAATTCGGGTGATGTTGGGAAGGAGCAACATTACAGGACCATAACAGGTTGGTCTCAAAATTGGTAAAAGGAAGGGTGATACTCGTCTGGCCAAAAAAGAAATCGTAAGCATAGAAAAAAGGGCGATCTCCAACAACCCGAGTAGAGAAACAAACTCTCTCTTCAGAAGTGGGAGGTACAAGTTCATAATTCTTTTCCTCACCAACACTACTACAAACCCTATGAAATTGCCTAAGCTGCTAACAAAATTCAGCATCAACCAAAGAAACACACAAAAGAACAATCGAATCCACCCAATCAGCCATGCCCTCAGGGACCTGGCAAGATGTCTCAACAATGTTCTTGCGTGAAGACATGAGGTCAACTAGTCCTACAGCAAGAAGAGAAGAAAATAGATTACTAACCCAAAACATCTCGGACAAAAAACAAAACATCTCAGAACAGCTCGAACAAGCACGACACGGAGCAATACAAACAAAAGAAAGCCCCAGGACCCGCACTAAAGATCCAGGGGCATCCTTTTGGGGGCAAGTTAGAGAGCGAGGACTCAAGGAAACCTACATCTCTACACGTCCTAACAGGAAGATAACACTCCGAGAAGAAAGCCACGAGTTACAAACCAAAAATCATCAAAATAATTACCTCCCAAAATTCACTGTCTCAGACGAAACTAACAAGCAAACAAAAGCATCAAGAGGAAGTCAAGAAAACGCACTCCGAACAAAAGGCAAAAATTAAATTATGGGTATCGTCATCCCCTACAAAGGTACAGCAACAAGGAAAGCCACCAAACAGGGCAGAAATCAAGGGGCAATCTTTTGAAATTGTGAGCAAGATACAGTTTTTTCAAAAAAAACAGCCAGAAGCGACAATAGAACATGCAAAGCCCTAAGAAGCCTCAAACAGAAATACCAGGAGTAGGCGTAAAAACGAAAAATAAAGTCAGAGATAACACATTATAGCGACAAGCAAACACAAGATCATAGAAAGGTCCAAGCTTTTTTCGACATACAGTCAAATATCAGAGTTACTGGTGCACGGAATTGTGATCATCAACAATGGCAACAAAGACTTGGTGCTCTCAAACGTGAATCACACTTTGTCACAACTTCGCACAACTAACCAGCAAGTGCACTGGGTCGTCCAAGTAATAAACCTTACGTGAGTAAGGGTCGATCCCACGGAGTTTGTCGGCCTGAAACAAGCTATGGTCACCTTGTAAATCTCAGTCAGGCGGATTCAAATGGTTTTAGAGATATGATAATTAAAAGATAGATAAAACGTAAAATAAAGATAGAGATACTTATGTAAGTCATTGGTGAGAATTTCAGATAAGCGTATAGAGATGCTTTTGCTCCTCCTGAACCTCTGCTTTCCTGCTATCTTCATCCAATCATTCCTCCTCCCTTCCATGGCAAGCTTTATGTTGGGCATCACCGTTGTCAATGGCTACATCCCGTCCTCTCTGTGAAAATGGTCCAATGCACTATCACTGCATGGCTAATCATCTGTCGGTTCTCGATCATACTGGAATAGGATTTACTATCCTTTTGCGTCTGTCACTACGCCCAGCACTCGCGAGTTTGAAGCTCGTCACAGCCATCCCTTCCCAGATCCTACTCGGAATACCACAGTCAAGGTTTAGACTTTCCGGATCTCAGGAATGGCCATCCATGGGTTCTAACTTATACCACGAAAACTCTAATATCTCGGACTCAGTCCTCTGTATTAGATATCTAAGAGATACTCATTCTAGCTTGTTTGCATGTAAAACGGAAGTGTTTGTCAGGCACCGTTCGTAAGTGAGAATGATGATGAGCGTCACATAATCATCACATTCATCATGTTCTTGGGTGCGAATGAACATCTTAGAATAGGAATAAGCTTGAATTGAATAGAAAAACAATAGTACTTTGCATTAATTCATGAGGAACAGCAGAGCTCCACACCTTAATCTATGGTGTGTAGAAACTCTACCGTTGAAAATACATAAGAAGAAGGTCCAGGCATGGCCGAATGGCCAGCCCCCTGAACATGATCAAAGGATCAAAAGATAATCCAAAGATTCCTAAATACAATAGTAAAAAGTTCTATTTATACTAAACTAGTTACTAGGGTTTACAGAAATGAGTAAATGATGCAGAAATCCACTTCTGGGGCCCACTTGGTGTGTGCTTGGGCTGAGCATTGAGCTTTACACGTGTAGAGGCTTCTCTTGGAGTTGAATGCCAGTTTGTAACCTATTTCTGGCGTTTAACTCCACTTTGCAACCTGTTTCTGGCGTTTAACTCCAGAATGCAACATGGAACTGGCGTTGAACGCCAATTTGCATCGTCTAAACTCAGGCAAAGTATGAACTATTATATATTTCTGGAAAGCCGTGGATGTCTAATTTCCAACGCAATTGAGAGCGCACCATTTGGAGTTGTGTAACTCCAGAAAATCCACTTTGAGTGCAGGGAGGTCAGAATCCAACAGCATTTACAGTCCTTCCTCAACCTCTGAATCTGATTTTTGCTCAAGTCCCTCAATTTCAGCCAGAAAATACCTGAAATCATAGAAAAACACATAATCTCATAGTAAAGTCCAGAAATGTGATTTTTATTTAAAAACTAAAAAAAATATACTAAAAACTAACTAAATTATACTAAAAACTATGTAAAAACAATGCCAAAAAGCGTATAAATTATCCGCTCATCACAACACCAAACTTAAATTGTTGCTTGTCCCCAAGCAACTGAAAATCAAATAGGATAAAAGGAAGAGAGTATACTATAAATTCCAAAATATCAGATGAGCAGGACTAGTAGCTTTTTGCCTCTTGAATAGTTTTGGCATCTCACTTTATCCATTGAAGTTCAGAATGATTGGCATCTATAGGAACTTAGAATTCAGATAGTGTTATTGATTCTCCTGGTTCAGTATGTTGATTCTTGAACATAGTTACTTAATGAGTCTTGGCCGTGGCTCTAAGCACTTTGTTTTCCAGTATTACCACCGGATACATAAATGCCACAGACACATAACTGGGGTGAACCTTTTCAGATTGTGACTTAGCTTTGCTAAAGTCCCCAATTAGAGGTGTCCAGGGTTCTTAAGCACACTCTATTTTTGCTTTGGACCTTGAATTTAACCGCTCAGTTTCAAGTTTTCACTTGACACCTTCACGCCACAAGCACATGGTTAGGGACAGCTTGGTTTAGCCGCTTAGGCCAAGATTTTATTCCTTTAGGCCCTCCTATCCACTGATGCTCAAATCCTTGGATCCCTTTTTATTACCCTTGCCTTTTGGTTTTAAGGGCTATTGGCTTTTTGCTCTTGCCTTTTGGTTTAAAGAGCTTTTGGCTTTTTCTGCTTGCTTTTTCTTTTCTTTTTTTCGCCATTTTTCTTTTCTGCAAGCTTTGTTCTTCACTGCTTTTTCTTGCTTCAAGAATCAATTTTATGATTTTTCAAATCATCAAATAACATTTCTCCTTTTTCATCATTCTTTCAAGAGCCAACATATTTAACATTCATAAACAACAAATTCAAAAGACATATGCACTGTTCAAGCATTCATGCAGAAAACAAAAAGTATTGTCACCACATCAAAATAATTAAACTAGTTTCAAGGATGAATTCGAAACCATGTACTTCTTGTTCTTTTGTTTTTAGAACAGTTTTCATTTAAGAGAGGTGATGGAGTCATAGGACATTCATAGCTTTAAGACATAGACACTTAAATACTAATGATCATGTAATAAAGACACAAACATAAATAAAACATAATAAACAAAACACAGGAAAATAAGAACAAGGAGATTAAGGAACGGGTCCACCTTAGTGAGGGTGGCGTCTTCCTTTTCTTGAAGAACCAATGATGCTGTTGAGCTCCTCTATGTCTCTTCCTTGTCTTTGTTGCTCCTCCTTCATAGCTCTTTGATCTTCTTTAATCTTATGGAGGATGATGGAGTGCTCTTGGTGCTCCATCCTTAGTTGTCCCATGTTGGAACTTAATTCTCCTAGGGAGGTGTTGATTTGCTCCTAATAGTTTTATGGAGGGAAGTGCATCCCCTGAGGCATCTCAGGGATTTCATGGTGAGGAATTTTCTCATGCTCTTGTTGAGGTCCATGATTGGGCTCTCTTGATGTGCAGTTAAATGCTCTACTACTGAGCTATGGACCCTTGAGATGAATCTCTCCATCTTCCATGACTCAGTGGTGGAAGCAATTGCCTTCCCTTTGATGCCAGGGCATTTTGGCCAGTTTCACTGACCTTTTCTTTACTATTTTTAAGGTAGTTTCATGCATTTTCTTAGGAAATAAGCTAGTTTTAGATAGATATTTACTTACATCTTGATTCAAGCAAACACTGTGAACTTTGAATGATTTCATGAGAATTTTGCATGAATTATATGATAAATTGGATGATGCATGATCCCATGATTAAGAGGAAAGACTTTGATGCACTTTGTTTGATTGATTTCAGGCCAAAAGAAGAAGAGAAGAAGCCATGTTAGTAGCTACGTTAGTTACACTAACGTGGGCACTAACGTGGAAGGAAGGAAAGCCCCAACGTTAGTGAGAAAAGTTAGTGGCATTAACTTTGAAGAAAGGAAATGGAGCCAACATTAGTAACACTTAACATTATCACTAACGTTGGACCAAGCTCATAAGTGGGCACGTTAGTTGCCACGTTAACTTAGTTAACGTGGCCTCTAACGTTAAGAAGAAAGGGGGGAAGCCAACGTTAGTGACATTCAACATTCTCACTAACGTTGGCCAAGTCACATTAAGCCACGTTAACTTCCATGTTAACCTAGTTAACGTGGAAGCTAATGTGAGGAAACAAAGTGGTCGACAACGTTAGTGACACCAAACATTGTCACTAACGTTGGGATGAACACACACTATCCCCAAGAAGCCACGTTAACTCCCACGTTAACCTAGTTAACGTGGAAGTTAACGTGAAGAAGAAGAAGTTGTCGACAACGTTAGTGATACCAAACATTGTCACTAACGTTTCCAACACAAGCCACAAAGAGCCACGTTAACTCCCACGTTAACTTAGTTAACGTGGGCAAAAGTCCCACCTGGCAGCCTGACCATGCCTTCTTCAAACACGCATAACTTGAGCCACAAAGCTCCAAATGAGGTGATTCCAGTGGCATTGGAAAGTAGGATTCTAGAGCTTTCCATGAATATATGGCACTACATGGTTGACACTAAATTTGAGGGAGAAAACCTGCCCCGAAAGTGCAATGATGAACATAGTATCAACCTGTATTAAGGTCAACTGACCTCTTCACCTTCCAAGAAGTGTAACTCAAGTTGTAGAGCTCCAAATGATGCGCTTCCAAAAGCATTGGAAAGTAGACATCCAGGGCTTTCCAACAATGTATAATAGTATGGGGTGGACAATAAGTTTGAGCTTCTAAAACTGGCAATAATGAAGCCCTGATCGCTAGCGTTATTGGCAATCAACATTTCCAGTAACATTGGCATATATGCCAGCGACCATATCCACTTCAAAGGAGCATAACTTGAGCTACAGAGGTCCAATTGAGGTGATTCTAGTTGCGTTTGAAAGCTGACATTCAGAGATTTCCAACGATATATAATACTCTATAGTGGACATGAAATTTGAGCACAAACAAGAGGCATCTTTTAAGCCCCAAAAACACCAACTGGGCAGCAAGTGCAACGTTAGCCACAATAACTTCAGCACTAACGCCACACTTGTAGCGTTAGTGTGGCTAACTTTAGCACTAACTTTAGCACCTGGGCCTCAACTTAACTCACTTCTCTCTCAAGTCCACTTCAATGCTCAAGCAAGCAAGGCCACAATTGTCAACCAATCAAGACCATAAGAAGCATCTAGAATAGGAATTTTCATTTTATTGTAATTTGCTTTTTTTTCATTTTGTAATTTAGGAGAGCCTATATAAAGGCCTTAGTTTTTACATTCAAAGCATTCTGGAATTCTGGAAATTGAAGGTAGGGGGAGAGAGTGAAGACCAATTCGAACTTCTGTGAATTGGCACACTCCAAGGGGAGTGGGTCTTCGGACCCCTCCCCTCAACCACTCTTCTTCCTTTTCTCTTCTTTTCTTTTCTTAGTAGTAGTTTTTCTTTTAGTTGTAATTTTCATTTATGAATGTTAAATTTTCAATTTCAGTTTTTATCTTCATCTTTACTCTTCTGCACTTTCTTTCTTTTCTATTTTGTATTTTGTAGAGCAATGATCAACTAACTCTTTACATTGGGTTAGAGAGCTCTATTGTGATTCAATGGATCAATTGTAGTTCTTATTCTTTTTCTTCTTTCCTTTCTCTTGATTTTACTTGAAAGCTTTCGGTCTTCATCCAATTGGGTAGTTATCTTGGAAAAGAAACTATTCATACTTGGATCTCTTCTGAACCTTGGAAGAGGAATGAAGAGATCAAGCTAGAAATGCTTTCTCATGCTGGACCAAATTGGGTTTGGATGGATATGTGACTATAATCCTCTCAATGCTTGATTTGGAAAATGCATGTGGTATAATCAGTGACCATACTTCATCTCTTCTCATGAGCAATTGACCAAGGAATTGGCTATTGAACAAGATTTGAGAGATTGAATTACAAGAAATTGTAATTCAATCACTTAAGATTGCCAAGGAGATCAAAGAGTGCATTGATTGAGGAAGAGATGAGAATGAACTTGATCCGGAGGATTGCAATATCTCTTGATCCCAATGTTCATTTTATTTTTAGTTCTTATATTTACTTTTCTTGTGCCATTTTATTTTTTTGCACTTTATTGCTTTCTTTACTTTTTTGTAAATTTACAATTCCTGCTGCTCATCATCCAAATCTGAACCGTCTAACTAGGATAATCAATTAACCATTGATTGCTTAATCCGTTAATCTCTGTGGGATTTGACCTCACTCTATTGTGGGTTTTACTTGACAACAATTCGGTACACTTGCCGAAGGGAGATTTGTTGAGAGACAAGTTTTCCGTGCATCACCCTTTCATCTTTCTTGAGGTTTCTCTGGCCTTAGGTGCCATAAATGGTTATGGAAAAACAAAAAGCAATGCTTTTACCACACCAAACTTAAAAAGTTTGCTCGTCCTCGAGCAAAAGAAGAAAGAAAGGGTGAGAAGAAGAAGAGATGGAGAAGATGGAAGTGTGTGAATGGTTCGGCCAGGGGGGTTTAGGTGGTTATAATGTGTGAAAAGGAAAGAGTAATGGTTTGAATTTCAGTGGGTGGGTGTAGGTGGGTTGTATGATGATTTTGGAGGAGTAATGGAGGTGATTGGTGGAGGTTATTTTGGGGAAGAGAGTTATGAAAAGGTGTCAAGAAGAGAGAAGAAGTGTTGGGGATCCTGTGGGATCCACAGATCTAGTGGGGCCAAAGACTTAACATCCCTGCTCCAATTAGGCATGTAAAACGCCCTTGCTATGCAATCCTGGCGTTTAACGCCAGACTGCTGCTTGTTTCTGGCGTTAAACGCCCAAATGTAGCCTGTTTCTAGGGTTTAACGCCAGGTAGATGCTTGTTTTTGGCGTTAAACGCCAGCTTGGTGCTTGTTTCTGGCGTTAAACGCCAGACATATGCTTGTTTCTGGCGTTAAACGCCAAAATGCTCCTCCTCCAGAGTGTGCTGTTTTTAATACTGTTTTTCATTCTGTTTTTGATTTTTCAGTAGTTTTTGTGACTCCACATGATCATCAACCTAATAAACACGAAATAATAAAAAACTATAAAATAGATATAATTAAATAACATTGGGTTGCCTCCCAACAAGTGCTTCTTTAATGTCAGTAGCTTGACAGTGAGCTCTCATTGAGCCTCACGGATGTTCAGAGCATTGTTGGGACCTTCCACCACCAAACTTAGAGTTTGAATGTGGGGGTTCAACACCAAACTCAGAGTTTGGTTGTGGCCTCCCAACACCAAACTTAAAGTTTGAATGTGAGGGCTTTGGTTGACTCTGCAGTGAGAGAAGCTTTTCATGCTTCCTCTCCATGGTTACAGAAGAAGATCCTTGAGTCTTAAATACAAGGTAGTCCTCATTCAGTTGAAGGACCAACTCTCCTCTATTCACATCAATCACAGCTCTTGATGTGGCTAGGAAGGGTCTTCCAAGGATGATGGATTCATCCTCATCCTTCCCAGTGTCTAGGATTATGAAATCAGTAGGGATGTAAAGGCCTTCAATCTTTACTAACACGTCCTCTACTAGTCCATAAGCCTGTTTTCTTGAGTTGTCTGTGATGCGGGTGCATCATTGCCTGTTTTTGATAGTTATTTCAGTAGGTTTTAGTTAGTTTTCATACAAATTTGGCCAATAAATGAGTAATAGCATGAAAAATCTCTGCATGAAACAAAATCTCAAGCATAGGTGAATTTTAGTTAATATACATGGTAAATATGATGAAATAGATCACACTAAGTGAAAGTATGATTTTGAGCATTATTAGCACACTTAGTATAGTAAAGTTTATCTTGTATGTTACTTTGATACACTTTGTTTGTTTGATTTCAGACCAAAAGAAGCAGAGAAGAGCCACGTTAGTGGCTACGTTAGCGCCACTAACGTGGCCATTAAAGTGGAAGGAAGGAAAGCTTGGAAAGTTAGAGAGAACGTTAACGCCACTAACGTTAGCGAAGGGTAAGAAGACCCACGTTAGCGACCCCGTTAGCTCCACTAACGTGGGCACTAACGTGGAAGAAAAGAGAAGCCCCAACGTTAGTGAGAAAGTTAATGGCATTAACTTTGAAGAAGGAGCAGCGTTATTGGCAAAAGTGAGTGCCAATAATGCTAGCGAAGCAAAAGAAGACCCACGTTAGCTTCCACGTTAGTTACATTAACGTGGGAACTAATGTGGAAGGAAAGGGAAGCGCCAACGTTAGTTGAAAAAGTGAGTGCCACTAACGTTTGTGAAGCAAAGGAAGACCCACGTTAATGGCCACATTAGTTACACTAACGTGGACATTAACGTGGGCAAAAGTCTCACCTGGCAGCCTGACCATGCCTTCTTCAAACAAGAATAACTTGAGCCACAAAGCTTCAAATGAGGTGATTCCAATGGCATTGGAATTTCCAGATATTTCCAAGCATATATGGCACTACATGGTGGACACTGAATTTGAGGGAGAAAATCTACCCCGAAAGTGCAAAGATGAACATGGTATCAACCTGTATTAAGGCCAGCTGACCTCTTCACCTTCCAAGAAGTGTAACTCGAGCTGTAGAGCTCCAAATGATGCGCTTTTAAAGGCGTTGGAAAGTAGACATCCAGGGATTTTCAACAATATATAATAGTATGGGGTAGACATTAAGTTTGAGCTCCAAAACATGGCAATATTAAGCCCCTGATCGCTAACGTTATTGTGACTCGCTTTTTCCAGTAACGCTAGCGATTATGCCAGCGACCTTGTCCACTTCAAAGGAGCATAACTTGAGTTACAGAAGTCCAATTGAGGTGATTCTAGTTGCGTTAGAAAGCTAACATTCAGAGATTTCCAATGATATATAATAATCTATAGTAGGTATGAAATTGGAGCACAAACCAGAGGCATATTTTAAGCCCCAAAAATACCAACTGGGTAGCAAGTTTGACGTTAGCCACACTAACTTCAGCACTAACGCCACACTTGTAGCGTTAGTGTGGCTAACGGAAGCAATAAAGCCAAGTCACCCTGGACCTCAATTTGATTCACTTCTCTAGTCTACTTCAAAGCTCAAGCAAGCAAGCCCACAATTGTCAACCAATCAAGGCCACAAGAAGCATCTAGAATTGTTAATTTTTATTTCATTGTAATTTGCTTTTAATTTCATTTCATTTTGTAATTTAGGAGAGCCTATATAAAGGCCTTAGTTTTTACATTCAATTCATTCAGAAAATTCTGGAACGGAGAATTGAAGGAAGGGGGAGAGAGTGAAGACCAATTCGAACTTCTGTGAATTGGCACACTCCAAGGGGAGTGGGTCTTCGGACCCCTCCCCTCCTACACTCTTCTTCCTTTTCTCTTCTTTTCTTCTTTAGGAGTAGTTTCATTTTCTTTGTACTTTTCATTTATGAATTTTGAAGTTTCAATTTTAGTTTCAATCTTCATCTTTACTTTTCTGCACTTTCTTTCTTTTCTATTTTTGTAGAGCAATGATCAACTAACTCTTTTCATTGGGTTAAAGAGCTCTATTGTGATTCAATGGATCAATTGTATTTCTTATTCTTCTTTTTCTTTCTTTTCTCTTGATTTTACTAGAGAGCTTTCGATCTTCATCCAATTGGGTAATTGTCTCGGAAGAGAAATTGCTCATACTTGGATTTCCTCTGAACCTTGGAAGAGGAATGAGGAAATCATGCTAGAATTACTCTCTCACATTGGATTAGGTTGGGGGTTGGATGGATATTGTGACATTTAATCCTACCAATACTTTGATCTATGAATGTGTGTAGTATAATCAGTGACCAAACTTCATCTCTTCCCATGAGCAATTAAATCAAGGAATTGAGAAATTGTTCAAGCTTAGAGAGATTGGATTGCCAAGGAATTGGGATCCAATCACTTAAGATTGCCAAGGAGATTAATGAATGCATTGATTGAGTAAGAGATGAGAATGAACTTGATCCAGAGGATTGCAATATCTCTTGATCCCAATGTTCATTTTATTTTTAGTTCTTACATTTACTTTTCTTGCCATTTTACTTTTATGCACTTTATTGCTTTCTTTACTTTTATGCCATTTACATTTCCTTGTTACTTATCACTCCAATATGATTCGTATAACTAGGATAATTAATCAACTATTGATTGCTTAATCCGTTAATCTATGTGGGATTCGACCTCACTCTTTTGTGAGTTATTACTTGACGACAATTCGGTATACTTGCCGAAGGGAAATTGTTGAGAGACAAGTTCCCGTGCATCAGTCTGCCATCTCTAATGAGATTCTAGCAGCTTGCACCTCAAAGATCCCAAGTTTTTCCATTACAGAGAGTGGCATTAAGTTTATTCCTGACCCCAGGTCACACAGAGCCTTCTCAAAGGTCATGGTGCCTATGTTACAGGGAATTAGGAATTTACCAGGATCCTGTTTCTTTTGAGGTAATTTCTGCCTATCCAATGCATTCAGTTCATTGGTGAGCAAGGGAGGTTCATCTTCCCAAGTCTCATTACCAAATAATTTGGCATTCAGCTTCAAGATTGCACCAAGGTACTTAGCAACTTGCTCTTCAGTGACGTCTTCATTCTCTTCAGAAGAAGAATACTCATCAGAGCTCATGAAGGGCAGAAGGAGGTTCAATGGAATCTCTATGGTCTCTAGATGAGCCTCAGATTCCTTTGGTTTCTCAAAGGAAAACTCTTTATTGATCACTGAACGTCCTAGGAGGTCTTCCTCACTAGGATTCACGTCCTCCTCCTCCCTTGCAGGTTCGGCCATGATGGTCAAATCAATAGCCTTGCACTCTCTCTTTGAATTTTCTTCTGTATTGCTTGGGAGAGTACTAGGAGGAGTTTCAGTGGCCCTTTTACTCAGCTGGCCAACTTGTGCCTCCAAATTTCTAATGGAGGACCTTGTTTCATTCATGAAACTTAGAGTGGCCTTAGATAGATCAGAGACTATATTTGCTAAGCTAGATGGATTCTGCTCAGAATTCTCTGTCTGTTGCTGAGTGGATGATGGAAAAGGCTTGCTATTACTAAACCTGTTTCTTCCACCATTATTAAAGCCTTGTTGAGGCTTTTATTGATCCTTCCATGAGAAATTTGGATGATTTCTTCATGAGGGATTATAGGTGTTTCCATAGGGTTCACCCATGTAATTCACCTCTGCTATTGCAGGGTTCTCAGGATCATAAGCTTCTTCTTCAGAAGATGCCTCTATAGTACTGTTGGATGATTCCTTCAATCCATTCAGACTCTGAGAGATCATATTGACTTGCTGAGTCAATATTTTGTTCTGAGCCAATATGGCATTCAGAGTATCAATTTCAAGAACTCCCTTCTTCTGAGGCATCCCATTACTCACAGGATTCCTTTCAGAAGTGTACATGAACTGGTTATTTGCAACCATGTCAATCAGTTTCTGAGCTTCTGCAGGCATTTTCTTTAGGTGAATGGATCCACCTGCAGAATGGTCCAATGACATCTTTGATAACTCAAACAGACCATCATAGAATATATCCAGGATGGTGCATTCTGAAAGCATGTCAGAAGGACACTTTTTGGTCAGTTGCTTGTATCTCTCCCAAGCTTCATAAAGGGATTCACCGTCCTTCTGTCTGAAGGTTTGAACATCCACTCTAAGCTTACTAAACTTTTGAGGAGGAAAGAACTTGGCTAAGAAAGCCGTGACCAACTTATCCCAAGAGTTCAGGCTATCTTTAGGTTGAGAGTCTAAACATATTCTAGCTCTGTCTCTTACAACAAATGGGAAAAGCATAAGCCTGTAGACCTCGGGATCAACCCCATTGGTCTTAACAGTATCACAGATCTGTAAGAATTCAATTAAGAACTGAAAAGGATCTTCTGATGGAAGTCCATGAAACTTGCAGTTCTGTTGCATCAGAGAAACTAATTGAGGTTTAAGCTCAAAATTGTTTGCTCCAATGGTAGGGATTGAGATGCTTCTTCCATGTAAATTGGAATTTGGTGCAGTAAAGTCACCAAGCATCTTCCTTGCATTGTTATTATTTTCGGCCATGTCTCCTTCTTTTTCAAAAATTTCTGTCAGATTTTCTCCAGAGAGTTGTGCTTTAGCTTCCCTTAGCTTCCTCTTCAGAATCCTTTCAGGTTCCGGATCAGCTTCAATAAGAATGTTCTTATCCTTGCTCCTGCTCATGTGAAAAAGAAGAGAACACAAAGGAAAATATGGAATCCTCTATGTCACAATATAGAGATTCCTTATATAAGTATAAAAAGAGAAGAGTAGCAAAAAGAAAAAGATAAGAATCCAAACACAGGAGAGAGGAATTTTCGAAAATAATTGAAAAGAAAAGAAAAATATTTTTGTTTTTTATTTAGAATTACAATTAAAATTAAAAAATTTAAAAAAAATGAAATTAAATTAAAAGTTAAAACAATTAGTTAATTAAAAAGGATTTTTGAAAAAAAGGAAGGTGATTTTCGAAAATTAGAGAGAGAAAAGTAGTTAGGTAGTTTTGAAAAAGATAAGAATCAAACAAAAAGATAAGATTAATTGAAAAAGATTTGAAAATCAATTTTTGAGAAGGTGAGAAGTTAGACAAGATTTTGAAATTGAATTTGAAAAAGATGTGATTAAAACTTATTTTGAAAAAGATTTGAAAAAAAAAATTAAAAAGATTTGATTTTGAAAATTAAAGTTGATTACTTGACTAACAACAAACAAAAAGATATGATTTAAAATTTAAAGATTGAACCTTTCTTACTAGGCAAGTAACAAACTTAAAAATTTTTTGAATCAATCACATTAATTGTTAGTACTAATTTCGAAAATATGAAATGGAAATAAGAAAAAGATTTTGAAAATCAAAATTTAAAATTTTGGAAAATATGAAAGAAAAATGAAAAAGATTTGATTTTTGAAAAAGATTTGAAAAAGATAGAATTTTTAAATTGAAAATTTGATTTGACACATAAGAAACAACTAAATTTAAAAATTGTTGAAAAAATCAACTCAAATTTTTGAATTTTATGAAAAGAAAAAATGAAAGATATTTTTTTGATTTTTGAATTTTTAATGATGGAAGAGAAAAACATCAAAAAGACTCAATGCATGAAAATTTTGGATTAAAACAAATGATGCATGCAAGAACACTATGAATGTCAAGATGAACACCAAGAACACTTTGAATGTCAAGATGAACACCAAGAACTTATTTTTGAAAATTATTAAGAAAAGAAAAACATGTAAGACACCAAACTTAGAAATTTTCAATGTTGAGACATTAATAATTAAAAAATGCATATGAGAAACAAGAAAAGACACTAAACAAGAAAAATTTAAAGATCAAACAAAGAAATTCATCAAGAACAACTTGAAGATCATGAAGAACAAATGCATGAGTTTTCGAAAAATGCACAAATTTTAAAAACATGCAATTGACACCAAAATTAAAATTTGACACAAGACTCAAACAAGAAACATCAAATTTTTTGTTTTTATGATTTTATTAAATTTTTTTTTGTATTTTTTTCAAAAATTATTTTGGGAAGAACGAAAAAGAAGAAAAGAACTTTTTTTTTGTATTTTTTGAAAATAAGAAATAAAAAGCTTAAAATTAAAATAAAATTACCTAATATGAGCAACAAGATGAACCGTCAGTTGTCCAAACTCAAACAATCCCCGGCAACGGCGCCAAAAACTTGGTGCACGAAATTGTGATCATCAACAATGGCGCCAAAGACTTGGTGCTCTCAAACGTGAATCACACTTTGTCACAACTTCGCACAACTAACCAGCAAGTGCACTGGATCGTCCAAGTGATAAACCTTATGTGAGTAAGGGTCGATCCCACGGAGATTGTCAGCCTGACGCAAGCTATGGTCACCATGTAAATCTCAGTCAGGCAGATTCAAATGGTTTTAGAGATTTGATAATTAAAAGATAGATAAAATGTAAAATAAAGATAGAGATACTTATGTAATTCATTGGTGAGAATTTCAGATAAGCGTATAGAGATGCTTTTGTTCCTCCTGAACCTCTGCTTTTCTGTTGTCTTCATCCAATCATTCCTACTCCCTTCCATGGCAAGCTTTATATTGGGCATCACCGTTGTCAATGGCTACATCCCGTCCTCTCTGTGAAAATGGTCCAATGCGCTGTCACTGTATGGCTAATCATCTGTCGGTTCTCGATCATACTAGAATAGGATTTACTATCCTTTTGCGTCTGTCACTATGCCCAGCACTTGCGAGTTTGAAGCTCGTCACAGCCATCCCTTCCCAGATCCTACTTGGAATACCACAGACAAGGTTTAGACTTTTCGGATCTCAAGAATGGCCATCCATGGGTTCTAACTTATACCATGAAGACTCTAATATCTCGGACTCAGTCCTCTGTATTAGATATCTAAGAGATACTCATTCTAGCTTGTTTGCATGTAGAACGGAAGTGTTTGTCAGGCACACATTCGTAAGTGAGAATGATGATGAGCGTCACATAATCATCACATTCATCATGTTCTTGGGTGCGAATGAACATCTTAGAATAGGAATAATCTTGAATTGAATAGAAAAACAATAGTACTTTGCATTAATTCATGAGGAACAGCAGCGCTCCACACCTTAATCTATGGTGTGTAGAAACTCTACCGTTGAAAATACATAAGAACAAGATCCAGGTATGGCCGAACGGCCAGCCCCCTGAAAATGATCAAAGGATCAAAATATAATCCAATGATTCCTAAATACAATAGTAAGAAGTTCTATTTATACTAAACTAGTTACTAGGTTTACAGAAATTAGTAAATGATGCAGAAATCCACTTCTGGGGCCCACTTGGTGTGTGCTTGGGCTGAGCATTGAGCTTTACACATGTAGAGGCTTCTCTTGGAGTTGAACGCTAGTTTGTAACCTGTTTTTGGCATTTAACCCCACTTTGCAACCTGTTTCTGGTGTTTAACTCCAGAATGCAACATGGAACTTGCGTTGAACGCCAGTTTACATCGTCTAAACTCGGGCAAAGTATGGAGTATTATATATTGCTAGAAAACCCTGGATGTCTACTTTCCAACGCAATTGAGAGCGCGCTATTTGGAGTTCTGTAACTCCAGAAAATCCATTTTGAGTGCAGGTAGGTTAGAATCCAACATCATCTGCAGTCCTTCCTCAACCTCTGAATCTAATTTTTGCTCAAGTCCCTCAATTTCAGCCAGAAAATACCTGAAATCATAGAAAAATAAACAAACTCATAGTAAAGTCCAAAAATGTGATTTTTATTTAAAAACTAATAAAAATATACTAAAAACTAACTAAATTATACTAAAAACTATGTAAAAACAATGCCAAAAAGTGTATAAATTATCCGTTCATCAGTTACCAAAAAACCAAAGACAAAGCAACGAAAAAGTGAAGAAACTGTAAATGGAACCAACCCGGAAAAAAAGCGGAAAGCTTCAGAAGAGTTGAAGATGGAAAGACGGAATCGCCGGCAAAATTGCTGAGTGAAGACGCAACACAAGAAAAGGCAAAATGTAGGTGAAAAACTTGTAGCGAGAGAACGGAGGGAGAAGTTACAAAGAAAAATGAAGGAGAGAAACCGTTTCTGATTGCAAAATTCAAAATAAAAGCCAAGGGAAACGGGGCACTTAATACCAATTAATGAAGGTATTAAACCCTCGCACGTTCCCAAGAATAAAGCGCTGATATAAAAAGCACGCGCTTTTAGAGGAAAATGTTCCACATTCAAAAAAAGGTTCTACAAAGAAAGGAATCGACAGAATGCTCGAGTTCGGCTTCACTAGAGAAAGATCGAAGTCAAAGATTCGACCTCAAAGCAGAAAGACCGAGCTCAAGCAGGGGCACTGTTCATACCCTGGGTCGAGCTATTAGATCCGGGATGTTCAGTAATAAAGCGACCGACCTCTTCAGGTCAGGCTATCCGACCTCTTCTCAAAGAGGTCGGTCGAATCGACAGGAAAGCCCAGTAAGGGGCCCAAATAGAGGAACACGACCCAAATCCAAAGGCAGTCCAAGCCTATAGAGAAAAGGGTGGTTCCCTTAAAAGATAAGCTGACCTCAACTCAAAGATAAGATAAGATAAGATAACTAACTTATCTTATCTAAAAAGGTCACTCTACACCATTATAAATACACTGGAGCACCCAGGTATAACTCATACTCTGATTCTACTAAAAAACCTGTTTAATACCCATGCTAACTTAAGCATCGGAGTCTCTTGCAGGTATCCCCCACCCTCCGGTGACCAAGGATCAGCAGTGCAGCCAGTCCAACAAGTCGGACACGACAGCTCCGGCCGCCACCCACCAGCTGGACACGTCATCTCCGACCAGTGCAGAAGATCTCGTCTGAGATCGACCTACAGTTTCAGGTAACCCTCGGAACAGTAATTATAAAGGTTGACTTTAAGTTGAAATTGTGCTTGATATGGATAATTGATGTTGTATACTGAATATTGAGAAATTGGAAGTATTAGGTTGGAATTTGATGAAAATGAAAAATTAGTAAGATGATGAATGTGTATTGTGTATTGTTGAATTTGAAATATGAGATAAGAGTGGCTTGATGCTGATTGGCTAGGGTTTCGTTGATTTTAAAAAAGGGTTGGAATTGGTTTGTTTTGAAAGTGGAAGCTTTGTAAAGTTTTACAAAAACCATGTTTTAGGCCGAATTTGGCGAAGCATAACTTGATCTCCGAACCTTTAATTTATGTCAATCTTATCTAGAAATAATATTTGGTCTGAGATATTTATGTCATTCAAAAAACAGAGGAAAAATGTTTTAAAATGAGGAAGTTATGCTTGATTAAAGTTTGGTGTGCAAACTAAAAATTTTGGGCTTAGCAGCTTTTTGGAGTTGTGATACATGTGCATCATTGCCCATTTTTATTTATTATTTTTGTAGATTTTAGTTAAGTTTCCATATAAATTTTGTTAATAAATAAGTAATAGCATGAAAAATCACTGCATGAAATAAAATCTTAAGCATAAGTGAAATTGTAGGAATATACAAGGAAAATGTGATGAAATAGATAATACTAACTGAAGTTGTGATTATGAGCATTATTAGCACACTTAGTATACTATGATCATCTTGTATATTACTTTGATGCACTTGTTTGTTTGATGTTAGGCAAAGCAGAAGCAGAGAAAAGCAAGGAGGTGGTGGCATTAGTGGCAACGTTAGCACACTAACGCCAGGGATAACGTTGATCAAGGATGAATTGTGGCATTAGTGGCAAAGTTAGCACACTAACGCCAGCACTAACATGATTTCCAACGTTGCAAACGCCAACGTTGCCACACTAACGTCTTCGACAAATGCATGGAAAAATCGGCGGCGACGTGTACGCGAGGGGCGATGCGTACGTGTGAGAAGAGCGTTAACGCGCTAACGCTATGTCACTAACGCCAACGATGAAGGTTACGCATACGCATGGGCGACGTGTACGTGTAACATGGCCAAAAACAGTGATGACACGTACACGTGGGCAACGCGTACACATGACTGGGAAAGCGTTAGTGACAACGTTAGCATGTTAACGCTAGTATTAATGCCAGAAAGGACCTGGGAGCATTTTCTTAGCGTTAGCAACGCCAATAACGCCCCCGATAACGTCAATCCACCCCTGGAGCGTGCATTCAATTTTCAAGCAAGGAGAGCCCATTAATATCACTCAATCAAAGGCACAAGAAGCATCTAGAATAGGAATTTTCATTTAATTGTAATGTACTTTTCATTTCAATTTGTATTCTAGAAAAGCCTATATAGACATTGGTTTTCACAGAGAAAGGGGGCATTGAGAGAGTGAAGACCAATTCGAAATTCTGTGAATTGGCACACTCCATTGGGAGTGGGTCTTCAGACCCCTTCCTTCATACACTCTTCTTCTTTTCCAATTCGTTTCTTACTTGGTAATAGTTTTGTTATCAATCTTTGATTTTCATTTATGAATCTTTAACGTCCATTTTAGTTATGAATCTTTAATCCTCAATTTTATTTTCATGCACTTTAATTTTCTTTTGAGTTTTTTTAGAGCAATGATCAACTAACCCCCACTCATTTGGGAAAGGAGCTCTGTTTCAATTTTGATTGAATTGATGTTTATTTCTTCTTCATTCTATCTTCATACTTGGATATCTAATAGAACCCTTGCAAGATAGTTTTGTTCTTCAAATATCCTTGGATCCATTAGAATCCTATTGTAAGCCTCGGAAGAGGGATCATAGGGTTCAGTTTGAGCCCTCTTGGCATAATGAAGTTGATCTTAATTTAGAGATTGGTATGTGACATGTAACCACTCTAATATTGGGGTCTTTGGATTTATCTAGTGTGAGATTAGAAATCAATCCGCTTGTTGTAGCTAAGGGAAAGCTTTTGTGCTTCATAGATTCATTCACTACTGAAAGGGGGTTTGGATCTACTTGAATCTCTATGTGAGCCTTGGAAAAGGGATCATAGGATTCAGTTTCAAGCTTCATCCTCATAACTATTTTGATAAACACATTCTTAGTTGGTACATGACATATAACCTCTTTGAATTGAGATCCTAAGGGTTGTGTGGCTCATGGATTAGAAATTTGACTTTAACCTCTTCTCATGAACAATTAGATCAAGGAATTAGCAATGGATTGTGTTAAGAGAAATTGGGTTGCCAAGGAATCAAAACTCAATTATTTACAATCCGCCATAGATCTACTTCATATGATTGAGAAGGAGTGAGACCCATTGATTCAAAAGGAATCAACATCTCCAATCCCTTATGTTTTCTATCTTTAATTTTTGTCATTTACTTTCTTGTCATTTATTTCCTTGTACTTTTATTTCTTGCACTTTCTATTCCTTGCAATTTACTTTCTAGCACTTTATTTTTCTTGCACTTTACATTTCTGACATCTACTTTCCTTGCTCTTTATTGCTTTCTTTTAATTTCAAGTCATTTACATTTCTTGTCTAATCATCATTGATAAACCCATATTTCATGAGTTCTTTTGTGCTTAATTAGAGTGATTTATTCAACTCTTCACCTACTTATTCACATTAATTGCATGGTTTTACCTTCCCTTCCTTATTATATCATATTGTGAAAAACATGTTTCCTAAGCTTTAAAAATTAATTATTTTAATTACCTTTATTTCCATTCGATGCCGTGATTAGTGTGTTGAGTAGTTTCAGATTTTCTATGGCAGAATAACTTAAAGGATGGAAAAGGAAACATACAAAATGGAAGGAGAAAGCAAAACGGAGCTTTGAAGGAAACTGGTATTCAAGCGATCGCATGGATGACGCGATCGCGTGTCAAGCACGAATCAGCAGTGACGCGGCCGCATGACTGACGCGACCGCGCGCCTTAAGCAGAACGCACATGACGCGGTCGCATGACTGACGCGACCACGTGGAAAGGAAAAGCTCCAAATGACGCGACGGCGTGACCCACGCGGACGCGTGACAGAGGTCACACACCAGAAATTACAGAATATGCCCCCAGCGAATTCTGAAGCCCTTTTTGGCCCAGATCCAAGTACAGACAGCATAGACCAGAGGTTATAAAGTTTGGGAATGCATCCATTCAAAGAGAGCTCGCATAATTTTAGTTTTCAATGATTTAGATTTAGTTGAGAGGGAGATCTTCTCTCTCTCTCTTTTAGGATTTAAGATTTCTTCATGTTTTAAGAGTAACTCTGGATCCCAGGTTTAATGTTCTTTTATTTTAGTTTTAATTTTATTTATTTATTCCAACATTTGAATTGATTATTATAATTTGATTTACGAATTATTCCATGTTACAGACAGTTATTTGAATTAATGATAATTGAGGTATTTTCAGTTTATGATTGTTCTCTTTGATTTAAGTCACCATTGCTTCCTATCTAAGGATATTTTTATTATTCCAGCAATTTTACTTTTTTCCCTTTTGGTTCTGGTTAAGAATTTAGTAACTCAACAGTTATTAAACTCAACATAATTGATAATCATTATCTTGCTAATTGAGCTGAACTTAAGCAATCCCAACCTTTTCTTAGGAAATAAATAGGATTCAAAGGTCAATTTAATTAGTCCCCTGACTTTCCTTTGCCCTAGTAAAGGTTGACCAAGTGGAGTTTAGATTCAACTTTCATTATAGTTGAGAGAGATAACTACGTTGGACCTCCGACTTCTCTTACCTTGCCAAAAGTTTGCTTTACAGTATTTATTTATTTTAATTGCCATTTACTTTACTTGTCATTTAAATTACTTGCTTCTCATCTTCTAAACCCCGATTACAACCTTTATAGCAAATAATAAGAACACACTTCATCGCAGTTCCTTAAGAAGACGACCCGAGGTTTGAATACTCGGTTAACAATTTCTAAAGGGGTTTGTTACTTGTGACACCCAAAACGTTTGTACGAAGGGATTTTTGTTGGTTTAGAGACTATATCTACAACGCGACTATTTTTATGACATTCTTTACTAGCAAAAATCCTAACGACAAAATGGCGCCGTTGCCGGGGAACTGCTAACGTGTGCCTTATTATTGGTTATTGTAAATATTTTTCTTTTTCTTGTTTATTTATTTTTGTTTTTCCTTTTTATCTTTATTTGCTATTATGAACTCTCACCCCTCTCGCTTTGAGTTTGGTTCTAATATTGTTAAAGGAAATAGAAGTTACAGCAGGAATGTGCATCATGGTCAGACCAATCAAGGATGGATGGAGCCAAGAGGATCTAATCAACCCTTTAGGCAGCAGCACCCTCCGAGATATCCTGGACAAAGACCATTCTACAATGCATACCCAGCTGAAAGATATGGTGGACAACCTTGTAACTACCAACAAGTCCCACCCCGTGCATATGAACCATCCTTTCAACATAACCTCGAACCACCACACTCACAAGCTTCTCTTCACCATTCTCCCTCATATGATCCTTCCTTACCCCAATACCAATCCAATCGTTCCCAATCATCACCACTTTCCTTTGTATGATGTCCAAGTCCGGCAAACCGCGAAGCAGAGGATCGCCTAAAAGAAACAGTAATTAGATTTCAAACAACCATTCAACAACTGGAGCAAGCACTAATTCAATGGGCCACTAGGCGCTCAAATATACAAGGATCAACCACAGCTCCATGTGGACAGCCCAATGAAGAGCGTAGCATGAAAGAAATACTAGAGACTCCAGTGGACAAGACAGAGAATGAATTCGTACTAGAACAAGTGGAAGAAGCTGTCATTGTTCAAGAAGAAGAGTTGGTTGAAGATCTAGGAGATGCTGAACTTCCTTGGGAATCCAGAATTGAGGAAAACTCCGTCCAAGATGCTACAGTTGATGCTAAGGAGGATACCGTACAATCTCCAAGGCAAGTCGTTTACGAAGAATCAGACGGAATAATCCAAGAAGCAAATTTTCTTGATGATGATAGTCACAAGTCTAGTTCTCCTAGTGATGAACTTGCGTCCGCAAGTGAATTCTCTGAGATCGACGAATTTTCCCCAAGTGAATATGAAGATGATGCGGAGGTAGATTTCTTTCAACCTCCAATCTTTGACTCAAGTGATGAGGAAGATATAGAAGACTTTGACCAGGATACAGATACAATTGAAGATCTTTGCAAGGAAGTGGAAGAATTCACAGAAGAGCACAAGGAAACGGAACTTGCAGAACCACCAAAAACACCTATCCCAAGGCCATTACCACCTAATACAAGCTTCAAGTGGGTACAATCCTTAACTTATAATTTTACTTATTCACTTGAATATGGTTTGCTTGAAACAGATGGCCAACTTAGAGCTCTCTGCGGCTTTAAGAGTAAAAGGGATTTGGCTCGTACTCAGAGCTGGTGCACCAGGTTCAATAAGGTTCCACGCTTCACCTCGAAGTACACGGATTGGTATAATGCTCAATTGCATGGATCGCGGAGAACGTTTGGTCACCACGGTGAGATTCTACTTTTTAACCCACCCGAATGGAAACTTACAAATCAAAATGGAGGCGGATCTAAAAACACAGCTTGGGATCATGGATTATATTCTGACATTCGTCATCCCGGGAGGCTGAATATCTGTTTGAAGCTGCTCAGAAGCTTTACATGCCTAGTTTGGGACCCCGGAGGCTATTGGCATTCCAAGCACTGGTGGAAATTTTTGGACGAATTTAAACATAAGCCACCATAACAGAATACTCTTCCAATGTCCAACTTAAGGACTTTAACTAAAAGTGCTAGGTGGGAGACAACCCACCATGGTATGGTCGCTTCTTTCTCAATCTATTTCTTGTTTATTGTTTTCAATTTACCCTTTTTTTATTTTAACATTAACCTGGAATCATGCATAGCATTCATGTTAATCACTGCATCCTACATTTTTTAGTTAAAAAAAAAGGGTTGCACGACGCGACCGCATGCCCCATGCGATCGCATCATATCGCGAAAAACACCACCCATGCGACCGCGTGACTCACGCGGCCACGTGATATATATATCGGCGTAAGGATCCAATGAACAGAAAGTTGGGCTGGAATCGTGCGGCTCTTGTGCGTTTCGCACAAATTAGCCCATGCGATCGCATGCCCCATGCAATCGCGTCACTTACCCAATACTAATCCCACGCGACCACGTGAGCGACGCGATCGCGTCGCATGGATTGCATACCACCCCAAAAGGAGACAAAGAGTTGCGCTGAAATGGCGCTGGAGTCGTGCGTTTAGCACGAATTCCAGCGACACGATCGCGTGACCCACGCGATCGCGTCCCCCCCATTTTCACCCCAACCACGCGACCCCGTGCCCCACGCGGCCGCGTGGATTCGAAAATATAACCCCCAGCCCTGCGAACCCTATTAGTCGCGCAGCCACCCCTTCACCCCCAACCCTCTTCTCCTTCTCTGTTCTCTTCCCCCAGCCACCGCCGGCCAGTCACCACGCCACCACCCCGACGCCGTCGCCGCCCAGACGCCGCCGCCGTACCACCCCCTCCCCTTCTCTCTTTTTCCTTCTTCCTCTCTCCTCCCCTCTCCACCACAGCCACCTCCGTGAGCACTGCCCAGCCACCGCCGGCCATCCAACCGCCCCCCCTCTCCGCCACCCACCCCCTTCAGCCAGCAACAACCACCGCCCCCCTTCCCCTATCCTCTTCCTCTCTCACTAACCCTAATACCTCCCTCCGCCACTGCCCCCTCAGTCACCACCGCGACGCCGTGCACCACCACCGCGCCGAACGCCGCCGTAGCCACCTTCTTCCCTGTTCCACCCCTTCCGCTTACCAGGTTCCGCAACACGTAACCATTTTTATCCGTTCGTCACTTTTCTGTTGTTTTTTATTCCGTTTATGTTCTTGATTACGATAGCTAGACTTGCATGTTGTAGTGAATTTTTAGGTTGTTAGGTAGCTTAGGCTGTGGTTAGTGGATCTAGGTCTGTTTACTTGCACTGTTCTTACTTCTATTTTATCCTATGTGCAAATCTGTTGCTGCTATAATCATGATTCATATGCTGCTTTCTTGTATGTTGCTGCTGTTTACATTGAGTTTTTATGTTTATTTTATATCTATGTACATGCAGCTTGATTTTTTTTTAATTCATATGAACTGATATGATTACTGTTTATTTTCCGGGACAATCCAATTTTAGCCGAAATGCTGCCCAAATTTTTTTGAAAATTGTTTTCATTCTTGTTTTGGTTTGGCAACTCTGTTTTACACTGCTTCCCCCAAACCATTTCATGAATGCTAGGGCCATTTTCTTATCCTCTTTGATTTCCTGGTTTATAACCTGCATTTGTGAGTCACTGATTCCAATTTCTGATTTCTTTCTTTCTATTCGAATCAGCATCACCCTGTTTTCTTTATTCGATTATGAGTACTTCTATTCTTACCTGTGAATCCTTGTTATATGGAATTTTTTTTCTATGTCACTTACTTTCCTAACTCACTAATTTTAATTTACTAATTTCTTTTTACCATACTAACCCTCTTGATCTTTTTTCTGATCACTTTCACTTCCTCTAACTTTCTCACTATGGCATATTGATTTTTTTCTTTCCATTTAACTTTCATTCAATCACATTTCAATTACTCATTTTCCTTATTTTATTTCTCCCTTACCGCTTTGAGTTTTCTTTGTTTAAATTGCCTATTTGCTTTCCTATTTTATCCATTTCCTGGTTTTCTGTTTTTCAGGATGTCTGCCTCACAAAGGAAAGGCAAAGGCAAGGCTACTGGCAAGCGCAAGAGAGGAGATTCTTCCCAGTCTATCATTGCTCTAATGCACGATTCCTCATGGTGGGAGAAGAACTTCACACAGCAAGAAAAAGCTAACCAGCTGCTCCCTTCGACTGATCCTATAAAATTTGCAAACCGGTACTGTGAGCTGAAGTACCCGACTCTTGCAAACTCCAGAAGTCTATACCTGGAACGTACCTTGAAGATTCCAGAAGCCCTCTAGCAATACACCACTGAGCAAATCAAGCAAAGAGGCTGGTTCTTTCTGGAGAGACCACTGACAGAGGTCAATGGATCTTGTGTCCGGGAATTCTATTGCAACTACTACCTTACTACCCTAGATGCAGTGAACCTGAGGGGAAAGCAAATTCTGGTCACTGAGGAGGCCATAGAGACCATTCTCCAGCTCCTAGCCAAGTCCGATCAGCCAGATGGTTATGCACAGGCTGAGGAGGACATGGGCCAGATGCGGTTTGATTGGGATGCTGTGAAGGCACGGATAGCTCTCGACCCTGCTGTTCCTTGGGAGATGGGTCAGGACACCACTATGCCTAGAGGGATCAAGAGAGTGTACTTGAATGATGAGGCTCGGCTATGGCATCAGATCTTGAGCAACTATGTGATGCCAAGTACTCATGAGACTGAGATCCCGGTTGCCATGATCACCCTCCTCTGGTGTGTGCTGGAGGGTAAGGACCTGTACTTGCCTCGTTTTATCCGGCATTATATGGCCAGGGTCCACGTCTGAGGCACCCTCCCCTTTCCTTATCTGGTTACACGGCTAGGCCGTCAGGCTGATGTGCCTTGGGAGGATGCCGATGAGTGACCACCAGCAGCGGACTGCAGGAAGATCATCCCTCACAGCAGGAACTTCCTTGCTTTGGGCTACAGACCACCACCTGTCGCTGCTACTGATGAGACAGCCCCTCCGTCTGCTGGACCCTCTTCATCCACAGTTGCCCCAGCTGCCCCTGCTGCCACCACTGCACCTCCACCCGCCTCTGAGCCGGTTTATTGCCTCGTGCACTGTCTATTCCACCAGCTTGATCAGATGGAGCGCCGTAACAGGCGCCGGTATGAGAGATTAGAGCGCTGCAGCAGGCGACGCTATTCCCATCTGAAGCTGATGATCAGACAGGGCGCTGACATCCCCTCCGAGCCCGACACACCATCGGAGCCATCAGAGGAGGAGGAGGATGACCACGAGGAGGAGCCAAATTCGAAGGCGGAGACTCATCAGCAGGCAGGCACAGAGCACGCTACACCACAGCAGAAGGCCCCACATCAGCTTGAGGCTGTGGATCTCGAGATCCCGATCCAGTCAGCACCCCCTCTACAGCAGCCAGACTCTCAGCCCACCACCGCCACAGAGACCCTAGCTACCATCCCTACCAGTGATGACACTCCTTCACACCTGGCTTGATTGAGCATTGGGGACAATGCTTCATTTTAAGTGTGGGGAGGTCGCCATCTCTGGCGTTTATTTTGGTGAACTACTACATACTTTTTCTTTTATTTTGGATATTTTTCTGTATTTTTCTCTTTTTCTTTCATTGTTATTTTCTGAGTACTTATACATTGCTACTTGTGTATTTTACTCTATTTTCTGCATTTTGCATTTTTTGTTCATATTTTAGTTATTTAGTTCATTTCAGTTATTAAGTTTAGTTTGCAATTCTAACTTATTAGAGGATCAATTAATATAGTTTACCCTTTTTACATAAGATAGCTTAGTTATAGCTTAGTTTAAATTGACAAATATAAAAAAAAAGAGTAAGCTAGGAACTTGAATATAATAGATTTAGATCCATAAAACCTTGTATATATAGCATTACATGTAGTTAAACTGACAACATTTCATCAAGAAGAAACATTAAAACTTCAAAGGCTACCCTAAATTACTTTTTAAGAGAATAATGAGAATTTTTAACTAAAAATGCATGACATACATAAGTGATAAATGATTTTTCAGCTAGAGAACACATAGCCGGTGAGTTTTGAGCTTAACTGTATGGTTACATTCAAACCATAATTTTTATTTCTGTGTGTTCCAACCTTCTTTCTTATTCTGGTGTTCTTTACTTTGTTTTAGTCTATATGTCCGATTATAGAATATAGGTACATCTCAAAATAATGATTGAGGCCATCATTTGATTTTAGCTCACTTATCCCAAATTAGCCTACCTTTTACATCACCTTTGTTAACCCCCTTTGAGCTTTTTAAAACCCCCTTATTCTATTTTAGCCAAATTACTAGCCTTAAGCAGAAAAACAAAAGAAAATCCCAAGTGAATCCTTGGTTAGCTTAAGATAGAAAATTATAAATAGAGTAAAATGTGGGAAACTTATTGGGAACATAGTTGATAAAGACAAAAGGTAGAAAAAAATTAAAAAGAATAAAGCAACTCAAAATTTTGGGAAGCAGGCTCATGAAAATTCAAATTAATTACCATGTGTATTCAAAAAAAAAAAAGTTAGTTTTCAAGCATGTAAATAAGGGGATACAAAAAAAAAAGAACTCCCCGATGCAAAATAAAAAGCAATGCACATGGGATAAAAACAAGAATTCAAATATGAGCATGTGACATCAAAAGTGAGAAAATAGGGAAAATAGGTAAAGAAGCATTGTTTTACTAAGTATGTATGTTAGGTGACATCTTAGTCTAATTAAGGATTCACTTATTAGCTCACTGAGCCTTATACATATATCCTTACCCTTTGCCTTGACCCCATTACAACCTTAATTAATGACCTCATGAGTTTTGGTATGACTATGTTCTATAATTGTTGATTGGTTAGACGAAAAACAAGGTTATAGAAAGAAAGAATAAAAAGAAGAATAGAGTGATTAACCCAATAAACACTGAGTGATTAGAGAGAAAACACAAAATCCAGTGAGGGTTCAAAAGCTCATTAACATTTATCTCTGATTGTCTTGCAAGTTTTTTTTCTCTCATCTCATTTGCAAAAAGGTACTTTATTATTTGAGAGTTAGCTATATATATATATATATATCTCCTTGGGAATGTGAAATAATTTGACCACATGTAGGCTTTATATATTAGTGGATGAATTAGAATTGCATGACTCATTAGGTAGATGCATTTAGCATAGGTTGCATTTCATAACATTCCATCACTTTAACCTTAATTATTTACCTTGGATTTAGCATGAGGACATGCTAGTGTTTAAGTGTGGGGAGGTTGATAAACCCATATTTCATGAGTTCTTTTGTGCTTAATTAGAGTGATTTATTCAACTCTTCACCTACTTATTCACATTAATTACATGGTTTTACCTTCCCTTCCTTATTATGTCATATTGTGAAAAACATGTTTCCTAAGCTTTAAAAATTAATTATTTTAATTACCTTTATTTCTATTCGATGCCGTGATTAGTGTGTTGAGTAGTTTTAGATTTTCTAAGGCAGAATAACTTAAAGGATGGAAAAGGAAACATACAAAATGGAAGGAGAAAGCAAAACGGAGCTTTGAAGGAAACTGGTATTCACGCGATCGCATGGATGACGCGATCGCGTGTCAAGCACGAATCAGCAGCGACGCGGCCGCATGACTGAAGCGACTGCGCGCCTTAAGCAGAACGCACATGATGCGGTCGCATGACTGACGCGACCGCGTGGAAAGGAAAAGCTCCAAATGACGCGACCGCGTGACCCACGCGGACACGTGACAGAGGTCACGCACCAGAAATTACAGAATACGCCCCCAGCGAATTCTGAAGCCCTTTTTGGCCCAGATCCAAGTACAGACAGCATAGACCAGAGGTTATAAAGTGTGGGAATGCATCCATTCAAAGAGAGCTCGCATAATTTTAGTTTTCAATGATTTAGATTTAGTTGAGAGGGAGATCTTCTCTCTCTCTCTTTTAGGATTTAGGATTTCTTCATGTTTTAAGAGTAACTCTGGATCCCAGGTTTAATGTTCTTTTATTTTAGTTTTAATTTTATTTATTTATTCCAACATTTGAATTGATTATTATAATTTGATTTACGAATTATTCCATGTTACAGACAGTTATTTGAATTAATGATAATTGAGGTATTTTCAGTTTATGATTGTTCTCTTTGATTTAAGTCACCATTGCTTCCTATCTAAGGATATTTTTATTATTCTAGCAATTTTACTTTTTCCCCTTTTGGTTCTGGTTAAGAATTTAGTAACTCAACAGTTATTAAACTCAACATAATTGATAATCATTATCTTGCTAATTGAGCTGAACTTAAGCAATCCCAACCTTTTCTTAGGAAATAAATAGGATTCAAAGGTCAATTTAATTAGTCCCCTGACTTTCCTTTGCCCTAGTAAAGGTTGACCAAGTGGAGTTTAGATTCAACTTCATTATAGTTGAGAGAGATAACTACGTTGGACCTCCGACTTCTCTTACCTTGCCAAAAGTTTGCTTTACAGTATTTATTTATTTTAATTGCCATTTACTTTACTTGTCATTTAAATTACTTGCTTCTCATCTTCTAAACCCCGATTACAACCTTTATAGCCAATAATAAGAACACACTTCCTCGCAGTTCCTTGAGAAGACAACCCGAGGTTTGAATACTCGGTTAATAATTTCTAAAGGGGTTTGTTACTTGTGACACCCAAAACGTTTGTACGAAGGGATTTTTGTTAGTTTAGAGACTATATCTACAACGCGACTGTTTTTATGACATTCTTTACTAGCAAAAATCCTAACGTCAATCATTCAACTATGTTCGTCTAACTAGAATAATCAACTTACTATTGATTGCTTAATCCTTTAATTCTTGTGGGATCGACCTCACTCTTGTGGTGGATTGTGTCAAAGAGAGAGGCTTTAGTGAGTAAATCCTAAGGGGTGCTTCAACACCTAATACCTTAACCCAACTGGATTGGGAGTATTGATCGAAAGCTTATCATAAAAGGCTACTTTGAGACATGACACCTAGAGTTGAGGCCAAGATAAATAAGTGCTGCTTCAAGGTGATAATCCATAAAGAGAATTCTAAAATACCATTTGAATGACACTCCTAAGATATAAGACTTCCAAAATGTAAGGACTAATGAGCACTGGAATCCTTGCATAAGTATACAATTGGAGTTCACCCCATTATCACTTAGACACTTCACTCACTAAGGCATCATAAGCAATCTTTCAACCCATTCCTAGAAAGAGAATTCTTTGTGTATAGTTCTTTTCTTGCTTGAGAACAAGAAAGGTTTAAGTTTGGTGTTGTGATGCATGTGCATCATTGCCCGTTTTTAGATATTATTTTAGTAGATTTTAGTTAAGTTTCAATACAAATTTTGTTAATAAATTAGTAATTGTAACAACCCTAGTTTTTGAAAATCAAATAATTAGTTATTTGTGATTTATTTTATCTGTTGATAATTTTATTTTAAGAAATTTATTTTACTAAAGGTAATTAAATGGAGTTTCATGATAATTGAAGTTTAAATTAATTAGAATTTTTATATAATCTTTATTAGATATTTGGTATAATTGAAATTATAATTTTGATAATTGAAAAATAAGAAGAATTGTATAATTTAATTTAAATAAATTCTATTTTGAATGAATTATGTTATTAACTTGAACTCTTAGAAATTATTTTATTAGAAATAATTAGATTCATATTTATAAATACTTTAAGTTTAAGTTAATTAATATGTATGTACAATTTTTATTATAATTAGTTATTTTATAACTTGAAATTAAAGTTTTGGTGATAGAAAAATAATAAAAAGTTATATCATTTAATTTGAATAATTAATATTGAGTTTGAACTATATTTTATGAAAATGTGATTAATATGCTTATTTTATTGATGCGGGTGGAAACTGTCTCTCAACAAATTTCCTTCGGCAAATGTACCGAATTTGTCGTCAAGTAAAAACTCACAATAGAGTGAGGTCGAATGCTATAGGGATTGATTGATCAAGCAACTTTAATTAGAAGAATGTTCTAGTTGAGCAAATCCAGAATTTGGGTTGAGAATTACAGAAAATAAAATGGCAGGAATGTAAATAACAGAAAAGTAAATGCTAGAATTAAAGGACTGGAAGTAAATGACTGAAATTAAATTGCAGAATTGTAAATGGGAATGAGGAATTTGCTCATAAAAGTAAATGGCAGAAATTAAAGAGAATGGGTAAGATCAGAGATGGGGAGTTCATTGGGCTTAGGAGATGTTGCAATTCTCCGGATCAAGTTCATTTTCATCTCTTCCTCAATCAATGCACTCATTGATCTCCTTGGCAATCTTAATTGATTGAATTACAAATTCAATCTCTCAAATCTTGATCAATAGCCAATTCCTTGGTCAATTGCTCATGAGAAGAGATGAAGTAAGGTCACTGATTATACCACATGCATTTCCCAAATCAAGTATTGAGCGGGTTATAGTCACATACCCATCCAAACCTAATTTGGTCGAGCATGAGAAAGCATTTCTAGCTTGATCTCTTCATTCCTCTTTCAAGGTTCAGAAGAGATCTAAGTTTGAATAGCTTCTTTTCCAAGATAACTACCCAATTGGATGAAGATCGAAAGCTTTCAAGTAAAATCAAGAGAAAAGATAGAAGAAGAATAATGAAAATTAGTATTGATCGATCAAATTACAACAGAGCTCCCTAACCCAATGAAATGGGTTTAGTTGTTCATAGCTCTAGAAAATGAAAACAAAGATGGAGAATACATCATAAAACCAGAAAATGCAGAGAAGGTAAAATAGAGAGAGTAGTTCTCTTTTCCAACTTTCCAGGACTTTTTTTTTAAACAATTCAAAGCTACTCCTATATATACTACTTTTCTCAGCTTCTAGTTGGCTCTTCAAGTCTTGGGCCTTTGGATCTTGAGTTTGAAGCAGTTCTCTTCTTCATTTGGGCTTGGCTTTACTTGCAGAGAGAAAGTGTGAAGTGGGCAGAGACTTTAGCTCAGGACGTTAGGGGTGTTAACGTTTAGTGAAAATATGAGTTCGAGAACGTTAGTGACAATCAACTTTCTCACTAACGTTCCTAAGTAAAAGCCACGTTAACTTCAACGTTTAGTGGCATAAACGTTGCCACTAACGTTGCCTCTAAGTCCTTCGCACACGTTATTGAGACTTAACATTCCCAATAACTTTGAAAAGCCCCCTTTGTTCCCATGTTAGAGCCCACGTTAACTTAGTTAACGTGGCTCTTTAACGTGGGCTTGCCATCCTTCGAGAACGTTAGTGACACTCAACATTGTCACTAACGTTCCAAGGTGCCCCTATGTCTCACGTTAGAGTCCACGTTAACTAGGTTAATGTGGCTTCTAACGTGGCCATGCTTAGCTATCCTCAACGTTAGTGACAATGTTGAATGTCACTAACGTTGGCGTTTCTTTCACTCATCAACGTTAGCTTCCACGTTAACTAAGTTAACGTGGAAGTTAACGTGTCTCCTTGGGGGGTTGTGTGGTTGCTTCCAACGTTAGTGACAATGTTGGGTGTCACTAACGTTGTCGACCACTCTTGCTTTTTACGTTAGCTCCCACGTTAACCAAGTTAACATGGGAGTTAACGTGGTATGTTTCTCCTTAGGCCAATGTTAGTGACAATGTTGAATGTCACTAACGTTGGCGTTTCTTCCCCCTTTTAACGTTAGAGGCCACGTTAACTAAGTTAACGTGGACTCTAACGTGGCCACTTATGAGCATTTGCCAATGTTAGTGACAATGTTAAGTGTCACTAACGTTGGCTCAACTTCCCCTCTCCACGTTAGAGTTCACGTTAACTTAGTTAACGTGACTCTTAACGTGGTCAATGATGGCTTCGAGAGCGTTATTGGCAATCACTTTTCTCATTAACTTTGCAAGTTACCTCCCATTCCTTGCTTCCTTTGGTCTTGAAATCAAGCAATAGAGTGCATCAAAGTTCTAGTCCAAGTCATGGGTAATGCAACATACAATTTGTCACTAAACTCATGCAAAATCCTCATGAAATAATGAAAAATGCACAATGTATGCTTGAATCAAAGTGTAAGTGAATATATACCCAAAACTAGCTTCTTTCCTAAGGGAATGCATGAAACTAACCTAAAAACAGTAAAGAAAAGGTCAGTGAAACTGGCCAAGATGCCCTGGCATCACAACATCAAACTTAAAGCTTGCTTGTCCCTAAGCAAGTACTGGAACAAGAGAATGATGAATGGAATGCCAAGAGAAATGAGTCATTCTTGTGGAAGTCATATCACTGATTTTATGGTGGTTTCATGCATAGCAACTTAGGTTCATTCCTTTACTGGCTTTCAGACCTTTATCATGTCCTAAAACACTCACTTTGCTTACATCCCATGAGACTTTTATTCATTGATCCATTTATTGTCATTTCAGAGCTTATTGGTGTTCTTAGGCTACGTGCTCTGTGAGGGGGCAACTTTTTAAGATAAGCTTTCAGCCAACACTCCCGAACCAGTTGGTTCAAGGTGCTAGGTGTTGAAGCACCCCTAAGGACTTACTCCCTCAAGTCTCTCCCCCATACATACACACCACAGGCATATAGTTCATTTATTTTCCTTCTTGAGACCTTGGTGTCCAGCACCTCTTTGGGTTACTAAATGCTCTGTGGTGAGGGTTACTCTTGATAATGGACTTTCAGCTGATAATCCCGGGTTAGTTAACCCAGGTTACCAAGTGATAAAGCACCCCTAAGAGCTTATTCATCCAAGTAGATCCCTCACACAGGAACACCACAGACACATATCTTAAGATCAAAACCATTGGTGCCTAGCCTTATTGCTTACTCTTTTTCTTTTGTTTTTCCACTTTCATTATTCTTTTCTCTTTCTCTTATTAGGATCTTGTCATATACTTAGTCTCATGAATGTACTCCATAGTATGAACTCTACTCTGGTCTTTTGAAACATAAACATTCTCTCTTCATTTGATTCAAAAGGAAAAAGCATACAAGTAAGTAAAGCAAGGATGCAGTGACATAAAGACTAGCACACGGAGACCTTCTTCAATACCAAAGACTTAAAAGACAGAATTGAAAAAGATTCAAACTAACATGGAAGCATGTTCTATTTCATACAAGATCTTCCTTATTTAAAGCATAGAAAACGATGGACTAAAAAGAACTCCACCACCTGTCATTCATGTGGATGCCGATGCTCCCATCCTTGCTTGTCCTCATTGTGTCTCTCTTGAGTGCTTGTACTTCCATTTCCCTTGCCTTTTCCAAGCAGTTTCTTCCAGAAGCCAGTATCTTCCATCTTCTTCTTAGTGCTTCTTTCTGCTGTTTCACCTTCCCTTCTTCTTGCTCTACCAATTCTTTTTGGACCTCATCATATGTGGGAATGGCATAGTGGAGATGATGCAAATGATTAGACATGTAATTCAACTTGGCTTGAGTGTTTACATAGAACTCCTCCCTATGTAGTTGCCTTCCTTCATTGAGTACACTGAACTCATTGAAAGTTTTCATTTGGGCTATTTGCCACTGGTTGAGTTCTTGCAAGTGCTTCTCTTGAAGCTCTTGCCTCTCATTCACTTGGTTGATGGCTTGAGTGAGCTGGGAGTAGTGTTCCTGCTGCTGCTCCATTTGTTGTTTTTGCCATGCTTCCTGTTGGCTCAGCCAGTTGGATTGAAGGTTCAGTATTTGCTCTTGTCCTTCCATATGTCTCAACCCCAGTTCCTCAATGGCTCTTAGAAGGTGACTCATGTTCAAGTTGGCTGGATCATAATACTCTCCTAGTTGATATTCTTCCTGATGAGGTTCCCCTTGGTGAACTCTTTCTTTTGCTTTTGGTTTCCCTATTTGTGGCCTTCTTTGTTGCTGAGCAGGTGTAGTATAAACCAATCGCTTGAGTGTAACTGGCCTCTCTGGGTTCACCCAGTCTGGATTGCTGTCCTCAAATACTACCTTGGCTTTGTTGCATAAGCGGAGAATGGTGCTGGGGTACCAAAGCCTGGCACCTGAATCAACCTTCTCAGCCGAATCTTGAATCCCCTCGGCGATGAGCTCATTCACATTGATTTCCCCACCCTGTATTAAGCAATGCACCATAGTAGCTCGATTGATGTTTACCTCTGAATTATTTGCAGCTAGTAGAATGGACCTCCTTACGAGTTCAAACCACCCCTTGGCTTCAGGGCTCAGGTCTCCCCTCTTGATGAACTTGGGTCTCCCATCTGTGTACCTCTCCCAGTCAGCTGCTATAACACAGATGTCTGATACTATCTCTGAGAGCTCATCATTATCAGGGCTTCTACTTATCCTTGCCTAATAACTGTCCTCATCAAAATGAGGTGATTTCAGGTGAAGAGCTCTTGTTATGGCATTTGGGCTGAAGTCCACCTCCTTTCCTCTCACGTAACTTTTGAAGGTTGGGGCCTTGGTTTTATCTTCTCTTACTACATTTGCATAAAATTCTTTGATGAGGTTTCCATTGATCTTCCCCTCTGGACTTGTGAGCAATTGCCACCCCCTCTGTTCGATTTTCTCCAGAATTTGTGGTGACTCATTTGCATTGATTTGGAAGATTAACTCTGGCAATATCTTTCTGGCCCTTATTCGTTCGAATTCACATTCATGAAAGGCAGTTTTGAATCTCTTCTTATCGAAAGGAACACTCTCCATGGGTTCCTTCCTCTTTTGCCTCTTTGAGCTTGATGATGCCATGAATTGAGTTGCTGTTTTGAGGGGGGGGTTGGAGGATACGAATAGATGAGGAATAGGTTGGCTAGGACAAAGTGTGATGAAGGGGGTTGAGCAAGCCGAAAGTATGAAGTGTGGAGAGTGGGAATTTGAGTGTGAGGAATGAGCATGCACTAAGGTTCACTTATATAGGGAGATCATGAGTGGATGGAAGGTGTGGATTGCAAGGATTGTTGCTTGATGGACGGTTGGGGTTGTGTATGAAGGAAGGACAAGGATCATCACTTAATGAGAGTGATTGGTTCGGTCTTCAAGGGTCTTCCTTCTCCAATGTTGCATGGCAATGTTTCCCCATGCGTTCCCTCTTGAGACATGTGTGTAGTGTTCTTCATTTAGTGGCGAAATCTCCCCCCATTTAATTGTCCAATTAATCCCCTTCAATACTCTTTTCCTTTTTCCTATAAAGATTTAAAATAAGGGAATTAATATCATAAAAATCAAACTCTATGGCTAGAATAATAAAAAGAAGAAAAAGAGCTTGTTTATTTATGAATTTCAACTAACTAACTACTTGTGTATCCTTATAGGCAGATTGATGGCACCATGGGGTGACATCAAACTTAGTTTGGAGTACTTGTGATGAAAAGTTTTGTTCAAAGCTCCAGGAGTTCTGCTTTGAACACCAAACTTGTTCCTCACTATATACTGCACAATAAGGACTTCACCAAGTTTGGGTTGGAATTCATAAACATTGATTTTTTTACTATTTTCTAAAAACATATAAAACATGGGTTGCCTCCCATGAAGCACTTCTTTAGCATCACTAGCTTGACATTTTTCCTTCATCAGGGTGGTTGGTAGTGCTTAAAGTCCTCCCCTCTTGCTGTGGACTTATATCCATTGGTTGGATCAATGATCTCCACATGTTCCAGGGAAAGAACTCTGTTGATAGTGAAGACCTTAGGTAACTGAGATGGTACAGTGGGGAGATTAGGGGGAATATCTGGGAAGTAAGCTGAGACAACTCTATCCCCTGGAGAGAAGTCTTCCGTAGGAATCTTCTTGTTCCTTAGTATGCGAAATTGTTACTCAGGTTGTGAATTATTGTTCGAAATTGATTCCCTGGCGATGGCACCAAAAACGGATGCACAGAACCATGGTCTAAACATATCTTCACAACTTCGCATAACTAACCAGCAAGTGCACTGCGTCGTCCAAGTAATACCTTACGTGAGTAAGGGTCGAATCCCACGGAGATTGTTGGTGTGAAGCAAGCTATGGTCACCTTGTAAATCTCAGTCAGGCGGATATAAAATAGTTATGTAGTTTTCGAAATTTAGTAATAAAAGAAGGATAGAAATACTTATGTAGATCATTGGTGAGAATTTCAGATAAGCGTATGGAGATGCATTCGTTCCTCTGAACCTCCGCTTTCCTACTGTCTTCATCCAATCCGTCTTACTCCTTTCTATGGCTGGCTTTGTGTAAGGATGTCACCGGTGCCAATGGCTACTTTCAATCCTCTCGGGAAAATGGTCCAAATGCTCTGTCACAGCACGGCTAATCGTCTGGAGGCATCATCCTTGTCATTGGTTGCATTCTATTCCTCTCTGTGAAAATGGTCCGATGCGGCTGTCACTGCATGGCTAATCATCTTGGAGGTTCTTGATCATACTGGAATAGGATTTACTATCCTTTTGCGTCTGTCACTATGCCCAGCACTCGCGAGTTTGGAGTTCGTCACAGTCATTCAATCCCAGAGTCCTACTCGGAATACCACGGACAAGGTTTAGACTTTCCGGACTCTCATGAATGCCGCCATCAATCTAGCTTATACCACGAAGATTCTGATTAAGAGATCTAAGAGATACTCATTCATTCTAATGTAGAACGGAAGTGGTTGTCAGGCACGCGTTCATAGGGAATGATGATGATTGTCACGTTCATCACATTCAGGTTAAAGTGCGAATGAATATCTTAGAAGCGAAATAAGATGAATTGAATAGAAAACAGTAGTACTTTGCATTAATCTTTGAGGAACAGCAGAGTTCCACACCTTAATCTATGGAGTGCAGAAACTCTACCGTTGAAAATACATAAGTGATAATGGAGTTCATTGGTCTCGGCCCCAGAGGGGAACTGGAGTAACCAAGACTATGAATACAATGATAAAAAGTTCTATTTATAACAAACTAGTCACTAGGGTTTACAGAAGTAAGTAATTGATGCATAAATCCACTTCCGGGGCCCACTTAGTGTGTGCTTGGGCTGAGCTTGAAGTCTACACGTGGAGAGGTCATTCTTGGAGTTGAACGCCAGCTTTTGTGCCAGTTTGGGCGTTGAACTCCACTTTGCAACTTGTTTCTGGCGCTGGACGCCAGAATTGGGCAGAGAGCTGGCGTTGAACGCCAGTTTGCGTCGTCTAAACCTGAGCAAAGTATGGACTATTATATATTTCTGGAAAGCCCTGGATGTCTACTTTCCAACGCAATTGGAAGCGCGCCATTTTGAGTTCTGTAGCTCCAGAAAATCCATTTTGAGTGCAAGGAGGTCAGAATCCAACAGCATCAGCAGTCCTTCTTCAACCTCTGAATCTGATTTTTGCTCAAGTCCCTCAATTTCAGCCAGAAAATACCTGAAATCACAGAAAAACACACAAACTCATAGTGAAGTCCAGAAATGTGAATTTAACATAAAAACTAATGAAAACATCCCTAAAAGTAACCAGATTCTACAAAAAACATACTAAAAACAATGCCAAAAAGCGTATAAATTATCCGCTCATCACAACACCAAACTTAAATTGTTGCTTGTCCCCAAGCAACTAAAAATCAAATAGGATAAAAAGAAGAGAATATACTATAAATTCCAAAGTATCAATGAAACATAGCTCCAATTAAATGAGCGGGACTTATAGCTTTTTGCCTCTTGAATAGTTTTGGCATCTCACTTTATCCATTGAAGTTTAGAATGATTGGCATCTATAGGAACTCAGAGTTCAGATAGTGTTATTGATTCTCCTAGTTCAGTATGATGATTCTTGAACACAGCTATTTTATGAGTCTTGGCCGTGGCCCTAAGCACTTTGTTTTCCAGTATTACCACCGGATACATAAATGCCACAGACACATAATTGGGTGAACCTTTTCAGATTGTGACTCAGCTTTGCTAAAGTCCCCAATTAGAGGTGTCCAGGGTTCTTAAGCACACTCTTTTTTTTTTCTTGCTTTGGACCTTGACTTTAACCGCTCAGTCTCAAGTTTTCACTTGACACCTTCACGCCACAAGCACATGGTTAGGGACAGCTTGGTTTAGCCGCTTAGGCCAGGATTTTATTCCTTTAGGCCCTCCTATCCACTGATGCTCAAAGCCTTGGGATCCTTTTTATTTGCCCTTGACTTTTGGTTTTAAGAGCTTTTGGCTTTTTCTGCTTGCTTTTTCTCTTTCTTTCTAATTTTTTTTTTCTGCAAGCTTTGTTCCTTGCTGCTTTTTCTTGCTTCAAGAATCATTTTTATGATTTTTCAGATTATCAAATAACATGTTTCCTAGTCATCATTCTTTCAAGAGCCAACATATTTAACATTCTTAAACAACAACTTCAAAAGACATATGCACTGTTCAAGTATACATTCAGAAAACAAGAAGCATTGTCACCACATCAATATAATTAAACTATGTTCAAGGATAAATTCAAAACTCATGTACTTCTTGTTCTTTTGAATTAAAACATTTTTCATTTAAGAGAGGTGATGGATTCATAGGACATTCATAACTTTAAGACAAATTACTAACTACTAATGATCATGTAATGAAGACACAAACATAGATAAGCATTTAACATAGAGAAAATGAAAAACAGAAGAAATAAGAACAAGGAATGAATCCACCTTAGTGATGGTGGCGTTTCCTTCATGAGGAACCAATGATGTCCTTGAGATCTTCTATGTCTCTTTCTTGTCTTTGTTGCTCCTCCCTCATTGCTTTTTGAGCTTCTCTAATTTCATGAAGGATGATGGAGTGCTCTTGATGTTCCACCCTTAATTGTCCCATGTTGGAACTTAATTCTCCTAGGGAGGTGTTGATTTGCTCCCAATAGTTTTGTGGAGGAAAATGCATTTGAGGCATCTCCGGGATCTCATGGTGATGAGCTTCATACGCCTCTTGAGCTTGAAAGGGACCTCAGGGATCACCTTCTTCTTGGCCACAACATCATAGAAGTGGTCTTGATGAGCTTTGGAGATGAATCTTTCCATCTCCCATGACTCGGAGGTGGAAGCTTTTGTCTTCCCTTTTCCTTTTCTAGAGGATTCTCCGGTCTTAAGTGCCATCAATGGTAATGGAAAAATAAAAAGCTTATGCTTTTTCCACACCAAACTTAGAATTTTCGCTCGCCCTCGAGCAAGAGAATAAAGAATTAGATGAAGAAGAAGAAGAAAAGATGGAGAAGAGGGGGGAGGCGTGTTTCGGCCAAGAAGAGAGGAGAGGGCTGTGTTGTGTGAAAATGAGGAAGAATGGAAGGCTTTATATAGGGAAGGGAGGGGGGTTAAGGTTCGGCCTTATGGGTGGGTTTGGGTGGGAAATTGATTTGAATTTTGAAGGTAGGTGGAGTTTATTGGATAGGTTTATGGGGAAGAGTGGGTGGATGTGAGTGGTGAAGGGTTAATAGGGAAGAGAGATGGAGGTGATAGGTGAAGGGTTTTGGGAAAGAGTGTTTATGGGATTGTGTGAAAAAAGGGTGAGAAGAGAGTGAGTGGAGGTAGGTGGGGATCCTGTGGGTCCACAGATCCTGAGGTGATGCTGTGGGGTCCACAGATCCTGAGGTGTTCAAGGATTTACAACCTTGCACCAAATTAGGCATGTAAAATGCCCTTGCACACAACTCTGGGCATTCAGCGCCAGGTTGGTGCCCATTTTGGGCGTTCAACGCCCATTTGTTGCCCATTTCTGGCGTTGAACGCCAGAACCATGCTTGTTCTGGGCGTTCAGCGCCAGCTCTTCTCCAGGGTGCAATTCTGGCGTTCAGCGCCCAGATGCTGCCCATTTTGGGCGTTCAGCGCCAAAACCATGCTCTGTTCTAGCGTTGAACGCCAGGCAGGTGCTTCCTCCAGGGTGTGATTTTTCTTCCGCTGTTTTTGATTCTGTTTCTAAATTTTTTTGTTTATTTTATGACTCCACATGATCATGAACCTAAGAAAACATGAAAAACAAAAATAAAATTAGATAAATAAACATTGGGTTGCCTCCCAACAAGCGCTTCTTTAATGTCAATAGCTTGACAGTGGGCTCTCATGGAACCTCACAGATGTTCAGAGCATTGTTGAGACTCTCCAACACCAAACTTAGAGTTTGACTGTGGGGGCTTTGGTTGACTCTGCTTTGAGAGAAGCTTTTTCTGCTTCCTCTCCATGGATGCAGAGAGAGATCCTTGAGTTGTAAACACCAGGTTGTCCTTATTTAATTGAAGGATCAATTCTCCTATGTCCACATCAATCACAGCTCTTGCTGTGGCTAGGAAGGGTCTTCCTAGGATGATGGATTCATCCTCTTCCTTTCCAGTATCCAGGACTATGAAATCAGCAGGGATGTAAAGGCCTTCAACCTTTTACTAACACGTCCTCTACTTGTCCATAAGCCTATTTTCTTGAATTGTCTGCCATCTCTAATGAGATTTTAGCAGCTTGCACCCCATAGATTCCCAGTTTCTCTAGAGGGGCATGAGGTTTATCCCTGAACCAAGGTCACACAGAGCCTTAAAGATCATGGTGCCTATGGTACAAGGTATTATGAACTTTCCAGGATCCTGTTTCTTCTGAGGCAATGTCGGTTGATCCAGATCACTTAGTTCATTGGTGAACAAGGGAGGTTCATCTTCCCAAGTCTCAATACCAAATAATTTGGCATTCAGCTTCATGATTGCACCAAGGAACTTGGCAGCTTGCTCTTCAGTAACATCCTCATTCTCTTCAGAAGAGGAATACTCAACAGAGCTCATGAATGGCATAAGGAGGTTCAATGGAATCTCTATGGTCTCTAGATGAGTCTCTGATTCCTTCGGTTCCTCAGAGGGAAGCTCCTTATTGATCACTGGACGTCCCAGGAGGTCTTCCTCCTTGGGATTCACGTCCTTCTCCTCTCTTGTGGGTTCGACAATGGTAATTAATTCAATGGCCTTGCACTCTCCTTTTGGATTCTCTTCTGTATTTCTTGGGAGAGTACTAGGAGGGATTTCAGTGATCCTTTTACTCAGCTGGCCCACTTGTGCTTCCAAATTTCTAATGGAAGACCTTGTTTCATTCATGAAACTCACAGTGGCCTTAGATAGATCAGAGACTAAATTTGCTAAGCTAGATGGATTCTGCTCAGAATTATCTGTCTGTTGCTGAGTGGATGATGGAAAGGGTTTATTATTGTTAAACCTGTTTCTTCCACCATTATTAAAACCTTGTTGAGGCCTTTGATCCTTCCATGAGAGATTTGGATGATTTCTCCATGATGGATTATAGGTGTTTCCATAAGGTTCACCTAAGTAATTCACCTATGCTATTGCAGGGTTTTCAGGATCATAAGCTTCTTCTTCATAAGAAGCCTCTTGAGTACTGTTGGATGCAGCTTGCACTCCATTCAGACTCTGAGAAATCATATTGACTTGCTGAGTCAATATTTTGTTCTGAGCCAATATGGCATTCAGAGTATCAATTTCAAGAACTCCCTTCTTCATAGGCGTCCCATTACTCACAGGATTCCTCTCAGAAGTGTACATGAACTGGTTATTAGCAACCATGTCAATGAGTTCTTGAGCTTCTGCAGGTGTTTTCTTTAGGTGAATGGATCCACCTGCAGAAGTATCCAATGACATCTTTGATAGCTCAGATAAACCATCATAGAATATATCCAGGATGGTCCATTCTGAAAGCATGTCAGAAGGACACTTTTTGGTCAGCTGCTTGTATCTTTCCCAAGCTTCATAGAGGGATTCACCTTCCTTCTGTCTGAAGGTCTGAACATCCACTCTAAGCTTGCTCAGCTTTTGAGGAGGAAAGAACTTGGCTAAGAAAGCCGTGACCAGCTTATCCCAAGAGTTCAGGCTATCTCTGGGTTGAGAGTCCAACCACACTCTAGCTCTGTCTCTTACAGCAAAAGGGAAAAGCATGAGCCTGTAGACTTCAGGATCTACTCCATTAGTCTTAACAGTATCACAGATCTACAAGAATTCAGTTAAGAACTGAAAAGGATCTTCAGATGGAAGTCCATGAAACTTGCAGTTCTGCTGCATCAGAGAAACTAGCTGAGGTTTCAGCTCAAAGTTGTTTGCTCCAATGGCAGGAATGGAGATGCTTCTTCCATGTAAATTGGAATTAGGTGCAGTAAAGTCACTGAGCATTATCCTTGCATTATTGTTGTTGGGTTCGGCTGCCATCTCCTTTACTTGTTCGAAATTTTCAATAAGGTTGTCTCTGGATTGTTGTAATTTAGCTTCTCTTAGTTTCCTCTTCAGAGTCCTTTCAGGTTCTGGATCAGCTTCAACAAAAATGCCTTTTTCTTTGTCCCTGCTCATAAGAAAGAGAAGAGAAAAAGAAAAAAAAGGAGGAATCCTCTATGTCACAGTAAAGAGGTTCCTTTTTGTTAGTAGAAGAAGAAAAGGAATAGGGGTGAAGAAGAATGAAGAATCCAAACACAAAGGTGATGATAGGAGCAGAGATGTGAGATGAAGAGAAGTGTTAGTAGATGAATAAATAAATAGAAGGGGATGAGAGGAGGAGAGAATTTTCGAAAAAAATTTTTGAAAAAGAGTTAGTGATTTTCGAAAATAGTTTTTGAAAAAGGTTAGTAGTTTTTCTAAAATTCAAAAAAAAAATAAAAAATAAAATAATGAGTCTAATTAAAAAGAAATTTTGAAAAAGAGGGGAGATTTTTTTGAAAATTAGAGAGAAAGAGTTAGTTAGGTAGTTTTGAAAAAGGTAAGAAACAAACAAAAAGTTAGTTAGTTAGTTGAAACAAATTTTGAAAAGATAAGAAGTTAGGAAGTTAGAAAAGATATTTTGCAATCACTTTTTTGAAAAAGGTAAGATAAGAAAATATTTTTGAAAAGATATGATAGAAATTAGTTTTTGAAAAAGGTTTGATTTTTAAAATCTCAATTAATGACTTGATTCACAAGAAATCACAAGATATGATTCTAGAACTTAAAGTTTGAATCTTTCTTAACAAGTAATTAACAAACTTGAAATTTTTGAATCAAAACATTAATTGATGATGTTATTTACGAAAATATGATGTAAAATTAAGAAAAATATTTTTGAAATTTTCAAAAATAACTAAAAAAAATTGAAAAAAGATTGAAAAAGATTTTGAAAGAGATAAGATTTTTTTTTAATTTGAAAATTTGATTTGACTCATAAAAACAACTAGATTTTAAAAATTTTTGAAAAAGTCAAATCTAATTTTCGAAATTTTAAGAGAGAAAAAGGGAAAGATATTTTTTTTTGATTTTTTGAATTTTTAATGATGAGAGAGAAACATGAAAATGATGTAATGCATGAAAATTTTTAGATCAAAACAATGAATGCATGCAAGAACACTATGGATGTCAAGATGAACACCAAGAACACTATGAAGATCAAGAACATATTTTTGAAAAATTTTTTATGCAAAGAAAACATGTAAGACACCAAACTTAGAAATCTTTAATGCTTAGGCACTAAGAATTCAAGAATGCATATGAAAAACACCATACAACACAAAACAAGAAAACATCAAGATCAAACAAGAAGACTTACCAAGAACAACTTGAAGATCATGAAGAACACTATGAATGCATGAATTTTCGAAAAATGCAAGATGAATATGCAATTGACACCAAACTTATAACATGACTCAAGACTAAAACAAGAAACATGAAATATTTTTTGATTTTTATGATTTTATGATTTTTTTGTATTTTCTTTTAATTTTTTCGAAAATCATTTAGGAAAAGAAAAATAAGGATTCCAAAATTTTTAATATGAATTCCAGGAATCTTTTAGTCTAAAGCTCCAATCAAAGGGTCAGGCATGGCTTAATAGCCAGCCAAGCTTTAGTATGTAAATTACATCCATTGAGGTGATTAGTTGAAGACCAATCCCAAAGCAGTTTGGGTATGGCTTTACAGCCAGATAGGATTCAACATGTTTCATGAAACACTAGAATTCATTCTTAAAAATTCTGAAGAAAAATATATTTTCTTTTTGAAATCATTTTTTATTTTAAAAAAATTTTTTTTTTTCGAAAACAAAGGAGAAAATTTTTGAAAGATTTTTGAAATTTTTTTGAAAACTTTTTGAAAAGAAAACGAAAAGAAAGTTACCTAATCTGAGTAACAAGATGAACCGTCAGTTGTCCAAACTCGAACAATCACCGGCAACGGCGCCAAAAACTTGGTATGCAAAATTGTTACTCAGGTTGTGAATTATTGTTCGAAATTTATTCCCTGGCGATGGCACCAAAAACGGATGCACAGAACCATGGTCTAAACATATCTTCACAACTTCGCATAACTAACTAGCAAGTGCACTGGGTCGTCCAAGTAATACCTTACGTGAGTAAGGGTCGAATCCCACGGAGATTGTTGGTGTGAAGCAAGCTATGGTCACTTTGTAAATCTCAGTCAGGCGGATATAAAATAGTTATGTAGTTTTCGAAATTTAGTAATAAAAGAAGGATAGAAATACTTATGTAGATCATTGGTGAGAATTTCAGATAAGCGTATGGAGATGCATTCGTTCCTCTGAACCTCCGCTTTCCTGCTGTCTTCATCCAATCCGTATTACTCCTTTCTATGGCTGGCTTTGTGTAAGGATGTCACCGGTGCCAATGGCTACTTTCAATCCTCTCGGGAAAATGGTCCAAATGCTCTGTCACAGCACGGCTAATCGTCTGGAGGCATCACCCTTGTCGTTGGTTGCATTCTATTCCTCTCTGTGAAAATGGTCCAATGTGCTGTCACTGCATGGCTAATCATCTTGGAGGTTCTCGATCATACTGGAATAGGATTTACTATCCTTTTGCATCTGTCACTACGCCCAGCACTCGCGAGTTTGGAGTTCGTCACCGTCATTCAATCCCAGAGTCCTACTCGGAATACCACGGACAAGGTTTAGACTTTCTGGACTCTCATGAATGCCGCCATCAATCTAGCTTATACCACGAAGATTCTGATTAAGAGATCTAAGAGATACTCATTCATTCTAATGTAGAACGGAAGTGGTTGTCAGGCACGCGTTCATAGGGAATGATGATGATTGTCATGTTCATCACATTCAGGTTGAAGTGCGAATGAATATCTTAGAAGCGAAATAAGATGAATTGAATAGAAAACAGTAGTACTTTGCATTAATCTTTGAGGAACAGCAGAGCTCCACACCTTAATCTATGGAGTACAGAAACTCTACTGTTGAAAATACATAAGTGATTATGGAGTTTATTGGTCTCGGCACCAGAGGGGAACCGGAGTAACCAAGACTACGAATACAATGATAAAAAGTTCTATTTATAATAAACTAGTCACTAGGGTTTACAGAAGTAAGTAATTGATGGAGAGGTCATTCTTGGAGTTGAACGCCAGCTTTTGTTCCAGTTTGGGCGTTGAACTCCACTTTGCAACTTGTTTCTGGCGCTGGACGCCAGAATTGGGCAGAGAGCTGAAGTTGAACGCCAGTTTGTGTCCTCTAAACTTGGGCAAAGTATGAACTATTATATATTTCTGGAAAGCCCTGGATGTCTACTTTCCAACGTAATTGGAAGCGCGCCATTTTGAGTTCTGTAGCTCCAGAAAATCCATTTTGAGTGCAGGGAGGTCAGAATCCAACAGCATCAGCAGTCCTTCTTCAACCTCTGAATCTGATTTTTGCTCAAGCCCCTCAATTTCAGCCAGAAAATACCTGAAATCACAGAAAAACACACAAACTCATATTAAAGTCCAGAAATGTGAATTTAACATAAAAACTAATGAAAACATCCCTAAAAGTAACCAGATTCTACTAAAAACATACTAAAAACAATGCCAAAAAGCGTATAAATTATCCGCTCATCATTCCTCCACCTCCTTGGTACTTTCTTCTTTGTTTCTTTTGAGGTTACCTTGCCCTCGGTGACCTCTTTTTCTAAAGGAATTGTGATGATGTCTTTACCTACCTCTAGAGGTTTAGGTTCCTCCAACTTTTCCTTGAGCTATGGCAATTGCTGTTTTCCTTGTTTATCAATTAAGGGGATCTCAGAATGAACTGGCTGTGCTTCAGTGCTTGTCTCCTCTTTCAGTGTCTCATTATCATTTGTGCTTAGTTTCTTGTCCTCTTGATCTATTTCTTGTGAGAGTTTGAAAACATTGAAGCTGAGTCGTTCATCATGGATTCTCAATATTAGCTCCCCTTTCTCTACATCGATGAGTGGTCTGGCTGTAGCTAGGAATGGTCTTCCCAATATGATTGGGTGAGTGTGACTCTCTTCCATGTCCAGGATGACAAAGTCTGTTGGGAGAAAGTATTTCCCAACCTTTAGCAACACATTTTCCACCACTCCTATTGCTTGCTTTTGAGTTTTGTCAGCCAGTCTGATGATTACATCTATGGGCATTATCTCATTGATCTGCAGCCTCTTCACCAGGGATAAGGGCAGTAAGTTGATGCTGGCCCCCAAATGACATAGTGCTCTATCGAATATAGTTTCACCTATGGCACAAGGGATGTGAAAACTCCCTGGGTCTCTCTTTTTGTAGGCAACTCAGGTTGAATAAGGGCACTACATTCCTTGTTCATCACTATAGTCTGGCCTCCATTGAGTGAGCTTTTCCTGGGAAGAAGTTCCTTCATATACTTGATGAATGTAGGCATTTGTTGAATTGCCTTGATGAATGGTATGTTTAGATGCAGAGATAGAAACAAGTCTAGGAACCTTGAGTATATTCTCTTTCTCACAGCACCATTGAGCAGTTGAGGGAAGGGTGCATAGAGCTTCAGCAACTCTTGTTGTGAGATTTCTGGTTCTTGGTGATCTCTATCCTCCTCCTTTGTTGAGTTGTCTTCAGGTTGTTCGAAAAGTTTGCCTTGCTTGTCTTCAGCCTCTTGATCACTTGTAGTGACCATTTTACAATCTTCCCATCTTACTTTCTTTGCTTCTCCTTTGGGGTTTTTCTCTGTGTCACTCGGGAAGCTATCGGTAGGTTTGGGAATCTTCTCAGCTAAACATCCCACCTGGAATTCCAGCTTTCTAATGGTCTCTCCCTGGTTCTTAATATTGGCTCGCACCTCCTCTTTGAACACCTTATTTTCTTAAATCTCTTGGCATATTCCTTCAAGTAAGGTTTCAATCTTAGAGAGCTTGTCATCAATTGATGGGTGATTCGGAGCAGATGCGCTGTTTTGGTTTTGATAGGCGTGTGGAGAAGTGTTGTTGTGGGGGTGTTGAGATGTCCTCTGTGTGAATTGTTGGTGAGCTGCATTGTTGTTGGAGTTGTAGCGTCTCTGGTCTTGGTTTTGATCTTGCTGACTTCTCCACCCAAAGTTTGGGTGGTTTCTCCATCCAGGATTGTAGGTCTTGGAGTATGGATCATAGTTTTGCCTTGGTGAATTCCCAATGTAGTTGGCTTGCTCCTGACTACCCTCTGCTTCTTCATTGACTCCTTCTTGGGTTGTTGATGAAGTTGAGATTGCTGCTACTTGGTTCCTCTCCATCTTCTTGGTGAGGTTAGCCAGCTGCTGGGTAATGAGCTTGTTTTGGGCCAATAGAGCATCTACATTGTTGAGCTCCATTACTCCTCTTGTGTTCCCTCTTTCGGAAGCATAGAAGTAGTCGTTCTCTGCTACTGTTTCAATGACATCTATAGCCTCCTCAATGGTTTTCTTCTTGTTCAAGGATCCTCCGGATGAATGGTCTACGGCCTTCTTTGACTCATAAGAGAGCCCTTCATAGAAAATGTGCAGCTGCACCCATTCATTGAACATATCTGGTGGGCACCTCCTTGTTAGGTCTTTAAACCTCTCCCATGCTTCATATAGAGTCTCACCATCTTGTTGCCTGAAAGTTTGGACCTCAGCTCTCAGCCTATTGGTTCGTTGAGGAGGGTAAAATCTTGCTAAGAATTTGTTCACCACGTCTTTCCAAGTTGTCAAGCTTTCCCTTGGGAAAGATTCCAGCCACTTGGCTGCCTTGTCCTTGAGTGAGAATGGAAATAAGAGCAGTCTGTAGGCGTCAGAATGAACACCATTAGACTTCACTGTGTCACATATTCTCAGGAAGGTGGTTAAATGTTGATTGGGGTCTTCTTGAACACCTCCTCCAAACGAACAGTTGTTCTGAACAAGGGTGATAAGCTGTGGTTTAAGTTCAAAGTTGTTGGCATGGATTGTTGGCTTTTGGATGCTACTTCCACAATTGCCTGGGTTTGGATTGATGTAAGAGCCCAAAACTCTTCTATCCTCCCCAGCATGATTTGCTCTACCTCTTCCCCCATGGTTATGAGCCTCTTCTTCATGATGGTTTTCCATGTTGTCTTCCATGTTTGGTTCAAAGAATTCCTCCTCTTCCTCAGCACCAACCACTTTCTTTCCTCTTGCCTCCCTCCTTAATCTAAGGAAGGTCCTCTCAGGTTCAGAATCGAAGGAAGTTGAAGCCCCTCTTCTTCTCCCTGTCATACAACCATCAAGTGCAAGCAAGAAAAGATAGGTGTAGAAAGTATTTTTGTCAGAATTACTGTTAGTTGTGGGTGATGCAATATATCAAACAGTTAGTGGGTTAGCAAACAGAATTGAAAATAACAAAGAAAAATAGAAGAGTAGAGGGGGAAGGGAAGAAGTTTAACTAAAATAGAAAGTAAATCACTCAAACAGAAAATGAAATTCACAAAATAAAAATGCTCAATCTAGTGATCTTCCAATTTAACCATTGTTGATGCACAATCAATCACCGGCAACGGCACCATAAACTTGATGCGGGTGGAAACTGTCTCTCAACAAATTTCCTTCGGCAAGTGTACCGAATTTGTCATCAAGTAAAAACTCACAATAGAGTGAGGTCGAATCCCACAGGGATTGATTGATCAAGCAACTTTAATTAGAAGAATGTTCTAGTTGAGCGAATCCAGAATTTGGGTTGGGAATTGCAGAAAATAAAATGGCGGGAATGTAAATAACAGAAAAGTAAATGCTAGAATTAAAGGACTGGAAGTAAATGACTGAAATTAAATTGCAGAATTGTAAATGGGAATGGGGGATTTGCTCATAAAAGTAAATGGCAGAAATTAAAGAGAATGGGTAAGATCAGAGATGGGGAGTTCATTGGGCTTAGGAGATGTTGCAATTCTCCGGATCAAGTTCATTTTCATCTCTTCCTCAATCAATGCACTCATTGATCTCCTTGGCAATCTTAATTGATTGAATTACAAATTCAATCTCTCAAATCTTGATCAATAGCCAATTCCTTGGTCAATTGCTCATGAAAAGAGATGAAGTATGGTCACTGATTATACCACATGCATTTCCCAAATCAAGTATTGAGAGGGTTATAGTCACATACCCATCCAAACCCAATTTGGTCCAGCATGAGAAAGCATTTCTTACTTGATCTCTTCATTCCTCTTTCAAGATTCAGAAGAGATCCAAGTTTGAATAGCTTCTTTTCTAAGATAACTACCCAATTGGATGAAGATCGAAAGCTTTCAAGTAAAATCAAGAGAAAAGATAGAAGAAGAATAATGAAAATTAGTATTGATCCATCAAATTACAACAGAGCTCCCTAACCCAATGAAAGGGGTTTAGTTGTTCATAGCTCTAGAAAATGAAAACAAAGATGGAGAATACATCATAAAACTAGAAAATGCAGAGAAGGTAAAATACAGAGAGTAGTTCTCTTTTCCAACTTTCCAGGACTTTTTTTTTAAACAATTCAAAGCTACTCCTATATATACTACTTTTCTCAGCTTCTAGTTGGCTCTTCAAGTCTTGGGCCTTTGGATCTTGAGTTTGAAGCAGTTCTCTTCTTCATTTGGGCTTGGCTTTACTTGCAGAGAGAAAGTGTGAAGTGGGTAGAGACTTTAGCTCAGGACGTTAGGGGTGTTAACGTTTAGTGAAAATATGAGTTCGAGAATGTTAGTGACAATCAACTTTCTCACTAACGTTCCTAAGTAAAAGCCACGTTAACTTCAACGTTTAGTGGCATAAACGTTGCCACTAACGTTGCCTCTAAGTCCTTCGCACACGTTATTGAGACTTAACATTCCCAATAACTTTGAAAAGCCCCCTATGTTCCCACGTTAGAGCCCACGTTAACTTAGTTAACGTGGCTCTTTAACGTGCGCATGCCATCCTTCGAGAACGTTAGTGACACTCAACATTGTCACTAACATTCCAAGGTGCCCCTATGTCTCACGTAAGAGTCCACGTTAACTAGGTTCACGTGGCTTCTAACGTGGCCATGCTTAGCCATCCTCAACGTTAGTGACAATGTTGAATGTCACTAACGTTGGCGTTTCTTTCACTCATCAACGTTAGCTTCCACGTTAACTAAGTTAACGTGGAAGTTAACGTGGCTCCTTGAGGGGTTGTGTGGTTGCTTCCAACGTTAGTGACAATGTTGGGTGTCACTAACGTTGTCGACCACTCTTGCTTCTTACATTAGCTCCCACGTTAACCAAGTTAACGTGAGAGTTAACGTGTTATGTTTCTCCTTAGGCCAACGTTAGTGACAATGTTGAATGTCACTAATGTTGGCATTTCTTCCCCCTTTTAACATTAGAGGCCACGTTAACTAAGTTAACGTGGACTCTAACATGGCCACTTATGAGCATTTGCCAACATTAGTGACAATGTTAAGTGTCACTAACGTTGGCTCAACTTCCCCTCTCCACGTTAGAGTTCACGTTAACTTAGTTAACGTGACTCTTAACGTGGTCAATGATGGCTTCGAGAGTGTTATTGGCAATCACTTTTCTCATTAACTTTGCAAGTTACCTCCCATTCCTTGCTTCCTTTGGTCTTGAAATCAAGCAATAGAGTGCATCAAAGTTCTAGTCCAAGTTATGGGTAATGCAACATACGATTTGTCACTAAACTCATGCAAAAACCTCATGAAATAATGTAAAATGCACAATGTATGCTTGAATCAAGGTGCAAGTGAATATATACCCAAAACTAGCTTATTTCCTAAGGGAATGCATGAAACTAACCTAAAAATAGTAAAGAAAAGGTCAGTGAAACTGGCCAAGATGCCCTGGCATCATTTATAATGTAAATTAGAAATAATTGATCGAACTTAGCAATATGATTATAAATAATGTTCCTAAATATTTTTAATAGAGTATATTTGATTTCAAAATTATTCTACCCTTCAATTTTATCAAAATATCTATTCATATCTATCTATATTACTTTATAAAATCCCTAATTTCTAACCCTAATTCCCAAATCCCAGAAACCCTAACCCTAACTCCCTCACCCCACTCAGCCGCACCCCCAGTTTCCCCCTTTCCTTTCCTAAACGCAAAACTCATTCACACAGAACTAAAAAAGAAGCACAGAGAGAGAGTGGGATCCGAGAGAAGAGGGAAGAGCATCGCCGGAGGGGGCTTGGCACCGTCGCCGCCTCCGTTCGTCGGGCCCTGCTACGCCGTCGCCACCATCCCCAGCGCCGCCCAGCCTTGCCCGCGCTGCAGTGCCTCCTGTCAGCCATTTGTGGAGCCGCGGAGAGCATCGCCGTTGAAGCCATGCCGTCGCAGAAGGAGCCAGAGGAGGGAGACGAGCCCGAGCCAAGAGCAGGAGGAGGAAGGCGTCGCTGTGTCTCCCGTCGCCGTCGCCGTCGGGCTGAGGGAAAACGGAGGTTCGTAGTGGAGTGAGAGAAAGAGAGCAAAGGCGCGACAGAGAAGGGAGGTGTTTCGCGCTGCCGTCGCCACCGATTTGCCGCCGCTGAAGCTTCCCGTGATGCCATCAATCTGAGGTTGAACCGTCGCCACCGTTGTGTTGTCAAGAAGAGACAGCTTGCGCCGCACCTCTGTCACTATTGACCCATCGAAGCTAGCACGAGAGAAGAGGAGGAAGGGATGCTATCTCACGCCGTCACCGTCGCTTCTCGTTGACACAGCCGTTGAGACCTCTCCTACTGTTGGAATTGCAAACTGAGGAGGAAGGAGGAGTTGATTCTGTTGCGGTTGCTGCCACTAGTAATGAGAAGAGAAGGAAGCTCGTGACAGGGAAGATGAAAAGGACACGTTGCTACCGTTGTCAGCCGTCGCAGTTGTTGAAGCCACCAACATAGCCACTGTTGTCATCAGAGAACCACCGTTAGAGCTGTCGTGCCATTGTCGCCGCTCTGGATTTGCTCCGCCGTTGAACCCAGCTAAGGAAGAAGAGACAGAACATGACGGGAGAGGGAGGGGGGACCGCTTCCACCGCTGCTTGGGTCGCTATGGTACAAGCTGCTGTGTTTAGTTATTTCTGTAAATTTCGACACTCTGAGATAGGGGATTTATTTCAAAATTAACAGTTTTAACTTATGAATGCCAATGAGGTTTAGTGAGTAATTGCAAATAATTCATAATTATGATTAATTGATAGAAATAAGCTTGATTGATTTGAGATTGTGAAATTTGGATTAAGTTTGGTATTGAGATGATTTTCTAGTATTTCAACTAATTTATTGATTTTAGAGTGTGGCTGTGAATATCATTGGGTGTTCTTGTTGTGAGTGATAGATTAATTGATAAGATTAATTCTGGTTGAGGCTATGATTGATATCGGTTTTCTGATTTTGATGTAATTGTTGAAAATTCTGATTTTAGGGGATTATGCTAAATTGGTTGAGATGTGGCTATATTCTAATTATTGAAAATAAGTGCTTGCTGTTGATTTTAGTTATCTGATATATATGAATGGCTGTGAATTTGACTTGTGATTGGCTGAAATTCATTTTGGTGGTTATTGAAGGATTAAAACTTAAAGGATTAAACTGTCTTGAGAACCTGATTTTCTGAAAAAACATAGTAAATTTTAAGAGTATATAAATAATTTTATAATGGTTAGACTAATTTTTTGTGTCATGATTTATTGATTCTGACTTGGCTGTGATTGTGGCCGGTTTCATGGTTGTAAGTGATTAATTGATGATATTGATTTTGATTTGAGGCTGTAACTGTTACCGATTTTCTGATTGTTTGGAATTACTGAGAATCCTGTTATTTGATTATGTTGAGCTGGTTGTTATAGGCTGGTTTGCCTGATGGTTGCAAATTGACTGAAATTCTGTTCTTGGATGGATTTATGTTGGATTGAATGATGTGCTGGTTATTTGATATATTATAATGGTAGTGGATTTGGTTGGTGACTGATTAAAGATTGGTTTGGGAGATTAGTTATGAGTTTTTAAAGTTAGACTGGTTTACTTTTAGAAAAAATGATGACTGGGTGAAATTATGATTTTAATTGATTAAAGGATGTTAGTTCTTAAACTGAATTATGATGAGATGATTATTGAGAATCTGTTATGGAAGTTGCTGATAAATGGATGGAGAATTGATTGTGTTTAATTTTGAAAGGATTTTATGATAAATGAAAAGTAAATATGAAATGATGAGATTGGATTGATGGATTAGCAGAAATTGTGGAGTATGATTGATTTGTTAAATATTATGAATTGTGAATGTATGATTGATTGAGAATTATCTGGTTGAAATTTGTTGGGAAAAGGACTGGTGATTTGTGGAGAAAGAGGGAACCCGTAAGGGTGGCTAAGTCCGAGTTTTAGGGGAGGTGCTGCCGAAATTTTATAAAAAATCTGAGGTTTCATTTGAAAAGTTATTTTAGAAGCTTTGAATTTGGAAAATTATATTACTTGAGCTTTATTTAGTTTAGAAAAGAATTAAAATATTTTGAGTCCAATTTACCAAGGAAAGGAATTATGTTTCGAACTTGAATTATTTAAGAAAAAATTATGTTTTGAATTTGATTCAAAATAGAAAGAGTTATGTTTTGGGCTTCAAATAAAGGATTACCTTTTTAGAAATTTAGTGAAATAATAATATTTGAATTTGAATAGTGATGAGTATTTTGGTGAAAAATAAATTTCTCCCAAAACACACAAATCTAACCGGCAAGTGCACCGGGTCGTATCAAGTAATAAAAACTCACGGGAGTGAGGTCGATCCCACAGGGATTGAAGGATTGAGCAATTTTAGTTTAGTGGTTGATTTAGTCAAGCGAATCGAGTGTTGGTTGGGTGATTTTGTGACTTGCAGAATTAAATTGCATTGAAGTAAAGAGAACAAGAAATAAATTGCTGAAACGTAAAGGACAAGAAATTAAATAGCAGAAACTTAAAGTGCAAGAAATGTAAATTACGGAATCTTAAAGTGCAAGAAATGTAAATTGCTTGAAATGTAAAGGGGATTGGGGAATGGATTTGCAGAATTTAAACAAAGAAAAGTTGAATTGCATTAAACAGAATAGGGAAAGGGAATTGAGATTGAACCAGATATGAAGCAGAAAAGTAAATGAACATAGAAAGGAAAGAAACAGAATGTAAATTGGGGATTTAGATCTCAGGACCCAGAGACTAGAAAACCAAGTCTAGATCTCAATGCCTTCCTAGATCCAACAAGAACAATTGCAAAGAAGATGTAAATTGCAGAGAAAAGAGATGAAGAGCAATTAACAGAAAATTAAATTCAATTATGCAGTAAGTAAAGCAGAGGGATCCAAGGATGAGATTGAAACAGAATTTCTTCAATTCTCCAACCCAAGATCCAAGACAAATGTAAAATGAAATTGAAAGCAATGAAAACAAGAAATTAAAGTTCACTCAAGTTCAAAAGCTCTCCGAAAACTATTATGAAAATTCTAAAAGGAAAGCTCCTTTTAATAACTTGAATTCTATCCTATTTATACACTTTCCAAAATGATCTTCAAGCCTTGAGTTGGGCCTTTGTTCTTGGTGGAATTGGGTTGAAAGAGGCCTTGGTTGATTACTCTTGAAGTTTGAAGAAGAACCGAAGTGAACCAATTGAACCGGTTTTGAAGTTAGCCATAGTTGGTTCTAACGTTAGGGCCAAAGTTAGGGGTCTAACTTTGACCCTAACTTTTCATAGCAGCAAGCATGATTTCCTGGTTTGGACGTTGGTGCCAACGTTAGGGGTCTAACTTTGACCCTAACGTTGGCCTTGCTTAGTGCTAGTGGCGCCAACGTTAGCCTCCAAGTTAGGGGGCTAACGTTGGCGCAAACGTTGGTGCCCCTCCCTTTGTGATTCATGTGCCAACGTTAGCCTCCAAGTTAGGGGGCTAACGTTGGCGCAAACGTTGGCTGGCCCAGGGATGAGTTTCAAGTTTTCTCTTGCCAACGTTAGCCTCCAAGTTAGGGGGCTAACGTTGGCTCAAACGTGGGGAGTCCAGGGAGATCTTTATGCCCAACGTTAGCCTCCAAGTTAGGGGGCTAACGTTGGGGCTAACTTCATGTCTCCAGGATCAATTTCACTTATTCCTTTCTTCACTTCTAGCCATTCCTCTTTGCTTCAACCTTTTTCCAAGCTTTCTTCACCTATCATAAATCAACCAAACTCATCAAAGCTATGCTCAAAATCATGAGATATTCAATCTTTCATAATATGCAACAAATATAGCACAAAACCTCATGAAATGGCATGAATTCATATATGGTTGGTTCAATCAAGGGAAACATGAAAATCTACTCAATTAGCTTGCTTGTAGCTCAAGAAAGTGCATAATTCTAATGAAAACTAAAGAAAAAGACTAGCTAAAATAGGCTAGGATGACTTGTCATCACAACACCAAACTTAAAGCTTGCTTGTCCCCAAGCAAGAAATGAATTATTAAGAAGAAAGAATGAAATGGAAGAGGAAGTTCATGCTAGCAGAGTATTATTGATAGTTCATGGGGTTTTATGTGGATATGTAAATACTCACTTCTTATTGACTCCTAGGCCTAGAAAGTCTCCTTCAAGCTTCAAGTGACATACTGCTATGACTTCTCATTATTCCTTTATCCTTGGCTATTTCTTTATTCAAAAGCTTTATTTAAGTGTCATGTGTAGCAAGTTCATTTTCTTTTCTTTATACTTGACACATTATTCACCATAGACACTTGGCTCACATTCCTTCTTAAAACATTGATGCCCAGCACCTCTTTGGGCTACTAAATGCCTTGTAGTTAGGTTGCTCTTGATAGTGGACTTTCAGCTGATGATCCCGGGTTAGTTAACCCAAGTCACCAAGTGTTGATGCACTCCAAAGAGCTTAATAATCCAAGCAGATCCTAATACAAAGACACCACAGGCATATATTCTAAGGTTCAAGCTATTGGTGTCCAGCTTTGTTTCTTTTTGTTTTTCGTTTGTTTTGCCACTTTTTGGCTCTCTTTGTTCTTTCCCTCTTTTTGTTTTTCTTTCTAACCAAGGATTTTAATTCAATTGAGATTCATAGACAGTAGCCACTCTTTACTTAGAAGGAGATATCCTAGCTCTTTATTCACTAAAAGTGAGCTATTATACAATCACACACACACCACCACTTACTTTTATTCCACTTCTAACTAACAGAGACTATTATTCTTCACATTCAAACTGTTCTTTTATTGAATTTAAAGATGCAGGGGACAACACATGCTTTTTGTCAAGTGAAAATAACATACAAGTACACACATAAACTAGCCTATTTATTTTAAAAGAAACACACACAATGCAAAGATTTTAAAACGGATTATTTAGAAATGCAAAGACACTTTAGAACAGATAGAATGCATGCTTTTTCTTTGAACAAGGAGCAAGTCCACCTTTCATTTATCATGCCTCTTCTTCCTCCTTTCATACACTTGGCTGCTAGTGTTCCCACCATCCTTGTTTGGTGCTTGTTGATCTTGCCAAAAGCCAGCCCTATTCATAACCTCTTCCACTCTATCTTCAAGTCTCATAGCCCTGTTCACTTCCATCTCACTTCTCATTTTGAAAAATTCATCAAAAGTTGGGAATGCCGGATCCATGTTGTGCATATGTTCTCCAATATAGTTTAGTTTGATTTGGCTATTGACATTATAATCGGCTTGCACTTCATACCTTACTTCTTGGAGTGTTGTGAACTCCTTGAAAGCCTTCAAACTTTCAGCTTGCATTTGTTCCAACTTCCCAAAAGATTCATGAGATTGAAAGGCATGTTCTTCTTGCATCGCAAGAAATCTTGACTCGAATTCATTTTGTTTGTTGATTATTCTTAGCTCTCTTTCTTCTTGTGCTTGTTGGTTTTGCAAGTACAGAGAATGGTATTCCTCTTGCCTCTCTTGGATTCTAGTGTACTGTTGAGACAATCTCCCTATTGCTTCTTGCATTTGAGTCATATCCATATTGCCATGTGGGAAAAAGTGTGGCTGCTCCTCCTCCTCTTGTGGCTCTTCTTCCATGTGTGGCTCATCTTCTTCCATTGGTTCTTCTACTTCCCTTCCTCCATGTGGCCTTCGGCCTTGATGTGCTTCAAGGGGCATCATCATCCTTTCAATGGTTATGGGCATGCCTTGGCTTAACCACATTGGATTCTCTTCTTCCAATGGGACTTTAGCCTTTGCACACAATTTCCAAATGGTGCTCAGATAGTACAACCAAGATCCGGCCGAATTCTTTTCAGCTATCTTTTGAATGTCTCTTGCAAGGATTTCATGAACTCTTATCTCTCCACCCACCATGATACAATGCAGCATTAAGGCTCTCTCCCTGTTAACTTCTGAGGTGTTCACTGTCCCCAGAATTGATCTTTTCATCAACTCATACCAACCTTTTGCTTCCGGAATGAGGTTACATCTCTTTAGGAACTTGTATTTGTTCTTGTTGTCCCCTTCCCATTCTGAGTTCTCAAAACAAATGTCTCTTGCAATCTCCTCATAATCTTGATCCTCAGTCAATCTTTGTTGGTATCCCGGTTCATCAAAGCGGTCTGACTTTAGTTTCAAGACTTTTTTGATTGCCTCTGGGCTAAAGTCTACTTCCACTCCACACACATAGCTCTTGTACGTTGGGGGTTCACGCATGTCAATCCTTGGGACATTTGCATAGAACTCTCTTATGATGTTGGCATTAACTCGGGTGGTTGGCGATGTAAGTTCCTCCCATCTCCTCTTCCGGATTTTGTTCTTTATTTCTTGACATCCATCATCCGGCAACATGAATGGAATTTCAGGATAGATTTTTTTCTCGTTCATCCATTGAATTTGCATTTGATGAGACCAAGACTTGAACTTCCATTGGTCATATTCATAAGTTTCTTCCTCTACTATTGGATCTTTTCCTTTTCGTCGTTTGGTTCTTGAGGAGGATGCCATGATCACTTGGTTGGTTGAGAGGGAATGTGAAGAATGTTGGAGAGTTTGATATGTGGTTGGAGGAAACAGTGATTCGGACTGAATTTGTTATGACAAGAGATTATGAAGAGAAGTCTAAGTGGTTAGAGTTTAAAGTAGAAGAAAGATTGCACAAGGCTTGTTATGTTGAGGAGTGATTCGGTTATGTGCATGGCTTGAAGGTGGTATGCTTTTAAATGAGCAATGAAGGGCTAGGATACAATTAGACCTTATGGGAATCAAGGGTGTGCATGTATGGATGAATGAAGACAAAATTTGCTCCTTCCCTTGCCTTTGCCGTGATCATTCTCAAGGAGTGGCAGATTTCTTATTTGAAGCATGTGATAGGATTTTGTCCTTATGCTATGCTTTCCTTTGTCTTGTCCTTTTCTTTGAAGATTCTTTGACTTCCTAGTCACCACAACAAGACAACACACATTAGTCTCATCCAACCGTAGCAAGGGTGTACTTTTTATTAAAACTTTATGAACCATCAATCCTTGTCTCATTTAAACCGTGATACTTCCTTTGGAAGACACCAAACTTGATGTTTGGTAATATATAAAGAAAATGAGTTTCTTCTTCCAATTAGTGAAGTTTAAATGTTCATAAGAATTGTTTTCATCATACTTTCTTTTTCTCTCTTTTTTTTTCATGAAGGATTAATTGTATCCTTGAATTGGTGCATCAAGGTTTGATGAACATCAAACTTGTTTCCTGTCAAAGGGTTTATCACAATTAATGCCTTCATAAAAAAATTCTATTTATAAGGTTTTGAAAAATAACAAAAGTATGATTATTGATGCATGAATTTCAAATTTTCATGAAGCTATGTGGACACCAAACTTAGTGTTCGGCCATATGCTCTATCAAAATATTTTAAGCATGTGAAACAAAATCCTTTATGATATTGGTTAAGTGTGCTTGAAGACACACCAAACTTAGCATATGTTTCAAAATAGTGCATGCCATAAATGGACACGTTCATGAAAAGAGAAAAGAATTCATGCATCAAGTGATCATAATTTATTGAATGTAAAATGACAAGAATCTTAAAGCATGGGTTGCCTCCCATGGAGCGCTCTTTTATTGTCACTAGCTTGACATTGAAGCTTTCTTTTATGGTGGTTGGTGCTTGTAGGGCCTCAATTTGTCTCCCCTGACCGTGATCCTCTTCTTTGTTCTCTGGTGTTCAATTTCAGCATGCTCTAATGATAGTATGTTGCTGACAGTGTAGTAATCCTCGGTTTGTTGATTTGCCCCCAACTGTTGATATATCAGTTGCACTTTGTCACCTTTGGAAAGCCCCTCTGTTGGAATCTTTCTATTTTTCCAGCCCCTTTTTGCTTTGTTTCTGCGTTTCATTTTTCCTTTTGTTGATCTTTTTTTTCTGGCCATAGGCTTTCCTTGGGGGCCTCTCTTTTCAGTGGCTAATACTCTACTATCCTCTTTTTGGGCTTTTTCATCAGTCTGCACATTCCTTAGCATTGGGATGTTGCTGTGACTCTCCTGGGCACTCTTCATATAGTCTTTCTTCTCCTTGCTGAATTGTGCCTCTGGTAATACCTTCAGAGTGATGCTCTGGTCATGCATCCTTAGAGTTAATTCCCCTTCCTCTACGTCTATGATAGCTCTAGCAGTGGCCAAGAATGGCCTTCCCAGTATAACAGAGTCACCATCATCATCGTTTGATTCTAGAACCACAAAATCAGCAGGGTATATAAAACTATCCACCTTGACCAAGAGATTTTCAATTATACCCCTGGGGTATACCATTGACTTGTCTACCAGCTCCAGAGACATTTGTACTGATTTGACCTCCTCTATATGCAGCTTTTTCATCAGGGAAGATGATATTAAGTTAATGCTTGCTCCGAGATCACACATTGCTTTAGTGATTGTCAATTTCCCAATGGTGCAAGGCAACAGGAAGCTCCCTGGGTCCTCAAGCTTGGGAGGAAGCCCCTTTTGAATCAAGGCCCTGCATTCCTCAGCAATCATTATGGTTTCTTTCTCATCCCACCTTCTTTTCTTGTTGATAAGATCCTTCAAAAACTTGGAATATAGAGGCATTTGCTCAAGTGCTTCGGCCAAGGGAATATTAATTTCCAGCTTCTTGAAGATCTCAAGGAACTTGTGAAAATGCTGGTCTTTAACCTCTTTGTTGAACCTCTGGGGATATGGCAGTGGAGGTACAAAGGTTTTTTCTGCTTGTTGCTTTTGATTCTTGGTTGGTTCTTCAACTGCTTCATTTCCTTTTTTTGGAATTTTTAGTTGTTCCTCCTTTGCCTGAGTTTGCTTTGAGGCTTCCTTTGACTGTTCCTCTTCTTGCTTCTTTGTAGTGGCATTGTTGCTTGTCAATGCTCTCCCACTTCTCAATTGTATTGCCTTGCATTCTTCCTTGGGATTTGGAATTGTGTCACTGGGCAGTGAGTTTGAAGGTCTCTTAACAGATACTTGCTTGGAGAGTTGCCCCATCTGTCTCTCTAGGCTCTTTATAGAGGCTTCCTGATTTTTGGCTATCATTTCTTGGTGTTTCAACATTTTGTCTATCATGGCTTCCAAGTGAGTGATTCTTTGGGCTTCAGGTGATACTTGAGGTGGGTTATGAGATGTGGGTGGTGGATGGTAGGCACTTTGGTTGGTGGATTGGTTATTAGATTGGTATTGGTTGATGTTGGGGTAGTTGTTTTGAGGTTTTCTGAAGGGGTTTTGGTTAGTCTGCTGCTGGTTGTGATTTTGGTTATTTCTTGGATTGTGTTGGTTTGAGTTCCTCTGCCATGGTTGTTGGTTTTGGGTGTAGTTATCTCCCCATCTGAGGTTTGGGTGGTTCTTCCAGGATGGATTGTATGTATCACCATACACTTCATTTGGTCCTTGGTTGTGCATATACTGAACTTGCTCTTGTTGTTGTTCTTCTTGAGTTTCTTCACTCTGTCCCCATGTGGTTGATGGTTGGCTAGTGTTGATTTTTCTGTGGTTGTGTAATTTTTCTGGGCATCATTTAAAACGCGAATGGCATAATAAATTACATGCAGAAGCTTGTCATGCCTCTGTCCCAGTACTGCACCAATGGCATGATTACTGGCATCACACATTAACTCAAATGGCAATGTCCAGTCTGGTGCAGAAATGACTGGTGCTGTGACCAGCTTAGCTTTCAGCGTTTCAAACGCCTGCAGGCATGCTGTGTCAAACACAAATGGCGTGTCAGTAGCTAGCAGATTGCTTAGAGGTTTTGCGATTTTTGAAAAATCCTTTATAAACCTCCTATAGAATCCTGCATGCCCCAGAAAGCTTCTGATTGCCTTAACATTGGCAGGTGGTGGTAATTTTTCAATTACCTCTATTTTTGCTTGATCTACCTCTATTCCCTTGTTTGAGATTTTATGCCCAAGAACAATTCCTTCAGTCACCATGAAGTGACACTTTTCCCAGTTTAAAACTAGGTTGGTTTCTTGGCATCTTTTCAGAACAAGTTTCAGGTGATCAAGACAGGAGCTGAATGAGTCTCCATATACTAAGAAGTCATCCATGAAGACTTCCAGAAATTTTTCCACCATGTCAGAGAAAATAGAGAGCATGCATCTCTGGAAGGTTGCAGGCGCATTACATAGCCCAAATGGCATCCTTCTATAAGCAAACACTCTAGATGGGCATGTGAATGCTGTTTTCTCTTGATCTTGGGGATCTACTGCAATCTGGTTATAGCCTGAGTAGCCATCCAAAAAGCAGTAATAATCATGACCTGCTAGTCTCTCTAGCATCTGGTCTATGAATGGTAAAGGAAAATGATCCTTTCTGGTGGCTGTATTGAGCCTTCTGTAGTCAATACACATGCGCCACCCTGTAACTGTTCTCGTAGGAACCAGTTCATTTTTTTCGTTATGAATCACTGTCATGCCTCCCTTTTTTGGGACGACTTGAACAGGGCTCACCCAGGGGCTATCAGAAATGGGATAAATAATCCCAGCCTCTAGTAATTTGGTGACCTCTTTCTGCACCACTTCCTTCATGGCTGGATTTAGCCGCCTCTGTGGTTGAACCACTGGTTTGGCATTATCCTCCAATAGGATTTTGTGCATGCATCTAGCTGGGCTTATGCCCTTAAGGTCACCTATGGACCACCCAAGAGCTGTCTTGTGTGTCCTTAGCACTTGAATAAGTGCTTCCTCTTCCTGTGAATTTAAAGCAGAGCTTATGATCACTGGAAAAGTGTCACCTTCTCCTAGAAATGCGTATTTCAAGGATGGTGGCAGTGGCTTGAGCTCTGGTTTAGGAGGTTTTTCCTCTTTCAAAAGAAAGTTCATAGGCTCTTTCATGTCCCCTGAATCCTCCAAATCAGGCTGAACATCTTTAAAGATGTTTTCCAACTCTGATTCGAGACTCTCAGCCATGTTGATCTCTTCTACCAAAGAGTCAATAAGGTCAACTTTCATGCAGTCTGTTGATGTGTCTGGATGCTGCATGGCTTTGACAGCGTTCAACTTGAACTCGTCATCGTTGACTCTCAGGGTTATTTCCCCCTGCTGGACGTCAATGAGGGATCGTCCAGTTGCTAGGAAGGGTCTTCCTAGAATGAGAGTAGCACTCTTGTGCTCCTCCATTTCCAGCACAACAAAGTCAGTGGGAAAGGCGAATGGCCCAACTCTGACAATCATGTCCTCAATCACGCCTGATGGGTATTTAGTGGAACCATCAGCAAGTTGGAGACATATCCGGGTTGGTTTAACTTCCTCAGTTAAGCCAAGCTTCCTGATAGTGGATGCAGGTATTAGGTTGATGCTTGCCCCAAGATCGCATAAAGCTGTCTTGGTGCAATCACCTTCTAGTATGCATGGTATCAGAAAACTCCCAGGGTCTTTAAGCTTTTCAGGAAAGCTTTTCAGAATGACTGCACTGCATTCTTCAGTGAGGAGAACTCTTTCTGTTTCTCTCCACTCCTTCTTATGACTCAAGATCTCTTTCATGAACTTGGCATAAGAAGGTATTTGCTCAAGTGCCTCTGCAAATGGAATCTTTATTTCAAGAGTCCTTAGATAATCTGCAAAGCGAGCAAATTGCTTATCCTGCTCCTCTTTCCGGAGTTTTTGAGGATAAGGTATCTTGGCTTTATATTCCTCAACCTTAGTGGTTAAAGAAGCCTTTTTAGAGGGGTTGTTGTCAGCACTTGTGTGTGTCTGATCCCTCACTGGCAATTGAATGCCAGAGTCAGAAGCTGGAGTGACGTTAGACGCCAGCTCACTGTCTGTTCCTGGTGCCTGAACGCCAAAAATGTGCCCCTGTTGGGCGTTCAACGCCAGATTCTTGCCCATTTCTGGCGTTGAACGCCAATCCTGCCTTGTTTCTGGCGCTGAACGCCAGTTTTGGGCATGGTCTGGGCGTTCAGCGCCAGCCTTCCACCCATTTTCTGGCGTTTTAGTGCCAGAATTATTTTTCCCTGGGCTCTTACTGTCCTCAGGGGAATCTTTGGTGGGTCGCTCATTTCTTTAATTTTTGATGCCTTGAGGTGGGGTATTTAATGTTTTCCCACTTCTTAATTGAACTGCTTGGCATTCTTCTGCTATTTGCTTTGATAGCTGCTGCTTTGTTTGCTTAAACTGTTCGTCCATATGTATATTAGCTATCCTTGTCTCCTGTAACCTGTCTTTGAATTCAGCTAGCTGTTTTGTTAGAAAATCTAATTGCTGATTGAATTCAGCAGCTTGTTTTACAGTACTGAATTCAGCAGTTACTGTTTTAACCTCTTCATTCATGGAAGGGTTGCTGCTTAGATACAGATGCTGATTCCTGGCAACTGTATCAATGAGCTCTTGAGCTTCTTCAATTGTCTTTCTCATATGGATAGATCCACCAACTGAGTAATCTAAAGACATCTGAGCTCCTTCTGCAAGCCCATAGTAGAAGATGTCTAACTGAACCCACTCTGAAAACATTTCAGAGGGGCATTTTCGTAGCATCTCTCTGTATCTCTCCCAGGCATCATAAAGAGATTCATTATCTCCTTGTTTAAAGCCTTGGATGTCCAGCCTTAGCTGTGTCATCCTTTTTGGAGGGAAATATTGATTCAGGAATTTTTCTGTCATCTGTTTCCATGTTCTTATACTGGCCTTAGGTTGGTTATTTAACCACCTCTTAGCTTGATCTTTTACAGCAAATGGAAACAGTAATAGTCTGTAGACATCCTGATCTATTTCCTTATCATGTACTGTGTCAGCAATTTGCAAAAATTGTGCCAGAAACTCTGTAGGTTCTTCCTGTGGAAGACCGGAATACTGGCAACTTTGCTGCACCATGATAATGAGCTGAGGATTCAACTCAAAGCTACTAACTCCAATGGAGGGTATGCATATGCTACTCCCATATGAAGCAGTAGAGGGGTTAGAATATGACCCCAGAGTCCTCCTGGACTGTTCATTTCCACTTATGTCCATGATGGATGTATGGATTTAACTTGGACTGATTTATCTTTTTATTTATTTTATTTTATAAGAAGTAAACACTTTAAATAAAATAAAATAACTAAAAAGAAGTTGAATTTTGAAATTAAAATATTTTTTTTTTCGTAAAAAAAATTAAAAATAATTAGTTAAAAAAAATAGAAATTTTTTGAAAAAGAGGGAAGATATTTTCGAAAATTAGAGAGAGAGAGTTAGTTAGGTAGTTTTGAAAAAGTTAAGAAACAAACAAAAAGTTAGTTAGTTAGTTGAAACAAATTTTGAAAAGATAAGAAGTTAGGAAGTTAGAAGAGATATTTTGAAAAGATATTTTTGAATTTAGTGAGGAGAGAGAAAAACAATAAGATAGTACAAGATTTAAAATTTTTTAGATCTAATGCTCCTTGTTTTTGAAAAATTTGGAGGGAAAACACCAAGGAACACCAAACTTAAAAATTTTAAGATCAAGACACAAGGAAAACTCAAGAACACTTTGAAGATTCACAAGAACACAAGAACATGAAAAAAGAACACCAAACTTAAAATTTTTAGAAAACCAAACCAAAATTTTCGAAAATCAAAGGGAAATCAACAAGAAAACACCAAACTTAAAGTTTGGCACAAGATTTAATAGAAAAAATATTTTTGAAAAAGAAGGTTTTGAAAAGAGTATAAAAGATTCTAACCCAATTACCAAGAACACAGATTAACGCTCTAGCCAAATGAGTTATGGGACCTTCAAAAATTTTAAGAAAGATTATTTTGAAAACACCAAACTTAAAGTTTGGCACAGGATTTAATAGAAAAATTATTTTTGAAGAAGATTTTTAAAAAATATGATAGCCAATTATCATGAACATAAACACCACGTTCTAAATAACTGAGCTATAAATTTAAAGTGTTTTAACAAGGGATAAATAATAAAAGACTCTAAACCAAAAAGAGAAAATTTTTCCTAATCTAAGCAACAAAATAATCCGTCAGTTGTTCAAACATGAACAATCCCCGTCAACGGCGCCAAAAACTTGGTGCACGAATTGTGACTCTCTTACAATTTCGCACATATGACCAGCAAGTGCACTGGGTCGTCCAAGTAATACCTTACGTGAGTAAGGGTCGAATCCCACAGAGATTGTTGGTTTGAAGCAATCTATGGTTATCTTGTAAATCTTAGTCAGGAAGTCAATTATGTTTATCAGTTGAATTGTGAATAAACAATAGAGCATGGATTAAAGGTTACTTGTTATGCAGTAATGGAGAATATGTTGGAGTTTTGGAGATGCTTTGTCTTCTGAATCTCTGCTTTCCTCTGTCTTCTTGTTCACGCACGCACGTCCTCCTATGGCAAGCTGTATGTTGGTGGATCACCGTTGTCAATGGCTACCTTCCATCCTTCCAGTGAAAACTACGCTCACGCGCTCTGTCACAGCACGGCTAATCACCGGTTGGTTCTCGATCCGGTTGGAATAGGATTTACTATCCTTTTGCGTCTGTCACCAACGCCCAGCCTTCAGGAGTTTGAAGCTCGTCACAGTCATTCAATCCTTGAATCCTACTCGGAATACCACAGACAAGGTTTAGACTTTCCGGATTCTCATGAATGCCGCCATCAGTTCTAGCTTATACCACGGAGATTCTGATTAAGGAATCTAAGAGATACTCATCCAATCGGATATAGAACGGAGGTGGTTGTCAGGCACGTGTTCATGGTTTGAGGAAGGTGATGAATGTCACGGATCATCACCTTCATCACAGTTAAGCGCGAATGAACATCTTAGATAGGAACAAGCGTGTTTGAATGGAAAACAGAAATACTTGCATTAATTCATTGAGACACAGCAGAGCTCCTCACCCCCAACAATGGGGTTTAGAGACTCATGCCGTCAGAGAATACAAAGTTTAGATCTGAAATATCATGAGATACAAAATAAGTCTCTAAAAGTTGTTTAAATACTAAACTAGTAGCCTAGGGTTACAAAATATGAGTGGACTATGATGGATGATGCAGAGGTCCACTTCTAGGGCCCACTTGGTGTGCGCTGGGGCTGAGATTTAAGTGAGTCACGTGCAGAGGCCATTTGTGGAGTTGAACGCCAGTTTTTATGCCAGTTTGGGCGTTCAACTCCAGTTTTTGATCCTTTTCTGGCGCTGGACGCCAGAATTGGGCAAAGAACTGGCGTTGAACGCCAGTTTACGTCGTCTATCCTTGTGCAACGTATGGACTATTATATATTTCTGGAAAGCCCTGGATGTCTACTTTCCAGCGCAATTGGAAGCATGCCATTTCGAGTTCTGTAGCTCCAGAAAATCCACTTTGAGTGCAGGGAGGTCAGAATCCAACAGCATCAGCAGTCCTTTTTCAGCCTGAATCAGATTTTTGCTCAGCTCCTTCAATTTCAGCCAGAAAAATACCTGAAATTACAGAAAAACACACAACTCATAGTAAAGTCCAGAAATATGAATTTTTCCTAAAAACTAATAAAAATAGACTAAAAACTAACTAAAACATACTCTAAACTATATGAAATTATCCCCAAAAAGCGTATAAAATATCCGCTCATCTAAACTCTACCGTATGAAAATACATAAGTGAAGGTCCAGGCATGGCCGAGATGGCCAGCCCCCTAAAACGTGATCAAAGGATCATAAGGTAATCCAAAGATCCAAAGATCCTAAGATGGTCAAAAAGACTAGTAAAAGGTCCTATTTATAATAAACTAGTCACTAGGGTTTACATGAGTAAGTAATTGATGCATAAATCCACTTCCGGGGCCCACTTGGTGTGTGCTTGGGCTGAGCCTGAGTGTTGCACGTGCAGAGGCCATTTGTGGAGTTGAATGCCAGTTTCTGTGCCAGTTTGGGCGTTCAACTCTGGTTTTGGATCCTTTTCTGGCGCTGGACGCTAGATTTGGGCAGAAGGCTGGCGTTGAACGCCAGTTTACGTCATCAATTCTTGGCCAAAGTATGGACTATTATATATTGCCGGAAAGCCCTGGATGTGTACTTTCCAACGCAATTAGAAGCGCGCCATTTCGAGTTCTGTAGCTCCAGAAAATCCATTTTGAGTGCAGGGAGGTCAGAATCTAACAGCATCAGCAGTCCTTTTTCAACCTCTGAATCTGATTTTTGCTCAAGTCCCTCAATTTCAGCCAGAAAATACCTGAAATCACAGAAAAATACACAATCTCATAGTAAAGTCCAGAAATGTGAATTTAACATAAAAACTAATGAAAACATCCCTAAAAGTAACTAGATTCTACTAAAAACATACTAAAAACAATGCCAAAAAGCGTATAAATTATCCGCTCATCACAACACCAAACTTAAATTGTTGCTTGTCCCCAAGCAACTGAAAATCAAATAGGATAAAATGAAGAGAATATACTATAAATTCTAAACTATCAATGAAACATAGTTTCAATCATATGAGCGGGACTTATAGCTTTTTGCCTCTTGAATAGTTTTGGCATCTCACTTTATCCATTGAGGTTCAGAATGATTGGCATCTATAGGAACTCAGAGTTTAGATAGTGTTATTGATTCTCCTAGTTCAGTCTGATGATTCTTGAACACAGCTATTTTATGAGTCTTGGCCGTGGCCCTAAGCACTTTGTTTTCCAGTATTACCACCGGATACATAAATGCCACAGACACATAATTGGGTGAACCTTTTCAGATTATGACTCAGCTTTGCTAAAGTCCCCAATTAGAGGTGTCCAGGGTTCTTAAGCACACTCTTTTTTTTTTTTGCTTTGGACCTTGACTTTAACCGCTCAGTCTCAAGTTTTCACTTGACACCTACACGCCACAAGCACATGGTTAGGGACAACTTGGTTTAGTCGCTTAGACCAGGATTTTATTCCTTTAGGCCCTCCTATCCACTGATGCTCAAAGCCTTGGGATCCTTTTTATTTCCCTTGCCTTTTGGTTTTAAGGGTTATTGGCTTTTTGCTCTTGCCTCTTGGTTTTAAGAGCTTTGGCTTTTTCTGCTTGCTTTTTCTTTTTCTTTCTATATTTTTTTTTTCGCCTATTTTTTTTTTTCTGCAAGCTTTGTTCTTTGCTGCTTTTTCTTGCTTCAAGAATCATTTTTATGATTTTTCAGATTATCAAATAACATGTCTCCTAGTCATCATTCTTTCAAGAGCCAACATATTTAACATTCTTAAACAACAACTTCAAAAGACATATGCACTGTTCAAGCATACATTCAGAAAACAAGAAGCATTGTCACCACATCAATATAATTAAACTAAGTTCAAGGATAAATTCGAAACTCATGTACTTCTTGTTCTTTTGAATTAAAACTTTTTTCTTTTAAGAGAGGTGATGGATTCATAGGACATTCATATCTTTAAGACAAAGTTACTAACTACTAATGATCATGTAATAAAGGAACAAACATTGATAAGCACATAATATAGAAAACAAAAAATAGAGAAAACAAGAACAAGGAATGAATCCACCTTAGTGATGGTGGCGTTTCCTTCTTGAGGAACCAATGATGTCCTTGAGCTCTTCTATGTCTCTTCCTTGTCTTTGTTGCTCCTCCCTCATTGCCTTTTGATCTTCTCTTATTTCATGCAGCATGATGGAGTGCTCTTGATGTTCCACCCTTAGTTGTCCCATATTGGAACTCAATTCTTCTAGGGAGGTGTTGATGTGCTCCCAATAGTTTTGTGGAGGAAAGTGCATTTGAGGCATTTCCGGAATCTCATGGGAGTGAGCTTCTTGCGCCTCTTGAGCTCCATGATTGGGCTCTCTTGCTTGCTCCATCTTTTTCTTAGTGATGGGCTTGTCCTCTTTGATGAGGATATCTCCCTCTATGTCAATCCCAGCTGAATTGCATAGGTGGCAAATGAGGTGAGGAAAGGCTAACCTTGCCATGGTGGAGGACTTGTCAGCCACCTTATAGAGTTCTTGAGGTATAATCTCATGAACTTCCACCTCTTCTCCAATCATGATGCTATAGATCATGATGGCCCGGTCTATAGTAACTTCAGACCGGTTGCTAGTGGGAATGATTGAGCATTGAATAAACTCCAATCATCCTCTAGCTATAGGCTTGAGGTCCAATCTTCTTAGTTGAACCGGCTTGCCTTTGGAGTCAATCTTCCATTGAGCTCCTTCTACACATATGTCCATAAGGACTTGGTCCAACCTTTGATCAAAGTTGACTCTCCTTGTGTAGGGGCGTGCGTTCTCTTCCATGTATGGCAAGTTGAACGCCAACCTCACATTCTCCGGACTAAAATCTAAGTATTTCCCCCGAACCATTGTAACATAGTTCTTTGGATCCGGGTTCTTACTTTGATCATGGTTCTTGGTGATCCATGCATTGGCATAGAACTCTTGAACCATTAGGATGCCGACTTGTTGGATGGGATTTGTTAGAACTTCCCAACCTCTTCTTTGAATTTCATGTCGGATCTCCAGATACTCATTTCTTTTGAGTTTAAAAGGGACCTCAGGGATCACCTTTTTCTTGGCCACAACATCATAGAAGTGGTCTTGATGGGCTTTGGAGATGAACCTTTCCATCTCCCATGACTCGGATGAGGAAGCTTTTATCTTCCCTTTCCCTCTTCTAGAGGATTCTCCGGTCTTAGGTGCCATCAATGGTAATGGAAAAACAAAAAAGCTATGCTTTTACCACACCAAACTTAGAATATTGCTCGCCCTCGAGCAATAAACAAAAGAATAGAAGAAGAAGAAGAAATATGGAGAGGGAGAGGGAGATGTGGTTTCGGCTAAGGAGAGTGTAGAGGGGTGTGTTGTGTGAATTAGGTGAAGAATGGAGGTCTTTATATAGGGAAGGGAGGTGGGGTATTGTTTCGGCCATATGGGTGGGTTTGGAAGGGAAATTGGTTTTGAATTTTGAAGGTAGGTGGAGTTTATGAGGTAGGTTTATGGGGAAGAGGAGATGGATGTGAGTGGTGAAGGTTTAGTGGGGAAGAGAGATTGAGGTGATTGGTGAGGGGTTTTTAGGGAAGAGTGTTTGTGGGGTTGTGTGAAAGAGAGTGGTGAGAAGAGGTGAGTGGAGGTAGGTGGGGATCCTGTGGGGTCCACAGATCCTGAGATGATCCTGTGGGGTCCACAGATCCTGAGTGGATCCTGTGGGGTCCACAGATCCTGAGGTGTCAAGGCATTTACATCCCTGCACCAATTTAGGCATGCAAAATGCCCTTGCACACAACTCTGGGCGTTCAGCGCCAGGTTGGTGGCAATTTTGGGCGTTCAACGCCCATTTGCTGCCATTTCTGGCGTTGAACGCCTGAACCATGCTTGTTCTGGGCGTTCAGCGCCAGAATGCTCCCATTCTGGGCGTTCAGCGCCAGAACTATGCTCTGTTCTGGCGTTTGAACGCCAGACAGATGCTCCTCCAGGGTGTGATTTTTCTTCTGCTGTTTTTGATTCCTGTTTTTGATTTTTTTGTTTATTTTGTGACTCTACATGATCATGAACCTAAGAAAACATGAAAAACAATAAAAATAAGAATTAGATAAACATTGGGTTGCCTCCCAACAAGCGCTTCTTTAATGTCAATAGCTTGACAGTGGGCTCTCATGGAGCCTCACAGATGTGCAGAGCTTTGTTGAGACTCTTCAACACCAAAGTTAGAGTTTGGATATGGGAGTTCAACACCAAACTTAGAGTTTGGTTGTGGCCTCCCAACACCAAACTTAGAGTTTGACTGTGGGGGCTCTGGTTGACTCTGCTTGGAGAGAAGCTTTTCTTGCTTCCTCTCCATGGTTGCAGAGGGAGATCCTTGAGTTTTGAATACAAGGGAGTTCTCATTCCATTGAAGGACTATTTCACCTCTGTCAACATCAATCACAGCTCTTGCTGTGGCCAAGAAAGGTCTTCCTAGGATGATGGATTCATCATCTTCCTTTCCAGTATCCAGGACTATGAAATCAGTAGGTATGTAAAGGCCCTCAACCTTTACTAATATATCTTCTACTTGTCCATAAGCCTGTTTTCTTGAGCTGTCTGCCATCTCTAGTGAGATTTTAGCAGCTTGCACCCCATAGATTCCCAGTTTCTCTATTACAGAGAGGGGCATGAGGTTTATTCCTGAACCAAGGTCACACAGAGCCTTAAAGATCATGGTGCCTATGGTACAGGATATTATGAACTTTCCAGGATCCTGTCTCTTCTGAGGCAATGTCAGTTGATCCAGATCACTTAGTTCATTGATGAACAAGGGAGGTTCAACTTCCCAAGCATCTATGCCAAATAATTTGGCATTCAGCTTCATGATTGCACCAAGAAACTTGGCAGTTTGCTCTTCAGTGACATCCTCATTCTCTTCAGAAGAGGAATACTCATCAGAGCTCATGAAGGGCATAAGGAGGTTCAATGGAATCTCTATGGTCTCTAGATGAGCCTCAGAGTCCTTTGGTTCCCCAGAGGGAAGCTCCTTATTGATCACTGGACGTCCCAGGAGGTCCTCCTCCTTGGGATTCACGTCCTCTCCTCTCCTCAGAGGTTCGGCCATGGCGCTTATGTCAATGGCCTTGCACTCTCCTTTTGGGTTCTCTTCTGTATTGCTTGGGAGAGTACTAGGAGGGATTTCAGTGATCCTTTTACTCAGCTGGCCCACTTGTGCTTCCAGATTTCTAATGGAAGACCTTGTTTCATTCATGAAACTTACAGTGGCCTTAGATAGATCAGAGACTAGATTTGCTAAATTAGAAGCATTTTGTTCAGAGTTCTCTGTCTGTTGCTGAGTTGATGATGGAAAAGGTTTGCTATTGCTAAACCTGTTTCTTCCACCATTATTAAAGCCTTGTTGAGGCTTTTGATCCTTCCATGAGAAATTTGGATGATTTCTCCATGTTGAGTTATAGGTGTTTCCATAAGGTTCACCTAAGTAATTTACCTCTGCTATTGCAGGGTTCTCAGGATCATAGGCTTCTTCTTCAGAAGATGCCTCTTGAGTACTGTTGGATGCAGCTTGCATTCCATGCAGACTCTGAGAAATCATATTGACTTGCTGAGTCAATATTTTGTTCTGAGCCAATATGACATTCAAAGTATCAACTTCAAGAACTCCCTTCTTCATAGGCGTCCCATTATTCATAGGATTCCTTTCAGAAGTGTACATGAACTGGTTATTAGCAACCATGTTAATGAGTTCTTGAGCTTCTGCAGGCGTTTTCTTTAGGTGAATGGATCCACCTGCAGAAGTATCCAGTGACATCTTTGATAGCTCAGATAAACCATCATAGAATATATCCAGGATGGTTCATTCTGAAAGCATGTCAGAAGGACACTTTTTGGTCAACTGTTTGTATCTTTCCCAAGCTTCATAGAGGGATTCACCTTCTTTTTGTCTGAAGGTTTGAACATCAGCTCTAAGCTTGCTCAGCTTTTGAGGAGGAAAGTACTTGGCTAAGAAAGCCGTGACCAGCTTATCCCAAGAGTTCAGGCTGTCTTTAGGTTGAGAATCCAACCATAATCTAGCTTTGTCTCTTACAGCAAAAGGGAAAAGCATGAGCCTGTAGACTTCAGGATCTATTCCATTAGTCTTAACAGTATCACATATCTGCAAGAATTCAGTTAAGAACTGAATAGGATCTTCAGATGGAAGTCCATGAAACTTGCAGTTCTGCTGCATCAGAGAAACTAACTGAGGTTTCAGCTCAAAGTTGTTTGCTCCAATGGCAGGAATGGAGATGCTTCTTCCATGTAAATTGGAATTAGGTGCAGTAAAGTCACCAAGCATCTTCCTTACATTATTATTATTTTCGGCTGCCATCTCTTCTTCCTGTTCGAAAATTTCTGAAAGGTTTTCTCTGGATTGTTGTATTTTGGCTTCTCTTAATTTTCTCTTCAGAGTCCTTTCAGGTTCTGGATCTGCTTCCACAAGAATGTTCTTATCCTTGCTCCTGCTCATATGACAAGGAAGAATGGACAGGAAAATGATAATAATAATAGAGATCCTTTATACCACAGTATAGGGATCCCTTTGTGAGTGGAAGAAAAGAGGGGGAGACAAAGAATGTGATGTAAAGGAAGAAATGCAACTGTACTGATGGAAGAGATGTGAGATGAGATGTTAGGATATGAATGAATAAATAGAATAGGATGTGGGAGGTATAATTTTCGAAAATTATTTTGAAAAGGAGTTAGTGATTTTTGAAAATTGGTTTTTTGAAAATTTGTTAGTATTTTTCGAAAATATTTTTTTTTATAAGATTAAAAATAAAAATAATTAGTTAATTAAAAAGAAATTTTTGAAAAAGGGGGAGATATTTTCGAAAATTAGAGAGAGAGAGAGTTAGTTAGGTGGTTTTGAAAAAGGTAAGAAACAAACAAAAAGTTAGTTAGTTAGTTGAAACAAATTTTGAAAACCAATTTTGAAAAGATAAGTAGTTAGGAGGTTAGGAAAGATATTTTTAAAAGATATTTTTGAAAAAGATAAGATAAGAAGATATTTTTGAAAAGATATGATAGAAATTAGTTTTGAAAAAGATTTGATTTTTAAAATCTCAATTAATGACTTGATTCATAAGAAATCGCAAGATATGATTCTAGAACTTAAAGTTTGAATCTTTCTTAACAAGTAAGTAACAAACTTCAAACTTTTGAATCAAAACATTAATTGATTATGTTATTTTCGAAAATTTGGTATAAAAATAAGAAAAAGATTTTTGAAAAATATTTTTGGAATTTTCGAAAATAACTAAGAAATTTGAAAAAGATTTGATTTTTGAAAAAGATTTTGAAAAAGATAAGATTTTCAAATTGAAAATTTGATTTGACTCATGAGAAACAATTTGATTTTAAAAATTTTTGAAAAAGTCAATCCAATTTTCGAATTTGATGAGAGAAAAAGGGAAAAATATTTTTTTGATTTTTGAAATTTTTATGAAAACATGAAACTTATGCAATGCATGAAATTTTTAGATCAAAACATGTGATGCTCGCAAGAATGCTATGAATGTCAAGATGAACACCAAGAACACTTTGAATGCCAAGATGACCATCATAGACACAATTTTGAAAAACTTTTAATGCAAAGAAAACATGCAAGACACCAAACTTAGAATTCTTTAATGCTTACGCACTAAGAATTCAAGAATGCATATGATAAACATGAAAAGACACAAAACAAAAAATCATCAAGATCAAACAAGAAGACTTATCAAGAACAACTTGAAGATCATGAAGAACACTATGAATGCATGATATTTTCGAAAAAAAATGCAAGATGCATATGCAATTGACACCAAACTTATGATATGACTCAAGACTCAAATAAGAAACACAAAATATTTTTGATTTTTATGATTTTCTAATTTTTTTGGATTTTTTTTTATATTTTTCGAAAAATTATTTTGAAAAAGGAAAATAAGGATTCCAAAATTTTTAGTATGAATTCCAGGAATCTTGCCATGTTAGTCTAAAGCTTCAGTCCAGGAATTAGACATGGCTCACTAGCCAGCCAAGCTTTCAATGAAAGCTCCAGTCCAAAACACTAGACATGGCCAATGGCCAGCCAAGCTTCAGCAGATATGGATACTTTTCAAGTATAGAACAACTAAGTGTGTGAGAATCTCTTCTTTTGTGATGGTAAGTTGAAACCCCAGTCCAAAAGATTAGACATGGCTTACAGCCAGCCAGGATTCAACAAATCATCATGAAGCACTAGAATTCATTCTTAAAAATTTTGAATAAAATTTTTTTTGAAAACATTTTTTTTTTTCGAAAACAAAGAAGAATTTTTGAAAGATTTTTGAAAAATTTTTGAAAACAAAACAAAAAGAAAATTACCTAATCTGAGCAACAAGATGAACCGTCAGTTGTCCAAACTCAAACAATCCCCGGCAACGGCGCCAAAAACTTGGTGCTGTTGCCGGATCAAAAGGGAATCTGGCACTGATGTTACCGGACCAAAAGCTTGCCGAAAACTCAAAACAATCCCCGGCAACGGCGCCAAAAACTTGGTGCACGAAATTGTGTTCCACGTTCTTTGTACTTGTGTGAGAGTAACAATATATAATTGTATTGAATCCTCATTGTGGCTCTATGTGTGGACACAACTCCGTTCAACTAACCAGCAAGTGCACTGGGTCGTCCAAGTAATACCTTACGTGAGTAAGGGTCGAATCCTACGGAGATTGTTGGTATGAAGCAAGCTATGGTCACCTTGTAAATCTCAGTCAGGCAGATATAAAGTGATAATGGAGTTTTCGAAATTTAATAATAGAATAGGGATAGAGATACTTATGTAATTCATTGGTGAGAATTTCAGATAAGAGAATGGAGATGCTTTTCGTTCCTCTGAACCTCTGCTTTCCTGCTATCTTCATCCAATCAGTCTTACTCCTTTCCATGGCTGGCTTTATGTGATACATCACCACTGTCAATGGCTACTTTCGGTCATCTCTCGGGAAAATGATCCAATGCCCTGTCACGGCACGGCTAATCGTCTGGAGGCATCACCCTTGCCAATGGCTTCATCTTATCCTCTCAGTGAATAATATGCTCACGCACCCTGTCACGGCACGGCTATTCATCTGTCGGTTCTCGATCATGTTGGAATAGGATTTACTATCCTTTTGCGTCTGTCACTAACGCCCTGCAATCGCGAGTTAGGAGCTCGTCACAGTCACTCAATCATTGAATCCTACTCGGAATACCACAGACAAGGTTTAGACCTTCCGGATTCTCTTGAATGCCGCCATCATTCTAGCTTACGCCACGAAGATTCTGGATAGGAGATCTAAGAGATACTCATTCTAGCAGAGGGATAGGAGTTGTACCTGAATTTTATTTAAATTCTTTTGTATAATATTACTATTATTAATAATTATGTGATTATTATTACTTGGTGATGTTTGCTGTATGATTTTAATTAATAAAAACAAAAATTTCTGGTATTTTTACTAAAATTGAATCGCGATATCGAACTAAAGGCTTAATAGTAAATAGTTAATAAGGAAAACAGGTCAGTAACGCCTTACTTTTGGTACGATCATGACGTATTGGAAGTTGGGTCGTTACAGTAATAGCATGAAAAATCTCTGAATGAAATAAAATCTCAAGCATAAGTGAAATTGTAGGAATATACAAGGTAAATGTGATGAAATAGATAATACTAACTGAAGTTGTGATTATGAGCATTATTAGCACACTTAGTATATTATGATCATCTTGTATGTTACTTTGATGCACTTGTTTGTTTGATGATAGGCAAAGCAGAAGCAGAGGAAATCAAGGAGGTGGTGGCTTTAGTGCCAATGTTGGCATACTAACGCCAGGGATAACGTTGATCAAGGATGAATTGTGGCGTTAGTGGCAAAGTTAGCACACTAATGCCAATACTAACGTGATGTCCAGCGTTGCCAACACTAACGTTGCCACACTAACGTTTTCGACAGATGCATGAAAAAAATTGGCGGCGACGCGTACGCCTGGGGCGACGCATATGTGTGAGAAGAGCGTTAACGCGCTAATGCTATGTCACTAACGCCAGTGTAAATGCCAGCGATGAAGGTCACACGTATGCATGGGCGACGCGTATGCGTGACATGGCCAAAAACAGTGATGACGTGTACGTGTGGGTGACGCGTACGCGTGACTGGAAAGCATTAGTGACAACATTAGCATGTTAACGCCAGAAAGGGTCTGGGAGCATTTTCTTAGCATTAGCAACGCCAATAACGCCCCAGATAACGTCAATCCACCCCTGGAGCGTGCATTCAATTTTCAAGCAAGCAGAGCCCATTAATATTATTCAATCAAAGTGGTGCACGAAATTGTGTTCCACGTTCTTTGTACTTGTGTGAGAGTAACAATATATAATTGTATTGAATCCTCATTGTGGCTCTATGTGTGGACACAACTCCGTTCAACTAACCAGCAAGTGCACTGGGTCGTCCAAGTAATACCTTACGTGAGTAAGGGTCGAATCCCACGGAGATTGTTGGTATGAAGCAAGCTATGGTCACCTTGTAAATCTCAGTCAGGCAGATATAAAGTGATAATGGAGTTTTCGAAATTTAATAATAGAATAGGGATAGAGATACTTATGTAATTCATTGGTGAGAATTTCAGATAAGAGAATGGAGATGCTTTTCGTTCCTCTGAACCTCTGCTTTCCTGCTATCTTCATCCAATCAGTCTTACTCCTTTCCATGGCTGGCTTTATGTGATACATCACCACTGTCAATGGCTACTTTCGGTCATCTCTCGGGAAAATGATCCAATGTCCTGTCACGGCACGGCTAATCGTCTGGAGGCATCACCCTTGCCAATGGCTTCATCTTATCCTCTCAGTGAATAATATGCTCACGCACCCAGTCACGGCACGGCTATTCATCTGTCGGTTCTCGATCATGCTGGAATAGGATTTACTATCCTTTTGCGTCTGTCACTAACGCCCTGCAATCGCGAGTTAGGAGCTCGTCACAGTCACTCAATCATTGAATCCTACTCGGAATACCACAGACAAGGTTTAGACCTTCCGGATTCTCTTGAATGCCGCCATCATTCTAGCTTACGCCACGAAGATTTTGGTTAGGAGATCTAAGAGATACTCATTTCTAGCGTAATTCATGTAGAACAGAGGTGTTTGTCAGGCACGCGTTCATAAGGGAGAAGGATGATGAGCGTCACACATAATCATCACCTTCATCACGTTCTTGGGTGTGAATGGATATCTTAGAAGAGAAATAAGAAGAATTGAATAGAAAACAGTAGTACTTTGCATTAATCTTTGAGGAACAGCAGAGCTCCACAGCTTAATCTATGGAGTGTAGAAACTCTACCGTATGAAAATACATAAGTGAAGGTCCAGGCATGGCCGAGATGGCCAGCCCCCTAAAACGTGATCAAAGGATCATAAGGTAATCCAAAGATCCAAAGATCCTAAGATGGTCAAAAAGACTAGTAAAAGGTCCTATTTATAATAAACTAGTCACTGGGGTTTACATGAGTAAGTAATTGATGCATAAATCCACTTCCGGGGCCCACTTGGTGTGTGCTTGGGCTGAGCCTGAGTGTTGCACGTGCAGAGGCCATTTATGGAGTTGAATGCCAGTTTCTGTGCCAGTTTGGGCGTTCAACTCTGGTTTTGGATCCTTTTCTGGCGCTGGACGCTAGATTTGGGCAGAAGGCTGGCGTTGAACGCCAGTTTACGTCGTCAATTCTTGGCCAAAGTATGGACTATTATATATTGCTGGAAAGCCCTGGATGTCTACTTTCCAACGCTATTGGAAGCGCGCCATTTCGAGTTCTGTAGCTCCCGAAAATCCATTTTGAGTGCAGGGAGGTCAGAATCTAACAGCATCAGCAGTCCTTTTTCAACCTCTGAATCTGATTTTTGCTCAAGTCCCTCAATTTCAGCCAGAAAATACCTGAAATCACAGAAAAATACACAATCTCATAGTAAAGTCCAGAAATGTGAATTTAACATAAAAACTAATGAAAACATCCCTAAAAGTAACTAGATCCTACTAAAAACATACTAAAAACAATGCCAAAAAGCGTATAAATTATCCGCTCATCACAAAGGCACAAGAAGCATAAAGAATAGGAATTTTCATTTAATTGTAATTTGCTTTGAATTTGGATATTCTAAATTTTAAATCTGTACTTTAGAGAGTAAAGTGTGATCTTCTACCCATGAATGGTTTCTCTCTCATATTTATTCTTTGTCCCACCTATAAAATAAATGGTGAGAGATCACACTTTATTCTCTAAATTGAAATTCAAACTTTAGAGAATCAAAATCCGTTTGCTTTTCATTTCAATTTGTATTGTAGAAAAGCCTATATATATGGATTAGTTTTTACAGAGAAAGGGGGCATTGAGAGAGTGAAGACCAATTCGAAATTCTTTGAATTGGCACACTCCACCGGGAGTGGGTCTTCGGACCCCTTCCTTCATACACTCTTCTTCTCTTCCACTTCGTTTCTTACTTTGTAATAGTTTAGTTATAAATCTTTGATTTTCATTTATGAATCTTTAACTTCCATTTTAGTTATAAATCTTTAATTCTCAGTTTTACTTTCATGCACTTTAATTTTCTTTTGAGTTTTTTTAGAGCAATGATCAATTAACCCCCACTCATTTGGGAAAGGAGCTCTGTTTCAATTTTGATTGAATTGATGTTTATTTCTTCTTCATTCTATCTTCATGGATATCTAATAGAATCCTTGCAAGAGAGTTTTGTTCTTCAAAGATCCTTGGATCTATTAGAATCATATTGTGAGCCTCGGAAGAGGGATCATAGGGTTCAGTTTGAGCTCTCTTGGCATAATGAAGTTGATCTTGATTTAGAGATTAGTATGTGACATGTAATCGCTCTAATATTGGGGTCTTTGGATTTATGTAGTGTGAGGTTAGAAATCAATCTGCTTGTTATAGCTAAGGGAAAGCTTTTGTGCTTCGTAGATCCATTCACTACCGGAAGGCAGTTTGGATCTACTTAAATCTCTATGTGAGCCTTGGAAAAGGGATCATAGGATTCAATTTAAAGCTTCTTCCTCATAACTATTTTGATCAACACATTCTTAGTTGGTACGTGACATATAACCTCTTTGAATTGAGATCCTAAGGGTTGTGTGGCTTATGGATTAGAAACTTGAGCTTAACCTCTTCTTCTCATGAACAATTAGATCAAGGAATTGGCAATTGATTATGTTAAGAGAAACTGGGTTGCCAAAGAATTAGAACTCAATTATTTACAATCCACCATAGATCTACTTCATATGATTGAGAAGGAGTGAGACTCATTGATTCAAAAGGAATCAACATCTCCAATCCCTTATGTTTTCTATCTTTAATTTCCGTCATTTACTTTCTCGTCATTTAATTTCTTGTACTTTTTATTCCTTGCAATTTACTTTCCAGCACTTTATTTTTCTTGCACTTTACATTTATGCCGTCTACTTTCCTTGTTCTTTATTGCTTTCTTTTAATTTCAAGTCATTGACATTTCTTGTCTAATCATCATTCAACTATGTTCGTCTAACTAGAATAATCGACTTACTATTGATTGCTTAATCCTTTAATCTTCGTGGGATCGACCTCACTCTTGTGAGTTTTATTACTTGATAAGACCCGGTATACTTGCTGGTAGTTAAAACGGAAAGTTAATTTCTTTTATCATCAAGCTGCTGCATTGTATGTGTACGTATACATACCATACGCGGCCATGCGTTTCTTCCTAGTGCGCATGCGTACGTGGGAATGGAGCCGTGTGTGCGAAATGGGCCACGTACGCACAACCTCGGGGTTTTTGCGTACGTGAACTCCCTCATACACGGCCAGTCATTTTTGTCTGGTAGGCGTGCGTACGCGGGAAGGCTGATGCATACGTGACATGGTCCGAACACGCACTCACGTGTACGCGTGACCCTGTTTTCAGCAAATATGAGTTTTGTGTTTTTAAAACCAAATTATAAACCTCTAAGCCTCTATTATCATCCTTTTAACCCTAAATCCCAATAGTATGCCTAGTAATGAGAAAAAGCTAGGAAAGGTAGAAACTTGTGGATGAAGTAAGGAGAGAATTAATGATGAATCATGATTAATGATGATTGTATAAGTTACTGAGGATGATGATGGAAGTGTTGTGTGTGCCTTGAGCCGAATGGCTGTATTTGATAATGAGTTATGGTTGGTTATGGATTTTGTTATGAGTCGGATTATGTTGATGCGCAACAGAGAGACAATGTCCGGATTAGCTACCAGACATGTCGGGTTTGGCTTAATAACCAACAGATGAGACTCATCATCCATAGGATAGACATACATCATCTACATATGTTTGAATTGTTTAGTTTTGCTTAATTGCTTTAGTTTGCCTAATTGTACATGTTTCACGATTATTTGCTAATTGACTTACTTGCCTTACTTGTGTATTACTTGTCTGTATTGTTTGTGTTTGATTCAGTTCTTTGGTTAGTCGGATTGGGAGCTGGTGAAGTATGAAGGATATTGTGTTAGAATTAGAATTCCCTATGATAGTTGCCAAGTTATGAATTAGAGGGAACTTAGGATGGATATGACGAGATAAGAAGTTTAGGATGCCTAGTTAATTTATATTATAGTGCATTGTATTTATTTGGCACTTTTACCATACTGGGAACCCATGTGTCGGGGGTTCTCATTCCATATATATTTTCTATTTTCAGATGCAGGTCCTGGCGCTCAACAGTGAACTGGATTTATCTGAATAACGGCAGAGTTTATCTGATTCTGTTTTGTGCTTTTAGATATCTCCCTATATTTTGTAATGAAAATTATGATGTATGTATGTATTCTTTTGAAAGATGCCTATTGAGGCTTTGATAGATTTTAGGAGAGATAGGAAATTTCTATTGTCAACTATTTTAACTCTGTAACCCAAGTCCACGTAAACTTCGCAGGTCACGACTAGTGGCTAGTATACTTATATTTATGCATATTCAGTTTTATTCTATTTCTTCCTCATATGCTTTAGTTATTTCATCCGTTAGCCGAATGCGTTGAATTTTTCTATACTTCGTTACGAGAGTGTCTTTCATTTGAGATTTTAATTTATTCCTTCTCAGGCTTTGGTGCACGAAATCGGTGATCGTTTATTCCTTGGTAACGGTGCTGAAAACTTAATACGCACGTTCATAATCTTAATTCTTTGTCACAACTTCGCACAACTAACCAGCAAGTGCACTGGGTCATCCAAGTAATAAACCTTACGTGAGTAAGGGTCGATCCCACGGAGATTGTTGGCTTGAAGCAAGCTATGGTCACCTTGTAAATCTCAGTCAGGCGGATTCAATAGGTTATGGAGATTTGATAATTAAAAGTTAAATAAAATATAAAATAGGATGGAGATACTTATGCAATTCATTGGTGAGAATTTCAGATAAGTGTATGGAGATGCTTTTGTTCCTTCTAAACCTCTGCTTTCCTGTTGTCTTCATCTAATCATTCATACTCCTTTCTATGGCAAGCTTATGTTGGGCATCACCGTTGTCAATGGCTACATCCCGTCCTCTCAGTGAAAATGGTCCAAAATGCGCTGTCACCGCACGGCTAATCATCTGTCGGTTCTCGGTCATACTGGAATAGGATTCAGTAATCCTTTTGCGTTTGTCACTACGCCCAGCACTCGCGAGTTTCAAGCTCGTCACAGCCATCCCTTCCCAGATCCTACTCGGAATACCACAGACAAGGTTTAGACTTTCCGAATCTCAGGAATGGCCGCCAATAATTCTAGCCTATACCACGAAGACTCTGATCTCATGGAATGGAAGGCTCGGTTGTCAGGCGAGGCAACCATGCGTCATGAACCAGGAGGCTAAGAGATACGCACTCAAGCTATTGCAAGTAGAACGGAAGTGGTTGTCAGGCACGCGTTCATAGGTGAGAATGATGATGAGTGTCACGGATCATCACATTCGTCAGGTTGAAGAACGAGTGTATATCTTAGAGAAGAAATAGGCTTGAGTTGAATAGAAAAATAATAGTACTTTGCATTAATTCATGAGGAACAGCAGAGCTCCACACCTTAATCTATGGTGTGTAGAAACTCTACCGTTGAAAATACATAAGAACAAGGTCTAGGCATTGCCGAGAGGCCAGCCTCCAAAACGTGATCAAAGAATCAAAAGATAATCCAAAGATGATCAAAAGATAGATGTAAATACAATAGTAAAAAGTCCTATTTATACTAAACTAGTTACTAGGGTTTACAAAGATAAGTAAATGATGCAGAAATCTGCTTCCGGGCCCACTTGGTGTGTGCTTAGACTGAGCATTGAAGCTTTCACGTGTAGAGGTCTTCCTTGGGGTTAAACGCCAGTTTGTAACCTATTTCTGGCGTTTAACTCTGCTTTGCAACCTGTTTCTGGCGTTTAACTCCAGAATAGGGTAGAAAGCTGGCGTTAAATGTCAGTTTGCGTCGTCTAAACTCGGGCAAAGTATGGACTATTATATATTTCTTGAAAGCTCTAGATGTCTAATTTCCAACACAATTAAGAACGCGCCATTTGGACTTCTGTAGCTCCAGAAAATCCACTTTGAGTGCAGGGAGGTCAGAATCCAACAGCATCTGCAGTCCTTCTTCAGCCTCTTAATTAGATTTTTGCTCAAGTCCCTCAATTTCAGGTAGAAAATACCTGAAATCACAGAAAAACACACAAACTCATAGTAAAGTCCATAAATGTGAATTTTATTTAAAAACTAATAAAATATAATAACAACTAACTAAATTATATTAAAAACTACTTAAAAATAATGCCAAAAAGCGTATAAATTATCCGCTCATCACAACACTAAACTTAAATTGTTGCTTGTCCCCAAGCAACTGAAAATCAAATAGGATAAAAAGAAGAGAATATATTATAAATTCCAAAATATCTATGAAACTTAGCTCCAACTAGATGAGCGAGACTAGTAGCTTTTTGCCTCTTGAATAGAAATTATTACAAACGTTTTGGGTGTCACAAGTAACAAACTCCTTTAGAAATTGTTAACTAAGTATTCAAACCTCGGGTCGTCTTCTCAAGGAACTGCGAAGAAGTGTGTTCTTATTATTGGCTATAAAGGTTGTAATCGGGGTTTAGAAGATGAGAAGCAAGTAATTTAAATGACAAGTAAAGTAAATGGCAATTAAAATAAATAAATACTGTAAAGCAAACTTTCGGCAAGGTAAGAGAAGTCGGAGGTCTAACGTAGTTATCTCCCTCAACTATAATGAAAGTTGAATATAAACTCCACTTGGTCAACCTTTACTAGGGCAAAGGAAAGTCAGGGGACTAATTAAATTGACCTTTGAATCCTATTTATTTCCTAAGAAAAGGTTGGGATTGCTTAAGTTCAGCTCAATTAGCAAGATAACGATTATCAATTATGTTGAGTTTAATAACTGTTGAGTTACTAAATTCTTAACCAGAACCAGAAGGGGAAAAAGTAAAATTGCTGGAATAATAAAAATATCCTTAGATAGGAAGCAATGGTGACTTAAATCAAAGAGAACAATCATAAACTGAAAATACCTCAATTATCATTAATTCAAATAGCTGTCTGTAACATGGAAGAATTCTTAAATCAAATTATAATAATCAATTCAAATGTTGGAATGAATAAATAAAAGTAAAACTAAAATAAAAGAACATTAAACCTGGGATCCAGAGTTACTCTTAAAACAAGAAGAAATCCTAAATCCTAAAAGAAAGAGAGAAGATCTCCCTCTCAACTAAATCTAAATCATTGAAAGGTAAAATATGCGAGCTCTCTCTGAATGGATGCATTCCTCCACTTTATAACCTCTGATCTATGCTGTTTGTACTTAGATCTGGGCTAAAAAGGGCTTCAGAATTCGCTGGGGGCGTATTCTGTAATTTCTGGTGCGTGGCCACTGTCACGCGGTCGCGTCATTTGGAGCTTTTCCTTTCCTCGCGGTCGCGTCAGTCATACGACTGCGTCATGTGCATTCTGCTTAAGGCACGCGGTCGCGTCAGTCATGCGGCCGCGTCGCTGCTGATTCGTGCTTGGCACACGATTGCGTCATCCATGCGATCGCATGAATACCGGTTTCCTTCAAAGCTCCGTTTTGCTTTCTCCTTCCATTTTTGTATGTTTCCTTTTCCATCCTTTAAGTCATTCTGCCTTAGAAAATCTGAAACTACTCAACACAGTAATCACGGCATCGAATGGAAATAAAGGTAATTAAAATAATTAATTTTTAAAGCTTAGGAAACATGTTTTTCACAATATGACATAATAAGGAAGGGAAGGTAAAACTATGCAATTAATGTGAATAAGTAGGTGAAGAGTTGAATAAATCACTCTAATTAAGCACAAAAGAACTCATGAAATATGGGTTTATCAACCTCCCCACACTTAAACACTAGCATGTCCTCATGCTAAATCCAAGGTAAATAATTAAGGTTAAAGTGATGGAATGTTATGAAATGCAACCTATGCTAAATGCATCTACCTAATGAGTCATGCAATTCTAATTCATCCACTCATATATAAAGCCTACATGTAGTCAAATTATTTCACATTCTCAAGGATATATATATATATATATATATATAGCTAACCTTCAAATAATAAAGCACCTTTTTGCAAATGAGATGAGAGAAAAAAAACTTGCAAGACAATCAGAGATAAATGTTAATGAGCTTTTGAACCCTCACTGGATTTTGTGTTTTCTCTCTAATCACTCAGTGTTTATTGGGTTAATCACTCTATTCTTCTTTTTATTCTTTCTTTCTATAACCTTGTTTTTCGTCTAACCAATCAACAATTATAGAATATAGTCATACCAAAACTCATGAGGTCTTTAATTAAGGTTGTAATGGGGTCAAGGCAAAGGGTAAGGATATATGTATAAAGCTAAGTGAGCTAATAAGTGAATCCTTAATTAGATTAAGATCTCACCTAACATACATACTTAGTAAAACAATGCTTCTTTACCTATTTTCCCTATTTTCTCACTTTTGATGTCACATGCTCATGTTTCAATTCTTGTTTTTATCCGATGTGCATTGCTTTTTATTTTGAATTGGGGAGTTCTTTTTTTGTATCCCCTTATTTACATGCTTGAAAACTAAATTTTTTTTTTTTGAATACACATGGTAATTTTAATTAATTTGAATTTTCATGAGCCTGCTTCCCAAAATTTTGAGTTGCTTTATTCTTTTTAATTTTTCTACCTTTTGTCTTTATCAACTATGTTCCCAATAAGTTTCCCACATTTTACTCTATTTATAATTTTCTATCTTAAGCTAACCAAGGATTCACTTGGGATTTTCTTTTGTTTTTCTGCTTAAGGCTAGTAATTTGGCTAAAATAGAATAAGGGGGTTTTTTTTTTAAAAAAAAAAGCTCAAAGGGGGCTAACAAGGGTGATGTAAAAGGTAGGCTAATTTGGGGTAAGTGAGCTAAAATCAAATGATGGCCTCAATCATTATTTTCAGATGTACCTATATTCTATAATCGGACATATAGACTAAAACAAAGTAAAGAACACCAGAATAAGAAAGAAGGTTGGAACACACAGGAATAAAAATTATGGTTTGAATGTACCCATACAGTTAAGCTCAAAACTCACTGGCTATGCGTTCTCTAGCTAAAAAATCATTTATCACTTATGTATGTCATGCAGGTTTAGTTAAAAATTCTCATTATTCTCTTAAAAAGTAATTTAGGGTAGCCTTTTGAAGTTTTAATGTTTCTCCTTGATGAAATATTGTCAGTTTAACTACATCATGTAATGCTATATATACAAGGGTTTATGGATCTAAATCTATTATGTTCAAGTTCCTAGCTTACTCTTTTTTATATATATATTTTTTTTTATATTTGTCAACTTAAACTAAGCTATAACTAAGCTATCTTATGTAAAAAGGATAAACTATACTAATTGATCCACTAATAAGTTAGAATTGCAAACTAAACTTAATAACTGAAATGAACTAAATAACTAAAATATGAACAAAAAAATGCAAAATGCAAAAAATAGAGTAAAATACACAAGTAGCAATGTATAAGTACTCAGAAAATAACAATGAAAGAAAAAGGGAAAAATACAGAAAAATATCCAAAATAAAAGAAAAAGTATGTAGTAGTTCACCAAAATAAACGCCAGAGATGGCGACCTCCCCAAACTTAAAATGAAGCATCGTCCCCATGCTCAATCAAGCTGGGTGTGAAGGAGTGTCATCACTGGTAGGGATGGTAGCTGGGGTCTCTGTGGCGGTGGTGGGCTGAGAGTCTGGCTGCTGTAGAGGGGGGACTGACTGGAGCAGGATCTCCGGATCTGCAGCCTCAAGCTGATGTGGGGCCTCCTACTGTGGTGTAGCGTGCTCTGTGCCTGCCTGTTGATGAGTCTCCGCCTGGGAATGAGGCTCCTCCTCGTGCTCATCCTCCTCCTCCTCTGATGGCTCCGATGGTGTGTCGGGCTCGGAGGGGATGTCGGCGCCCTGTCTGATCATCAGCTTCAGATGGGAATAGCGTCGCCTGCTACGGCGCTCCAATCTCTCATATCGGCGCCTGTTACGGCACTCCATCTGATCAAGCTGGCGGAATAGACGGTGTACGAGGCGATAAACCGGCTCAGAGGCGAGTGGAGGTGTAGTGGTGGCAGCAGGGGCAGCTGGGGCAGCTGTGGATGAAGAGGGTCCAGCATACGGAGGGGCTGTCTCATCAGTAGCAGTGACAGGTGGTGGTCTATAGCCCAAAGCAAGGAAGTTCCTGCTGTGAGGGATGATCTTCCTGCAGTCCGCTGCTGGTGGTCACTCATCGGCATCCTCCCAAGGCACATCAGCCTGACGGCCTAGCCGTGTAACCAGATAAGGAAAGGGGAGGGTGCATCGGACGTGGACCCTGGCCATATAATGCCGGATAAAACGAGGCAAGTACAGGTCCTTACCCTCCAGCACACACTAGAGGAGGGTGATCATGGCAACCGGGATCTCAGTCTCATGAGTACTCAGCATCACATAGTTGCTCAAGATTTGATGCCATAGCCGAGCCTCATCATTCAAGTACACTCTCTTGATCCCTCTAGGCATAGTGGTGTCCTGACCCATCTCCCAAGGAACAGCAGGGTCGAGAGCTATTCGTGCCTTCACAGGATCCCAATCAAACCGCATCTGGCCCATGTCCTCCTCAGCCTGTGCATAACCATCTGGCTGATCAGACTTGGCTGGGAGCTGGAGAATGGTCTCTATGGCCTCCTCAGTGACCAGAATTTTGCTTTCCCCTCAAGTTCACTGCATCTAGGGTAGTAAGGTAGTAGTTGCAATAGAATTCCCGGACCCAAGATGCATTGACCTCTGTTAATGGTTTCTCCAGAAAGAACCAGCCCCTTTGCTTGATTTGCTCAGTGGTGTATTGCTGGAGGGCTTCTGGAATCTTCAAGGTACGTTCCAGGTATAGATTTCTGGAGTTTGCAAAAGTCGGGTACTTCAGCTCACAGTACCGGTTTGCAAATTTTATAGGATCAGTTGAAGGGAGTAGCTGGTTAGCTTTTTCTTGTTGTGTGAAGTTCTTCTCCCGCCATGAGGAATCGTGCATTAGAGCAATAATGGACTGGGAGGAATCTCCTCTCTTGCGCTTGCCAGTAGCCTTGCCTTTGCCTTTCCTTTGTGAGGCAGACATTCTGAAAAACAGAAAATCAGGAAATGGATAAAATAGGAAAGCAAATAGGCAATTTAAACAAAGGAAACTCAAAGCGGTAAGGGAGAAATAGAATAAGGAAAATGAGTAATTGAAATGTGATTGAATTAATGTTAAATGGAAAGAAAAAAAATTCAATATGCCATAGTGAGAAAGTTAGAGGAAGTGAAAGTGATCAGAAAAGAGATCAAGAGGGTTAGTATGGTAAAAAGAAATTAGTAAATTAAAATTAGTGAGTTAGGAAAGTAAGTGGCATAGAAAAAATTCCATATAACAAGGATTCACAGGTAAGAATAGAAGTACTCATAATCAAATAAAGAAAACAGGGTGATGCTGATTCGAATAGAAATAAAGAAATCAGAAATTGGAATCAGTGAATCACAAATGCAGGTTATGAACCAGGAAATCAAAGAGGATTAGAAAGTGGCCCTAGCATTCATGAAATGGTTTGGGGGAAGCAAAGTAAAACAGAGTTGCCAAACCAAAACAAGAATGAAAACAATTTTCAAAAAAAATTTGGGCAGCATTCCGGCTAAAATTGGATTGTCCCGGAAAATAAACAGCAATCATATCAGTTCATATGAATTAAAAAAAAATCAAGCTGCATGTTCATAGATATAAAATAAACATAAAAACTCAATGTAAACAGCAGCAACATACAAGAAAGCAGCATGTGAATCATGATTATAGCAGCAACAGATTTGCACATAGGATAAAACAGAAGTAAGAACAGTGCAAGTAAATAGTCCTAGATCCACTAACCACAGCCTAAGCTACATAACAACCTAAAAATCCACTACAGCATGCATATCTATCTATCCTAATGATGAACAGAAACGAAAAAAAAGAGTACAGAAAAAACGACAAACGGATAAAAGGGGGTTGCATTTTGCGGAACCTCGTAGGCGGAAGGGGTGGAACGGGGAAGAAGGTGGTTGCGGCGGCGTCCGGCGCGGTGGCGGGGCATGGTGTCACGGTGGCTGCTGATGGGGGCAGTGGCGGCGAGGGTTTTAGGTTGGTGATAGAAGAAGGGGGGTGCGGTTGGGTGGCGGAGAGAGAGAGGGCGCGGCTGGGTGGCCGGCGGTGGGGGCGGTGGTCGTGGAGGCAGTGGTGGAGAGGGGAGGAGAGAGGAGGAAGGGAGAAGAAGGGAGGGGAGGGGGTTGGGGCGGCGGCGTACGGGGTGGCGGCGGCGTCTGGGTGGCCGGTGGTGGCGGCTGGGTGGTGCTGGGTGGTGGTTGGAGGGAGAGGGAGCAGAGAGGGAGGAGAGGGCTGGGGGTGGGGGGGCTCGCGACTGATAGGGTTCGCAGGCTGGGGGGGTTATATTTTCGAATCCACGCGGCCGCGTGGGGCACGCGGTCGCGTGGTTGGGATGAAGATGGGAGTGACGCAATCGCGTGGGGTGCGCGATCGCATGAGAGGGGGGAAGAAGGGTGATGCGATCGCGTGGGTCGCGCGATCGCATCGCTGGAATTTGTGCTAAACGCACGTCTCCAGCGCTGTTTTAGTGCAACTTTCTGTCTCCTTTTGGGGTGATGTGCAATCCATGTGACGCGATCGCGTTGCTCACGCGGTCGCGTGGGATTGGTATTGTGCAAGTGACGCGGTCGCATGGGGCATGCGATCGCGTGGGCCAATTTGGGCGAAACGCACAGGGGCTGCACGATTCCAGCCTAACTTTCTGTTCGTTGGATCCTTACGCCGATATATATATCATGCGGCCGTGTGGGTCACGCGGTCGCATGGGTGGTGTTTTTCGTGATATGACTCGATCGCATGGGGCATGCAGTCGCGTCGTGCATCCATTTTTTTTTTAATGCAGGATGCAGTGATTAACATGAATGCTATGCATGATTCCAGGTTAATGTTAAAATAAAAAAAGGTAAATTGAAAGCAATAAACAAGAAATAGATTGAGAAAGAAGCGACCATACCATGGTGGGTTGTCTCCCACCTAGCACTTTTAGTTAAAGTCCTTAAGTTAGACATTGGCAGAGTATCCTTTTATGGTGGCTTATGTTTAAATTCGTCCAAAAATTTCTACCAGTGCTTGGAATGCCAATAGCCTCCGGGGTCCCAAACTAGGCATGTAAAGCTTCTGAGCAGCTTCAAACAGATATTCAGCCTCCCGGGATGACGAATGTCAGAATATAATTCATGATCCCAAGCTGTGTTTTTAGATCCGCCTCCGTTTTGATTTGTAAGTTTCCATTCGGGCGGGTTAAAAAGTAGAATCTCACCGTGGTGACCAAACGTTCTCCGTGATCCATGCAATTGAGCATTATACCAATCCGTGTACTTCGAGGTGAAGCGTGGAACCTTATTGAACCTGGTGCACCAGCTCTGAGTACGAGCCAATTCCCTCTTACTCTTAAAGCCGCAGAGAGCTCTAAGTTGGCCATCTGTTTCAAGCAAACCATATTCAAGTGAATAAGTAAAATTATAAGTTAAGGATTGTACCCACTTGAAGCTTGTATTAGGTGGTAATGGCCTTGGGATAGGTGTTTTTGGTGGTTCTACAAGTTCCATTTCCTTGTGCTCTTCTGTGAATTCTTCCACTTCTTTGCAAAGATCTTCAATTGTATCTGTATCCTGGTCAAAATCTTTTATGTCTTCCTCATCACTTGAGTCATAGATTGGAGGTTGAGAGAAATCTACCTCCGCATCATCTTCATATTCACTTGGGGAAAATTCGTCGATCTCAAAGAATTCACTTGCGGACGCAAGTTCATCACTAGGAGAACTAGACTTGTGACTATCATCATCAAGAAAATTTGCTTCTTGGATTATTCCATCTGATTCTTCGTAAACGACTTACCTTGGAGATTGTACGGTATCCTCCTTAGCATCAACTGTAGCATCTTGGACGGAGTTTTCCTCAATTCTGGATTCCCAAGGAAGTTCAGCATCTCCTAGATCTTCAACCAACTCTTCTTCTTGAACAATGACAGCTTCTTCCACTTGTTCTAGTACGAATTCATTCTCTGTCTTGTCCACTAGAGTCTCTAGTATTTCTTTCATGCTACGCTCTTCATCGGGCTGTCCACATGGAGCTGTGGTTGATTCTTGTATATTTGAGCACCTAGTGGCCCATTGAATTAGTGCTTCCTCCAGTTGTTGAATGGTTGTTTGAAATTTAATTATTGTTTCTTTTAGGCGATCCTTTGCTTCGCGGTTTGCCGGACTTGGACATGATACAAAGGAAAGTGGTGATGATTGGGAACGATTGGATTGGTATTGGGATAAGGAAGGATCATATGATGGCGAATGGTGAAGAGAAGCTTGTGAGTGTGGTGGTTCGAGGTTATGTTGAAAGGATGGTTCATATGCACGGGATGGGACTTGTTGGTAGTTACAAGGTTATCCACCATATCTTTCAGCTGGGTATGCATTGTAGAATGGTCTTTGTCCAGGATATCTCGGAGGGTGTTGCTGCCTAAAGGGTTGATTAGATCCTCTTGGCTCCATCCATCCTTGATTGGTCTGGCCATGATGCACATTCCTGCTGCAACTTCTATTTCCTTTAACAATATTAGAACCAAACTCAAAGCAAGAGGGGTGAGAGTTCATAGTAGCAAATAAAGATAAAAAGGAAAAACAAAAATAAATAAACAAGTAAAAGAAAAATATTTACAATAACCAATAATAAGGCACACGTTAGCAGTTCCCCGGCAACGGCGCCATTTTGACGTTAGGATTTTTGCTAGTAAAGAATGTCATAAAAACAGTCGCGTTGTAGATATAGTCTCTAAACCAACAAAAATCCCTTCGTACAAACGTTTTGGGTGTCACAAGTAACAAACCCCTTTAGAAATTGTTAACCGAGTATTCAAACCTTGGGTCGTCTTCTCAAGGAACTGCAAGGAAGTGTGTTCTTATATTGGCTATAAAGGTTGTAATCGGGGTTTAGAAGATGAGAAGCAAGTAATTTAAATGACAAGTAAAGTAAATGGCAATTAAAATAAATAAATAATGTAAAGCAAACTTTCGGCAAGGTAAGAGAAGTCAGAGGTCCAACGTAGTTATCTCCCTCAACTATAATGAAAGTTGAATCTAAACTCCACTTGGTCAACCTTTACTAGGGCAAAGGAAAGTCAGGGGACTAATTAAATTGACCTTTGAATCCTATTTATTTCCTAAGAAAAGGTTGGGATTGCTTAAGTTCAGCTCAATTAGCAAGATAACGATTATCAATTATGTTGAGTTTAATAACTGTTGAGTTACTAAATTCTTAACCAGAACCAAAAGGGGAAAAAGTAAAATTGCTGGAATAATAAAAATATCCTTAGATAGGAAGCTATGGTGACTTAAATCAAAGAGAACAATCATAAACTGAAAATACCTCAATTATCATTAATTCAAATAGCTGTCTGTAACATGGAAGAATTCTTAAATCAAATTATAATAATCAATTCAAATGTTGGAATGAATAAATAAAAGTAAAACTAAAATAAAAGAACATTAAACCTGGGATCAAGAGTTACTCTTAAAACAAGAAGAAATCCTAAATCCTAAAAGAAAGAGAGAAGATCTCCCTCTCAACTAAATCTAAATCATTGAAAGGTAAAATATGCGAGCTCTCTCTGAATGGATGCATTCCTCCACTTTATAACCTCTGCTCTATGCTGTTTGTACTTGGATCTGGGCCAAAAAGGGCTTCAGAATTCGTTGGGGGCGTATTCTGTAATTTCTAGTGCGTGGCCACTGTCACGCGTCCGCGTGGGTCACGCGGTCGCGTCATTTGGAGCTTTTCCTTTCCGCGCGGTCGCGTCAGTCATGCGACCGCGTCATGTGCATTCTGCTTAAGGCGCACAGTTGCGTCAGTCATGCGGCCGCGTCGCTGCTGATTCGTGCTTGGCACGCGATTGCGTCATCCATGCGATCGCGTGAATACCAGTTTCCTTCAAAGCTCCATTTTGCTTTCTCCTTCTATTTTTGTATGTTTCCTTTTCCATCCTTTAAGTCATTCTGCCTTAGAAAATCTGAAACTACTCAACACACTAATCACGACATCGAATGGAAATAAAGGTAATTAAAATAATTAATTTTTAAAGCTTAGGAAACATGTTTTTCACAATATGACATAATAAGGTAGGTAAGGTAAAACTATGCAATTAATGTGAATAAGTAGGTGAAGAGTTGAATAAATCACTCTAATTAAGCACAAAAGAACTCATGAAATATGGGTTTATCAACCTCCCAACACCAAACTTAGAATTTGAATGTGGGGGTTCAACACCAAACTTTGATTTTGGTTGTGGCCTCCCAACACCAAACTTAGAGTTTGACTGTGGGGGCTTTGGTTGACTCTGTAGTGAGAGAAGCTTTTCATGCTTCCTCTCTATGGTTACAGAAGGAGAACCTTGACTCTTAAACACAAGGTAGTCCTCATTCAGTTGAAGGACCAACTCTCCTCTGTCCATATCAATCACAGCTTTTGCTGTGACTAGGAAGGGTCTTTCAAGGATGACGGATTCATCCTCATCCTTCCCAGTGTCTAGGATTATGAAATCAGCAGGGATGTAAAGGCCTTCAACCTTTACTAACACGTCCTCTACTTGTCCATAAGCCATTTTCATGGATTTGTCTGCCATCTCTAATGAGAAATTGGCAGCCTGTACCTCAAAGATTCCCAGTTTCTCCGTTACAGAGAGTGGCATTAAGTTTATGCCTAACCCAAGGTCACACAGATCCTTTTTAAAGTTCATGGTGCCTATGTTACAGGGAATTAGGAATTTACCAGGATCCTGTTTCTTTTGAGGTAGAGTTTGCTGAACCAAGGCATTTAGTTCCTTGATGAGCAACGGAGGTTCATCCTCCCAAGTCTCATTACCAAATAATTTGGCATTCAGCTTCATGATTGCTCCTAAATATTGAGCAACTTGCTCTTCAGCAATGTCTTCATCTTCTTCAGAAGATGAATAGTCATCAGAGCTCATGAATGGTAAAAGGAGGTTCAATGGAATCTCTATGGTCTCTAGATGAGCCTCAGATTCCTTTGGTTCCTCAAAGGAAAACTCCTTATTGGTCAGTGAACGTTCTAGGAGGTCTTCCTCACTAGGATTCACGTCCTCCTCCTCCTCTTTGGGTTCGGCCACATCAAGTAAGGTAATGGCCTTGCACTCTCTTTTTGGATTCTCTTCTGTATTGCTTGGGAGAGTACTAGGAGGGGTTTCAGTGACTCTTTTACTCAGCTGGCCCACTTGTGCCTCCAAATTTCTAATGGAGGACCTTTTTTGCATTCATGAAACTTAAAGTGGCCTTAGATAGATCAGAGACTATATTTGCTAAGCTAGATGGATTATGCTCAGAATTCTCTGCCTGTTGTTGAGTGGATGATGGAAAAGGCTTGCTATTGCTAAACCTGTTTCTTCCACCATTATTAAAGCCTTGTTGAGGCTTTTGTTGATCCTTCCATGAGAAATTTGGATGATTTCTCCATGAGGGATTATAGGTATTTCCATAAGGTTCTCCCATGTAATTCACCTCTGCTATTGTAGGATTCTCAGGATCATAAGCTTCTTCTTCAGAAGATGCTTCTTTAGTACTGTTGGATGCAGCTTGCAATCCATTCAGACTCTGAGAAATCATATTGACTTGCTGAGTCAATATTTTGTTCTGAGCCAATATGGCATTTAGAGCATCAATTTCAAGAACTCCCTTCCTCTGAGGCGTCCTATTACTCACAGGATTCCTTTCAGAAGTGTACATGAACTGGTTATTTGCAACCATGTCAATGAGTTCCTGAGCTTCTGCAGGCATTTTCTTTAGGTGAATGGATCCACCTGTAGAATGGTCCAATGACATCTTAGCTAATTCAAACAGACCATCATAGAATATATCCAGGATGGTCCATTCTGAAAGCATGTCAAAAGGGCATTTTTTCGTCAGTTGCTTGTATCTCTCCCAAGCTTCATAGAGGGATTCACCTTCTTTTTGTCTGAAGGTTTGAACATCCACTTTAAGCTTACTTAGCTTTTGAGGAGGAAAAAACTTGGCTAAGAAAGCCGTGACTAGCTTATCCCAAGAGTTCAGGCTATCTTTATGTTGAGAGTCCAACCATATTCTAGCTCTGTCACTTACAGCAAATGGGAAAAGCATAAGCCTGTAGACCTCGGGATCAACCCCATTGGTCTTAACAGTATCACAGATCTGCAAGAATTCAGTTAAAAATTGAAAAGGATCTTCTGATGGAAGTCCATGAAACTTGCAATTCTGTTGCATCAGAGAAACTAATTGAGTTTTTAGCTCAAAATTGTTTTCTCCAATGGTAGGGATTGAGATGCTTCTTCCATGTAAGTTGGAATTTGGTGTAGTAAAGTCACCAAGCATCTTCCTTGCACCTCCACCATTATTATTGGTTTCGGCTATGTCTCCTTCTTTTTTGAAAAATTCTGTCAGATTTTCTCCAGAGAGTTGTGCTTTAGCTTCCCTTAGCTTCCTCTTCAGAGTCCTTTCAGGTTCAGGATCAGCTTCAACAAGAATGTTCTTATCCTTGTTCCTGCTCATGTGAAAAAGAAGAGAACAGAAAAGAAGAGGAATCCTCTATATCACAGTATAGATATTCCTTTATGTGAGTAGAAAAAGAAAAGAATAGAAGAGTAGAATGGTGAAGAGAGAAGATGAAGAATTTGAATTTTAAATTAAAATAAAAGGAAAATATTTTTGTTTTTATTAAATTAATTAATTAGAATTCAAAAATATAAAAAGAAATAAAATAAAATTGAAATTTAAAATAATTAGTTAATTAAAAAGAATTTAAAAAATAAGTTAGTGATTTTTGAAAATTGGAGAGAGAAAAGTAGTTAGGAGTTTTGGAAAAGATATGATTGAAATAGAAAACTTTTAAAATCAAACAAAAAGTCAAGTAGTTAATTGAAAAAGATTTGAAAACATAAGAAGTTAGAAAGGATTTTGAAATTGATTTTGAAAAAGATATGATTGAAAATTTAATTTGAAAAAAAAAATTGAAAAGAAATTTAAAAAGATTCGATTTTTGAAACTAAAGTTGATTACTTGACTAATAAGAAATTAAAAGATTTGATTCTAGAATTTAAAGATTGAACCTTTCTTAATAGGCAAGTAACAACTTGAAAAATTTTTGAATTAAAACATTAAATGTTAGTGAGATTTTCGAAAATATGAAATAAAGATAAGAAAAAGATTTTGAAAATCAAAATTTAAAATTTTCGAAAATATTGGAAAAAAATGAAAAAGATTTGATTTTTGAAAAAGATTTGAAAAAAGATAGAATTTTTAAATTGAAAATTGACTTGACTAATAAGAAACAATTGAATTTTAAAACTTTATGACTAAATCAATTCAAATTTTCGAAAATTATGAGCAAAATAAGGGAAAGATATTTTTTGATTTTTGAATTTTTAAAGAAGAAAGAGAAAAACACAAAATTGAAACAAAACATGAAAATTATGAATCAAAACAACAAATACATGCAAGAACACTTTGAATGCCAAGATGAACACCAAGAACACTTTGAAGATCAAGATGAACATCAAGACTTAATTTTAGAAATTTTTAAGAAAAGAAAAACATTCAAGACACCAAACTTAGAAATTTTCAAACTTTAGACACTAACAAATTGAAAATGCATATGAAAAACAAGAAAAGACACAAAATATGAAAATGCAAAGATCAAACAAGGAGATTCATCAAGAACAATTTGAAGATCGTGAAGAACATATGATGAATTTTCGAAAATAAGAAGAATGCAATTGACACCAAACTTAAAATTTAACACTAGACTCAGACAAGAAACACAATATTTTTGGTTTTATGATTTTGTTAAAAAATTTTTTTTGGATTTTTTGAAAATCATTTGGAAAAAGAAAAATAAGGATTTCAAGATTTTTAATAAGAATTCCAGGAATCATGCAATGTTAGTCTAAAGCTTCGGTCCAGGAATTAGACATGGCTTACTAGCCAGCCAAGCTTTCAGTGAAAGCTTCGGTCCAAAACACTAGACATGGCCAGTGGCCAGCCAAGCTTTAAGCAGATACAAATCAGGCATATAACAGCTGATTAGATGAGAGTCCAAGGACTCTTGCCATGATAAGTGGAAGCCTCAGTCTAAAAATTTAGACATGGCTTGACAGCCAGCCAGGCTTCAACAGATCATGAAGAAACTCTAGAATTCATTCTTAAAAATTCTGAAGAACATAGAATAATTTAATGAATTCTTTTTTTTTGAAAATTTTTCGAAAATAGAAATAAAAATAAAAATAAAAATCTTAAAATTAAAATAAAATTACCTAATCTGAGAAACAAGATGAACCGTCAGTTAACCAAACTCGCACAATCCCCAGCAATGGCGCAAAAAACTTGGTGCACAAAATCGTGATCGTTCATTCCTTGGTGACGGCGCTGAAAACTTAATACGCATGTTCATAATCTTAATTCTTTTTCACAACTTCACACAACTAACCAGCAAGTGCACTTGGTCGTCCAAGTAATAAACCTTACGTGAGTAAAGGTCGATCCCACGGAGATTGTCGGCTTGAAGCAAGCTATGGTCACCCTGTAAATCTCAGTCAGGCGAATTCAATTGGTTATGGAGATTTGATAATTAAAAGATAAATAAAATATAAAATAGGATGGAGATACTTATGCAATTCAGTGGTGAGAATTTCAGATAAGCGTATGGAGATGCTTTTGTTCCTTCTGAACCTCTGCTTTCCTGCTGTCTTCATCCAATCATTCATACTCCTTTCTATGGCAAGTTTATGTTGGGCGTCACCGTTGTCAATGGCTACATCCCGTCCTCTCAGTGAAAATGGTCCAAAATGCACTGTCACCGCACGGCTAATCATCTGTCGGTTCTCGATCATATTGGAATAGGATTCAGTAATCCTTTTGCGTCTGTCACTACGCCCAGCACTCGCGAGTTTGAAGCTCGTCACAGCCATCCCTTCCCAGATCCTACTCGGAATACCACAGACAAGGTTTAGACTTTTCGGATCTCAGGAATGGCCGCCAATAATTCTAGCCAATACCACGAACACTCTGATCTCATGGAATGGAAGGCTCGGTTGTCAGGCGAGGCAACCATGTGTCATGAACCAGGAGGCTAAGAGATACACACTCAAGCTATTGCAAGTAGAACGGAAGTGGTTTTCAGGCATGCGTTCGTAGGTGAGAATGATGATGAGTGTCACGGATCATCACATTTGTCAGGTTGAAGAACGAGTGCATATCTTAGAGAAGAAATAGGCTTGAGTTGAATAGAAAAAAATAGTACTTTGCATTAATTCATGAGGAACAGCAGAAATCCACACCTTAATCTATGGTGTGTAGAAACTCTACCATTAAAAATACATAAGAACAAGGTCTAGGCATGGCCGAGAGGCCAGCCTCCAAAACGTGATCAAAAGATCAAAAGATAATCCAAAGATAGATGTGAATACAATAGTAAAAAGTCCTATTTATACTAAACTAGTTACTAGGGTTTACAGAGATAAGTAAATGATGCAGAAATTTGCTTCCGGGCCCACTTGGTGTGTGCTTGGACTGAGCATTGAAGCTTTCACATGTAGAGGTCTTCCTTGGGGTTAAACGCCCGTTTGTAACCTATTTCTGGCATTTAACTCTGCTTTGCAACCTGTTTCTGGCAACTCCAGAATAGGGCAGAAAGCTGGCATTGAACGCCAGTTTGGGTCGTCTAAACTCGGAAAAGTATGGACTATTATATATTGATGGAAAGCTCTGAATGTCTACTTTCCAACGCAATTAAGAGCGCGCCATTTGGTCTCCTGCAGCTCCAGAAAATCCACTTTGAGTGCAGGGAGGTCAGAATCCAACAGCATATGCAGTCCTTCTTCACCCTCTGAATCAGATTTTTGCTCAAGTCCCTCAATTTCAGCCAGAAAATACCTGAAATCACAAAAAAACACACAAACTCATAGTAAAGTCCAGAAATGTGAATTTTATTTAAAAACTAATAAAAATATAATAAAAACTAACTAAATTATATTAAAAACTACTTAAAAACAATGCCAAAAAGCGTATAAATTATCCCCTCATCAGGCTTCTTAGTTATTAATTCTTTCATTTAAACACACATATATTCTTACTATTAATCCACCTTGAGAGTTGTACCACCTTGTTATCATTGACTTATGACTCGAGCATAAGGATTTGAATATTAGGGTGTTACGGAAGCTTATTTTGAGATATAAATATTGTGGGGATGGTAGTTTTGTCCCGCCCATGGTAAGGATGGTGGCACTGTCCCGCTCATGAATAGGCAAGTTGAGGATTGGTGCACGAATCCCCATGATTCGTACAGCTGAACCAGCAAGTGCACTGGGTCGTCCAAGTAATCCCTGAGCGAGTCAGGGTCGATCCCACGAGGATTGTGGTTTGAAGCAAGCTATGGTTATCTTGCAGATCCTAGTCAGGCGGATAGAAGAGTTATTGGTTTGAATTTGGTTAAAAGAATAAAAGGAATGACAAAGGGTAATCAGAACTCAGAAGTCGTGTAAACTATGATAAGAAGGTGGTTAAGGCTTGGAGATGCTTTGTCCTTCTGGATTAACTATGGTATTACTGTATTCTTCAATTGTGAATGATTTCTTCTATGGTAGGCTGTATGTGATTAACGCTGGTTTGAGCAGCTGCCAATACTCCTCCAGATATGAACCCCAGGGTTAGTGCAGATCCATTCTTATTGAGGGAAGTTCCTGCAGTTCATTCTCTTTGGTGATCCTACTCAAAATGCCACAGACAAGGTCGAATCTTTCGGATCAGAGGATGCTGCGCCTTGGTTATAGCCTCTACCACAGAGGCCCTAATCTCCCAATACATCCGCTGAACTGGTGTCTCAAGAAGTCCCCAACGAAGTCGTGGATTAGCCGTCTAAGAGATGTATAGTCAAGCTGGCAGTTCAATGCTTTCCACTTAAGAATTCACATGAACGCATGAAGAACACGGGTGGTTGTCAGACATGTGATCTTAGTATGAAGAACGAAGATGATTGTCACGGGTCATCCCGTTCATCATGTTGAAGAACGAAAATACATCTTAGAATTAAATCAAACACAGATTGAAGAGAAATAGTAATACTTTTATTAATTCATAAAACTCAGCATGGCTCCTCCCCTTAACCTAGGAGGTTTAGAAGCTCATACTGATAGAAAACACAATGATAAACGAAAATATGGCATAAAAGCTCTCTATGATTATGTAAAATATCCCTTAAATAATAAACTAATGACTAATGATTACATAAGAAGGGTAAAACAGTATTTTTAGTGCTAATATCCACTTTCGGGGCCCACTTGGAGAGTGTTTGGGGTGAGATTTAATGAGATCCACATGCTAGGAGGCTTCTAGGGCATTGAACACAAGCTAGGGAGTCCTATTTGGGCGTTTGGATGCTAGTCTCTTCTTTTGGGTGCTGTATGCCTGGAGTGGGGCAGGAGGCTTGCATTGGACACTAGTTTTGGGACTTCTAATCTGAAGCAAAGTATAGAGTATTATCATTGCTGGAAAGCTCTAGAAGTCAGCTTTCTATAACCATTAAGAATGTTTCATTTGGACTTCTGTAGCTCCAGAAAAACTTTCTGAGTGCAAGGAGGTCAGATCTGAACAGCATTTGTAGTGCTTTCGCTACATCTAAATCAGACTTCTGCTAACTTTTGCTCCATCTCCTCAATTTCAGTCAGAAAATACCTGAAAGTGCATAAAAACACACAAACTCATAATAGAATCCAAAAATGTTAATTTAACACTTAAACTTACGAAAACTTAATAAAAATTAAATAAAACATGCTAAAATTTATATGAAAATAATGCCAAAAAGCGTATAAAATATCTGCTCATGCTGTATACCCTTACTGGCATTAAACACCAGTTTTCCAATCATGTTAGGCGTTGAACACCCAACAGGGATGTTTTGGCTGGCTTCCCTATCTGTTGGGGCATTGAACACCCAGTGAGGCTTCCTCATTGGCGTTCGGCACTAGCTTCCTGCTTGTTTAGGTGTTGAACGCCTAACCAGTGTTCCCTGGCTGGCATTCAATGCCAGCTCTGCTGCCAGGATGGGTTTTGAACGCCCAGTGAGGACCTTCTTTCAGTTATGAAACTATGAGTAGTCTTAGAGAGGTTGGAAACCAGAGTGACTAAGTCAGAAAAGTTTTGGTTAGGGGTTTCCATATGTTCCTTAGAAGATGGGAATGGTGGTCTGTTGTTAAACCTATTCTAGTTCTTTCCACCTTGATTATTATTGAAGGCTTGCTGAGGCTTCTATTGATCCTTCCATGTAATTCACCTCCTCCATGGTGGGTTGCTAAGGATCATAAGCTTCTACTTCAGATGTAGCTCTTCTTCCTGAGTACTGCTAACTACAATTTGCATTCCAGTCAAATGATGAGAGATCATATTGACCTGCTGGGTCAAGATTTTGTTTTGAGCCAATATGGCATTCAGAGTATCAACTTCAAGGACTCCTTTCTTCTGAAGTACCCTATTACTTACACGGTATCTTTTAGAAGTGTACATGAATTGGTTGTTTGCAACCATCTTAATAAGTTCTCTTGCTTCTGCAGGCATTTTCTTCTAGTTGAGTGATCCACCTGCAGAGCTATCCAATGATATTTTGGACATCTCAGACGGATAATCATAGAACACTCCTATGATAGACCATTCTAAGAGCATGTCAAGAGGACACCTCCTGATCAATTGCTTGTATCTTTCCCAAGCTTCATTGAGGGATTCACCTTCTCTTTGTCTGATGGTTTGAACTTCCACTCTGATTTTGCTCATCTTTTGAAGGGGAAAGAATTTATCCAAGAAAGCATTGACCAATTTTCCCAAGAGTTTAGACTCTCTTTTGGTTGAGAATCCAACCATATCTTAGCTCTGTCTCTTACAGTAAAGGGAAAGAGCATAAGTTTGTAGACCTGAGAATTCACTCTATTAGTCTTAACAGTATCACTGATTCAAGAATTCAGCTAAGAACTGATGTGGATCTTCCAGTGGAAGTCCATGGAACTTACAATTCTATTACAGAAGAGAGACTAACTAAGGTTTAAGCTCAAAATTGTTAGCTCCAATGGCAGGTACAGAGATGCTTCTGCCATAAAAATTAGAGGTAGGCATGGTGAAGTCACCTAGAACCTTTCTGGCCTTTCCTTCAGGTTCGGCCATGTCTTCAGCTTCTTGTTCAAGATTTTCTGAAAGGTTTTTTCTGGAGTGTTGTGCTTTAATTTATTTTAAGCTCCTCCTTAAAGTCCTTTCAGGTTAAGGATCAAGATTAAAGAGAGGTTCTTTATCCCTGTTCCTGGTCATAAACAGGAAGAGAAGAAAAGAAAGAAAGAAAGAAAGGAAGCTTCTATGTCTGATTTGAGTATAGAGAGGTCCCAGTGAGATGTGAAAAAATAAGAGAAAGATAGAAAAATGATGATAAAAGAAGTAGAAGAAGAGTTCGAATAAATAGAAGTAGAGAGGAAAAAAATTAGAAATAGAAAAGATAAACAAGAATTGAAATATTTTTCTTTTTGTTTTATTTAATAATGCAATTCGAAAATTAAGGTTAATAAATTAAAATGATTTGAAAATTAAATGGTAAATTTTCGAAAAAGAAAAAAGAGAAATAGAAGATGAAATTTTGAAAATTAGGAGAGATAAGAATTAGTTAGGAAGTTTTGAAAAAGAAGAGAGAGAAAAATAAGATAAAGAATTGAAAAGAGGTTAAGAAAGATGTGATCTAAATTAAAAAGATTTGAAAATTAATTTTAAAAAGATAGTTACTTGTCTTCTCTCTCTTTTGGAAAGTTTTTTTTAAAAAGATAGGCACTGAAATTTGATTTAAAAAGGATTTGAAAAATATTTAAATTTTGAAAAAGGTTTAATTTTTTAAAATTTGAAATAAGATAAGATAAGATTTTTGAATTTTGAATTTTAAATTTTTGAATTTTAAAGAAAGCTAAAAAGCTAGGATAAGATTTTGAAAAATATATGATTTTTGAAAAGATTTAATTTTGAAATTTGAAAACTAAGATAAGGTAAGATAAAAATTTAAAATTAAAATATGAATTTTTATTTAAGATTTTTGAAAATTAATTAAAGAGAAGAAAAGATAGTTTATTTTTTTATTTTTGAATTTAATGAAAAAAGAGAAAAACAAGTAAAAGACATAAAACTTAAAAATTTTAGATCTAGGACCCTAAGTTTTCGAAAATTTGAAGACAAACACCAAAAAGATACCAAACTTAAAATTTTTAAGATCAAAATAAAAATAAAAAAAGAACACTTTGAAGATCAAGAAGAATACCAATAACAAAACTCAAAGAATTCAAAGAACATAAGAACACGCAAAAGACACCAAACATAAAAATTTTGAAAACCAAACACAAAATTTTCAAAAATTATAAAAGAAAAATACAAGAAGACACTAAACTTAAAGATTGACATACGATTTAAACAAAGAAACTATTTTTGAAAATTTTTAGAAAGAAAGACTCAAAATTTTGAAAATTTCAACAAGAACAAAAACAAAAGACTCAAAGCAAGAACAAAGATTAAACAAAGAAAAGAAAAAAAATTTTTTTTTTGAAAAATTTTTAAATGTTTTTCAAAAAGAAAAGAAGAAAATAAAAAATAAAAGAAGCTAACAAAATTAAAGACAATACCTAATCTAAGGAACAAGATAATCCGTCAGTTGTCCAAACTCGAACAATCCCCAGTAACGGCGCCAAAAACTTGGTGCACGAATCCCCACGCTTCGTATAGCTGAACCAGCAAGTGTATTGGGTCGTCCAAGTAATACCTGATCGAGTCAGGGTCGATCCCACGAGGATTGTGGTTTAAAGTAAGCTATGATTTTCTTGCAGATCTTAGTCAGGCAGGTAAAAGAGTTATTGGTTTGAATTTGGTTAAAAGCATAAAAGGAATGAAAAAGGGTAATCAGAACTCAGAAGTTGTGTAAACTATGATAAGAAGGTGGTTAAGGCTTGGAGATGCTTTGTCCTTCTGGATTAACTCTGGTATTACTGTCTTCTTCAATTGTGAATGATTTCTTCTATGGCAGGCTATATGTGATTGACGCTGGTTTGAGCAGCCGCCAATACTCCTCCAGATCTAAACTCCAGGGTTAGTGCGGATCCATTCTGATTGAGGGTGAAGTTCCTGCAGTTCATTCTCTTTGGTAATCCTACTCAAAATGCCACAGACAAGGTCAAATATTCTGGATCAGAGGTGCTGTGCCTTGGTTCTAGCCTCTACCACAGAGACCCTAATCTCCCTATACCTCGGCTGAACTGGTATCTTGAGAAGTCCCCAACGAAGTCGTGGATTAGCCATCTAAGAGATGTATAGTCAAGCTGGCGGTTCAATGCTTTCCACTTAAGTATTCACACGAACCTAAGAAGAACACGGGTGGTTATCAGGCATGCGGTCTTAGTATAAAGAATGAAGATGATTGTCACGGGTCATCCCATTCATCATGTTGAAGAACAAAAATATATCTTAGAATTAAATCAACACGTATTGAAGAGAAACAGTAATACTTTTATTAATCCCTAAAATACAGCAGGGCTCCTCACCTCAACCTAGGAGGTTTAAAAGCTCATACTGATAGAAAACACAATGATAAACAAAAATATGGCATAAAATCTCTATATGATTATGTAAAAAATCCCTTAAATACTAAACTAACGACTAAGAATTAATAAGAAGGGTAAAATAGTCTTTTTAGTGCTAAGATCCACTTCCAGAGCCCACTTGGTGAGTGTTTGGGATGAGCTTTGATGAGATCCATGTGCTAGGAGGCCTCTAGGGTGTTGAACGCTGGCTAGGGGATCCTCTTTGGGTGTTTGGACGCTGGTCTCCTCCATAGGGCCCTGGACGCCTGGATGGGGTAGGAGGCTAGCGTTGGATGCCAGTTTTGGGCCTTCTAATCTGAAGAAAAGTATGAACTATTATATATTGTTGGAAAGCTCTGGAAGTCAGATTCCCATATCCATTGAGAACGCTCCATTTGGCTATCTGTAGCTCTAGAAAATCTCTTTCGAGTGCAAGGAGGTCAGATCTGGACAGCATCTGCAGTGCTTTCTCTGTCTTTGAATCAGACTATTGCTAACTTTTTCTCCAGCCCCTCAATTTCCGCTAGAAAATACTTGAAATTGCATAAAAATATATAAACTCATAGTAGAATCCAAAAATGTGAATTTAACACTAAAACATATGAAAACTTAATAAAAATTAAATAAAACCTGCTAAAAACTATATGAAAATGATGCCATGAAGTGTATAAAATATCTACACAAGTTGAGGATGAAGGATTTTCTCTCTTGTTGCGGTGTGAATAATGGTCATAAAACCAACTCGGCAAGTACATCGAATCGTATCAAGTAATACCATGGTGAGTGAGTTGTCGTTCCCACAAGGGTCAATAGACTAATCAACAATGATTAATTTATCGCTTCTATTTAGACAAACTAAAATTTTGAGTGAAGGAATTAAATGTGAGCTGAGGCAAAACAAATAGCAAAGGAGTGAATGAAAATAATGATGATAAGAATGTTAAGGTTTCAGAAATATTCACTCTTAGAAAAACAATCCTTGTCTTTATTTATTTGAGGCATATAGAGATCAATTAAGAACAAATCATAAGTAATTAAATTCTAATTCCTTGGTAATTCAATTTCTGTTTTACCTAATTAATCACTAATTTCTTATTCAATTACTTAAGAAAAGAGGTGAAGCACAATTATGATTTATATTCGCATAAAATTCAAGAGTGATCCTAAGTTGAATTATATGTCACTTATTCAAACTAGTTCTAATTCAATTGAAGATTATGAGAATTATAAAGTTGCACACTTTTTAAAACACTATTCCTAGTCAATATTAAAAAGTCATGGGAAAGAGTTTTCAAGGAAATTCCAATATTAAATTTTCCAAAGTAATACTAGAATCCAAAACAAAGTTAGAATGCTTTCAAACAATTATAATCTTTAGGAATGAAGAGCAAAAACTCAATCATGAACTTGATCAAAGCATAAACCTCAAAATAAAATAAACACTTGGATAAATAATCCATAAAGAGATGAATAGAACTCTGATGAGCAGATATTTTAAACGCTTTTTGGCATCATTTTCATATAGTTTTTGTTATGTTTTGTTTAAGTTTTATTATATTTTCATAGGTTTTTGTGAAAAATTCATATTTTTTGATTCCACTTTGAGTTTGTGTTTTATGATCATTTCAGGTATTTTCTGGCTGAAATTGAGGAGCTTTGGAAAAAGTTTGATTCAGAGACAGAGAAAGGACTGCAGATGCTGTCAGGATCTGACCTCCGTGGATTCGAAGGTGCATTTCTGGAGCTACATAAGTCCAAATGGCACGCTCTTAATAGTTTTGGAAAGCTAACATCCAGGGCTTTCTAGAAATATATAATAGTTTATATGTTTCTAGTGCACGGAAATTGTGATTCACACTTTTCACAACTCCGCACAACTAACCAGCAAGTGCACTTGGTCGTCCAAATAATACCTTACATGAGTAAGGGTCGATCCCACGGAGATTGTGATAAACCCCGTTTTTAGGGTTTATCATGCATAGATTTAAGAGTTTTATCAATAATCTTCCACACTTATTCATATAAAACTGCATGATTTTGTGTTCCTTTCCCTATTTTGCCTCATAGATAAAAATATGCTTCGTTTGCATCAAAATTGATATATTGTAATCCTCCTCTATTACCATTCGATGCCTTGATCCGTTTGTTAAGTGGTTTTAGAAGTTATAGGGCAAAAATGGCTAAGAGAAATGAAGGAAGCATGCATGAATGGAAGGAGCATGGAATAAATTAAAGATTTGAAGTTTGCACATGCACGCGCATGCGCACCGTGCACGTAAGCGTGGATGCATACACCCAGAGCCAGCGCAGTGGAGCCGAGCGAGGAGCCGACGCGTCTATATGGCTGAGCCATATTTCCCATGACGCCCGCGCACACCATACATCTGCGCGCAGATCGCAAAAAGACCCCAGGAACGCGTACGCGTGTCGTGCACGTACGCGTCGATGGACGCACGTAATTTTTTAATCAAAATATGTGACCAGCGATTTCAAGGAGTCCCAGGCCCTTGGTGCACGAAATTATGATCATCAACAATGGCGCCAAAGACTTGGAGCTCTTAAACGTGAATCACACTTTGTCACAATTCCGCACAACTAACCAATAAGTGCACTGGGTCGTCCAAGTAATAAACCTTACGTGAGTAAGGGTCGATCCCACGGAGCTTGTTGGCTTGAAGCAAGCTATGGTCATCTTGTAAATCTCAGTCAGGCGGATTCAAATGGTTATGGAGTTTAAGGTGATGAAAATAAACATAAAATAAAGATAGAAATACTTATGTAATTCATTGGTGGATTTCAGATAAGCGTATGAAGATGCTTTGTTCCCCTTGAACCTCTGCTTTCCTATTGTCTTCTTCCAATCATTCATACTCATTTCCATGGCAAGCTTTATGTTGGGCATCACCGTTGTCAATGGCTACATCCCGTCCTCTCAGTGAAAATGGTCCTGATGCTCTGTCACAACATCGGCTAATCAACTGTCGGTTCTCGATCATGTCGGAATAGGATCCATTGATCCTTTTGCGTCTGGCACACGCCCCACAGTCGCAAGTTTGAAGCTCGTCACAGTCATCCCTTCCCAAATCCTACTCGGAATACCACAGACAAGGTTTAGACTTTCCGGATCTCAGGAATGGCCGCCAATAATTCTAGCCTATACCACGAAGGTTCCAATCTTAGATTAGAAACCCAAGAGATACGCATTCAAGCCATTGCTAGTAGAACAGAGGTGGTTGTCAGGCTCATGTTCATAGGTGAGAATGATGATGAGTGTCACAGATCATCACATTCATCAAGTTGAAGAACAAATGAATATCTTGGAGAAGAAATAGACTTGAGTTGAATAGAAAAACAATAGTACTTTGTATTAATTCATGAAGAACAGCAGAGCTCCACACCTTAATCTATGGTGTGTAGAAACTCCACCATTGAAAATACATAAGAACAAATAGTGTAAGCATGGCCGAATGGCCAGCCTCAAAGGTCTAAGGACTAAATGTCCCAAAATGTAAAATACAATAGCAAAAGGTCCTATTTATAGAAAACTAGTAGCCTAGGGTTTACAGAAATCAGTAATTAATGCAGAAATCTTCTTCCGGGCCCACTTGGTGTGTACTTGGGCTGAGCATTGAAGCTTTCATGTGTAGAGACTTTTTCTGGAGTTAAACGCCAGCTTTTGTGCCAGTTTGGGCGTTTAACTCCAGCTTTTGTGCCAGTTTTGGAGTTAAACGCCAGAATTCTTGAGCTGACTTGGAACGCCTATTTGGGACATCAAATCTCGGGCAAAGTATGGACTATTATATATTGCTAGAAAGCCCAGGATGTCTACTTTCTAACGCAATTAAGAGCGTGCCAATTGAGCTTCTGTAGCTCCAGAAAATCCATTTTGAGTGCAGGGAGGTTAGAATCCAACAGCATCTGCAGTCCTTTTTCAGCCTCTGAATCAGATTTTTGCTCAGGTCCCTCAATTTCAGCCAGAAAATACCTGAAATCACAGAAAAATAAACAAACTCATAGTAAAGTCCAGAAGGGTAATTTTTATTTAAAAACTAATAAAAATATAATAAAAACTAATTAAAATATACTAAAAACATACTAAAAATAATGCCAAAAAGCGTATAAATTATCCGCTCATCACAACACCAAACTTAAATTGTTGCTTGTCCCCAAGCAACTGAAAATCAAATAGGATAAAAAGAAGAGAACATACAATGAATTCCAAAAATATCTATGAAGATCAGTGTTAATTAAATGAGCGGGGCTTTTAGCTTTTTGCTTCTGAACAGTTTTGGCATCTCACTTTCTCCTTTGAAGTTCAGAATGATTGGCATCTATAGGAACTTAGAATCCAGATAGTGTTATTGATTCTCCTAGTTAAGTATGTTGATTGTTGAACACAGCTACTTTATGAGTCTTGGCCGTGGCCCTAAGCACTTTGTTTTCCAGTATTACCACCGGATACATAAATGCCACAGACACATAACTGGGTGAACCTTTTCATATTGTGACTCAGCTTTGCTAGAGTCCCCAATTAGAGGTGTCCAGGGTTCTTAAGCACACTCTTCTTTTTGCTTTGGACCTCGACTTTAACCGTTCACTTGACACCTTCACGCCACATGCACATGGTTAGGGACAACTTGGTTTAGCCACTTAGGCCAGGATTTTATTCCTGTGGGCCCTCCTATCCACTGATGCTCAAAGCCTTGGATCCTTTTTATCACCCTTGCCGTTTGGTTTAAAGGGGTATTGGCTTTTTCTGCTTGCTTTTTTTTTGTTGTAAGCTTTTCACTGCTTTTTCTTGCTTCAAGAATCAATTTTATGATTTTTCAGATCATCAGATAACATTTCTCCTTTTCCTTTCATTCTTTCAAGAGCCAACAATTTTAACATTCATAAACAAACAAATCCAAAAATATGCACTGTTCAAGCATTCATTCAGAAAGACAATAGTATTGCCGCCACATCAAAATAATTAAACTGTTTTAAAATTTGAAATTCATGCACTTCTTTTTCTTTTTCAATTGAAAACATTTTTCATTTAAGAAAGGTGATGGATTCATTCTCATAGCTTTAAAGCATAGACACTAATGATCATGTAATAAAGACACAAACATAGATAAACATATAGCATAATTTTCGAAAACAGGAAAATAAAGAACAAGGAAGTTAAAGAACGGGTCCAACTTAGTAATGGCGGCTTGTTCTTCCTCTTGAAGATCTTATGGAGGGCTTAAGCTCCTTGATGAGCGGATAATTTATACGCTTTTTGGCATTGTTTTTAGTATATTTTTAGTAGAATTTAGTTACTTTTAGGGATGTTTTCATTAGTTTTTTATGTTAAATTCACATTTCTGGACTTTACTATGAGTTTGTGTGTTTTTCTGTGATTTCAGGTATTTTCTGGCTGAAATTGAGGGACTTGAGCAAAAATCAGATTCAGAGGTTGAAGAAGGACTGCTGATGCTATTGGATTCTGACCTCCTTGCACTCAAAATAGCTTTTCTGGAGCTAAAGAACTCAAAATGGCACGTTTCTAATTGCGTTGGAAAGTAGACATCCAGGGGTTTCCAGCAATGTATAATAGTCCATACTTTGCCCAAGTTTAGAAGACGCAAACTGGCGTTCAACGCTAGCTCTCTGCCCAATTCTGGCGTCCAGCGCCAGAAACAAGTTACAAAGTGGAGTTCAACACCCAAACTGGCACAAAAGCTGGCGTTCAACTCCAAGAATGACCTCTCCACGTGTAGACTTCAAGCTCAGCCCAAGCACACACCAAGTGGGCCCCGGAAGTGGATTTATGCATCAATTACTTACTTTTGTAAACCCTAGTGACTAGTTTATTATAAGTAGAACTTTTTATCATTGTATTCGTAGTCTTGGTTACTCCGGTTCCCCTCTGGGGCCGAGACCAATGAACTCCATTATCACTTATGTATTTTCAACGGTAGAGTTTCTGCACTCCATAGATTAAGGTGTGGAGCTCTGCTGTTCCTCAAAGATTAATGCAAAGTACTACTGTTTTCTATTCAATTCATCTTATTTCGCTTCTAAGATATTCATTCGCACTTCAACCTGAATGTGATGAACGTGACAATCATCATCATTCCCTATGAACGCGTGCCTGACAACCACTTCCGTTGTACATTAGAATGAATGAGTATCTCTTAGATCTCTTAATCAAAATCTTCGTGGTATAAGCTAGATTGATGGCGGCATTCATGAGAGTCCGGAAAGTCTAAACCTTGTCCGTGGTATTCCAAGTAGGACTCTGGGATTGAATAACTGTGACGAACTCCAAACTCGCGAGTGCTGGGCATAGTGACAGACGCAAAAGGATAGTAAATCCTATTCCAGTATGATCGAGAACCTCCAAGATGATTAGCCATGCAGTGACAGCGCATCGGACCATTTTCACAGAGAGGAATAGGATGCAACCAACGACAAGGGTGATGCCTCCAGACGATTAGCCGTGCTGTGACAGAGCATTTGGACCATTTTCCTGAGAGGATTGAAAGTAGCCATTGGCACCGGTGACATCCTTACACAAAGCCAGCCATAGAAAGGAGTAAGACGGATTGGATGAAGACAGCAGGAAAGCGGAGGTTCAGAGGAACGAATGCATCTCCATACGCTTATCTGAAATTCTCACCAATGATCTACATAAGTATTTCTATCCTTCTTTTATTACTAAATTTCGAAAACTACATAACTATTTTATATCCGCCTGACTGAGATTTACATGGTGACCATAGCTTGCTTCACACCAACAATCTCCGTGGGATTCGACCCTTACTCACGTAAGGTATTACTTGGATGACCCAGTGCACTTGTTGGTTAGTTATGCGAAGTTGTGAAGATATGTTTAGACCATGGTTCTGTGCATCCGTTTTTGGTGCCATCGCCGGGGAATCAATTTCGAACAATAATTCACAACCTGAGTAACAATTTCGCATACCATGTTTTTGGTGCCGTTGCCGGGGATTGTTCGAGTTTGGACAACTGACGGTTCATCTTGTTGCTCATATTAGGTAATTTTCTTTTTGTTTTATTTTCAAAAAAAATTTTTCAAAAATCTTTCAAAAATGTCTCCTTTGTTTTCGAAAAAAAAAAATTTTTTAAATAAAAATGTTTTCAAAAATATCATTTTTCTTCAGAATTTTTAAGAATGAATTCTAGTGTTTCATGAAGCATGCTAAAGCCTGGCTGGCTGTAAAGCCATGTCTAAATTCTTTTGGACTGAGGTCTTGGCTTAAAATTGATTGAATTACACTCATATTTTTACTAAAGCTTGGCTGGCTATTAAGCCATGCCTGACCCTCAGATTGGAGCTTTAGACTAAGAATGCTAGAGTCCTGGAATTCATATTAAAAATTTTGGAATCCTTATTTTTGTTTTTCAAATAATTTTCGAAAAAAATACAAAAAAAATTAGAAAATCGTAAAAATCAAAAATATTTTTTGTGTTTCTTGTTTGAGTCTTGAGTCATGTTATAAGTTTGGTGTAAATTGCATATTCATCTTGCATTTTTTGAAAAATTCATGCATTCATAGTGTTCTTCATGATCTTCAAGTTGTTCTTGGTAAGTCTTCTTGTTTGATCTTTGCATTTGCATGTTTTGTGTCTTTTCTTGTTTTTCATATGCATTCCTGAATTCTTTATGTCTAAGCTTTAAAGAATTCTAAGTTTGGTGTCTTGCATGTTTTCTTTGCATTAAAAAAAAAATTTTCCAAAAATGTGTTCTTGATGTTCATCATGATCTTCATAGTGTTCTTGGTGTTCATCTTGACATTCATAACATTCTTGCATGCATTCATTGTTTTGATCCATAACTTTCATGCATTGCATCATTTTTCTTGTTTTTCTCTCTCATCATAAAAATTCAAAAATCAAAAAATATCTTTCCCTTTTTCTCTCTGAAAATTTCGAAAATTAGATTTGACTTTTTCAAAAATTTTTAAAATCTAGTTGTTTTCATGAGTCAAATCAAATTTCCAATTTAAAAAAAAAAATCTTATCTTTTTCAAAATCTTTTTCAAAAATCAAATCCTTTTTCAATTTTTTTTAGTTATTTTCGAAAATTTCAAAAATATTTTTCAAAAATATTTTTCTTAATTTTACATCATATTTTCGAAAATAACATCATCAATTAATGTTTTGATTCAAAAATTTCAAGTTTGTTACTTACTTGTTAAGAAAGATTCAAACTTTAAGTTCTAGAATCATATCTTGTGATTTCTTGTGAATCAAGACATTAATTGAGATTTTAAAAATCAAATCTTTTTCAAAAACTAATTTCTATCATATCTTTTCAAAAACATCTTCTTATCTTACCTTTTTCAAAAAAAGTGATTGCAAAATATCTTTTCTAACTTCCTAACTTCTGATGCGTGGAAAACTTGTCTCTCAACAAATCTCCCTTCGGCAAGTGTACCGAAGTTGTCGTCAAGTAAAAACTCACAATAGAGTGAGGTCGAATCCCACAGGGATTGATTGATCAAGCAACTTTAATTAGAAGAATGTTCTAGTTGAGCGAATCCAGAATTTGGGTTGAGAGTTGCAGAAAATAAAATGGCAGAAATGTAAATAACAGAAAAGTAAATGCTAGAATTAAAGGACTGGAAGTAAATAACTGAAAATAAATTGCAGAATTGTAAATGGGAATGGGGGAATTGCTCATAAAAGTAAATCGCAGAAATTAAAGAGAATGGGTAAGATTAGAGATGGGGAGTTCATTGGGCTTAGGAGATGTTGCAATTCTCCGGATCAAGTTCATTTTCATCTCTTCCTCAATCAATGCACTCATTGATCTCCTTGGCAATCTTAAGTGATTGAATTACAATTCCTTGCAATTCAATCTCTCAAATCTTGATCAATAGCCAATTCCTTGGTCAATTGCTCATGAGAAGAGATGAAGTATGGTCATTGATTATACCACATGCATTTCCCAAACCAAGTATTGAGAGGGTTACAGTCACATACCCATCCAAACCCAATTTGGTCCAGCATGAGAAAGCATTTCTAGCTTGATCTCTTCATTCCTCTTCCAAGGTTCAAAAGAGATCCAAGTTTGAATAGCTTCTCTTCCAAGATAACTACTCAATTGGATGAAGATCGAAAGCTTTCAAGTAAAATCAAGAGGAAAGATAGAAGAAGAACAATGAAAATTAGTATTGATCTATCAAATTACAACAGAGCTCCCTAACCCAATGAAAGGGGTTTAGTTGTTCATAGCTCTTGAAAATGAAAACAAAGATGGAGAATACATCATAAAACTAGAAATTGCAAAGAAAGTAAATACAGAGAGTGGTTCTTCAGCCTCCAGAACTTCTTTACAATTCAAAGTTACTCCTATATATACTACTCTTCTCAGCTTCTAGTTTACTCTTCAAGTCTTGGGCCTTTGGATCTTGAGTTTGAAGCAGTTCTTTTCTTCATTTGGGCTTGGCTTTACTTGCAGAGAGAAAGTGCTAAGTGGGCAGAGACTTCAGCTCAGGACGTTAGGGGTGTTAATATTTAGTGAGAATATGAGTTCGAGAACGTTAGTGACACTTAACATTGTCACTAACGTTCCAGTGCACCCCTTTGCCTTACGTTAAAACCCACGTTAACTAGGTTAACGTGGCTTTTAACGTTGCCTTGTTAGTCCTTCGAGAACGTTAGTGACACTCAACATTGTCACTAACGTTCCAGTGTGCCCCTTCTTGTTTCACGTTAAAGCCCACGTTAACTAGGCTAACGTGGCTTCTAACGTGGTCCTTGCCAACCTTCGAGAACGTTAGTGACACTCAACATTGTCACTAACGTTCCAATGTGCCCCTGGGTCTCACGTTAGAGTCCACGTTAACTAGGTTAACGTGGCTTCTAACGTGGCCATCTTTTAGCCATCCCAACGTTAGTGACAATGTTGAGTGTCACTAACGTTGGCTCATCCTTCATTTCTCATCGTTAGCTTCCACATTAACCAAGTTAACGTGGAGGTTAACGTGACTCTTGGGGGTTGTGTGGTTGCTTCAACGTTAGTGACAATGTTGAGTGTCACTAACGTTGTCGACAATTCTTCATCCTCTACGTTAATTCCCACGTTAACCAAGTTAACATGGGAGTTAACGTGGTACTTAGCACCATAGGCCAACGTTAGTGACAATGTTGAGTGTCACTAACGTTGGCTTCTCTCCCTCCCCCTTAACGTTAGAGGCCACGTTAACTAGCTTAACGTGGCTTCTAACGTGGCCACTTATGAGTGATTGCCAACGTTAGTGACAATGTTGAGTGTCACTAACGTTGGCTCATCTTCTCTTCTCCACGTTAGAGTTCACGTTAACTTGGTTAACGTGACTCTCTAATGTGGGCATTGATGGCTTTCTTTGAGAGTGTTATTGGCAATCACTTTTCTCATTAATCCTTGCAAGTTACCTCCCCTTTCTTGCTCCTTTTTGGTCCTGAAATCAAGCAACAAAGTGCATCAAAGCTCCAGTCCAAGTCATGAGTAATGCAACATAATATTTGTCACTAAACTTATGTAAAATCCTCATGAAATCATGTAAAATGCACAATGTGTGCTTGAGTCAAGGCATAAGTGAATATTTACCCAAAACTAGCTTATTTCCTAAAGAAATGCATGAAACTAACCTAAAAACAGTAAAGAAAAGGTCAGTGAAACTGGCCAAGATGCCCTGGCATCACAACACCAAACTTAAAGCTTGCTTGTCCCTAAGCAAGTACTGGAACAAGAGAATGATGAATGGAATATCCAGGGGAATGAGTCATTCTTATGGAAGTCATATTACTGATTTTATGGTGGTTTCATTCATAGCAACTTAGGTTCATTCCATTACTGGCTTTCAGACCTTTATCATGTCCCTAAACACTTACTTTGTTTATATCTCATGAGACTTTTATTCATTGATCCTTTTATTGTTGTTTCAAGGGTTATTTGTGTTATTTAGGCTAAGTGCTCTGTAAGGGGGCAACTCTTTAAGATAAGCATTCAGCCAACACTCTCGAACCAGTTGGTTCAAGGTGCTAGGTGTTGAAACACCCCTAAGGACTTACTCCCTCAAGTCTCTCCCCCATACATACAAACCACAGGCATATAGTTTATTTATTTTCTTTTCTTGAGACCTTGGTGTCCAGCACCTCTTTGGGTTACTAAATGCTCTGTAGTGAGGGTTACTCTTGATAGTGGATTTTCAGCTGATAATCCCGGGTTAGTTAACCCAAGTTACCAAGTGATAAAGCACCCCTAAGAGCTTATTCATCCAAGTAGATCCCTCACACAGGGGCACCACAGACACTTGCCTCAAGCTTAAAACCATTGATGCCTAGCCTTATTGCTTACTCTTTTTCTTTTGTTTTTCACTTCCATTGTTCTTTCCCTTTTCTCTTATTAGGATCTTGTTATTAACTTAGTCTTATGAGTGTATCCAAAGCAAAGTATTCAGGATAGATAGTTGTCCTCCTAGCCTTGTGGTTGAACCAACATAGCTAACTTATGACTACCCCAAGGATTCATGAATGCACTTCCACAATATAAACTCCACTCTAGTCTTTTACAACTATACTCATTCTCTTTTTATTTGATTTAAAGGGATAAGCTTACAAGTAGGTTAAGTGATGGTGCAGTGAGATTTAAACCAGAAATCATGGACCTCTTCAGAAGGAAAACCTTAAAAGACAGAATTAAAAACAAAATTTAAACATAACATGGAAGCATGTTCTATTTCATACAAGATCTTCCTTATTTAAAGAATAGAAAAGATGGACTAAAAAGAACTCCACCACCTTTCATTCATGTGGATGTCCATGCTCCCATCCTTGTTTATCCTCATTGTGTCTCTCTTGAGTACTTGTACTTCAACTTCCTTTGCCTTTTCCAAGCAGCTTTCTCCAGAAACCACTATCTTCCATCTTCTTCTTGAGTGCCTCCTTTTGTTGTTTCACTTTTCTCTCTTCTTGTTCTACAAATTCTTTTTGAACTTCATCATATGCAGGGATGGCATAGTGTAGATGATTCATATTACTGGTCATGTAGTTCAACTCGGCTTGAGTGTTTACATAGAACTCCTCCCTATGTAGTTGCCTTCCTTTATTGAGTACACTGAATTCATTGAAAGTTTTCATTTGGGCTATCTGCCGCTGGTTGAGCTCTTGCAAGTGCTTCTCTTAAAGCTCTTGTCTTTCATTCACTTGGTTGATGGCTTGAGTGAGCTGAGAGTAGTGTTCCTGCTGTTGCTCTATTTGTTGTTTTTGCCATGCTTCCTGTTGGTTCAGCCGGTTCAGTAATTGCTCTTGTCCTTCCATATGTCTCTGTCCTAAATCCTCAATGGCTCTTAGAAGGTGAGTCATATTCAAGTTGGCTGGGTCATGATACTCTTCTTGTTGATGTTCTTCCTGATGGTATTCCTCTTGATGAGCTTCTTCCTGGGTCCTTTGCCTTCCTATATGTGGCCTTCTTAGTTGCTGAGCCGGTGTGGTATAGACCATTCGCTCAAGTGTGACTGGCCTCCCTGGGTTTATCCAGTTTGGGCTACTGTCCTCAAATACTACCTTGGCCTTGTTGCACAAGCGGAGAATGGTGCTGGGGTACCAAAGTCTGGCTCCTGAGTCAGCTTTCACAGCTGACTCTTGAATCCCTTCGGCAATGAGCTCATGCACCTTGATTTCCCCACCTTGTACTAAGCATTGTACCATAGTGGCTCGATTGATGTTAACTTCCGAATTGTTAGCGGCTGATAGGATGGACCTCCTTACAAGCTCAAACCACCCTTTGGCTTCAGGGTGAAGGTCCCCCCTTTTTATGAATTTTGGTCTCCCATCTGGGTACCTCTCCCAGTCAGTGGCTATGACACAGATATCTGATGCTATATCTGAGAGCTCATCCTTATCGGGGTTTCTACTTATCCTTGCCTGATAACTCTCCTCATCAAAATGAGGTGATTTCAATTGAAGAGCTCTTGTGATGGCACTTGGGCTGAAGTCCACCTCCCTTCCTCTCACATAACTTTTGAAGGTTGGGGCTTGGGTCTTATCCTCTCTAACTGCATTTGCATAGAATTCTTTGATGAGGTTTCCATTGATCTTCCCCTCTGGACTGGTGAGCAATTGCCACCCCCTCTGTTCGATTTTTCTCCAAATCTGTGGTGATTCATTGGCATTGATTTGGAAGATTAATTCTGGCCATATCCTTCTGGCACTTATCCGCTCAAATTCATGCTCATGAAAGGCAGTCTTGAATCTCTTGTCATCAAAAGGAGCACTCTCCATAGGCCCCTTCCTCTTTTGCCTCTTTGAGCTTGATGATGCCAGGACTTGAATTGTTGTTTGAGGGGGTTTGAGGCTTCGGATAGATGAAGAGAGGGTTGGTTAAAGCAATTTGTGATGAAGGGTTTAGTGTGCCAATTGAACTGTGGAGAGTGGGGATTTGAATGTGAGGAGTGAGCATGCACTACGGTTCACTTATATAAGAAAATCATGAGTGGATGAATGGTGTGGATTGCATGAATGTTTACTAGATGAACGGATGGGGTTGTTTATGAAGGGAAGACAAGGATCATCACTTTAATGAGAGTGATTGGTTCGGTCTCCAAGGTTCTTCTTTCTCCAATGTTGCATGGCAGCGTTTCCCCAGGCGTTCCCTCTTGAGACATGTGTGTAGTGCTCTTCATTAAGTGGCGAAATCTCCCTCATTTAATTGTCCAATCAATCCCTTTTCATGCTTCTTTTCTTTTCCTATAAAGATTTGAAATAAGGGAATTAATATATAAGAAAATTAAAACTCTACGGCTAGAATAAATTGAAAGAAAGGATTTGATTGTTTGTTTATGAATTTCAACTAACTAACTAACTATTGGTGGTTCCTTATATGCATTTTGGTGGCACCATGGGGTGACACCAAACTTAGTTTGAGGCACTGTGATGAAGGTTTTGTGTTCAAAGCTTCCAAGGCTAGCATGCAACTTGGTTTGCTTTGAACACCAAACTTGTTCCTCACTATATTCTGCATAAGAGGATTTTCACCAATTGTTTGTTAAGTTTGGATTGAAGCTCATAAAGATTGACTTATTCATTATCATTTGAAAGCATATAAAACATGGGTTGCCTCCCATGAAGCGCTTCTTTAGTGTCACTAGCTTGACGTTTTTCCTTCATCATGGTGGTTGGTAGTGCTTAAAGTCTTCCCTTCTTGCTGTGGACTTGTATCCATTGGTTGGATCAATGATCTCCATATGTTCCAGAGAAAGAACTCTATTGATAGTGAAGACCTTGGGTAATTGAGATGGTACAGTAGGGAGATTAGGGGGAATATCTGGGAAGTAAGCTGAGACAACTCTATCCCCTAGAGAGAAATCTTCCATAGGGACCTTCTTGTTCCTCCATCTCCTTGGTACCTTCTTTTTTATTTCTTTTGAGGTTGCCTTCCCCTTGGTGACCTCTTTTCTCCAAGGAATTGTGATGCTGTCTTCACCTGCCTCTAGAGGTTTTGGTTCCTCCAACTTCTCCTTGAGCTGTGGCAATTGCTGTTTTCCTTGTTTGTCAGTTAAGGGGGTCTCAGAGTGAACTGACTGTGCTTCAGTGCTTGTTTCGTCCTTCAATGTCTCATTGTCATTTGTGCTTAGTTCCTTGTCCTCTTGGTCTGTTTCTTGTGAGAGTTTGAAAACATTGAAGCTGAGTCGTTCATCATGGATTCTCAATATTAGCTCCCCTTTCTCTACATCGATAAGTGCTCTGGCCGTAGCTAGAAATGGTCTTCCCAATATGATTGGGTGAGTGTGACTTTCTTCGATGTCCAGAATGACAAAGTCTGTTTGGAGAAAGTACTTCCCAACCTTTAGCAACACATTTTCCACCACTCCTATTGCTTGCTTTTGAGTTTTGTCAGCCAGTCTGATAATGACATCTGTAGGCATTATCTCATTGATCTGCAGCCTCTTCACCAGGGATAAGGGCAGTAAGTTGATGCTGGTCCCTAGATCATATAGTGCTCTGTCGAACATAGTTTCACCTATGGCACAAGGGATATGAAAACTTCCTGGGTCTCTTCTTTTTGTAGGTAACTCAGGTTGAATAAGGGCACTACATTCCTTGTTCATCACTATAGTCTGCCCTCCCTTGAGTGAGCTTTTCCTGGGAAGAAGTTCCTTCATATATTTGATGAATGCAGGCATTTGTTGAATTGCTTTGATGAATGGTATGTTCACATGCAGAGATGCCAACAAGTTTAGGAACCTTGAGTATATTCTTTTTCCCACAGCACCATTGAGCAGTTGAGGGAATGGTGCATAGAGCTTCAGCAGCTCTTGTTGTGAGATTTCTGGTTCTTTGTGATCTCTATCCTCCTCCTTTGTTGAGTTGTCTTCAGGTTGTTTGCACATTTTGCCTTGCTTGTCTTCAATCTCTTGATCGCTTGTAGTGACCATTTTGCAATCTTCCCATCTTACTTTCTTTGCTTCTCCCTTGGGGTTTTTCTCAGTGTCACTTGGGAAGCTATCAGTAGGTTTGGGAATCTTCTCAGCTAAATATCCTACCTGGAATTCCATCTTCCTAATGGTTTCTCCCTGGTTCTTAATATTGGCTCGCACCTTCTCTTTGAACACCTTATTTTCTTGAATCTCTTGGCTTATTCCTTCAAGTAAGGCTTCAATCTTAGAGAGCCTGTCATCAATTGATGAGTGGTTCGGAGCTGATGTGCTGTTTTGGTTTTGATAAGTGTGTGGAGAGTTGTTGTTGTGGGGGTGTTGAGATGTCCACTGGGTGAATTGTTGGTGAGCCGCATTGTTGTTGGAATTGTAACGTCTCTGGTCTTGGTTTTGATCTTGCTCACTTCCCCACCCAAAGTCCGGGTGATTTCTCCATCCAGGGTTGTAAGTCTTGGAGTATGGATCATAGTTCTTCCTTGGTGAATTCCCAATGTAGTTGGCTTGTTCCTGACTCCCTTCTGCTTCTTGGTTTACTCCTTCTTGTGTTGTTGATGAAGTGGAGATTGCTGCTACTTGGTTCATCTCCATATTCTTGGTGAGGTCAGCTAGCTGCTGAGTAATGAGTTTGTTTTGGGCTAACAGAGCATCTACATTGTTTAGCTCCATTACTCCCCTTGTGTTCCCTCTTTCGGAAGCATAGAAGTAGTCATTTTCTGCTACTGTTTCAATAACATCTATAGCTTCCTCAATGGTCTTCTTCTTATTCAAAGACCCTCCAGATGAATGATCTACTGCCTTCTTTGACTCATAAGAGAGCCCTTCATAGAAAATGTGCAGCTGGACCCATTCGTTGAACATGTCAGGTGGACACCTCCTTGTTAAGTCTTTGAACCTCTCCCATGCTTCATACAGAGTCTCACCATCCTGTTGCCTGAAGTTTTGAACCTCAGCTCTCAGCCTATTGATTCGTTGAGGAGGGTAGAATCTTGCTAACAATTTGTTCACCACATCCTCCCAAGTTGTCAAGCTCTCCCTTGGGAAGGATTCCAGCCACTTGGCTGCCTTGTCTCTGAGTGAGAAGGGAAATAAGAGCAATCTATAGGCATCAGGATGAACACCATTAGATTTCACTGTGTCACATATTCTCAGGAAGGTGGTCAAATGTTGGTTGGGATCTTCTTGAACACCTCCTCCAAATGAACAGTTGTTCTGAACAAGGGTGATGAGCTGTGGTTTAAGTTCAAAGTTGTTGGCATGGATTGTTGGCTTTTGGATGCTACTTCCACAATTGCCTGGGTTTGGATTAATGTAAGAGCCCAAAACTCTTCTATCCTCCCCAACATGATTTGCTCCACCTCCTCTGCCATGGTTGTGAGTCTCTTCTTCATGACGATTTTCCATGTTTTCTTCCATGTTTGGTTCAAAGTATTCCTCAAACTGTTCCTCCTCTTCTTCAGCACCAACTACTCGTTTTCCTCTTGCCTCCCTTCTTAGTCTAAGGAAGATTCTCTCTGGTTCAGAATCAAAGGAAGTTGAAGCCCCGCTTCTTCTCCCTGTCATACAACCCACAAGTACAAGCAGAGAAGATAGGTGCAGACAGTATTTATGTCAGAATTGATGTTAGTTGTGGGTGATGCAATATATCAAACAGTTAGTGGGTTAGCAAACAGAATTGAAAATAACAAAGAAAAACAAAAGAGTAGATGGAGAAGGGAAGAAGTTTAACTAAAACAAAAAGCAAATCAATCAAACAGAAAATAAAATACACAAAATAAAATGCTCAATCTAGTGATCTTCCAATCTAATCATTGTTGATGCACAATCAATCCCCGGCAACGGCGCCATAAACTTGATGCGTGGAAAACTTGTCTCTCAACAAATCTCCCTTCGGCAAGTGTACCGAAGTTGTCGCCAAGTAAAAACTCACAATAGAGTGAGGTCGAATCACACAAGGATTGATTGATCAAGCAACTTTAATTAGAAGAATGTTCTAGTTGAGCGAATCCAGAATTTGGGTTGAGAGTTGTAGAAAATAAAATGGCGGGAATGTAAATAACAGAAAAGTAAATGCTAGAATTAAAGGACTGAAAGTAAATGACTGAAAATAAATTGCAGAATTGTAAATGGGAATGGGGGAATTGCTCATAAAAGTAAATCGCAGAAATTAAAGAGAATGGGTAAGATTAGAGATGGGGAGTTCATTGGGCTTAGGAGATGTTGCAATTCTCCGGATCAAGTTCATTTTCATCTCTTCCTCAATCAATGCACTCATTGATCTCCTTGGCAATCTTAAGTGATTGAATTACAATTCCTTGCAATTCAATCTCTCAAATCTTGATCAATAGCCAATTCCTTGGTCAATTGCTCATGAGAAGAGATGAAGTATGGTCATTGATTATACCACATGCATTTCCCAAACCAAGTATTGAGAGGGTTACAGTCACATACCCATCCAAACCCAATTTGGTCCAGCATGAGAAAGCATTTCTAGCTTGATCTCTTCATTCCTCTTCCAAGGTTCAAAAGAGATCCAAGTTTGAATAGCTTCTCTTCCAAGATAACTACTCAATTGGATGAAGATCGAAAGCTTTCAAGTAAAATCAAGAGGAAAGATAGAAGAAGAACAATGAAAATTAGTATTGATCCATCAAATTACAACAGAGCTCCCTAACCCAATGAAAGCGGTTTAGTTGTTCATAGCTCTTGAAAATGAAAACAAAGATGGAGAATACATCATAAAACTAGAAATTGCAAAGAAAGTAAATACAGAGAGTGGTTCTTCAGCCTCCAGAACTTCTTTACAATTCAAAGTTACTCCTATATATACTACTCTTCTCAGCTTCTAGTTTACTCTTCAAGTCTTGGGCCTTTGGATCTTGAGTTTGAAGCAGTTCTTTTCTTCATTTGGGCTTGGCTTTACTTGTAGAGAGAAAGTGCTAAGTGGGCAGAGACTTCAGCTCAGGACGTTAGGGGTGTTAATATTTAGTGAGAATATGAGTTTGAGAACGTTAGTGACACTTAACATTGTCACTAACGTTCCAGTGCACCCCTTTGCCTTACGTTAAAACCCACGTTAACTAGGTTAACGTGGCTTTTAATGTTGCCTTGTTAGTCCTTCGAGAACGTTAGTGACACTCAACATTGTCACTAACGTTCCAGTGTGCCCCTTCTTGTTTCACGTTAAAGCCCATGTTAACTAGGCTAACGTGGCTTCTAACATGGTCCTTGCCAACCTTTGAGAACGTTAGTGACACTCAACATTGTCACTAACGTTCCAATGTACCCCTGGGTCTCACGTTAGAGTCCATGTTAACTAGGTTAACGTGGCTTCTAACGTGGCCATCTTTTAGCCATCCCAACGTTAGTGACAATGTTGAGTGTCACTAACGTTGGCTCATCTTTCATTTCTCATCGTTAGCTTCCACGTTAACCAAGTTAACGTGGAGGTTAACGTGACTCTTGGGGGTTGTGTTGTTGCTTCAACGTTAGTGACAATATTGAGTGTCACTAACGTTGTCGACAATTCTTCATCCTCTACGTTAATTCCCACGTTAACGTGGTACTTAGCACCATAGGCCAACGTTAGTGACAATGTTGAGTGTCACTAACGTTGGCTTCTCTCCCTCCCCCTTAACGTTAGAGGCCACGTTAACTAGGTTAACGTGGCTTCTAACGTGGCCACTTATGAGTGATTGCCAACGTTAGTGACAATGTTGAGTGTCACTAACGTTGGATCATCTTCTCTTCTCCACGTTAGAGTTCACGTTAACTTGGTTAACGTGACTCTCTAACGTGGGCATTGATGGCTTTCTTTGAGAGTGTTATTGGCAATCACTTTTCTCATTAATCCTTGCAAGTTACCTCCCCTTTCTTGCTCCTTTATGGTCCTGAAATCAAGCAGCAAAGTGCATCAAAGCTCCAGTCCATGTCATGAGTAATGCAACATAATATTTGTCACTAAACTTATGCAAAATCCTCATGAAATCATGTAAAATGCACAATGTGTGCTTGAGTCAAGGCATAAGTGAATATTTACCCAAAACTAGCTTATTTCCTAAAGAAATGCATGAAACTAACCTAAAAACAGTAAAGAAAAGGTCAGTGAAACTAGCCAAGATGCCCTGGCATCAACTTCTTATCTTTTCAAAATTTGTTTCAACTAACTAACTAACTTTTTGTTTGTTTCTTACCTTTTTCAAAACTACCTAACTAACTCTCTCTCTCTCTAATTTTCGAAAAAAATCTTCCCTCTTTTTCAAAATTTCTTTTTAATTAGACTATTTATTTTATTTTTTTTATTTGAATTTTCGAAAAACTACTAACCTTTTTCAAAAACTATTTTCGAAAATCACTAACTCTTTTTTAAAAATTATTTTCGAAAATTCTCTCCTCCTCTTATCCCCTTCTATTTAGTTATTCATCTACTAACACTTCTCTTCATCTCACATCTCTGCTCCTATCATTACCTTTGTGTTTGGATTCTTCATTCTTCTTCATCCCTATTCCTTTTCTTCTTCTACTAACAATAAGGAACCTCTTTACTATGACATAGAGGATTTCTCTTTTTTTTCTTTTTCTCTTCTCTTTCTTATGAGCAGGGACAAAGAAAAAGGCATTCTTGTTGAAGCTGATCCAGAACCTGAAAGGACTCTGAAGAGGAAACTAAGAGAAGCTAAATTACAACAATCCAGAGACAACCTTATTGAAAATTTTGAATAAGTAAAGGAGATGGCAGCCGAACCCAACAACAATAATGCAAGGAGAATGCTCGGTGACTTTACTGCACCTAATTCCAATTTACATGGAAGAAGCATCTCCATTCCTGCCATTGGAGTAAACAACTTTGAGCTGAAACCTCAGCTAGTTTATCTGATGCAGCAGAACTGCAAGTTTCATAGACTTCCATCTGAAGATCCTTTTCAGTTCTTAACTGAATTCTTGCAGATCTGTGATACTGTTAAGACTAATGGAGTAGATCCTGAAGTCTACAGGCTCATGCTTTTCCCTTTTGCTGTAAGAGACAGAGCTAGAGTGTGGTTGGACTCTTAACCCAGAGATAGCCTGAACTCTTGGGATAAGCTGGTCACGGCTTTCTTAGCCAAGTTCTTTCCTTCCCAAAAGCTGAGCAAGCTTAGAGTGGATGTTCAGACCTTCAGACAGAAGGAAGGTGAATCCCTCTATGAAGCTTGGGAAAGATACAAGCAGCTGACCAAAAAGTGTCCTTTTGACATGCTTTCAGAATAGACCATCCTAGATATATTCTATGATGGTTTATCTGAGCTATCAAAGAAGTCATTGGATACTTCTGCAGGTGGATCCATTCACCTAAAGAAAACGCCTGCAGAAGCTCAAGAACTCATTGACATGGTTGCTAATAACCATTTCATGTACACTTCTGAGAGGAATCCTGTGAGTAATGGGACGCCTATGAAGAAGGAAGTTCTTGAAATTGATACTCTGAATGCCATATTGGCTCAGAACAAAATATTGACTCAGCAAGTCAATATGATTTCTCAGAGTCTGAATGGAGTGCAAGCTGCATCCAACAGTACTCAAGAGGCTTCTTATGAAGAAGAAGCTTATGATCCTGAAAACCCTGCAATAGCAGAGGTGAATTACTTAGGTGAACCTTATGGAAACACCTATAATCCATCATGGAGAAATCATCCAAATCTCTCATGGAAGGATCAAAGGCCTCAAAAAGGCTTTAATAATGGTGGAAGAAACAAGTTTAACAACAATAAACCTTTTCCATCATCCACTCAGCAACAGACAGAGAATTCTGAGCAGAATCCATCTAGCTTAGCAAATTTAGTCTCTAATCTATCTAAGGCCACTGTAAGTTTCATGAATGAAACAAGGTCTTCCATTAGAAATTTGGAAGCACAAGTGGGCCAGCTGAGTAAAAGGATCACTGAAATCCCTCCTAGTACTCTCCCAAGTAATACAGAAGAAAATCCAAAAAGAGAGTGCAAGGCCATTGACATGACCAAAATGGCCGAACCCAAAGAGGGAGAGGAAGACGTGAATCCCAAGGAGGAAGACCTCCTGGGATGTCCAGTGATCAATAAGGAGCTTCCCTCTGAGGAACCAAAGGAATCAGAGACTCATCTAGAGACCATAGAGATTCTATTGAACCTCCTTATGCCATTCATGAGCTCTGATGAGTATTCCTCTTCTGAAGAGAATGAGGATGTTACTGAAGAGCAAGCTGCCAAGTTCCTTGGTGCAATCATGAAGCTGAATGCCAAATTATTTGGTATTGAGACTGGGGAAGATGAACCTCCCTTGTTCACCAATGAACTAAGTGATCTGGATCAACTGACATTGCCTCAGAAGAAACAGGATCCTGGAAAGTTCATAATACCTTGTACCATAGGCACCATGATCTTTAAAGCTCTGTGTGACCTTGTTTCAGGGATAAACCTCATGCCCCTCTCTGTAATAGAGAAACTGGGAATCTATGGGGTGCAAGCTGCTAAAATCTCACTAGAGATGGCAGACAATTCAAGAAAACAGGCTTATGGACAAGTAGAGGACGTGTTAGTGAAGGTTGAAGGCCTTTACATCCCTACTGATTTCATAGTCTTGGATACTGGAAAGGAAGAGGATGAATCCATCATCCTAGGAAGGCCTTTCCTAGCCACAGCAAGAGCTGTGATTGATGTGGATAGAGGAGAATTGATCCTTTAATTAAATAAGGACAACCTTGTGTTTACAACTCAAGGATCTCTCTCTGCATGCATGGAGAGGAAGCAGAAAAAGCTTCTCTCAAAGCAGAGTCAACCAAAGCCCTAACAGTCAAACTCTAAGTTTGGTGTTGGGAGGCCACAACCAAACTCTAAGTTTGGTGTCAAACCCCCATATCCAAACTCTAAGTTTGGTGTTGGGAGGTCTCAACAAAGCTCTGCACATCTGTGAGGCTCCATGAGAGCCCACTGTCAAGCTATTGACATTAAAGAAGCACTTGTTGGAAGGCAACCCAATGTTTATTTATCTAATTTTATTTTTGTTTTTCATGTTTTCTTAGGTTCATGATCATGTGGAGTCACAAAATAAACGAAAAATTTAGAAACAGAATAAAAAATAGCGAAAGAAAAATCACACCCTAGAGGAAGCACCTGCCTGGCGTTCAACGCAAGAACAGAGCATGGTTCTGGCGCTGAACACCCAAAATGGGCAGTATCTGGCCGCTGAACGCCCAAAATGGGCATCATCTGGGCGCTGAACGCCAGAATTGCACCCTGGAAAGGAGCTGGCGCTGAACGCCCAGAACAAGCATGGTTCTGGCGTTCAACGCTAGAAATGGGCAACAAATGGGCGTTGAACGCCCAAAATGGGCACCAACCTGGCGTTGAACGCCCAGAGTTGTGTGCAAGGGCATTTTACATGCCTAATTTGGTGCAAGGTTGTAAATCCTTGAACACCTCAGGATCTGTGGACCCCACAAGATCATCTCAGGATCTGTGGACCCCACAGGATCCCCACCTACCTCCACTCACTCTCTTCTCTCTTCTCAATCATCCTCTATTCCCAATAAACACTCTTCCCCAAAACCCTTCACTTATCACCTCCATCTCTCTTCCCTATTAACCCTTCACCACTCACATCCACCCACTCTTTCCCATAAACCTACCCAATAAACTCCACCTACCTTCAAAATTCAAATCAATTTCCCACCCAAACCCACCCATATGGCCAAACCTTAACCCCCCCTCCCTTCCCTATATAAAGCCCTCCATTCTTCCTCATTTTCACACAACACAACCCTCTCCTCTCTTCTTGGCCGAAACACACCTCCCCCCTCTTCTCCATCTTTTCTTCTTCTTCTTCATCTAATTCTTTCTTCTCTTGCTCGAGGGCGAGCAAAAATTCTAATTTTGGTGTGGAAAAAGCATAAGCTTTTTATTTTTCCATTACCATTGATGGCACCTAAGACCGGAGAATCCTCTAGAAAAGGAAAAGGGAAGACAAAAGCTTCCACCTCCGAGTCATAGGAGATGGAAAGATTCATCTCCAAAGCTCATCAAGACCACTTCTATGATGTTGTGGCCAAGAAGAAGGTGATCCCTGAGGTCCCTTTCAAGCTCAAGAGAAATGAGTATCCGGAGATCCGACATGAAATCCAAAGAAGAGGTTGGGAAGTCCTAACAAACCCCATCCAACAAGTCAGCATCCTAATGGTTCAAGAGTTCTATGCCAATGCATGGATCACTAGGAACCATGATCAAAGTAAGAACCCGAATCCAAAGAATTATGTTACAATGGTTCGGGAGAAATACTTAGATTTTAGTCCGGAGAATGTGAGGTTGGCGTTCAACTTGCCTATGATGCAAGGAGATGAGCGCCCCTACACTAGAAGGGTCAACTTTAATCAAAGGTTGGACCAAGTCCTCATGGACATATGTGTGGAAGGAGCTCAATGGAAGATTGACTCCAAAGGCAAGCCGGTTCAACTAAGAAGATTGGACCTCAAGCCTGTGGCTAGAGGATGGTTGGAGTTCATCCAATGCTCCATCATCCCCACTAGCAACCGATCTGAAGTTACTGTGGATCGGGCCATCATGATCCATAGCTTCATGATTGGAGAAGAAGTAGAGGTTCATGAAGTCATCTCCCTTGAACTCTACAAAATAGCCGAAAAGCCCTCTCCTGGGGCAAGGCTAGCTTTTCCTCATCTTATCTGCCATCTATGTTACTCAGCTGGAGCTTCCATAGAAGGAGACATTCACATTGAGGAAGAAAAGCCCATCACTAAGAAAAAGATGGAGCAAGCAAGAGAGCCCATTCATGGAGCTCAAGAGGCGTATGAAGCTCATCACCATGAGATCCCGGAGATGCCTCAAATGCATTTTCCTCCACAAAACTATTGGGAGCAAATCAACACCTCCCTAGGAGAATTAAGTTCCAACATGGGACAATTAAGGGTGGAACATCAAGAGCACTCCATCATCCTTCATGAAATTAGAGAAGATCAAAAAGCAATGAGGGAGGAGCAACAAAGACAAGGAAGAGACATAGAAGAGCTCAAGGACATCATTGGTTCCTCAAGAAGGAAACGCCACCATCACTAAGGTGGATTCATTCCTTGTTCTTATTTCTTCTGTTTTTTGTTTTCTCTATGTTAAATGCTTATCTATGTTTGTGTCTTCATTACATGATCATTAGTAGTTAGTAACTTTGTCTTAAAGTTATGAATGTCCTATGAATCCATCACCTCTCTTAAATGAAAAATGTTTTAATTCAAAAGAACAAGAAGTACATGAGTTTTGAATTTATCCTTGAACTTAGTTTAATTATATTGATGTGGTGACAATGCTTCTTGTTTTCTGAATGAATGCTTGAACAGTGCATATGTCTTTTGAAGTTGTTGTTTAAGAATGTTAAATATGTTGGCTCTTGAAAGAATGATGACAAGGAGACAGGTTATTTGATAATCTGAAAAATCATAAAAATGATTCTTGAAGCAAGAAAAAGCAGCAAAGAACAAAGCTTGCAGAAAAAAAAATAGGCGAAAAAAAATGGAAAGAAAAAGCAAGCAGAAAAAGCCAAAAGCTGTTAAAATCAAGAGGCAAGAGCAAAAAGCCAATAGCCCTTAAAACCAAAAGGCAAGGGTAAATAAAAAGGATCCCAAGGCTTTGAGCATCAGTGGATAGGAGGGCCTAAAGGAATAAAATCCTGGCCTAAGCGGCTAAACCAAGTTGTCCCTAACCATGTGCTTGTGGCGTGAAGGTGTCAAGTGAAAACTTGAGACTGAGCGGTTAAAGTCAAGGTCCAAAGCAAAAAAAAAGAGTGTGCTTAAGAACCCTGGACACCTCTAATTGGGGACTTTAGCAAAGCTGGAAAAGGTTCACCCAATTATGTGTCTGTGGCATTTATGTATCGGTGGTAATACTGGAAAACAAAGTGCTTAGGGCCACGGCCAAGACTCATAAAATAGCTGTGTTCAAGAATCATCATACTGAACTAGGAGAGTCAATAACACTATCTAAACTCTGAGTTCCTAGAGAAGCCAATCATTCTGAACTTCAATGGATAAAGTGAGATGCCAAAACTATTCAAGAGGCAAAAAGCTAAAAGTCCCGCTCATCTGATTGGAGCTATGTTTCATTGATAGTTTGGAATTTATAGTATATTCTCTTCTTTTTATCCTATTTGATTTTCAGTTGCTTGGGGACAAGCAACAATTTAAGTTTGGTGTTGTGATGAGCGGATAATTTATACGCTTTTTGGCATTGTTTTTAGTATGTTTTTAGTAGAATCTAGTTACTTTTAGGGATGTTTTCATTAGTTTTTATGTTAAATTCACATTTCTGGACTTTACTATGAGTTTGTGTGTTTTTCTGTGATTTCAGGTATTTTCTGGCTGAAATTGAGGGACTTGAGCAAAAATCAGATTCAGAGGTTGAAGAAGGACTGCTGATGCTGTTGGATTCTGAGCTCCCTGCACTCAAAATGGATTTTCTGGAGCTACAGAACTCAAAATGGCACGCTTCTAATTGCGTTGGAAAGTAGACATCCAGGGCTTTCCAGCAATGTATAAATTTGCATACTTTGCCCAAGTTTAGATGACACAAACTGGCGTTCAACGCCAGCTCTCTGCCCAATTCTGGCGTCCAGCGCCAGAAACAAGTTGCAAAGTGGAGTTCAACGCCCAAACTGGCACAAAAGCTGGCGTTCAACTCCCAGAATGACCTCTCCATGTGTAGACTTCAAGCTCAGCCCAAGCACACACCAAGTGGGCCCCGGAAGTGGATTTATGCATCAATTACTTACTTCTGTAAACCCTAGTGACTAGTTTATTATAAATAGAACTTTTTATCATTGTATTCGTACTCTTGGTTACTCCGGTTACCCTCTGGGGCCGAGACCAATGAACTCCATTATCACTTATGTATTTTCAACGGTAGAGTTTCTGCACTCCATAGATTAAGGTGTGCAGCTCTGCTGTTCCTCAAAGATTAATGCAAAGTACTACTGTTTTCTATTCAATTCATCTTATTTCGCTTCTAAGATATTCATTCGCACTTCAACCTGAATGTGATGAACGTGACAATCATCATCATTCCCTATGAACGCGTGCCTGACAACCACTTCCGTTCTACATTAGAATGAATGAGTATCTCTTAGATCTCTTAATCAGAATCTTCGTGGTATAAGCTAGATTGATGGCGGCATTCATGAGAGTCCGGAAAGTCTAAACCTTGTCCGTGGTATTCCGAGTAGGACTCTGGAATTGAATGACTGTGATGAACTCCAAACTCGCAAGTGCTGGGCGTAGTGACAGACGCAAAAGGATAGTAAATCCTATTCCAGTATGATCGAGAACCTCCAAGATGATTAGCCATGCAGTGAAAGCGCATCGGACCATTTTCACAGAGAGGAATAGGATGCAACCAACGACAAGGGTGATGCCTCCAGACGATTAGCCGTGCTATGACAGAGCATTTGGACCATTTTCCCGAGAGGATTGAAAGTAGCCATTGGCACCAGTGACATCCTTACACAAAGCCAGCCATAGAAAGGAGTAAGATGGATTGGATGAAGACAGCAGGAAAGCGGAGGTTCAGAGGAACGAATGCATCTCCATACGCTTATCTGAAATTCTCACCAATGATCTACATAAGTATTTCTATCTTTCTTTTATTACTAAATTTCGAAAACTACATAACTATTTTATATCCGCCTGACTGAGATTTACAAGGTGACCATAGCTTGCTTAACACCAACAATCTCCGTGGGATTCAACCCTTACTCACGTAAGGTATTACTTGGACGACCCAGTGCACTTGCTGGTTAGTTATGCGAAGTTGTAAAGATATGTTTAGACCATGGTTCTGTGCATCCGTTTTTGGTGCCATCGCCAGGGAATCAATTTCGAACAATAATTCACAACCTGAGTAACAATTTCGCATACCACTCCTCAATGTCTCTTCCTTGCCTTTGTTGCTCCTCTCTCATGGTTCTTTGATCTTCTCTAATTTCATGGAGGAGGATGGAATGCTCTTGGCGCTCTACCCTTAGTTGTCCCATGTTGGAACTTGATTCTCCTAGGGAGGTGTTGATTTACTCCCAATAGTTTTATGGAGGAAGATGCATCCCTTGAGGCATCTCAGGGATTTCATGATGAAGAGTTTCCTCATGCTCTTGTCCATGAGTGGGATCTCTTGTTTGCTCCATCCTTTTCTTAGTGATGGGCTTGTCCTCATCAATGAGGATGTCTTCCTCTATGTCAATTCCAGCTGAATTGCAGAGGTGACAAATGAGATGAGGGAAAGCTAACCTTGCCACAGTGGAGGACTTGTCCACCACCTTGTAGAGTTCTTGGGATATAACCTCATGAACTTCCACTTCCTCTCCAATCATGATGCTATGTATCATGATAGCCCGGTCTATAGTAGCTTCGGACCGGTTTCTAGTGGGAATGATTGAGCGTTGGATGAACTCCAACTATCCCCTAGCCACGGGCTTGAGGTCATGCCTTCTTAGTTAAACCGGCTTCCCTCTTGAATCTCTCTTCCGTTGAGCGCCCTCTTCACATATGTCCATGAGGACTTGGTCCAACCTTTGATCAAAGTTGACCCTTCTAGTGTAGGGATGTGCATCTCCTTGCTTCATGGGCAAGTTGAATGCCAACCTTACATTTTCCGGACTAAAATCCAAGTATTTCCCTCGGACCATTGTAAGCCAATTCTTGGGGTCCGGGTTCACACTTTGATCATGGTTCTTGGTGATCCATGCATTGGCATAGAACTCTTGAACCATTAAGATTCCGACTTGTTGAATGGGGTTGGTGAGAACTTCCCAACCTCTTCTTCGGATCTCATGTCGGATCTCCAGATATTCTCCCTTTTTGAGCTTAAAAGGGACCTCGGGGATCACCTTCTTCTTGGCCACAACTTCATAGAAGTGGTCTTGATGCACCCTTGAGAGGAATCTCTCCATCTCCCATGACTCGGAGGCGGAAGCTTTTGCCTTCCCTTTCCTCTTTCTAGAGGTTTCTCCGGTCTTTGGTGCCATAAATGGTTATGGAAAAACAAAAAGCTTTAGCTTTTACCACACCAAACTTAGAAGGTTGCTCGTTCTCGAGCAAAAGAAGAAAGAAGAGAGTAGAAGAAGAAGAAATAGAGGAGATGGAGTGGGCTTGTGTTTTGGCCAAGGGGGAGAAGTGGTGTTTAGGTTGTGTGAAAATGAAGGAGTGAAGATGGGTTTATATAGGGGTGAGAGGGGTGTGTATGGTTCGGCTATAGAGGGTGGGTTTGGGAGGGGAAGTGGTTTGAATTTGAATGGTGAGGTATGTGGGGTTTTATGAAGGATGGATGTGAGTGGTGAAGAGAATGGTGGGATTTGATAGGTGAGGGGTTTTTGGGGAAGAGTTATTGAGGTGATTGGTGAATGGATGAAGAAGAGAGAGAGTGGTGGGATAGGTGGGGATCCTGTGGGGTCCACAGATCCTGAGGTGTCAAGGATATCTTATCCCTGCACCAAGTGGCATGCAAAACGCCCCTTTCTGCTAATCCTGGCATTAAACGCCAGGCTGCTGCCCATTTCTGGCGTTTAACGCCATCTTCTTGCCCATTCCTGGTGTTAAACGCCAGTCTGGTACCCTTTTCTGGCGTTAAACGCCCAGAATGGTGCCAGACTGGGCGTTTAACACCCATTCTGCTACCTTTACTAGCGTTTAAACGCCAGTAAGTTTCTCCTCCAGGGTGTTCTATTTTTCATTTTGTTTTTCCTTCTATTTTTGCTTTTTCAATTGTTTTTGTGACTTCACATGATCATCAACCTACAGAAAACATAAAATAGAAAATAGAAAATAGAAAATTATCATAGAATAGTAACGATTGGGTTGCCTCCCAACAAGCACTTCTTTAATGTCAATAGCTTGATAGTGGGCTCTCATGGAGCCTCACAGATGTTCAGAGCAATGTTGGAACCTCCCAACACCAAACTTAGAGTTTGAATGTGGAGGTTCAACACCAAACTTAGAGTTTGGTTGTGGCCTCCCAACACCAAACTTAGAGTTTGACTGTGGGGGCTCTATTTGACTCTGTATTGAGAGAAGCTCTTCGTGCTTCCTCTCCATGGTGACAGAGGGATATCCTTGAGCTTTAAACACAAGGGATATCCTTGAGCTTTCAATCACAGCTTTTGCTGTGGCTAGGAAGGGTCTGCCAAGGATGATGGATTCATCCATACACTTCCCAGTCTCTAGGATTATGAAATCAGCAGGGTTGTAATGGTCTTCAACCTTTACCAAGACATCCTCTACAAGTCCATAAGCCTGTTTCTTTGAATTGTCTGCCATCTCAAGTGAGATTCTTGCAGCTTGTACCTCAATGATCCCTAGCTTCTCCATTATAGAGAGAGGCATAAGGTTTATGCTTGACCCTAGGTCACATAGAGCCTTCTCAAAGGTCATGGTGCCTATGGTACAAGGGATTGAGAACTTTCCAGGGTCCTGTCTCTTTTGAGGTAATCTCTGCCTAGTCAGGTCTTTCAGTTCTTTGATGAGCAATGGAGGTTCATCCTCCCAAGTCTCGTTACCAAATAACTTGGCATTTAGCTTCATGATTACTCCAAGGTACTTAGCAACTTGCTCTTCATTCAGAAAGCATGTTAGAAGGACATCTTCTGATCAATTGCTTGTATCTTTCCCAAGCTTCATAGAGGGATTCACCTTCCTTCTGTCTGAAGGTTTGGACTTCCACTCTAAGCTTGCTCAATTTTTGAGGTGGAAAGAACTTTGCCAAGAAGGCATTGACTAGATTTTTCCAAGAGTTTAGGCTTTCTTTAGGTTGTGAGTTCGACCATGTTCTAGCTCTGTCTCTTACAGCAAAAGGAAAGAGCATAAGTCTGTAGACTTCAGGGTCAACCCCATTGGTCTTGACAGTGTCACAGATTTGCAAGAACTCAGCTAAGAACTGATGAGGATCTTCCAATGGAAGTCCATGAAACTTGCAATTCTGTTGCATTAGAGAAACTAATTGAGGCTTAAGCTCAAAGTTGTTTGCTCCAATGGCAGGGATAGAGATGCTTCTCCCATAGAAATCAGGAATAGGTGCAGTAAAGTCACCAAGCACCTTCCTTGCATTGTTGGCATTGTTATTTTCGGCTGCCATGATTTCTTCTTCTTTGAAGAGTTCTGTTAGGCCCTCTAAAGAGAATTGTTCTTTAGCTTCTCTTAGCTTTCTCTTCAAGGTCCTTTCAGGTTCAGGATCAGCTTGAACAAGTATGCCTTTATCTTTGTTCCTGCTCATATGAAAGAGAAGAGAACAAGAAAGTATGGAATTCTCTATGTCACAGTATAGAGATTCCTTGAAGTGTCAGAAGAAAGGAAGAATAGAAGGAGGTGGTAGATGGAGGAGAATTCGAACATATACAGAAGGAGGGAGTTCGAATTGTACCTTGAGGAGGAGTTTTAGTCCCTTAAATAGAAGGATGTGAGAAGAGGGGAAGAATTTTCGAAAATTAATTAAAAGATTTTAAAAAGAAATTTGAAAATTTGATTGAGATTTTTGAAAACTAATATTGGGAAAGAAATAAAGTGATTTTTGAAAAAGATTTTGAAATTAGAAAAATATATGATTGAAAAAATTAATTTTGAAAAAGATGTGATTGAAAAGATATGTTTGAAAAGATATGATTGAAAATCAATTTAGAAAAAGAAAATTTTTAAAATTAATGTTGATTACTTGACTATCAAGAAATTAAAAGATATGATTTTAAAATTTAAAGTTTGATCCTTTCTTAATAGGCAAGTAACAACTTGAAAATTTTGAAGTAAATCTTTAATTATAGCAAGGATTTTTGAAAATAGTAAAAATAAATATAAAATGGAAAGAAATTGATTTTGAAAGAGATATGATTGAAAAGATATGATTTGAAAAAGATTTGATTTTGAAAAATTATGAAAACTTGAAAAAAAATGTGAATTAAAAACAAAATCTTCCCTCTTGTGTCATCCTGGCGTTAAACACCCAGAATGGTGCCCATTCTGGCGTTTAACGCCCAAATCTCTACCTTTTTGGGTGTTAAACGCCCAGCCACCACCTGGCTGGCGTTTAAATGCCAGTTTTCCTTCTTCACTGGGCATTTTGAATGCCCAGCTTTTTTTGTTTGATTCCTCTGCTGAATGTTCTGAATCTTCAATTCTCTGTATTATTGACTTCAAAAGACATAGTTTTGAAATTTTTTTTTTTGAATTTTTCAAGGATGAGAAACAATCAAAATACAACTAATCTTAGGAAACTCAAATCAAACAATGCATGCAGGACACCAAACTTAAAAATTTTCATATAAGAGACACTAACAAATTGAGAATGCATATGAGAAACAACAAAACACACAAAAAAAGAGAATTTAAAGATCAGAGCACTGAAATCATCAAGAACAACTTGAAGATCAATGAAGAACATATTGCATGTATTCGAAAAATGCAAGAAGAATAAAAACATGCAATTAACACCAAACTTAAAAATTGATACTAGAATCAAACAAGAAACATAAAATATTTTTTATTTTTATGGTTTTATAAATTTTTTTTGTGATTTTCGGAACTTTTAATAAGAATTCCAGGAATCATGCAATGTTAGTCTAAAGCTTCAGTCTAAAAAGATTAGACATGTTTGGCCAAGCTTCAGCAGGACATTACATTCAATAGCTAAATTGATGAGAATCAATCAGCTTTTGTGATGGTGGGAAAATCACCTTGAAACTCTAGAATTCATTCTTAAAAATTCTGAAGAAAAGATACCTAATCTAAGCAACAAGATGAACCGTCAGTTGTCCAAACTCGAACAATCCCCGGCAACGGCGCCAAAAACTTGGTGCACGAAATTGTGATCATCAACAATGGCGCCAAAGACTTGGAGCTCTTAAACGTGAATCACACTTTGTCACAATTCCGCACAACTAACGAGCAAGTGCACTGGGTCGTCCAAGTAATAAACTTTACGTGAGTAAGGGTCGATCCCACGGAGATTGTCGGATTGAAGCAAGCTATGGTCATCTTGTAAATCTCAGTCAGGCGGATTCAAATAGTTATGGAGTTTAAGGTGATGAAAATAAACATAAAATAAAGATAGAGATACTTATGTAATTCATTGGTGGATTTCAGATAAGCGTATGAAGATGCTTTGTTCCCCTTGAACCTCTGCTTTCCTATTGCCTTCTTCCAATCATTCATACTCCTTTCCATGGCAAGCTTTATGTTGGGCATCACCGTTGTCAATGGCTACATCCCGTCCTCTCAGTGGAAATGGTCCTGATGCTCTGTCACAACATCGGCTAATCAGCTGTCGGTTCTTGATCATGTCGGAATAGGATCCATTGATCCTTTTGTGTCTGTCACACGCCCCACAATCGCGAGTTTGAAGCTCGTCATAGTCATCCCTTCCGAGATCCTACTCGGAATACCACAGACAAGGTTTAGACTTTCCGGATCTCAAGAATGGCCGCCAATAATTCTAGCCTATACCACGAAGGTTCCAATCTTAGATTAGAAACCCAAGAGATACGCATTCAAGCCATTGCTAGTAGAACAGAGGTGGTTGTCAGGCACATGTTCATAGGTGAGAATGATGATGAGTGTCACGGATCATCACATTCATCAAGTTGAAGAACGAATGAATATCTTGGAGAAGAAATAAACTTGAGTTGAATAGAAAAATAATAGTACTTTGTATTAATTCATGAAAAACAGCAGAACTCCACACCTTAATCTATGGTGTGTAGAAACTCCACCGTTGAAAATACATAAGAACAAATAGTGTAAGCATGGCCGAATGGCCAGCCTCAAAGGTCTAAGGACTAAACGTCCCAAGATGTAAAATACAATAGCAAAAGGTCCTATTTATAGAAAACTAGTAGCCTAGGGTTTACAGAAATCAGTAATTAATGCAGAAATCTTCTTCCGGGCCCACTTGGTGTGTGCTTGGGCTGAGCATTGAAGATTTCATGTGTAGAGACTTTTCTTGGAGTTAAACGCCAGCTTTTGTGCCAGTTTGGGCGTTTAACTCCAGCTTTTGTGCCAGTTTTGGAGTTAAACGCCAGAATTCTTGAGCTGACTTGGAACGCCTGTTTGGGCCATCAAATCTCGAGCAAAGTATGGACTATTATATATTGCTAGAAAGCCCAGGATGTCTACTTTCCAACGCAATTGAGAGTGCGCCAATTGAGTTTCTGTAGATGCAGAAAATCCACTTTGAGTGCAGGGAGGTCAGAATCCAACAGCATCTGCAGTCCTTTTTCAGCCTCTGAATCAGATTTTTGCTCAGGTCCGTCAATTTTAGCCAGAGAATACCTGAAATCACAGAAAAACACACAATCTCATAGTAAAGTCTAGAAGAGTAATTTTTATTTAAAAACTAATAAAAATATAATAAAAACTAATTAAAATATACTAAAAATATACTAAAAACAATGCCAAAAAGTGTATAAATTATCCGCTCATCAGCCCTGTTTTGGAGCAGAAGTTTGGAGGGAAAAGCTTAAGAAGACTAAGGGTTATGTGTGTTAGGACAATTAGTCATAATTCTAGATATTTTAGGGAGTTAGTTACATTTGGTTTTTAGAGAGAGAAACTCCAACTTCTCTCTAGGTTTTCACTTCCTCCATTGCAATTCTCCTTGGATTTCTTGGTGAGATCCATTGCTAATTCACTTTTACTTTGATACAAGTTGTAGATCTACTCTTCTTCTACTCTCAATTGGTGCTCTTTTTATTCAATCTCTTAGATCTAGATTTGTTTGATTTTGTTACTTTGGATTTGGATTAATGAATTGTGTCATTTCATTCAATTGCTTGATTGTTGATGATTGTGTGGATTAGATAGCTTTAATTCAATTTTCATCTCTCAATTACATCATGTCTTCTATGATTGCCTACCAATTATTTGTGATAATGACAACCCTAGCTATGGAGTAGATTTCTCAACTTGGCTTAGGGGTTGAGTTATTAGAGACACTTGAGTAGTGGATATCAATTGTTGACTAGGAATTGAGAATTGCTAATTAACTTGGAGTGGACTAAAGCCAGACTTCCCTAGGGTGAGACTAGGACTTGTGACTCAAGTTAGTTACTCTCACTTGACTTTTCTCCATTCTTAGGGGGTTAACTAAGTGAAGCAACAATCAATTCTTATCATAATTGAAGGAGGCAATAATGATGGAACTTCCAATACTTACCCTTAGCCAAGGCTTTTATCTCAATTAATTGTTGTTTGCTTGATTAGCTTACATTCTTGCACCAACTCTCAAAACCACAAAAGCTTTCCTAATCAAAGATGTGCATTCTAAGGCAATTCCTAGGGAGAACGACCCGGGATCAACACTCTCGGTCATAGATTTTAGAATTATTTGATGCGATATTTGTGTGTTGGTTAGACTATACTACGATTGACTTTATTAGGTCTAACCGGCATAAGAATATTTGGTTCATCAAAATGGCGCCGTTGCCGGGGAATTGCTTATGTGTGCCATTCTATTGGTTAGTGTGAATATGTTAGTATGTGAATATTTGTATTTCTCTCTTGATTGATTGTTTGTTTGATCGTTAGATAGGATTAGTTTTTGCTTAGATACCAATTGATGTGATGAGCTTCTTTCCCCCTTCATTGTATGACGCGATCACTACCAAATTCGAGCTTAGCGTCATTTGATTCAGAAATTTAGAGAACTTTGCTTCATATTAGGCAAGCTCGGAGGCGGTTAGCCTTTGAGGAAGGTGAAAAGGTTCTTACCAATTCACCAACCATATCATCGTCATCCAACGAAGGCACGAATTATTTTTCCGTTGATACTACAAATAGTTCTTCTTTTGATCTAGGTTTTGACAACATGGCCGCTCTAAGGAGAGTTACTCTCAAGGAAGCGGGTGCACCGGATTTTGTTCTCCAACCTCTTCATGTGCTTCATCCCAACTTGAATGCAAACTTTGAACTCAAGACCGCTCTCATCAATCTCTTACCAAAGTTCCATGGACTTCCCGCACAAGATCCAATTAGACACCTCAAGGACTTTCATGGTGTATGCTCGACTACTAGGCAGGAAGGATCCGATGAAGTGGCTATATGGTTATTTGCCTTCCCTTTCTCTCTTGAGGGAAGAGCCAAGGAATGGTTTTATACCTTGCAGAGTGATGTTGTGTCCGATTGGGACTTGCTTAGAAGAGAATTCCTTGATAAATTCATGCCCGTAGAAATGACAGACAAGCTAAGGAAGGAGATCTCATGTATTGTACAAGGTGAGATGGAAACTTTATATGAATATTGGGAGCGGTTCTGCAAACTTCTTAACTCATGTCCCAACCACATGATTGACACTCAAGTATTGCTTAGCTATGTTTGCCAAGGCATGAGAGAACAAGATAAGAATTTATTGGATGCTTCAAGCAACGGTTCATTGTGAATGTATAGGACGGCGGAGGAGGCATGGCAACTTATTACCAACTTGGCTGAGTCCACTCAACATGCTAGACGGAGAGTCAACCGCCCAAAGGCTGTGAATGAAGTTTCTTCTAGTGGTGAGACCGCTACCCTTACTAAGACCTTGTGTGAGATGACAAGCCTCCTAAAGCAACTCCAAGTGAATCAACAACAACCTCCACCTCGACAACACTCACCCTCTCTTCAAAACCAACAATGCCAACAATTGGTCCCCCAAAAAGTGTGTGGCATTTGCTCATGCTACTCCCACTACACGGACGAATGTCCAAGTCTCCAAGAAGATAACACTCTAGCGGCTATGATAAACCCATATTTCATGAGTTATTTTGTGCTTAGTTTGAGTGATTTATTCAATCCTTCACCCACTTATTCATATTAATTGCATGGTTTTACTTTCCCTTCCTTATTATGTGATGTATGTGAAAAACATGTTTCCTAAGCTTTAAAATTAATTATTTTAATTACCTTTACTTCCATTCGATGCCGTGATTAGTGTGTTGAGTAGTTTCAGATTTTCCAAGGAAGAATGACTTAAAGGATGGAAAAGGAAACGTACAAAAATGGAAGGAAAAGTGCGAAACGGAGTTTTTGAAGAAACTGGTATCCACGCGATCGCATGAACAACGCGATCGCGTGCCAGAGGTGAAGAAGCAGCGACGCGGCCGCATGACTGACGCGACCGCGCATCTTAAGTAGAACGCATACGACGTGGACGCGTGACTGACGCGACCGCGTGGCAAGGAAAAGCTCCGGATGACGCGACCGCGTGACCCACGCGGACGCGTGTCAGAGGCCTCGTATCAGAATTTATAGAATACGCCCCCAGCGATTTCTGAAGCCCTTTTGGCCCAGATCCAAGTACAGAACACACAGACTAGAGGCTATAAAGTGGGGGAATGCATCCATTCAAAAGGGAGCTCGCATTTTTTTCTACTTTCCATGATTTAGATTTAGTTTGAGAGAGGTCCTCTCCTCTCTCTCTTAGGATTTAGGACTTCTCTTAGCTTGTAAGAGTGACTCTCGATCCAGGTTTTATGTTTCTTTGTTTTGAGCTTTTCTTTTCACTTTTATTTATTTATTCCAGCACTTGAGTTGATTATTTACTTTTATAATTTAATTTATGAATTATTCCATATTACAGATTGTTATTTGAATTAATGATATTTGAGGTATTTCAGTTATTGATTGCTTTCTCTTTAATTTGTGTTACCATTGCTTTCCATCTAAGGATATTTTTATTCCAGCAATTTTATTTTTTCCCCTTTTGGTCTTGGTTAAGGAATCAGTAACTCAACAGTTGTCAAACTCAACATAACTGATAATCGCTATCTTGCTAATTGAACTGAACTTCAATAATCCCAACTTTTTCTTAGGAATTAAATAGGATTTGAAGGTCAAACTAATTAGTCCCTTGACTTTCCTTTGCTTTAGTAAAGGTTAACTAAGTGGAATTTAGATTCAAGCTTCATTATTGTTGAGAGGGATAACTAAGTTGGACTTCCAATTTCTCTTACCTTGCCAGAAGTGTGCTTTACAGTATTTATTTATTTTAATTGCTATCTACTTTACTGGTCATTCAAATCACTTGCTTCTCACCTTCTAAACCCCGATTACAACCTTTATAGCCAATAATAAGAACATACTTCCTTGCAGTTCCTTAAGAAGACGACCCGAGGTTTGAATACTCAGTTAACAAATTTTAAAGGAGTTTGTTACTTGTGACACCCAAAACGTTTGTAAGAAAGGTTGATTGCTTGGTTTAGTAACTATACTTACAACGAGAGTTTTCTATAACTTCTAAACCATCAATCTTCCAGCTCTTTCAAAATGGCGCCGTTGCCGGGGAACTGCTAACGTGTGCCTTATTATTGGTTATTGTAAATATTTTTCTTTTACTTGTGTATTTATTTTTGTTTTTCCTTTTTATCTTTATTTGCTACCATGAACTCTCACCCCTCACGCTTTGAGTTTGGTTCTAACTTTGTTGAAGGAAATAGAAGTTACAACAGGAATATGCATCAAGGTCAGACCAATCAAGGATGGATGGAGCCAAGAGGATCTAATCAACCCTTTAGGCAACAACACCCTCTGAGATATCCTGGACAAAGACCATTCTACCGTGCATACCCAGCTGAAAGATATGGTGGACAACCTTGAAACTACCAACAAGCCCCACCCCGTGCATATAAACCATCCTTTCAACATAACCTTCAACCACCATACTCACAAGCTTCTCTTCACCATTCGCCACTATATGATCCTTCCTTACCCCAGTACCAATCCAATCACTCCCAAACACCACCACTTTCCTATGTATCATGCCCAAGTCCAGCAACCCGAGAAGCAGAGGTTCGCCTAAAGAAAACAGTAAATAAATTTCAAACAACCATTCGACAACTGGAGCAACTAGTAATTCAATGGGTTTCTAGGCGCTCAAATACACAAGGATCAGCCACAGCCCCATGTGAACAATCTAACGAAGAGTGTAGCAGGAAGGAAATACCAGAACCTCCAGTGGACAAGACAGAGAATGAATTCGTAATAGAACAAGTAGAGGAAGCTATCATTGTTCAAGAAGAAGAGTTGGTTGAAGATCTAAGAGATGCTAAACCTCCATGGGAATCCAGAACTGAAGAGAACTCCGTCAAGGACGCTATAGTTGATGCTAAGGAGGATATTGTACAATCTCCAAGGCAAGTTGTTTATGAAGAATCAGACGGAATAACCCAGGACACAAATTCCCTTGATGATGATAGTCACAAGTTTAGCTCTCTTAGTAATGAACTTGCATCCAAAAGTGAAGTCTCTGAGATTGAAGAATCTTCCCCAGATGAATACGAAGACGATGCAGAGGTAGATTTCTCTCAACCTCTAATCTATGACTCGAGTGATGAGGAAGACATAGAAGACTTTGACCAGGGTGATACTACATTTGAGGACTCTTGCAAGGAAGTGGAGAAATTCACAGAAGAACCCAAGGGAGAAGAACTTACAGAACCACCAGAAACACCTACCCCAAGGCCATTGCCACCCAATACAAGCTTCAAGTGGGTACAATCCTTAACCTATAACTTTACTTATTCACTTGAATATGGTTTGCTTGAAACAGATGGCCAGCTTAGAGCTCTTTGCGGCTTTAAGAGTAAGAGGGAAATGGCTCGTACTCAGAGTTGGTGCACAAGGTTCAATAAGGTTCCACGCTTCACCTCGAAGTACACGGATTGGTATCATGCTCAATTGCATGGATCACGGAGAACGTTTGGTCACCATGGTGAGATTCTACTTTTTAAACCGCCCGAATGGAAACATGTAGATCAAGACGGAGGCGGATTTAAAAATAAAGCTTGGGATCATGAATTCTGTTCTAACATTCGTCATCCCAGGAGCCTGAAAATCTACTTGAAGCTGATCAGAAGCTTCACATGCCTAGTTTGGGACCCCAGAGGCTATTGGCATTCCAAGCATTGGTGGATATTTTTGGACGAATTTAAACATAAGCCACCATAGCAGGAAGCTGCTCCAATGTCCAACTTAAGGACTTTAACTAAAAGTGCTAGGTGGGAGACAACCCACCATGGTATGGTCGCTTCTTTTTCAATTTATTTCTTGTTAATTGCTTTCATTTTTATTTCCTTTTCATTTTACTTCATTGAACCTGGAATCATGCATAGCATTCATGTTAATCATTGCATTATGCATTTATCATACATAAAAAAAAGGGATGCGCGACGCGACCGCATCACCCATGCGATCGTGTCGAATGGCGAACTACACTTCCCAAGCGACCGCGTCATCCACGCGGCCGCGTGACCTGGAGATCGGTGTAAAAATCCAACGTTCAGAAAGTTAGGCTGGAATCGTGTGGCCCTTGTGCGTTTTGCACAAATTGGCCCACGCGATCGCATGCCCCATGCGATCGCGTCACTTGCACAATACCAATCCCACGCAACCGCGTGAGCGACGCGATCGCGTCGCATAGATTGCACATCACCCCAGAAGGAGACAGAGAGTTGCGCTAAAACGACGCTGGAGTCGTGCGTCTAGCACAAATTCCAGCGACGCGATCGCGCGACCCACGCAATCGCGTCACCCCCTCTCCTACCCCTCTCATGCGATCGTGCGACCTACGCGATCGCGTCACCCCCATTTTCACCCCCACCACGCGACCGCGTGCCCCACGCGGCCGCGTGGATTCCAATTTAAACCCCCCCAGATCACGCGAACCCTATTCTCGCGCCACCCCCCTGAACCCCAACCCTTTCTTCTCCCCTCCTCCAAACCCCAGCCACCACCGCACCACCACCCAACCACCATCTCCGACCCCCGCCGACGCCGTCAACCGCCCAGACACCGCCGCCGTACCACCCCCACCCCTTCTCTCTTCCTCTTTCTCCTTCTTCCTCTTTCTCCCTCCTTCTCCGCCACTGACCTCCGCCACTGCCCACCTCACACCGCCGCACCCAACCCAGCCGCGCCCCCTGCGCCACCCACACGCAACCCCCCTCCCTTCCTCTATCAATTACCCTAAACCCTATCCCCATTACCACCGCGCCGGACGCCGCCGCAGCCACCACCCAGCCGCTTTCTTACCCCGTTCTACTCCACACGCCTACCAGGTTCCGATGAACGCCGCCTTTCTGTCCTTCGCAGTTATTTTACAATTTTTTTTCTGTTTCTGTTCATAATTAGGATAGATAGATATGCATGCTGTAGTGGATTTTTAGGTTGTTAGGTAGCTTAGGCTGTGGTTAGTGGATTTAGGTCTGTTTAATTGCACCGTTCTTGTTTATTGCTTTATGTTTTTGCAATCCTGATGTTGCTATGATATTAGTTCATATGCTATAATTTCTTCATTCATGCTGCTCTTTATTCTGTTTTTCATGTTTATATTTATTATATGTAAATTGCAAGCTTCAATTTTAATTCATATAAACTGCTTTGATTGCTGTTTATTTTCCGGGACAATCCAATTTTAGTCGGAATGCTGTCCAAATTTTTTGTGAATTGTTTTCATTCATGTTTTGGTTTGGCAATCTGAACTCTGTTGTCCTCTGCTTTCACCAAACCGTTTCATGAATGGTATGGCAGACTTTCTTATCCTCTTTGATTTCCTGGTTTATAAACTGCATCTGTGATATTCTGATTCCAATTCTTGCTTTCTTTATATCTCTTTGAATCAACATCACCCTGTTTCCCTTGTTAGGTTGTGAGTTATTTCTAGTCATAATTCTGAATCCTTGTTACGTGTAATATTTTCTTTATGCCACTTACTTTAACCCACATTTTACTGCTTCACTAATTTTAATTTACTAACTCCTCTTTCAAATTCTAACCATACTAACCTTTTTAAAATCTCTTTTTTGATTTTTTCACTTTCCTCTAACTTTCTAACCATGGCATAATGACAATTTTTCTATTTAACTTGAATTCTGATACATTTTGGATTGTAAATTCTTCCTTTCCAAATTTTAAACTACTAAACAATCCTTAATGCATATTTACTTGACTCATTTACCTCATTCTAATTCTCCTTTGCCGCTTTGAATTTTCTTTATTTAATTGCCTATTTGCTTCCTTATTTTTATCCATATCCTGGTTTCCCATTTTTCAGGATGTCTACCTCGCAGAGGAAAGGAAAAGGCAAGGCTACTGGGAAGCGCAAGAGAGGAGATTCTTCCCAGTCCATCATTGCCCTCATGCATCATTCCTCATGGCGGGAGAAGAACTTTACACAGCAGGAAAAAGGCTGACCAGCTGCTCCCTGCAAATGATCCAATAAAATTTGAAACCGATACTGTGAGCTGAAGTATCCGGCATTTGCAAACTCCAGGAATCTATACCTGGAGAGAACTCTGAAGATTCCAGAAGCACTCTAGCAGTACACCACTGAGCAAATCAAGCAAAGAGGCTGGTTCTCTCTGGAGAGAACACTGACAAAGATCAATGTATCTTGGGTCCGGGAATTCTACTGCAACTACTACATCACCACCCTAGATGTAGTGAACCTTAGAGGAAAGCAGATTCTGGTCACTGAGGAGGCCATAGAGGACATTCTACGGCTCCCAGCCAAGTCCGATCAGCCTGATGGTTATTCAAAGGCTGATGAGGACATGCGCCTGATGCAGTTTGATTGGGATGCTGTAAAGGCACGGATAGCTCTCGACCCGACTGTTTCTTGGGAGATGGGTTAGGACACCACCATGCCTAGAGGGATCAAGAGGGCGTACTTAAATGATAAGGCCCGGTTATGGCATCAGATCTTGAGCAACTATGTCATGCCGAGTACTCATGAGACCGAGATCCCAGCTGCTATGATCACCCTCCTATGGTGTGTGATGGAGGGTAAGGACCATTATCTGCCACGCTTTATCCGGCATTATATGGCCAGGGTCCATGTCCAAGGCACCCTTCCTTTTCCGTATCTGGTTACACAGCTAGGCCGTCAAGCGGACGTGCCATGGGAGGATGCCGAAGAGAGACCACCAGCGGCGGACTGCAGGAAGATCATTCCTCACAGCAGGAACTTCCTAGCTTTGGGCTACAGACCACCACCCTTCACTGCTACTGATGAGACAGCCCCACCGTCTGCTGGACCCTCTTCATCCACGGCTGCCCCTGCTGCCCCTGCTACCACCACCACACCTCCACCTACCTCTGAGCCCATATACCGCCTCGTGCACCGCCTATTCCGATGGAGCGCCGTAACCAGCGTCGGTATGAGCTGCGACGCTATTCACATCTGAAGCTGATGATCCGACAGGGTAGTGACATCCCCTCCGAGCCCGACACACCATCAAAGCCATCAGAGGAGGAGGAGGATGAACACGAGGAGGAGACTCACTTCCAGGAGGAGACCCATCAGCAGGCAGACACAGAGCAGGCTGCCCCGCATCAGGAGATTACGTATCAGATCGAGGCTGCAGATCCAGAAATCCTGATCCAGTCAGCACCGCCTCTACAGCAGCCAGACCCTCAGCCCACCACCACCACAGAGCCTCCAGCTACCATCCCTACCAGTGATGACACCCCTTCACACCTGGCTTGACTGAGCATCAGGGACGATGCGTCATTTTAAGTGTGGGGAGGTCGCCATCTTTGGCGTTTTATTTTGGTGAACCACTACATCTCTTTTTTCTTTTATTTTGGATATTTTTTCTGTATTTTTCTTTTTACTGTTATTTTCTGAGTACTTATACATTGCTACTTTTATGTATTTTTACTCTATTTCCGCACTTTGCATTTTTAGTTCATATTTTTAGTTATTTAGTTTAGTCTGCAATTCTGACTTATTAGTGGATTAATTAGTATAGTTTATCCTTTTTAGCATAAGATAGCATAGTTAAATTGAAAAAGGAAGTAAGCTAGGAAATTGAACATAACAGATTTAAGTCCATAAACCTTGTATATATAGCATTACATCATATAGTTAAGTTGACAACATTTCATCAAGGAGGAACATTAAAACTTTAAAGGCTACCCTAAATAATTTTTTTTATGAGAATAATAGGAATTTTTAACTAAACCGGCATAACATATATGAATGATATATGATACTTGAGTTAGAGAACACACAGCCTGTGAGTCTTAAGCTTAATTGTATGGTTGCATTCAAACCATAATTTTATTTCTGTGTGTTTCACTTCTTTTTATTCTGATATTCTTTACTTTGCTTTAATCTATATGTCCAATTATAGAATATAGAATATAGAATATAGATACATACCAAAAGAATGATTGAAGGCCATCATTTGATTTTAGCTCACTTATCCCAAAATAACCTACTTTTCACATCACCCTTGTTAGCCCCCTTGAACCTTTAAAATCCCTTTTATTCTATTTAACCACACTAATAGCCTTAAGCAGAAAAACAAAATAAAATCCCAAGTTGAATCCTTGGTTAGCTTAAGATAGAAAATCATGAATAGATTAAAATATGGGAAACCTATTGGGAACATGGATGATAGAAACAAAAGGGTAGAAAAGTTGAAAGAAATAAAATAACTCAGAAAATTTGGGAAGCATGCTCATGAGAAATCAAAGTGATTCAATTATCATGTGCATTAAAAAAAAAGTTATTTTTCAACATTTAATAAAAGGGGATACAAAAGATTTCCCCAATGCAAAATAAAAGCAATGCACATGGAATAAAAATAAAATTGAAATATGAGCATGTAACAACAAGTGGGATAATATGGGAAAATTGGTAAAGAAGTTTGTTCTACTAAATATGTATGTTAGGTGAGATCTTAGTCTAATTAAGGATTCACTTATTAGCTCACTTAGCCTTATACATATATCCTTACCTTTACCTTGGCCCCATTACAACCTTAATTAAAGACCTCATGACTTTTGGTATGACTGTACTCTATAATTGTTGATTGGTTAGATGAAGAACAAAGTTATAGAAAGTAAGAATAAAAAAGAAAAGTAGAGTGAATAAACCCAATAAACACTGAATGACTAGAGGGTAAACACAAAATCCAGTGAGGGTTCAATAGCTCATCAACATATATCTGTGCTTAATTTGCTAATTATTTTGCAAGTTTGTACAAAATTTTTATTTCCCATCTCATTTGCTAAAATGCTTTATTATTTAGGGGTTGGCTATATATATATATATATATATGACTCCTTGAGAATGTGAATTAAATTGACTACATGTAAGCTTTATATATGAGTGGATAAATTGGAATTGCATGACTTATTTAGGTAGATACATTTAGAATAGGTTGCATTGCATAACATTCCACCACTTTAACCATACCTTATTCTTTACCTTGGATTTAGCATGAGGGCATGCTATTGTTTAAGTGTGGGGAGGTTGATAAACCCATATTTCATGAGTTATTTTATGCATAGTTTGAGTGATTTATTCAATCCTTCACCCACTTATTCATATTAATTGCATGGTTTTACTTTCCCTTCCTTATTATGTGATGTATGTGAAAAATATGTTTCCTAAGCTTTAAAATTAATTATTTTAATTACCTTTACTTCCATTCGATGCCATGATTAGTATGTTGAGTAGTTTCAGATTTTCTAAGGCAGAATGACTTAAAGGATGGAAAAGGAAACGTATAAAAATGGAAGGAAAAGTGCGAAACGGAGTTTTTGAAGAAACTGGTATCCAGAAGCGAAGAAGCAGCGACGCGGCCGCATGACTGACACGACCGCGCGCCTTAAGTAGAATGCATACGACGCGGACGCGTGACTGACGCGACCGCGTGGCAAGGAAAAGCTCCAGATGACGCGACCGCGTGACCCACGCGGACGCGTGACAGAGGCCACGTATCAAAATTTACAGAATACGCCCCCAGCGATTTCTGAAGCCCTTTTGGCCCAGATCCAAGTACAGAACACACAGACTAGAGGCTATAAAGTGGGAGAATGCATCCATTCAAAAGGGAGCTCGCATTTTTTACTACTTTCCATGATTTAGATTTAGTTTGAGAGAGGTTCTCTCCTCTCTCTCTTAGGATTTAGGACTTCTCTTAGCTTGTAAGAGTGACTCTCGATCCAGGTTTTATGTTTCTTTGTTTTAAGCTTCTCTTTTCACTTTTATTTATTTATTCCAGCACTTGAGTTGATTTTTTACTTTTATAATTTAATTTATGAATTATTCCATGTTACAGATTGTTATTTGAATTAATTATATTTGAGGTATTTCAGTTATTGATTGCTTTCTCTTTAATTTGTGTTACCATTGCTTTTCATCTAAGGATATTTTTATTCCAACAATTTTACTTTTTCCCCTTTTGGTCTTGGTTAAGGAATCAGTAACTCAACAGTTGTCAAACTCAACATAACTGATAATCGCTATCTTGCTAATTGAACTGAACTTCAATAATCCCAACTTTTTCTTATGAATTAAATAGGATTCGAAGGTCAAACTAATTAGTCCCTTGACTTTCCTTTGCTTTAGTAAAGGTTAACTAAGTGGAATTTAGATTCAACCTTCATTATTGTTGAGAGGGATAACTAAGTTGGACTTCCAATTTCTCTTACCTTGCCAGAAGTCTGCTTTACAGTATTTATTTATTTTAATTGCTATCTACTTTACTGGTCATTCAAATCACTTGCTTCTCACCTTCTAAACCCTGATTACAACCTTTATAGCCAATAACAAGAACATACTTCCTTGCAGTTCCTTGAGAAGACGACCCGAGGTTTGAATACTTAGTTAACAATTTTTAAAGGGGTTTGTTACTTGTGACACCCAAAACGTTTGTAAGAAAGGTTGATTGCTTAGTTTAGTAACTATACTTACAACGAGAGTTTTCTATAACTTCTAAACCATCAATCTTCCAGCTCTTTCAGGCTACCCACAACTTTTATGATCGCTCCTACTATGAACATGCTAATCAAGGATATCATAACCAAGGGAGCAATTACAACCAAGGGTACCCCCAACAACGAGGCAACTATAACCAAGGGAGTAACAACTCTAATCAAGGATGGAGGGATAACTCCAACCAAAGTTGGCAGGACAATTATCAACAAGGAGGAAGGGACAATGGAGGCAACCAAAGGTGAAACAAAAATACTCCACAAAATCGCTATTCACAAAACCCTCCCAATCAACAACCAAATTAAGGAAGGAACTATCAAACCTACTTACCACCTCATAGACAACCACTTCCACCCAACCAACCCCAAGCACCACAAATCACCTATCCTTCAACTTCTCCAAATCAAGATGACACACTCCGGTCCATACTCCAAGGGAAAAAAGAAATCTAAAACACACTCAACTCAAGTCTTAATGGTCTTACTTCCACCCTCCAAGCTCTTATTACTCGCATGGAGCCACCTTCTACTTCCACTCCTCAAGCCTCAACCTCTAGTTCTATACCTTTTCAACCTCTACCCAACCCCAAGGGTGGCATCAACGCTGTAACCTTGAGGTCCGGAACTCAATTGAAGGAAAGGGACCAAGAGGCACCTACTCCAATGAAAGTTGCTCAAGAGGAAGATGGAGTTGAGATAGAAGGAATCGAAGAGGAGGAGGAATCACATGTAATAGTTGAAGATGAAAACCCTCAACCAAGGAGTGAAGTCCCTAGGAAGGAGCAAATCTTAGAGGAAGTGGCTCAACCAATCCTATTTCCTACATTGGCAAGAAAGGCTAAGAAGCATGTGGAGCTTGACCCAACAATGGTAAAGATGTTCAAGAAAGTAGAGGTGACTATCCCCCTCTTTGATGCTATACATCAAGTGCCGAAATATGCGAAATTTCTTAAGGACTTGTGTATGAACAAAGATAGAATTCATGAGTTGGAAACCATTCCATTGGGGAGTTCCATTTCGGCTTTGATAGGATCCATTCCGGAAAAAGTGTGTTGATCCGGGTCCTTGCTAAGTCTCTTGTGTCATTGATGGAGTCCAATTCATTGATTGTATGTGCGACCTTGGTGCATGCGTTAGCATTATGCCTCTTTCTGTTTATCATCTATTGAAGCTCCCACCGTTGAAGCGTTCGGCGGCTAGGTTTATCTTGGCGGACAAGAGCATAATAACCGTGGTGGGTATTACGGAAGATGTGTTGGTCAACATAAAAGGCTTGATATTTCCAATTGATTTCCATATCATTGAGATGCCACCAAGTGAATCCGAGAGGGCATTGATAAACCCATATTTCATGATATATTTTGTGCTCAATTTAAGTGATTTATTCAACCCTTCACCCACTTATTCATGTGAAATTGCATAGTTTTACTTTCCCTTCCTTATTATGTGATATATGTGAAAAACATATTTCCTATGCTTTAAAAATAATTATTTTAATTACCTTTTATTACCATTAGATGCAGTGATTTGTGTGTTGAGTATTTTCAGATCTCCTAAGGCAGGAATGATTTAAAGGACGGAAAGGAAACATACAAAAATGGAAGGAAAGCACAAAATGGAGTTTTTGAAGAAACTGGCAGCGACGCAAACGCATGGACGACGCGGCCGCATGCCCAGTGCAAAAAGGCAGCGACGCGAACGCGTGACTGACGCGGACGTGAGCCTTGAGCAGAATGCAGATGACGCGTACGCGTGACCGAAGTGAACCTGTGACAAGGAAAACTCCCAGATGACGCGACCGCGTGAACCACGCAGACGCGTGACAGACGCCACGCACCAGAAACTGCAGAAAATGCTCCTAGTGATTTCTGAAACCCTTTTTGGCCCAGATCCAAGTCTAGAAAGCACAGATTAAAGGTTATAAAGTGAGGGAATGCATCCATTCATTAGGAGGCTTTTCGATTATTCACTTTTCATAGTTTAGATGTAGTTTTTAGAGGGAGAGGTTCTCTCCTCTCTCTTAGGTTTTAGGATTAGGATTCCTCTTAAAGGATTTAGGATTTCAACTCTTCATCAGGTTCAATATTCCTTTTATTTTATATTTCTCTTTTACTTTCAGATACTTTAATGCTCTCATTTAATTACGTATGTTGCCAAATTGGCTTATGAACTCTCTATGTTTAGATTGATTTTCTCTTATTAATGCAATTGAAGTATTTCAGATTTATGATTCTTATTTAGCTTTTTATATTATTGGCTTTAATTGATTAACTGGAGGCTCTTGAGTTATCAACTTATCGTGATTGGTTGTTATGTCGACTAATTGACTGGAATTCCACTAACTCTAGTCTTTCCTTAGGAGTTGGCTAGGACTTGGGAATCTAACTAATTAGTTCACCTGACTTTCCCTTGTTTTCGTAAGGGTTAACTAAGTGGGATTAACCTCCATTCTCATAAGAATAACTGGGATAGGACTTCTGAATTTTCATACCTTACCAAGAGTTTATTTTATAGTTATTTATTTATTTTACTTGTCGTTTAAATTACTTGTTCCTTACTTTCAAAATCCCCAATTTACAAAACTCAACCAATAATAAGAATACCTCCCTGTAGTTCCTTGAGAAGACGACCCAAGGTTTAAATACTTCGGTTATCAATTTTAAAGGGGTTTGTTACTTGTGACAACCAAAACGTTCGTACGAAAGGATTTTCTGTTGGTTTAGAAGCTATACTTACAACGCGATCATATTTTTATATTTCTTTACCGATAGAAAAACCATATCGTCAGGCATCATCCATCCTACTTGGGAGGCCATTTTTGAGGACCTTTAGATTCAAGTTGGATGCCCATTCGGGAACCTACTCATTCGAGATAGATGGGAGAGTTGTAAGTTTTATCCTAGAAGAAGCAATGAAGCACCCACCGGAGAACCATTCCATATTTCGATGTGATCTAATTGACAAGATTGTGGCCGAAGTGCATTATGCAAAGCTAGAAGAAAAACATATGGTTGAAGAAAATAGTGAAGATCCAAGTGAAGAAGTTCAAGTGACAAGCCAAGAGCAAAAGCTAGAATTGAAGCCACTACCACCCCACCTAAAGTATTCATACCTTGATGAAGCCCACAAGTTCCTGGTGATCATCGCAAGGGAACTAAATCCTCAATAAGAAGAGAAGTTACTATGTGTTTTGAGGAAGAACAAAAGGGCAATAGGGTAGAGTTTGGCGGATCTAGTGGGGATAAGTCCCCAAGTGTGTGAGCACCAGATCTTTTTGGAAGAAGAAGCTCGACCCGTGAGACAACCTCAAAGGCGCTTGAATCTGACTATTTTGGAGGTTGTCAAGAAAGAGGTGACACAGTTACTCGAGGCAGACATCATCTACCCTATTTTGGATAGTGAATGGGTAAGTCCCGTTCAAGTTGTGCCAAAGAAATCTGGGGTAACCACAATCAAGAATGAAAGCGGGGAGCTCATAGCAACACGGGTGCAAAACTCTTGGTGAGTATGCATAGACTACCGAAGGTTGAACTCGGCCACTAGAAAAGATCATTTTCCACTTCTGTTTATTGATCAAATGCTCGATCAATTATCCGGTAAATCCCATTATTGCTTTCTAGATGGCTATTCGGGATACTTCCAAATACACATTGCTCTAGAGGACCAAGAAAAAATAAAATTTGCTTGCCCTTTTGGAACTTATGCCTACAAGCGTATGCCATTCGGCTTATGCAATGCACCGGCAACTTTCCAAAGGTGCATGATGAGCATATTTGCGGATTTTCTAGAGCAATGTATGGAGGTATTCATGGATGACTTCATGGTATATGGTGATTCTTTTGATCATTGCTTAGATAATCTTGAAAAAGTTTTGGCAAGATGTACTAAAACCAACCTTGTCTTGAATTTTGAGAAGTGTCATTTCATGGTTAGGCAAGGCATTGTTTTAGGACATATTGTTTCCAAAGATGGTTTTTCGTGGATCCGGCAAAGATTAATGTCATATCTAGCTTGCCTTATTCCTCTTCCGAGAAGGAAGTCCGCTCTTTCCTTGGACATGCAGGATTTTATCGACGGTTTATAAAGGACTTTAGTAAGGTAGCATTGCCTCTATCAAGGTTGTTACAAAAGGACATTGAGTTTGATTTAAGCAAGGAATGCATGGAGGCTTTTGACAAGCTCAAGGTAGCATTGACCCAAGCTCCCATTGTGCGAGGGCCGGATTGGAGTCGGCCATTCAAAATAATGTGTGATGCCTCAAATTTTTCTGTGGGAGCCACGTTAGCACAACGCGAAGGTAAGAATCCATATGTCATAGCTTATGCATCAAAAATACTAGATGGAGCCCAATCCAACTACACTACTACCGAAAAAGAACTTTTGGCCATTGTCTTTGCCTTGGATAAGTTCTGAGCATATCTACTTGGTTCAAAGGTGGTAGTGTACTCGGATCATGCGACGTTAAAATATTTATTGGCTAAGAAGGAATCCAAACCGAGATTGATTAGATGAATTTTATTGTTGCAAGAGTTTGACTTGGAAATTAAGGATAGGAGTGGTATGCAAAACCTAGTGGCGGACCACTTAAGTCACCTTGAACACACAAAAGGCGATACCACTCCTATTAATGATTCTTTACCCTTTAAGGACTTGCATGCAATCTCGGAAACCATTCCTTGGGATGCACCGATCGCCAATTACTTAGTATCCCGCTCCTTCCCTCCTAATCTCTCCAAACATCAAAGGGATAAGCTAAAGAGCAAATCGAAATACTATGTGTGGGATGACCCATACCTTTGGAGATGTGGGGCGGATCAAGTAATTCGGAGCTGCATTCCACAAATCGAATTTCACTCAATCTTGGAAGCTTGCCACTCCTCCAAAGGAGGAGGCCATTTTAGACCTCAAAGAACGGCAAGAAAAATCCTAGATTGTGGATTTTGGTGGCCAACTCTTTTCAAGGATTCTTCTCACTTCTTTAAATCTTGTTCTCAATGCATTAGATTTGGTAATATCTCCAAGAAGGATGAAATCCCCCAATAAACCATGTTATTTTGTGAGATTTGTTATGTGTGGGGAATCGACTTCATGGGGCCATTCCCAAATTCTAATGGTTTTCTCTACATTCTACTTGCTGTTGATTATGTGTCTAAATGGGTGGAAGCAATATCCACCCGGACGGATGATGCTAATGTGGTCCTTTCTTTTATGAGAAACAATATCATTTGTAGATTTGGGTCGCCACGAGCAATCGTGAGCGACCAAGGTTCACATTTTTGCAATAAGAGAATGGAAGGGCTAATGAGGAAATATAGCATCATGCATAAAGTAGCCACGGCCTACCACCCACAAACAAACGGCCAAGCCAAGGTTTCTAATCGGGAGATTAAATGCATCTTGGAAAGGATTGTGAAACCCAATAGGAAAGATTGGAGTGCTAAGCTCACCGATGCATTATGGGCCTACCGAACGGCATACAAAACGCCAATTGGCATGAGTTCCTTTCGGTTGGTGTATGGCAAGGCTTGCCACTTACCGGTGGAGATAGAGCACAAGGCATATTGGGCCATTAAGGAGTGCAATCCAAGTTTGGGTGGAGTCGGAATTGAGAGGAAGCTACAACTAGCAGAGTTGGAATGTTTGAGACTTGAAGCTTATGAGAACTCTAGACTTTACAAGGAGAAAATGAAAGCTGTGCATGATAGAAACATAAGAAGTAAAGAATTTAAAGCCGGTGATCTAGTCCTTCTTTACAATTCTAGGTTGAGATTGTTGCCGGAAAACTAAGGTCGAAATGGGAAGGCCCATACCAAGTAGAGAAAGCGGAACCCTATGGGGTTTACCATTTGCGCCATCCCTCAAGTCCGGATATCTTCAAGGTCAATGGGTACCGTCTCAAGTTGTATCATGGTGCGCAATTGAAGAGCAACAAGGAGATTGAGGTATTTCTTTTGGAAGATGCACCTCTTGGCAAAGAGCAATGAGCTAGTGAAAGTCCAACTTAAGGACATTAAACAAAAGTGCTAGGTGCAAGACACCCAACCATGGTGAGATCTAACCTTTTTACCCTTTTGTATATAGTTAATGAACTCTTGATTGCTTTGTGATTGCTTAGCTATAGTCTTATTTGATTAGACTTGATCGAGACTACCTTAGATAACTTGTTCTTGAAGACTTGCATTGATTTTCCAATGGATGAATTGATTGTGTGGTAGAAGAACACCCCTTCTTTAGGTTTTGCATTGAGTTTTGGGTGTTTTTGACCTCTTTGGCCTGTTTGGCCATTAAATTCATAATAATTAGACATTCTTCATGTTTTCATTCAAAAAAAAAGGGCGGGGGGGCATGCGTGAGCGAACTATGCGCGTATGCGCCCATAGGCCTTCGCAGCTCCTGGGTAATTTTCCAGAGAGTTGTGCAAAATTTGGGCCAGTTTTGGGCCCTGGGTATAAACACAGTCGCGTGTGCGCGCACCTTGTGCGTACGCATCCATGGCCATGTACGTAAAAGTGCGCGTACGCGCACTAGCCGCGCCCGCGCCATCACTGTGTTTTGCAATTCTGGGCCATTTTTCCCGAGACTTGTGCCTAATTTGGGCCAATCTTATGCCACTGGCCTAACTCGACTCACGTGTACGCGCATGGTGCACGACATTGTGATCTCTAGCAACGGCACCAAAAACTTGGTACGCACGTTTATAATCTCAAATTCTTTTTCACAACTCCGATACAACTAACCAGCAAGTGTACTGGGTCGTCCAAGTAATAAACCTTACGTGAGTAAGGGTCGATCCCACGGAGATTGTCGGCTTGAAGCAAGCTATGGTCACCTTATAAGTCTCAGTCAGGCAGATTCAAATGGTTATGGGATTTTGATAATTATGATATAAAATATAAAATAGGAAAGAGATACTTATGCAATTCATTGGTGAGAATTTCAGATAAGCGTATGGAGATGATTTTGTTCCTTCTAAACCTCTGCTTTCCTATTGCTTTCATCCAATCATTCATACTCTTTTGCATGGTAAGCTGTATGTTGGGCATCACCGTTGTCAATGGCTACTTCCCGTCCTCTCAATGAAAATGGTCCAATTGCGCTGTCACCGCACGGCTAATCATCTGTCGGTTCTCGATCATGTTGGAATAGGATCCATTGATCCTTTTGCGTCTGTCACACGCCCAACACTCGCGAGTTTGAAACTCATCATAGTCATCCCTTCCCAGATCCTACTTGGAATACCACAGACAAGGTTTAGACTTTCTGGATCTCAAGAATGGCCGCCAATAATTCTAGCCTATACCACGAAGATTTTAATCTTAGATTAGAAACCTAAGAGATACACATTCAAGCTTGTTTGCATGTAGAACGGAAGTGGCTGTCAGACACGTGTTTATAGGTGAGAATGGTGATGAGTGTCACATAATCATCACATTCATCATGTTCTTGTGTGCGAATGAATATCTTAGAGAAGAAATAGGCTTGAGTTGAATAGAAAAACAATAGTACTTTGCATTAATTCATGAGGAACAGCAGAGCTCCACACCTTAATCTATGGTGTGTAGAAACTCTACCGTTGAAAATACATAAGTGATGAAGGTCCAGGCATGGCCGAATGGCCAGCCCCCTAAACGTGATCTCAGAACATAAAATTAGTCAAAGACTAACCAGAGATGTGAAATAAATCACTAAAAGTAGTTTTTATACTAAACTAGTAGCAAGGGTTACATAAGATAAGTAAATGATGTAGAAATCCACTTCCAGGCCCACTTGGTGTGTGCTTGGGCTGAGCATTGAGCTTTCATATGTAGAGACTCTTTTTGGAGTTAAACGCCAGGTTGTAGCCTGTTTCTGGTGTTTAACTTTGATTTGCAACCTGTTTCCGGCGTTTAACTCCAGAATAGGGCAGGGAGTTGGCGTTTGAACGCCAGTTTGCGTCATCAAAACTCGTGCAAAGTATGGACTATTATATATTTCTGGAAAGCTCTGGATGTCTACTTTCAAACGCAATTAAGAGCGCACCAATTGGATTTCTGTAGCTCCAGAAAATCCATTTCAAGTGCAGGGAGGTCAGAATCCAACAGCATCTGCAGTCCTTCTTCAGCCTCTGAATAAGATTTTTGCTCAAGTCCCTCAATTTCAACCAGAAATTACTTGAAATCACAGAAAAACACACAAAATCATAGTAAAACCCAGAAATATGATTTTTATTTAAAAACTAATAAAAATATACTAAAAACTAGCTAAATCATACTAAAACCTATGTAAAAACAATGCCAAAAAGCGTATAAATTATCCGCTCATCACAACACCAAACTTAAATTGTTGCTTGTCCCCAAGCAGCTAAAAATCAAATAGGATAAAAAGAAGAGAATATACTATAAATTCCAAAATATCAATGAAACTTAGCTCCAATTAGATGAGCGGGACTAGTAGCTTTTTGCCTCTGAACAGTTTTGGCATCTCACTTTATCCCTTGAAGTTCAAAATGATTGGCATCTATAGGAACTCAGAATTCAGATAGTGTTATCAATTCTCCTAGTTCAGTATGTTGATTCTTGAACACAGCTACTTTATGATTCTTGGCCGTGGCCCGAAACACTTTGTTTTCCAGTATTACCACCGGATATATAAATGCCACAGACACATAACTGGGTGAACCTTTTCAGATTGTGACTCAGCTTTGCTAGAGTCCCCAATTAGAGGTGTCTAGGGTTCTTAAGCACACTCATTTTTTTTCTTTGGACCTCGAATTTAACCGCTCACTCTCAAGCTTTTCACTTGACACCTTCACGCCACAAGCACATGGTTAGGGACAGCTTGGTTTAGCTGCTTAGGCCAGGATTTTATTCCTTTGGGCCCTCCTATCCACTGATGCTCAAAGCCTTGGATCCTTTTTACCCTTGCCTTTTGGTTTAAAGGGTTATTGGCTTTTTCTGCTTGCTTTTTCTGTTTCTTTCTCTCTTTTTTTTTTGCCATTTTCTTTTCCTTTTTTTCTACAAGCTTTTGTATTCACTGCTTTTTCTTGCTTCAAGAATCAATTTTATAATTTTTCAGATTATCAATAACATTTCTCCTTTTTTATTATTCTTTTAAGAGCCAACAATTTTAACATTCATAAACTACAAATTTAAAAGACATATGCACTGTTCAAGCATTCATTCAGAAAACAAAAATTGTTGCCACCACATCAAAATAATTGAACTAATTTCAAGGATGAATTCAAAATTCATGTACTTCTTGTTCTTTTGTAATTAAAACGTTTTTCATTTAAGAAAGGTGATAGATTCATAGGACATTCATAGCTTTAAGACATAGACACTTAGACACTAGTGATCATGTAGTAAAGACACAAACATAAATAAAACATAAGGCTCAAAAACAGAAAAACAGAAAAATAAGAACAAGGAGATTAAGAAACGGGTCCACCTTAGTAAGGGTGGCGTCTTCTTCCTCTTGAAGAACCAATGGTGTTCTTGAGCTCCTCTATGTCTCTTCCTTGTCTTCGTTGCTCCTCCCTCATAGCTCTTTGATCTTCTCTAATCTCATGGAGATTGATGGAGTGCTATTGGTGTTCAATCTTTAGTTGTCCCATGTTGGAACTTAATTCTCCTAGGGAGGTGTTGATTTGCTCCCAATAGTTTTGTGGAGGAAAGTGCATCCCTTGAGGCATCTCAGGGATTTCATGGTGAGGAATTTCCTCATGCTCTTTTTGAGGTCCATGATCTCTTGTTTGCTCCATCCTTTTCTTATTGATGGGCTTGTCCTCATCAATGAGGATATCTCCCTCTATGTCAATCCCAGCCGAATTGCAGAGGTGGCAAATGAGGTGAGGAAAGGCTAACCTTGCCAAAGTGGAGGACTTGTCAGCCACCTTATAGAGTTCTTGAGGTATAATCTCATGAACTTCCACTTTCTCTCCAATCATGATACTATGGATCATGATGGCCCGATCCACAGTTACTTCGGATCGGTTGCTAGTAGGAATGATAGAGCGTTGGATGAACTCCAACCATCCTCTAGCTACAGGCTTAAGGTCCGGTCTTCTCAATTGAACCGGGTTGCCTCTTGAGTCAACTTTCCATTGAGCTCCTTCCACACATATGTCCATGAGGACTTGGTCCAACCTTTGATCAAAGTTGACCCTTCTAGTGTAGGGACGTGCATTTTCTTGCATCATTGGCAAGTTGAATGCCAACCTTACATTTTCCGAACTGAAATCTAAGTATTTCCCACGAACCATTGTAAGCCAATTCTTTAGATTCGGGTTCATACTTTGATCATGGTTCCTAGTGATCTATGCGTTTGCATAGAACTCTTGAACCATTAAGATTCCAACTTGTTGAATAGGATTGGAGAGTACTTCCCATCCGCTTCGTCTAATCTCTTGTCGGATCTCCGGATAGTCGCTCTTTTTGAGCTTAAAAGGGACCTCAGGGATCACCTTTTTCTTGGCCACAACTTAATAGAAGTGGTCTTTATGGACCTTTGAGATGAATCTCTCCATCTCCCATGACTCAAAGATTGAAGCAATTGCCTTTCCTTTCCTCTTTCTTGAGGTTTCTCTAGCCTTAGGTGCCATTAATGGTTATGGAAAAACAAAAAGCAATGCTTTTACCACACCAAACTTTAAAGGTTTGCTCGTCCTCGAGCAAAGGAAGAAAGAAAGTAGTAGAAAAAGAAGAAAATGGAGGAGATGGAGTGAGAGAATGTATTCGGCCAAGGGCGAAGTAGTGTTTGTGATGTGTGAAAATGGAGTAGTGTTAAGGGGTTTATATAGGGGGGTTAGTTTCGGCCATTAGGGTTGGGTTTGGAAGGGAAAAGAGTTTGAATTTTGGAGGTAGGTAGGGTTTATGGGAAGAGTGGATGGATGTGAGTGGTTAAGGGTATTTGGGGAAGATGTATGGAGGTGATTGGTGAAGGGTATTTGGGGGAGAGTGTTATGAAAAGGTGTGAAGAGGAGAGAAGAAGAGGTGGGGTAGGTGGGGATCCTATGGGGTCCACAGATCCAGAGGGGTCAAGGACTTAGCATCCCTGCTCCATGTAGGCGTGCAAAACGCCCTTAGAATGCATGTCTGGCATTAAACGGCAACTTGTTGCTTGTTTCTGGCGTTTAACGCCAGCTTGATGCTTCTTTCTGGCGTTAAACGCCAGTTTGATGCTTCTTACTGGTGTTTAAATGCCAGTAAGCTCTTCCTCCAGGATGAGCTATTTTTAATACTGTTTTTTATTCTGTTTTTGATTTTTTAGTTGTTTTTGTGACTTCACATGATCATCAACCTAAAGAAAACATAAAATAACAATAGAAAATAATTAGATATAGTTAAATAACATTGGGTTGCCTCCCAATAAGCGCTTCTTTAATGTCAATAGCTTGACAGTGAGCTCTCATGGAGCCTCACAGAAAATCAAAGCAATGTTGGGGCCCCTCAACACCAAACTTAGAGTTTGGTTGTGGCCTCCCAATACCAAACTTAGAGTTTGAATGTGGGGGGTTTTGTTTGACTCTGTTCTAAGAGAAGCTTCTCATGCTTCCTCTCCATGGTTACAGAAGGAGAACCTTGAGTCTTAAATACAAGGTAGTCCTCATTCAACTGAAGGACCAACTCTCCTTTGTCAACATCAATCACAGTTTTTTCTATGGCCAGGAAGGGTCTGCCAAGGATGATGGATTCATCCTCATCCTTCCCAGTGTCTAGGATTATGAAATCAGCAGGGATGTAAAGGCTTTCAACCTTCACTAGCACGTCCTCTACTAGTCCATAAGACTGTTTCATGGATTTGTCTGCCATCTCTAGTGAGATTCTTGCAGTTTGTACCTCAAAGATTCCCAGTTTCTCCATTATAGAGAGGGGCATGAGGTTTATCCCTGACCCCAGGTCACATAGAGCCTTCTCAAAGGTCATGGTGCCTATGGTACAAGGTATGAAGAATTTTCTGGGATCTGGTTTCTTCTGAGGTAATGTCTGCCTCATTAATGCATTCAGTTCATTGGTTAACAAGGGGGGTTCATCCTCCCAAGTCTCAGTACCAAATAACTTGGCATTCAGCTTCATGATTGCTCCTAGATACTTAGCAACTTGCTCTTCAGTGATGTCTTCATCCTCTTCAGAGGAAGAGTATTCATCAGAGCTCATGAATGGCAGAAGGAGGTTCAATGGAATCTCTAGGGTCTCTGTATGAGCCTCAGATTCCTTTGGTTCTTCAAAGGGGAACTCCTTTCTGTCCAAAGGACGTCCCATGAGGGCTTCCTCACTGGGATTCATGTCCTCCTCCTCCTCTGGGCATTCAGCCACACCAAGTAAGGTTATGGCCTTGCACTCTCTCTTGGGATTTTCTTCTGTATTGCTTGCGAGAGTACTGGGAGGAGTGTCAGTAATCTTCTTACTCAGCTGACCTACCTGTGCCTCCAAATTTCTAATGGAGGACCTTGTTTCATTCATGAAACTTAGTATGGTCTTGGATAGATCAGAGACTATGGTTTCCAGGCCAGAATTGCTCTGTTCATAATTCTCTGTCTGTTGCTGAGAAGATGATAGAAAAGGCTTGCTATTGCTAAACCTATTTCTTCCACCATTATTATTGAAGCCTTGTTGAAGCTTCTGTTGGTCCTCCCATGAGAAGTTTGGGTGATTTCTCCATGAAGGATTATAGGTGTTTTCATAGGGTTCTCCCATGTAATTCATCTCTGCTATTACAGGGTTCTCAGGATCATAGGCTTCTTCTTTAGAAGATGCTTCTTTAGTATTGTTGGATGCAGCTTGCAATCCATTCAGACTCTGAGAAATCATATTGACTTGCTGAATCAATATTTTGTTCTGAGCCAATATTGCATTCAGAGTGTCAATTTCAAGAACTCCCTTCTTCTGAGGCGTCCCATTGTTTACAAGATTCCTCTCAGAGGTGTACATGAACTGGTTATTTGCAACCATTTCAATAAGTTCCTGAGCTTTTACAGGGGTTTTCACGTGAAGAGATCCTCCTGCAGAATGGTCCAATGACATTTTTGATAACTCAGACAGACCATTATAGAATATACTTATGATGCTCCATTTTGGAAGCATGTCAGTAGGACACCTTTTGATCAGTTGCTTGTATCATTCCCAAGCTTCATAGAGGGATTCTCCTTCCTTCTGTCTGAAGGTTTGGATTCCCACTCTAAGCTTGCTCATCTTTTGAGGTGGAAAGAATTTGGCCAGGAAAGCACTGACCAGCTTATCCCAAGAGTTCAGGCTTTCCTTAGGTTGTGAATCCAACCATATTCTAGCTCTGTCTCTTACAGCAAAAGGGAAAAGCATAAGCCTGTAGACCTCGGGATCAACTCCATTGGTCTTAATAGTGTCACAGATTTGTAAGAATTCAGCTAAAAACTGATGAGGATCTTCCATTGGAAGTCCATGAAACTTGCAATTCTGTTGCATTAGAAAAACTAATTGAGGCTTAAGCTCAAAGTCGTTTGCTCTAATGGCAGGAATTGAGATGCTTCTTCCATAGAAGTCAGCAGAGGGTGCAATAAAGTCACCAAGCATCTTTCTTGTATTGTTGGTATTGTTGTTATTTTCGGCTGCCATGTCTTCTTCTTTTTCAAAAATTTCTGTTAGGTCCTCTCCAGAGTGTTGTGCCTTAGCTTCTCTTAGCTTCCCCTTTAGAATCCTTTCAGGTTCTGGATCAGCTTCAACAAGAATATTCTTATCCTTGCTCCTACTCATATGAAAAAGAAGAGAATAGAAAATAATAGGAATCCTCTATGTCACAGTATAGAGATTTCCTTTGTGAGTAGAAGAAGAGAAGAATATAGTTCGAACATAGAGAGGGGGAGAGGGTTCAAATTTTTTAGTGGGAGAGGAGTGTTAGTAAATAAATAAATAAATAGAAGGAGATGAGAGAGAGAAGAATTCGAAAATTAAATAAAGTAAAAGGAAAATATTTTATTTTTATTTTAAAATGTAGTTAGAATTCGAAAATCAAAAAGAGAAACAAAATAATTTTGAAAATTAAATAAATTACTAAATTAAAAAGATTTTTTTAAAAAAATGGTTAGTAATTTTCGAAAATCAGAGAGAAAAAAGTAGTTAGATAGTTTTGAAAAAGATAAGAATTTTAAAATCAAACAAAAAGTTAAGTGGTTAATTGAAAAAGATTTTGAAAATTAAATTTGAAGAAATAAGAAGTTAGAAAAGATTTTGAAATTGAGTTTTGAAAAAGATGTGATTGGAATTTATTTTGAAAAAGATTTGAAAAAGAAATTTAGAAAGATTTGATTTTGAAAATTAAAGTTGATTATTTGACTAACAATAAACTAAAAGATATGATTTTAAAATTTAAAGATTGACCCTTTCTTAATAGGCAAGTAACAAACTTTAAAATTTTTGAACCAATCACATTGATTGTTAGTAAAGATTTTGAAATTATGAAATGAAATTAAGAAAAAGATTTTGAAAATCATTTTTAAAAGTTTTCGAAAATATATATAAAAAAATGAGAAAGATTTTATTTTTGAAAAGGTTTTGAAAAGATAAGATTTTTAAATTGAAAATTTGATTTGACTCATAAGAAACGACTAGATTTTAAAGATTTTTAAAAAAGTCAACTCAAATATTAGAATTTTATGAGAAAAATAAGGGAAAGATATTTTTTTTTGAATTTTTAATGAAGAAAGAGAAAAACACAAAAAAGACACAAGACATAAAAATTATGAATCAAAACAAAAAAAAAATATGCAAGAACACTTTGAATGTCAACATGAACACCAAGAACACTTTGAAGATCAAGATGAACACCAAGAACTTATTTTTGAAAATTTTTAAGAAAAGACACACATGCAAGACACCAAACTTAGAAATTTTTAATGTTGAGACACTAACAAATTGAAAATGCATATGAGAAACAGGAAAAGATGAAAAACATGAAAATGCAAAGATCAAACAAGGGAAATCATCAAGAACAACTTGAAGATTATGATGAACACCATGCATGAATTTTTCGAAAATTTTTAGTGAAAATTAAAAATATGCAATTGACACCAAACTTAAAAATTGACACAAGACTCAAACAAGAAACATCAAATTTTTGTTTTTTAGGATTTTATTATTTTTTTGTAATTTTTCGAAAATTAATTGGAAGAGAAAAATAAGGATTTCAAAATTTCTAATGAGAATTCCAGGAATCATGTAATGTTAGCCTAAAACTCCGGTCCAGGAATTAGACATGATTTACTAGCCAGCCAAGCTTTCAGTGAAAGCTTCGGTCCAAAACACTAGACATGGCCAATGGCTAGCCAAGCTTCAGCAGAACATTACATACAACAGCTAATTTGCTGAGAAAGACAAAGAAGCTCTTTTAAGGATAGTTGAAACCTCGGTCCAAAAGATTAGACATGGCTTAACAGCCAGCCAGGATTTAACACATTTCATGAAACTCTAGAATCCATTCTTAAAAATTTTGAAGACCATAAAATAAATTTTTTTTTTTGAAAATTTTTTGAAAATAAGAATAATAAAAACAAAAAGCTTAAAAATAAAATAAAATTACCTAATCTGAGCAACAAGATGAACCGTTAGTTGTCCAAACTCGAACAATCCCCGGCAACGGCGCCAAAAACTTGGTGCACGAAATTGTGATCTCTAGCAACGTTGCCAAAAACTTGGTACGCACGTTTATAATCTCAAATTATTTTTCACAACTACGATACAACTAACCAGCAAGTGCACTGGGTCGTCTAAGTAATAAACCTTACGTGAGTAAGGGTCGATCCCACAGAGATTGTCGGCTTGAAGCAAGCTATGGTCACCATGTAAGTCTCAGTCAGGCAGATTCAAATGGTTATGGGATTTTGATAATTATGATATAAAATATAAAATAGGATAGAGATACTTATGCAATTCATTGGTGAGAATTTCAGATAAGCGTATGTAGATGCTTTTGTTCCTTCTGAACCTCTGCTTTCCTACTGCTTTCATCCAATCATTCATACTCCTTTCCATGACAAGCTGTATGTTTCACATCACCGTTGTCAATGGCTACTTCCCGTCCTCTCAGTGAAAATGGTACAAATGTGTTGTCACCGCACGGCTAATCATCTGTCGGTTCTCGATCATGTTGGAATAGGATCCATTGATCCTTTTGCGTCTGTCACACGTCCAACGCTCACGAGTTTGAAGCTCGTCACAGTCATCCCTTCCCAGATCCTACTCGGAATACCACAGACAAGGTTTAGACTTTTTGGATCTCAGGAATGGTCGCAATAATTCTAGCCTATACCACGAAGATTTTAATCTTAGATTAGAAACCCAAGAGATACACATTCAAGCTTGTTTGCATGTAGAACGGAAGTGGTTGTCAGGCACGCGTTCATAGGTGAGAATGGTGATGCGTGTCACACAATCATCACATTCATCATGTTCTTGTGTGTGAATGAATATCTTATAGAAGAGATAGGCTTGAGTTGAATAGAAAAACAATAGTACTTTGCATTAATTCATGAGGAACAGCAAAGCTCCACACCTTAATCTATGGTGTGTAGAAACTCTACCGTTGAAAATACATATGTGATGAAAGTCCAGGATTGGCCGAATGGCCAGCCCCCTAAACGTGATCTCAGAACATAAATTAGTCAAAGACTAACCAGAAATGTGAAATAAATCACTAAATATAGTTTTTATACTAAACTAGTAGCTAGGGTTACATAAGATAAGTAAATGATGTGGAAATCCACTTCCAGGCCCACTTGGTGTGTGCTGGGGCTGAGCATTGGACTTTCATGTGTAGAGACTCTTTTTGGAGTTAAACGCTAGGTTGTAGCCTATTTCTGGCGTTTAACTCTGATTTGCAACCTGTTTCTGGCATTTAACTCCAGAATAGGGCAGGGAGTTGGCATTTGAACGCAAATTTGCATCGTCAAAACTCGTGCAAAGTATGAACTATTATATATTTCTGGAAAGCCCTTGATATCTACTTTCCAACGCAATTGAGAGCGCGCCAATTGGATTTCTATAGCTCCAGAAAATCCATTGCGAGTGTAGGGAGGTCAGAATCCAACAGCATCTGCAGTCCTTCTTCAGCCTCTGAATCAGATTTTTGCTCAAGTCCCTCAATTTCAGCCAGAAATTACTTGAAATCACAGAAAAATACACAAACTTATAGTAAAGTCCAGAAATTTGATTTTTATTTAAAAACTAATAAAAATATACTAAAAACTAGCTAAATCATACTAAAAACTATGTAAAAACAATGCCAAAAAGCGTATAAATTATCCGTTCATCAGTGCACCAGGCGCACATGCGTACCTCGACCATCATGCCAATCGACGCGTCAGCGCACCGTGCACGTCCACGTCATTTATGAAAATTCATCTCCTGGTACTTTTTCCCGAGAGTTAAGCCAAAGTTGTGCCGAACTTGCGCACCTGGCGCTCGCATGAACAACTTCATTTCGCCCCTTCGCACATCCGCGCATCATGCGCATCTGCGCCCTTACTGATTTTTGCCCATGCACGCGCACATCGGTTTTGCAAACCAATTGCATTAGAACGCCCTTTTCTTCTTCAATTTTCTTTATTTCTTCTTACCACCACCCTTCTTCTCCACTTCTACCCTCTTCCACCATCTCTACCACCTCTCCTCCGCCACCACCGCGGCAACCACCACCTCTGGCGATCCCACACCTTTCTTTCTCCTCTCTCTTACTCTTCACTACCCTTTCTTTTCACTTCCATACCCCATTTCTCTTCTCCCTCTCAAGGTACTTCTCATTTCTATTCTTGTTTAGTTTCCTCTTCCTTCTTCTTTTCATTGGTTACACTCCCTTACTCTTCCTCTTAGTTTGTTTCATTGATGTTTTCTTTGTTTGTTGAAATTCCTTTCTCTCTTCCTTTTCATTTTTTTATGGGTGTTACAAGTAGAGATTACTCTTGCATTGATGAGTTGATTTGATTTACTTGCTTTCTTTTGCAATATATAGTATGTTATGATGATTGATGTTGCTTTATGGGATGTTACATTATCACCCTTCTTCCATCTTTGTCATGAATTTTTGGTGCTATATTTGAGTTAGCTCTTCCATTTTGGTATTCTTTCCCCTTCACTACCTTGTTCATATGTGCATTGAGTACTACATTTCTTGCTTCATTTCTACATGATCTTCCCCTAATTGTCACTTCTTGTCATTGTTGTTAAGAGTGTATGCTTCTCATGCTTCTCATTTGCATGCTTATACCACTCATACATCACATGCTAGTGATTGACCATGATCTTCATTTTTGCCTTAGTTATATGTTGCAGCTGTCATGCATCTAAGTCACCTATTCTCGAGATTATGCTTTGTCATTAGCATGCTTATTATTTCTTAGTGCTTCTTTGGGCTTAATTTCACCATCTTTCCCTCTTTTATAGGATGGTGATCAAACGAGACAACGGAAAGGCACCCAAGAAGGCACCCTCACAGTCCATTAGCAAAGCACAACAAGCACCTAGAGCCAAGCCCCTCCCCAATAAGACGAAGAGCGTTGCTAACATTGATATTTTGGAAAAAGAAAATCCGGCGAGGGATCCGAACAAGTTCTCCAACCGCTATTGCGAACTTGTCTACCCCTTGATCAAACCAAGGAACTATCATGCAGAGCCTCTTCTAGCCCCTCCGGCCCATGTCATACCGCTCATCATACCCCGCATCGAACGGCGGAAATGGAAGTTCCTATTGAGGAAGCCTCGGGAGGCAAACTTGTCCTGGGTGGTTGAATTTTACACCAACTACCACTCCTCTTCCCTTGCATTGGTATTTGTACACCGAAGACAAGTTTCCATCACAGAGGAGGCCATTCAAAGTGTGCTTAAGACCAGACCATTAGCGAAAGGGATTACATCTTGATTCAAGCAAGCATGGTGTACTTTACATGATTTCATGAGAATTTCGCATGAATTAAAATGACAAATTGGATGATGCATGTCTCATGATGAGGATTAAAACTTTGATGCACTTTATTGCTTGATTTCAGGACAAAGGAAGCAAGAAAGAACCATGTTAGCAGCCACGTTAGTCTAACTAACGTGGAATGGGAGCTAGCTTGCAACGTTAATGAGAAAAGTAATCACCAATAACGTCCTCGGAGCCATCATAGCCCACGTTAAGAGTCACGTTAACTAAGTTAACGTGAACTCTAACGTGGAAGAAGAAAGTGGAGCCAACGTTAGTGACACTCACCTTTGTCACTAACGTTGGACCAAGCTCATATTGACCACGTTAAGGGCCACGTTAACTTAGTTAACGTGGACTCTAACGTTGGGAAGCAAAAGAATGGCCAACGTTAGTGACACTTACCTTTGTCACTAACGTCGGAAAAAACACTTTGAGCCACGTTAACTCCCACGTTAACTTAGTTAACGTGGAAGCTAACGTGGAGAAAGCAAATAATCGCCAACGTTAGTGACACTCACCATTATCACTGACATTGGAATGAGCCATAATGAGCCACTATGAGCCACGATAACTCCCACGTTAACTTAGTTGACACTCACCTTTGTCACTAACGTTGGAATGAGCCATAATGAGCCACTATGAGCCACGTTAACTCCCACCTTAACTTAGTTAACGTGGAAGCTAACGTGGAGGAAAGGATGATGAGCCAACGTTAGTGACACTCACCTTTGTCACTAACGTTGGAGATGGCTATCATCACCACGTTAGAAGCCACGTTAACTTAGTTAACGTGGATTCTAACGTGGGAAGTAGGGGCATCTTGGAATGTTAGTGACAAAGGTAAGTGTCACTAACGTTCTCGAAGGATTGGCAAGCCTACGTTAAGAGCCACGTTAACTAAGTTAACGTGGACTCTAACGTAGGAGGAAGGGAGGATTCTCAACGTTATTGGAAAAGGTGATTCCCAATAACGTGTGTGAAGGACCAAGAGGCAACGTTAGGGAGGATTCTCAACGTTGAAGTTAACGTGGATCATCCCTGGGGTAGAACGTTAGTAAAAAAGGTGATTGTCACTAACGTTCTCGAACCCACACTCTCACTTAACGTTAACGCCACTAACGTCCTGAGCTAAATACCCTGCCTACTTCACACTTTCTCTCTGCAAGTAAAGCTATGCCCACTGAAGAGGATAACTACTTCAAACTCAAGATCCAAAGGCCCATATCCAAGACTTGAAGAACCAACTAGAAGATCAGAAGAGTAGTATATATAGGGGTAGTTTTGAATTAGAGAAGGAGCTTTTGGGGAGTTGGAAATTTGAGAACTACTCTCTGTATAATTTACTCTGCACTTCTAGTTTATTTTTGAGAATGGATCTTCCATCTTTGTTTTCCATTTCCAGAGCTATGAACAACTAAACCCCCTTCATTGGGTTAGGGAGCTCTGTTGTAATTTGATGGATCAATATTAGTTTTCATTATTCTTCTTCTATCTTTTCTCTTGATTTTACTAGAAAGCTTTCAATCTTCATCCAATTGGGTAGTTATCTTGGAAAGGAAGCTATTCATACTTGGATCTCTTCTGAACCTTGGAAGAGGAATGAAGAGATCATGCTAGAAATGCTTTCTCATGATGGACCAAATTGGGGTTGGAAGGATATGGTGACTATAATTCTACCAACACTTGATTTGGGAATGCATGTGGTATAATCAGTGACCATACTTCATCTCTTCTCATGAGCAATTGACCAAGGAATTGGCTATCGATCAAGATTTGAGAGATTGAATTACAAGGAATTGTAATTCGATCACTTAAGATTGCCAAGGAGATCAATGAACGCATTGATTGAGGAAGAGATGAAAATGAACTTGATCCGGAGAATGCAACATCTCCTAAACCTAATGAATTCCCCATTCTGATCTTACCCATTCTTTTTAATTTCTGCAATTTACTTTTATGAGCATCATCCCCATTCCCATTTACAATCCTGCAATTTACTTTCCGCCATTTATTTTCAGCTCTTTACTTCCAGCATTTACATTTTCTGCTATTTACTTTCCCGCCATTTAATTTCCTGCAACTCTCAGACCAAATTCTGCTTAGCTCAACTAGAACATTCTTCCAATTAAAGTTGCTTGACCAATCAATCCCTATAGGATTCGACCTCACTCTATTGTGAGTTTTTACTTGACGACAATTCGGTAAACTTGCCGAAAGAAAATTATTGAGAGACAAGTTTCCGTGCATCAAGTTTATGGCACCGTTGCCGGGGATTGATTTTGTATCAACAATGATTAAATTAGAGGATAACTAGATTGAGCATTTTTCTTTTGTTTGATTTAAGTTCATTTGAGTAATTTACTTTTTGTTCAGTTATTTTCTTCCCCTTCCCCTACCCATTTTCTTAGTTGTTTACAATTCAGTCCACTAACCCACTAACTGTTTGATATATTGCATCACTCACACTAACAGTATTTCTGTAGAAATTACTTTCTACATGTGTTTCCTTGCTTGTGCCTTGTTGGTTGTATGACAGGGAGAAGAAGCAGGGCTTCAACTTCTTTTGATTCTGAACTTGAGAGGACCTTTCTTAGATTAAGGAGGGAAGCAAGAGGAAAGAGAGTAGTTGGTGCTGAGGAAGAGGAGGAGTACTTTGAACCAGATATGGATGAGAATATGGAGAACCATCATGAAGAAAAGGCTCAAAACCATGGCCGAGAAGGTCCAGCACATCAGGCTGGGCAAGAGAGAAGGGTTCTGGGTTCGTACATCAATCCACACCCAGGAAATTGCGGGAGTAGCATCCAAAGGCCAACCATACATGCCAACAACTTTGAACTAAAACCACAGCTCATCACCCTTGTTCAGAACAATTGTTCATTCGGAGGGAGTGTCCAAGAAGACCCCAATCGATATCTAACCACCTTCCTGAGGATATGTGATACTGTGAAGTCTAATGGTGTTTATCCTGACACCTATAGATTACTTCTGTTCCCTTTCTCACTCAAGGACAAGGCATCTAAATGGATGGAATCCTTCCCAAAGAAGAGTTTAGCAACCTGGAAAGATGTGATGAACAAATTCTTGGCAAGATTCTATCCTCCTCAACGGATCAATAGGCTGAGAGCTGAGGTACAAACCTTCAGGCAGCAAGATGGTGAGACTCTATATGAAGCATGGGAGAGGTTTAAGGACCTGACAAGAAGGTGTCCACCAGATATGTTCAATGAATGGGTGCAGCTACACATTTTCTATGAAGGCCTTTCTTATGAATCAAAGAAGGCAGTAGACCATTCATCCGGGGGATCTCTGAACAAGAAGAAGACCATTGAAGAAGCCATAGATGTCATTGAGACTGTAGCTGAGAATGACTACTTCTATGCTTCTGAAAGAGGCAACACTAGAGGAGCGATGGAGCTAAATAATGTGGATGCACTGCTGGCCCAAAACAAGCTTATTACTAAGCAGCTGGCTTACCTCACCAAGAAGATGGAGAGGAACCAAGTAGCAGCAATCACCACCTCATCAGCAACCCAAGAGGGAGTGAATGCAGAGGCAAAAGATGAGCAAGAACAAGCCAGCTACATTGGAAACTCACCCAAGAAGACCCATGATCCATACTCCAAGACCTACAACCCTGGTTGGAGGAATCACCCAAACTATGGGTGGAGAAATCAACAAGATCAAAGCCAAGATCAGAGACGTCACAACCCCAACAACCATGCAGCTCACCAATATTCCACACAGAGATTATATCAACACCACCCTAACAACACCTCTCCACATCCATACCAAAACCAAAACAACCCTTCTCATCACTCCGATCCCAACCCACCATCATCTGATGACAGACTCTCAAGGATTGAGAAACTACTTGAAGGCATATGCAAAGAGATTCAAGACAGTAAGGCATTCCGAGAAGAAGTGCGGTCCAATATGCAAAATCAAGATGCTGCCATCAAGAAACTTGAGACACAAATTGGCTACCTATTCAAGCAAACTCCCAGCCACAACCCTCACAGCGATACTGACTCAAACCAAAGGGAGGAATGTCAGGCTATCACCCTCAGAAGTGGAAAGGAATTGAAGGAGACTCCCAAGCAACCACAAGAGAAAGATTCAGTTGGAAAGAAGGAGGAACAAGATGAAGTTCAAGTCTCCACCTCCAACTCACATCAAAAGGAAGGAGAGCTGAAGCCCTATGTTCCCAAAGTCCCATATCCTCAGCAACTGAAGAAGAAGGGGGATGACAGCCAGTTCTCCAGATTTTTAGAAATCTTCAAGAAATTACAGATTAACATACCCTTTGCTGAAGCAATAGAGCAAATGCCGCTCTATGCCAAGTTCTTGAAGGAATTGATGACTAAGAAGAGAAGTTGGAAGAGCAATGAAACTGTGATACTAACCGAAGAATTAGTGCTATCATTCAGCATAAACTGCCCCAGAAATTGAAGGATCCTGGGAGCTTCCAGATCCCTTGTATTATAGGGGAGATCACAGTGGAGAAGGCTCTATGTGACTTAGGAGCCAGCATAAATCTGATGTCAGTAGCTATGATGAGAAAAATGAAGATCGAGGAGGCTAAGCCAACAAAAATGGCCCTACAACTGGAAGACCGATCCTTCAAGTTCCCTCATGGTGTAGTAGAAGATTTGTTGGTGAAGGTGGGGAATTTCATCTTCCCAGCAGACTTTGTGGTGTTGGACATGTAGGAGGAAGCCAAGGCCTCCATCATCCTTGGAAAACTTGATACGCGGAAAACTTGTCTCGCAACAAATTTTCTTCGGCAAGTGTACCGAATTCGTCGTCAAGTAAAAACTAACAATAGAGTGAGGTCAAATGCTACAGAGATTGATTGATCAATCAACTTTAATTAAAGAAATGTTCTAGTTGAGCGAATCAGAATTTGAGTTGAGAATTGCAGAAAATTAAATGGCGGAAAAGTAAATAGCGGAAACAGTAAATGCTAGAAATAAAGAGCTGAATGTAAATGGCGGAAAGTAAATTGCAGAATCTTAAATGGGAATGGGGCAATTGCTCATAAAAGTAAATGGCAGAAATTAAAGAGAATGGGTAAGATCAGAAATGGGGAGTTCATTGGGCTCAGGAGATGTTGCATTCTCCAGATCAAGTTCATTTTCATCTCTTTCTCAATCAATGCATTCATTGATCTCCTTGGCAATCTTAAGTGATAGAATTACAATTCCTTGTAATTCAATCTCTCAAATCTTGATCAATAGCCAATTCCTTGGTCAATTGCTCATGAGAAGAGATGAAGTATGGTCACTGATTATACCACATGCATTTCCCAAATCAAGTGTTGGAAGGATTATAGTCACATATCCATCCAAACCCAATTTGGTCCAGCATGAGAAAGCATTTCTAGCATGATCCCTTCATTCCTCTTTCAAGGTTCAGAAGAGATCCAAGTATGAGTTGCTTTTTTTCCAAGATAACTACCCAATTGGATGAAGATCGAAAGCTTTCTAGTAAAATAAAGAGAAAAGATAGAAGAAAGAGAATGAAAACTAAAATTGATCCATCAAATTACAACAGAGCTCCCTAACCCAATGAAAGGGGTTTAGTTGTTCATAGCTCTGGAAAATGAAAACAAAGATGGAGAATATACGCTGAAAGTAAAACTAGAAGTCTAGAGAAAGTAAATACAGAGAGTAGTTTTATGCCCAAAGGCTCCCTAAAGTTTCCAGCTCTCAAACTAATTCAAAGCTACTCCTATATATACTACTCTTTTGATCTTCTAGTTGGCCCTTCAAGTCTTGGGTATGGGCCTTTGGATCCTGAGTGTGAAGTAGGCAGGGACTTTTAGCTCAGGACGTTAGTGGTGTTAACGTTAAGTGAAAGTGTGGGTTCGAGAACGTTAGTGACAATCACCTTTTTCACTAACGTTGCTCACCCAAGTATGAGCCACGTTAACTTCAACGTTAGTGGCACAAACGTTACCACTAACATTGCCTCTTGGTCCTTCGCACACGTTATTGGGACTTACCTTTCCCAATAACGTTGATAAGTTTCCCCCTTCCCTATGTTAGAGTCCACGTTAACTTAGTTAACGTGGCTCTTAACGTAAGCTTGCAAATCCTTCGAGAACGTTAGTGACACTTACCTTTGTCCCTAACGTTCCAATGTGCCCCTATTTTTCACATTAGAGTCCACGTTAACTAGGTTAACGTGGCTTCTAACGTAGTCATGCTAGCCATCTCCAATGTTAGTGACAAAGGTGAGTGTCACTAACGTTGGCTCCTCATCTCTTTATCCACGTTAACTTCCACGTTAACTAAGTTAACGTGGGAGTTAACGTTGCTCATGGTGGCTCTTGGTGGTTCACCCCAAAGTTAGTGACAAAGGTAAGTGTCACTAACGTTGGCGACCAATTGCTCTCTCCACGTTAGCTTCCACGTTAACTAAGTTAACGTGGGAGTTAACCTGGCTTATGGAAGCTTGGCCAACGTTAGTGACAAAGGTGAATGTCACTAACGTTGGCTTCCCTTTTTCTTCTTAACGTTAGAAGTCATGTTAACTAAGTTAACGTGGCAACTAACGTGGCCAATTATGAGCTTGGTCCAACGTTAGTGACAAAGGGGAGTGTCACTAACGTTGGCCTTATAGTCTTCTTCCACGTTAGAGTTCACGTTAACTACGTGGGCTTATGATGGCTTCGAGGGCATTATTGGCGATTACCTTTCTCATTAACTTTACAAGTTAGCACCCATTCCACGTTAGAGGTCACGTTAGTGGGACTAATGTGACTGCTAATGTGGTTCTTCTTTGCTTCCTTTGTCCTGAAATCAAGCAACAAAGTGCATCAAAGTTCTAGTCCAAGTCATGAGTCATGCATCATCCAATTTATCATATAATTCATGCAAAATCCTCATGAAATCATGTAAAGTGCACAATGCATGCTTGAATGAAGATGTAAGTGAATATCTACCCAAAACTAGCTTATTTTCTAAGAAAATGCATGAAACTACCCTAAAAACAGTAAAGAAAAGGTTAGTGAAACTGGCCAAAATGCCCTGGCATCACAACACCAAACTTAAAGCTTGCTTGTCCCTAAGAAAGTACTGGAATAAGAGAATGATGAATGGTATGCCAAGAGAAATGAGTCATTCTTGTGGAAGTCATGTTTCTGGTTTTATGGTGGTTTCATGCATAGCAACTTAGGTTCATTCCTTCACTGGCTTTCAGACCTTTATCATGTCCTAGAATACTCACTGTGATTGCATCCCATGAGACTTTTATTCATTGATCCTTTTGTTGTCATTTCAGGGCTTATTTGTGTTCATAGGCTAAGTGCTCTGTAAGGGGGCAACTCTTTAAAATAAGCTTTCAGCCAACACTCCCGAACCAGTTGGTTCAAGGTGCTAGGTGTTGAAGCACCCCTAAGGACTTACTTCCTCAAGTCTCTCCCCCATACATACACACCACAGGCACATGGTTTGTTTATTTTCTTTCCTTGAGGTCTTGGTGTCCAGCACCTCTTTGGGCTACTAAATGTTCTGTAGCAAAGATTGCTCTTGATGGTGGACTTTCAGCTGATCATCCCGGGTTAGTTAACCCAAGTTACCAGGTGATAAAGCACCCCTGAGAGCTTAGTAATCCAAGCAGATCCTTAGTACAGGAACACCACAGGCACATCCCTCAAGACTCAAACCCTTGGTGCCTAGCCTCTTTTTTTGCTATATATATATTATTCTTCAACTTTGATTGTTCTTTCCCTTTTTCTTATTAGGATCTTATTATTTAGCTAGTCTCATGGGTATGTTCAAAGCATAATATTCATGACAGATAGTTGTCTTGCCACCTTATGGTTGAACCAACTTAGCTAACTTATGACCACACCACAAACTCAGGAACTTACTCCATAGTATGAACTCCACTCTGGTCTTTTATAAAGAACTCATTCTCTTTTCATTTGATTCAAAATGATAAGCATACAAGTAAGCAGAGTGAGGATACAGTGACATAAAGACTAGCAAGCATAGACCTATTCAACAAAAAGCTTAAAAGACAGAATTTAAAATGGTTCAAACTATCATGGAAGCATGTTCTATTTCATACAAGATCTTCCTTATTTAAAGCATAGAAAAAGATGGACCAAAGAAGGAACTCCACCACCTTTTACTCATGTGGATGCCTATGCTCTCCCTCTTGCTTATCCTCTTTGTGTCCTCTTGCATTTCCTCGCATCCGTGCCAATCTTGCTTGCTTCCAATCCTCAAGTGCCTTCCTCACTGATTCATGACTCTCTTCCACCCTTTATCTTTCTTCTCGTGCTAATTCATCCCTCATTTCTTTATACCTTGCGATTCCTGGATGCAATATAGGTCGCTGTCCTACAAAGTATCCAAGCCTGGCTTGAGTGTTTATATGATGCCCAGTCATGCTCATGTAAACTCCTTCTGCGAATGCCCTTTGCTTGTCCAATAGTTCTGCCTGTTCTATTTGTCTTCGATGCATCTCATGTATGTGTGTACCTTGATGTACTTGGATGTTGATTAGCTTTTGGATAGATCCTTGTTGTTCATTTTGCCTTTGTTCTATCCTGTGGAATGTTTCACTCCATTGTTGTCCTTGACTCAGTTGCTGCTCCATCATTTGCTTTTGCCACTCCCCTTGTTGAGTCATCCATCTTGAGAGTGAATTCTCTTGCTGCCCCATCATCTGTAGTTGAAGCTTTTTCTGTGCTCCTTGGCTTTCCAAATATTGTCGGGACAGGCCATCAATGGCTTCCTGTAGTTGGTGCATATCCAAAGTGGCTGGTGCTTGCCCCTCTAAGGCTTGTCCTTCTACTACTTGAGGGGCTGGCCTCTTCCTTTGCTTCCGTTGAGGCAAGGGAGATGCGGTAGCATGCATCCGTCGAACGGTTATTAGAATGCCCTCTTTTATCCACACGGGGTCCTCATCTTTATGAGGGCTATTGGTTCGGTCTTCAAGGGTCTCCTTTCTTCAATGTTGCATGGCAACATTTTCCAATGCATCCCTCTTTGGGGCACGTGTGTTGTATCCTCCTTTTGTGGTGTCCAAACCTTCTTCATTTAATTGTCCAATCAATCCCCTTCAATGCTCCTTTCTTTTTTCCTATAAAAATAAAATAAGAAAAATTAATATCATAAAAAAAATTTAAACTTTACGGCTAGAATAATAAAGAAAAAGAATTAGATTGTTTATTCATGAACACCAACTAACTAACTAACTATGTATCCTTATATGCATATTCGTGGCACCTTGGGTGACACCAAACTTAGTTTGGAGCACTGTGATGAAAAGTTTTTTTTTTGTTCAAAGCTCCAAGACTAGCATGCTCTCAGTTGCATTCATGCTTTCTTGGCATGCTTTGAACACCAAACTTGTTCTTCACTATATACTGCATAATAAGGATTTCACCAAGTGTTTGTCAATTTTGGGTTGGAATTCATAAATACTGACTTATTCACTATTTTCTAAAAGCATATAAAACATGGGTTGCCTCCCATGAAACGCTTCTTTAGCGTCACTAGCTTGGCGTTTCGCCTTCATCAGGGAGGTCGATAATGCTTCAAGTCTTCTCCTCTGGCAGTAGACCTATATCCAGTAGTTGTATCAATGATCTCTACATGTTCCAAGGAGAGAACTCTGTTGATAGTGAAGACCTTAGGTAACTGAGATGGTACAGTGGGGAGATCAGGGGGGATATCTGGGAAGTAAGCTGAGATCACTTTATCCCCTGGAGAGAAGTCCTCGGTGGGGATCTTCTTGTTCCTCCACCTCCTTGGTACCTTCTTCTTTATTCCTTGTGATGTTATCTTACTCTTTGTGACCTCCTCCTTTAAGGAAATGTGGTTACTGGTCTCATATTTTTCTGGTGGTTTAGGTTCCTCCTGATTTTCTTTGAGCTGTGGTAATTGCTGTTTGCCTTGTTCATCAATCAAGGGGATCTTCAGATGTGCTCGTTGTCCTTCAGTGCTTGTTTCTTCCTTCAGTGTCTCACTGTGATCCTTCCTTGGTTCCTTGTTCTCTTGATCTGTTTCTTGTGAGTGTTTGAAAAAAGTGAAGGTGAGTTGTTCATCATGGATCCTCAAGATTAGCTCCCCTCGCTCCACATCTATGAGTGCTCTAGCTGTAGCTAGGAATGGTCTTCCCAATATGATTGGGTGAGTATGACTCTCTTCCATGTCCAATATGACAAAGTTTGTTGGGAGGAAGTATTTCCCAACCTTTACCAACACATTTTCCACCACTCCTATTGCTTGTTTTTGAGTTTTGTCAGCCAGCCTGATGACTACATCTGTGGGCATTATCTCATTGATCTGCAGCCTCTTCACAAGGGATAAGGGTATTAAGTTGATGCTTGCTCCTAAATTGCAGAGTGCTCTATCAAACATTGTTTCTCCTATGGCACAGGGGATATGAAAACTCCCTGGGTCCTTTCTTTTTGTAGGCAACTCTGGTTGAATGAGGGCGCTGCACTCCTTGTTCATCACTATAGTTTGGCCTCCCTTGAGTGAGCTTTCCTGGGAAGCAGTTCCTTCATATACTTGATGTATGCAGGCATTTGCTGGATGGTCTTGATGAATGGTATGTTTACATGTAGAGATACAAATAAGTCAAGAAATCTTGAGTATATTCTCTTCTTCACAACACCATTGAGTAGTTGGGGAAAGGGTGCATAGAGTCTCAGCAGCTCTTATTGTGAGATTTTTGGTTCTTGGTGATCTTTTTCCTTCTTCTCTACTGAGGTATCTCCAGGTTGTTCTGACTGCTTGCTTGGCTTGTCCTCAGTCTCCTTATCACTTATAGTGACCATCTTGCAATCTTCCCATCTTACTTTCTTTGTTTCACCTCTCGGATTTTTTTCTGTATCACTTGGGAATCCATCTGTATGTTTGGGCATCTGCTCAGAGAGATATCCCACTTGAGATTCCAACCTCTTGATGGTGTCTCCCTGGTTCTTAAAATTTGCTCGCACTTCCTCCTTGAATGCCTTGTTGTCTTGAATCTCTTTGCCTATGCCTTCAAGTAGATTCTCAATCCTTGAGAGTCTGTCATCAAATGATGGTGGATTGGGATTAGAGGTGGAAGGATGAGGAGTGTTATTTTGGTTTTGATATGGATGTGGAGAGGTGTTGTCATGGTGATGATGATATGTTCTCTGTGTGAATTGTTGGTGAGCTACATTGTTGTTGGGGTTGTGATGTCTCCGATCTTGGCCTTGATCTTGTTGATTCCCCCACCCAAAGTTTGGGTGATTTCTCCAACCAGGGTTGTTGGTCTTGGAGTATGGATCATGGTTTTGCCTAGGTGAATTCCCAATGTAGTTGGCTTGCTCCTGACTACCCTCTGCTTCTTCATTCACTCCTTCTTGGGTTGCTGATAAAGTGGTGATTGCTGCTACTTGATTTCTCTCCATCTTCTTGGTGAGGTCAGCCAGCTACTTGGTAATGAGCTTATTTTGTGCCAGCAGATCATCTACATTGTTTAGCTCCATTACTCCTCTAGTGTTCCCTCTTTCAGAGGCATAGAAATAGTCATTTTCTGCTACAGTTTCAATGACATCTATGGCCTCCTCAATGGTCTTCTTCTTGTTCAGAGATCCCCCGGATGAGTGGTCTACTGCTTTCTTTGATTCATAAGTAAGGCCTTCATAGAAAATGTGTAGCTGCATCCATTCATTGAACATATCTGGTGGACACCTCTTTGTCAGGTCCTTAAACCTCTCCCATGCTTCATATAGAGTCTCACCATCTTGTTGCCTGAAAGTTTGGACCTCAGCTCTCAGCCTGTTGATTCTTTGGGGAGGATAGAATCTAGCTAAAAATTTGTTCATCACATCTTCCCAAGTTGTCAAACTCTCCTTCGGAAAAGACTCCAGCCACTTGGCTGCCTTATCCTTGAGTGAGAATGGACATAAGAGCAGTCTATAGGCGTCAGGATGAACACCATTAGACTTCACCGTGTCACATATCCTCAGGAAGGTGGTTAGATGTTGATTGGGGTCTTCTTGGATGCCTCCTCCAAACGAACAGTTGTTCTGAACAAGGGTGATGAGCTGTGGTTTTAGTTCAAAATTGTTGGCATGGATGGTTGGCTTTTGAATGCTACTTCCACAGTTTCCTGTGTTTGGGTTGATGTAAGAGCCTAAAACTCTTCTCTCCTCCCCAGCATGATTTGCTCGACCTTCTCTGCCATGGTTGTGAGCCTCTTCTTCATGATGGTTTTCCATGTTTTCTTCCATGTTTGGTTCAAAGTATTCCTCCTCTTCCTCGGCACCAACTACTCATTTTTCTCTTGCTTCCTTCCTTAATCTAAAGAAGGTCCTCTCAGGTTCAGAATCAAAGGAAGTTGAAGCCCCGCTTCTTCTCCCTGTCATACAACCAACAAAGCACAAGCAAGGAAAATAGATGCAGAAAGTATTTCTGTTAGAATTACTGTTAGTGTGAGTGATACAATATATCAAACAGTTAGTGGGTTAGTGAATTGAATTGTAAATAACTAAAAAAAACGAAAAAGTAGGGGGAAGGGAAGAAATTAACTAAAACTGAAAGTAAATTACTCAAACAGAAAATTAAATCAAACAAACTAAAAATGCTCAATCTAGTTATCCTCCAATTTAATCATTGTTGATTCAAAATCAATCCCCGGCAACGACGCCATAAACTTGATACGCGGAAAACTTGTCTCGCAACAAATTTCCTTCGGCAAGTGTAGCGAATTCGTCGTCAAGTAAAAACTCACAATAGAGTGAGGTCGAATCCCACAGATATTGATTGATCAAGCAACTTTAATTAAAGAAATGTTCTAGTTGAGCGAATCAGAATTTGAGTTGAGAATTGCAGAAAATTAAATGGCGGGAAAGTAAATAGCGGAAACAGTAAATGCTAGAAATAAAGAGCTGAATGTAAATGGCGGAAAGTAAATTGCAGAATCTTAAATGGGAATGGGGCAATTGCTCATAAAAGTAAATGGCAGAAATTAAAGAGAATGGGTAAGATCAGAAATGGGGAGTTCATTGGGCTCAGGAGATGTTGCATTCTCCGGATCAAGTTTATTTTCATCTCTTCCTCAATCAATGCATTCATTGATCTCCTTGGCAATCTTATGTGATCGAATTACGATCGAATTACAATTCCTTGTAATTCAATCTCTCAAATCTTGATCAATAGCCAATTCCTTGGTCAATTGCTCATGAGAAGAGATGAAGTATGGTCACTGATTATACCACATGCATTTCCCAAATCAAGTGTTGGAAGGATTATAGTCACATATCCATCCAAACCCAATTTGGTCCAGCATGAGAAAGCATTTCTAGCATGATCCCTTCATTCCTCTTTCAAGGTTCAAAAGAGATCCAAGTATGAGTAGCTTCTTTTCCAAGATAACTACCCAATTGGATGAAGATCGAAAGCTTTCTAGTAAAATCAAGAGAAAAGATAGAAAAAAGAGAATGAAAACTAAAATTGATCCATCAAATTACAACAGAGCTCCCTAACCCAATGAAAGGGGTTTAGTTGTTCATACCTCTGGAAAATGAAAACAAAGATGGAGAATACATGCTGAAAGTAAAACTAGAAGTCTAGAGAAAGTAAATACAGAGAGTAGTTCTATGCCCAAAGGCTCCGTAAAGTTTCCAGCTCTCAAACTAATTCAAAGCTACTCCTATATATACTACTCTTTTGATCTTCTAGTTGGCTCTTCAAGTTTTGGGTATGGGCCTTTAGATCCTGAGTTTGAAGCAGTTATCTTCTTCATTGGGCTTAGCTTTGCTTGCAGAGAGAAAGTGTGAAGTAGGCAGAGACTTTTAGCTCAGGACGTTAGTGGTGTTAACGTTAAGTGAAAGTGTGGGTTCGAGAACATTAGTGACAATCACCTTTTTCACTAACGTTGCTCACCCAAGTATGAGCCACAACTTCAACGTTAGTGGCACAAACGTTACCCCTAACGTTGCCTATTGGTCCTTCGTACACGTTATTGGGACTTACCTTTCCCAATAACATTGATAAGTTTCCCCCTTCCCTACGTTAGAGTCCACATTAACTTAGTTAACGTGGCTCTTAACGTAAGCTTGCCAATCCTTCGAGAACGTTAGTGACACTTACCTTTGTCACTAACGTTCCAATGTGCCCCTATTTTTCACGTTAGAGTCCACGTTAACTAGGTTAACGTGGCTTCTAACGTAGTCATGCTAGCCATCTCCAACGTTAGTGACAAAGGTGAGTGTCACTAACGTTGGCTCCTCATCTCTTTATCCACGTTAGCTTCCACGTTAACTAAGTTAACGTGGGAGTTAACGTTGCTCATGGTGGCTCTTGGTAGTTCACCCCAACGTTAGTGACAAAGGTAAGTGTCACTAACGTTGGCGACCAATTGCTCTCTCCACGTTAGCTTCCACGTTAACTAAGTTAACATGGGAGTTAACGTGGCTTATGGAAGCTTGGCCAACGTTAGTGACAAAGGTGAATGTCACTAACGTTGGCTTCCCTTTTGCTTCTTAACGTTAGAAGCAACGTTAACTAAGTTAACGTGGCAACTAATGTGGCCAATTATGAGCTTGGTCCAACGTTAGTGACAAAGGGGAGTGACACTAATGATTAGTTAACATGAATCTTAACGTGGGCTTATGATGGCTTTGAGGGCGTTATTGGCAGTTACCTTTCTCATTAACTTTACAAGTTAGCACCCATTCCACGTTAGAGGTCACGTTAGTGGGACTAATGTGACTGCTAATGTGGTTCTTCTTTGCATCCTTTGTCCTGAAATCAAGCAACACAGTGCATCAAAGTTTTAGTCCAAGTCATGAGTCATGCATCATCTAATTTATCATATAATTCATGCAAAATCCTCATGAAATCATGTAAAGTGCACAATGTATACTTGAATGAAGATGTAAGTGAATATCTATCCAAAACTAGCTTATTTTCTTAGAAAATGCATGAAACTACCCTAAAAACAGTAAAGAAAAGGTAAGTGAAACTGGCCAAAATGCCCTGGCATCAAGACCGTTCTTAGCTACTGTTGGAGCTATCATTGATGTCCAAAAAGGTGACCTCACCCTGAGATTACACAATGAAAAGATGACATTCAATGTGTTCAAGGCCATGAGTTACCCACCAGAACAATTGGGAGAATGTATGAGGTTGGACTCACTGGAAGATGCAGAGCAGGAGAGCTTTGAAGAAGAAGAACCTGAAAGGTTGACAGAGGAGGAATCAAGGTCTAGTGAAGAGGCTGCAATAGCAGAAATTCATATACAAGGTGCACCAATGGAAGAGAATGAAAAGTTAGAAGCACCAAAACTTAAACTCAAGGCACTGCCAACCACTCTCAAATATGTATACTTAGGCGAGAATGAAAGCTACCCAGTGATCATAAACTCATCCCTCAGCCAAGATCAAGAGAATGAGCTGCTCCAAGTGTTGCGAAAGCATAAAGATGCCATTGGATGGACCCTCGCTGACCTGAAAAGGATCAGTTCGGCCATATGCATGCATAAAATACTGTTGGAAGATGATGCCAAACCATCCATTCAATCCCAAAGGAGGCTGAACCTAATCATGAAGGAAGTGGTACAAAAGGAAGTTATGAAGTTGTGGCAGGGAGGGGTAATCTACCTGATCTCAGACAGCCCCTGGGTCAGCCCCGTGCATGTTGTTCCGAAAAAGGGAGGAATCACTGTAGTTCCCAATGAGAGGAACGAACAAATCCCCACCATGACCGTCACAGGATGGCGGATGTGCATAGACTACAGAAAACTAAATGAAGCTGCACGAAAAGATCATTTCCCTCTTCCATTCATGAATTAGATGTTGGAAAGACTCGCAGGACACTCATACTATTGTTTTCTCGACGGTTATTCAGAATATAACCAAATAGTGGTTGATCCCAGAGACCAAGAGAAAACCTCATTTACTTGCCCATATGGAGTGTTTGCTTACAGGCGCATGCCATTTGGGCTATGTAATGCGCCTGCAACTTTCTAACGCTGCATGCTATCTATCTTCTCGGATATGATAGAGAAATTCATTGAAGTCTTTATGGATGATTTTTCGGTATTCAGAGATTCCTTTCCTAATTGCTTAAATCACCTAGCCTTGGTATTGAAAAGGTGCCAAGAGACCAATCTAGTCCTGAACTGGGAGAAATGTCACTTTATGGTAACTGAAGGAATAGTCCTTGGCCATAAGGTTTCTAACCAAGGCATTGAGGTTGACAGAGCTAAGGTGAAACTTATTGAAAAACTTTCCCCACCCAGTGATGTCAAGGCAATTAGGAGTTTTTTAGGGCATGCTGGCTTTTACAGGAGGTTTATTAAAGATTTTTCAAAGATAGCCAAGCCCTTAAGCAATTTCCTTGTATCTGATACACCATTTGTCTTCAATGAAAAATACATGCTAGCATTCGAAAATTTGAAACAGAGGCTGTCCTCTGCCCCTATTGTAACAACCCTAATTTTCGAGTGCGCGAGATCTTTTCTAAAGGCACGGATTTCTCCGGAAGATCAGTAAAGAGAACACCTCTTCTATATCAACAAGTATCTCGATCCTCATTGTCATTATATTATCTTTAACTCAGGACCTTAGTTGAGACAGGCCCGACAACACAATCGCGAAGAACCTAGTTTTTGAACCGTGTCGGTTAGGAGTTCTAATTGTAGTTTTCGTAAATAGTCTCAGTTTGACGAACCGAACTCGATTCATGAGAAAAGAGTAATATAACAAAGAGAATAGAGGAGAAGAGTATAAAAATAAAGAGTTAAGCCTTGTGGCATGATATTCTATTATATGTTCATCTGATGCTTTTCTATTGGCCCTAGAGGTCCTGTAGGCCCAAGTTCACCTACAGTGAGTTGTTATTCCTGTTGGCCGAAGTTCACCTACAGTGAATATCAGTTGTGTATCTCAGGGTGTTGCTCCTGTAGGCCGAAGTTCATCTACAGAGAGTTGTCATTCCTGTAAGCCAAAGTTCACTTACAGAGGTGTCATTTCTGTAGGCCGAAGTTCACTTACAGAAAGTTGTTGTGCTGTAATTAGACTATTTCTGTAAGCCGAAGTTCACTTACAGAGGTGCCATTTCTATAGGCCGAAGTTCACCTATAGAAAGTTGTTATGTTGTGATTGAACTATTCCTGTAAGCTGAAGTTCACTTATGGGAGTGTTGTTTCTGTAGGCCGAAGTTCACCTACAGAGACAAAGCCATATCTTGGACTAGTTCCTAGGCAATGTCGGGATGCAGGGTGTAAACTGACACGTGAGCTCATGGCCTGCATAGGACAGACATGCATCATACTTGGTTGTGCATTTCCTCTGTTATGATTGTTGTATGAATGTATGTTTTCCTTGTTTGTATTCTCTTCTCTGTGTTTGTGTTTTACTTTCTTACATTCTTCTGTTTGTGATCTGTTTTCAATTTACTCTATTTTCTCTATTTATATGTCTTCTGTTTAGTGCATTTCTATATTCTGCTATATGTCTGCTAAGCGACACAAATTAATGAACTTAACTAATAACCCCGGCCCTACTAAGAACTCCCAAGTTCTTACCCCTTCTCTCTCCCTTCCCCCTTCAGATGGAAGCATGAGTTCCCTTCCGTAGTTCGCTGGTGATCGTTCGTGAAAAGGATTCCGCTCTAGGTAGTCTTCTAAGTCTAGAGTGAACTCCGTTTCTATTTATATGTATATACTGTGAGACCAGCCAACATCTGCACCCCGTTTGTACGTGAACTTTAACTTAAATCCTGTGTACGAGACTCCTGTTGTGTGGCTACTTGATGAGGTACCAGAGAGACGTCCTATGGCAATGTCTGATCGTGCAGAGGAGTAGCAGATAATGTTCTACCTTTTGGTGACGTTCCACCTGACTTGAGTTTTGAAGACTTAGAACGTACTTTCCCTCGCTTTAGTAGTTTAGAGGGACTAAGTGAGTATAGAGTCTAGGCTAGCCTAGGTGCCAGCTTAGGGACCTCTTGAACAGGTCAGGACCTGGGATGTTGTATGTATATATATGTATATAGATATTATTTAGCTGTATCTAGGGGTGTTCTAACTAACAGTCTATATTCTAATAAAGGCTGAATCACCGAATGTTGTTAACTGCTTGTGATATATTTATGTGTGGTTGTTTATAACTGTTTTATCTGTTATTAGTTTTGATTTGATTATGAATGATTCTGTTTATTAATCCAAACTTTTTCAGGAAAAAAAAAGTACCTCGCTAACTAACTACGCTTTTAACAACAAATCAGGCTCATATAATAAATAATAGATAATAATTAGGATGACAAATTGGTAGCACTCGGTTTCTGGTATGTCCTAGGCGTACTAAAAATTGGGTCGTTACACCTATCATTTCCCCACCTGATTGGAACCTACCTTTTGAATTGATGTGTGATGCATCTGATTTTGTAGTTGGGGCCGTGTTAGGGCAGAGGAAAGATAACTTAGTCCATATGATCTACTATGCTAGCAAAGTCCTCAATGACACTCAAAGAAATTATACCACTACTGAAAAGGAGTTGCTAGCAATAGTTTTTGCATTTGACAAGTTTAGATCATACCTCATTGGTGCTAAAGTGATTGTTTTCATAGATCACATAGCACTTAAATATTTGTTTGCCAAGCAAGAATCAAAACCAAGACTAATAAGATGGATCTTATTATTGCAGGAATTCAACATTGAAATTAGAGAGAAGAAAGGAGTGGAGAACAAGGTAACAGACCACCTATCCAGAATCCCTCATGATAAAGGTGGAGCACATGATTCAAGTGTAAATGAGCTCTTTCCTGATGAGCAGTTGATGACAGTTCACAAAGCACCATGGTTTGCAGACATTGCCAACTTCAAGGCAACTGAGGCTTTACCTCCAGAGATCAACAAACATCAAAAGAGAAAGCTCATAAATGATGCAAAATATTTTGTCTGGGATGAGCCATATCTCTTCAAGAAGTGTTCAGATGGAACCCTGAAAAGATGTGTTTTAGAAGAAGAAGGACGAGAGGTCCTGTGGAATTGCCACAGCTCATGCTATGGAGGCCATTTTGGAGGGGACAGAACTGCAGCCAAGGTGTTACAAAGCGGATTTTTTTGGCCCACCCTTTTCAAGGATGCCAAAGAACTTGTAAAGAACTGCAATGAATGCCAAAGAGCTGGAAACTTGCCCAGAAGAAATGAAATGCCACAAAATTTCATCTTAGAACTGGAACTGTTTGATGTATGGGGAATTGATTTCATGGGACCATTCCCAACCTCATATTCAAACAAGTACATTTTGGTGGCAGTGGACTACATCTCCAAGTGGGTGGAGGCTATTGCAACCCCAACAAATGATAACAAGGTGGTCATAAACTTCCTCAAGAAGAATATCTTTAGCCAGTTTGGAGTCCCACGAGCACTCATCAGTGATAGAGGGAGCCACTTTTGTAACAGACCACTAGAAGCTCTTCTCCTACGATACGGGGTGAAACACAAGGTTGCAATGCCTTACCATCCCCAAACAAGTGGGCAAACTGAGATATGTAACAGAGAGCTAAAAAGGATTTTGGAAAAGATTGTAGGAGCATCAAGAAAGGATTGGTCGAAGAAGCTGGATGACGCTCTTTGGGCATACAGAACAGCATTCAAAACACCACTCGGGATGTCCCATATCAACAGGAGTATGGGAAAGCATGTCACCTACCGCTGGAGCTGAAACACAAAGCTTTCTGGGCTCTCAAGATACTAAATTTTGACAGCATTGCTGCTGGTGCAAAGAGGATTCTGCAGCTGCAAGAGATGGAGGAATTTAGATCTGAAGCCTATGAAAATGCCAAGATTTATAAAAAAAAGGCGAAAAGAAGGCATGACCTCCATCTGGCACCTAGGAGTTTTGCAAAAGGGCAGCGAGTACTCCTCTACAACTCCAAATTGAGACTGTTCCCAGGAAAACTCAAATCAAGGTGGTCAGGACCCTTTCTTGTCACAAAAGTCTCCCCATATGGACACATAGAAATCTTGGATGAAAGTTCTGAGAAGACTTTCACTGTGAATGGACAAAGGCTCAAACACTATATGGGTAACATGGGGGAAAACCCCAAAGTGAAGTATCATCTCAAGTAATGGAGGGATCGTCGAGCTAGTGACGCTAAAAGAGCGCTTTGTTGGGAGGCAACCCAACCTAAGGTAATTTCTTTTTCATCGTCATTTGAATAAAGATCACAAGTTGTTTCCCCTGTATTACAAGGAGCTAAGTTTGGTGTTTCACACCAAAACAATCCAAGAGTGAAAGTGTAATTCTAAGTTTGGTGTTCCACCAAAGATATTAGTTAGAATCACACTACACTCCAATGGCAAAATGCTAGCTCCAACCAAACAGGGGAACCACTTAGCAGTAGTTTAGTCTTTAGTTAATAGTTGTTTAGTTAATAACAACGTATGAGGCTCTCTGCAAGTATGCAATCTCTTGTACTAGGCAAGGAACTAAGTTTGGTGTTCACACACCAAATTAAGTTTAGAAATTCACAAGCATACATGCAAGCTAACTATTTCTCAAGTGCTTTGGGAACAAGCAACTTCCAATAACTTTGCAGGAGCCTTCTAAGGAAATGGTGCACCATCATCCAAGGAAGTGAAGGAGCAAAAAAACTATGGATGATGACAGCAAGAGGATAGCTAGAAACCATCACCCGAAGGTTGTATTGTTACTTAATTCCATATACTTGAAATGCTAAAAAAATTGGAAGTCCCAAGGTGCCCTTGATTAATAGTTACTCATTAGTCTAAATCATTAGAATTTAATGTTTGTTTTTATTGCTTTTGTCATATGTGTGCTGTCCACGATACCTGCTGCATCTTCACCTTGCTTACTTGTATGCTTGTCTCCTTTTTAATCAAATAAAAAGAGAATGTGTGTTATAAAAGACCAGAGTGGAATCCATATTGTGGAGTAAGTTCCTAATTTTGTGGTGTGGTAATAGATTAGCTAAGTTGGTTCACCAATAAGGTGGGAAGGCAACTATCTGTCCTGAATCATATGCTTGAAACACACCCCATGAGACTAGCTGAATAACAAGATCCCAAAAAAAAAAAGGGAAAGAAAAATTCAAGTTAAAGAATAAAAGAAAAAGAGTAAGAAATAAGGCTAGGCACCAAGGGTTTGAATCTTGAGGGATATGTCTGTGGTGCTCTTGTGTAAGGGATTTACTTGGATGAATAAGCTCTTAGGGGTGCCTTATCACTTGGTAACTTGGGTTAACTAACCCGGGATTATCAGCTGAAAGTCCACTATCAAGAGTAACCCTTGCTACAGAACACTTAGTAACCCAAAGAGGTGCTGGACACTAAGGTCTCAAGAAAAGAAAATAACAAACCATGTGCCTGAGGTGTGTATGTATGGGGAAAAGAGACTTGAGGGAGTAAGTCCTTAGGGGTGTCTTAACACCTAGCACTTTGAACCAACTGGTTCGGGAGTGCTGGCTGAAAGCTTATCTTAAAGAGTCGCCCCCTCACAGAGCACCCAGTCTAAGAACACAAATAAGCCCTGAAATGACAAAAAGGATCAATGAATAAAAGTTTCATAAGGTGCAGTCAAGTGGGTATTCCAGGACATGATAAAGGTCTGAAAGCCAGTGAAGGAATGAACCTAAGTTGCTATGCATGAAACCACCATAAAACCAAGGACATGACTTCCACAATAATGACTCATTTCTCTTGGCATTTCATTCATCATTCTCTTGTTCCAGTACTTGCTTAGGGACAAGCAAGCTTTATGTTTAGTGTTGTGATGCCAGGGCATTTTGGCCAGTTTCACTGACCTTTTCTTTACTGTTTTAGGGTAGTTTCATGCATTTTCTTAGGAAATAAGCAAGTTTTGGGTAAAAGTTCACTTACATCTTGATTCAAGCAAGCATGGTGCACTTTACATGATTTCATGAGAATTTTGCATGAATTAAAATGACAAATTGGATGATGCATGTCTCATGATGAGGATTAGAACTTTGATGCACTTTATTGCTTGATTTCAGGACAAAGGAAGCAAGAAAGAACCACGTTAGTGATGTGTTATTTTCGCGGAGAAACGAATTTCTCCAAAACACCCAAAACTAACCGGCAAGTGCACCGGGTCGCATCAAGTAATAATAACTCACGTGAGTGAGGTCGATCCCACAGGGATTGAAGGATTGAGCAATTTTAGTTTAGTGGTTGATTTAGTCAAGCGAATCAAGATTTGGTTGAGAGATTTGTGATTTGCAGAATTTAAATTGCATAGAAAGTAAAGGGAATGGGTAATTGGCATGAAATTAAAGAGAGCTGAAATTTAAAGGGCTGAATCTTAAAGAACAAGAAATTAAATGGCCGAAACTTAGAACGCAAGAAATGTAAATTGCAGAATCTTAAAGTGCAAGAAATATAAATGGCTTGAATTGTAAAGGGAATTGGGAGTTGGATTTGCCGAAATTAAACAAGGAAAAGTAAAATTCAACAAGCAGAGGAATGGAAGAACACTTGGATCGAATCAGATCTAGAAACAGAATTGTAAATGAGCAGGAAAACAGTAAACAGGGAATGTGAAATGGGAATTCCAGATCTCAGGACCCAAGAGACTAGAAAACCAAGTCTAGATCTCAATGCCTTCCTAGATCCAACAAGAACAATTGCAAAGGAAATTGTAAATTGCAAAGAAAGTAGATGAAGAACAATTAACCGAAACTGAAATTCAATAAAGCAGAAAATTAAACAAGATCCCAAGGTGAGATTGAAACAGAAGTTCTTCAATTCTCCACCCAAGATCCAAAACAAGAAAAGTAAAGAGTGCTGGGCAAGAACAAGGAAGAAGAGAGATCAATTCTCCTCCCAAATTCTCTTGAATTAAGACAACAATGCTAGAATGTAAAAATGAGCTCTCAATCAAACCAGAAAAGAAAGCTCTCTGAAAACTCAAAGGGAAAGCTCCAACGTTGGCCTCCCCTTAGTTATTCATGGCGCCAACGTTAGCCAGAAAGTTAGGGGCTAACGTTGGCGCAAACTTTTGCTAGCCCAGGGAGTTTTTCAAGCGCCAACGTTAGCCAAAAAGTTAGGGGCTAACGTTGGCGCAAACTTTTGGTGCATCCAGGGAGTGTTTTTCATGCCAAAAGTTAGCCAAAAAGTTAGGGGCTAACTTTTGGTCCAGCTTTTGCCCAAAAGTTAGCCAGAAAGTTAGGGGCTAACTTTTGGTCCAGCTTTTGCCCAAAAGTTAGCCAAAAAGTTAGGGGCTAACTTTTGGTCCAGCTTTTGCTTCCTGGTTCATAATTAATCCAAGACTCAAGTCATTCCTCCTAGCCATTCCTTCTTGCATCAACCTTTCTCCAAGCTTTCTTCACCTATCATTAATCAACCAAACACATCAAAGCTATGCTCAAAATCATGAGATATTCATTCCTTCATAATATGTGACAATTATAGCATAAAACCTCATGAAATAGCATGAATTCATACATGGTTGATTAAATCAAAGGAAACATGAAAATCTACCCAATTGGCTTGCTTATGGCTCAAGAAAGTGCATAATTCAATTGAAAACAAAAGAAAAAGGCTAGTGAAACTAGGCTAAGATGACTTGTCATCACAACACCAAACTTAAAGCTTGCTTGTCCCCAAGCAAGAAATGATTTATTGAGAAGAAAGAATGAAATGGAAGAGGATGTTCATGCTAGTAGAGTGTTATTGGTATTTCATGGGGTTTTATGTGGATATGTACACACTCACCTCTTATTGACTCTTAAGCCTAGAAAGCCTCTTTCAAGCTTCAAGTAACATACTGCTATGACCTCTCATTATTCCTTTATCCTTGGCTATTATCTTGTTCATGAGCTTTATTTGAGTGTCATGTGTAGCAAGTTCATTTCCTTTTCTTTATACTTGACACATTATTCATTATAGACACTTGGCTCACATTCCTTCTTAGAACATTGATGCCCAACACCTCTTTGGGCTACTAAATGCCTTGTAGTTAGGTTGCTCTTGATAGTGGACTTTCAGCTGATGATCCCGGGTTAGTTAACCCAAGTCATCAAGTGTTGATGCACTCCAAAGAGCTTAATAATCCAAGCAGATCCTAATACAAAGACACCACAGGCATATATTCTAAGGTTCAAGCTATTGGTGTCCAGCTTTGTTTCTTTTTGTTTTTCATTCGTTCGGCCACTTCTTGGCTATTTCTTTTTCTCCCCCTTTTTTTTCTTTTTGTTTTTCTTTCTAACCAAGGATTTTTATTCGATTGAGATTCATAGACAGTAGCTACTTTCTACTTAAGAGGAGACATCCTAGTGTTCTTATTCATTAAAGGTGAGCTATTATACAATCACACACATACCACCACTTACTTTTATTTTACTTCTATCTAACAGAGAACTATCTCACTTCACATTCAAACATTTCTTTTATTGAATTGAAAATGCAGGGGACAAAGCATGCTTTTTGTTCAGTGAAAGTAAACACACAAGCACACACATAGACTAGCTTACTTATTCTAAGAGAAACAAACAAAATGCAAAGACTATTAATTATGACAACTACTTAAAGATGCAAGGACCACTCAAAACAGACACAATGCATGCTTTCTTAGTGTTGAACAAGGAGCAAGTCCACCTTTTATTTGTCATGCTTTTTCTTTCTTCTTTCATACACCTGGTTGCTGGTGTTCCCTGTGTCCATGTCTGTTGTCTGTTGATCCCGCCAGAACCCAGCTCTATTCATTGCTTCCTCTACTCTATCTTCAAGCTTCATTGCATTGCTTACTTCTATCTCACTTCTCCTTTTGAAGAATTCATCAAAGGTTGGAAAAGCTGGATCCATGTTGTGCAGATGCTCTCCAATATAGTTAAGCTTGATTTGACTATTTATGTTGTAGTCGGCTTGGACTTCATATCTTGCATCTTGGAGTGTTGTGAACTCTTTGAGAGCCCTCAAATTTTCAGCTTGCATTTGTTCCAACTTTCCAAATGATTCATGAGATTGAAAAGCATGTTCTTCTTGCATCACAAGGAATCTTAACTCGAATTCACTTTGTTTGTTCATCATTCTTAGCTCCCGTTCTTCTTGTGCTTGTTGGTTTTTCATGTATAGTGAATGGTATTCCTCTTGCCTTTCTTGAATTCTCATGTACTGTTGTGATAATCTTCCAATTGCTTCCTGCATTTGAATCATGTCCAGATTGTTATGTAGAGGAATGTGCTGCTGTTCCTCCTCCTCTTGTGGCTCTTCTTCCTCTTGTAATTCTTCTCCCTCCATTGGTTCCTCTCTTTCCCTTCTTCCATGTGGTCTTCGGCCTTGATGTGCTTCAGGGGGCATCATCATTCTTTCAATGGTTATAGGCATGCCTTGGCTTAACCACATTGGATTCTCCTCTTCCATTGGAACTTTAGCCTTTGCACACAACCTCCAAATGGTACTCGGATAGTACAACCAAGATCCGGCCGAATTCTTCTCAGCCAGCTTTTGAATGTCCTTTGCCAGAATTTCATGAACTTTTACCTCTCCTCCCACAATTATGCAATGCAACATAATAGCTCTATTCTTGTTAACTTCTGAGGTGTTTACTGTGCCCAGAATTGATCTTTTCAACAACTCATACCATCCCTTTGCTTCCGGGGTAAGGTTAACTCTCTTCAAATACTTGTATTTATTCTTGTCATCTCCTTCCCACTCTGAGTTTTCCATACAAATATCTCTAGCAATCCCATCATAATCCGGATCACCATTTACCCTTTGGTGGTATCCCGGTTCACTAAAGCGAACTGATTTTAGTCCCAAGACTTTTTTGATTGCATCCGAGCTAAAATCTACTTCCACTCCCCGCACATAGCTCTTGTATGTTGGGGCCTCACTCATGTCAAGCCCTGAGACATTGGCATAGAATTCTCTTATGATATTAGCATTGATTCGGGTGATTGGTGATATGAGTTCCTCCCACCTCCTCTTTCGAATTTTGTCCTTCATTTCTTGGCATCCATCATCCGGCAGCCAGAGTGGAATTTCTGGATATATCTTCTTCTGATTCATCCATTCAATTTGCATCTGATGGTACCGAGATTTGAATCTCCATTGGTCATATTCAGGGGTGCTTTCCTCCACCATGGGATCTTTCCCTCTTCTTCGTTTGGTTCTTGAGGAAGAGGCCATGATCACTTGGTTGTTTGAGACTCTTGAGGTTAAAGGGAGTGTGAAGAATGTTAGAGATTTTGATGTGTGTTTGGAGAAGGATGAAATTTGAGGCTGAGCTTGTTATGATGAGAAATGATGAAGGGAAGTTTAAATGGTTGGAGTGCAAAGGTTCGGTCACATGCATGGTTTGGAGGTGGTATGTTATTTAAATGAACAATGAAGGGCTAGGATGCAATTAGATACCATGTGAATCAAAGGTGTGCATGTAAGGGTGAATGAAGACAAAGCTTGCTTCTTCAATTGTCTTTGCCGTGATCATCTCAAGGAGTGGCAGATTCTCTTTTTGAAGCATGTGATGAGATTTCGTCCTCATGCTATGCTTTCCTTTGTCTTGTCTCTTTCATAAAGTGTTCTTTGACCATCTAGTCATCACAACAAGACAACACACATTAGCTATATCAAACCGTGGCAATAGTGCTTCTTTTTATTAACACCATATGAATTATCATTCCTTATATCCATTTGGACCGTAACTTTCCTTGGAGGACACCAAACTTAATGTTTGGACATATAGTTGAAAATATGTGGTTCTCCCTCCAACTAGTGAAATTGAAATCCCAATGTCATTCTTGGTCAAATGTTTATAAGAGATGTTTTTATCATAATTTTCCTTTTTCTCTCTCTTTTTTTTTCATGAACGATCAATTGTGCCCCTAAATCCGTGATCAAAGTTTGGTGAATACCAAACTTGTATCTTGCTTAAGGGGTAGATGCGAGATGCTAGTGGTAAATCACAGTTGATGCCTTCATCATAGAGTATGATTTCTTTTTAATTGAAAAGTCTCAGTAAGAGATAATGTATGATCATTGATGCATGATTTTTTTTTAATTTTCATGAGAAGAGAAACACCAAACTTAGTGTTTGGTCATATGCTAGGCATATAGTATGAAAATGTTTGCAACACTGGTTTGGTGTGCTTCAAGGCACACCAAACTTTAGAAGTCTTAGCATATGAAAAAAAAATTTTTTTTTTGCATTCATTGAGTTAGTCCATGAAAACAAATTTCATGCTCAGATGATCATAGCTTATTGAATTTAAAATGACATAAATCTTAAATCATGGGTTGCCTCCCATGGAGCGCTCTTTTATTGTCACTAGCTTGACATTGGAGCCTTCTTTTATGGTGGTTGAGGGTTGCAGTGCCTCAACTTGTCTCCCCTGACTGTGATCCTCCTCTTTGTTCTCTGGTGTTCAATTTCAGCGTGCTCTAATGAGAGTATGTTGCTGACAGTGTAATAGTCATCAATCTATTGGCTTGCTCCCAGCTGTTGATATGTTAGTTGCACTTTGTCACCTTTGGAAAGCCCCTCTGTTGGAATCTTCCTGTTCTTCCAACCCCTTTTTGTGTTGTTTCTGCATTTCATCCTTTCTTTTGTTGACCTTTCTTTTCTGGCCGTAGGCTTACCTTGGGGATCTTTCATCCTTTCAGTGGCTAATACTCCAATATTCTCTTGGACTTCTTCATCAGTGCACAATCTTTTGCCCTGGGATGTTGTTGTGAATCGCCTTGTTGCTTTCTTCCTTTAACTGTGATTCTTCCTTGTCAAGTTCCATATAGTTTTTCTTCTCATTACCAAACTGTGCTTCTGGTAACACCTTCAGAGTGATACTCTTGTCATGTATTCTGAGAGTTAATTCTCCTTCCTCTATGTCTATGATAGCTCTAGCAGTGGCCAAGAATGGCCTTCTCAGAATAATAGAGTCACCATCATCCCCTTCTGAATCTAGAACCACAAAATCTGCAGGGTATATGAAATTATCCACCTTGACCAGAAGGTTTTCAATCATACCCCTGGGGTATACTGTTGACTTATCTACTAGCTCTAGAGATATCTGTACTGGTTTAACTTCCTCTATATGCAGCTTTTTTACCAAGGAGGATGGTATTAAGTTGATACTTGCTCCTAGATCGCACATTGCTTTAGTGATGGTTAATTCCCCAATGGTGCAAGGTAGCAAAAAGCTCCCTGGATCTTCAAGCTTAGGGGGAAACCCTTTTTGAATGAAAGCCCTGCATTCCTCAGTGAGCAGTATAGTTTTCTTCTCATGCCAACTTCTTTTCTTGTTGATAAGCTCCTTCAAAAACTTGGCATACAGAGGCATTTGCTCAAGTGCTTCAGCCAAGGGAATATTGATTTCCAGCTTTTTGAAAGTTTCAAGGAACTTATGAAATTGTTGGTCCTTGGTTTCTTTGTTGAACCTCTGGGGATATGGCAGTGGAGGTACAAAGGTTTTCTCTGCTTGTTGCTTTTGATTCTTGGTTGGCTCTTCAACTGCTTCATTCCCTTTTTTTGGAATTTTTGATTGTTCCTCCTTTGCTTGAGTTTGCTTTGAAGCTTCCTTGCTTGCCATTACATCATCATCATTGGCTTCCTCTGTGTGTGTTGGCTATTCCTCTTCTATTGGTCTTTTGCTGCTCTCTACTTGCTTCTTAGTAGTGTCATTGTTGCTCATCAATGTTCTCCCACTCCTTAATTGTATTGCCTTGCATTATTCCTTAGGATTTGGAATTGTGTCACTCGGCAGTGAGCTTGAAGGTCTCTCAATAGAAATCTGTTTGGAGATTTGCCCCATCTGTCTCTCTAGGCTCTTCAGGGATGCTTCATGATTCTTGGTTGTCATTTCCTGGTGTTTCAACATTTTGTCTATCACGGCCTCCAAGTTAGTGATTCTTTGGGCTTCAGGTGATACTTGAGGTGGGTTATGAGATGTGGGTGGTGGATGGTAGGTATTTTGGTTGGTGGGTTGGTTATTAGATTGGTACTGGTTGGGGTTGGGGTAGTTGTTTTGAGGTTTTCTGTAGGGGTTTTGGTTAGTCTGCTGCTGGTTGTGGTTTTGGTTGCTTCTTGGGTTGTTTTGGTTTGAGTTTCTCTGCCATGGTTGTTGGTTTTGGGTATGATTATCTCCCCATCTGAGGTTTGGGTGGTTCTTCCAGGATGGATTGTATGTATCACCATACACTTCATTCGGTCCTTGGTTGTGCATATACTGTACTTGCTCTTATTGTTGTTCTTCTTGAGTTTCTTCATTTTGCCCCCATGTGGATGATGGTTGGCTTGTGTTAACTGCTGCAACTTGGAGGCTATCAATCCTCTTGGCCATTTGCTCAAATTGTTGTTGAATTTGCTGCTGCATCATCTTGTTTTGAGCCAAGATTGAGTCCACTCCTTCTAGCTCCATTACTCCTCTTCTTTGTGATGGTTGGCGGTTTCTTTGATGAGCAAAGAAATATTGGTTGTTAGCCACCATATCAATGAGATTTTGAGCTTCCTCTGCAGTTTTCATGAGTTGCAAGGAACCTCCAGCTGAATGATCCAAATCTTCTTGAGATTTCAATGTTAAGCCCTCATAGAAATTCTGCAGCTTATCCCACTCAGTGAACATTTTAGGAGGACATTTCCTAATTAGAGCCTTGTTTCTCTCCCATGCCTCATGGATGGGTTCAGCTTCCATTTGTGTAAATGTTTGTACCTCAGTCTTCAACCTTATGATCCTTTGAGGTGGGTAAAATTTGGCAAGAAACTTGGTTACCAAATCATCCCAATTGTTGATGCTGTCTCTTGGAAAGGATTCCAACCATTGAGTGGCCTTGTCTCTGAGAGAAAATGGGAATAGCAATAGCTTGTAGCTGTCAGGAGGCACACCATTAGTTTTAACAGTGTTACAAATCCTCAAGAAGGTGGATAGGTGTTGGTTCGGATCTTCAAGTGGTCCTCCACCAAAAGAGCAATTGTTTTGAACCAAAGTGATGAGTTGTGGCTTTAGTTCAAAATTGTTTGCATTGACATTTGGAGTTAAAATGCTACTTCCACAATGTCTAGGATTTGCAAAAGTATAGGAAGCTAAAACTCTCCTCTGGGGTGGATTGTTATTGTTGTTGTCTGCTCCACCTGGTGGATTAGTTGAATGTTCCTCCATATCTTGGAATTCTTCTTCTGATTCCTCTTCTCCAACAATATTTTTCCCTCTTTCAGCTCTTCTTAACCTTCTAAGAGTTCTTTCGTCTTGTTCATGAAAAATGGGTGTATTTCTTCTTGTACCTGACATACAAGTAGAACATAAGAAACACACAAACCAGTGACACTTTAATCTACTGCTAGAATGAAGTTTTAGTTAGCTTAAGCAAAAATTCAAACAGTTAGTGGGTTAATTGAAAATTAAAGGAACAGAAAATAAAAATGCTAGATCTAGATCACCACCTCACTTAATCATTGTCAATCTAATCAATCCCCGGCAACGGCGCCAAAAACTTGATGTGTTATTTTCGCGGAGAAACGAATTTCTCCAAAACACCCAAAACTAATCGGCAAGTGCACCGGGTCGCATCAAGTAATAATAACTCACGTGAGTGAGGTCGATCCCACAGGGATTGAAGGATTGAGCAATTTTAGTTTAGTGGTTGATTTAGTCAAGCGAATCAAGATTTGGTTGAGAGATTTGTGATTTGCAGAATTTAAATTGCATAGAAAGTAAAGGGAATGGGTAATTGGCATAAAATTAAAGAGAGCTGAAATTTAAAGGGCTGAATCTTAAAGAACAAGAAATTAAATGGCCGAAACTTAGAACGCAAGAAATGTAAATTGTAGAATATTAAAGTGCAAGAAATATAAATGGCTTGAATTGTAAAGGGAATTGGGAGTTGGATTTGCCGAAATTAAACAAGGAAAAGTAAAATTCAACAAGTAGAGGAATAGAAGAACACTTGGATCGAATCAGATCTAGAAACAGAATTGTAAATGAGCAGGAAAATAGTAAACAGGGAATGGGAAATGGGAATTCCAGATCTCAGGACCCAAGAGACTAGAAAACCAAGTCTAGATCTCAATGCCTTGCTAGATCCAACAAGAACAATTGCAAAGGAAATTGTAAATTGCAAAGAAAGTAGATGAAGAACAATTAACCGAAACTGAAATTCAATAAAGCAGAAAATTAAACAAGATCCCAAGGTGAGATTGAAACAGAAGTTCTTCAATTCTCCACCCAAGATCCAAAACAAGAAAAGTAAAGAGTGCTGGGCAAGAACAAGGAAGAAGAGAGATCAATTCTCCTCCCAAATTCTCTTGAATTAAGACAACAATGCTAGAATGTAAAAATGAGCTCTCAATCAAACCAGAAAAGAAAGCTCTCTGAAAACTCAAAGGGAAAGCTCCAACGTTGGCCTCCCCTTAGTTATTCATGGCGCCAACGTTAGCCAGAAAGTTGGGGGCTAACGTTGGCGCAAACTTTTGCTAGCCCAGGGAGTTTTTCAAGCGCCGACGTTAGCCAAAAAGTTAGGGGCTAACGTTGACGCAAACTTTTGGTGCATCCAGGGAGTGTTTTTCATGCCAAAAGTTAGCCAAAAAGTTAGGGGCTAACTTTTGGTCCAGCTTTTGCCCAAAAGTTAGCCAGAAAGTTAGGGGCTAACTTTTGCTCCAGCTTTTGCCCAAAAGTTAGCCAAAAAGTTAGGGGCTAACTTTTGGTCCAGCTTTTGCTTCCTGGTTCATAATTAATCCAAGACTCAAGTCATTCCTCCTAGCCATTCCTTCTTGCATCAACCTTTCTCCAAGCTTTCTTCACCTATCATTAATCAACCAAACACATCAAAGCTATGCTCAAAATCATGAGATATTCATTCCTTCATAATATGTGACAATTATAGCATAAAACCTCATGAAATAGCATGAATTCATACATGGTTGATTAAATCAAAGGAAACATGAAAATCTACCCAATTGGCTTGCTTATGGCTCAAGAAAGTGCATAATTCAATTGAAAACAAAAGAAAAAGGCTAGTGAAACTAGGCTAAGATGACTTGTCATCAGTTAGCAGCCACATTAGTCTAACTAACGTGACCACTAAGTGGAATGGGAGCTAGCTTGCAACATTAATGAGAAAAGTAATCGCCAATAACGTCCTCGAAGCCATCATAGCCCACATTAAGAGTCACGTTAACTAAGTTAACGTGAACTCTAACGTGGAAGAAGAAAGTGGAGCCAACGTTAGTGACACTCACCTTTGTCACTAACGTTGGACCAAGCTCATATTGGCCACGTTAAGGGCCACGTTAAGTTAGTTAACGTGGACTCTAACGTTAGGAAGCAAAAGAATGGCCAACGTTAGTGACACTTACCTTTGTCACTAACATTGGACTAAGCCGCTTTGAGCCACGTTAACGCCCACGTTAACTTAGTTAACGTGGAAGCTAACGTGGAGAAAGCAAATAATCGCCAACGTTAGTGACACTCACCTTTGTCACTAACGTTGGAATGAGCCACAATGAGCCACTATGAGCCACGTTAACTCCCATGTTAACTTAGTTAACGTGGAAGCTAACGTAGAGGAAAGGATGACGAGCCAATGTTAGTGACACTCACCTTGTCACTAACGTTGGAGATGGCTATCATCACCACGTTAGAAGCCACGTTAACTTAGTTAACGTGGATTCTAACATGGGAAGTAGGGGCATCTTGGAACGTTAGTGACAAAGGTAAGTGTCACTAACATTCTCGAAGGATTGGCAAGCCTACGTTAAGAGCCACGTTAACTAAGTTAACGTGGACTCTAACGTAGGAGAAAGGGAGGATTCTCAACGTTATTGGAAAAGGTGATTCCCAATAACGTGTGCGAAGGACCAAGAGGCAACGTTAGTGGTCACGTTGGTGCCACTAACGTTGAAGTTAACGTGGATCATCCCTGGGGTAGGAACGTTAGTGAAAAAGGTGATTGTCACTAACGTTCTAGAACCCACACTCTCACTTAACGTTAACGCCACTAACGTCCTGAGCTAAATACCCTACCTACTTCACACTTTCTCTCTGCAAGTAAAGCTAAGCCCACTGAAGAGGATAACTGCTTCAAACTCATGATCCAAAGGCCCATATCTAAGACTTGAAGAACCAACTAGAAGATCAGAAGAGTAGTATATATAGGGGTAGTTTTGAATTAGAGAAGGAGCTTTTGGGGAGTTGGAAATTTGAGAACTACTCTCTGTATAATTTACTCTGCACTTCTAGTTTATTTTTGAGAATGGATCTTCCATCTTTGTTTTCCATTTCCAGAGCTATGAACAACTAAACCCCCTTCATTTGGTTAGGGAGCTCTGTTGTAATTTGATGGATCAATATTAGTTTTCATTATTCTTCTTCTATCTTTTCTCTTGATTTTACTAGAAAGCTTTCAGTCTTCATTCAATTGGGTAGTTATCTTGGAAAAGAAGCTATTCATACTTGGATCTCTTCTGAACCTTGGAAGAGGAATGAATAGATCCTGCCAGAAATGCTTTCTCATGTTGGACCAAATTGGGGTTGGAAGGATATGGTGACTATAATTCTACCAACACTTGATTTGGGAATGCATGTGGTATAATCAGTGACCATACTTCATCTCTTCTCATGAGCAATTGACCAAGGAATTGGCTATTGATCAAGATTTGAGAGATGGAATTACAAGGAATTGTAATTCGATCACTTAAGATTGCCAAGGAGATCAATGAACGCATTGATTGAGGAAGAGATGAAAATGAACTTGATCCGGAGAATACAACATCTCCTAAACCCAATGAATTCCCCATTCTGATCTCATCCATTCTTTTTAATTTCTGCAATTTAGTTTTATGAGCATCTTCCCCATTCCCATTTACAATCCTGCAATTTACTTTCCGCCATTTATTTTCAGCTCTTTACTTCCAGCATTTACATTTTCTGCTATTTACTTTCCTGCCATTTAATTTCTTGCAATTCTCAGACCAAATTCTGCTTAGCTCAACTAGAACATTCTTCCAATTAAAGTTGCTTGACCAATCAATCCCTGTGGGATTCGACCTCACTCTATTGTGAGTTTTTACTTGACGACAATTCGGTATACTTGCCGAAGGAAAATTGTTGAGAGACAAGTTTCCGTGCATCATCATCTATCACTGCCGAGTTAGCCTTGTTGGTTTGGTGTGTCCTCACAGAGAGACCGGTGCATATCCCCCGTCTCATTTGCCAAGCAATGGGCCGCATCTATGCTAAGGGGAACCTACCCTTTCCTGCTCTAGTGACCGACTTAGTTGCCGCAGCCGGTGTTCCTCAAGAAACCAAGGATCGAAGGGCCATGATCCCGATGGATGGCGATATTGTTCCAAACGGGAGATATCTTTACCCTCCGGCGGACACCGAAGAGCCGAACTTAGCCGTCCCTATGAGCATCCCCTCCAACTCATCTGCACCACCAAAGTCATTCATGCAACGTATAGAGGAGCTCCACAAGAAGCTTGACCGTTATGAGCGGTGTAGCCAACGCTGATACGCTTTTGTCAAGAAGCTTCTAAGTTGCCTAGCACCACCTATGGAAGAACCGGAAATTTCCACGTCCACCGACACCGATAATGAGGAAAGCGATAATGAAGAAAAGGATGGACACTCGGAAACCGATCAACCACTGCGTCTCACTCAAGGCACGGAGGACCGTGCCAACTTCTAAGTGTGGGGAGGTCGGTCGGCCGACCGGTCTTCATAGGTAACACCCGAATAAATTTTAAATCATTTTTTGTTACTTAGGGTAGATTGCATAATTAGGTTTCTCACCCTTTTAACCCCTATGCATATTAGTATCTCTTAATAAATCCACATGGTTAGAGTAATGACTTCTCTCCTAGTAAACTAGAATTTTAGGGCAACTCTACCGATTCTTGAAAATTTTTTATGCTAAGCTTGTTCGAAGAATGTAATTTGGAACATGGATTTTGAGTCAAGAACACAAGCAAGTGAGTTTTGAGCCTAATTATGTGGTTACATCTTATAACCACTTACTTTCCTTCTTGTGTGCATTGTTCTCTCTCTATGATTATGATCTTTAATTTGTTTGACTCTATATGTCCATTGTTATATATATGGATGCATGTGCATGATTGAGGCCATCAATTCACTTAGCTACTTACCCAAATGAACTTACCTTATAACAACTTTTGCAACCAACTTTGAGCCTATGCTTAACCTGCTTATTCTTAATTCTAGCACATCATAAGCCAAAGGCGAAAAACCATGAATGTCCCTATTTGAATCCTTTAATAGCTTAGGCTAGTGCGTGTGTGCCATTCAAGTGTGGGAAAGTGGGGGGGGGGGAGCATTGGTTGAGATAAAAGCATGTTGTTTTTGTTGAAAATATTGGGAAGTGGATACATACTCATGTGTTAATTAAATGTATAGACCTTATGCATTGACATTCTTGTATAAAGTTGAAAGAAAAAAAAGAAAGAAAAAAATATATACATATACACACATATGTGTATAGAAAAAAAGAGAAAGAGAAAAGACAAGAAAAGAAAAGAAAGAAATATATATAGAAAAAAAATAAAGAAAAAAAAGAGAGAAAAGAGAGAAGCGAGAAAAGGGGACAAAATACCCCAAAGTAAGGCTTAGAGACAAATCAATACATATGTGTAATGATCAAAAGTAAATGCATGAGTATGTGAAAAAGTGAGGAATGGGTAGTTAGGTTAGTACATAATTGCATAGGGTGTTACATAGGTTAGGTGGGAAGCTCAAGTTAATCAAAGGATTCAATTCTTAGCCCACTTAGCCAAATATATAACCATACCTTGACCCTAACCCCATTACAACCTAAGGAAAGACCTCATGATATATGTATGCATGCATAGAACAACTGTTGATTGTTAAAGGAAGAACAAATTTTGGAGAAGCATGAAGTAGGGGAGGATTGAGTGATCAACCCTATACACCGAGCGAATAGAGTGCAAATACTTCCGGTGAGAGGTTCGAAGCTCAATTCCTTGTTCCCAGCTCTCGCGAGCGTTCTTTATGCAAGTTATGCATATTTCACTTTGACAACTAGAATTGGTAGAGTTCATACATTGCCCATCATCTTGCCCTATGTGCGTATATATATGTATTCTAGGAAGATTGAATTGCTCTTGACCAAGTAGATAGTAGCATACACCCTAGTTGCATTCATGTAGGTAGAATTGCATCCCATGAATTCTACTCCCTTGTGATCTTTTGATCTTTTGCCTTCCTTTAGTATGAGGACATGCTAGACTTTAAGTGTGGGGAGGTTGATAAACCCCGTTTTTAGGATTTATCATGCATAGATTTAAGAGTTTTATCAATAATCTTCCACACTTATTCATATAAAACTACGTGATTTTGTGTTCCTTTCCCCATTTTTCCTCATAGATAAAAATATGCTTCATTTGCATCAAAATTGATATATTGTAATCCTCCTCTATTACCATTTGATGCCTTGATCCGATTGTTAAGTGGTTTCAGAAGTTATAGAGCAAAAATGGCTAAGAGGAATGAAAGAAGCATGCATGAATGGAAGGAGCATGGAATAAATTAAAGATTTGAAGTTTGCATATGCACGCGCACGCGCACCGTGCGTGTACGAGTGGATGCATACACCCAGAGCCAGCGCAGTGGAGCCGAGCGAGGAGTCGGCGTGCCTATATGGCTGGGCCATATTTTCCATGACGCTCACGCGCACCATACGCCTGCGCGCAGATTGCAAAAAGACCCTAGGGATGCGTACGTGTGCCGTGCGCGTACGCGTCGATGGACGAACGTGATTTTTTAATCAAAATACATGACCAGCGATTTTAAGGTGTCCCAGGCCCTGTTTTGGAGTAGAATTTTGGAGGGAAAAGCTTAAGAAGACCAAGGGTTAGGTGTGTTAGGATAATTAGTCATAATTCTAGATATTTTAGGGAGTTAGTTACATTTGGTTTTTAGAGAGAGAAACTCCAACTTCTCTCTAGGTTTTCACTTCCTCCATTGCAATTCTCCTTGGATTTCTTGGTGAGATCCATTGCTAATTCACTTTTACTTTGATATAAGTTGTAGATCTACTCTTCTTCTACTCTCAATTGGTGCTCTTTTGATTCAATCTCTTAGATCTAGATTTGTTTGATTTTGTTACGTTGGATTTGGATTAACAAATTATGTCATTTCATTCAATTGCTTGATTGTTGATGATTGTGTGGTTTAGATAGCTTTAATTCAATTTTCTTCTCTCAATTACATTATGTCTTATATGATTGCCTACCAATTGTTTGTAATAATGACGACTGGTGCGCTGAAATGGTGACGTTTCCATTCCTTGGTAACAACGCTAAAAACTCAATACGCACGTTCATAATCTTAGTTCTTTGTCACAACTTCGCACAACTAACCAGCAAGTGCACTGGGTCATCCAAGTAATAAACCTTATGTGAGTAAGGGTCGATCCCACGGAGATTGTCGGCTTGAAGCAAGCTATGGTCACCTTGTAAATCTCAGTCAGGAGGATTCAATTGATTATGGAGATTTAATAATTAAAAGATAAATAAAACGTAAATTAAAGACAGAGATACTTATGTAATTCATTGGTGAGAATTTCAGATAAGCGTATGAAGATGCTTGTTCCTCCTGAACCTCTGCTTTCCTATTGTCTTCATCCAATCATTCATACTCCTTTCTATGACAAGCTGTATGTTAGGCATCACCGTTGTCAATGGCTACATCCTGTCCTCTCAGTGAAAATGGTCCAATGTGCTATCGCTAAGAATATTCTGTTCCCTTCTCCTTCATATGAGCAGGAGCAAGGACAAGAATATTCTTGTTGAAGCAGATCCAAAACCTGAAAGGACTCTGAAGAGAAAACTAAGAGAAGCTAAATTACAACAATCCAGCAAGCACCTTTCAGAAACTTTCGAATAGGAAGAGGAGATGGCAGCCGAAAATAATAATAATGCAAGGAGGATGCTTGGTGACTTTACTGCACCTAATTCCAATTTACATGGAAGAAGCATCTCCATTCCTGCCATTGGAGCAAACAATTTTGAGCTGAAACCTCAATTAGTTTCTCTGATGCAGCAGAACTGCAAGTTTCATGGACTTCCATCTGAAGATCCTTTTCAGTTCTTAACTGAATTCTTGCAGACCTGTGATACTGTTATGACTAATGGAGTAGATCCTGAAGTCTACAGGCTCATGCTTTTCCCTTTTGCTGTGAGAGACAGAGCTAGAATATGGTTGGACTCTCAACCCAAAGATAGCCTGAACTTTTGGGATAAGCTGGTCAAGGCTTTCTTAGCCAAGTTCTTTCCTCCTCAAAAGCTGAGTAAGCTTAGAGTGGATGTTCAGACCTTCAAATAGAAAGAAGGTGAATCCCTCTATGAAGCTTGGGAGAGATACAAAGAACTGACCAAAAAGTGTCCTTCTGACATGCTTTCAGAATGGACCATCCTGGACATATTCTATGATGGTCTGTCTGAATTAGCTAAAATATCATTGGATACCTCTGCAGGTGGATCCATTCACTTAAAGAAAACGCCTGTAGAAGCTCAAGAACTCATTGACATGGTTGCTAATAACCAGTTCATGTACACTTCTGAGAGGAATCCTGTAAGTAATGGGACGCCTATGAAGAAGGGAGTTCTTGAAATAGATACTCTGAATGCCATATTGGCTCAGAATAAAATATTGACTCAGCAAGTCAATATGATTTCTCAGAGTCTGAATGGAATGCAAGCTGCATCCAACAGTACTCAAGAGGCATCTTCTGAAGAAGAAGCTTATGATCCTAAAAACCCTGCAATAGCAGAGGTGAATTACATGGGTGAACCTTATGGAAACACCTATAACCCCGCATGGAGAAATCACCCAAATCTCTCATGGAAGGATCAAGAAAATCCTCAACAAGGCTTTAATAATGGTGGAAGAAATAGGTTTAACAATAGTAAACCTTTTCCATCATCCACTCAGCAACAGACAGAGAACTCTGAACAAAATACCTCTAATTTAGCAAACTTAGTCTCTGATCTATCTAAGGCCACTGTAAGTTTCATGAATGAAACAAGGTCCTCCATTAGAAATTTGGAGGCACAAGTGGGCCACCTGAGTAAAAGGATCACTGAAATCCCTCCTAGTACTCTCCCAAGCAATACAGAAGAAAATCCAAAAGGAGAGTGCAAGGCCATTGACATAGTCAACACGGCCGAACCTGGAGAGGAAGGGGAGGACGTAAATCCCAGTAAGGAAGACATCCTGGGACGTCCAGTGATCAATAAGGAGTTTCCCTTTGAGGAACCAAAGGAATCTGAGACTCATCTAGAGACCATAGAGATTCCATTGAACCTCCTTATGCCCTTCATGAGCTCTGACGAGTATTCATCTTCTGAAGAGAATGAGGATGTTACTGAAGAGCAAGTTACCAAGTACCTTGGTGCAATCATGAAGCTGAATGCCAAATTATTTGGTATTGAGACTTGGAAAGATGAACCTCCCTTGTTCACCAATGAACTAAGTGATCTGGATCAACTGACATTGCCTCAGAAGAAACAGGATCCTGGAAAGTTCGTAATACCTTGTACCATAGGCATCATGATCTTTGAAAAGGCTCTGTGTGACCTTGGTTCAGGGATAAACCTCATGCCCCTCTCTGTAATAGAGAAACTGGGAATCTTTGGAGTGCAAGCTGCTAAAATCTCATTAGAGATGGCAGACAATTCAAGAAAACAGGCTTATGGACAAGTAGAGGACGTGTTAGTAAAGGTTGAAGGCCTTTACATCCCTGCTGATTTCATAATCCTTGATACTGGGAAGGATGAGGATGAATCCATCATCCTTGGAAGACCTTTCCTAGCCATAGCAAGAGCTGTAATTGATGTTGACAAAGGTGAATTAGTCCTTCAATTGAATGAGGACTCCCTTGTGTTTACAACTCAAGTTTACCCTTCTGTAAACATGGAAAAGAGGCACAGTAAGCTTCTCTCAAAATAGAGTCAACCAGAGCCCCCACAGTCAAACTCTAAGTTTGGTGTTGGGAGGCTACAACCAAACTCTAAGTTTGGTGTTGAACTCCCATATCCAAACTCTAAGTTTGGTGTTGGGAAGTCTCAACAATGCTCTGAACATCGGTGAGGCTCCATGAGAGCCCACTGTCAAGCTATTGACATTAAAGAAGCGCTTGTGGGGAGGCAACCCAATTTTTATTTATCAAATTTTATTTTTCTTGTTCTTTCATGTTTTATTAGGTTCATGATCATGTGGAGTCACAAAATAAATATAAAAAATTGAAAACAGAATTAAAAATAGCAGAAGAAAAATCACACCCTGGTTGGCGTTCAACGCCAGAACAGAGCATGGTCCTAGCACTGAACGCCCAAAATGGGCAGCATCTGGGCGTTTGAACGCCAGAATTGCACCCTGGAGAAGAGCTGGCACTGAACGCCTAAAACAAGCATGGTTCTGGCGTTCAACACCAGAAATGGGCAACAAATGGGCGTTCAATGCCCAGAACAAGCACCAATCTGGCGCTGAACGCCCAGAGTTGTGTGCAAGGGCATTTTGCATGCCTAATCTGGTGCAAGGTTGTAAATCCTTGAACACCTTAGGATCTGTGGACCCCATAGGATCACCTCAGGATCTGTGGACCCCGCAGGATCCCCACCTACCTCCACTCACTTCTTCTCACCCCTCTTTCACACAATCCCATAAACACTCTTCCCCAAAATTCTTCACCAATCACCTCAATCTCTCTTCCCTATAACCACTTCACCACTCACATCCATCCACTCTTCCCCATAAACCCCACCTACTGGTATGCGAAATTGTTACTCAGGTTGTGAATTGTTGTTCGAAATTGATTCCCTGGCAATGGCACCAAAAATGGATGCACAGAACCAAGGTCTAAACATATCTTCACAACTTCGCATAACTAACCAGCAAGTGCACTGGGTCGTCCAAGTAATAAACCTTACGTGAGTAAGAGTCGATCCCAAGGAGATTGTTGGTATGAAGCAAGCTATGGTCACCTTGTAAATCTCAGTCAGGCAGATATAAAATAGTAATGGGGTTTTCGAAAATAAGTAATAAAAGAAGGATAGAAATACTTATGTAAATCATTGGTGAGAGTTTCAGATAAGCGCATAGAGATGCTTTCGTTCCTCTGAACCTCTGCTTTCCTACTGTCTTCATCCAATCAGTCTTACTCCTCTCTATGGCTGGCTTTATGTAAGGATGTCACCGGTGCCAATGGCTACTTTCAATCCTCTCGGGAAAATGGTCCAAATGCTCTGTCACAGCACGGCTAATCGTCTGGAGGCATCACCCTTGTCGTTGGTTGCATCCTATTCCTCTCTGTGAAAATGGTCTGATGCGCTGTCACTGCATGGCTAATCATCTTGGAGGTTCTCGATCATACTGGAATAGGATTTACTATCCTTTTGCGTCTGAGGAACAGTAGTACTTTGCATTAATCTTTGAGGAACAGCAGAGCTCCACACCTTAATCTATGGAGTGTAGAAACTCTACCGTTTGAAAATACATAAGTGAAAGGTCCAGGCATGGCCGAATGGCTAGCCCCTCTAATCTAAGAACCAGGCGTCCAAAGATGATCCAAAGATATCTAATACAATAGTAAAAGGTCCTATTTATAATAAACTAGCTACTAGGGTTTACAGAAGTAAGTAATTGATGCATAAATCTACTTCCGGGACCCACTTGGTGTGTGCTTGGGCTGAGCTTGAATGTTACACGTGCAGAGGCTCTTTTTGGAGTTGAACGCCAGGTTGTAACGTATTTCTGGCGTTCAACTCTAGTTTGTGACTTGTTTCTGGCGTTTAATTCCAGACAGCAGCGTAGAACTGGCGTTGAACGCCCTTTTACGTCGTCTAAACTCGGCCAAAGTATAAACTATTATACATTGCTGGAAAGCCCTGGATGTCTACTTTCCAACGAAATTGGAAGCACGCCATTTTGAGTTCTGTAGCTCCAGAAAATCCACTTTGAGTGCAGAGAGGTCAGAATCCAACAGCATCAGCAGTCTTTCTTCAACCTCTGAATCTGATTTTTGCTCAAGTCCCTCAATTTCAGCCAGAAAATACCTGAAATCACAGAAAAATACACAAACTCATAGTAAAGTCCAGAAATGTGAATTTAACATAAAAACTAATGAAAACATCCCTAAAAGTAACTAGATCCTACTAAAAACATACTAAAAACAATGCCAAAAAGCGTATAAATTATCCGCTCATCACAACACCAAACTTAAATTGTTGCTTGTCCCCAAGCAACTAAAAATCAAATAGGATAAAAAGAAGAGAATATACTATAAATTTCAAACTATCAATGAAACATAGCTTCAATCATATGAGTGGGACTTATAGCTTTTTGCCTCTTGAATAGTTTTGGCATCTCACTTTATCCATTGAAGTTCAGAATGATTAGCATCTATAGGAACTCAGAGTTCAGATAGTGTTATTGATTCTCCTAGTTCAGTATGATGATTCTTGAACACAGCTATTTTATGAGTCTTGGCTGTGGCCCTAAGCACTTTGTTTTCCAGTATTACCACCGGATACATAAATGCCACAGACACATAATTGGGTGAACCTTTTCCGATTGTGACTCAGCTTTGCTAAAGTCCCCAATTAGAGGTGTCCAGGGTTCTTAAGCACACTCTTCTTTTGCTTTGGACCTTGACTTTAACCGCTCAGTCTCAAGTTTTTACTTGACACCTTCACGCCACAAACACATGGTTAGGGACAGCTTGGTTTAGCCGCTTAGACCAGGATTTTATTCATTTAGGCCCTCCTATCCACTGATGCTCAAAGCCTTGGGATCCTTTTTATTGCCCTTGCCTTTTGGTTTTAAGGGTTATTGGCTCTTTGCTCTTGCCTCTTGGTTTTAAGAGCTTTTGGCTTTTTCTGCTTGCTTTTTCTTTATTTTTTTCTAATTTTTTTTTCGCCTATATTTTTTTTTCTGCAAGCCTTGTTCTTTGCTGCTTTTTCTTGCTTCAAGAATCATTTTTATGATTTTTCAGATTATCAAATAACATGTCTCCTAGTCATCATTCTTTCAAGAGCCAACATATTTAACATTCTTAAACAACAACTTCAAAAGACATATACACTGTTCAAGCATACATTCAGAAAATAAGAAGCATTGTCACCATATCAATATAATTAAACTAAGTTCAAGGATAAATTCGAAACTCATGTACTTCTTGTTCTTTTAAATTAAAACATTTTTCATTTAAGAGAGGTGATGGATTCATAGGACATTCATAACTTTAAGACATAGTTACTAACTACTAATGATTATGTAATGAAGACACAAACATAGATAAGCACTTAACATAGAAAACGAAAAACAGAAGAATTAAGAACAAGGAATGAATCCACCTTAGTGATGGTGGCGTTTCCTTCTTGAGGAACCAATGATGTCCTTGAGCTCTTCTATGTCTCTTCCTTGTCTTTGTTGCTCCTCCCTCATTGCTCTTTGATCTTCTCTAATTTCATGAAGGATGATGGAGTGCTCTTGATGTTCCACCCTTAATTGTCCCATGTTAGAGCTTAGTTCTCCTAGGGAGGTGTTGATTTGCTCCCAATAGTTTTGTGGAGGAAAATGCATTTGAGGCATCTCCGGGATCTCATGGTGATGAGCTTCATGCGCCTCTTGAGCTCCATGAATGGCCTCTCTTGCTTGCTCCATATTTTTCTTAGTGATGGGCTTGTTGGTGCACGAATTGTGAATCACACTTTCCACAACTCGTACCACTAACCAGCAAGTGCACTGGGTCATCCAAGTAATACCTTACGTGAGTAAGGGTCGAATCCCATGGAGATTGTTGGTTTGAAGCAATCTATGGTTATCTTGCAATTCTTAGTCAGGAAGTCAATTGTATTTATCAGTTGAATTGCGAATAAACAAGAGAGCATGGGTTAAAGGTTACTTGTTATGCAGTAATGGAGAATATGTTGGAGTTTTGGAGATGCTTTGTCTTCTGAATCTCTGCTTTCCTTCGTCCTCTGATTCATGCACGCACGTCCTTCTATGGCAAGCTATGTGTTGGGGCATCACCGTTGTCAATGGTTACATCCCCTCCTCTTGTGAAAATGATCCAAATGCTCTATCACAGCACGGCTAATCATCTGAGGTTCCCGATCGTGCTGGAATAGGATTCACTCTCCTTTTGCGTCTGTCACTATGCCCAGCACTCGCGAGTTTGAAGCTCGTCACAGTCATTCAATCCCTGAATCCTACTCGGAATACCACAGACAAGGTTTAGACTTTCCGGATTCTCATGAATGCCGCCATCAATCTAGCTTATACCACGGAGATTCTGATTAAGGAATCTAAGAGATATTCATTCAATCTGATGTAGAACGGAGGTGATTGTCAGACACATGTTCATGGATTGAGGAAGGTGATGAGTGTCACTGATCATCACCTTCTCCATAGTTAGGCGCGAATGGATATCTTAGATAGGAACACGCATGTTTGAATGAAGAACAGAAATACTTGCATTAATTCATCGAGACACAGTAGAGCTCCTCACCCCCAACAATGGAGTTTAGAGACTCATGCCGTCAAAGAGTACAAAGTTTAGATCTAAAATGTCATGAGATGCAAAATAAGTTTCTAAAAGTTGTTTAAATACTAAACTAGTAGCCTAGGTTTACAAAAAGTGAGTAGACTATGGCAGATGGTGCAGAGATCCACTTCTGGGGCCCACTTGGTGTGTGCTGGGACTGAGACTTAAACAATTCACGTGCATAAGGCTGTTTTGGTGTTCAACGCCAGGTTTGGATCCATTTCTGGCGTTGAACTCCAACTTTTAATCCTTTTCTGGCGCTGGACGCCAGAATTGGGTAGAGAGCTGGCGTTGAACGCCAGTTTACGTCATCTATCCTTGAGCAAAGTATGTACTATTATATATTGCTGAAAAGCTCTGGATGTCTACTTTCCAACGCAATTGGAAGCGCGCCATTTCGAGTTCTGTAGCTCCAGAAAATTCACTTTGAATGCAGAGAGGTCAGAATCCAACAGCATCAGCAGTCCTTTTTCAGCCTGAATCAGATTTTTGCTCAGCTCCCTCAATTTCAGCCAGAAAAATACCTGAAATTACAGAAAAACACACAACTTATAGTAAAGTCCAGAAATATGAATTTTTCCTAAAAACTAATGGAAACAAACTAAAAACTCACTAAAACATACTAAAAACTATATGAAATTAACCCCAAAAAGCGTATAAAATTTCCGCTCATCACAACACCAAACTTAAACTGTTGCTTGTCCTCAAGCAACTAGACAAATAAAATAGAAGACTAATAGGTTGAGAAGCAATAATATCTCAAAGTTTTTGAGTGAAGCTCAGATTCTAATTAGATGAGCGGGACTAGTAGCTTTTTGCTTCCGAACAGTTTTGGCATCTCACTTTATCCATTGAAGCTCAGAGTGATTGGCATCTATAGGAACTTAGAATTCAGATAGTGCTATTGATTCTCCTATTTCAGTATGATGATTCTTGAACACAGCTATTTCATGAGTCTTGGCCGTGGCCCTAAGCACTTTATTTTCCAGTATTACCACCGGATACATAAATGCCACAGACACATAATTGGGTGAACCTTTAAGATTGTGACTCAGCTTTGCTAAAGTCCCCAATTAGAGGTGTCCAGAGTTCTTAAGCACACTCTTCTTTCTGCTTTGGACCTTGACTTTAACCGCTCAGTCTCAAGTTTTCACTTGACACCTTCACGCCACAAGCACATGGTTAGGGACAGCTTGGTTTAGCCGCTTAGGCCAGGATTTTATTCCCTTAGGCCCTCCTATCCACTGATGCTGAAAACCTTGGGATCCTTTTTTATTACCCTTGCCTTTTGGTTTTAAGGGCTATTGGCTTTTTTTTTTTTGCTGCTTTTTCTTGCTTCAAGAATCATTTTTATGATTTTTCAGATTATCAATAACATGTCTCATGTTCATCATTCTTTCAAGAGCCAACATATTTAACAGTCTTAAACAACAAATTCAAAAGACATATGCACTATTCAAGCATTCATTCAGAAGACAGAAAGTATTGCCACCACATGTAGCTAATTAGAATTTCTCTTATTAAAACTCAAAATTTTATTGCCCCTTATTCAAAAGATTTACTATTTTATTCATGTTTGCTGATGATGAGAAAAATAGACTATGGCTTAATTGGAGATAAAATCAAAATAGATACTAATTACTACTATATGACTCCTAAGGTGAACTTCTCTAATGACACTATCACAGAGTTAAAGCAGAAATTGGAATTTAACAACCTTTGTTCTGGGAAATGGGTGTTCCTCTGATCCGTGGGGTGCTTGATTCTTCAAGAGATAACTTCTGGCGCTTCAATTCCCTTAAGTCACGCCCTTGCTCCTCTTGTTCTTTAAACATATAGGTCAGCATTTGACTGTGTTCCTTCTGTTCTTTTATTATTTGCTCCATAGCTTCCCGTATCTTGGTGATAGACGTCTCAAGATACTCCCAGTATTCAGATTGAGGGATTTCTGGGAGAAATTCCTGTGTTTTCTTCTTGGTGAGATCATCCTGTGCTTGTTGTTTTTCCATTGATGCTTTGGTGATTGGTTTCTCAACTGAGATATACTCAGTTATCCCCATCCTTACCTCGGCGTCCTTGCAGAGCAGAGAAATCACGCTTGGATAAGCCAACCTGGCCTCTTTAGAATTTTTGTTAGCAATTTTGTAGAATTCAGCTGAGATCAGCTGATGAACTTCCACTTCTTTTTCCATCATGATGCAATGGATCATCACTGCTCTTTTAACTGTGACTTCGGAATAGTTGCTAGTAGGCAACAGAGAATGCCCAATGAAGTCCAGCCATCCACTGGCGACTGGTTTGAGATCCTCTCTCTTGAGTTGATTTGGGAAACCCTTTGTGTTGGTGGTCCACCTGGCTCCAGGGATACATATGTCCTCTAGAATCTTATCCAGGCCCTTGTCTGTTCTCATCATTCTCCTGTTGAAGGAGTCTGGATCATCTTTCAGCTGAGGTAGCTTTAAGATCTCTCTGATCTTGTCAGGGATGGTATGAACAATCTTTCCTCTGACCATGGTCCGATATTCATAGAAAGCAGTTCCAGATAGTTTTTGCTTGTTAGTCTGCCACATATTAGCATAGAACTCTTGGACCATATTCCTTTCCACTTTCGTTTCAGGATTAGCTAGGACTTCCCAGTTCCTGATTCGAATTTGCTCCTGGATCTCCGGATATTCATCTTCTTTCAGATCGAATCTAACTTCCGGGATCACTGATCTCAGACCCATTATTTTGTTATAATGGTCTGAATGTTCTTTAGATAAGAACTTCCCTTGATTCCAAAGTGGTTTTGGAACGCTCTCTTTCTTGCCTCTTGGAGTGGGTTTTTTTCCTTTAGGAGCCATGATCTTAGTGATCGCGGATAAACACACCAAACTTAGAGGTTTGCTTGTCTTCAAGCAAAAGAAAAGAAAGGAGAGGGATAGAAGGAGAGCTAGGTGCAATTGTTGATGGAGGAGGATGGAGGGGGTGGGTTCGAAAATTTTGAAAAGATATGATAAAAAGATTGATTTGGAAAAGATAAGATAGAAGATATGATAAGAGAGGATATAGTTTAAAATTGAAAAGATGTGAAAAATTTTTGAAAAAGATAAATCTAGATTTTGAAAACGATAATGTGGAGATTTGAAAAAGATATTAGTTGAAAAAAATTAGGTTTGTTTAGAAAATAGGATTTGAAAAGAGTTGGATTGAATTTGCAAAGAGGCTTGGTGCTTATGGATTAAGATACATTTGATATTTTTAAAGAGGGATTTTCGAAATTAAGGTTCTTAACATGTTTATGCAAGAAATCATGAATTAAAAACATGAAATTTTAAAATTAGAATGAAAAAATATGAAGAATGATTTTTTACCTCCTCCCCACTATCCTGGCGTTTGAACGCCCAAACACTGCCTGTTTTGGGCGTTCAACGCCCAAATGCTGCTCTCCTGGGCGTTCAACACCCAGTTGTTGCCCTTTTCTGGCGTTGAACGCCAGATTGCTATCCTTACTGGTGTTCAGCGCCCACTGGCTGCCCCTTTTGGGCGTTGAACGCCCAAAATGGGCTCTTACTGGCGTTTTCTTGCCAGTGAGCTCTTTTTCTCTGTTTTGTATGCAGATTCCTTCTGTAACCCTGTGAACTTATGCAATTGATTCTTTACCTTGTTATCAATGAACTCTATATAAACAAATAAAAATAAAAATAGAAATGGGGCAAAATGCTTAGAGGATTGATGCCCCATGGCTGGGTTGCCTCCCAGCAAGCGCTTCTTTATTGTCTTTAGCTGGACCTTGCTGAGCTTTTAGTTTAGCTTCAGCCTTGAGCACTCTTGCTCAATGTTGCCTTCAAGATAATGCTTGATTCTCTGTCCATTGACAATGAACCTCTTATCAGAATCAATATCTTGAAGCTCCACATAACCATATGGTGATACACTTGTAATCACGTATGGTCCCCTCCACCGGGATTTCAACTTCCCGGGGAATAGCCTGAGTCTACAGTTGAACAGCAGAACCTTCTGTCCTGGCTCAAAGATTCTAGATGACAGCTTTCTGTCATGCCACTTTTTTTATTTCTCTTTATAAAGCTTGGCATTTTCGAAAGCTGTGAATCTGAATTCCTCTAGCTCATTTAGCTGGAACTATCTTTTTTCTCCTGCTAATTTGGCATCAAAGTTTAGGAATATGGTTGCCCAGTAGGCTTTATGTTCCAGTTCCACGGGCAGGTGACATGCCTTACCATACACAAGTTGGTATGGAGAGGTCCCTATAGGGGTCTTGAATGCTGTTCTGTAAGCCCACAGAGCATCATCCAAGCTCCGTGCCCAATCCTTTCTACGGGTACTTACTGTCCGTTCTAGGATTCTCTTTAATTCTCTGTTAGAGACTTCAGCTTGCCCATTAGTTTGTGGATGATATGGAGTAGCTACCTTATGGCGAATTCTATACCGAACCATGGCAGAGTAGAGCTGTTTATTGCAGAAGTGAGTGCCCCCATCACTGATTAGTACTCTAGGGACACCAAACCTGCTAAAGATATGTTTCTGGAGGAACTTCAACACTGTTTTAGTATCATTGGTGGGTGTGGCAATGGCCTCAACCCATTTTGATACATAGTCAACTGCCACCAGAATATAAGTGTTTGAGTATGATGGTGGGAAAGGTCCCATGAAGTCAATTCCCCATACATCAAACAACTCAATTTCCAGGATTCCTTGTTGAGGCATGGCGTAACCATGAGGCAGATTACCAGCTCTCTGGCAACTGTCACAGTTACGTACAAACTCTCGGGAATCTTTATAGAGTGTGGGCCAATAGAAGCCACATTGGAGGACCTTGGTGGCTGTTCGCTCTCCTCCGAAATGGCCTCCATATTGAGATCCATGGCAATGCCATAGGATCCTCTGTGCTTCTTCTCTAGGCACACACCTACGGATTATTCCGTCTGCACATCTCTTAAAGAGATAGGGTTCATCCCACAAGTAGTACTTTGCATCAGTAATTAATTTCTTCTTTTGTATCCTGTTGTATTCCTTGGGTATGAACCTTGCAGCTTTATAGTTTGCAATATCGGCAAACCATGGTGTTTCCTGAATGGCAAATAAATGCTCATCCAGAAAGGTCTCAGAGATCTCAAGAGAGGGAGGGGCGTCCCTTCTACTGGCTCTATCTGGGATAGATGATCAGCCACTTGGTTCTATGTCCCTTTTCTGTCTCTTATTTCTATATCAAACTCTTGCAGAAGCAACACCATCTGATGAGCCTGGGTTTTGAATCCTGCTTTGTGAGTAGATATTTAAGAGCAGCATAATCAGTATACACAATCACTTTTGATCCTACTAAGTATGATCTGAACTTGTCAATGGCGTAAACCACTGCAAGTAATTCTTTTTCTGTGGTTGTGTAATTTTTCTGGGCATCATTTAGAAAGCGACTAGCGTAATAAATGACGTGCAGAAGCTTGTCATGCCTCTGTCCCAACACTGCACCAATGGCGTTATCACTGACATCACACATTAGTTCAAATGGTAATGTCTAGTCTGGTGCAGAAATAACTGGTGCTGTGACCAGCTTAGCTTTCAGCGTTTCAAACGCCTGCAGGCACTCTGTGTCAAACACAAATGGCATGTCAGCAGCTAGCAGATTGCTTAGAGGTTTTGCGATTTTTGAAAAATCCTTTATAAACCTCCTATAGAATCCTGCGTGCCCCAGAAAGCTTCTGATTGCCTTAACATTGGCAGGTGGTGGTAATTTTTCAATTACCTCTATTTTTGCTTGATCCACCTCTATTGCCTTGTTTGAGATTTTATGCCCAAGAACAATCCCTTCAGTCACCATGAAGTGACATTTTTCCCAGTTTAAAACTAAGTTACTTGGCATCTTTTCAGAACAAGTTTCAGGTGATCAAGACAGGAGCTGAATAAGTCTCCATATACTGAGAAGTCATCCATGAAGACTTCCAGAAATTTTTCCACCATATCAGAGAAAATAGAGAGCATGCATCTCTGGAGGGTTGCAGGCGCATTACACAGCCCAAATGGCATCCTTCTATAAGCAAACACTCCAGATGGACATGTGAATGCTGTTTTCTCTTGATCCTGAGGATCTACTGCAATCTGGTTATAGCCTGAGTAGCCATCCAAAAAGCAGTAATAGTCATGACCTGCTAGTCTTTCTAGCATCTGGTCTATGAATGGTAAAGGAAAATGATCCTTTCTGGTGGCTGTATTGAGCCTTCTGTAGTCAATACACATGCGCCACCCTGTAACTGTTCTTGTAGGAACCAGTTCATTTTTTTCATTATGAATCACTGTCATGCCTCCCTTTTTTGGGACGACTTGGACAAGGCTCACCCAGAGGCTATCAGAAATAGGATAAATAATCCCAGCCTCTAGTAGTTTGGTGACCTCTTTCTGCACCACTTCTTTCATGGCTGGATTTAGCCGCCTCTGTGGTTGAACCCCTGGTTTAGCGTTATCCTCCAATAAGATTTTGTGCATGCATCTAGTTGGGCTTATGCCCTTAAGATCACCTATGGACCACCCAAGAGCTGTCTTATGTGTCCTTAGCACTTGAATAAGTGCTTCCTCTTCCTGTGAATTTAAGGCAGAGCTTATGATCACTGGAAAAGTGTCACCTTCTCCCAGAAATGCATATTTCAAGGATGGTGGTAATGGCTTGAGCTCGGGTTTAGGAGGTTTTTCTTCTTCCAGAAGAATTTTCAGAGGCTCTTTCATGTCCTCTGACTCTTCTAAATCAGGCTGAGCATCTTTAAAGATGTTTTCCAACTCTGATTCGAGACTCTCAGCCATGTTGATCTCTTCTACCAAAGAGTCAATAAGATCAACTTTCATGCAGTCTTTTGATGTGTCAGGATGCTGCATGGCTTTGACAGCGTTCAACTTAAACTCATCATCATTGACTCTCAGGGTTATTTCCCCCTGTTGGACGTCAATGAGGGATCGTCCAGTTGCTAGGAAGGGTCTTCCTAGAATGAGAGTAGCACTCTTGTGCTCCTCCATTTCCAACACAACAAAGTCAGTGGGAAAGGCGAATGGCCCAACTCTGACAATCATGTCTTCAATCACGCCTGATGGGTATTTAGTGGAGCCATCAGCAAGTTGGAGACATATCCGGGTTGGTTTAACTTCTTCAGTTAAGCCAAGCTTTCTGATAATGAATGCAGGTATTAGGTTGATGCTTGCCCCAACATCGCATAAAGCTGTCTTGGTGCATTGACCTTCTAATATACATGGTATCAGAAAACTCCCAGGGTCTTTGAGCTTCTCAGGAAAGCTTTTCAGAATAACTGCACTGCATTCTTCAGTGAGGAGAACTCTTTCTGTTTCTCTCCAATCCTTTTTATGACTTAAGATCTCTTTCATGAACTTGGCATAAGAAGGTATTTGCTCAAGTGCTTCTGCAAATGGAATCTTTATTTCAAGAGTCCTGAGATAATCTGCAAAGCGAGAAAATTGCTTATCCTGCTCCTCTTTCCGGAGTTTTTGAGGATAAGGTATCTTGGCTTTATATTCTTCAACCTTAGTTGCTGCAGGTTTATTGCCTACAAAAGTGGTTGAAGAAGCCTTTTTAGAGGGGTTGCTTTCAGCATTTGTGTGTGTCTAATCCCTCACTGGCAATTGAGTGCCAGAGTTAGAGACTGGAGTGACGTTAGATGCCAACTCCTTGTCTGTTCCTGGCGTCTGAACGCCAGAAATGTGCCCATTTTGGGCGTTCAGCGCCAGATCTTGCCCATTTTGGGTGTTCAACGCCAGATCCTTGCTTATTTCTGGCGTTGAACGCCAGTCCTGCCTTGTTTCTGGCATTGAACGCCAGTCCTGAGCATGGTCTGGGCGTTCAGTGCCAGCCTTCCACCAAATTTCTGGCATTTTAGTTCCAAAATTACTTTTCCCTGGGCTCTTATTGTCCTCAGGTGAATTTTGGGTGGTTTGCTCATTTCTTAGCTTTTTGCTGCCTTGAGGTGGGGTATTTAATGTTTTCCCACTTCTTAGTTGAACTGCTTGGCATTCTTCTGTTATTTGCCTTGATAGCTGCTGCTTTGTTTGCTTAAACTGTTCGTCCATATGTATATTAGCCATCCTTGTCTCTTGTAGTCTATCTTTGAATTTGGCTAACTGCTTTGTTAGAAAGTCCAATTGCTGATTGAATTCAGCAGCTTGTTTTATAGGACTGAGTTCAACAGTTGCTGTTTTAACCTCTTCTTTCATGGAAGGGTCACTGCTTAGGTACAGATGCTGATTATTGGCAACTGTATCAATGAGCTCTTGAGCTTCTTCAATTGTCTTTCTCATGTGGATAGATCCACCAGCTGAGTAATCCAAAGACATCTGAGCTCCTTCTGCAAGCCCATAATAGAAGATGTCTAACTGAACCCACTCTGAAAACATTTCAGAGGGGCATTTTCGTAGCATCTCTCTGTATCTCTCCCAGGCATCATAAAGAGATTCATTGTCTCCTTGTTTGAAGCCTTGGATGTCCAGCCTTAGCTGTGTCATCCATTTTGGGGGAAAGTATTGATTCAGGAATTTTTCTGTTAGCTGTTTCCATGTCCTTATACTGGCCTTAGGTTGGTTATTCAACCACCTCTTAGCTTGATCTTTTACAGCAAATGGAAACAGTAATAGTCTGTAGACATCCTGATCTATTTCTTTATCATGTACTGTGTCAGCAATCTGTAGAAACTGTGCCAGAAACTCTGTAGGTTCTTCCTGTGGAAGACCGGAATACTGGCAACTTTGCTGCACCATGATAATGAGCTGAGGATTCAACTCAAAGCTACTGACTCCAATGGAGGGTATACAGATGCTACTCCCATATGAAGCAGTAGAGAGGTTAGAATATGACCCCAGAGTCCTCCTGGACTGTTCATTTCTGCTTAGGTCCATGATGGAGAAAGGGAGATGATGTAAGATAGAAAAAATATTTTTATTTATTTATTTATTTATTTATTTTGATAACAAAATAAATCAAAATAAAATAAATAAAAATGAGTGAAACATTTTCGAAAAAATGAAGAGAGAGAAAGTGATTAGGAAGTTTTGAAAAAGGTATGATTTGGAAAAGATTTTAAATTTTGAAAAAAAAATCTGAATTTTTGAAATAAATTTCGAAAATTTGTTTTAGAAATAGAGAGAAAAGATATTTTTGAATTTAGTGAGGAAAGAGAAAAATAATAAAATAGCACAAGATTTAAAATTTTTTAGATCTAATGCTCCTAGTTTTCAAAAATTTTGGATGGAAAACACCAAGGAACACCAAACTTAAAAATTTTAAAATCAAGACACAAGGAAAACTCAATAACACTTTGAAGACTCACAAGAACACAAGAACATGAAGGAAGAACACCAAACTTAAAATTTTTAGAAAACCAAACAAAAATTTTCGAAAAACACAGAAAAATCAACAAGAAAACACCAAACTTAAAGTTTGGCATGGGATTTAATAGAAAAATTATTTTTGAAAAAGATTTAAAAAAAGAGAAAATAAGGATTCTAAAATTTTAACACGACAATAATAAGAGACTCTAAACTAAAAAGGGAAATTTTTCCTAATCTAAGCAACAAAATAAACCGTTAGTTGTCCAAACACGAACAATCCCCGGCAACGGCGCCAAAAACTTGGTGCACGAATTGTGAATCACACTTTCCACAACTCGTACCACTAACCAGCAAGTGCACTGGGTCGTCCAAGTAATACCTTACATGAGTAAGGGTCGAATCCCACGGAGATTGTTGGTTTGAAGCAATCTATGGTTATCTTGCAATTCTTAGTCAGGAAGTCAATTGTATTTATCAGTTGAATTGCGAATAAACAAGAGAGCATGAGTTAAAGGTTACTTGTTATGCAGTAATGGAGAATATGTTGGAGTTTTGGAGATGTTTTGTCTTCTGAATCTCTGCTTTCTTTCGTTCTCTGATTCATGCACGCACGTCCTTCTATGGCAAGCTGTGTGTTGGGGCATCACCGTTGTCAATGGTTACATCCCCTCCTCTTGTGAAAATGATCCAAAAGCTCTGTCACAGCACGGCTAATCATCTGAGGTTCCCGATCGTGCTGGAATAGGATTCACCCTCCTTTTGTGTCTGTCACTAAGCCCAGCACTCGCGAGTTTGAAGCTCGTCATAGTCATTCAATCCCTGAATCCTACTCGGAATACCACAGACAAGGTTTAGACTTTCCGGATTCTCATGAATGCCGCCATCAATCTAGCTTATACCACGGAGATTCTGATTAAGGAATCTAAGAGATATTCATTCAATCTGATGTAGAACGGAGGTGATTGTCAGACACACGTTCATGGATTGAGGAAGGTGATGAGTGTCACTGATCATCGCCTTCTCCATAGTTAGGCGCGAATGGATATCTTAGATAGGAACACGCATGTTTGAATGGAGAACAGAAATACTTGCATTAATTCATCGAGACACAGCAGAGCTCCTCACCCCCAACAATGGAGTTTAGAGACTCATGCTGTCAAAGAGTACAAAGTTTAGATCTAAAATGTCATGAGATGCAAAATAAGTTTCTAAAAGTTGTTTAAATACTAAATTGGTAGCCTAGGTTTACAAAAAGTGAGTAGACTATGACAGATGGTGCAGAGATCCACTTCTGGGGCCCACTTGGTGTGTGTTGGGGCTGAGACTTAAACAATTCACGTGCATAAAGCTGTTTTGGGCATTCAACACCAGGTTTGGATCCATTTCTGGCGTTGAACTCCAACTTTTAATCCTTTTCTGGCGCTGGACCCCAGAATTGGGCAGAGAGCTGGCGTTGAACGCCAGTTTACGTCATCTATCCTTGAGCAAAGTATGGACTGTTATATATTGCTGGAAATCTCTGGATGACTACTTTCCAACGCAATTGGAAGCGCGCCATTTCGAGTTCTGTAGCTCCAGAAAATCCACTTTGAATGCATGGAGGTCAGAATCCAACAACATCAGCAGTCCTTTTTCAGCCTGAATCAGATTTTTGCTCAGCTCCCTCAATTTCAGCCAGAAAAATACCTGAAATTACAGAAAAACACACAACTCATAGTAAAGTCCAGAAATATGAATTTTTCCTAAAAACTAATGGAAACAAACTAAAAACTCACCAAAACATACTAAAAACTATATGAAATTAACCCCAAAAAGCGTATAAAATTTCCGCTCATCACTTGTCCTCTTTAATAAGGATATCTCCCTCTATGTCAATCCCAGCCGAATTGCATAGGTGGCAGATGAGGTGAGGAAAGGCTAGCCTTGCCATAGTGGAGGACTTGTCAGCCACTTTGTAGAGTTCTTGAGGTATAATCTCATGAACTTCCACCTCTTCTCCAATCATGATGCTATGGATCATGATGGCCCGGTCTATAGTAACTTCAGACCGGTTGCTAGTGGGAATGATTGAGCATTGAATTAACTCCAACCATCATCTAGCTACAGGCTTAAGGTCCAGTCTTCTTAGTTGAACCGGTTTGCCTTTTGAGTCAATCTTCCATTGAGCTCCTTCTACACATATGTCCATGAGGACTTGGTCCAACCTTTGATCAAAGTTGACTCTCCTTGTGCAGGGGCGTGCGTTCTCTTCTATGTTTGGCAAGTTGAACGCCAACCTCACATTTTCCGGACTAAAATCTAAGTATTTCCCCCGAACCATGGTGAGATAATTCTTTGGGTTCGGGTTTTTACTTTGATCATGGTTCCTAGTGATCCATGCATTAGCATAGAACTCTTGAACCATTAGGATGCCGACTTGTTGGATGGGATTTGTTAGAACTTCCCAACCTCTTCTTTGAATTTCATGTCGGATCTCCGGATACTCATTTCTTTTGAGTTTGAAAGGGACCTCGGGGATCACCTTCTTCTTGGCCACAACATCATAGAAGTGGTCTTGATGGGCTTTGGAGATGAACCTTTCCATCTCCCATGACTCGGAGGTGGAAGCTTTTGTCTTCCCTTTCCCTTTTCTAGAGGATTCTCCGGTCTTAGGTTCCATCAATGGTAATGGAAAAACAAAAAGCTTATGCTTTTACCACACCAAACTTAGAATTTTGCTCGTCCTTGAGCAAGAGAAGAAAGAAAAGATGAAGAAGAAGAAGAAATGGAGGAGAGGGAGAAGGGGTTGTGTTTCGGCCAAGAAGAGAAGAGAGGGTTGTGTAGTGGGAAAATGAGGAAGAATGGAGGGCTATATATAAGGAAGGGAGGGGGGTGAAGGTTCGGCCATTTAGGGTGGGTTTGGGTGGGAAATTGATTTTGAATTTTGAAGGTAGGTGGAGTTTATGAGGTAGGTTTATGGGGAAGAGTGGATGGATGTGAGTGGTGAAGAGGTGATGGGGAAAAGAGATTGAGGTGATTGGTGAAGGGTTTTGGGGAAGAGTGTTTATGGGATTGTGTGAAAGAGGAGTGAGAAGAAGTGAGTGGAGGTAGGTGGGGATCCTGTGGGGTCCACAGATCCTGAGGTGTTCAAGGATTTACAACCTTGCACCAAATTGGGCATGCAAAATGCCCTTGCACACAACTCTGGGCGTTCAGCGCCAGATTGGTGCTTGTTCTGGGCGTTGAATGCCCATTTGTAGCCTATTTCTGGCGTTGAACGCCAGAACCATGCTTATTCTGGGCGTTCAGCGCCAGCTCTCCTCCAGGGTGCATTTCTGGCGTTCAAACGCCCAGATGCTGCCATTTCTGGCGTTCAGCGCCAGAACCATGCTTTGTTCTGGCGTTGAACGCCCAAAACATGCTTCTTACTGGCGTTTAAACGCCAGTAAGGTCTTCTTCCAGGGTGTGATTTTTCTTCTGCTGTTTTTGATTCCGTTTTCAATTTTTATATTTATTTTGTGACTCCACATGATCATGAACCTATAAAGACATATAACTAAGAAAAATATAGTTAGATAAATAAAAATTGGGTTGCCTCCCAATAAGCGCTTCTTTAATGTCAATAGCTTGACAGTGGGCTCTCATGGAGCCTCACAGATACGCAGAGCTTTGTTGAGACCTCCCAACACCAAACTTAGAGTTTGGGTATGGGGGTTTGACACCAAACTTAGAGTTTGGTTGTGGCCTCCCAACACCAAACTTAGAGTTTGACTGTGGGGGCTTTGTTTGACTCTGCTTTGAGAGAAGCTTTTTATGCTTCCTCTCCATGGATGCAGAGAGAGATCCTTGAGTTGTAAACACAAGGTTGTCCTTATTTAATTGAAGGATCAATTCTCCTCTGTCCACATCAATCACAGCTCTTGCTGTGGCTAGGAAAGGCCTTCCTAAGATGATGGATTCATCCTCTTTCTTTCCAGTATCCAAGACTATGAAATCAGTAGGGATGTAAAGGCCTTCAACCTTCACTAACATGTCCTCTACTTGTCCATAAGCTTGTTTTCTTGAATTGTCTGCCATCTCTAGTGAGATTTTAGCAGCTTGTACCCCAAAGATTCCCAGTTTCTCTATTACAGAGAGGGGCATGAGGTTTATCCCTGAACCAAGGTCACACAGAGCCTCAAAGATCATGGTGCCTATGGTACAAGGTATTATGAACTTTCCAGGATCCTGTTTCTTCTGAGGCAATGTCAGTTGATCCAGATCACATAGTTCATTGGTGAACAAGGGAGGTTCATCTTCCCAAGTCTCAATACCAAATAATTTGGCATTTAGCTTCATGATTGCACCAAGGAACTTGGCAGCTTGCTCTTCAGTAACATCCTCATTCTCTTCAGAAGAGGAATACTCATCAGAGCTCATGAATGGCATAAAGAAGTTCAATGGAATCACTATGGTCTCTAGATGAGCCTCAGAGTCCTTTGGTTCCACAGAGGGAAACTCCTTATTGATCACTGGACGTCCCAGGAGGTCTTCCTCCTTGGGATTCACGTCCTCTCCTTCCCTTACAGGTTCGGCCATGGTGCTTATGTCAATGGCCTTGCACTCTCCTTTTGGATTCTCTTCTGTATTGCTTGGGAGAGTACTAGGAGGGATTTCAGTGATCCTTTTACTCAGCTGGCCCACTTGTGCTTCCAAATTTCTAATGGAAGACCTTGTTTCATTCATGAAACTTACAGTGGCCTTGGATAGATCAGAGACTAAGTTTGCTAAATTAGAGGTATTTTGTTCAGAGTTCTCTGTCTGTTGCTGAGTGGATGATGGAAAAGGTTTATTATTGTTAAACCTGTTTCTTCCACCATTATTAAAGCCTTGTTGAGGCCTTTGATCCTTTCATGAGAGATTTGGATGATTTCTCCATGATGGATTATAGGTGTTTCCATATGGTTCACCCATGTAATTTACCTCTGCTACTGTAGGGTTCTCAGGATCATAAGCTTCTTCTTCATAAGAAGCCTCTTGAGTACTGTTGGATGCAGCTTGCATTCCAGTCAGACTCTGAGAAATCATATTGACTTGCTGAGTCAATATTTTGTTCTGAGCCAATATGGCATTTAGAGTATCAATTTCAAGAACTCTCTTCTTCACAGGTGTCCCATTACTCACAGGGTTCCTCTTAGAAGTGTACATGAACTGGTTATTAGCAACCATGTCAATGAGTTCTTGAGCTTCTGCAGGCATTTTCTTTAAGTGAATGGATCCACCTGCAGAAGTATCCAATGACATCTTTGATAGCTCAGATAAACCATCATAGAATATATCCAGGATGGTCCATTCTGAAAGCATGTCAGAAGGACACTTTTTGGTCAGCTGCTTGTATCTTTCCCAAGCTTCATAGAGGGATTCTCCTTCCTTCTGTCTGAAGGTCTGAACATCCACTCTAAGCTTGCTCAGCTTTTGAGGAGGAAAGAACTTGGCTAAGAAAGCCGTGACCAGCTTATCCCAAGAGTTCAGGCTATCTCTGGGTTGAGAGTCCAACCACACTCTAGCTCTGTCTCTTACAGCAAAAGGGAAAAGCATGAGTCTGTAGACTTCAGGATCTACTCCATTAGTCTTAACAGTATCACAGATCTGCAAGAATTCAGTTAAGAACTGAAAAGGATCTTCAGATGGAAGTCCATGAAACTTGCAGTTCTGCTGCATCAGAGAAACTAGCTGAGGTTTCAGCTCAAAATTGTTTGCTCCAATGGTAGGGATGGAGATGCTTCTTCCATGTAAATTGGAATTAGGTGCAGTAAAGTCACCAAGCATCCTCCTTGCATTATTGTTGTTGGGTTCGGCTTCCATCTCCTTTACTTGTTCGAAATTTTCAATAAGGTTGTCTCTGGATTGTTGTAATTTAGCTTTTCTTAATTTCCTCTTCAGAGTCCTTTCGGGTTCTGGATCAGCTTCAACAAGAATGCCTTTTTCTTTGTTCCTGCTCATAAGAAAGAGAAGAGAACAAGAAAAGAAGAGGAATCCTCTCTGTCACAGTAAAGAGGTTCCTTATTGTTAGTAGAAGAAGAAAAGAAGAAAAAATTCGAACACAGATAGAAGAGGGGGTTCGAATTTGGTGAGTGACATGAGGAAGAGATGTTATTAGATGAATAAATAAATAGAATAAGATGAGAGAGGGAGAGGATTTTCGAAAAAAATTTTTGAAAAAGAGTTAGTAATTTTCGAAAATAGTTTTTGAAAAATGTTAGTAATTTTCGAAAATTAAGATTTAAAAATTGAAATAATTAGTTAATTAAAAAGAAATTTTGAAAAAGAGGGAAGATATTTTCGAAAATTAGAGAGAGAGAGTTAGTTAGGTGGTTTTGAAAAAGATAAGAAACAAACAAAAAGTTAGTTAGTTAGATGAAACAAATTTGAAAAGATAAGAAGTTAGGAAGTTAGAGAAGATATTTTGAAATCATATTTTGAAAAAGATAAGATAAGGAAGATACTTTTGAAAAGCTATGATTGAAATTAGTTTTGAAAAAGATTTGATTTTTAAAATCACAATTAATGACTTGATTCACAAGAAATCACAAGATATGATTCTAGAACTTAAAGTTTGAATCTTTCTTAACAAGCAGGTAACAAACTTGAAATTTTTGAATCAAAACATTAATTGTTATTGTTATTTTCGAAAATTTGATATAAAAATAAGAAAAAGATTTTTGAAAATATTTTTAGAATTTTCGAAAATAACTAAGAAAGAAGAAAAAGATTTGATTTTTGAAAAAGATTTTGAAAAAGATAAGATTTTTAAAATTGAAAATTTGATTTGACACATAAAAACAGCTAGATTTTAAAAATTTTTGAAAAAGTCAACTCAAATTTTCGAATTTATAAGAGAAAAGAGGGAAAGATATTTTTTTTATTTTTGAATTTTGACTGATGAGAGAGAAAAACATGAAAATGATGCAATGCATGAGATTTTTAGATCAAAACAATGAATGCATGCAAGAATGCTATGAATGTCAAGATGAACACCAAGAACACTATGAAGATCATGATGAACATCAAGAACACGTTTTTGAAAAATTGTTAATGCAAAGAAAACATGCAAGACACCAAACTTAGAATTCTTTAATGCTTAGACATAAAGAGTTCTGGAATGCATATGAAAAACATCATACAACACAAAACAAGAAAACATCAAGATCAAACAAGAAGACTTACCAAGAACAACTTGAAGATCATGAAGAACACTATGAATGCATGAATTTTCGAAAAATTCAAGATGAGTATGCAATTGACACCAAACTTATAAAATGACACATGACTTAAACAAGAAACACAAAAATATTTCTTTGATTTTTATGATTTTCTAAATTTTTTTGGACTTTTTTTCGAAAATTGATTTGAAAAAGAAAAATAAGGATTTCAAAATCTTTAATATGAATTCTAGGAATCTTGTACTCTTTAGTCTAAAGCTCCAATCTGAGGGTTAGACATGGCTTAATAGCCAGTCAAGCTTTAGAATGGATTTACATCCATTGAGGTGATTAGTTGAAGACCAATCCCAAAGGAGTTTGGGTATGGCTTTTCAGCCAGATAGGATTCAACATGTTACCATGAAACTCTAGAATTCATTCTTGAAAGTTTTGAAGCCATAGAATAATTTATTTTTGAAAACATTATTTTTATTATTATTATTTTTTTTTCGAAAACAAAAGAAAAATTTTTGAAAGATTTTTGAAAAATTTTTGAAAACAAAACAAAAAGAAAATTACCTAATCTGAGCAACAAGATGAACCGTTAGTTGTCCAAACTCGAACAATCCCCGACAACGGTGCCAAAAACTTGGTATGCGAAATTGTTACTCAGGTTGTGAATTGTTGTTCGAAATTGATTCCCTGGCAATGGCACCAAAAACGGATGCACAGAACCAAGGTCTAAACATATCTTCACAACTTCGCATAACTAACCAGCAAGTGCACTGGGTCGTCCAAGTAATAAACCTTATGTGAGTAAGGGTCGATCCCACGGAGATTGTTGGTATGAAGCAAGCTATGGTCACCTTGTAAATCTCAATCAGGTAGATATAAAATAGTAATGGGGTTTTCAAAAATAAGTAATAAAAGAAGGATAGAAATACTTATGTAAATCATTGGTGAAAGTTTCAGATAAGCGCATAGAGATGCTTTCGTTCCTCTGAACCTCTGCTTTTCTGCTGTCTTCATCCAATCAGCCTTACTCCTTTCTATGGCTGGCTTTATGTAAGGATGTCACCGGTGCCAATGGCTACTTTCAATCCTCTCGGGAAAATGGTCCAAATGCTCTGTCACAGCACGGCTAATCGTCTGGAGGCATCACCATTGTCGTTGGTTGCATCCTATTCCTCTCTGTGAAAATGGTCCGATGCGCTGTCACTGCATGGCTAATCATCTTGGAGGTTCTCGATCATACTGGAATAGGATTTACTATCCTTTTGCATCTATCACTACGCCCAGCACTCGCGAGTTTGGAGTTCGTCACAGTCATTCAATCCCGGAGTCCTACTCGGAATACCACGGATAAGGTTTAGACTTTCCGGGCTCTCATGAATGCCGCCATCAATCTAGCTTTTACCACGAAGATTCTGATTAAGAGATCTAAGAGATACTCCTTCAATCTAAAGTAGAACGGAAGTGGTTGTCAGGCACGCGTTCATAGGGAATGATGATGATTGTCACGTTCATCACATTCAGGTTGAAGTACGAATGAATATCTTAGAAGCGGAACAAGTTGAATTGAATAGAAAAATAGTAGTACTTTGTATTAATCTTTGAGGAACAGCAGAGCTCCACACCTTAATCTATGGAGTGTAGAAACTCTACCGTTTGAAAATACATAAGTGAAAGGTCCAGGCATGGCCGAATGGCCAGCCCCTCTGATCTAAGAACCAGGCGTCCAAAGATGATCCAAAGATATCTAATACAATAGTAAAAGGTCCTATTTATAATAAACTAGCTACTAGGGTTTACAGAAGTAAGTAATTGATGCATAAATCCACTTCCGGGGCCCACTTGGTGTGTGCTTGGGCTGAGCTTGAATGTTAAACGTGCAGAGGCTCTTTCTGGAGTTGAACGCCAGGTTGTAACGTATTTCTGGCGTTCAACTCTGGTTTGTGACTTGTTTCTGGCATTTAACTCCAGATAGTAGCGTAGAACTGGCGTTCAACGCCCTTTTATGTCGTCTAAACTCGGCCAAAGTATGGACTATTATACATTTCTGGAAAGCCCTGAATGTCTACTTTCCAACGGAATTGGAAGCGCGCCATTTTGAGTTCTGTAGCTCCAGAAAATCTACTTTGAGTGCAAGGAGGTCAGAATCCAACAGCATCAGCAGTCCTTCTTCAACCTCTGAATCTGATTTTTGCTCAAGTCCCTCAATTTCAGCCAGAAAATACCTGAAATCACAGAAAAACACACAAACTCATAGTAAAGTCCAGAAATGTGAATTTAACATAAAAACTAATGAAAACATCCCTAAAAGTAACTAGAACCTACTAAAAACATACTAAAAACAATGCCAAAAAGCGTATAAATTATCCGCTCATCACCTACCTTCAAAATTCAAAATCAATTTCCCACCCAAAACCCACCCTTATGGCCGAACCTTACCCCCCTCCCTTCCCTATATAAAGCCCTCCATTCTTCTTCATTTTCACACAACACAACCCTCTCCTCCATATTTTCTTCTTCTTCTTCATCTATTCTTTTTTCTCTTGCTCGAGAGCGAGCAATATTCTAAGTTTGGTGTGGAAAAAGCATAAGCTTTTTGTTTTTCCATTACCATTGATGGCACCCAAGACCGGAGAATCCTCTAGAAAAGGGAAAGGGAAGACAAAAGCTTCCACCTCCGAGTCATGGGAGATGGAAAGATTCATCTCCAAAGCTCATCAAAACCACTTCTATGATGTTGTGGTCAAGAAGAAGGTGATCCTCGAGGTCCCTTTCAAGCTCAAGAAGAATGAGTATCCGGAGATCCGACATGAAATCCAAAGAAGAGGTTGGGAAGTTCTAACAAACCCCATCCAACAAGTCGGCATCCTAATGGTTCAAGAGTTCTATGCCAATGCATGGATCACTAGGAACCATGATCAAAGTAAGAACCCAAACCCAAAGAATTATATTACAATGGTTCGGGGGAAATACTTAGATTTTAGTCCGGAAAATGTGAGGTTGGCGTTTAACTTGCCTATGATGCAAGGAGATGCACGCCCCTACACTAGAAGGGTCAACTTTAATCAAAGGTTGGACCAAGTCCTCATGGACATATGTGTGGAAGGAGCTCAATGGAAGATTGACTCCATAGGCAAGCCGGTTCAATTAAGAAGACTGGACCTCAAGCCTGTGGCTAGAGGATGGTTGGAGTTCATCCAACGCTCCATCATCCCCACTAGCAACCGATCTGAAGTTACTATGGATCGGGCCATCATGATTCATAGTATCATGATTGGAGAGGAAGTAGAAGTTCATGAAGTCATCTCCCTTGAATTCTACAAAATAGCCGAAAAGCCCTCTCCTGGGGCAAGGCTAGCTTTTCCTCATCTTATTTGCCATCTATGTTACTCAGCTGGAGCTTTCATAGAAGGAGACATTCCCATTGAGGAAGAGAAGCCCATCACTAAGAAAAGGATGGAGCAAGCAACAGAGCCCATTCATGGATCTCAAGAGACGCATGAAGCTTATCACCATGAGATCCCGGAGATGCCTCAAATGCATTTTCCTCCACAAAACTATTGGGAGCAAATCAACACCTCCCTAGGAGAATTAAGTTCCAACATGGGACAACTAAGGGTGGAACATCAAGAGCACTCCATCATCCTTCATGAAATAAGAGAAGATCAAAAAGCAATGAGGGAGGAGCAACAAAGACAAGGAAGAGACATAGAAGAGCTCAAGGACATCATTGGTTCGTCAAGAAGGAAATGCCACCATCACTAAGGTGGACTCATTCCTTGTTCTTACATTCTCTGTTTTTCGTTTTCTCTATGTTAAGTGCTTATCCATGTTTGTGTCTTCATTACATGATCATTAGTATTTAGTAACTTTATCTTAAAGTTATGAATGTCCTATGAATCCATCACCTCTCTTAAATGAAAACTGTTTTAATTCAAAAGAACAAGATGTACATGAGTTTCGAATTTATCCTTGAACTTAGTTTAATTATATTGATGTGGTGACAATACTTTTTGTTTTCTGAATGAATGCTTGAACAGTGCATATGTCTTTTGAAGTTGTTGTTTAAGAATGTTAAATATGTTGGCTCTTGAAAGAATGATGATAAGGAGACATGTTATTTGATAATCTGAAAAATCGTAAAAATGACTCTTGAAGCAAGAAAAAGCAACAAAGAACAAAGCTTGCAGAAAAAAAATATAGGCAAAAAAAAATAAAAAGAAAAAGCAAGCAGAAAAAGCCAATAACCCTTAAAACCAAAAGGCAAGGGTAAATAAAAAGGATCCTAAGGCTTTGAGCATCAGTGGATAGGAGGGCCTAAAGGAAAAAAATCCTGGCCTAAGCAGCTAAACCAAGCTGTCCCTAACCATGTGCTTGTGGCGTGAAGGTGTCAAGTGAAAACTTGAGACTGAGCGGTTAAAGTCAAGGTCCAAAGCAAAATACGAGTGTGCTTAAGAACCCTGGACACCTCTAATTAGGGACTTTAGCAAAGCTGAGTCACAATCTGAAAAGGTTCACCCAATTATGTGTCTGTGGCATTTATGTATCCGGTGGTAATACTGGAAAACAAAGTGCTTAGGGCCACGGCCAAGACTCATAAAATAGCTGTGTTCAAGAATCATCATACTGAACTAGGAGAATCAATAACATTATCTGAACTCTGAGTTCCTATAGATGCCAATCATTCTGAACTTCAATGGATAAAGTGAGATGCCAAAACTATTCAAGAGGCAAAAAGCTACAAGTCTCGCTCATTTAATTGGAGCTATGTTTCATTGATAGTTTGGAATTTATAGTATATTCTCTTCTTTTTATCCTATTTGATTTTCGGTTGCTTGGGGACAAGCAACAATTTAAGTTTGGTGTTGTGATGAGCGGATAATTTATACGCTTTTTGGCATTGTTTTTAGTATGTTTTTAGTAGAATCTAGTTACTTATAGGGATGTTTTTATTAGTTTTTATGTTAAATTCACATTTCTAGACTTTACTATGAGTTTGTGTGTTTTTCTGTGATTTCAGGTATTTTCTGGCTGAAATTGAGGGACTTGAGTAAAAATCAGATTCAGAGGTTGAAGAAGGACTGCTGATGCTGTTGGATTCTGACCTCCTTGCACTCAAAGTGGATTTTCTGGAGTTACAGAACTCAAAATGGTGCGCTTCCAATTGCGTTGGAAAGTAGACATCCAGGGCTTTCCAGAAATATATAATAGTCCATACTTTGGCCGAGTTTAGATGACGTAAAAGGGCATTGAACGCTAGTTCTATGCTGCTGTCTGGAGTTAAACGCCAGAAACACGTCACAAGCCAGAGTTGAACGCCAGAAATACGTTACAAACTGGCGTTCAACTCCAAGATTGACCTCTACACGTGTAACATTCAAGCTCAGCCCAAGCACACACCAAGTGGGCCCCGGAAGTGGATTTATGCATCAATTACATACTTTTGTAAACCCTAGTAACTAGTTTAGTATAAATAGGACTTTTTACTATTGTATTAGAGGATCTTTGATCAGTTTTATGCTATCTTAGACTTTCATGGGGGCTGGCCATTCGGCCATGCCTGAACCATTATCACTTATGTATTTTCATATGGTAGAGTTTCTGCACTCCATAGATTAAGGTGTGGAGCTCTGCTGTTCCTCAAAGATTAATGCAAAGTACTACTGTTTTTCTATTCAATTCAACTTATTCCGCTTCTAAGATACTCTTTCGCACTTCAACCTGAATGTGATGAACGTGACAATCATCATCATTCCCTATGAATGCGTGCCTGACAACCACTTCCGTTCTACCTTAGATTGAATGAGTATCTCTTGGATCTCTTAACCAGAATCTTCGTGGTATAAGCTAGATTGATGGCGGCATTCATGAGAGTCCGGAAAGTCTAAACCTTGTCTGTGGTATTCCGAGTAGGACTCTGGGATTGAATGACTGTGACAAACTTCAAACTCACGAGTGCTGGGCGTAGTGACAGACGCAAAAGGAGGGTGAATCCTATTCCAGTATGATCGAGAACCTCAGATGATTAGCCGTGCTGTGACAGAGCATTTGGACCATTTTCACAAGAGGATGGGATGCAGCCATTGACAAGGGTGATGCCTCCAGACGATTAGCCATGCAGTGACAGCGCATTAGACCATTTTTCAGAGAGGATAAAAAGTAGCCATTGACAACGGTGATGTCCTTACATAAAGCCAGCCATGGAAAGGAGTAAGATTGATTGGATGAAGACAGTAGGAAAGCAGAGGTTCAGAGGAACGAATGCATCTCTATACGCTTATCTAAAATTCTAACCAATGAATTACATAAGTATTTCTATCCTAATTTTATGTTTACTTATTATTTAATTTCGAAAACTCCATAACCTTTTGATATCTGCCTGACTGAGATTTACAAGGTGACCATAGCTTGCTTCATACCAACAATCTCCGTGGGATCGATCCTTACTCACGTAAGGTTTATTACTTGGATGACCCAGTGCACTTGCTGGTTAGTTGTATCGAAGTTGTGAATGAAAAATGATTTATTAAGACGTGCGTACAGAGTTTCTGGCGCCGTTGCCTGAGATCACAATTTTGTGCACCAGAGAAGAAGATGTATTCGGCCAAGGAGAAGAAGAGAGGGTTGTGTTGTGTGAAAATGAAGAAGGAGTGAGGGGTTTATACAGGGGTGAGGGGGGTGTAGGGTTCGGCCATTAGGGTTGGGTTCGGGAGGGAAATTAGTTTGAATTTTGAAGGTAGGTGGGCTTTATGGGGAAGAGAAGATGGATGTGAGTGGTAAAGAGGTGATGGAAAAGAGTGATTGAGGTGATTGGTGAAGGGTATTTGGGGAAGAGAGTTATGAAAAGGTGTGAAGAGGAGAGAAGAAGATGTGGGGATCCTGTGGGGTCCACAGATCCTGAGGGGATCCTGTGGGATCCACAGATCAAGTGGGGTCAAGGACTTAACATCCCTGCTCCAATTAGGCGTGTAAAATGCCCTTGATGTGCAATCCTGGCGTTTAACGCCAGATTGCTGCTTGTTTCTGGCGTTAAACGCCCAAATGTAGCCTGTTTCTGGCGTTTAACGCTAGGCAGATGCTTGTTTCTGGCGTTAAACGCCAGCTTGGTGCCTATTTCTGGCGTTAAACGCTAGACAGATGCTTGTTTTTGGCGTTTAAACGCCAGACTGCTCTCCTCCAGTGTGTGCTATTTTCAATGCTATTTTTCATTCTATTTTTGATTTTTCAGTAGTTTTTGTGACTTCACATGATCGTCAACCTAATAAAACACGAAATAACAAAAAGAAAATAAAATATATATGATTAAATAACATTGGGTTGCCTCCCAACAAGCGCTTCTTTAATGTCAATAGCTTGACAGTAAGCTCTCATGGAGCCTCACAGATGTTCAGAGCATTGTTGGGACCTCCCAACACCAAACTTAGAGTTTGAATGTGGGGGTTCAACACCAAACTTAGAGTTTGGTTGTGGCCTCCCAACACCAAACTTAGAGTTTGACTGTGGGGGCTTTGGTTGACTCTGCGGTGAGAGAAGCTTTTCATGCTTCCTTTCCATGGTTACAGAAGGAGATCCTTGAGTCTTAAACACAAGGTTGTCCTCATTCAGTTGAAGGACCAATTCTCCTCTGTCCATATCAATCACAGCTCTTACTGTGGCTAGGAAGGGTCTTCCAAGGATGATAGATTCATCCTCTTCCTTTCCAGTGTCTAGAATTATGAAATCAGCAGGGATGTAAAGGCCTTCAACCTTTACTAGCACATCCTCTACTTGTCCATAAGCCTGTTTTCTTGAGTTATCTGCCATCTCTAATGAGATTCTGGCAGCTTGCACCTCAAAGATCCCAAGTTTCTCCATTACAGAGAGTGGCATTAAGTTTATTCATGACCCCAGGTCACACAGAGCCTTCTCAAAGGTCATGGTGCCTATAGTACAGGGTATTATGAATTTGCCAGGATCCTGTTTCTTATGAGGCAATTTCTGCCTATCCAATGCATTTAGTTCATTGGTGAGCAAGGGAGGTTCATCTTCCCAAGTCTTATTACCAAATAATTTGGCATTCAGCTTCATGATTGCATCAAGGTATTTAGCAACTTGCTCTTCAGTAATGTCTTCATCCTCTACAGAGGAAGAATACTCATCAGAGCTCATGAAGGGCAGAAGGAGGTTCAATGGAATCTCTATGGTCTCTAGATGAGCCTTAGATTCCTTTGGTTCCTCAAAGGGATACTCCTTATTGGTCACTGAACATCCTAGGAAGTCTTCCTCACTAGGATTCACGTCCTCCTCTTCCTCTTTGGGTTCGGCCATGATGGTTAAATCAATGGCCTTGCACTCTCTCTTTGGATTTTCTTCTGTATTACTTGGGAGAGTACTTGGAGGAATTTCAGTGACTCTTTTACTCAGCTGGCCCACTTGTGCCTCCAAATTTCTAATGGAGGACCTTGTTTCATTCATGAAACTTACAGTGGCCTTAGATAGATCAGAGACTATATTTGCTAAGCTAGATGGATTCTGCTCAGAATTCTCTGTCTGTTGCTGAGTGGATGGAAAAGGCTTGCTGTTTCTAAACCTGTTTCTTCCACCATTATTAAAGCCTTGTTGAGGCTTTTGTTGATCCTTCCATGAGAAATTTGGATGATTTCTCCATGAGGGATTATAGGTGTTTCCATAGGGTTCACCCAAGTAATTCACCTCTGCTATTGCAGGGTTCTCAGGATCATAAGCTTCTTCTTCAGAAGATGCCTCTTTAGTACTGTTGGATGATTCCTTCAATCCATTCAGACTCTGAGAGATCATATTGACTTGCTGAGTCAATATTTTATTCTGAGCCAATATGGCATTCAGAGTATCAATTTCAAAAACTCTTTTCCTCTGAGGCTTCCCATTACTCACAGGATTCCTTTCAGAAGTGTACATGAACTGGTTATTTGCAACCATGTCAATGAGTTCTTGAGCTTCTGCAGGCGTTTTTTTTAGGTGAATGGATCCACCTGCAGAATGGTCCAATGACATCTTTGATAATTTAGACAGACCATCATAGAATATATCCAGGATGGTCCATTCTGAAAGCATGTCAGAAGGACACTTTTTGGTCAGTTCCTTGTATCTCTCCCAAGCTTCATAGAGGGATTCACCTTCCTTTTGTCTGAAGGTTTGAACATCCACTCTAAGCTTACTAAGCTTTTGAGGAGGAAAGAACTTGGCTAAGAGAGTCGTGACCAGCTTATCCCAAGAGTTCAGGCTGTAGACCTCGGGATCAACCCCATTGGTCTTAACAGTATCACAGATTTGCAAGAATTCAGTTAAGAACTGAAAAGGATCTTCTGATGGAAGTCCATAAAACTTGCAGTTCTGTTGCATCAGAGAAACTAATTGAGGTTTCAGCTCAAAGTTGTTTGCTCCAATGGCATGGATTGAGATGCTTCTTCCATGTAAATTGGAATTTGGTGCAGTGATGTCACCAAGCATCTTCCTTGCATTGTTATTATTTTCGGCCATGTCTCCTTCTTTTTCGAAAATTTCTATCAGATTTTCTCCAGAGAGTTGTGCTTTAGCTTCCCTTAGCTTCCTCTTTAGAGTCCTTTCAGGTTCAGGATCAGCTTCAACAAGAATGTTCTTATCCTTATTCATGCTCATATGAAAAAGAAGAAAACAGAAAATATGGAATCCTCTATGTCACAGTATAGAGATTCCTTTATGTGAGTAGAAGAAGATATGAATAGAAGAAGGAGAATCCAAACACAAGGGTGAGGAGTAGGTTCGAATTCTTAGATGAAGAGGAGTGTTAGTAAATAAATAAATAAATAGAAGGCGGTGAGGGAGAAGAATTTTCGAAAATTAGATAAAATAAAATAAAAGTATTTTTGTTTTTAAATTAGAATTAAAATTAAAAATTCGAAAAATTAAGAAAGGAAAAATTAAATCAAATTAAATTAAATTTAAAACAATTAGTTAATTTAAAAAGAAATTTTGAAAAAGAGGGAAGGGATTTTCGAAAATTAGAGATAGAATTAGTTAGGTAGTTTTGAAAAAGAAATGATTGAAATAGTAAACTTTTAAAATCAAACCAAAAAGTCAAGTAGTTAATTGAAAAAGATTTGAAAATTAATTTTTGAAAAGATAAGAAGTTAGAAAAGAAGATGGAAAAGATTTTGAAATTGATTTTGAAAAAGATGTGATTGACATTTATTTTGAAAAAGATTTGAAAAAGAAATTTAAAAACATTTGATTTTTGAAATCAAAGTTGATTACTTGACTAACAAGAAACTAAAAATATATGATTATAGAGTTTAAAAAGATTGAACCTTTCTTTCTAGGCAAGTAACAAACTTAAAAATTTTGAATCAATCACATTAATTGTTAGCACTAATTTCGAAAATATGAAATAAAAATAAGAAAAAGATTTTGAAAATCAATTTGAAATTTTCGAAAATCATAAAAGAAAAAATGAAAAAGATTTGATTTTTGAAAAAGTTGTGAAAAAGATAGAATTTTTAAATTGAAAATTTGATTTGACTCATAAGAAACAACTAGATTTTAAGAATTTTTGAAAAAGTCAACTCAAATTTTCGAATATTTATGAGAGAAAAAGGGAAAGATATTTTTTTTATTTTTGAATTTTAATGATGAGAGAGAAAAATATCAAAAAGACTCAATGCATGAAAATTCTGAATCAAAACACATGATGCATGCAAGAACACTTTGAATGTCAAGATGAACACCAAGAACACTTTGAAGATCAAGATGAACATCAAGACTTATTTTTGAAAATTTTTAAGAAAAGAAAAACATGGAAGACACCAAACTTAGAGATTTTTCATGTTTAGACACTATGAATGCAAAAATGCATATGAAAAATAACAAAAAACACAAAACAAGAAATTTTAAAGATCAAACAAGAAACATCAAATTATTTTTGGTTTTAAGATTTTATTTAAATTTTTTTTGGTTTTTTTTTTTTGAAAATTATTTGAAAAAAACGAAAAAGAAGAAATTTTTTTTTGTATTATTTTCGAAAATAAGAAATAAAAAGCTTGAAAATAAAATAAAATTACCTAATCTGAGCAACAAGATGAACTGTCAGTTGTCCAAACTCGAACAATCCCCGGCAATGACGCCAAAAACTTGGTGCGCAGAAATCGTGACGGTTCTATTTCTTGGTAACGGCGCTAAAAACTCAATACGCACGTTTATAATCTTAGTTCTTTGTCACAACTTCGCACAACTAACCAGCGAGTGCACTGGGTCGTCCAAGTAATAAACCTTATGTGAGTAAGGGGTCGATCCCACGGAGATTTTCGGCTTGAAACAAGCTATGGTCACCTTGTAAATCTCAGTCAGGCGGATTCAATTGATTATGGAGATTTAATAATTAAAAGATAAATAAAACGTAAATTAAAGATGGAGATACATATGTAATTCATTGGTGAGAATTTCAGATAAGCGTATGAAGATGCTTGTTCCTCCTGAACCTCTGCTTTCCTATTATCTTCATCCAATCATTCATACTCCTTTCTCTGGCAAGCTGTATGTTAGGCATCACCGTTGTCAATGGCTACATCCTGTCCTCTCAGTGAAAATGGTACAATGCACTGTCACTACATGGCTAATCATCTGTTGGTTCTCGATCATACTGGAATAGGATCCATTTATCCTTTTGCGTCTGTCACTACGCCCAGCACTCGCAAGTTTGAAGCTCGTCGCAGCCATCCCTTCCCAGATCCTACTCGAAATACCACAGACAAGGTTTAGACTTTCCGGATCTCAAGAATGGCCGTCCATAGATTCTAACTTATACCACGAAGATTCTGATTAAGGAATCCTAGAGATACTCATTCAATCTAAGGTAGAACGGAAGTGGTTGTCAGGCACGCGTTCATAGGTTGGGAATGATGATGACTGTCACGATCATCACATTCATATTGAGGTGCGAATGAATATCTTAGAATCGGAATAAGCTTGAATTGAATAGAAAAACAATAGTACTTTGTATTAATTCGTGAGGAACAGCAGAGCTCTACACCTTAATCTATGGTGTGTAGAAACTCTGCCGTTGAAAATACATAAGAACAAGGTCCAGGCATGGCTGAATGGCCAGCCCCCTGAACATGATCAAAGGATCAAAAGACAATCCAAAGATATCTAAAGATATCCAAAGATGTAAATACAATAGTAAAAAGTCCTATTTATACTAAACTAGTTACTAGGGTTTACAGAAATGAGTAATTGATGCAGAAATCTACTTCCGGGGCCCACTTAGTGTGTGCTTGGGCTGAGCATTGAGCTTTACACATGTAGAGGCTTCTCTTGGAGTTGAACGCCAGTTTGTAACCTGTTTCTGGCATTTAACTCCACTTTGCAACCTGTTTCTGGCGTTTAACTCTAGAATGCAGCATAGAACTGGTGTTGAACGCCAGTTTTCGTCATCTAAAATCGGGCAAAGTATGGACTATTATATATTGATGGAAAGCCCTAGATGTCTACCTTCCAACGCAATTAATAGCGCGCCATTTGAAGTTCTGTAGCTCCAGAAAATCCACTTTGAGTGCAGGGAGGTCAGAATCCAACAGCATCAGCAGTCCTTCTTCAACCTCTGAATCTGATTTTTGCTCAAGTCCCTCAATTTCAGCCAGAAATTACCTGAAATCACAGAAAAACACACAAACTCATAGTAAAGTCCAGAAATATGATTTTTATTGAAAAACTAATAAAAATATACTAAAAACTAACTAAATCATACTAAAAACTTTGTAAAAACAATGCCAAAAAGCGTATAAATTATCCGCTCATCAACGACCCGGGATCAACACTCTCGGTCATAGATTTTGGAATTGTTTGATGCGATATTTGCGTGTTGATTAGACTATACTACGATTGACTTCATTACTAAGTTCTAACAGGCATGAGAATATTTGGTTCATCAGATTGTCGGCTTGAAGCAAGCTATGGTCATCTTGTAAATCTCAGTCAGGCGGATTCAAATGGCTATGAGGTTTTGATAATTAAAAGATAAATAAAACAGCAAATAAGATAAAGATACTTATGTAATTCATTGGTGGGAATTTCAGATAAGTGTATGGAGATGTTTTGTTGCTTTTGAACCTCTGCTTTCCTATTGCCTTCTTCCAACCATGCGTTACTCCCTTCTATGGCAAGCTGTAGGATCCTCTCAGTGAAAATGGTCCTCTACGGTTTCTACATAGCTAATCAACTGTCGGATTTCTCGTCTCGGATGAAAAATACCAGGTACAGCTATGATAAATCACTATTTTATTGTTTATCTTGTACTCAATTGAGTGGATTTTATCAACTCTTTACCCACTAATTCATACTATTTGCATGGTTTTACTTTTTCCCTTATGATTTTGTGCTATGATTGAAAACATGCTTCCTTGTACATATATTTGCTAATATTAATCCTCTCTTATTACCATTAGATGCCTTGATATGTGTGTTAAGTGTTTTCAGAGATTACAGGGCAGGAATGGCTTGGAGGATGGAAAGGAAGCATGCAAAAGTGGAAGGAATACAAGAAATTGAAGGAACTGCAAAGCTGTCAGCCTGACCCTCTCGCACTAAAACGGTCATAGCTTGAGCTACAGAGGTCCAAACGATGCGGTTCTAGTTGCGTTGAAAAGCTAACGTCCGGGGCTTCAATTTGATATATAATTTTTCATAGTTTCCTTGACGATAAGTGACAAGAACGCGTGATCTTTGCGGATGCATCGCAGTGGTGAAAAAAACCAGCGTGTTTGAATTCGAAACCAGCGAATTCTGGGCTGTTTCTGACCCAGTTCTCGGCCCAGAAAACACAGATTAGAGTCTATAAAGTGGGAGAATGCATCCATTCATGAGACAACTCATACAACATACATTCATACATAGTTTTAGGATTTAGATGTAGTTTTAGAGAGAGAGAGGCTCTCTCCTCTCTCTTAGGATTTAGTTTTAGGATTTAGGATTATTTCTTCTTCATCACAGGTTCAATGTTCCTTTAATTTATTTTTCTACGTTTATTATATTACTTTAATTATTATTTATCTTTTCAATTTGGCTTATGCTACATTCATGTTATGATTTTCTTAATTAATATTATTTGAGGTATTTCAGTTTATGATTGTTTTATTCTATTTATGAATGCTTTTAATTTAATTTAGATATTTTCTTCCCTTTTGGCTCTGGTTAAGTAATTGGTGACGCTTGTGTTATCAAATAAAGCAGTGATTGAAATTGGCAGATTACTAATTGATCTACATCGCTCTAAAGCTAGTCTTCCCATAGGGATTGACTAGGAGTTGAGGATCAAGCTAATTAGTCCACTTGATTTACCTTCATAGTTAGAGGTTAACAAAGTGGGATTAAACCCAATTCTCATCACTGTTGATAAAGATAACTAGGATAGGACTTCTGATTTTTATACCTTGCCAAGAGATTTCATTATTAATTCATTTTTCTTGTCATTTAATTTACTTGTTCCTTATTTTAAAAAACCCAAAATTCTACCTTTTCCATAGCTAATAATAAGTCATACTTCCCTGCAATTCCTTGAGAAGACGACCCGAGGTTTAAATACTCGGTTATGAATTTTATTGGGTTTGCTTAAGTGACAACCAAAATGTTTATAAGAAAGGACTTTTGTTGGTTTAGAAGCTATACCTGCAACGAGGATTTATCTGCGAATTTCTAGACCATGCAAAAGTTCTCTCTTCAAAATGGCGCCGTTGCCGGGGAATTGCAAACGTGTGCCTTATTATTGGTTATTGTAAATATTTACTTTTTGCTTGTTTATTTATTTTTATTTTTGTTTTTTCATAAATTAAGAGGTTATTGATTTTTATTTAGTTATTAAAAGAAATTTTTCAAAAATTTGTTCTTGGTGTTCATCTTGATCTTCAAGTTGTTCTTAGTTGTTTTCTTCCTTTTGATCTAAAAATTTTAAGTTTGGTGTCATTTTATTGTTTTTCTCTTTCCTTATTTAATTCAAAAATATATTTTCTCTTTATTTTAATTGAATTTTCGAAATTTTCATAAAAAAAAATTCAGACTTCTATTTTAAAATTTTTATCTTATCTTATCTTAGTTTTAAATTTCAAAATTCAAATCTTTTTCAAAAAATCATATCTTTTTCAAAATCTTATCTTATCTTATTTCAAAAATCAAATTTCAAAATTCAATATTTAAATTTCAAATTTCAAATTTCAAATTTCAAATTTGAAATTTCAAAAATTTAAAATTCAAATTTTCAAATTTCAAATTTCAAAATTTAATTTTCAAATTCAAAATTTAAATTTCAATAACCTTTTAATTTAAATTTGTTTTTATTTTTATTTTTAATTTTTATTAGTTACTATGAGTTCTCACCCCCGTCGCTTTGAGTTTGGTTCCAATATTGTTGCAAGGAATGGAAATTATAACAGGGACATGCATCAAGGTCAAAACAATCAGAGATGGAAGGAGCCACGAGGATCTGATCAACCCTTTCGGCAACATCACCTTCCAAGATACCATGGACAACGACCATCCTACAATGCATGCCAAGACAATAGATATGGTGGACCCCTTTGTAGTTACCAGCAAGCTCCATCATATGCCAATGAACCATCTCCTCAACACAACTTTGAACCACCATACTCACAAGTCCCTTACCACCAAACACCACCATATGACCCTAACCTGTATCCACCATACCAACCACCTTATAAGCCATACTTAGAACCACCACCTCAATATACACCATGTCTACATCCATCAATTCAAGAGCACTATGATCCTAATCATGTTATTCAAGCTGGACAAGAATCAAGGGATCGTCTCAAGGAAATAGTGGAAAAATTTCATGCCACCCTCCACCAATTGAATCAAGCAATAAATCGATTACCCTCTCAACGTTCGGACACTCAAGGAACCCCTATGGCTTCATGTGGGCAATCTAATGAAGAACACAGCATGAAGGAGATACTAAAAACTCCAATGGACAGTAAAGAGCATGATTTTGTACTGAAACAAGTGGAGGAAGCCAAAATTATCAAAGAAGAAGAATTGGTTGAAGACTTAGGAGATGCAGAACCTCCATGGGAAAATCCAGTCAAAGAGCCTCCTTCAAAGACGTTTGAAATAGATGTTGAGGAGGGTGTATAACCTCCAAGGAATATCATGGTTGAAGACATTGAAGGGGATGATCAAGAGATGGATTCAATCATTGATGAATTCTTATCTACAATTGAATCCTCTCCTATTGGACTTGACATGGAGATTAAAGAAGAAGAAGCACAACCTCCCATCCCCTTGGTGAACAATGAAGAAGAGATTGCATTAGAAGAAAGCTACCAAGAGGAAGAGGTTGATATTGAAGAAGCTTGCAAAGAGGTGGAAGTTGTCAAGGAAGAGCTCAAGGGAATGGAGCTAGAAATCACCTTGCCAAAGTTGTTGGAGACCTCTCCCCCAAAGCCATCACCATCCCTCCCTTCATTCAAGTGGGTAAATCTCTCATCTCTAACCTTAATTAGCTCACTTGAATATGCTTTGCTTGAGACAGATGGTCAGCTTAGAGCTCTTTGTGGCTATAAGAGCAAGCGGGAGATGGTCAGTGGTAGGAATTGTCATGCAAGGTTCAATATGGTTGCATGCTCCAAATTGAAGTACAAAGGTTGGTACAATTCTCAATTGAATGGGTCTAGGAAGCTGTTTGGATGTCTCAGTGAGAATTTCAGTTGCGTGCCACCCGGATGGAATCATGATGATCAACAAGAAGACGGGTGCAAAAGCAAGGTCTGGGACCCCCGGAATTCAGTCTAGAAATCAACACTCTTGGGGCCTTGTCACTTGCTTTAACCTGCTTGAAGGCTTTCTGTGCCTAGTTTGGGATCCCAGAAGCCATTGGAATCACAAACATTGGTGGAGATTTCTGGATGAGTTCAAGCACAAGCCACCATAACAAAGGACTCCCCAAAGGTCCAACTTAAGGACTTTAACTAAAAGTGCTAGGTGGGAGACAACCCACCATGGTATGATCGTTCCTTTTCTAAAATTTTGATTTTATTTTGTTTTGTTTGTTTTTGAGTTTTATTTTATTCTATTTTCATTGAACCTGGAATTATTTATAGCATCCACACTATCATTGCATTTTGCATCCTGCATAAAAAAAAAAAAAACATGCGCACGTGATGCGTCCACGTCATATGGGAAGAATGCCTCCCACGCGTCCGCGTCACTCACGCAGACGCGTGTTCTGGAAATCGACGTAAAAAAAGGGTGCATGGCCGAAAGTTGTGCTAGAATGGGGCTGGACTGGAGCTAGACGCACAAGCCTTACCACGCGAGCGTGTGCCCCACGCGTTCGCGTCATTTTCCAAAAATGGCCATCCACGTGATCGCGTCAACCACGCGACCGCGTCACCCAAAAATTTGGCAAAAAGAATTTCGAACAGAGAGTTGCGCGAACGCGAGGCTGCACTCGCGCTAATGGCACAAATCACTCCACGTGAACGCGTGACTTACACGTCCGCGACACTTCATAGAAGCTCTATCCGCGTGAGGGCGTGACCCGCGCGCTCGCGTCGCCTGCGCCGCACAACTTATCCAGATCAGCGCCAATTATCTTATCTTTTCTTTTCTAATCCTAATTTCTTCTATTATTTCTTCTTTCTTCTTCTTCATCTCTTTAACTCCTCATCCCTCTTCACTTCCAGTCTATTTCATTTAATTTATTTGCATACTTTCAACCATTGCATTATTTTCATTGGTGTTAGAAATTTATTTGGGTCATTATTTTCTATATTTTTGTGGATTATTAAAGGAATTGTTTGACAATTATATATTACTTTTTAAAGGGTTGCTTGCATGTTCAATTTAATACTTTCAATAGCTTATTTACCATGCTTGCTTGTGTTTGTGAAAAAGCGCATATGGCATTGTACACTATTTTTCGATTTCTTTCTATCTACTACTCTAAATGCTTGCTTTTCACAAAACCCTTTTTGTATGTTATTACTTAAATATAATTGTTATTACAAACATGTTGTTAGTTTGAAAGAGTTGATAATCTAAATAGACATGGAATGCTTGATCTATGCTACTCATGCCTTTGCCAGCATGCCAATAAACATCTTACATTTAATTGTCATTACATGCACTTGCTATATTTCTATTGATGAACTTTTCACATGTAGTCATGACCATGTGTTAACGTCATTCTTCTTTATTGTGCATTGATTACCACCTTTCCCGCTCTCTTCCTTGCTCTAACCCTTAGCTTTAAAAGTTACTTTCTTTTTCCCTTTTTAGGATGGATACCAAGAAGGGTAAAGAGAAAGCTACTCCCAAACCACCGGAAAGGAAAGGAACAAAAAGAGAAAGGCATCAATTGGAGCAGCCCGTCCACTTGTACATCTTAGCATGCACTGAGGACGGTGCAATCTTTAAGTGTGGGGAGGTCAATATCGATCTCCATGGGTTAGTTACTCTTCTATCTCAATACTGATGGTTTATTTTCCTTGTTAGTTGTTGCATTTGCATGTTTGACTACATGATTATTTGATTTTGTGCATATTTTACCACTTGGTTGAAGTAATATTTTCTTTTTCAAGAAACTTTTTTAAAGTATTTCACTAATTTGAATAAATTTAATGTTAAACTTGTTTGAAGAAATATTATACTAGAACATGGTTTAGAGCTCGAACATACAAAAACCAGTGAGATTTTTGAGCCTATTTGATTGGTTGCATTTTATCAACCAAAATTCTGTTTTAGTGTGTATTTTTCTCTCTAAAATTGTGATCCTTGTCTTGCTTAATTCTATATTTCTATTATTTGATGTATGCATACGCTTACAGGATTGAGGCCTTTGTTTCACTGAGCTTACATACCCATATGGCCTTACCCTTTCATTATTCTTTGCAAACCAATGTTGAGCCTATTATACCCCTTTGTTCTTTACTTTAGCACATCATTAACTCTAAGCGAAAGACAATAATGCCCTTAATTGAATCCTTGGTTAGCTTAGACTAGTGAGAGTGCTTATGATTTAAGTGTGGAGAAATTGAATTTGGAAACATTTGGTTTGAGAATTGAGTATGTTAGAATTTTCTGAAAATGTGAAAAAAATATTTAGGACATGATTCATGCATCCAATAATTTAATCATATACATTGAGAAAAATAAAAGAAAAGAAAAAAAAAGAAGTGAGAAAAAGAAAAGAAAAAAAGAGCAATTAAGCAAAAAGGGGACAAAATGCCCCAAAGTAAATGATGAAAGCAATGCATATGTACTGTACTCAAAATCAGATGCATGAATATGTGGAAAACATAGTTAATGGGCAGTTAGATTTTGCATTGTAATTACATGGATTGTCTTAATTTAGGTGGGAAAAGTTTAAGTTAATTAAGGATTCAGATTTTAGTCCACTTGGCCAAATACAATCCTACCTTGACCCTAACCCCATTACAACCCTTAAAAGACCTCTTGATATGTGTATCTGTGCATTAAATTTTGTTGATTGTTAGATGAAGAGCAAGTCTTAGAAGGCAAGGTTAGTAGAGAATTGAGAGAATCGAAACCTTAAATACATAAGTGATTAGAGTGTATACACTTCCGGTGAGGGTTCGATGCTCGATTCTTTGTTTCCGGCTTTCATGAGCTATTTTCTTCTGCAAGTCTATTTGTACTTCATTTTTATGATTTGAATTAGTAAAATCCAGTTCATGTTTGTTCTTGAAGGGTTTATTTACTTTTCACCAAGTAGGTAGAAACATTTTGCATTTAGTTGCATTCATATAGATAGGATTGCATTTCATACATTTTACCATTCCTCTTCACTCCTTTATTGCTTCTCTTGAGCTTAGCATGAGGACATGCTATTGTTTAAAAGTGGGGAGGTTGATAAATCACTCTTTTATGGTTTATCTTGTGCTCAATTGAGTGGATTTTATCAACTCTTTACCCACTTATTCATACTATTCGCATGGTTTTACTTTTTCCCTACTGATTTTGTGCTATGATTGAAAACATGCTTCATTGGCCTTATATTTGCTAATATTAATCCTATCTTATTACCATTAGATGCCTTGATATGTGTGTTAAGTGTTTCAGAGATTACAGGGCAGGAATGGCTTGGAGGATGGAAAGAAAGCATGCAAAAGTGGAAGGAATACAAGAAGTTGAAGGAACTGCAAAGCTATCAGCCTGACCCTATCGCACTAAAATGGTCATAGCTTGAGCTACAGAGGTCTAAATGACGCGGTTTTAGTTGCGTTGAAAAGCTAACATCCGGGGCTTTGATTTGATATATAATTTTCTATAGTTGCCTTGACGATAAGTGACACAAATGCGTGATCTACGCAAACGCGTCGCAGTGGCAAAAAAAACCAGCGTGTTTGAATTCGAAACCAGCGAATTCTGGGCTATTTCTGACCCAGTTCTCGACCCAGAAAACACATATTAGAGGCTATAAACTGGGAGAATGCATCCATTCATGAGACAACTCATACAACATACATTCATATATAGTTTTAGGATTCAGATGTAGTTTTAGGATTCAGATATAGTTTTAGAGACAGAGAGAGGCTCTCTCCTCTCTCTTAGGATTTAGTTTTAGGATTTAGGATTATTTCTTCTTCATCATAGGTTCAGTATTCCTTTAATTTATTTTTCTACTTTTATTTTATTACTTTAATTATTATTTATCTTTTCAATTTGGCTTATGCTACATTCATGTTATGATTTTCTTAATTAATATTATTTGAGGTATTTCAGTTTATGATTGTTTTATTCTATTTATGAATGCTTTTAATTTAATTTAGATATTTTCTTCCCTTTTGGCTCTGGTTAAGTAATTGGTGATGCTTATGTTATCAAATAAAGTAGTGGTTGAAATTGGTAGATTACTAATTTATCTAGATCGCTCTAAAGCTAGTCTTCCCACAGGGATTGACTAGGACTTGAGGATCAAGCTAATTAGTCCACTTGATTTACCTTCATAGTTAGAGGCTAACAAAGTGGGATTAAACCCAATTCTCATCACCGTTGATAAGGATAACTAGGATAGGACTTCTGATTTTTATACCTTGCCAAGAGATTTCATTATTAATTCATTTTTTTGTTATTTAATTTACTTGTTCCTTATTTTAAAAAACCTAAAATTCTACCTTTTCCATAGCTAATAATAAGTCATACTTCCCTGCAATTCCTTGAGAAGACGACCCGAGGTTTAAATACTTGGTTATCAATTTTATTGGATTTGCTTAAGTGACAACCAAAACGTTTGTAAGAAAAGACTTTTGTTGGTTTAGAAGCTATACCTGCAACAAGCACTTATCTGTGAATTTCTAGACCACGCAAAAGTTCTCTCTTCAAGCTATCGCATGGCTAATCATCTGTCAGTTCCCGCTATTGTCGGAATAGGATCTATTAATCCTTTTGCACACTGTCACTTGTGCCCAACATTCGCAAGTTTGAAGCTTGTCACAGTCATCCCTTCCCAGATCCTACTCGGAATACTACAGACAAGGTTTAGACTTTTCGTATCTCAGGAATGGCTGCCAATTTGTTCTAGCCTCTACCACAAAGATACTAATCTCACGGACTCGGTCCGTGTATTAGATACCCAAGAGATACGCACTCAAGCTATCGCCCAATGACTACGTTGAGCTCAGATAGAACGGAAGTGGTTGTCAGGCACGCGTTCATAGAATTGAGAATAATGATGAGTGTCACAGATCATATCATTCTCCAGATTGAAGTACGAGTGAGTATCTTAGAGAAGAAGTAGGCGTGAATTGAGAAAAAAACAGTAGTAATTGCATTAATTCATGAAGAACAGCAGAGCTCCACACCTTAATCTATGGGGTATAGAAACTCCACTTTAGAAAATACATAAGTGAAAAGAGGTCTAGGCATGGCCGTGAGGCTAGCCTCCAACAGTAAACAATGGCATATAATAGCATGCGAATACAATAGTATAAAGTGCTATTTATATTAAACTAGTAACTAGGGTTTACAGAAAATGAGTAACTAAGTGCAGATAGTGCAGAAATCCACTTCCGAGGCCCACTTGGTATGTGCTTGGGCTGAGCATTGAAGCTTTTTCGTACATAGGTTGTTCTTGGAGTTAAACACCAGCATGGGTGCCAGTTTGGGCGTTTAACTCCAATTCTGGTGCCAGTTTGGGCGTTTTACGCTTGAAAGTTTTAGGCTGTCTTTTAGCGCCAGTTCGGGCCATCAAATCTCGGGCAAAGTATAAACTATTATATATTTCTGGAAAGTCCAGGATGTCTACTTTCCAACTCAATTAAGAGCGTGCCAGTTGGGCTTCTGTAGCTCCAAAAAATCCATTTCGAGTGCAGGAGGGTCAGAATCCAACAGCATCTGCAGTCCTTTTTTAGCCTCTGAATCAGATTTTTGCTCAGGTCCCTCAATTTCAACCAGAAAATACCTGAAATCACAGAAAAACACAAAAACTCATAGTAAAGTCTAGAAATGTAATTTTTGAATAAAAACTAATAAAAATATAATAAAAAGTAACTAAAATATACTAAAAACTATGTAAAAACAATGCCAAAAAGGGTATAAATTATCCGCTCATCACAACACCAAACTTAAATTGTTGCTTGTCCCCAAGCAACTAAAAACAAAATAGGATAAAAAAAGAAAATATACAATAAATTTCAAATATCAATGAAGCTCAGTTCCAATTAGATGAGCGGGGCTAGTAGTCTTTTTGCTTCTAAACAGTTTTAGCATCTCACTTTATCCTTTGAAGTTTAGAATGATTGGCTTCCATAGGAACTCAGAATTTAGATAGTGTTATTGATTCTCCTAGTTCAGTATGTTGATTCTTGAACACAGCTACTTTATGAGTCTTGGCCTTGGCCCTAAGCATTTTGTTTTCTAGTATTACCACCGGATACATAAATGCCACAGACACATAACTGGGTGAACCTTTTCAGATTGTGACTCAACTTTGCTAGAGTCCCCAGTTAGAGGTGCCCAAAGCTCTTAAGCACACTCTTTTTTGTGCTTTGGACCATGACTTTAACCGCTCAGTCTCAAGCTTTTCACTTGACACCTTCACGCCACAAGCACATGGTTAGGGACAGCTTGGTTTAGCCGCTTAGGCCAGGATTTTATTCCTTCGGGCCCTCCTATCCATTAATGCTCAAAGCCTTGGATCCTTTTTACCCTTGTCTTTTGGTTTAAAGGGCTATTGGCTTTTTCTGCTTGCTTTTTTTCTTTATTTTTCTTCTCTTTTTTTCGCCAATTTTTTTTCGCAAGCCTTTATTTTTCACTGCTTTTTCTTGCTTCAAGAATCATTTTTATGATTTTTCAGATTATCAAATAACATTTCTCTTTTTCATTATTCTTTCAAGAGCCAACAATTTTAACATTCATAAACAATAATATCAAAAATATGCACTGTTCAAGCATTCATTCAGAAAACAAAAAGTATTGCCACCACATCAAAATAATTAGATTATTTTCAAGATAGAATTCGAAATTCATGTACTTCTTTTTCTTTTGCAATTAAAAACATTTTTCATTTAAGAAAGGTGAAGGATTCATAGGACATTCATAGCTTTAAGACATAGACACTAGACACTAATGATCATGTAATAAATACACAAATATAGATAAAACATAAAGCATAGAATTTGAAAAACAGAAAAATAAGAACAAGGAAATTAAAGAACGGGTCCACCTTAGTGACGGCGGTTAGTTCTTCTTCTTAAAGATCCCATGGAGTGCTTTAACTCCTCAATATCTCTTCCTTGCCTTTGTTGCTCCTCTCTCATGGCCTTTTGGTCCTCTCGGATTTTATGGAGGGTAATGGAGTGCTCTTGTTGAGGTCCATGAGTGGGCTCTCTTGTATGCTCCATTCTCTTTCTAGTGATGGGCTTTTGAGATGAATCTTTCCATCTCCCATGACTCGAAGTTGGAAGCAACTACCTTCCCTTTCCACTTCCTAGAGGTTTCTCCGGCCTTAGGTGTCATTAATGGTTATGGAAAAACAAACAGCAGAGCTTTTTCCACACCAAACTTAGAAGGTTTGCTCGTCTTCGAGCAAAATAAGATAGAAGGGAGTAGAAGAAGAATGATGCAATTAATTTTGAAAACTTATTAATGTATGCAAGAGAAATTGAAAAGAGATTAAAAGAATTTGAAAAGATATGTAAGTTTTGAAAGCATTTTGGAAGGAATTGAAAAGAAATAATAAAAAAAATTAAAAAGGATTGGAAAGATTATTAATATTTGAAAATAGAAATTGAAAGATGAACATTTAAAATATGCTTGATGCAAAAAATTATGAATTAAAACATGAAAAATTTTAAAAAAAATTGAATTGGAAACAAAATTACCTCCGTTGTGTCATCTTGGCGTTAAACACCCAAAATGCTATCTCTTCTGGCGTTTAACGCCCACTTGACTGCCATTTTGGGCGTTTAACGCCCAGCCAGATGCCCTAGCTGGCGTTAAATGCCAGGATTCCTCATTTACTAGGCATTTTTTTGAACGCCCAGAATGCTGCCATTTCTAGCGTTAAACACCCAGAATGCTATCCTTACTGGCGTTTAAATGCCAGTAAGCCTCTCCTCCAGGGTGTACTATTTTTGATGCTGTTTTTTATTTTGCTTTATTTCTGCAACTGTTTTTATGACTTCACATAATCATCAACCTAAAGAGAACATAAAATAACAATGGAAAACAAATGTCTAAAATAAATATAATTAAATAACATTGGGTTGCCTCTCTATAAGCGCTTCTTTCATGTCAATAGCTTGACAGTGAGCTCTTAGAGGGCTTAACAGAGACTTAGAGCTTAATGGTGGCCTCCCAACACCAAACTTAGAAGTTGAGTGTGGGGGCTCTGTTTGACTCTGTATTGAGAGAAGCTTTTCATGCTTCCTCTCTATGGTCACAGAAGAAGATCCTTGAGCCTTAAACACAAGGTAGTCCTTATTCAATTGAAGGACTAACTCTCCTCTGTCTACATCAATCACAGCTCTTGCTGTGGCTAAGAAGGGTCTTCCAAGGATGATAGATTCATCTTCATCCTTCCCAGAGTCTAGGATTATGAAGTCAGCAGGGATCTACAGGCCTTCAACCTTCACTAAAACATCCTCTATAAGTCCATAAGCCTGTTTCATTGATTTGTCTGCCATCTCTAGTGAGATTCTTGCAGCTTGTACCTCAAAGATCCCTAGTTTCTCCATTACAGAGAGTGGCATGAGGTTTATTCCTGACCCCAGGTCACACAGAGCCTTCTCAAAGGTCATGGTGCCTATGGTACAAGGTATTAAGAACTTTCCGGGATCCGGTTTCTTATGAGGTAATTTTAGTCGAACCAAGGCATTCAGTTCATTGATGAGCAACGGAGGTTCATCCTCCCAAGTCTCATTACCAAATAACCTGGCATTCAGCTTCATGATTGCTCCTAGATACTGAGCAACTTGCTCTTCAACAATATCTTCATCTTCTTCAGAGGAAAAATACTCATCAGGGCTCATGAATGTTAATAGTAAGTTCAGTGGAATCTCTATGGTCTCTGTATGAGCCTCAGATTCCTTTGGTTCCTCAGTAGGGAACTCCTTAGTGGTCAGTGGACGTCCATTGAGGTCTTTCTCACTGGAAATCACTACCTTTTAACTCTCTCTAGGTTCGACCATGTTGGGTATATTGATGGCCTTGCACTCTCTTTTTGGATTCTCTTCTATATTGCTTGGGAGAGTACTAGGAGGAGTTTCAGTCACTCTTTTACTCAGTTGACCCACTTGTGCCTCTAAATTTCTGATGGAGGACCTTGTTTCAGTCATGAAACTGGGAGTGATCTTAGATAGATCAGAGACTATGGTTGCTAAGTCAGAGAGGCTCTGCTTAGAATTCTCTATCTGTTGTTCAGAAGATGATGGAGAAGGCTTGCTATTACCAAGCCCATTTCTCCCACCATTATTATTATTGAAGCTTTGATTAGGCTTCTACTGATCCTTCCATGAGAATTTAGGATGATTCCTCCATGAAAGATTGTAAGCGTTTCCATAGGATTCTCCCGTGTAATTCACTTCTTCCATTGAAGTTGGAAGTTGGTGCAGTAAAGTCACCAAGCACCTTCCTTGCATCTCCACCATTGTTGTTGGGTTCGGCTGCCATGTCTACTTCTTTTTCAAAAATTTCTATCAGGTCCTCTCTGGAGTGTTGTGCTTTAGCTTCTCTTAGCTTCCTCTTCAGAGTCCTTTCAGGTTCAGGATCAGCTTCAACAAGAATATCTTTATCCTTGTTTCTGCTCATATGAAAAAGAAGAGAATAGAAAAGAAGAGGAATCCTCTATGTCACAGTATAGAGATTCCTTTATGTGAGTATAAGAATAGAAGAATAGAAGAATGAGGTAGAAGAAGAAAGTCGAACACAGAGAGGGAGAGAGGGTTCGAATTATTAATTAAAAGAAAATAAAAATATTTTTGTTTTTATTTTGATTATAAGTTAGAATTCGAAATTTAAGAAAAGAAATAAAATAAAATTGAAAACTAAATAAATTAATTAATTAATTAAAAAGATTTTTGAAAAGGTTTTTAGTTAGTTTTCGAAAATGAGGAGTGAAAAAGTAGTTAGATAGTTTTGAAAAAGATAAGAAATAGTAAACTTTTTAAAATCAAAACAAACAAGTCAAGTGGTTAATTGAAAAAGATTTGAAAATAAATTTTGAACAGATAAGAAGTGAGAAAGAGATTTTGAAATTAAGTTTTGAAAAAGATATGATTGAAATTTATTTTGAAAAAGATTTGAAAAGGAAATTAAAAAGATTTGATTTTTGAAATTAAAGTTGATTACTTGACTAACAAGAAACTAAAAGATATGATTCTAGAATTTAAAGATTGATCCTTTCTTAATAGGCAAGTAACAACTTGAAATTTTTGAATCAAAACATTAATTGTTAGTGATAAATTCGAAAATATGAAGTAGAAATAAGAAAAAGATTTTGAAAATCAATTTTAAAATTTTCAAAAAACATGAAAGAAAATTGAAAAAGATTTGATTTTAAAAAAAGATTTAAAAAGATAGAATTTTTAAATTGAAATTTTGACTTGACTAATAGAAAACAACTAAATTTTAAAATTTTTTTGACTAAATCAACCCAAAATTTTGAATTTTATGAGTAAAACCAGGGAAAGATATTGTTTTTGATTTTTCGAATTAATGAAGAAAGAGAAAAACAACAAAATGACATAAGACATAAAAATCTAAGATTGAAACAAATAATGCATGCAAGAACACTTTGAATGTCAAGATGAACACCAAGAACACTTTGAGGATCATTATGAACATCAAGAACATATTTTTGAAAATTTTTAAGAAAAGACATACATGCAAGACACCAAACTTGAAAATTTTTAAACTTTAGACACTAATAATTCAAGAATGCATATGAAAAACAAGAAAAGACACAAAACAAGAAAAATGTAGATCAAACAAAGATAATAATCAAGAACAACTCGAAGATCAATAAAGAACACAATGAATGGGTTTTCGAAAATTTTAAGAAAAATTAAAACATGCAATTGACACCAAACTTAAAATTTGACACTAGACTCAAACAAGAAACATAAAATTTTTGGTTTTTATGGTTTTATTAATTTTTTTGTATTTTTCGAAAACTATATTATTATTTTTCTTTATTTTTTATTTTTTTTTGAATTTTTCGAAAAAAAATAATAAAAAGCTTAAACATAAAATAAAATTACCTAATCTAAGCAACAAGATGAATCGTCAGTTATTCAAACATGAACAATCCCCGGCAACAGCGCCAAAAACTTGGTGCACGGAAATTGTGATTCACACTTTTCACAACTTCACACAACTAACCAGCAAGTGCACTGGGTCGTCCAAGTAATACCTTACGTGAGTAAGGGTCGATCCCACGGAGATTGTCGGCGTAAAGTAAGCTATGGTCATCTTGTAAATCTCAGTCAGGCGGATTCAAATGGTTATGAGGTTTTGATAATTAAAAGATAAATAAAACAGCAAATAAGATAAAGATACTTATGTAATTCATTGGTGGAAATTTCAGATAAGCGTATGGAGATGCTTTGTTGCTTCTGAACCTCTGCTTTCCTATTGCCTTGTTCCAACCATGCGTTACTCCCTTCCATGGCAAGCTGTAGGATCCTCTCAGTGAAAATGGTCTTCTACGGTTTCTGCACGGCTAATCAACTGTCAGATTTTTTTTCTCGGATGAAAAATACCAGGTACAGCTACTGCATGGCTAATCATCTATCGGTTCCCGCTAGCGTCGGAATAGGATCCATTGATCCTTTTGCACACTGTCACTTATGCCCAACATTCGTAGGTTTGAAGCTCGTCACAGTCATCCCTTCCCAGATCCTACTCAGAATACTACAGACAAGGTTTAGACTTTCCAGATCTCAGGAATGGCTGCCAATTGGTTCTAGCCTCTGCCACGAAGATACTAATGTCACGGACTCGGTTCGTGTATTAGATACCCAAGAGATACGCACTCAAGCTGTCGCCCAATGACTACGTTGAGCTCATATAGAACGGAAGTGGTTGTCAGGCACGCGTTCATAGAATTGAGAATAATGATGAGTGTCACGGATCATATCATTCTCCTGATTGAAGTACGAGTGAGTATCTTAGAGAAGAAGTAGGCATGAATTGAGAGAAAAACAGTAGTAATTGCATTAATTCATGAGTAACTAGGGTTTACAAAAAATGAGTAACTAAGTGCAGATAGTGCAGAAATCCACTTCCGGGGCCCACTTGGTGTGTTCTTGGGCTGAGCATTGAAGCTTTTTCGTGCATAGGCTGTTCTTGGAGTTAAACGCCAGCTTGGGTGCCAGTTTGGGCGTTTCACGCCAGCTTGGGTGCCAGTTTGGGCGTTTCACGCCAGAAAGTTTTAGGCTATCTTTTAGCGCCAGTTTAGGCCATCAAATCTCGGGCAAAGTATGGACTATTATATATTGCTGGAAAGCCCATGATGTCTACTTTCCAACTCAATTAAGATCGCGCCATTTGGGATTCTGTAGCTCCTGAAAATCTATTTCGAGTGCAGGAGGGTCAGAATCCAAGAGCATCTGCAGTCCTTTTTCAGCCTCTGAATCAGATTTTTGCTCAGGTCCCTCAATTTCAGCCAAAAAATACCTGAAATCACAGAAAAACACAAAAACTCATAGTAAAGTCCAGAAATGTGATTTTTGAATAAAAACTAATAAAAATATAATAAAAAATAACTAAAACATACTAAAAACTATGTAAAAATAATGCAAAAAAGGGTATAAATTATCCGCTCATCAGTTTCTCTGGAAATGAAGGTCCAAAACTGGCATTCAACGCCAGTACTACACCCTCTTCCTGGAGTTGGACACCCAAAAGGGAGTAACTGGCGTCCAATGCCCAAACAGGAGTCCAAGGCTAGCGTTTAACGCCCAAGAAGGTTCCTAGGACGTGGAGACACCCTTATCTCAACCCAAACACTCACCAAGTGGGCCCGGAAAGTGGATTTTTGCACTAAAAGACTAGTTTATCTTATTTTCTGTAATTCTTAGTTGCTAGACTAGTATATATAGAACAAAGATCACCCATGTTAGAGATCTTTGCCCATTCAAATCTTTCACGATTATTTTTTGTACGTTATGAGTCCCTAACCTCCTAGGTTAAGGTTAGGAGCTCTGCTGATTCTTATGGTTTAATAATATCACCATTCTATTTCAATCTATGCTTGATTCCATTGTAAGATTTATCTTCGTTCTTCATGCTAATGAATTGGGAGTGTAACTTGACTGTCATCCCTATTTCACATGGGTTCGTGCGAGTCCTTGACGGGACAGTACTGAACCACAAGTTTGATTATACATCTCTTAGATGGCTAATCCATGGCCTCATTGGGGACTTCTAGAGACATCAGTTCAGCCGAGGTGCGGGGCGATTAGGTCCTTTGGGGTATAGGCTAGAATCATTGGAGTAGCGTTCTTTGATCCGGAAGATCCGACCTTGTCTGTGGCACTTTGAGTAGGATCACTGGTGCACGAAAGTAGCTCCGCATGTTTCACCAGATGGACCGGCAAGTATACTGGGTTGTCCAAGTAATACCTCAGGTGAATGAGGGTCGATCCCACGGAGATTGTTGGTTTGAGCAAGTAGTGGTTATCTTGCAGATCTTAGTTAGGCGGATAGAAAATATAGTTTGTCATGGAAAAATGCATAAAACAGATAAATAAATAAAATGTTACTAGATAGGTGTGAAATCAATGGTATGAGAACGGTTGAGACTTCAGAGATGCTTTGTCTTTCCGGATTAACTTTTCTTACTGACTACTTCAATAACTTTCTGATTCCTTCAATGGCAGCCGTAAGTGATTAACTCATGTCCTCTCATCAAGTTAACCTCCTCTACTGCAGCAATTCACCATGTTGAAGTGACTCATGTCCTCTCATCAAGTCACCTCTAGGTTTCTCACTGTAGTAGAAGATGAAGCTCTAAGCAATCCACTCCCCTTCACGATACTACTCAAGGTGCCACAGACAGGGCAGATCTTTTGGATCAGAAAGTGCTGTTTCTCTAACTCTAGCCTTAACACCACAGAGACCTCACCTACCCATGGTCAACGGGATTTTATGTCACCTATCCAAAGTTGCCCAGGTACTCTATTGGAATTCGCACATAACCCATGTAGAACAAGGGTGATTGTCACGGTTCAACCTCAATTCATAAGATGTAGAACGAGAATGCATAAGAGAATAGATCAGACCTGTTAAACTAGAACAGTAATATTATAGATCCATGAAACTCAGCAAAGCTCCTAACCCTAACCTTAGGAGGTTAGTGACTCATACTGTACAAAAGTAGTGATGAATTCGAATGGGGGAGGAAGAAGATCCTAAACAAGGGTGATCTTCTCCTATATATACTAATCTACTAGTTAAGAATTACAGAAATAAGATAAACTAGTCTTGTAGTGCGAAAATCCACTTCTAGGGCCCACTTAGTGAGTGTTTGGGCTGAGCTTTGAGTGTCACCACGAGCTAGGACTACTTAGGGGAGTTCAACGCTGGCTAGGGACTCCCTTTTGGGCATTAGATGCCAGCTACTCCCTTTTGGGCGTTCAATGCCAGGAATAGGGTAGGTGGCTGGTGTTGAACGCCAGTTTTGGACCTTCATTTACAAAGCCAATTATGAACTATTATATATTTTCGGAAAGCCCTGGATGTTAGCTTTCTCTAGCCATTGAGAGCGCGGAATTTGGACTTCTGTAGCTCCAGAAATGTTCCTTTGAGTGCACGAAGGTCAGATCCTGACAGCATCTGCAGTGCTATCTCCATCTTTCAAAATTAGACTTTTGCTCAAGCTCCTCAATTTCAGCCAGAAAAAACCTGAAATCACCATAAAACACACAAACTCAAAGTAGAATCCAAAAATGTGAATTTAGCACTAAAACTTATGAAATCATAATAAAACTTAAACAAAACATAATGAAAACTATATGAAAATGATGCCAAAAAGTATATAAAATATTCGCTCATCAAAACACCAAACTTAAACTGTTGCTTGTCCCCAAGGAACTAAAAACAAAGTAGGATAAAAGGAAGAGATGGATACAATAAATCTCATAGTTTTCAATGAAGCTCAGTTCTAATTAGATGAGCGGGACTAGTAGCTTTTTGCTTCTGAATAGTTTTGGCATCTCACTATCCATTGAAGCTCAGAATAGTTGGCATCTTTAGGAATTTAGAATTCAGATGATATTATTGACTCTCCTAGTTCAGTTCTTTTTTATTCTTGAACACAGCTTCTTTAGAGTCTTGTCCGTGACCCTAAGCGCTTTGTTTTCCAGTATCACCATCGGATACATAAACGCCACAGACACATAACTGTGTGAACCCTTTCGAATTGTGATTCAGCTTTGCTAGAATCCCCAAAAAGTGGTGTCCAGAGTTCTTAAGCACACTCTTTGCTTTGGATCACGACTTTAACTGCTCAGTCTCAAGCTTTTCACTTGACACCTTCACACCACAAGCATATAGCTAGGGAAGCAGCTCATTTGAACTGTTTAGGCTAAGATTTTTCTTCTTTTAGGCCCTTCTAACTATTGATGCTCAAAGCTTGGATCCTTGCTCTTGCCTTTTGGTTTCAAGAGCTATTGGCTTTTTTCTCTTGCCTTTTGGTTTAAAGAGCTATTGGCTTTTTCTTTCTTTCTTTTTCTTTCTTTTTTTTTTCCACATATAATAATTTTTTTTATTTTATTGCTTTTTGCTTCTTTTTCTTGCTTCAAGAATCAATTTTTGGATTTTTCAGATTACCAATAATACTTCACTTTTATCATCATTCTTTCAAGAGCCAACATTCTTTTAACTCCAACATCAAATATGCACTATTTATTTCATGTATTCAGAGAGTAAAATTAATGCCACATCAATCTAATTGAACTATTCTTAATATATAACTCAAAATTCATGTATCTCACTTTTATTTTTCAAATAAAATTTTCTTTTAAGCAAGGTGAGAGATATATGGAATATTTCATAGCTTTAAGACATGTAAAGATGATCATGCACTAGAAACAGACAATAAGATAAAATACATTAAAAATAGAAAAATAACATAAGCAAACAAGAGATAAAAAGAATGGAACCACCTTAGTGACGGTGACTACTGCTCCCTCTAGAGAAGCTAATGAACCGCTTGATCTCTTCTATGTCGTACCACTGTCTCTGTTGTTCTTCTCTCATGGCTCTTTGATGTTCTCTTATTTCATGGAGGATGGTGGAGTGCTCTTGATGTCCCATCCTTAGCTGATCCATGTTAAAGCTTAACTCTCCTAGAGAGGTATGCCATTGGTCCCAAAAAAAATTTTGGGTGGGAAAATACATCCTTGAGGCATCTCAGGGATTTCTTGTTAAGGCGTTTCCACATGCTCTTGCTGTGGTCCATGTGCCGGCTCTCTAACATGCTCCATCCTTCTTTTGGTGATGGGCTTGTCCTCCTTAATGGGGATGTCTCCTTCTGTGACAATTCCGGCTGAATTGCATAGGTGACATATGAGGTAAGGGAAGCAGAGGCAAGTGCCTTTCCCTTCCTCTTCCTTAAGGTTTCACCAGTCTTTGGTGCCATACTTAGGAGTGGTAGAAGTAAAAAAGCAAAGCTTTTGTAACACCAAACTTAAGAGTTTTTCCCGTCCTCGAGCAGATATGAACAATTGGGAATGAGCGAGTAGAAGGAGAAGAAGAAACAGGGAGAGATAGGGGGTGAGGTAGGTGGGGTAGGTGGAGTTTCTGTGGAACCCACTGATCTTGGGAGGCTAGGGAATTCGAATTTCCTGCCCCCTTGTGGGCGTTGAACACCTAGTTTCTGCTCCTGGCTGGCGTTCAACACCAGCTTGATGCTCATTACAGGGCGTTGAACGCCTATTGGGGTGCTCCTTCCTGGCGTTCAACGCCAGCTATGTACTCCCTGGCTGGCGTTCAACGCCAGCTTTGCTGCTCCTCATAGGCGTTGAACACCCACTCTGGCCCCCTTGTCTGGCGTTCAACGCCAGTAAGGTCTCTGCTCTAGGGTGTTCTGTTTCTAGCTCTGACTATTTCTATTTCTGTTCTAACTATTGCACATGATCGTAAACATTAAAAAGCAAGGGAAAACTCTAAAAATAAACAAAAATAAACTCAAAATAAAATAAACAAAAGAAATAAGAACAGAAATACTCTACTCATGGTTAGGTTGCCTCCCAACAAGCTCTTCTTTAATGTTATTAGCTTGACACTTGATTGCTGACATTCTTCCTCTTCTTCTATTTTGTTAATAGAAATGACTCCATGGGACAAGAGGAGGACATTAGTGCCCTCATATTTGATTCTCCTTATTTGTTAGGGTAGGGGTTGTATCGTTTCTCCATCCCCTATACATCTTCCTCTTGGGACCTTCCTCCTTGGTGGGTGGTGACTGCCCAACACCAAACTTAAGTTTGATGTCTGGGGAAACTATACGAATTTTCACCAAGGGAGGAGGCTTCAGTATTGTACTCGCACGGAACCCATGTAGAACAAGGGTGATTGTCACGGGTCAACCTCAATTCATAAGATGAAGAATGAGAATGCATAAGAGAATAGAATCAGACATATTGAACTAGAATAGTAATATTATTGATCCATGAAACTCAACAGAGCTCTTAACCTTAACCTTAAGAGGTTAGTGACTCATACTATACAAAAGTAGTGATGAATTTGAATGGGGGAGGAAGAAGATCCTAAACAAGGGTGATCTTCTCCTATATATACTAATGTGCTAGTTAAGAATTATAGATATAAGATAAACTAGTCTTGTAGTGCAAAAATTCACTTCTGGGGCCCACTTGGTGAGTGTTTAGGCTGAGCTTTGAGTGTCTCCACAAGCTAGGACTCCTTAGAAGCATTGAACACTGGCTAGGGACTCTCTTTTGGGCATTGGACGCCAGCTACTCCCTTTTGGGCATTCAATGCCAGGAATAGGGTAGGTGGCTGGTGTTGAACGCTAGTTTTGGACCTTGGTGCAAGAAATTGTGATGATCAATGGCGCCAACAACTTGGTACGCACAATTGTAATCTCAACTCTTTGTCACAACTCTGCACAACTAACCAGCAAGTGCACTGGGTCGTCCAAGTAATAAACCTTACCTGAGTAAGGGTCAATCCCACGGAGATTGTCGGCTTAAAGCAAGCTATGGTCATCTTGTAAATCTCAGTCAGGCAGATTCAAATGGTTATGGAGAATCGATAATTAAAAGATGAATAAAACAAAAAATAGGATAGAGATACTTATGTAATTCATTGGTGAGAATTTCATATAGACGTATGAAGATGCTTTGTTCCTTCTGAATCTCTGCTTTCCTATTGCCTTCTTCCAATCATTCATACTCCTTTCCATGGCAAGCTTATATTGGGTTTCACAGTTGTCAATGGTTACCTCCCTTCCTCTCAGTGAAAATGGTACAAATGCGCTGTCACTGCATGGCTAATCAGCTGTTGGTTCTCGATCATGTTGGAGTAGGATCCATTGATCCTTTTGCGTCTGTCACTACGCCCAACACTCACGAGTTTGAAGCTCATCATAGTCATCCCTTCCCAGATCCTACTCGGAATACCACAGACAAGGTTTAGACTTTCTGAATCTCAAGAATGCTGCCAATTGATTCTAGCCTATACCACAAAGACTCTGATCTCATGGAATGGAAGGATCGGTTGTCAGGCGAGGCAACCATGCGTCATGAATCAGGAGGCTAAGAGATACGCACTCAAGTTATTGCAAGTAGAACGGAAGTGGTTGTCAGGCACGCGTTCATAGGTAAGAATGATGATGAGTGTCACGGATCATCACATTCGTCAGGTTGAAGAACGAGTGTATATCTTAGAGAAGAAATAGGCTTGAGTTGAATAGAAAAACAATAGTACTTTGCATTAATTCATGAGGAACCGTAGAGCTCCACACCTTAATCTATGGTGTGTAGAAACTCCACCATTGAAAATACAAAAGTAATGAAGGTATAGGCATGGCCGAATGGCCAGCCCCCATAAAGGTCTAAGATAGCATAAGACTAATCAAAGATTGAAAATACAATAGCAAAAGCTCCTATTTATAGAGAACTAGTAGCCTAGGATTTACAGAAATAATTAATTAATGCAGAAATCTTCCTCCGGGCCCACTTGGTGTGTGCTTGGGCTGAGCATTAAAGCTTTCACATGTAGAGACTTTTCTTGGAGTTAAACGCCAGCTTTTGTGCCAGTTTGGGCGTTTAACTCCAGCTTTTATGCCAGTTCTAGTGTTTTGACGCCAGAATTTCTATGCTGACTTAGAACACCGGTTTGGACCATCAAATCTCGGGCAAATATGGACTATTATATATTGCAGGAAAGCCCAGGATGTCTACTTTCCAACGCTATTGAGAGCGCACCAATTGGGTTTTTGTAGCTCCAAAAATTCTACTTCGAGTGCAGGAAGGTTAGAATCCAACAGCATCTGCAGTCCTTTTCCAGCCTCTGAATCAGATTTTTGCTCAGGTCCCTCAATTTCAGCCAGAAAATACTTGAAATCACAAAAAAATACACAAACTCATGAGATATTTGGATGTTTTCTCCATGAAGGATTATAGGTGTTTCCATAGGATTCTCCCATGTAATTCACCTCTTCCATTGCTGGGTTCTCAGGATCATAAGCTTCATCTTCGGGTGAAGCTTCTTTGGTACTGCCTGTTGCTGCTTGCATGCCAGACACACTTTGAGAAATCATATTGACTTGCTGAGTCAATATTTTGTTTTGAGCCAATATGGCATTCAGAGTATCAATTTCAAGAACTCCTTTCTTCTGATTTGTCCCATTATTCACAGGGTTCCTTTCAGAAGTGTACATAAATTGGTTATTTGCAACCATCTCAATGAGTTTCTGAGCTTCTGCAGGCATCTTCTTTAGATGAAGAGATCCTCCAGCAGAGCTGTTCAATGACATCTTGGACAGTTCAGACAGACCATCATAGAAGATACCTATGATGCTCCATTCTGAAAGTATGTCAGAAGGACACCTTCTGATCAATTACTTGTATCTTTCCCAAGCTTCATAGAGGGATTCACCTTCCTTCTGTCTGAAGGTTTGGACTTCCACTCTAAGCTTACTCAATTTTTGAGGTGGAAAAAACTTTACCAAGAAGGCATTGACTAGCTTTTCCCAAGAGTTTAGGCTTTCTTTAGGTTGTGAGTCCAACCATGTCCTAGCTCTGTCTCTTACAGCAAAAGGGAAGAGCATAAGTCTGTAGACCACAGGGTCAACCTCATTGGTCTTAACAGTATCACAGATTTGTAAGAATTCAGCTAAGAACTAATGAGGATCTTCTAATGGAAGTCCATGAAACTTGCAATTCTGTTGCATTAGAGAAACTAATTGAGGCTTACGCTCAAAGTTGTTTGCTCCAATGGCAGGGATAGAGATGCTTCTCCCATAGAAGTCGGGAGTAGGTGCTGTAAAGTCACCAATCACCTTCCTTGCATTGTTGGCATTGTTGTTGTTTTCGGCTACCATAGCTTCTTCTTATTTGAAAATTTCTGTTAGGTCCTCTACAGAGAGTTGTACTTTATCTTCTCTTAGATTTGTCTTCAAGGTCCTTTCAGGTTCAGGATCAGCTTCAACAACAATGCCTTTGTCCTTGCTCCTGCTCATATGAAAGAGAGGAGAAGAAAGTATGGAATCATCTATGTCACAGTATAGAGATTCCTTGAGGTGTTAGAGGAAAAGAAGAATAGAAAGAGGAGGTAGAGAGAAAGAATTTTCAAAAACAAATTAAAAAGATTTTGAAATAATTAAAAAAAATGGTTGATGATTTTTGAAAATTGAAATTGAGGTAATAGTTAATTGATTTTGAAAATGATTTTGAAATTAGAAATAAAAAAGATATGATTGAAAATTATTTTGAAAAAGATGTGATTGAGAAGATATGATTGAAAATCAAATTAAAAAAGAAAGTTTTAAAATTAAAGTTGATTACTTAACTAACAAGAAATTAGAAGATATGATTCTAGAATTTAAAATTTGATCCTTTCTTAATAGGCAAGTAACAACTTGAAAATTTTGAATTAAATCATTAATTGTAGCAAGGATTTTCGAAAAAAAATGGAAAGAAATTAATTTTGAAAAGATATTATTGAAAAGATATTATTTGAAAAAAATTTGATTTTGAAAAATTATGAAAATTTGAAAAAGATTTGATTTAAAAACAAAATCTTCCCTCTTGTGCCATCCTAGCGTTAAACGCCAAGAATGGTATCCATTCTGGCATTTATCGCCCAAAATACTACCTTTTTGGGCGTTTAATGCCCAGCCAGGTACCCTGGCTGGCGTTTAAACACCAGTTTTCCTTTTTCACTGGGCGTTTTGAACACCCAGCTTTTTCTGTGTAATTCCTCTGCTGTCTGTTCTGAATCTTCAATTCTCTGTATTATTGACTTGAAAAGACATAATTTTGAAAATTTTTTGAATTTTTTTTATGAGAAACAATCAAAATTCAACTAATCATGGAAAACTAAGATTAAACAAATAATGCATGCAATACACCAAACCTAGAAATTTTCATATTAAAAACACTAACAAATTGAGAATGCATATGAAAAACAACAAAATACATAAAACAAGAGAATTTAAAGATTAGAGCAAGGAAACCATTAAGAACAACTTGAAGATTAATGAAGAATAAAATTCATATATTTGAAAAATGCAAGAAGAATAAAGACATGCAATTGACACCAAACTTAAAAATTGACACTAGACTCAAACAAGAAACACAAATTATTTTTTGTTTTTGTGATTTTAAAATTCTTTTTTGTAATTTTTCGAAAATTAATTGGAAAAAGAGAAAATAAGGTATTCAAAATTTTTAATGAGAATTCCAAGAATCATGCAATGTTAGTCTAAAACTCCGGTCCAGGAATTAGACATGGCTTACTAGCCAGCCAAGCTTTCATTGAAAACTTCAGTCCAAAACACTAGACATGGCCAATGGCCAGCCAAGCTTTAGCAGATCATTACATTCAACAGCAAGATTGATAGAAATCAACAAGCTCTTGTGGTGATAGGTTGAAACCTCGGTCCAAAAGATTAGACATTGCTTCACAGCCAGCCAGACTTCAACAGATCATCATGAAACTCTAGAATTTATTCTTAAAAATTCTGAAGAACATAGAATAAATATATTTTTTTTGAGATTTTTTCGAAAATAAGAAACAAAAAGCTTAAACATAAAATAAAATTACCTAATCTAAGCAACAAGATGAACCGAGCAGATTGTCGGCTTGAAGCAAGCTATGGTCATCTTGTAAATCTCAGTCAGGCAGATTCAAATGGTTATGGAGAATTGATAATTAAAAGATGAATAAAACATAAAATAGGATAGAGATACTTATGTAATTCATTGGTGAGAATTTCAGATAAACGTATGAAGATGCTTTGTTCCTTCTGAATCTCTGCTTTCCTATTGCCTTCTTCCAATCATTCATACTCCATTCCATGGCAAGCTTATGTTGGGTTTCACCGTTGTCAATGGTTACCTCCCGTCCTCTCAGTAAAAATGGTCTAAATGCGCTATCACTGCACGGCTAATCAGTTGTTGGTTCTCGATCATGTTGGAATAGGATCCATTGATCCTTTTGTGTCTGTCACTACGCGAGTTTGAAGCTCGTCACAGTCATCCCTTCCCAGATCCTACTCGGAATACCATAGACAAGGTTTAGACTTTCCGGATCTCAAGAATGCTGCCAATTGATTCTAGCCTATACCACAAAGACTCTGATCTCATGGAATGGAAGGCTCGGTAGTCAGGCGAGGCAACCATGCGTCATGAATTAGGAGGCTAAGAGATACGCACTCAAGCTATTGCAAGTAGAACGGAAGTGGTTGTCAGGCACGCGTTCATAGGTGAGAATGATGATGAGTGTCACGGATCATCACATTCATCAGGTTGAAGAACGAGTGTATATCTTAGAGAAGAAATAGGCTTGAGTTGAATAGAATAACAATAGTACTTTGCATTAATTCCTGAGGAATAGTAGAGCTCCACACCTTAATCTATGGTGTGTAGAAACTCCATCGTTGAAAATACAAAAGTAATGAAGGTCTAGGCATGGCCGAATGGACAGCCCCCATAAAGGTCTAAGATAGCATAAGACTAATCAAAGATTGAAAATATAATAGCAAAAGGTCCTATTTATAGAGAACTAGTAGCCTAGGGTTTACAGAAATAAGTAATTAATGCAGAAATCTTCTTCCGAGCCCACTTGGTGTATGCTTGGGCTGAGCATTGTGCCAGCTTTCACATGTAGAGACTTTTTTTTGAGTTAAACGCCAGCTTTTGTGCCAGTTTGGGCGTTTAATTCCAGCTTTTATGCCAGTTCTGGTGTTTTGACGCCAGAATTTCTATGCTGACTTAGAACGCCAGTTTGGGCCATCAAATCTCAAGCAAAGTATGAACTATTATATATTGCTGGAAAGCCCAGGATGTCTACTTTTCACGCAATTAAGAGCGCACCAATTGGGCTTCTGTAGCTCCAGAAATTTCACTTCGAGTGCAGGGAGGTCAGAATCCAATAGCATCTGTAGTCCTTTTTCAGCCTCTGAATCAGATTTTTGCTCAGGTCCCTCAATTTCAGCCAAAAAATACCTGAAATAACAGAAAAATACACAAACTCATAGTAAATTCCAGAAATGTGATTTTTGAATAAAAACTAATAAAAACATAATAAAAATTAACTAAAATATACTAAAACATACTAAAAACAATGCCAAAAAGCGTATAAATTATCCGCTCATCAAACCTTCATTTCCAAAGCAAAGTATAAACTATTATATATTTCTGGAAAGCCCTGGATGTTAGCTTTCCATAGCTAATTGAAAAACAAGAACATGCAAGACTTAATACCAAGAACAAAAATTAAACAAAGAAAATAAAAAATATTTTTGAAAAGGTTTTAAAATTTTCGAAAAAAAAATAAGAAAGAAGAAAACTAAAATTAAAAAACTCAAACAAAATCAAAGACTAAACAAAGAAAAGAAAAATATTTTTTTAAAAAAAAGTTTTTAATTTTTCGAAAATTGAAGAAGAAGAAAATAAAATTAAAAGAATAAAATAAAATAAAATAAAATAAATTACCTGATCTAGGGAACAAGACAATCCGTCAGTTTGTCCAAACTCGAACAATTCCCGGCAACGGCGCCAAAAACTTGGTGCGTATGATCCCCACAATTTTGTATAGCAGTACCAGCAAGTCCACTGGGTCGTCCAAGTAATACTTGAGCGAGTCCAGGTCGATCCCACGAAGATTGTTGGCTTGAAGCAAGCTATGGTTATCTTGTAGGTCTTAGTCACGTAGATCAGAAGTTTTATATGTTTTCATTCATAAAGAAAAACTATTTATAAGAGGAATAAAGAAAAAAGAGGTAGAAAATACTGATAGGAATAGGGTTAAGGATTGGAGTTGCTTTGTCTTTCTGAATTAACTTCGATACTACTGTCTTCTTTGCTTGTGAATGATCTTGTCCTATGGCAGGCTGTATGTGATCAAAGCCATTGCCTGTGGTCATTGATCTCCTCTGCTCCAGATCAAACGCCATTACCCGTGGTCATTCAATCTGACGGAGGATGAAGCTCTAGCAGTTCATTCTCTTGGTGATCCTACCCAAAATGCCACAGACAAGGTTGAATCTTCCGGATTAGAGAATGCTATTTCTTTGGATTCTAGCCTATACCATGAAGACCCTAATCTCCCCAGAAATCGGCTAAACTGGTGTCTCGCGAAGTCCCCAACGAAGTCGTGGATTAACCATTTGAGAGATGTATAAACATAGCTGTTGGTCCATGCTTTCCGGCCATGTATTCACACGAACCCAAGTAGACGCGGGTGTTTGTCAGGCACGTTTGTCTTAATGTGATGAACAGAGCTAATTTGTCAGATCATCCTATTCACCACAATGAAGATCGGATATACATCTTAGAGATAAATCAAACACGGATCGAAGAAGAAACAGTAATACTTTTATTAATTCATAAGACTCAGCAGGGCTCCTCCCCTCAACCTAGGAGATTTAGAAACTCATACTGATGTAAAAACACATTGTAAAAAGAAAATAATGATGAATGATAGTATAAGTGTACGAATAACATGAATCTAATCCCTTAAATACTAAATAAATGACTAGTAAGGGTAAAACAGTCTTTTTAGTGCTAAAATCCACTTCTGGGGTCCACTTGGTGAGTGTTTGGGTTTAGCTTTGATGAGATCCACGTGCTATGAGGTCTCTGGGTGTGGAACGCCAGCTAGGGGGTCCTCTTTGGGCGTTTGTACATTGGTCTCTGCTCTTTTGGGCGCTGGACGCCTGGAAGGGGGCAGGTAGCTGGCGTTGGACGCCAGTTTTGGGCCTTATAATCCGAAGAAAAGTATGGACTATTATATATTGCTGGAAAGCTCTACAAGTCAGCTTTCTATAGTCGTCAAGAGCGCCCGATTTGGACTTTTTCACCTCTAGAAAAGCTCTTCTAAATGCAAGGAGGTCAGATCCGGACAGCATCTGCAGTGCTTTCTCTGTCTCTAAATCAGACTTTTGCTCCAGCTCCTCAATTTCAGCCAGAAAATACCTGAAATTTCATAAAAGCACATAAAATCATAGTAGAATCCAAAAATGTAAATTTAGCACTAAAACCTATAAAAGCTTAATAAAAACTAAACAAAAACTACTAAAAACTATATGAAAATGATGCCAAAAAGCGTATAAAATATCCGCTCATCACCGGGGATCAAAACTAGGTCACCCGCGTGACAGGCGGGAATACTCACCACTATTCAAAAACTTAAAAGAGCAAAACCGTCGGTTAAGAATTTTTTCTCGGTAAAAGAGAAATAACCTCGTTGCAAGTATAGTTCCAAACTGACAAGTAATGCTCAATCAAAGTTTAATTTGTTTGTCACGAGCGCAAACCAATAAAAATACCAAGAGTATTAGGTCTCGGGTCGTCTCTCAAAGGAATTGCAGTGAGGTGCGCACATTATTGGTAATGGTATCCAAGGGGTGGTTTGCAAATAAAAGGACAAGAAATTAAATGACAAGAAAGTAAAGCAAACAATTAAAGAGAGCAAGTAATAAAGAGAGAGACATTCATTGCAAGGATTGAGAATATAGGCTTTCTATCCTAGTCATCAATTATGAAACAATAAATAACAAGAGCTAATCCTATTTAGTCCTCTCCAGCATAGGAAGAAGGTGTAATGTTATCTTCACTTGAGAGAAAGTCAAATAAGACTAGTTAATCTTAATCCAAAAGTCCTAATCAACTTACTAATTGAATTAGCAAAAGATTAGAGTCAATGGAAACAATATTAGCTAACAACTCTAGATCACCAATCTAAATTGGGTATTGATGACTCAAGATTACCCAATTTCTCTTTTCAAGCCAAGAATGCTCAAAAACTACTCTAACATCCAACCAAGCATTTTGTCAAACACTTGGAAGGCGTAAAATAAAAGCATGGTAAAATTGCAAGAATAATAAATATACAACCACCAATTGCAATGAAACAATAATAACAACTCAATTAAACAATAAAAAAACATAAAACATAAATTGTATTAAAGGAAAATCCAAATCCAACAAGAGTGCATAAACATAAAAGTGACCAAAATGAGAAATTAACAAGAAGAAATAGGAAAATCAAGACAATAGAACAAAAAATTGTAAAGAAAACAAGATGGAAACAAGAAATTAAACCTAGATCTAAGAGAAATTAACCTAATTCTAGAGAGAAGAGGGAGCTTCTCTCTCTAGAAAACTACCTACAACATGATACTAAGCTAATCTAATTACTCTCCCTTTGTCCAATCTTCAATTCTGCATGAAATAGCCTTAGAAATGAGTTGGATTTTGATGGGTTATTTTTGTGGAAAAACGAATTTCTCCAAAACACCCAAAACTAAGCGGCAAGTGCACCGGGTCGCATCAAGTAATAATAACTCACGGGAGTGAGGTCGATCCCACAGGGATTGAAGGATTGAGCAATTTTAGCTTAGTGGTTAATTTAGTCAAGCGAATCAAGATTTGGTTGAGAGATTTGTGATTTACAGAATTTAAATTGCAGAGAAAGTAAAGGGAGTGGGTAAATTGCATGAAAGTAAAGAGAGCTGAAATTTAAAGTGTTGATTCTTAAAGAACAAGAAATTAAATGGCAGAAACTTAGAACGCAAGAAATGTAAATTGCAAAATCTTAAATTGCAAGAAATGTAAATGGCTTGAATTGTAAAGGGAATTGGAAATTGGATTTGCAGAAATTAAACAAGGGAAAGTAAAATTCAACAAGCAGAGAAATAGAAGATAACTTGGATTGAATCGGATCTAAAAACAGAAATGTAAATGAGATTGAAAAAGCATTAAACAGAGGATGTAAAATTGGAATTCAGATCACAGGACCCAAGAGACTAGATAACCAAGTCTAGATCTCAATGCCTTCCTAGATCCAACAAGAACAATTGCAAAGGAAATGTAAATTGCAAAGAAAGTAGATGAAGAAGCAATTAACCGAAACTGAAATTCAATTAAGCAGAGAATTAAACAAGATCCCAAGGTAAGAATGAAACAGAATTCCTTCAATTCTCCAACCCAAGATCCAAGATAAGTGTAATTGAAATTGAAAGCAAGAAAACTAAGAGGAAGGGAATTCAATTCTCCTTCCCCGAGACTTAGAAATTAAAATTCACTCAACACCAAAAGCTCTCCGAAAACTCTTTATGAAAACTAAAAGGGAAAGCTCTCTTAAAAACTTAAATCCTATGCTATTTATACACTTTCTTCAAATGGTCTTCAAGCCTTCAATTGGGCCTTTGCTCTTGATGGAATTGGGTTGATAGAGGCCTTGGTTGATTGCTCTTGGAGTTTGGAAAAGAACCGAATTGAACCGGGTTTGGAATCATGAAAGCTTGAGTAAAAGTTTGAGTAAAAGTTTGAGGCAAACTTTTACTCAAAATTTTCACATCAGCCACCCTCTTTTGCTGATATCAACGTTGGGGCAAAAGTTTGGGGTCAAACTTTTGCTCCAACGTTGGCCTCCCCTTGCACACTCATGGCGCCAACGTTTGCCAAAAAGTTAGAGGCAAATGTTGGCGCAAACTTTTGCTCTCCAGGGTGTTGATTTGTGATGCCAAAAGTTTGCCAAAAAGTTTGAGGCTAACTTTTGCTCCAGCTTTTCGCCCAAAAGTTTGCCCAAAAGTTTGAGGCAAACTTTTGGTCCAGCTTTTTGCTCCTTGGTTCATTTCCACTTATTCCAAAAGTTTGAGCTAAAGTTTGAGGCAAACTTTTGCTCAAACTTTTTGTCCTCTCTTCCTCCTAACCATTCCTTCTTGCTTCAACCTTTCTCCAAGCTTTCTTCACCTATCATTAATTAACCAAACACATCAAAGCTATGCTAAAAATCATGAGATATTCATTCTTTCATAATATGTGACAATTATAGCATCAAACCTCATGAAATAGCATGAATTCATACATGGTTGATTAAATCAAAGGAAGCATGAAAATCTACCCAATTGGCTTGCTTATGGCTCAAGAAAGTGCATAATTCAATTGAAAACAAAAGAAAAAGGCTAGTGAAACTAGGCTAAGATGACTTGTCATCACAACACCAAACTTAAAGCTTGCTTGTCCCCAAGCAAGAAATAATTTATTGAGAAGAAAGAATGAAATGGAAGAGGATGCTCATGCCAGTAGAGTGTTATTGGTAGTTCATGGGGTTTTATGTGGATATGTAAACACTCACCTCTTATTGACTCTTAAGCCTAGAAAGTCTCCTTCAAGCTTCAAGTAACATACTGCTATGACCTCTTGGTGCACGAATTATAAATCACGCTTTTCTCAACTCGTACCACTAACCAGCAAGTGCACTGGGTCGTCCAAGTAATACCTTACGTGAGTAAGGGTCGAATCCCACGGAGATTGTTGGTTTGAAGCAATCTATGGTTATCTTGTAAATCTTAGTCAGGAAGTCAATTATGTTTATCAGTTGAATTGCAAATAAATAATAGAGCATGGATTAAGGGTTACTTGTTATGCAGTAATGGAGAATATGTTGGAGTTTTGGAGATGCTTTGTCTTCTGAATCTCTGTTTCCTCTGTCTTCTTGTTCACGCACGCACGTCCTCCTATGGCAAGCTGTATGTTAGTGGATCACCGTTGTCAATGGCTACCTTCCATCCTTCCAGTGAAAACTACGCTCACGCGCTCTGTCACAGCACGGCTAATCACCGGTTGGTTCTCGATCCGGTTGGAATAGGATTTACTATCCTTTTGCGTCTGTCACTAACGCCCAGCCTTCAGGAGTTTGAAGCTCGTCACAGTCATTCAATCCTTGAATCCTACTCGGAATACCACAGACAAGGTTTAGACTTTCCGGATTCTCATGAATGCCGCCATCAGTTCTAGCTTATACCACGGAGATTCTGATTAAGGAATCTAAGAGATACTCATTCAATCGTATATAGAACGGAGGTGGTTGTCAGGCACACGTTCATGATTTGAGGAAGGTGATGAGTGTCACAGATCATCACCTCCATCACAGTCAAGCGCGAATGAACATCTTAGATAGGAACAAGCGTGTTTGAATGGAAAACAGAAATACTTGCATTAATTCATCGAGACACAGCAGAGCTCCTCACCCCCAACAATGGGGTTTAGAGACTCATGCCATCAGAGAATACAAAGTTTAGATCTAAAATGTCATGAGATACAAAATAAGTCTCTAAAAGTTGTTTTTATACTAAACTAGTAGCCTAGGTTTACAAAATAGGAGTAAACTATGATGGATGATGCAGAGATCCACTTCTAGGGCCCACTTGGTGTGTGCTGGGCTGAGACTTAAGCAGTTCACGTGCAGAGGCCATTTGTGGAGTTGAACGCCAGTTTTTATGCCAGTTTGGGCGTTCAACTCCAGCTTTTGATCCTTTTCTGGCGCTGGACGCCAGAATTGGGCAGAGAACTGGCGTTGAACGCCAGTTTACGTCGTCTATCCTTGTGCAAAGTATGGACTATTATATATTGCTGGAAAGCCCTGGATGTCTACTTTCCAACGCAATTAAAAGCATGCCATTTCGACTTCTGTAGCTCCAGAAAATTCACTTTGAGTGCAGGAAGGTCAGAATCCAACAGCATCAGCAGTCCTTTTTCAGCCTGAATCAGATTTTTGCTCAGCTCCTTCAATTTCAGCCAGAAAAATACCTGAAATTACAGAAAAACACACAACTCATAGTAAAGTCCAGAAATATGAATTTTTCCTAAAAACTAATGAAAATAGACTAAAAACTAACTAGAACATACTCAAAACTATATGAAATTAACCCCAAAAAGCGTATAAAATATCCGCTCATCACAACACCAAACTTAAACTGTTGCTTGTCCTCAAGCAACTAGACAAATAAAATAGAAGACTAATATGTTGAGAAGTAATAATATCTCAGAGTTTTTGATTGAAGCTCAGATTCTAATTAGATGAGCGGGGCTAGTAGCTTTTTGCTTCTGAACAGTTTTGGCATCTCACTTTATCCATTGAAGCTCAGAGTGATTGGCATCTATAGGAACTCAAAATTCAGATAGTGTTATTGACTCTCTTAGTTCAGTGTGATGATTCTTGAACACAGCTTCCTTATGAGTCTTGGCCGTGGCCCTAAGCACTTTGTTTTCCAGTATTACCACCGGATACATAAATGCCACAGACACATAACTGGGTGAACCTTTTCAGATTGTGACTCAGCTTTGCTAAAGTCCCCAATTAGAGGTGTCCAGAGTTCTTAAGCACACTCTTCTTTTTGCTTTGGACCTTGACTTTAACCGCTCAGTCTCAAGTTTTCACTTGACACCTTCACGCCACAAGCACATGGTTAGGGACAGCTTGGTTTAGCCGCTTAGACCAGGATTTTAGCCCTTTAGGCCCTCCTATCCACTGATGCTCAAAGCCTTGGGATCGTTTTCATTTGCCCTTGCCTTTTGGTTTTAAGGGTTATTGGCTTTTTCTGCTTGCTTTTTCTCTCTTTTTTTTTTTGTCTTTTTTTTTCTTCAAGCTTTGTTCTTTGCTGCTTTTTCTTGCTTCAAGAATCATTTTTATGATTTTTCAGATTATCAATAACATGTCTCATGTTCATCATTCTTTCAAGAACCAACATATTTAACAGTCTTAAACAACAAATTCAAAAGACATATGCACTGTTCAAGCATTCATTCAGGAGACAGAAAGCATTGCCACCACATTTAACTAATTAGAATTTCTCTTATTAAAATTCGAAATTTTATTGCCTCTTATTCAAAAGATCTACTACTTTATTCATGTTTGCTGATGATGAGAAAAATAAACTATAGCTTAATTGGAGATAAAATCAAAATAGATACTAATTACTACTATATGACTCCTAAGGTAAACTTCTATAAGGACACTGTCACAGAGTTAAGGCAGAAATTGGAAATTAACAACCTTTATTCTTGGGGAACGGGGGTTCCTCTGATCCTTGGGGTGCTTGGTCCTACAAGAGAAGACTTTTGGCGCTTCAGTTCCCTTAAGTCACGCCCCTGCTCCTCTTGTTCTTTAAACATATAGGTCAGCATTTGACTGTGTTCCTTCTGTTCCTTTATTATTTGCTCCATAGCTTCCCGTATTTTGGTAACGGACGTCTCAAGATACTCCCAGTATTCAGATTGAGGGATCTCTGGGAGGAATTCCTGTGCTCTCTTCTTGATGGGGTCCTCCTGTGCTTGTTGTTTTTCCATTGATGCTTTGGTGATTGGCTTTTCAATTAGGATATACTTAGTTATTCCCATCCTTACTCCAGCATCCTTGCAGAGCAGAGAAATCACGCTTGGATAAGCCAACCTGGCCTCTTTAGAATTTTTGTTAGCAATTTTGTAGATTTTAGTTGAAATCAGCTGATGAACCTCCACTTCCTTCCCCATGATGATGCAATGGATCATCACTGCTCTTTTAACTGTGACTTCAGAACGGTTGCTAGTGGGCAACAGAGAACGCCCAATGAAGTCCAGCCATCCTCTGGCGACTGGTTTGAGATCCTCTCTCTTGAGTTGATTTGGGACACCCTTTGTGTTGGTGGTCCACCTGGCTCCAGGGATACATATGTCTTCTAGAATCTTATCCAGGTCAATGTCTGCTCTCATCATCCTCCTATTGAAGGAGTCCGGATCATCCTTTAGCTGAGGTAGCTTTAAGATCTCCCTGATCTTGTCAGGGGTGGTATGAACAATCTTTCCTCTGACCATTGTCCGAAATTCATAGAATGCAGTTCCAGATAGTTTTTGCTTGTCAGTTTGCCACATATTAGCATAGAACTCCTGGACCATGTTCCTTCCCACTTTCGTTTCAGGATTAGCTAGGACTTCCCAGTTCCTGATTCGAATTTGCTCCTGGATCTCCGGATATTCATCTTCTTTCAGGTCGAATCTAACTTCCGGGATCACTGATCTCAGACCCATTACTTTAAGATAATGGTCTGAATGTTCTTTAGATAAGAACTTCCCTTGATTCCAAAGTGGTTTTGGAACGCTCTCTTTCTTGCCTCTTGGAGTGGGTTGTTTTCCTTTAGGAGCCATGATCTTAGTGATCTCGGATAAACACACCAAACTTAGAGGTTTGCTTGTCCTCAAGCAAAAGAAAAGAAAGGAGAGGGATAGAAGGAGAGTAGGTGCAATTGTTGATGGAGGAGGAGGGAGGCCGAACCCAAATTTAAAGGGATGGGGGGTGGGTTTTCGAAAAATTGGAAAAGATAAGATAAAAAGATTGAGTTGAAAAAGATAAGATAAAAGATATAGTTTAATTTTGAAAAGATATGATAGATTTTTGAAAAAGATAAATCTGAATTTTGAAAAAGATAATATGAAGATTTGAAAAAGATATGGATTAGTTTGAAAAGATTTTAGAGTGAAAAAGATAGATTTGTTTTCAGAAAAGATTTGAAAAGAGTTGGATTGAATTTGAAAAAATGGATTTTTAGAAATTAAGGATTTTAGAAATCAGGGTTCTTAACATGTTCATGTGAAAATCATGCATTGAAACATAAAATTGGAAATTAGAATGGAAATACGTGTGAAAAAATGGATTTGGCTCCTCCTTGCTGTCCTGGGGTTTGAACGCCCAAACACTGCCTGTTTTGGGCGTTCAGCGCCCAATTGCTGTTCTCCTGGGCGTTCAACGCCCAGCTGCTGCCATTACTGGCGTTCAACGCCCAGTGGGTGCCCCTTTCTGGCGTTGAACGCCCAGATTGCTACTATTACTGGCGTTCAACGCCCAGTGGATGCCCATTTTGGGCATTGAACGCCCAAAATATACTTTTAATGGCGTTTTCTTGCCAGTGAGCTCTTTTTCTCTGTTTTGTGTGCCGAGGTCTTCTGTAAATGATTATTTACCTTGTTGTCAATGAACCCTATATAAACAAATAAAAATAAAAATAGAGAATAGGGCAAAATGCTTAGAGGATTGTTGCCCCATGGCTGGGTTGCCTCCCAGCAAGCGCTTCTTTATTGTCTTTAGCTGGACCTTGCTGAGCTTTTAATCTAGCTTCAGCCTTGAGCATTCTTGCTCGATGTTGCCTTCAAGATAATGCTTGATTCTCTGTCCATTGACAATGAACTTCTTATCAGAATCAATATCTTGAAGCTCCACATAACCATATGGTGACACATTTGTAATCACGTATGGTCCCCTCCACCGGGATTTCAGTTTCCTGGGGAATAGCCTGAGTCTAGAGTTAAACAACAGGACCTTCTGTCCTGGTTCAAAGATTCTAGATGACAGCTTTTTGTCATGCCATTTTTTTGATTTTTCTTTATAAAGCTTGGCATTTTCGAAAGCTGTGGATCTGAATTCCTCTAGCTCGTTTAGCTAGAGCAATCGTTTTTCTCCTGCTAATTTGGCATCAAAGTTTAGGAATCTGGTTGCCCAGTAGGCCTTATGTTCCAGTTCCACGGGCAGGTGACATGCCTTACCATACAAGAGTTGGTATGGAGATGTTCCTATAGGGGTCTTGAATGCTGTCCTGTAAGCCCACAGAGCATCATCCAAGCTCCGTGCCCAATCCTTTCTATAGGTACTTACTGTCCGTTCCAGGATTCTCTTTAATTCTCTGTTAGAGACTTCAGCTTGCCCATTGGTTTGTGGATGATATGGAGTGGCCACCTTGTGGCGAATTCCATACCGAACCATGGCAGAGTAAAGCTGTTTATTGCAGAAGTGAGTGCCCCCATCACTGATTAGTACTCTAGGGACACCAAACCTGCTAAAGATACTTTTCTGGAGGAACTTCAGCACTGTTTTAGTATCATTGGTGGGTGTGGCAATAGCCTCAACCCATTTTGATACATAGTCAACTGCCACCAGAATATAAGTGTTTGAGTATGATGGTGGGAAAGGTCCCATGAAGTCAATTCCCCATACGTCAAATAACTCAATTTCCAAGATTCCTTGTTGAGGCATGGCGTAACCATGAGGCAGATTACCAACTCTTTGGCAACTGTCACAATTACGTACAAACTCTCGGGAATCTTTATAGAGTGTGGGCCAATAGAAGCCACATTGGAGGACCTTGGTGGCTGTTCGCTCACCTCCAAAATGGCCTCCATATTGAGATCCGTGGCAATGCCACAGGATCCTCTGTGCTTCTTCTCTAGGCACACACCTACGGATAATTCCGTCTGCACATCTCTTAAAGAGATAAGGTTCATCCCACAAGTAGTACTTTGCATCAGTAATTAATTTCTTCTTTTGTATCCTGTTGTACTCCTTGGGTATGAACCTTGCAGCTTTATAGTTTGCAATATCGGCAAACCATGGTGCTTCCTGAATGGCGAATAAATGCTCATCAGGAAACGTCTCAGAGATCTGAAGAGAAGGGAGGGACGTCCCTTCCACTGGCTCTATCCGGGACAGATGATCAGCCACTTGGTTCTCTGTCCCTTTTCTGTCTCTTATTTCTATATCAAACTCTTGCAGAAGCAATACCCATCTGATGAGCCTGGGTTTTGAATCCTGCTTTGTGAGTAGATATTTAAGAGCAGCATGGTCAGTATACCCAATCACTTTTGATCCTACTAAGTATAATCTGAACTTGTCAATGGCATAAACCACTGCAAGTAGTTCTTTTTCTGTGGTTGTGTACTTTTTCTGGGCATCATTTAGAACGTAACTGGCATAATAGATGACATGCAGAAGCTTGTCATGCCTCTGTCCCAATACTGCACCAATGGCATGATCACTGGCATCACACATTAGCTCAAATGGTAATGTCCAGTCTGGTGCAGAAATGACTGGTGCTATGACCAGCTTAGCTTTCAGCGTTTCAAACGCCTGCAAGCACTTTGTGTCAAACACAAATGGCGTGTCAGCAGCTAGCAGATTGCTCAGAGGTTTTGCGATTTTTGAAAAATCCTTTATAAACCTCCTATAGAATCCTGCATGCCCCAGAAAGCTTCTGATTGCCTTAACATTGGCAGGTGGTGGTAATTTTTCAATTACCTCTATTTTTGCTTGATCCACCTCTATTCCCTTGTTTGAGATTTTATGCCCAAGAATAATTCCTTCAGTCACCATGAAGTGACACTTTTCCCAGTTTAAAACTAGGTTGGTCTCTTGGCATCTTTTCATAACAAGTTTCAGGTGATCAAGGCAGGAGCTGAATGAGTCTCCATATACTGAGAAGTCATCCATGAAGACTTCCAGAAATTTTTCCACCATATCAGAGAAAATAGAGAGCATGCATCTCTGGAAGGTTGCAGGCGCATTACATAGCCCAAATGGCATCCTTCTATAAGCAAACACTCCGGATGGACATGTGAATGTTGTTTTCTCTTGATCCTGGGGATCTACTGCAATCTGGTTATAGCCTGAGTAGCCATCCAAAAAGCAGTAATAATCATGACCTGCTAGTCTTTCTAGCATCTGGTCTATGAATGGTAAAGGAAAATGATCCTTTCTGGTGGCTGTATAGAGCCTTCTGTAGTCAATACACATGCGCCACCCTGTAGCTGTTCTTGTAGGAACCAGTTCATTTTTTTCATTATGAATCACTGTCATGCCTCCCTTTTTTGGGACGACTTGAACAGGGCTCACCCAGGGGCTATCAGAAATAGGATAAATAATCCCAACCTCCAGTAATTTGGTGACCTCTTTCTGCACCACTTCCTTCATGGCTGGATTTAGCCGCCTCTGTGGTTGAACCACTGGTTTGGCATTATCCTCCAATAGGATTTTGTGCATGCATCTAGCTGGGCTTATGCCCTTAAGGTCACCTATGGACCACCCAAGAGCTGTCTTGTGTGTCCTTAGCACTTGAATAAGTGCTTCCTCTTCCTGTGAATTTAAAGCAGAGCTTATGATCACTGGAAAAGTATCACCTTCTCCCAGAAATGCATATTTCAAGGATGGTGGTAATGGCTTGAGCTCGGGTTTAGGAGGTTTTTCCTCTTTCAGAAGAAATTTCAGAGGCTCTTTCATGTCCTCTGAATCCTCCAAATCAGGCTGAGCATCTTTAAAGATGTCTTCCAACTCTGATTCGAGACTCTCAGCCATGTTGATCTCTTCAACCAAGGAGTCAATAAGATCAACTTTCATGCAGTCTGTTGATGTGTCTGGATGCTGCATGGCTTTGACAGCGTTCAGCTTGAACTCATCATCATTGACTCTCAGGGTTATTTCCCCCTGTTGGACGTCAATGAGGGATCGTCTAGTTGCTAGGAAGGGTCTTCCTAGAATGAGGGTAGCACTCTTGTGCTCCTCCATTTCCAGCACAACAAAGTCAGTGGGAAAGGCGAATGGCCCAACTCTGACAATCATGTCTTCAATCACGCCTGATGGGTATTTAGTGGAACCATCAGCAAGTTGGAGACATATCCGGGTTAGTTTAACTTCTTCAGTTAAGCCAAGCTTCCTGATAGTGGATGCAGGTATTAGGTTGATGCTTGCCCCAAGATCGCATAAAGCTGTCTTGGTGCAATTACCTTCTAGTATGCATGGTATCAGAAAACTCCCAGGGTCTTTAAGCTTTTCAGGAAAGCTCTTCAGAATGACTGCACTGCATTCTTCAGTGAGGAGAACTCTTTCTGTTTCTCTCCAATCCTTTTTATGACTCAAGATCTCTTTCATGAACTTGGCATATGAAGGTATTTGCTCAAGTGCTTCTGCAAATGGAATCTTTATTTCAAGAGTCCTGAGGTAATCTGCAAAGCGAGTAAATTGCTTATCCTGCTCCTCTTTCCGGAGTTTTTGAGGATAAGGTATCTTGGCTTTATATTCTTCAACCTTAGTTGCTGCAGGTTTATTGCCTACAGAAGTGGTTGAAGAAGCCTTTTTAGAGGGGTTGTTATCAGCATTTGTGTGTGTCTGATCCCTCACTGGCACTTGAGTGCCAGAGTTAGAAGCTGGGGTGAAACTGGACGCCAGCTCCTTGTCTGCTCCTGGCGTCTAAACGCCAGAACTGTGCCCTTTTTGGGCGTTCAGCGCCAGATCCTGCCTATTTTGGGCGTTCAACGCCAGATCCTTGCCCATTTCTGGCATTGAACGCCAGTCCTGCTGTATTTCTGGCATTGAACGCCAGTTTTGGCCATGGTCTGGGCGTTCAGCGGCAGCCTTCCACCAATTTTCTGGCGTTTTAGTGCCAGAATTATTTTTCCCTGGGCTCTTACTGTCCTCAGGTGAATTTTGGGTGGTTTGCTCATTTCTTAGCTTTTTGCTACCTTGAAGTGGGGTATTTAATGTTTTCCCACTTCTTAGTTGAACTGCTTGGCATTCCTCTGCTATTTGCTTTGACAGCTGCTGCTTTGTTTGCTTAAACTGTTCATCCATATGTATATTAGCCATCCTGGTCTCTTGTAACCTTTCTTTAAATTCGGCTAGCTGCTTTGTCAGAAAGTCCAATTGCTGATTGAATTCAGCAGCTTGTTTCACAGGACTGAGTTCAGCAGTTACTATTTTAACCTCTTCATTCATGGAAGGGTTGCTGCTTAGGTACAGATGCTGATTCCTGGCAACTGTATCAATGAGCTCTTGAGCCTCTTCAATTGTCTTTCTCATATGGATAGATCCACCAGCTGAGTAATCAAGAGACGTCTGAGCTCCTTCTGCAAGCCCATAATAGAAGATGTCTAACTGAACCCACTCTGAAAACATTTCAGAGGGGCATTTTCATAGCATCTCTCTGTATCTCTCCCAGGCATCATAAAGAGATTCATTATCTCCTTGCTTGAAGCCTTGGATGTCCAGCCTTAGCTGTGTCATCCTTTTTGGGGGGAAATATTGATTCAGGAATTTTTCTGTCAGCTGTTTCCATGTCCTTATGCTGGCCTTAGGTTGGTTATTCAACCACCTCTTAGCTTGATCTTTTACAGCAAATGGAAACAGTAATAGTCTGTAGACATCCTGATCTATTTCTTTATCATGTACTGTGTCAGCAATCTGTAGAAACTGTGCCAGAAACTCTGTAGGTTCTTCCTGTGGAAGACCGGAATACTGGCAATTTTGCTGCACCATGATAATGAGCTGAGGATTCAACTCAAAGCTACTGACTCTAATGGAGGGTATGCAGATGCTACTCCCATATGAAGCAGTAGAGGGGTTAGAATATGACCCCAGAGTCCTCCTGGACTGTTCATTTCCGCTTAGGTCCATGATGGAGAAAGAGAGATGATGTAAAATAGAAAAAATATTTTTTTATTTATTTCTTTATTAATTTATTTCAAAAATAAAATAAATCAAAATAAAATAAATAAAAATGAGTAAAAGATTTTCGAAAAAGTGAGGAGAGAGAAAGTGGTTAGGAGATTTTGAAAAAGATATGATGATTTTTTTTCTTTTTGAAAAAGGTTTTAAATTTTGAAAAAAAAAATCTGAATTTTAGAAATAGATTTTGAAAGTTTGCTTTTAAAATAGAGACAAAAGATATTTTTGATTTTTTAAAGGAAAGAGAAAAACAATAAGATAGCACAAGATTTAAAATTTTTAGATCTAGTGTTCCTTATTTTCGAAAATTTTGGAGGGAAAACACCAAGGAACACCAAACTTAAAAATTTTAAGATCAAGTCACAAGGAAAACTCAAGAACACCAAACTTAAAATTTTTAGAAAACCAAAATAAATTTTCGAAAAACACAGAAAAATCAACAAGAAAACACCAAACTTAAAGTTTGGCACAAAATTTTATAGAGAAAATATTATTTATGAAAAAGGTTTTAAAAAGAGTGAACCAAACTGCCACGGGCTTAGACTAACGCTCTAGCCAATTGGGCAGTAAATGTAACACTTGTTTTAAAGAAGGATATTTTTAACCAAGAACAATAATAAGAGACTCTAGACCAAAAAGAAAAATTTTCCTAATCTAAGCAACAAAATAATCCGTCAGTTGTTCAAACACGAACAATCCCCGGCAACGGCGCCAAAAACTTGGTGCACGAATTATGAATCACACTTTTCACAACTCGTACCACTAACCAGCAAGTGCACTGGGTCGTCCAAGTAATACCTTACGTGAGTAAGGGTCGAATCCCACGGAGATTGTTGGTTTGAAGCAATCTATGGTTATCTTGTAAATCTTAGTCAGGAAGTCAATTATGTTTATCAGTTGAATTGCAAATAAACAATAGAGCATGGATTAAGGGTTACTTGTTATGCAGTAATGGAGAATATGTTGGAGTTTTGGAGATGCTTTGTCTTCTGAATCTCTGCTTTCCTCTGTCTTCTTGTTCACGCACGCACGTCCTCCTATGGCAAGCTGTATGTTGGTGGATCACCGTTGTCAATGGCTACCTTCCATCCTTCCAGTGAAAACTACGCTCACGCGCTCTGTCACAGCACGGCTAATCACCGGTTGGTTCTCGATCTGGTTGGAATAGGATTTACTATCCTTTTGTGTCTGTCACTAATGCCCAGCCTTCAGGAGTTTGAAGCTCGTCACAGTCATTCAATCCTTGAATCCTACTCGGAATACCACAGACAAGGTTTAGACTTTCCGGATTCTCATGAATGCCGCCATCAGTTCTAGCTTATACCACGGAGATTCTGATTAAGGAATCTAAGAGATACTCATTCAATCGTATATAGAACGGAGGTGGTTGTCAGGCACACGTTCATGATTTGAGGAAGGTGATGAGTGTCACAGATCATCACCTCCATCACAGTCAAGCGCGAATGAACATCTTAGATAGGAACAAGCGTGTTTGAATGGAAAACAGAAATACTTGCATTAATTCATCGAGACACAGCAGAGCTCCTCACCCCCAACAATGGGGTTTAGAGACTCATGCCGTCAGAGAATACAAAGTTTAGATCTAAAATGTCATGAGATACAAAATAAGTCCCTAAAAGTTGTTTTTATACTAAACTAGTAGCCTAGGTTTACAAAATAGGAGTAAACTATGATGGATGATGCAGAGATCCACTTCTGGGGCCCACTTGGTGTGTGCTGGGCTGAGACTTAAGCAGTTCACGTGCAGAGGCCATTTGTGGAGTTGAACGCCAGTTTTTATGCCAGTTTGGGCGTTCAACTCCAGCTTTTGATCCTTTTCTGGCGCTGGACGCCAGAATTGGGCAGAGAACTGGCGTTGAACGCCAGTTTACGTCATCTATCCTTGTGCAAAGTATAGACTATTATATATTGCTGGAAAGCCCTGGATGTCTACTTTCCAACGCAATTGGAAGCATGCCATTTTGAGTTCGGTAGCTCCAGAAAATCTACTTTGAGTGCAGGGAAGTCAGAATCCAACAGCATCAGCAATCCTTTTTCAGCCTGAATCAGATTTTTGCTCAGCTCCTTCAATTTCAGCCAGAAAAATACCTGAAATTATAGAAAAATACACAACTCATAGTAAAGTCCAGAAATATGAATTTTTCCTAAAAACTAATGAAAATAGACTAAAAACTAACTAGAACTCAAAACTATATGAAATTAACCCCAAAAAGCGTATAAAATATCCACTCATCACCTCTCATTATTCCTTTATCCTTGGCTATTATTTTGTTCATAAGCTTTATTTGAGTGTCATGTGTAGCAAGTTCATTTTCTTTTCTTTATACTTGACACATTATTCACTATAGACACTTGGCTCACATTCCTTCTTAGAACATTGATGCCCAGCACCTCTTTGGGCTACTAAATGCCTTGTAGTTAGGTTGCTCTTGATAGTGGACTTTCAGCTGATGATCCTGGGTTAGTTAACCCAAGTCATCAAGTGTTGATGCACTCCAAAGAGCTTAATAATCCAAGCAGATCCTAATACAAAGACACCACAGGCATATATTCTAAGGTTCAAGCTATTGGTGCCCAGCATTGTTTCTTTTTGTTTTCTTTTGTTCTGCCACTCTTTGGCTATTTCTTTTTCTCCCCTTTTTTCTTTCTTTTTGTTTTTCTTTCTAACCAAGGATTTTTATTTGATTGAGATTCATAGACAGTAGGCCACTTTATACTTAGAAGGAGACATCCTAGTTCTTTTATTCACTAAAGTGAACTATTATACAATTACACACACACCACCACTTACTTTTATTGTACTACTATCTAACAGAGAACTATCTCACTTCACATTCAAACATTTCTTTTATTGAATTAAAGATGCAGGGGACAAAACATACTTTTTGTTCAGTGAAAGTAAACACACAAGCACACACACAGACTAGCTTACTTATTTTAAGAGTGATTCTACTTGTATTAGATGAACACTTTAACAAAACACAAGTCAAAACATTTTTCAACAGCAAGAGTTAAGTGTAAATACAACCTATTGGTTTGCAGTTCCTTTGTTCTTCCTTCTGTTGTGCCCTTTTGAGTTATGATGCATAGTGTCTTCAAATGGTGGTGAATTCCCTGTACAATTATTAAAAATTGCTTGCTTCTCAAGCCCTTAGATGACCAGTTAGTATGCATGAGTTGAGTGTGGCTTGTGGATTTAATTTAGTGTGGGAACACCAAACTTAAGTTCTTGCCACTTCTCTGGATACAGCAGGTTAACTCTAGGCAAAATCTTGTGTCCTTGCTAAAGGCTATGAAGTTAAGACTAAAAAGCAGTTAAGTGGTTGAATAATCTATTTGATTGCTTGGAACCAACAATGTGCAGGAAGTTAGAATGTGCTTTTGAATGAGGTTTTGGTGGAACACCAAACTTAGAATCCTCCATTCTCCCTTAAGTTGTTTTTGGTGTGCAACACCAAACTTAGCTCCTTGCAATACATATCAATTATTCAACATTTTTATTGAAAAAGCTATGAAAAGAAAACTACCTCAGGTTGGGTTGCCTCCCAACAAGCGCTCTTTTATTGTCACTAGCTTGACATCCTTCAATTCCTTTCAAGAAGGCTGTAGGTTCTGGACCTCTTTTTCCTTATCCCATTGTCCTCCCAAGTACAGTTTTGCTCTGTGACCATTTGCTGTGAATTGATTCTTTGTTGCTTCATCTAGCAGTTCAATGCTCCCATAAGGAAAAACCTTTGTCACCAAGTATGGGCCAGTCCATTTAGACTTAAGTTTGCCAGGGAAGATCTTAAGCCTTGAGTTATACATGAGCACTTACTCCCCTGGCTTGAACTCCTTCTTTATGATCTTCTTATCATGCCACCTCTTAGCTCTTTCCTTGTATTTCTTAGCACTCTCATAAGCTTCTATCCTGAATTCATCTAACTCATTTAGTTGCAACAACCTTTTTTCTCCTGCAGCTTGGGAATCAAGGTTGAGGAGTTTAGTGGCCCAAAAAGCTCTGTGTTCAAGCTCTACAGGGAAGTGGCAGGATTTGCCATACAATAGCTGAAAGGGTGACTTGCCAATAGGGGTTTTGAAAGCTGTCCTATATGCCCATAATGCATCTTCTAGCTTCCTAGCCCAATCTTTTCTTGTGCTTCCCACTGTTTTCTCTAGGATCTTCTTCAATTCCCTATTTGCTAGTTCAGCCTGGCCATTAGTCTGAGGGTGGTAAGGTGTGGCCACTTTATGGATTACTCCATATTTGTGGAGGAGCTTCTCCATCTGTTTGTTGCAAAAGTGACTACCACCATCACTGACAAGACCCTTGGGCACTCCATATCTTGTGAAAATGTGCTTTTTAAGGAATTGGAGGACAATCTGTGCATCACAGGTGGTCGTGGCTATGGCTTCCACCCACTTTGAGACATACTCCACTGCGACTAAGATATATCTGAAAGAATAGGAAGGGGGAAAAGGCCCCATGAAATCAATTCCCCATAGATCAAATAATTCCAGTTCCAAGATGAAGTTTTGAGGCATCTCATTCCTTCTTGTTAATCCTCCTACTTTCTGGCATTCATTACATTGGTGAACATATTCTCTAGCATCCTTGAAGATAGTTGGCCAATAGAAGCCGCTCTGCAATATCTTTGCAGCTGTTTTCTCTGGGCCAAAGTGTCCACCATAAGCTGAACCATGGCAGTGCCACAGGATATCCCTCATTTCACTCTCAGGGACACACCTTCTAATTACTCCATCAGAACATCTCTTGAACAGGAAGGGTTCATCCCATAAGAATTTCTTTCCCTCATTGATTAACTTCTTCACTTGTTGCTTAGAAAAGTCTTGAGGTATCTTTCTTCCCACTTTGTAGTTTGCTATGTCAGCAAACCAAGGTGCTTGCTGGATCTGCAAAAGGTGCTCATCTGGGAAGTTTTCGTTCACGGGCTGAGAGGCTTGTTGAATTGTTTCATGTGGTAACCTCGACAAATGGTCAGCAACCCAGTTTTCAGTGCCCTTCCTGTCTCTTACCTCAATGTCAAACTCTTGTAAGAACAATATCCACCTGATAAGTCTTGGTTTAGCATCCTGTTTTGACATCAAATACTTAAGTGCAGCATGGTCAGTATAAGCCACAACTTTGGATCCTATCAAGTATGATCTAAACTTATCAAATGCATAAACTACAACTAGAAATTCCTTCTCTGTTGTGGTATATTTTTTTTGGGCCTCATTCAACACTTTACTTGCATAATATATGACATGATGTAAGTTTCCCTTCTTTTGCCCAAGTACAGCACCAATTGCAAGGTCACTTGCATCACACATGAGTTCAAAGGGTAACTTCCAATCTGGAGGTGTGATGATTGGTGCTGTTATGAGTCTATTTTTTAAAGTTTCAAAGGCTTGCTGGTAGTTTTCATCAAAAACAAAAGGGTTATCAAGCATTAATAGATTACTCAAAGGTTTGGCTATTTTTGAAAAATCCTTGATAAACCTTCTGTAAAATCCGGCATGCCCCAAGAAACTTCTAACAGATTTCACATTAATTGGTGGAGGGAGTTTTTCTATGATCTCAACCTTTGCCTTGTCGACCTCTATCCCTTTTCTTGAAATTTTATGACCAAGAACAATCCCTTCAGGTACCATGAAGTGGCATTTCTCCCAATTCAAAACCAAATTAGTTTCTTGGCACCGTTTCAAGGCAAGGGTTAAATGGTTTAGGCAAGCATTGAAATTATCACCAAAAACAGAGAAATCGTCCATGAAGACCTCTAAAAATTTTTCGACCATATCAGAGAAAATGGAGAGCATACACCTTTGAAATGTGGCTGGGTGTTGCAAAGCCCAAAGGGCATCCTCCTGTATGCAAAGACTCCAAATGGACATGTAAAGGCAGTCTTCTCTTGGTCCTTGGGATCCACCACGATTTGATTGTATCCAGAATATCCGTCCAAAAAGCAATAATAGGTATGGCCGGCTAATCTCTCCAGCATCTGATCAATGAATGGGAGAGGGAAATGGTCTTTCCTGGTAGCATCATTTAATCTTCTATAGTCTATGCACACTCTCCACCCAGTCACTGTTCTAGTAGGGATCAACTCATTCTTTTCATTAGTGATGACCGTCATTCCTCCTTTCTTTGGTACAACTTGAACCGGGCTTACCCATGGGCTGTCAGATATTGGGAAGATTATCCCTGCATTCCACAACTTCATTACTTCCTTCTGGACAACTTCCTTCATTGTGGGATTTAGCCTTCTTTGGGGTTGAACCACTGGTTTGGAATTGTCTTCCAAGAGGATTTTATGCATACACACTGCAGGGCTGATTCCTTTCAGGTCGTCAATGGTCCATCCTAAAGCATCTTTGTGAGCTTTGAGTACATCAAGAAGTTCTCCTTCTTCCTTCTTTGTCAGGGATGAATTAATGATCATTGGGAAGCTCTCCGATGTGCCAAGGAATGCATATTTGAGATGGTTGGGTAATGGTTTCAGTTCTTGTTTTCGTACTTCTTCCTTCTTGTCTTGTTTTTCATCTTGCTCAATAGAAGTCTCAGCTACTTGTTCCTCTGTTGCCCCTTGATTTCCTTCTTGCTCTTGAGGACTTTCTTCCAGCATTTTTTCCACCAAACTCTCTATCATATCCACTCTCACATAATCCTCTTGCTCGGGAATATGTTGCATTGACTTGAAGACGTTTATGACCATTTGTTCATTGTGGACCCTGAAGATCATTTCTCCTTTTTCTACATCAATAGTGGCTCTTGCTGTGGCTAGAAATGGCCTTCTCAAAATGATTGAATTGTTTCCTTCCTCTTCAGTATCCAAAATCACAAAATCTGCTGGGAAAATAAACTCCCCAACCTTCACCAACAGATTCTCCACAATTCTAGTGGGTGTTTTGATTGATCTGTCAGCCATGACCAATGACATCCTGGTGGGTTTAAGCTCTTCTATAGCAAGTTTTCTCATCATTGAGAGAGGCATTAAGTTGATGCTGGCACCAAGGTCACAGAGAGCTTTGTTGAGAATTATTCTGCCAATGGTGCATGAGACTACAAAGCTTCCTAGATCCTTGTGTTTTGGTAGAATGCCCCTTTGAATCAAAGCACTGCATTCTTCGGTGAGTAACACGGTTTCCTTCTCAAGCCAACTTCTTTTCTTATTGATAAGCTCCTTCAAAAACTTGGCATATAGAGGCATTTGCTCAAGTGCTTCAGCCAAGGGAATATTGATTTCCAGCTTTTTGAAAGTCTCAAGGAACTTATGAAAATGTTGGTCCTTAGTTTCTTTGTTGAACCTCTGGGGATATGGCAGTGGAGGTGTGATGCTCTTTCCTATTTGTTGCTGTCCCTGAGTTACTTCTTGTGAACCGTGTGGTTGGTTGTCCTTCTCTTTGAGTTTCTCAATGCTCTTGTTTGGCATCACAACTTGATCCTTGGTTTCATCTGCCTTTGTTTGCTCCTCATCTTCTATTGGCCTTTTGCTGCTCTCTGCTTGCTTCTTTGTAGTGTCATTATTGCTCATCAATGTTCTCCCACTCCTTAATTGTATTGCCTTGCATTCTTCCTTAGGATTTGGAATTGTGTCACTCGGCAGAGAGCTTGAAGGTCTCTCAATAGAGATCTGCTTGGAGATTTGCCCCATCTGTCTCTCTAGGCTCTTTATGGAGGCTTCATGGTTCTTGGTTGTCATTTCCTGGTGTTTCAACATTTTATCCATCAAGGTCTCCAAGTTAGTGAGTCTTTGAGATTCAGGTGATACTTGAGGTGGGTTATGAGATGTGGATGGTGGATGGTAGGCATTTTGGTTGGTGGGTTGGTTATTGGATTGGTACTGGTTGGGGTTGGGGTAGTTGCTTTGAGGTTTTCTGTAGGGATTCTGGTTAGTTTGCTGCTGGTTATGGCTTTGGTTGCTTCTTGGGTTGTTTTGGTTTGAGTTCCTCTGCCATGGTTGTTGGTTTTGGGTGTGATTATCTCCCCATCTGAGGTTTGGGTGGTTCTTCCAGGATGGATTGTATGTATCACCATACACTTCATTTGGTCCTTGGTTGTGCATATACTGTACTTGCTCTTGTTGTTGTTCTTCTTGATTTTCTTCATTTTGCCCCCATGTAGATGATGGTTGGCTTGTGTTAACTGCTGCAACTTGGAGACTATCAATCCTCTTGGCCATTTGCTCAAATTGTTATTGAATTTGCTGCTGCATCATCTTGTTTTGAGCCAAGATTGAGTCCACTCCTTCTAGCTCCATTACTCCTCTCCTTTGTGATGGTTGGCGATTTCTTTGGTGAGCAAAGAAATATTGATTGTTGGCCACCATGTCAATAAGATTTTGAGCTTCTTCTGCTATTTTCATCAGTTGCAATGATCCTCCAGCTGAGTGGTCAAGTGATTCTTGAGCCTTTAGAGTGAATCCTTCATAGAAGTTCTGTAGCTTGTTCCACTCAGTTAACATTTCTGGTGGACATTTCCTCAATAGAGCCTTGTATCTCTCCCATGCTTCATACAGATTTTCAGCATCCAATTGTGTGAATGTTTACACCTCAGTTTTCAGCCTGATGACTCTTTGGGGTGGATAGAATTTGGCTAGAAATTTAGTCACCAAATCATCCCAGCTAGTGATGCTTCCTTGAGGAAAAGTTTCAAGCCACTGTGCGGCCTTGTCCCTTAATGAGAACGGGAACAGCAGAAGCTTGTAGGTCTCAGGATTCACACCATTGGACTTGACAGTGTCACAAATCCTTAAGAAGGTAGATAGGTGTTGATTTGGATCCTCCAATGGTCCTCCCCCAAACGAGCAGTTGTTTTGGACTAATGTAATGAGTTGTGGCTTCAATTCAAAGTTATTTGCATTGACATTAGGGGTGAGAATGCTGCTTCCACAATGTCTAGCATTTGCAAAGGTATAGGAGGCCAAAACTCTCCTCTGGGGTGGGTTGTTATTGTTGTTGTCTGCTCCACCAGGTGGATTGGTTGAATGTTCCTCCATATCTTGGAATTCTACTTCTGATTCCTCTTCTCCAACAATATTTTTCCCTCTTTCAGCTCTTCTTAACCTCCTGAGAGTTCTTTCGTCTTGTTCATGAAAGGTGGGTGTGGTTCTTCTTGTACCTGACATACAAGCAGAACATAAGAAACACACAAACCAGTGACACTTCAATCTACTGCTAGAATGAAGTTTTAGTTAGCTTAAGCAAAAATTCAAACAGTTAGCGGGTTAATTGAAAATTAAAGGACAGAAAAGAAAAAAATGCTTGATCTAGATCTCCACTTCACTTAATCATTGTCAATCTAATCAATCCCCGACAACGGCGCCAAAAACTTGATGGGTTATTTTTGTGGAAAAACGAATTTCTCTAAAACACCCAAAACTAACCAGCAAGTGCACCGGGTCGCATCAAGTAATAATAACTCACGGGAGTGAGGTCGATCCCACAGGGATTGAAGGATTGAGCAATTTTAGCTTAGTGGTTGATTTAGTCAAGCGAATCAAGATTTGGTTGAGAGATTTGTGATTTGTAGAATTTAAATTGCAGAGAAAGTAAAGGGAGTGGGTAAATTGCATGAAAGTAAAGAGAGCTGAAATTTAAAGTGCTGAATCTTAAAGAACAAGAAATTAAATGGCAGAAACTTAGAACGCAGGAAATATAAATTACAGAATCTTAAATTGCAAGAAATGTAAATGGCTTGAATTGTAAAGGGAATTGGAAATTGGATTTGCAGAAATTAAACAAGGGAAAGTAAAATTCAACAAGCAGAGAAATAGAAGATAACTTGGATTGAATCGAATCTAAAAACAGAAATGTAAATGAGATTGAAAAAGCATTAAATAGAGGATGTAAAATTGGAATTCAGATCTCAGGACCCAAAAGACTAGATAACCAAGTCTAGATCTCAATGCCTTCCTAGATCCAACAAGAACAATTGCAAAGGAAATGTAAATTGCAAAGAAAGTAGATGAAGAAGCAATTAACCGAAACTGAAATTCAATTAAGCAGAGAATTAAACAAGATCCCAAGGTGAGAATGAAACAGAATTCCTTCAATTCTCCAACCCAAGATCCAAGATAAGTGTAATTGAAATTGAAAGCAAGAAAACTAAGAGGAAGGGAATTCAATTCTCCTTCTCCGAGACTTAGAAATTAAAATCCACTCAACACCAAAAGCTCTCCGAAAACTCTCTATGAAAACTAAAAGGGAAAGCTCTCTTAAAAACTTAAATCCTATGCTATTTATACACTTTCTTCAAATGGTCTTCAAGCCTCCAATTGGGCCTTTGCTCTTGATGGAATTGGGTTGATAGAGGCCTTGGTTGATTGCTCTTGGAGTTTGGAAAAGAACCGAATTGAACCGGGTTTGGAATCATGAAAGCTTGAGTAAAAGTTTGAGTAAAAGTTTGAGGCAAACTTTTACTCAAACTTTTCACATCAGCCACCCTCTTTTGCAGATATCAACATTGGGGCAAAAGTTTGGGGTCAAACTTTTGCTCCAACGTTGGCCTCGCCTTGCACACTCATGGCGCCAACGTTTGCCAAAAAGTTAGAGGCAAACGTTGGCTCAAACTTTTGCTCTCCAGGGTGTGTTGTTCATGCGCCAACGTTTGCCAAAAAGTTTGAGGCAAACGTTGGCGCAAACTTTTGCTCTCCAGGGTGTTGATTTGTGATGCCAAAAGTTTGCCAAAAAGTTTGAGGCTAACTTTTGCTCCAGCTTTTCGCCCAAAAGTTTGCCCAAAAGTTTGAGGCAAACTTTTGGTCCAGCTTTTTGCTCCCTGGTTCATTTCCACTTATTCCAAAAGTTTGAGCTAAAGTTTGAGGCAAACTTTTGCTCAAACTTTTTGTCCTCTCTTCCTCCTAAACATTCCTTCTTGCTTCAACCTTTCTCCAAGCTTTCTTCACCTATCATTAATTAACCAAACACATCAAAGCTATGCTCAAAATCATGAGATATTCATTCTTTCATAATATGTGACAATTATAGCATAAAACCTCATGAAATAGCATGAATTCATACATGGTTGATTAAATCAAAGGAAGCATGAAAATCTACCCAATTGGCTTGCTTATGGCTCAAGAAAGTGCATAATTCAATTGAAAACAAAAGAAAAAGGCTAGTGAAACTAGGCTAAGATGACTTGTCATCAGATTTGGTCCTGGAAAGCTCAGAAATCACCCACAACATTTTTTCTTTAAGTGAGTCACGTGCCGCTCATCATGCGTACGCGTGGACGACGCATGCATGTCACTGGCAAATTTCCTCCTTGCGCGTACGCGTGGATGATGCTTGCGCGTGGCTTGCGAATCTCTTCTCACGCGTACGCGTGGGCGAGGCGTACGTGTGGCCTTCAATTCTCCAAATGCTCATTTCTTCTTGAATTCTCCACTTTGCATGCTTTTCTCTTCACTTCTTCCATCCAATACTTGCCTTATGAAGCTGAAATCATGCAACAAACATGTCAAGGCATCGAATGGAATTAAAGTGAATTAAATTTAGCTATTTTAAGGCATAAAAATCATGTTTTCACACTTAAGCACAAATTTAGCGACAATTACAAAACCATGCTATTTCATTGAATAAATGTGGGATAAGTTGATAGAATCCCCTAAATTAAGCACAAGATAAACCACAAAATTGGTGTTTATCAAACCTCTCCACACTTAAACTAAGCATGTCGTCATGCTAAACTTAAGAAAGAGACAAAGGGTATTAACGTTTATTCAATGCAACCTATCTACATGCAATCTATCTAAATACATGCAATTACTTGGTCAAAATAAATCAACTTCCAAGAAAGCATATATGAACATGAAGGCTAAGGTATTAACAACCGAGTCAAATCCACAATTGAATTGAGTTATTAAAGAATTTATAAACTTGCAAGAAAAGAGATGATTATAGGTGAGAACATGTAATTGAACAATTGAACCCTCACTGGATGTGTATTCACTCTAGTCGCTTAAGTGTATAGGGTTGATTCACTCAATTCTCCTCTAATCATGCTTTCCAAGATTTGTTTTTCATCTAATAATAAAAAATTATTCCGTGCATGCATACAAATATCATGAGGACTTATCCATGGTTGTAATGGGGCTAGGGTCAAGGTAAAATCGTATTTGGTCAAGTGAACTAGAATTTGAATCTTTGATTGACTTAAACTTTCCAACTAACCTATGACAACCTATACAATTTCAAAGCTAACCTAACTACCCATTCTTCACTTATTCACACACTCATGCACTCTCTTTTTTATCACAACCCATATGTATTGATTATTATTGAACTTTACTTTGCGGCATTTTGTCCCCTTTTCATTGGTTCTTTTTTCTTCTTTTTTTTCTTTTTCTAATTTTTTACATTTTTTTCTATTTATTTTGCTCATGTTTTTTCTTTTTCTTTTTTGATGAATTATATACAAAGGCACCAATGCATATGGTTTAGACATTTAATGCATGAGTATGTACCTAATTTCCAAAATTTTTAACAAAACTACCAAAAACACACTTTTATCTCTACCCAATATTCATAACTCTCCCATAATTAAATGATAAACACTCTCACTAGCCTAAGCTAATCAAAGATCCAAACAAGGGACATTTATTGTTTTTCGCTTCAAGGCTTGTAATGTGCTAAAATTAAGAACAAATGGGTTTAGCATAGGCTCAAAGTTGGCTAACAATGGTAAATAAAAGGTAGGCTATTTGGGTAAGTGAGCTATTTGAAACGATGGCCTCAATCATATAAATTTATGTATACACCAAATAATGGACATACAAAATCAAACAAATCAAAAATTACAATCATAGAAAGAGAATAATACACACAAGAATGAAAATAGTGGTTATATGATGTAACTACACAATTAGGATCAAAACTCACATGCTTATGTGTTCTTAGCTCAAAACATGTTCTACAATATATATAATTCAAACAAGTTCTAAAAAAAATTTTACTCAAATCAATTGGGGTGCCCTATTGGTGTACGAAATTACAATCACACTTTTGCAACTCTGCACAACTAACCAGCAAGTGCACTGGGTCGTCCAAGTAATACCTTACGTGAGTAAGGGTCGATCCCACAGAGATTGTCGGCTTGAAGCAAGCTATGGTTATCTTGTAACTCTTAGTCAGGATATCAATAATTCTCAGATTTAATTGTAAAAAGTAAAAGAACATGAAATAAATACTTGTTATGCAGTAATGAAGAACAGGTTGAGGTTTTGGAGATGCTTTGTCTTCTGAATCTCTGCTTTCCTACTATCTTCTTCTTCATGCACGCAAGGCTCCTTCCATGGCAAGCTTTATGTTAGACATCACCGTTGTCAATGGCTACTTCCCGTTCCCGTCCTCTCAATGAAAATGTTCCAAATGCGCTGTCACCGCACGGCTAATCAACTGTCGGTTCTTGATCATGTCGGAATAGGATCTATTGATCCTTTTGCGTCTGTCACTACGCCCAACACTCGCGAGTTTGAAGCTCATCATAGTCATCCCTTCCCAGATCCTACTCAGAATACCACAGACAAGGTTTAGATGTTCTGGATCTCAGGAATGGCCGCCAATAGTTCTAGCTTATACCACGAAGACTCTGATCTGAATCATGAGGCTAAGAGATATGCATTCAATCTAAGGTAGAACGGAGGTGGTTGTCAGGCACGCGTTCATAGGTGAGAATGATGATGAGTGTCACGGTTCATCACATTCATCAGGTTGAAGTGCGAATGAATATCTTAGAATAGAAGCAAGCGTGATAGAATGGAAAACAGTAGTAATTGCATTAATTCATGAAGAACAGCAGAGCTCCTCACCCCCAACAATGGCGTTTAGAGACTCATGCCATAGAGAATACAATATAAAAGGTGTAAAGTGTCATGAGGTACAAGATGAATCACTAAAAGTAGTTTTTATAGTAAATTGGTGACCTAGGGTTACAGAAAATGAGTAAGCTAGGGTGTTTAGTGTAAAAATCCACTTCTGGGGCCCACTTGGTGTGTGCTTGGGCTGAGCATTGAAGCTTTCATGTGTAGAGACTTTTCTTGGAGTTAAACGCCAGCTTTTGTTCTAGTTTGGGCGTTTAACTCCAGCTTTTGTGCCAGTTCTGGAGTTAAACGCCTGAATTCTTGAGCTGACTTGGAACGCCTGTTTGGGCCATCAAATCTCGGTCAAAGTATGGACTATTATATATTGCTGGAAAGCCCAGGATGTCGACTTTCCAACGCAATTGAGAGCGCACCAATTGGGCTTCTGTAGCTCCAGAAAATCTACTTCGAGTGCAGGGAGGTCAGAATCCAACAGCATCTGCAGTCCTTTTTCAGCCTCTGAATCAGATTTTTGCTCAGGTCCCTCAATTTTAGCCAGAAAATACCTGAAATCACAGAAAAACACACAAACTCATAGTAAAGTCTAGAAAAGTGAATTTTAAATAAAAACTAATAAAAATATAATAAAAACCAACTAAATCATACTAAAAACTACCTAAAAATAATGCCAAAAAGTATATAAATTATCCGCTCATCACAACACCAAACTTAAATTGTTGCTTGTCCCCAAGCAACTGAAAATTAAATAGGATAAAAAGAAGAGAATATTCTATAAATTCCAAACTATCAGTGAAATTTAGCTCCAATTAGATGAGCGGGACTAGTAGTTTTTTGCCTCGGAATAATTTTGGCATCTCACTTTATCCTTTGAAGTTCAGAATGATTGGCATCTATAGGAACTCAGAATCCAGATAGTGTTATTGATTCTCCTAGTTTAGTATGTTGATTCTTGAACACAGCTACTTTATGAGTCTTGGTCGTGGCCCTAAGCACTTTATTTTCCAGTATTACCACCAAATACATATCTAATTTCATGGAGGAGGATAGAATGCTCTTGGTGCTCCACCCTTAGTTGTCCCATGTTGGAACTTAATTCTCCTAGGGAGGTGATAATTTGCTCCCAATAGTTTTATGGAGGGAAGTGCATCCCTTGAAATATCTCAGGGATTTCATGATGAGGAATTTCCTCATACTCTTGTTGAGGTCCATGAGTGGGCTCTCTTGTTTGCTCCATCCTTTTTCTGGTGATGGACTTTTGAGATGAATCTCTCCATCTCCCATGACTCGGAGTTAGAAGCAATTGCCTTCTCTTTCCTTTTTCTAGAGGTTTCTCCGGCCTTAGGTGCTATAAATAGTTATGGGAAAAACAAAAAGCAATGCTTTTACCACACCAAACATAGAAGGTTTGCTCGTCCTCGAGCAAAAGAAGAGAGAAGGGAGTAGAAGAAGAAGAAATGGAGGAGATAGAGGTGAGGAGATGGTTTGGCCAAGGGGTGTATTGTGTATGATGTGTTAAAAGGAAGGAGTGATGGTTTAAATTTGAGTGGGTGGGGGTAGGTGGGTTGTATGATGGTTTTGGGGGAGAAATGGAGGTGATTGGTGGAGGTTATTTTGGGAAAGAGTGTTATGAAAAGGTGGGAGAGAGAGAGAGAGAGAGAGAGAGAGAGAGAGAGAGAGGTGGGGTAGATAGGGATCCTATGAGATCCACAGATCCTGAGGGGTCAAGGACTTAGCATCCCTGCTCCATTTAGGCGTGTAAATGCCCTTAGAGTGCAATCCTGACATTTAACGCCAAACTGCTGCTTGTTTCTGGCGTTAAACGCCAGCTTTTCTCCCTTTATTGGCGTTTAACGCCAAGTTGGTGCTTGTTTCTGGCGTTAAACGCCAGACTGTAGCTTGTTTCTGGCGTTTAACGCCAGCTTGATGCTTCTTTCTGGCGTTAAACGCCAGTCTGATGCTTCTTACTGGCGTTTAAACGCCAATAAGCTCTTCCTCCTGGGTGAGCTATTTTTAATGCTGTTTTTTATTTTGCTTTGATTTTTGTGACTCCACATGATCATCATCATAAATAAAACATAAAATAAAAATGGAAAATAGAAAATTAACATAGATAAGTAAAAATTGGGTTGCCTCCCAATAAGCGCTTCTTTATTGTCTTTAGCTGGACCTTACTGAGCTTTTAATCTAGTCTCAGCTTTGAGCATTCTTGCTCCACATTGCCTTCAAGATAATGCTTGACACTTTGTCTATTAACAATGAACTTCTTATTAGAATCAATGTCTTGATGCTCCACATAGCCATATGGTGACATACTTGTAATCACATATGGTCTCCTCTACCGGGATTTTAGTTTCCCGGGAAACAATCTGAGCCTAGAGTTAAACAGCAGAACCTTTTGTCCTGGTTCAAAGACTCTGGATGACAGTTCCTTATCATGCCACCTTTTTTCTTTCTCTTTGTAAATTTTTGCATTTTTGAAAGCATTGAGTCTGAATTCCTCTAGCTCATTTAACTGGAGTAATCTCTTCCCTCCAGCTAACTTAGCATCCAGATTTAGGAATCTGGTTGCCCAGTAGGCCTTATGTTCCAGTTCCACGGGCAGATGACAGGCCTTGCCATACACAAGCTGGTATGGAGAGGTTCCTATAGGAGTCTTGAATGATTTTCTGTATGCCCACAGAGCATCATTTAAGCTTTTTGCCCAATCCCTTCTACGGGTAATTACAGTCCGTTCCAGGATTCTTTTTAGTTCTCTATTAGAGACTTCAACTTGCCCATTTGTCTGTGGATGATATGGAGTTGCTATTTTGTGGCTAATTCCATATCGGACCATAGCAGAGTAAAGCTGTTTATTGCAGAAATGAGTGCCCCCATCACTGATTAGTGCTCTAGGGACACCAAACTTGCTAAAGATATGTTTCTGGACGAACTTCAGCACTGTCTTAGTATCATTAGTGGGTGTTGCAATTGCCTCTACCTATTTAGATACATAGTCTACTGCCACCAGAATATATGTATTTGAGTATGATGGTGGGAAAGGCCCCACGAAGTCAATACCCCATACATCAAACAACTCAATCTCCAAGATCCTTTATTGAGGCATGGCATAACCATGAGGCAGATTACCAGCTCTCTGGCAGCTGTCACAGTTATGCATAAACTCTCGGGAGTCTTTATAGAGAGTAGGCCAGTAGAAGCCACATTGGAGGACTTTTGTGGCTGTTCGCTCACCTCCGAAATGTCCTCCATATTGTGATCCATAACAATGCCATAAGATCTTCTGTGCTTCTTCTCTAGGCACATACCTACGGATTATTCCATCTGCACATCTCTTAAAGAGATATGGTTCATCCCACAAGTAGTACTTTGCATCAGTAATTAGTTTCTTTGTTTGTTGCCTGCTGTGCTCCTTGGGTATGAATCTTGCAGCTTTATAGTTTGCAATGTCTGCAAACCATGGTGTTTCCTGAATGGCAAACAATTGCTCATCTGGAAAGGTTTTAGAGATCTCAATAGAGGGAAAGGACGTTCTTTCTACTGGTTCTATCCAGGACAGATGATCAGCCACTTGTTTTTCTGTCCCTTTTCTGTCTCTTATTTCTATATCAAACTCTTGTAGAAGTAACACCTATCTTATGAGCCTGGGTTTTGAATCCTGCTTTGTGAGTAAATATTTACGAGCAGCATGGTCAGTGTACACAATCACTTTTGATCCTACTATGTATGATCTAAACTTGTCAATGGCATAAACCACTGCAAGTAATTCTTTTTCTGTGGTTGTGTAATTTTTCTGGGCATCGTTTAAAACACGGCTAGCATAATAAATGACATGCAGAAGCCTGTTATGCCTCTATCCCAATACTGCACCAATGGCATGGTCACTGGCATCACACATTAGTTCGAATGGTATTGTCCAGTCTGGTGCAGAAATAACTGGTGCTGTGACCAGCTTAGCTTTCAGGGTTTCAAACGCCTGCAGACACTCTGTGTCAAACACAAATGGCGTGTCAGCAACTAGCAGATTGCTCAAAGGTTTTGCAATTTTTGAAAAATTCTTTATAAACCTCCTATAAAATCCTGCATGCCCTAGAAAGCTTCTGATTGCCTTAACATTGGCAGGTGGTGGTAATTTTTCAATTACTTCAACTTTAGCTTGATCCACCTCTATTCCCTTGTTTGAAATTTTATGCCTAAGGACAATCCCTTCAGTCACCATAAAGTGACATTTTTCCCAGTTTAAAACTAGGTTGGTCTCTTGGCATCTTTTCAGAACAAGTGCTAAATGGTCAAGGCAGGAGCGGAATGAGTTTCCAAATACTGAAAAGTCATCCATAAAAACTTCCAGAAATTTTTCTACCATATCAGAGAAGATAGAGAGCATGCACCTCTGAAAGGTTGCAGGTGTATTGCACAGACCAAAAGACATCCTTCTGTAGGCAAACACTCCAGAAGGACATGTGAATGCTGTTTTCTCTTGGTCCTGAGGATCTACTGCAATTTGGTTGTAACCTGAATAGCCATCCAAAAAGCAGTAGTATTCATGACCTGCTAGTCTTTCTAGCATCTGGTCTATGAATGGTAAAGGAAAGTGATCCTTCTTGGTGGCTGTATTGAGCCTTCTGTAATCAATACACATACGCCACCCTGTAACTATTCTTGTAGGAACCAGTTCATTCTTTTCATTATGAACCACTGTCATACCTCCCTTCTTGGGGACAACTTGGATAGGGCTCACCCAGGGGCTATCAAAAATACGATAAATAATCCCAGCATCCAGTAACTTGGTGACCTCTTTCTGCACTACCTCCTTCATGGCTGGATTTAGCCACCTCTGTGGTTGAACCACCGGCTTAGCATCATCCTCCAATAGGATTTTGTGCATGCATCTTGCTGGGCTGATGCCCTTGAGATTACTTATGGACCACCCAAGAGCTGCCTTGTGTGTCCTTAGCACTTAAAGTAGTGCTTTCTCTTCCTGTGGATTTAAGGCAAAGCTTATGATCACTGGAAAAGTGTCACCTTCTCCCAGAAATGCATATTTCAGGGATGGTGGTAGTGGTTTGAGCTCGGGTTTATGAGGTTTCTCCTCTTCCTGAGGAATTTTCAAAGGCTCTTTTATTTCTTCTGATTCCTCCAGATCACGCTGAACATCTTTAAAGATGTCTTCTAGCTCTGATTTGAGACTCCCAGCCATGTTGATCTCCTCTACTAGGGAGTCAGTAATATCAACACGCATGCAATCTTTTGATGTGTCTGGATGCTTCATTGCCTCAACAGCATTCAGCCTGAACTCATCCTCATTGACTCTCAAGGTTACTTCCCCTTTTTGGACATCAATGAGGGTTCGTCTAGTTGCTAGGAAGGGTCCTCCTAGAATGAGAGTTGCACTCTTGTGCTCCTCTATCTCCAGCACTACAAAGTCAGTGGGAAAGGCAAATGGCCCAACCTTGACAATCATGTCCTCAATTATGCCTGATGGGTATTTAATGGAGCCATCAGCAAGTTGAAGACATATCCGGGTTGGTTTGACCTCTTTAGTCAAGCTAAGCTTTCTAATAGTGGATGCAGGGATTAGATTGATACTTGCCCCAAGGTCACATAGAGCTGTCTTGGTACAAGTACCCTCTAATGTACATGGTATCATAAAGCTTCCGGGATCCTTAAGCTTCTCTGGTAAGCTTGTTAGGATGACTGCACTGCATTCCTCAGTGAGAAAAACTTTTTCTGTTTCTCTCCAATCCTTCTTATGACTTAAGATCTCTTTCATGAAATTAGCATAAGAGGGTATTTGCTCAAGTGCCTCTGCAAACAGAGTCTTTATTTCAAGAGTCCTGAGGTAGTCTACAAAGCGGGCAAATTATTTATCCGGTTCCGCTTGGCAGAGTTTCTGAGGATAAGGTATTTTGGCTTTATATTCTTCAACCTTAGTTGCTGCAAGTTTATTTCCTACAGAGGCAGGTTGAGAAGCCTTCTTGAGGGAGTTATTATCAGCACTTGCAGGTGTCTGATCCCTCACTGGCATTTGAACGCCATAACTGGACATGGATTGGGCGTTTAATGCTAGATTCCTACCCTTTTCTGGCGTTTGAACGCCAGAACTGGACATGGATTGGGAGTTTAACGCCAGTTTTTCACCCGTTTCTGGCGTTTGAAGGCCAGACTTGTTCTTCTCTGGGCTCTTACTGTCCTCAGAGGGATTTTGGGTAGCAGGTTGCTCATCCTCTATCAGCTGTTCTTTTCCTGGCTTTCTGCTGCTTTGAGTTGAGGTATTCAACGTTTTTTCACTTCTTAATTGAACTGCTTGGCATTCCTCTGTTATCTGTTTTGATAACTGCTATTTTGTCTGATTCAATTGTGATTCCATATCCTTGTTAGCAATTTTGGTTTCTTGTAGCATCTCCTTAAATTCTGCTAACTTCCTTGTTATAGAAGATAGTTGCTGATTGAGTTCAGCAACTTGTTCCTGAGCACTAAATTCAGTTGATACTACCTTAGCTTTTTCTTTCATGGAGGACTCATTACTTATGTAGAGATGCTGATTTCTAGCAACTATATCAATAAGCTCTTGAGCCTCTTCAATAGTCTTTCTCATGTGTATAGATCCACCAGCTGAGTGGTCTAGAGATATCTGAGCTTTTTCTGTAAGCCCATAGTAGAAGATGTCTAATTGCACCCACTCTGAAAACATTTCAGAGGGGCATTTCCTTAGCATCCCTCTGTACCTCTCCCAAGCGTTATAAAGGGATTCATCATGCTCTTGTTTAAAGCCTTGGATGTCCAGCCTTAGCTATGTCATCCTTTTTGGAGGGAAATATTGATTCAGGAATTTGTCTGATAACTGTTTCCATGTTTTTATGCTTGCTGTGGGTTGGTTATTTAACCACCTCTTAGCTTGATCTACCTCCTTGTCATGCACTGTGTCAGCAATTTGCAAGAACTGTGCCAGATACTCAGTAGGTTCTTCCTATGGAAGACCGAAATACTGGCAATTTTGCTGCACCATGACAATGAGCTGAGGATTTAGCTCAAAACTGCTTGCTTTGATGGGAAGTATATAGATGCTACTCCCATATGCAACAGTAATGGGGTTAGCATATGACCCCAGAGTCCTTCTGGACTATTCATTTCCATTTAGGTTCATGATGGATAAAATGGAATTGATATGAATTGCAAATAAAATATATTTTTAAATTTATTTATTTCAACAAAAAAAATGAATAAATAATAAAATAAAATAAAATAAAATAAAATAAAGTAAAGTAATTAAAAATTAAAATATAGATTTCGAAAAGTATAAAAAAAAGGAAAGATAAATTTGAAAACCAAATTAATTGCTTAATTGAGAAGATTTGAAAAATTTGGATATGATTTTTGAAAAAGATTTTAAATTTTGAAATTTTAAAACTAAAACAGGAAAAAAATAAAAATTTTAAAATAGAAATCTGAATTTTTGAAAGAGAATTTCGAAAATTCAATTAGATAGAGAGAAAAGATATTTTTGAAATTAATGAGGAAAGAGAAAAACAATAAAAACGACACCAAATTTAAAATTTTTAGATCAAAACAAAGAAAACAAACAAGGAAGCTTTGAATATCACAATGAACACTAAGAAAAACTTTGAAAAAAAAATTTAAGAAAACAGAAACACAAAGGACACCAAACCTAAAAATTTTTATATTTTGAGCACTTATAATTCAAAAAAAAAATGAAAAAAAAATCGTGCAATTGACACCAAATTTAGAATATGAACCTAAACTCAAACAGAAAAACTCAATTATTAGTTTATAAAAAAAATTTTCAAAAAATTTAAAAAGAGAAAATAAGGATTTAAAAAAAAGTTTCAACCAAAAACAATAATAGAAGACGCAACTTTTGTGACTCTAGACTAAAAAGATAAATTTTTCCGAATCTAAGAAATAAAACAAACCGTCAGTTGTCCAAACTCGAACAATCCCCGGCAACGGCGCCAAAAACTTGGTGCACGAATTGTAAATCATACTTTTCACAACTCATACCACTAACCAGCAAGTGCACTGGGTCGTCCAAGTAATACGTTACGTGAGTAAGGGTCGATCCCACGGAGATTGTCGGCTTGAAACAAGCTATGGTTATTTTGTAATTCTTAGTAAGGAAATTAATAATAAAAATGGTTGGGTTTATGAAAAGTAATTAACATAAAATAAATAATACTTGTTATGCAGTAGTGGAGAACAGATTGAGGTTTTGGAGATGCTCTGTCTTCTGAATCTCTGTTTTCCTACTGTCTTCTTCTTCACGCACGCAGGTCTCCTTCTATGGCAAGCTGTATGTTGGTTGATCACCGTTGTCAATGGCTACCATCCATCCTCTCAGTAAAAATGGTCCAAATGCGCTGTCACCGCATGGCTAATCATCTGTCGGTTTTCACTTATGTTGGAATAGAATCCGTTGATTCTTTTGCGTCTGTCACTACGCCCAACACTCACGAGTTTGAAGCTCGTCACAGTCATCCCTTCCCAGATCCTACTCGGAATACCACGGAATGTGTTTAGACTTTCCGGATCTCAGGAATGGCCGCCAATAATTCTAGCCTATACCACGAAGACTCTGATCATAAACCAGGAGGCTAAGAGATACGCACTCTAGCTAGTGCAAATAGAACGGAGGTGGTTGTCAGGCACACGTTCATAGGTGAGAATGATGATGAGTGTCATGGATCATCACATTCATCAGGGTGAAGTGCGAGTGAACATCTTAGAATAGAAACAAGCGTGATTGAATGAAAAACAGTAGTAATTGCATTAATTCATCGAAACACAGCAGAGCTCCTCACCTCCAATCATGGGGTTTAGAGACTCATGCCGTCAGAAATACAATGCGAAGTGTAAAAAATGTCATGAGATACATAGTAAGTCTCTAAAAGTTGTTTTTATACTAAACTAGTAGCTAGGGTTACATAAAATAAGTAACTAAGTGCAGATAGTGCAGAAATCCACTTCTGGGGCCCACTTGGTGTGTGCTTGGGCTGAGCATTGAGCTTTACACATGTAGAGGCTTCTCTTGGAGTTAAACGCCATGTTGCAGCCTGTTTGTGGCGTTTAACTCTAGTTTGTAACCTGTTTCTGGCGTTTAACTTCAGAATAGGGCAGGAAGTTGGCATTTGAACACCAGTTTGCGTAGTCAAAACTCAAGCAAAGTATGGAGTATTATATGTTTCTGGAAAGTCCTGGATGTCTACTTTCCAACGCAATTGAGAACGCGCCAATTGGGTTTTTGTAGCTCCAGAAAATCCATTTCAAGTGCTGGGAGGTCAGAATCCAACAGCATCTGCAGTCCTTTTTCAGCCTCTAAATAAGATTTTTGCTCAGGTCCCTCAATTTTAGCCAGAAAATACCTGAAATCATAGAAAAACACACAAACTCATAGTAAAGTCCAGAAATATGAATTTTTCATAAAAACTAATAAAAACATAGTAAAAACTAACTAAATCATACTAAAAACTACCTAAAAACAATGCCAAAAAGTGTATAAATTATCCGCTCATCAAGCACTTAGCCAAGTAGAGAGATAGCAAGCATGTAATGGCATATTCATGAAGTGAGTGAAGCAAAGAGAAATCTTGGAATGCAAGCAATCACAAGCCAGAGAAGAAGATAAAATCACAAACCAAGAAATCCAACATTAACCACATCATGCTTGTTTATTAAGTTCAATGAGTATTGATGACAAGTCATCTTAGCCTAGTTTTACTAGCCTTTTTCCTTTGTTTTTAATAGGTTTTATACACTTTCTTGGGTTACAAGTAAGCCATTTGGGTGGAAATTCATGTGTATTTGGATTCAATCAACCATAAGTAAATTGATGCATTTTCATGAGGTTTTGTGCTATAATTGCTTATATGTTAAGGATGATAAGAAGTCTCATGATTTTAGCATAGCTTTGATGCATTTGTTGATTGATGACAGGTGACCAAAAGGCTTGGAGGAAGGTTGAAGAAAGGGGATGGCAGCAATTGAAATGAAGGCAGCAAAGCCACCTTGGGAAAAGTTCACGTTTGTGCCAACGTTTGCCTCAAACTTGAGGTCAAATATTGGCTTAAGAAGAACCCTGGAGAAGCCAACATTGCACCAACGTTTGCCTCAAACTTGAGGTCAAACGTTGGTTCAAAAATAAGCCCTGGAGAAGCCAACGTTTGTGCCAACGTTTGCCTCAAACATGAGGTCAAACGTTGGCTCAAAAACAAGCTCTGGGGGAAGTAACGTTTGCGCCAACGTTTGCCTCAAACTTGAGGTCAAATGTTGGCACAATTACACAACCAGGGGAACTTAACGTTTGCGCCAACGTTTGCCTCAAACTTGAGGTCAAACGTTGGCTGCAAAATGGCCTTGGAGGGAGCACGTTTGAGCTCACATTTGACCTCAAACGTGAACTCAAATGTGAGTGACAGAAAAGCACCGTTCTGCATAATGTTAACACACAAACATTTGAGTCAACGTTTGCCTCAAACGTTGACTCAAACGTGAATGCTCCAAAGTTCAAATTGCAAACGGATTTCTTCTCAAGTCCAAGATCAATCAACTGAGGCTATCTTCAATCCAATTCCATCAAGGCCAAGGCCCAAATTCAAGGCTTAATGATCAATAGAAGGAAGTGTATAAATAGAAGTTAGTTTGATTTAGAAGGGACCGAAACTTTTACTTTGAACTTTTTACCTCTTTTAGAATTTTCATTCTGTAACTTTGATTTTGGATCTTGGAAAATTGGGAGGAGAATTGAATTCTCTTCCTCTCTGGGTTTTCTGTTTTCTTTTCTGCAAAGCTTGCTTGAGTCTTGATAGTGAAGAGTTGAGGAAATTCTGTCTCAACCTCACCCTTAAGATCTCTTTGTTTCCTTTTCTTACATAATTCAAGTTTCTTTACTGTTTGATCTTTAATTTGTTTGCAATTATTTTCTGAATTGGATCAAGGAAGGTAGTGAGATCTAGACATAGATTTCTAGTCTCTTGACCCCTGAGATCTGCATTTTCATTTGAGTTCATTTGCTGAATGCTTCTTCAAGCTAATTTACTTTTCTGTTTGAGATTCACTTCAGTTTAATTCATCCTTTATTCTTCTACCCATTGCAATTTTACTTTCTCTTGTTTAATTTCTGTAATCCCAATTCCCAATTCCTTTTATAATTCAAGCAATTTACATTTCTTGCACTTTAAGTTTCAGTCATTTACATTTCTTGCAATCTAAGTTTCTACAATTTATATTACTTGCACTTTAAGATTCAGCTTCTTTACTTTCTTTGCCCTTTAATTTATAGTCAATTGCCCCTCTCCCTTTACAATTTATGCAATTTAGCTTCTGTTAATTACAAATAACTAAAATTAACTCTTGTTCGCTTGACTAAATCAATCACTAAACTAAAATTGCTCAATCCTTCAATCCCTGTGGGATCAACCTCACTCACGTGAGTTATTATTACTTGATGCGACCCGGTACACTTGCCGGTGAGTTTTGTGTTGGATCATTTTCGACACATCAAGTATCATACCCAAAAAGAATGGTCAAAAGGGTTAGTTGAAGGCTAAAAAGAAAAATCAGCATGTTAGGCAAGTTAAAAGTTAGAAAACTAGTTCACAGGTTAGGGGTATGACGGTCATTGTCCCAATCAGTAGAAGTTCACAAAACAAAGAGAACAAACATGCTCACAATCATGAGGAAAGTGCAGTCATTGATGATGAAATATGAAATTATAAAAGAAGCAATTAATTGAAAGCAAGTCATCAATCAATGTCGCGGCCATGGATAATGCAATAATTGGTGTTGCAAAAGTTGAAATGCACTTGTGTAGCATAAACCAAGTGAGAAACTATTTTGAGTGAAAAAGAGTTACACAAGTTGAATCCACCAATTGTTGTAAACGGATGAACCTCTTTCAAGGAAATTGCAAGTCAGGAGTAAATGAAAGGTTTAGACAATTTCTTGAGTTCATTCGTGCAATGCGTATCTGATGAGCGGATATTTTATATGCTTTTTAGGGGTATTTTCATATAGTTTTTAGTAGGATCTAGCTACTTTTTAGTATAGTTTTATTAGTTTTTATGCAAAAATTACATTTATGGACTTTACTATGAGTTTGTGTGTTTTTCTGTGATTTCAAGTATTTTCTGGCTGAAATTGAGGGACCTGAGCAAAAATCTGATTCAGAGGATGAAAAAGGACTGCAGATGCTGTTGGATTCTGACCCTGCTTCACGCGAAATGGATTTTATTGAGATATAGAAACCTAATTGGCGCACTCTCAATTGCGTTGGAAAGTAGACATCCAGGGCTTTCAAGCAATATATAATAGTCCATACTTTGCCCGAGTTTGACGATGCAAACTGGCGTTTAAACGCCAACTTCCTGCCCTATTCTGAAGTTAAACGCCAGAAACAGGTTACAAACCAGAGTTAAACGCCACAAACAAGATGCATCCTGGTCTTTAACTCCAAGAGAAGCCTCTACACGTGTAAAGCTCAATGCTCAGTCCAAGCACACACCAAGTGGGCCCCAGAAGTGGATTTCTGCACTATCCATCTGAGTTTACTCATTTTCTGTAAACCCTAGCTACTAGTTAGTATAAATACTACTTTTAGAGACTTACTATGAACTTCATGAAATTTTTTACACTTCACATTGTATTTTCTAATGGCATGAGTCTCTAAACCCCATGATTGGGGGTGAGGAGCTCTGCTGTGTTTCGATGAATTAATGCAATTACTACTGTTTTTTATTCAATCACGCTTGTTTCTATTCTAAGATATTCACTCGCACTTCACCCTGATGAATGTGATCATCTGTGACACTCATCATCATTCTCACCTATGAACGTGTGCCTGACAACCACCTCCGTTCTATCTGCACTAGCTTGAGTGTGTATCTCTTAGCCTCCTGGTTCATGATCAGAGTCTTCGTGGTATAGGCTAGAATTATTGGCAGCCATTCCTGAGATCCAGAAAGTCTAAACCTTGTCTGTGGTATTCCGAGTTGGATCTGGGAAGGGATGACTGTGACGAGCTTCAAACTCACGAGTGTTGGGCATAGTGATAGATGCAAAAGAATCAACGGATTCTATTCCAACATGAGTGAGAACCGACAGATGATTAGTCGTGCGGTGACAGCGCATTTGGACCATTTTCACTGAGAGGATGGATGGTAGCCATTGACAATGGTGATCCACCAACATACAGCTTGACATGGAAGGAAACCTGCATACGTGAAGAAGAAGACAGTAGGAAAGCAGAGATTCAGAAGACAGAGCATCTCCAAAACCTCAATCTGTTCTCCATTACTGCATAACAAGTATTATTTATTTTATGTTAATTACTTTTCATAAACCCAACCATTTTTATTATTAATTTCCTGACCAAGAATTACAAAATAACCATAGCTTGCTTCAAGCCAACAATCTCCGTGGGATCGACCCTTACTCACGTAAGGTATTACTTGGACGACCCAGTGCACTTGTTGCTTAGTGGTACGAGTTGTGAAAAGTGTGATTTACAATTCGTGTACCAAGTTTTTGGCATCGTTGCCGAGGATTGTTCGAGTTTGGAAAACTGACGGTTTATTTTGTTGCTTAGATTAGGAAAAATTTTTCTTTTTGCTTTAGAGTCTTCTATTATTGTTTTTCGTTAAAAGTTTTTAAATCCTTATTTTCTTTTTCAAATTCTTTTTGAAATTTTTTATAAACTAATAATTGAGTTTTTCTGTTTGAGTTTAGTTTCAATTTTTATGTTTGGTGTCCTTTGTGTTTCTATTTTCTTAAAAATTTTTCAAAAGTTGTTCTTAGCATTCATCGTGATATTCAAAGTTTTCCTGTTTGTTTCTTTTGTTTTGATCTAAAAATTTTAGTTTGTTGTCATTTTTACTATTTTTTTCTTTCTTCATTAAATTCAAAAATATATTTTCTCTTTATTTTAATTAATTTTCGAATTTTCCTTTAAAAATTCAGATTTTAATTTTAAAACTTTCTATTCTATCTTATCTTAGTTTTGAAATTTCAAAATTCAAAATCTTTTTCAAAAGTCATATCCGAAGTTTTTCAAATCTTCTTAATTAAGTAATTATTTTCATTTTCAAATTTATTTTTCTCTTGGTTTCGAAATTTACATTTTAATTTCTAATTATTTTATTTTATCTTATTATTTTTATTTATCTTAATAATTTGGTTTGTTCTACTTAAATAAAATAAAAACAAAAATATATTTTGTTTGCAATTTATATCAATTCTATTTTATCCATCATGGACCTAAATGGAAATGAACAGTCCAGAAGGACTCTGGGATCATATGCTAACACCATTACTACTGCATATGGGAGTAGCATCTGTATACCTCCCATCAAAGCAAGTAGTTTTGAGCTAAATCCTCAAAGACTGTGAATAGACATGGTTTAATCGAGCTCCGAACGATGAATCGACGTGAGCCACAGCTATCTTCATAGCTGTTATGATCTTCATGGCTATGGCTGTGCGAGATTTGGATGTTGTAAGGAACGGACCTATCTCTTCGTTAGGATGGATTGAAGGAAATAGACCGCTTGAAGAAGGATTCTTGCACGTGGCTGAAATTTTGAGGGCAAAATTTTCTTTTAGGAAGGTAGAATGTAACAACCTTGATTTTCGAGTATGCGGCATCTTTTCTGAAAGTACTGATTTCTCCGGAAGATCAATAAGGGGAGAACCACTGCTATATCATCAAGTATCTCGATCCTCATTGTCGTTACATCTTATTTAAGCTAGAACTTTTTGAGGCAAGCTCGATAATGCAGTCACGAAGAACCTAGTTTTTGAACCGTATCGGTTTGGAGTTTTGATCCTATTTTTCGTAAATAATCTTAGTTTGATGAACCAGACTTGATTCATGAGAGAAGAGAGATAATAGGATAATATTATCATTATATTAGTATTAGAAGCTTCTTGAATGATATTATAAGGTTACCTAGTCAGTTTTAGTTAAAAACCGAAAATCGGTTTAACTGGGTTCAAAGTTTACTGGTGCAGCTTAGCACTAGCACTCCCTGATGAATTTAGCAATGCTAAGGCCTCATAATACATGTTCTATTCTCATATTAAATATGTTACTAGTGTCATTTATGCAAGTAGCTCAGAAAATAATTTCTAGAGATGTTTTTACAAGTGTTCCGATACATCTAGTTTTAGTAGTTATACACCTAAGATATTTTAATATTATTTTAATCCACCTCCTAGCCAACCAATCACAACTTACCCTACAACCCCAAGACACTCCAAGACTGTCACATTTCATCATTTTGGCCAAAAATAACAAGAGAGAAAAGAGAGAAACTTTCATGACACTTAAATCTTCAAAGCTTGATTTCTTCTGAACTAAAACTCAAATCAAAACTCTGATTTCACCAAAAGGATCCTCTCTTCTTCCTCTACATAACCATATAACATATCAAGGCTGGAAATAAGGTGAGATGGCTGTCTCCCTCCCTCTTCAATTCGGTTTTCAAGGAAACATGCTTAAACATGTATTTTCTTGATGTTCTTCCTTACGAATAATGCTTAACTTGACTTGAGGGCCAAGAAATGTTAATTTCAAGCAAGTCTAAGGTGAGATATCCCTTCCTAACCTGCTGAGAGAGATTTGGTCAGTTGAGGGTTTGTGGATTTAAAGTTGTTCTTGATGTGATTTAGGAGGAAAAAGTGCTTAAGGACCACCTGAAAGTATAACCGAATTAGGAGTAGCAAAACCAGGTAGGGTTTGAAGAATTTAATCTTGATTAATTGTGTTTGAGTTGTGTGATTATGATATAGTTTGGTTGTGCTTGAAATTGATGATTTATATGAGTGATTCTTGTTGCAATTTTGGTGAAAATTTGATGAAATTTGATGATATTCAAGCTATGAAACATGTCCTTGAGTGCAGCTAGAAAAACGAACCCTAATCCTTAAATTGGGGTTCAATTTGTGTTAAAATCATATAGAAAAGATGGGGTTTTAGTGGCTGCTAATTTAATTTGAATTATGGTAAAAATCGGTTGCTGAAAAGACTGAAAAATGGGTAAAAACAGAGAAAGAATTTGAAGAATTTACGAAGAACACGAAGAACACTTTGAGTGTGATGAAGAAAAATGAAGAACAAGTTTTAGATCTTTAAAAGGGCAAGGAAGTAAATTTTTTGGTATTTAAGGGGTTATTTGGTAATTTCTTAAAGTTAGGGTGTTAATAGTAGAAATATTAAAAGTTACGGGTGGTAAAAAGTGAATTTTAAAGGTTAAAGGTTAAAGTAAAGTTAATTTTCGAAAATTTAATGATAAAATAATAAATAATAATAAAATATTAAATAATAATATTTAATTAAAAATAATGTTTTAATAAAAATAATAAAATAATGCAGAAAAGGCAGTTTTCTGTAAAAGTTTTAGAAAGACAACTTTAAGCGCAGAATCTCATAATTACCTTCATAAAATACTTAGGGAGTGATAATAACATGATAGTGAGGCAAAGATAAAGGAAAAATAAGAAGTTAAAGAAGAGATAAAAATCAAAGAGAAAGTCTGTAAAGTTTTAATGATAGAAAAACAGACAGAAATTAGTGAACGAACTAGGGCAACATAGTTAGTCCTTGAGTTGCGGCTAGGGTTAGGTATAATATGAAAAGTTAAACTATTTCAATATATACTTAATGAACCTATACTTGGGACAGGCTAACTATTCATACCAAAATTTACATAAGCTTTAAATACATACGTTAAGCAGAGAAATCAGAGCAGAATAAAGAGATTATAGAGAAAAGGGTAACCAGAGCAGAGTAAAGAGATATTGAGAATAGAGTAACCAGAGTAGAGTAAAGTGATCAAGAGAAAAGAGTAATCAAATCAGAGTATAAAGACAAAGAGAACAGAGTAATATGATAAAGAGAAATGGTTTAAGTTAAGATGTTGTAAAAGTAAAAGCTGTAAAGTTTGTATAGTATGATTGAATAGTGAAAGAAAGAGGTACTGCATAAAAATGTGAAAGTGATGATGAATAATGAGAATGATAATGAATGATGATAATGAGAATGATTATGTAGAGAGGCAGTCAGATAGATGGTGGTACGACCACTGAGAACGCTTTCCTGTGATACCTTGCTATAATGTTTTGCTATAAGACAGAGGTTGCTTATAGAGGTATCGAGATCAGTGTGCTCCTGTAAGACAGAAGTTGCTTACAGTAAGTGTGCTGTTGCTCTTGTAAGACAGAGGTTGCTTACAGTGATTTTGTTGTACTCATGTAAGACAGAGGTTGCTTACAGTGACTGTGTTGGGCATATATCGGCTAATAAGTGCCGCCCTGCAAGACTAAGGTTGCTTGCAGTGGATACCCTACAAGACAAAGGTTGCTTGTAGTGGGTATTGCGAACAGGAAAGCCTTATCCAGACAAAGGTTGCTGGGTAACGTCGGGAGCGAGTATGTAACCGACAAATGAGCTCATTACCTGCATTAAGGCTAGACATGCATCATACTTGGTTGTGCATTTCTTCCATTATGTTTGTTGTATGAATCTATACTTTCTTTATGTGTATTCTATTCTTTGTGTTTGTGTTATTTTCTTGTATTCTTCTGTTTGTGTTCTGCTATCTGTTTTCTCTATCTTCTCTATTTATCGGTATCTTCTATTTACTGCTTTCTGTATTTTGCTATTTACCTGCAAAAAAACATGGAATTAATGAACTTAACTAATAACCCCAGCCCTACTAAGAACTCCCCAGTTCTTACCCCTTCTCTCTCCCTTCCCCCTTCAGATGGAAGCATGAGTTCCCTTCCGTAACTCGCTGACAATCGTATGCAAAAAGGATTCCGCTCTAGGTAGTCTTCTGAGTCTAGGGTGAATCTCGTTCTTTGTTTATATGTGTATACTGTGAGACCAGCCAATGTCTGCACCCTCTTTGTACGTGAACTTTAATTTAAAACCTGTGTACGAGACTCCTGTTGTGTGGCTACATGATGTGGTATCAGAGAGATGTCATATGGCAATGTCTGATTGTGCAGAGGAGTAGCAGATGATGTTCAACCTTTTGGTGACGTTCCACCTGACTTGAGTTTTGAAGACGTAGAACATACTTTCCCTCGCTTTAGTAGTTTAAAGGGACTAGGTGAGTATAGAGTCTAGGCTGGCCTAGATGCCTGCTTAGGGACCTCTTGAACAGGTCAGGACCTAGGATGTTGTATGTATATATATGTATATAGTTATTATCTAGCTATATCTAGGGGTGTTCTAACTAAAGATCTTTACTCTAATAAAGGCTGGATAACCGAATGTTATTAACTGTTGAGATGTATATATGTGTGGTTGTTTATAACTGTGGTATTTGTTATTTTTTGCAAATTGATTGTGAATGATTCAGTTTATTAACCCAAATGTTTTCAAAAAAAAAGGGGGTACCTCACAAAAATAACTACGCTTTTAACGATGAATCAGGCTCAGGCTCATTAGGAATTATAGGCTCAGGTGCCACCTCATTCAAGGGTTGAGCTGGTATAGAGTGTTCGTGATCATCGGGAAAAGGATGTCCAGGTGCATCAGGGTGTAACCAGGATAAGGGAAAGTCGTAGGGATCATCAGGATCAAAAACGGACTATACAAAGGATGTTGGAAGGGACGGTTTTGTAACGTGTAACGTCTTATACGAAGCTCCGCACTCAGAATGTAGTAACCATAGTACACTGGATCCTCGTAAGTGTATACATCTTCGACTTCATAGAACATCATGCCCGATTCCATCCGAAGGGGAGGAAGGGAGAGAAGGGGGTAAGAACTGGGGAGTTCTTAGTAGGGCCGAGATTATTAGTTACATTCATTAATTCCGTGTTGTTTAGCAGATAAATAGCAGAATACCGAGAAGCAGTAAATAGAAGAAACAGATAACTAGAGAAAACAAAGAAAACAAAAAGCAAAACACAAACAAAAGAATACAAGGAAACAAAACACAAACACAGTGAATAGAATACAATCAAAGAAAGCATACATTCAAACAACAACCATAACAGAATAAATGCGCAACCAAGTATGATGAATGTCTAGAATGTGATGCCAGTGACCATGCCATTGATGCAGTACTGGGATAGAGGCATAACAAGCTTCTGCATGTCATTTATTACGCTAGCCGTGTTTTAAATGATGCACACAAAAATTACACAACCACAGAAAAAGAGTTGCTTGCAGTGGTCTATGCCATTGACAAGTTTAGATCATACTTTGTAGGATCAAAAGTGATTGTGTACACTGACCATGCTGCTCTTAAATATCTACTCACAAAGCAGGATTCAAAACCCAGGCTCATAAGATGGGTATTGCTTCTGCAAGAGTTTGATATAGAAATAAGAGACAGAAAAAAGACAGAGAACCAAGTGGCTGATCATCTTTCTTGGATAGAACCAGTAGAAGGGGCGTCCTTTCCCTCTATTGAGATCTCTGAAACCTTTCCAGATGAGCAATTGTTTGCCATTCTGGAAACACCATGGTTTGCAGACATTGCAAACTATAAAGCTGCAATATTCATACCCAAGGGGTATAGCAGGCAACAAACGAAAAAATTAATTACTGATGCAAAGTACTATTGTGGGATAAACCATATCTCTTTAAGAGATGTGCAGACGGAATAATACGTAGGTGCGTGCCTAGAGAAGAAGCACAGAAGATCCTATGGCATTGTCATGGATCACAGTATGGAGGACATTTTGGAGGTGAGCGAACAGCCACAAAAGTCTTCCAATGTGGCTTCTACTGGCCTACTCTCTATAAAGACTCCCGAGAGTTTGTGTGTAACTGTGACAGCTGCCAGAGAGCTGGTAATCTGTCTCATGGTTATGCCATGCCTCAGTAAGGGATCTTAGAGATTGAGTTGTTTGATGTATGGGGTATTGACTTCATGGGGCCTTTTCCACCATCATACTCAAACACTTATATTCTGGTGGCAGTTGACTATGTATCCAAATGGGTAGAGGCCATTGCAACACCCACTAATGATACTAAGACAGTGCTGAAGTTCCTCCAGAAACATATCTTCAGCAGGTTTGGTGTCCCTAGAGCACTAATAAGTGATGGGGGCACTCACTTCTGCAACAAATAGCTTTACTCTGCTATGGTCCGATATGGAATTAGCCACAAGGTGGCAACTCCATATCATCCACAGACAAATGGGCAAGCTGAAGTCTCTAATAGAGAACTAAAAAGAATCCTGGAACGGACTGTAAGTACCCGTAGAAAGGATTGGGCAAGAGAGCTTGGATGATGCTCTGTGGGCATACAGAACAGCATTCAAGACTCCTATACGGACCTCTCCATACCAGCTTGTGTATGGTAAGGCCTGTCATCTGCCCGTGGAACTGGAGCATAAGGCCTACTGGGCAACCAGATTCCTAAACTTTGATGCCAAATTAGCTGGAGAAAAAAGATTGCTCCAGCTGAATGAGCTAGAGGAATTAAGACTCACTGCTTTTGAAAATGCTAAGATTTACAAAGAGAAAGCAAAAAGGTGGCATGACAGAAAGTTGTCATCTAGAGTCTTTGAACCAGGACAGAAGGTTCTGCTATTTAACTCTAGGCTCAGATTATTCCCCGAAAAACTGAAATCCCGGAGGAGGGGACCGTATGTGATTACAAGCGTGTCACCATATGGCTATGTGGAGCTTTAAGACATTGATTCTAATAAGAAGTTCATTGTTAATGGACAGAGAATCAAGCATTATCTTGAAGGCAATATTGAGCAAGAATGCTCAAAGCTGAGGCTAGATTAAAAGCTCAGCAAGGTCCAACTAAAGACAATAAAGAAGCACTTGCTGGGAGGCAACCCAGCCATTAGCAATGCTTATTTGTTATTTAAATAATAATTATATGAGTTTAATATAAATAATCTTCAAGGTAAAGTATCAATTGCATAAGTTCACAGAGTTACAAAAGGATTCAGAGTGCAAAACAGGAAAAAGGAGCTCACTGGCAAGAAAACGCCAATAAGAGGTACATTTGGGCGTTAAACACCTAAAAGAAGCTTCTACTGAGCGTTTAACACCAGTAATGATATCTTTCTGGGCGTTAAACGCCAGAATAGGTATCATTCTGGGCGTTTAACGCCAAACTTGCAGCATCCTGGGCGTTCAGAAAAACGCCCAGTGACAAAAGATTTCTGGCGTTTAACGCTAGCCAGAAGCAACAGCTGGGCATTAAACGCCCAAAAGAGGCTACAGATGGGCGTTAAACGCCCAAAACAAGCAGCAGTTGGACGTTTAACACCAGGATTGTGGAGGGGAGGAAGTTTTGTTTTCCAAATCTATTTTTTTCAAATTTTCATGATTTCATCCATAATTTCTTGCATATACATGTTACAAATCATCATCTTTCAAATTCAATTTTAATTTCAAAAAAATATTAATAAAATCTTTCTTCATTCTCCTTCAACTTCTTTTCAAATCTTTTTCAAAACTCATCTATCTTTTTGAATTCTTTTCAAATCTTTTCTAAATCATCATACTATCTTTTCAAAAAAATTAGATTTACCCTTTTCAAATATCTCTCTTATCTTTTCAATTTTAAAACTACATCTTTTTGCATATCATAATTATCTTTTTACAAATCATATCTTCTATCATATCTTTTTCAAAATTTTCGAACCTACCCCCTCCTCTTTAAATTCCCATTCGGCCATCCCCCTCTCCTCCACAATTCGAACTTGCCTCTCCTTCTATTCGTCTCCTCTCCTTTCTTTTGCTTGAGGACAAGCAAACCTCTAAGTTTGGTGTGCTTTGCGTGATCACTAAGCTAAGACTCACTAAGATCATGGCTCCTAAAGGAAAACAAACCACTTCAAGAGGCAAGAAAGAGAATATTTCAAAACCACTTTGGAATCAGGAGAAGTTCTTAACAAAAGAACATGCAGACCATTACTACAGAATAATGGGTCTAAGATCAGTGATCCCAGAAATTAAATTAGATCTGAAAGAAGACGAATATCCGGAGATACAAGAGCAAATTCGAAGAAGGGGCTGGGAAACCCTAGCTAATCCTGAGACAAAGGTGGGAAGAAATATGGTTCAGAAATTCTACGCAAATGTGTGGCAAACAGATAGGCAGAGAAGGGCTGGAATCACCTTTTACACCTTTTGAACCATGGTCAGAGGGAAAGCTATTTACTTCCACATTGGCAAAATAAGAGAGATCTTCAAGCTGCAGCAACTACAAGATGATCCGGATTCCTTTAGTAAGAGAATGGTGAGATCAGATAAGCGCTTGGACCAAGTTCTAAAGGACATATGCATCCCTGAAACAAAGTGGACAACCAACACAAAGGGTGTCCCAAATCAACTCAAGAGAGGGGATCTCAAACAAGTCGCTAGGGGCTGGCTGGACTTCATTGGGCGTTCCATATTGCCCACCAGTAACCGCTCTGAGGTTACCCTCAAAAGAACAATTATGATCCATTGTATTTTGTAGGGAAACGAAGTGGAGATTCAAGATCTGATTTCGTGTGAGCTCTACACAATTACAAACAAGAACTCCAATGAAGCCAAATTAGCTTACCCAAGCTTAATATCTCTGCTATGCAAGGATACTGGGGTAAAGATGGGAGCGGATGAGTATATCTCAGTCGAGCACCCAATCACAAAAAAATCAATGGAAGGACAACAGGTGCAAGACAACTCCATCAAAAGGAGGGGACAGGAGTTCCTCCCAGAAATCCCTCAGATTAACTACTGGACCCGCCTAAAAGTCTCTGTCACCAAGCTGCAAGAAGATATGGATCAACTAAAAGAAGAACAGCAAGTTCAAAATAGCATGCTCTGCAAACTGCTGAGGGAACAACAGGAGCAAGGGCGTGACCTACAAGAGCTGAAGCGCTAGAAGCTGTCTCTTGAAGGGCCAAGCACCCCATAGACTAAAGGAGCATCCATCTCCCAAAATAAAGGTTGTTGAGTCCTAATCTTAGTCTTAACTCTGTGATAACTTTTACTATTAGAAATCTACCTTAGAAGTTATATGAGTAGTAGTAATTAGTATCTTTATTTTTTTATTTTTCTATCCCCAAATAAGTTATAATTTATCTTTCTTATCAACGTTGAACATGAATAAAATAGCAGATTTTTAGAATAAGGAGGCAATTTTATTTTTTAGTTTTTAATAAGAAAAATTCAAGTTATTTATATGTGGTGGCAATACTTTTTGTTCTCTGAATGAATGCTTGAATAGTGCATATGTCTTTTGAATTTGATATTTATGAATGTTAAAACTATTGGCTCTTGAAGAATGATGAAAAAGAGAAATGTTATTGATAATCTGAAAAATCATGAAATTGATTCTTGAAGCAAGAAAAAGCAGCAAAAATAAAAGCTAGTAACCCTATAAACCAAAAGGCAAGGGTAATAAAAATGATCCAAGGCTTTGAGCATTAATGGATAGGAGGGTCCAAAGGAATAAAATCCCGGCCTAAGCGGCTAAACCAAGCTATCCCTAACCATGTGCTTGTGGCGTGAAGGTGTCAAGTGAAAAGCTTGAGACTGAGCGGTTAAAGTCGTGATCCAAAGCAAAAAAAGAGTGTGCTTAAGAACTATGGACACCTCTGACTGGGGATTTTAGCAAAGCTAAGTCACAATCTAAAAAGGTTCACCCAGTTATGTGTCTATGGCATTTATGTATCCGGTGGTAATACTGGAAAATAAAGTGCTTAGGGCCACGGCCAAGACTCATAAAATAGTTGTGTTCAAGAATCAACATACTAAAGTAGAAGAATCAATAACACTATTTGAATTCTGAGTTCCAATAGATGCCAATCATTCTGAACTTCAAAGGATAAATGGAGGTGCCCAAACTATTTGGAAGCAAAAAGCTACTTACCACGCTCATCTAATGAGAATTTGAGCTTCATATGAAACTCTGAGATGTTATTGCCTCTTGATTTTCTTTCTATTCTGTTTTTTTTATCTAGTTGCTTGAGGACAAGCAACATTTTAAGTTTGGTGTTGTGATGAGCGGATATTTTATACGATTTTTGGGGGTATTTTCATATAGTTTTTAGTAGGATCTAGCTACTTTTTAGTATAGTTTTATTGGTTTTTATGCAAAAATCACATTTCTAGATTTTACTATGAGTTTGTGTGTTTTTCTGTGATTTCAGGTATTTTCTGGCTGAAATTGAGGGACCTGAGCAAAAATCTGATTCAGAGGATGAAAAATGACTGCAGATGCTGTTGGATTTTGACCCTGCTTCACGCGAAATGGATTTTCTCGAGCTATAGAAACCAATTGGCGCACTCTCAATTGTGTTGAAAAGTAGACATCCAGGGCTTTCCAGCAATATATAATCGACCATACTTTTCCCGAGTTTTGATGATGCAAACTGGTATTTAAACGCCAACTTCTTGCCCTATTCTGAAGTTAAACGCCAGAAATAGGTTACAAACCAGAGTTAAACGCCACAAACAAGCTGCAACCTGGAATTTAACTCCAAGAGAAGCCTCTACACATGTAAAGCTCAATGCTCCGCCCAAGCACACACCAAGTGGGCCCCAGAAGTGGATTTCTGCACTATCCATCTTAGTTTACTCATTTTCTGTAAACCCTAGCTACTAGTTAGTATGAATACTACTTTTAGAGACTTACTATGAACCTCATGACATTTTTTACACTTCACATTGTATTTTCTGACGGCATGAGTCTCTAAACCCCATGATTGGGGATGAGGAGCTTTTCTTTGTTTCGATGAATTAATGCAATTACTATTGTTTTTTATTCAATCACGCTTGTTTCTATTCTAAGATATTCACTCGCACTTCACCCTGATGAATGTGATGATCTATGACACTCATCATCATTTTCACCTATGAACGTGTGCCTGACAACCACCTCCGTTCTTTCTGCACTTGCTTGAGTGTGTATCTCTTAGCCTCCTGGTTCATGATCAGAGTCTTCGTGGTATAGGCTAAAATTATTGGCGGCCATTCCTGAGATCCAAAAAGTCTAAACCTTGTCTGTGGTATTCCGAGAAGGATTTGGAAAGGGATGACTGTGACGAGCTTCAAACTCACGAGTGTTGGGCGGAGTGACAGACACAAAAGAATCAACGGATTCTATTCCAACATGTGTGAGAACCGACAGATGATTAGCCGTGCAGTGACAGCACATTTGGACCATTTTCACTGAGAGGATGGATGGTAGCCATTAACATCAGTGATCCACTAACATACAGCTTGCCATAGAAGGAGACATGCGTGCGTGAAGAAGAAGACAGTAGGAAAGCAGAGATTCAGAAGACAGAGCATCTCCAAAACCTTAATCTGTTCTCCATTACTGCATAACAAGTATTATTTATTTTATGTTAATTACTTTTCATAAACCGAACCATTTTTATTATTAATTTCCTGACTAAGAATTACAAAATAACAATAGCTTGCTTCAAGCTGACAATCTCCGTGGGATCGACCCTTACTCACGTAAGGTATTACTTGGACGACCTAGTGCACTTGCTGGTTAGTGGTCCGAGTTGTGAAAAGTGTGATTTACAATTCGTGCACCGGTATCACGGGAGTCAAAATGAAAACGGAAAGGCTAACCCGAGGGACCTGGGAATTGACTTGGTGGAGGTCAAGTAAAACTGAATTTCTAAAATACCAAATCCAATTCGAGGTACCAAGTTAAGACCAAAACAGTTTCTAAAATTTCGGGCAGCATTTCGGTAGTAAATTGGACGTTCCCGGATAGCAAACAGCAATAAGAATTAGTCTTATGAATTCAGTATATTAAACATGTAACACAATCAGGGAATTCACATGACTTGGAAACATTAAACAAGCAATACAGGAGTGAAATAGTACATATAAAATAGAGCACACCACTCATCATACTCATCATGTAACATTCAAACAAATGAACACAAATGGAGTAATTATTAGGCCTAGAATCCTCTAACCACAACCTAACTACCTAACCGCAATTATTTCTATCCAACCCAATATGCAAAATTAATCAACTAGCTAACTAAAACTAACTAAGCAAAATTGATAAAAGACAGTAAAGAAAACAGAGCAGAGGTATCGAGAACCTGGAATGCAGAAGCAGAAATGGAAAAGGAAAGGAAATGGGTGGTGGTGGCGCCGCCCAGGAGTAGTGACAGCGGCGAACTCACAGTGGTGCACAGTGGTGATGGGAGGAAACAGAGCAGGGGCAAAGTGAACCTGGGATACAGGCGGAACAGTAGGAAGTGATGCCAGGGCATTTTGGCCAATTTCACTGACCTTTTCTTTACTTTTTTATGGTAGTTTCATGCATTTTCTTAGGAAATAAGCAAGTTTTGGGTAGAATTTCACTTACATCTTGATTCAAGCAAGCATGGTGCACTTTACATGATTTCATGAGAATTTTGCATGAATTAAATGACAAATTGGATGATGCATGTCTCATGATGAGGATTAGAACTTTGATGCACTTTATTACTTGATTTCAGGACAAAGGAAGCAAGAAAGAACCACGTTAGCAGCCACGTTAGTCTAACTAACGTGACTACTAATGTGGAATGGGAGCTAGCTTGCAACGTTAATGAGAAAAGTAATCGCCAATAACGTCCTCGAAGCCATCATAGCCCACGTTAAGAGTCACGTTAACTAAGTTAAGCAAACTCTAACGTGGAAGAAGAAAGTGGAGCCAACGTTAGTGACACTCACCTTTGTCACTAACGTTGGACCAAGCTCATATTGGCCACGTTAAGGGCCACGTTAACTTAGTTAACGTGGACTCTAACATTGGGAAGCAAAAGAATGGCCAACGTTAGTGACACTTACCTTTGTCACTAACGTTGGTCTAAGCCACTTTGAGCCACGTTAACTCCCACGTTAACTTAACTTAGTTAACGTGGAAGCTAACGTGGAGAAAACAAATAATTGCCAACGTTAGTGACACTCACCTTTGTCACTAACGTTGGAATGAGCCACAATGAGCCACTATGAGCCACGTTAACTCCCACGTTAACTTAGTTAACGTGGAAGCTAACGTGGAGGAAAGGATGATGAGCCAACATTAGTGACACTCACCTTTGTCACTAACGTTAGAGATGGCTATCATCACCACGTTAGAAGCCACGTTAACCTAGTTAAGGTGGATTCTAACGTGGGAAGTAGGGGCATCTTGGAACATTAGTGACAAAGGTAAGTGTCACTAATGTTCTCGAAGGATTGGCAAGCCTACGTTAAGAGCCACGTTAACTAAGTTAACATTTAGTTAACGTGGACTCTAACGTAGGAGGAAGGGAGGACTCTCAACGTTATTGGAAAAGGTGAGTCCCAATAACGTGTGCGAAGGACCAAGAGGCAACGTTAGTGGTCACGTTGGTGCCACTAACGTTGAAGTTAACATGGATCATCCATGGGTTAGGAACGTTAGTGAAAAAGGTGATTGTCACCAACGTTCTCGAACCCACACTATCACTTAACGTTAACGCCATTAACGTCCTTAGCTAAATACCCTGCCTACTTCACACTTTCTCTCTGCAAGTAAAGCTAAGCCCACTAAAGAGGATAACTGCTTCAAACTCAAGATCCAAAGGCCCATATCCAAGACTTGAAGAACTAACTAGAAGATCAGAAGAGTAGTATATATAGGGGTAGTTTTGAATTAGAGAGGAGAGCTTTTGGGGAGTTGGAAATTTGAGAACTACTCTCTGTATAATTTACTCTGCACTTCTAGTTTATTTTTGAGAATGTGTTTTCCATCTTTGTTTTCCATTTCCAGAGCTATGAACAACTAAACCCCCTTCATTGGGTTAGGGAGCTCTGTTGTAATTTGATGGATCAATCTTAGTTTTCATTATTCTTCTTCTATCTTTTCTCTTGATTTTACTAGAAAGCTTTCAATCTTCATCCAATTGGGTAGTTATCTTGGAAAAGAAGCTTTTCATACTTGGATCTCTTCTGAACCTTGGAAGAGGAATGAAGAGATCATGCTAGAAATGCTTTCTCATGTTGGACCAAATTGGGGTTGGAAGGATATGGTGACTATAATTCTACCAACAGTTGATTTGGGAATGCATGTGGTATAATCAATGACCATACTTCATCTCTTCTCATGAGCAATTGACCAAGAAATTAGCTATTGATCAAGATTTGAGAGATTAAATTACAAGGAATTGTAATTCGATCACTTAAGATTGCCAAGGAGATCAATGAACGCATTGATTGAGGAAGAGATGAAAATGAAATTGATCCGGAGAATGCAACATCTCCTAAACCCAATGAATTCCCCATTCTGATTTTACCCATTCTTTTTAATTTCTGCAATTTACTTTTATGAGCATCTTCCCCATTCCCATTTACAATCCTGCAATTTACTTTCCGCCATTTATTTTCAGCTCTTTACTTCCAGCATTTACATTTTCTGCTATTTACTTTCCCGCCATTTAATTTCTTGCAACTCTCAAACCAAATTCTGCTTAGCTCAACTAGAACATTCTTCCAATTAAAGTTGTTTGACCAATCAATCCCTGTAGGATTCGACCTCACTCTATTGTGAGTTTTTACTTGACGACAATTCGGTATACTTGCCAAAGGAAAATTGTTGAGAGACAAGTTTTCGTGCATCAAGTTTATGGCGCCATTGCCGGGGATTGATTTTGTATCAACAATGATTAAATTGGAGGATAACTAGATTGAGCATTTTTCTTTTGTTTGATTTAAGTTCATTTGAGTAATTTACTTTCTGTTCAGTTATTTTCTTCCCCTTCCCCTACCCATTTTCTTAGTTGTTTACAATTCAGTCCACTAAACCACTAACTGTTTGATATATTGCATCACTCACACTAACAGTATTTCTGTAGAAATTACTTTCTGCAACTATTTCCTTGCTTGTGCCTTGTTGGTTGTATGACAAGGAGAAGAAGCGGGGCTTCAACTTCTTTTGATTCTGAACCTGAGAGGACCTTCCTTAGATTAAGGAGGGAAGCAAGAGGAAAGAAAGTAGTTGGTGCTGAGGAAGAGGAGGAGTACTTTGAACCAGATATGGATGAGAATATGGAGAATCATCATGAAGAAGAGGCTCACAACCATGGCCGAGAAGGACCAGCACATCAGGCTGGGCAAGAGAGAAGGGTTTTGGGTTCGTACATCAATCCAAACCCAGGAAATTGCGGGAGTAGCATCCAAAGGCCAACCATACATGCCAACAACTTTGAACTAAAGCCACAGCTCATCACCCTTGTTCAGAACAATTGTTCATTCGAAGGGAGTGTCCAAGAAGACCCCAATAAATATCTTACCACCTTCCTGAGGATATGTGATACTGTGAAGTCTAATGGTATTCATCCTGACACCTATAGATTACTTCTGTTCCCTTTCTCACTCAAGGACAAGGCATCTAAATGGCTGGAATCCTTTCCAAAGGAGAGTTTAGCAACTTGGGAAGATGTGGTGAACAAATTCTTGGCAAGATTCTATCCTCCTCAACGGATCAACAGGCTGAGAGTTAAGGTGCAAACCTTCAGGCAGCAAGATGGTGAGAGTCTATATAAAGCATGGGAGAGGTTTAAGGACCTGACAAGAAGGTGTCCACCAGATATGTTCAATGAATAGGTGCAGCTACACATTTTCTATGAAGGCCTTTCTTATGAATCAAAGAAGGCAGTAGACCATTCATCCGGGGGATCTCTGAACAAGAAGAAGACCATTGAAGAAGCCATAGATGTCATTGAGACTGTAGCTGAGAATGACTACTTCTATGCTTCTGAAAGAGGCAACACTAGAGGAGCGATGGAGCTAAACAATGTGGATGCACTGCTGGCCCAAAACAAGCTTATTACTAAGCAGCTGGCTGACCTCACCAAGAAGATGGAGAGGAACCAAGTAGCAGCAATCACCACCTCATCAGCAACCCAAGAGGGAGTGAATGCAGAGGCAAAGGATGAGCAAGAACAAGCCAACTACGTTGGAAACTCACCCAGGAAGACCCATGATCCATACTCCAAGACCTACAATCCTGGTTGGAGGAATCACCCAAACTTTGGGTGGGGAAATCAACAAGATCAAAGCCAAGATCAGAGACGTCACAACCCCAACAACCATGCAACTCACCAACGGTCCACACAGAGATGATATCAACACCACCCTAACAACACCTCTCCACTTCCATACCAAAACCAAAACAACCCTTCTCATCACTCCGATCCCAACCCACCATCATCTGATGACAGACTCTCAAGGATTGAGAAACTACTTGAAGGCATATGCAAAGAGATTCAAGACAGTAAGGCATTCCGAGAAGAAGTGCGGTCCAATATGCAGAATCAAGATGCTGCCATCAAGAAACTTGAGACACAAATTGGCTACCTATTCAAGCAAACTCCCAACCACAACCCTCGCAGCGATACTGACTCAAACCAAAGGGAGGAGTGTCAGGCTATCAACCTCAGAAGTGGAAAGGAATTGAAGGAGACTCCCAAGCAACCACAAGAGAAAGATTCAGTTGGAAAGAAGGAGGAACAAGATGAAGTTCAAGTCCCCACCTCCAACTCACATCAAAAGGAAGGAGAGCTGAAGCCCTATGTTCCCAAAGTCCCATATCCTCAGCAACTGAAGAAGAAAGGGGATGACAGCCAGTTCTCCAGATTTTTAGAAATCTTCAAGAAATTACAGATTAACATACCCTTTGCTGAAGCAATAGAGCAAATGCCGCTCTATGCCAAGTTCTTGAAGGAATTGATGACTAAGAAGAGAAGTTGGAAGAGCAACGAAACTGTGATACTAACCGAAGAATGAAGTGCTATCATTCAGCATAAACTGTCCCAGAAATTGAAGGATCTTGGGAGCTTCCAGATCCCTTGTATTATAGGGGAGATCACAGTGGAGAAGGCTCTATGTGACTTAGGAGCCAGCATAAATCTGATGTCAGTAGCTATGATGAGAAAAATGAAGATCGAGGAGGCTAAGCCAACAAAAATGGCCCTACAACTGGCAGACCGATCCATCAAGTTCCCTCATGGTGTAGTAGAAGATTTGCTGGTGAAGGTGGGGGATTTTATCTTCCCACCAGACTTTGTGGTGTTGGAAATGCAGGAGGAAACCAAGGCCTCCATCATCCTGGGAAGACCATTCTTAGCTACTACTGGAGCTGTCATTGATGTCCAAAAAGGTGACCTCATCCTGAGATTACACAATGAAAAGATGACATTCAATGTGTTCAAGGCCATGAGTTACCCACCAGAACAATTGGAAGAATGTATGAGGTTGGACTCACTGGAAGATGCAGAGCATGAGAGCTTTGAAGAAGAAGAACCTGAAAGGTTGACAGAGGAGGAATCAACGTCTAGTGAAGAGGCCGCAATAGCAGAAATTCATATACAAGGTGCACCAAAGGAAGAGAATGAAAAGTTAGAAGCACCAAAACTTGAACTCAAGGCACTGCCAACCACTCTCAAGTATGCATACTTAGGCGAGAATGAAAGCTACCCAGTGATCATAAACTCATCCCTCAGCCAAGATCAAGAGAATGAGCTTCTCCAAGTGTTGCAAAAGCATAAAGATGCCATTGGATGGACCCTCGCTGACCTGAAAGGGATCAATTCGGCCATATGCATGCATAAAATACTGTTGGAAGATGATGCCAAACCATCCATTCAATCCCAAAGGAGGCTGAACCCAATCATGAAGGAAGTGGTACAGAAGGAAATTATGAAGTTGTGGCAGGGAGGGGTGATGAGCGGATAATTTATACGCTTTTTGGCATTATTTTTAGTATGTTTTTAGTATATTTTAATTAGTTTTTATTATATTTTTATTAGTTTTTAAATAAAAATAACTCTTCTGGACTTTACTATGAGTTTGTGTATTTTTTTGTGATTTCAGGTATTTTCTGGCTGAAATTGAGGGACCTAAGCAAAAATCTGATTCAGAGGCTGAAAAAGGACTGCAGATGCTATTGGATTCTGACCTCCCTGCACTCGAAGTGGATTTTCTGGAGTTACAGATACCCAATTGGCGCGCTCTCAATTGCGTTGAAAAGTAGACATCCTGGGCTTTCCAGCAATATATAATAGTCCATACTTTGCCCGAGATTTGATGGCCCAAACAGGCGTTCCAAGTCAGCTCAAGAATTCTGGCGTTTAACTCCAAAACTGGCACAAAAGCTGGAGTTAAACGCCCAAACTGGCACAAAAGCTGGCGTTTAACTCCAAGAAAAGTCTCTACACATGGAAGCTTCAATGCTCAGCCCAAGCACACACCAAGTGGGTCCGGAAGAAGATTTCTGCATTAATTACTGATTTCTGTAAACCCTAGGCTACTAGTTCTCTATAAATAGGACCTTTTGCTATTGTATTTACATCTTTTGACACATCTTTGGACGTTTAGTCCCTAGACCTTGGAGGCTGGCCATTCGGCCATGCTTACACCATTATCACTTATGTATTTTCAACGGTGGAGTTTCTACACACCATAGATTAAGGTGTGGAGCTCTGCTGTTCTTCATGAATTAATACAAAGTACTATTGTTTTTCTATTCAACTCAAGTCTATTTCTTCTCTAAGATATTCATTCGTTCTTCAACTTGATGAATGTGATGATCCGTGACACTCATCATCATTCTCACCTATGAACATGTGCCTGACAACCACCTCTGTTCTACTTGCAATGGCTTGAATGTGTATCTCTTGGGTTTCTAATCTAAGATTGGAACCTTCGTAGTATAGGCCAGAATTATTGGCGGTCATTCCTGAGATCCAGAACGTCTAAACCTTGCCTGTGGTATTCTGAGTAGGATCTGGGAAGGGATGATTGTGACGATCTTCAAACTCGCGATTGTGGGGCGTGTGACAGACGCAAAAGGATCAATGGATCCTATTCCGACATGATCGATAACCGACAGATGATTAGCCGTGTGGTGACAACGCATTTGGAACGTTTTCACTGAGAGGACGGGAAGTAGCCATTGACAACGGTGATGCCCAACATAAAGCTTTCCATGAAAAGAAGTATGAATGATTGGAAGAAGGCAATAGGAAAGCAGAGGTTCAGGAGGAACAAAGCATCTTCATACGCTTATCTGAAATTCCAACCAAAGAATTACATAAGTATCTCTATCTTTATTTTATGTTTTATTTATCTTTTAATTATCAATTCTCTATCACCATCTGAATTAGCCTGACTGAGATTTACAAGCTGACCATAGCTTGCTTCAAGCCGACAGTCTCCGTGGGATCGACCCTTTCTCACGTAAGGTTTATTACTTGGACGACCCAGTGCACTTGCTGGTTAGTTGTGCGGAATTGTGACAAAGTGTGATTCACGTTTGAGAGCTCCAAGTCCTTTGGCGCCATTGTTGCTGATCACAATTTCGTGCACCAAGTTTTTGGCGCCGTTGCCGGGGATTGTTCGAGTTTGGACAACTGACGGTTCATCTTGTTACTTAGATTAGGTACTTTTCAGAATTTTTAAGAATGAATTCTAGAGTTTCAAGGTGATGTTCTTATCATCACAAAAGCTGATTGATTCTCATCAATTTAGCTGCTGAATGTAATGTCCTGTTGAAGCTTGGCCAAACATGTATAATCTTTTTAGACTAAAGCTTTAGACTAACATTGCATGATTCCTGGAATTCTTATTAAAAGTTTTGAATCTCTTTATTTTCTTTTCTATATAAGTTTTGAAAATCACAAAAAATTTTATAAAATCATAAAAATAAAAAATATTTTATGTTTCTTGTTTGAGTCTAGTATCAATTTTTAAGTTTGGTGTCAATTGCATTCTTCTTGCATTTTCGAATATATGCATTATGTTCTTCATTAATCTTCAAGTTGTTCTTGATGATTTCATTGCTCTGATCTTTAAATTCTCTTGTTTTGTGTGTTTTGTTGTTTCTCATATGCATTCTCAATTTGTTAGTGTCTCTTATATGAAAATATTTAAGTTTGGTGTCTTGCATGCATTGTTTATTTGATCTTAGTTAAAATTTTTATTGTTTCTCATCATTAAAAATCCAAAAATATTTTCAAAATTGTGTCTTTTCAAGTCAATAATACAGAGAATTGAAGATTCAGAACATTCAGCAGAGGAATCAACCAGAAAAAGCTGGGCGTTCAAAACGCCCAGTGAAGAAGGAAAACTGGCGTTTAAATGCCAGCCAGGGTACCTGGCTGGGGGTTTAACGCCCAAAAAGGTATGATTTTGGGCGTTAAACGCCAGAATGGATGCCATTCTGGGCGTTTAACGCCAGAAGGACACTAGAGGGAAGATTTTGTTTTTAATCCAAATTTTTTTTCAAATCTTCATAATTTTTCAAAATCAAATCTTTTTCAAATCATATCTTTTCAATCATATCTCTTCAAAATCAATTTCTTTCCATTTTTTTTAATTTTCGAAAATCCTTGTTATAATTAAAGATTTACTTCAAAAATTTTCTAGTTGTTACTTGCCTATTAAGAAAGGATCAAAAGTTTTAATTCTAGAATCATATCTTCTAATTTCTTGTTAGTCAAGTAATCAACTTTAATTTTAACAACTTTCTCTTTTTAGTCTGATTTTCAATCATATCTTCTCAATCATATCTTTTCAATCAAATCTTTTTCAAAATTAACTCTCAATCATATCTTTTTGATTTCTAATTTCAAAATCTTTTTCAAAAATCACTTAATTTCTTTCCCAATTTTAGTTTTCGAAAATCATCAATCAAATTTTCAAAATTTCTTTTAATTATTTCAAAATCTTTTACTTTAATTTTCGAAAATTCTTCCCATCTTCTCACATACTTCTATTTAAAGGACTAACACTCCTCCTCAAGGTGAAATTTGAACTCTATCCTTCTTTATATGTTCGAATTCTCTTCTATCTACCTCCTCCTTCTATTCTTCTTTTCCTCTGACACCTCAAGGAATCTCTATACTGTGACATAGAGGATTCCCTACTTTCTTGTTCTCTTCTCTTTCATATAAGCAGGAACAAAGATAAAGGCATACTTGTTCAAGCTGATCCTAAACCTGAAAGGACCTTGAAGAGAAAGCTAAGAGAAGCTAAAGAACAATTCTCTTTAGAGGGCCTAACAGAGCTTTTCAAGGAAGAAGAAACCATGGCAGCCAAAAACAATAATGCCAACAATGCAAGAAAGGTGCTTGGTGACTTTACTGCACCTACTCCTGACTTCTATGGGAGAAGCATCTCAATCCCTGCCATCGGAGCAAACAACTTTGAGCTTAAGCCTCAATTAGTTTCTCTAATGCAACAGAATTGCAAGTTTCATGGACTTCCATTGGAAGATCCTCATCAGTTCTTAGCTGAATTCTTGCAAATCTGTGACACTATCAAGACCAATGGGGTTGACCCTGAAGTCTACAGGCTTATGCTTTTTCCTTTTGCTATAAGAGACAAAGCTAGAACATGGTTAGATTCACAACCTAAAGAAAGCCTGAACTCTTGGGAAAAGCTAGTCAATGCCTTCTTGGCAAAGTTTTTTCCACCTCAAAAATTGAGCAAGCTTAGAGTGGAGGTCCAAACATTCAGACAAAAGGAAGGTGATTCCCTCTATGAAACTTGGGAAAGATACAAGCAATTAATCCGAAGATGTCCTTCTGACATGCTTTCAAAATGGGGCATCATAGGTATTTTCTATGATGGTCTATCTGAACTATCTAAGATGTCATTGGATAGCTCTGCTGGAGGATCTCTTCATCTGAAGAAGACGCCTGCAGAAGCTCAGGAACTCATTGAAATGGTTGCAAATAACCAATTCATGTTCACTTCTGAAAGGAATCCTGTGAATAATGGGATAGCTCAGAAGAAAGGAGTTCTTGAGATTGATACTCTGAATGCTATATTGGCTCAGAATAAAATATTGACCCAACAAGTAAATATGATTTCTCAGAGTCTATTTGGAATGCAAGCAGCAACAGGCAGTACTAAGGAAGCTTCCTCTGAAGAAGAAGCTTATGATCCTAAGAACCCAGCAATGGAAGAGGTGAATTACATGGGAGAACCCTATGGAAACACCTATAATCCTTCGTGGAAAAATCATCCAAATCTCTTATGGAAGGATCAACAGAGACCCCAACAAGGTTTCAACAACAATAATAGTGGAAGAAACAGATTTAGCAATAGCAAGCCTTTTCCATCATCTTCTCAGCAACAGACAGAGAATTCTAAGCAAAGCCACTCTGACTTAGCAACCATTGTCTCTGATCCAATCAAAACCACTCAAAGTTTCATGACTGAAACAAGGTCCTCCATTAGAAATTTGGAGGCACAAGTGGGTCAGCTGAGTAAGAAAATTACTGAACTCCCTCCTAGCACTCTCCCAAGCAACACAGAAGAGAATCCAAAAAGAGAGTGCAAGGCCATAACCACAACCCACACGGCCGAACCTGGAGAGGAGGAAGAGGCAGTGATCTCCACTGAGGAAGACCTCAATGGACGTCCACTGACCTCCATGGAGTTTCCTAAAGAGGAACCATGGGAATCTGAGGCTCACACTGAGACCATAGAGATTCCAGTGAATTTACTTTTGCCATTCATGAGCTCTGATGAGTATTCATCCTCTGAAGAGGATGAAGATGTTACTAAAGAGCAAGTTGCTAAGTACCTTGGAGCAATCATGAAGCTAAATGCAAAGTTGTTTGATAATGAGACTTGGGAGGATGAACCTCTATTGCTCATCAAAGAACTGGATGACTTGACTTGGCAGAGATTACCTCTGAAAAGATAATATCCTAGAAAGTTCTCAATACCTTGTACCATAGGCACCATGACCTTTGAGAAGGCTCTGTGTGACCTAGGGTCAAGCATAAACCTCATGCCTCTCTCTGTAATGGAGAAGCTAGGGATCGTTGAGGTACAAGCTGCAAGAATCTCACTGGAGATGGTAGACAATTCAAAGAAACAAGCTTATGGACTTGTAGAGGATGTCTTGGTAAAGGTTGAAGGCCACTACATCCCTGTTGATTTCATAATCCTAGAGACTGGGAAGTGTATGGATGAATCCATCATCCTTGGCAGACCCTTCCTAGCCACAGCAAAAGCTGTGATTGATGTTGACAGAGGAGAATTGATCATTCAAGTGAATGAAAACTCCCTTGTGTTTAAACCTCAAGGATATACCTCTGTCACCATGGAGAGGAAGCATGAAGAACTTCTTTCAATACAGAGTCAAACAGAGCCCCCACAGTCAAACTCTAAGTTTGGTGATTGGAGGCCACAACCAAACTTTAAGTTTGGTGTTGAACCCCCATATTCAAACTCTAAGTTTGGTGTTGGGAGGTTCCAACATTGCTCTAAACATCTGTAAGGCTCCATGAGAGCCCACTGTCAAGCTATTGACATTAAAGAAGCGCTTGTTGGGAGGCAACCTAATCTTTACTTATCTCTGTTAAATTTCTATTTTCTTTTGTTATTTTATGTTTTCTGTAGGTTGATGATCATGAGAAGTCACAAAAACAATTGAAAAAGCAAAAACAGAAGGAAAAACAGAATAAAAAACAGAACACCCTGAAGGAGAAACTTACTGGTGTTTAAACGCTAGTAAGGGTACCAGAGTGATGAGAGAACTTTTGCGTGGTCTAGAAAGTTGCGGATAAATCCTCGTTGCAAGTATAGTTTCTAAACCTTCAAAAGTCCTTTCATACAAATGTTTTGGGTGTCACAAGTAACAAACCCCTTTAAAAATTGTTAACCGAGTATTCAAACCTCGGGTCGTCTTCTCAAGGAACTGCAAGGAAGTATGTTCTTATTATTGGCTATAAAGGTTGTAATCGGGGTTTAGAAGGTGAGAAGCAAGTGATTTGAATGACCAGTAAATTAGATGGCAATTAAAATAAATAAATACTGTAAAGCAAACTTCTGGCAAGGTAAAAAAAATTGGAAGTCTAGACCAAGTTATCCTTATCAATGATAATGAAAATTGAATCTTAATTCCACTTAGTCAACCTTTACTAAATTAAAGGAAAGTCAAGGGATTAATTAGTTTGATCTTCGAATCCTATTTATTTTCTAAGAAAAGATTGGGATTATTGAAGTTCAATTCAATTGGCAAGATAACAATTAACAATTATGCTGTTGAATTGGATAACTCCTGATTTACTGATTTCTTAACCAAAACCAAAAAGGGAAAAAGTAAATTTGCTGGAATAAAAGTATCCTTAGATGGAAAGCAATGGTAACACAAATTAAAGAGAGAGCAATCATAAACTGGAATACCTCAAATATCATTAATTCAAATAATAATCTGTAACATGGAATAATTCATAAATTAAATTATAAAAGTAAATAATCAACTCAGGTGTTGGAATAAATAAATAAAAGTGAAAAGGGAAGCTTAAAACAAAGAAACATAAAACCTGGATCGAGAGTCACTCTTACAAACTAAGAGAAGTCCTAAATCCTAAGAGAGAGAGGAGAGAACCTCTCTCAAACTAAATCTAAATCATGGAAAGTAGTAAAAATGTGAGCTCTCTTTTGAATGGATGCATTCCTCCACTTTATAGCCTCTAGTCTATGTGTTCTGCACTTGGATTTGGGCCAAAAAGGCTTCAGAATCCGCTTTGAGCGTATTCTGTAAATTCTGATATGTGGCTTCTGTCACGCGTCTGCGTGGGCCACGCGGTCGCGTCATCTGGAGCTTTTCCTTGCCCCGCGGTCGCGTCAGTCACGCGTCCGCGTCGTATGCGTTCTACTTAAGGCACGCGGTCGCGTCAGTCATACGGCCGCGTCGCTGCTTCTTCGCTTCTGGTACGCGATCGCGTCATCCATGCGATCGCGTGGATACCAGTTTCTTCAAAACTCTGTTTCGCACTTTTCCTTCCATTTTTGTACGTTTCCTTTTCCATCCTTTAAGTCATTCTGCCTTAGAAAATCTGAAACTACTCAACACACTAATCACGACATCGAATGGAAGTAAAGGTAATTAAAATAATTAATTTTAAAGCTTAGGAAACATGTTTTTCATATATATCACATAATAAGGAAGGGAAAGTAAAACCATGCAATTAATATGAATAAGTGGGTGAAGGATTGAATAAATCACTCAAACTAAGCACAAAATAACTCATGAAATATGGGTTTATTAACCTCCCCACACTTAAACAATAGCATGTCCTCATGCTAAATCCAAGGTAAAGAATAAGGTAAGGTTAAAGTGGTGGAATGTTATGCAATGCAACCTATTCTAAATGCATCTACCTAAATGAGTCATGCAATTTCAATTTATCCACTCATATATAAAGCTTACATGTAGTCAAATTAATTCACATTCTCAAGGAATCATATATATATATATATATAGCCAACCCTTAAATAATAAAGCATTTTAGCAAATGAGATGGGAAATAAAAATATTGTACAAACTTGCAAAATAATTAGTAAATTAAGCATAGATATATGTTGATGAGTTATTGAACCCTCACTGGATTTTGTGTTTACCCTCTAGTCACTCAGTGTTTATTGGGTTTATTCACTCTACTTTTCTTTTTATTCTTACTTTCTATAACTTTGTTCTTCATCTAATCAATCAACAATTATAGAGTACAGTCATACCAAAAGTTATGAGCTCTTTAATTAAGGTTGTAATGGGGCCAAGGTAAAGGTAAGGATATATGTATAAGGCTAAGTGAGCTAATAAGTGAATCCTTAATTAGACTAAGATCTCACCTAACATACATATTTAGTAGAACAAGCTTCTTTACCAATTTTCCCATATTATCCCACTTGTTGTTACATGCTCATGTTTCAATTTTATTTTTATCCCATGTGCATTGCTTTTATTTTGCATTGGGGAATTCTTTTGTATCCCTTTTTATTAAATGCTGAAAAATAACTTTTTTTAATACACATGGTAATTGAATCACTTTGATTTCTCATGAGCATGCTTCCCAAATTTTCTTTTATTTTTTTTAACTTTTCTACCTTTTGTTTCTATCATCCATGTTCCCAATAGGTTTCCCATATTTTAATCTATTCATGATTTTCTATCTTAAGCTAACCAAGGATTCAACTTGGGATTTTATTTTGTTTTTCTGCTTAAGGCTAGTAGTGTGGCTAAATAGAATAAAAGGGATTTTAAAGGCTCAAGGGGGCTAACAAGGGTGATGTGAAAGGTAGGTTATTTTGGGGTAAGTGAGCTAAAATCAAATGATGGCCTCAATCATTCTTTTGGTATGTATCTATATTCTATATTCTATAAGTGGACATATAGATTAAAGCAAAGTAAAGAACATCAGAATAAAAAGAAGTGAAACACACAGAAATGAAATTATGGTTTGAATGCAACCATACAATTAAGCTCAAGACTCACAGGTTGTGTGTTCTCTAACTTAAGCATCATATATCATTCATATATGTTATGCAGGTTTAGTTAAAAATTCCCATTATTCTCATAAAAAAATTATTTAGGGTAGCCTTTAAAATTTTAATGTTCCTCCTTGATGAAATGTTGTCAACTTAACTATATGATGTAATGCTATATATACAAGGTTTATGGATTTAAATCTGTTATGTTCAATTTCCTAGCTTACTTTCTTTTTATATTTTTCAATTTAAACTATGCTATCTCATGCTAAAAAGGGTAAACTATACTAATTAATCCAATAATAAGTCAGAATTGCAGACTAAACTAAATAACTAAAAATATGAACTAAAAATGTAAAATGCAGAAATATAGTAAAAAAACATAAAAGTAGCAATGTATAAGTACTCAGAAAATAACAGTAAAAAGAAAAATACAGAAAAAAAATCCAAAATAAAAGAAAAAAGAGATGTAGTGGTTCACCAAAATAAAACGCCAGAGATGGCGACCTCCCCACACTTAAAATGAAGCATCGTCCCTGATGCTCAATCAAGCTGGGTGTGAAGGGGTGTCATCACTGGTAGGGATGGTAGCTGGAGGCTCTGTGGTGGTGGTGGGCTGAGGGTCTGGCTGCTATAGGGGCGGTGCTGACTAGATCGGGAACTCCGAATCTGAAGCCTCGATCTGATGCGTAACCTCCTGATGTGGGGCAGCCTGCTCTGTGTCTACCTGCTGATGGGTCTCCTCCTGGAAGTGAGTCTCCTCCTCCTCTGATGGCTCTGATGGTGTGTCGGGCTCGGAGGGGATGTCACCACCCTGTCGGATCACCAGCTTCAGATGTGAATAGCGTCGCTGGCTGCGACGCTCCAATCTCTCATACCGGCGCCGGTTACGGCGCTCCATCTGATCAAGCTGTCGGAATAGGTGGTGCACGAGGCGGTATACGGGCTCAGAGGCAGGTGGAGGTGCGGTGGTGGCAGTAGAGCCAGCAGGGGCAGCCGTGGATGAAGAGGGTCCAGCAGACGGTGGGGCTGTCTCATCAGTAGTAGTGAAGGGTGGTGGTCTGTAGCCCAAAGCTAGGAAGTTCCTGCTGTGAGGAATGATCCTGCGGCAGTCCGCCGCTAGTGGTCTCTCATCGGCATCCTCCCATGGCACGTCAGCTCGACGGCTGAGCTGTGTAACCAGATATGGAAAAGGGAGGGTGCCTTGGACGTGGACCCTAGCCATATAATACCGGATAAAGCGTGGCAGATAAAGGTCCTTACCCTCCAGCACACCATAGGAGGGTGATCATAGCTGCCGGGATCTCCGTCTCATGAGTACTCGGCATCACATAATTGCTCAAGATTTGGTGCCATAGCCGAGCCTCATCATTTAAGTACGCCCTCTTGATCCCTCTAGGCATGGTGGTGTCCGGACCCATCTCCCAAGGAACAGTCGGGTCGAGAGCTATCCGTGCCTTCACAGCATTCCAATCAAACTGCATCAGGCGCATGTCCTCCTCAGCCTTTGAATAACCATCAGGCTGATCGCACTTGGCTGGGAGCCGGAGAATGTCCTCTATGGCCTCCTCAGTGGCAAGAATTTGTTTTCCTCTCAGGTTCACTGCATCGAGGGTGGTGATGTAGTAGTTGCAGTAGAATTCCCTGACCCAAGATGTATTGACCTCTGTCAGTGCTCTCTCCAGAAAGAACCAGCCTCTTTGCTTGATTTGCTTAGTGGTGTACTGTTGGAGTGCTTCTGGAATCCTCAGAGTTCTCTCTAGGTATAGATTCTTGGAGTTTGCAAATGCCGGATACTTCAGCTCACAGTACCGGTTTGCAAATTTTATTGGATCATTTGCAGGGAGCAGCTGGTCAGCTTTTTCCTGCTGTGTAAAGTTCTTCTCCCGCCATGAGGAATCATGCATGAGGGCAATGATGGACTGGGAGGAATCTCCTCTCTTGCGCTTGCCAGTAGCCTTGCCTTTTCCTTTCCTCTGTGAGGCAGACATCCTGAAAAATGGGAAACCAGGATATAGATAAAAATAGGGAAGCAAATAGGCAATTAAACAAAGAAAACTCAAAACGGCAAAGGAGACTTAGAATGAGGTAAATGAGTCAAGTAAATGTGCTTTAAGGATTGTTTAGTAGTTTAAAATTTGGAAAGGAAGAATTTACAATCCAAAATGTATCAGAATTCAAGTTAAATAGAAAAATTGTCATTATGCCATGGTTAGAAAGTTAGAGGAAAGGGAAAAATCAGAAAAGAGATTTTAAAAGGTTAGTATGGTTAGAATTTCTAAAAGAAGTTAGTAAATTAAAATTAGTGAGTCAGTAAAATGCAGGTTAAAGTAAGTGGCATAAAGAAAATATTCCACGTAACAAGGATTCACAATTATGACTAGAAATAACTCACAACCTAACAAGGGAAACAGGGTGATGTTGATTCAAAGAGATATAAAGAAAGCAAGAATTGGAATCAGAATATCACAGATGCAGTTTATAAACCAAGAAATCAAAGAGGATAAGAAATTCTGCCATAGCATTCATGAAACAGTTTGGTGAAAGCAGAGGACAACAGAGTTCAGATTGCCAAACCAAAACATGAATGAAAACAATTCAAAAAAAATTTGGGCAGCATTCTGGCTAAAATTGGATTGTCCCGAAAAATAAACAGGAATCAAAGCAGTTCATATGAATTAAAATTGAAGCTTGCAATTTACATATAATAAATATAAACATGAAAAACAGAATAAAAAGCAGCATGAATTAAGAAATTACAGCATATGAACTAATATCATAGCAGCATCAAGATTGCAAAAACATAGAGCAATAAACAAGAATGGTGCAATTAAACAGACCTAAATCCACTAACCACAGCCTAAGCTACCTAACAACCTAAAAATCCACTACAGCATGCATATCTATCTATCCTAATTATGAACAGAAACAGAAGAAAAATTGTAAAATAACTGCGAAGGACAGAAAGGCGGCGTTCATCGGAACCTGGTAGGCGTGAGGAGTAGAACGGGGTAAGAAAGTGGCTAGGTGGTGGCTGCGGCGGCGTCCGGCGCGGCAATGGGGCACAGCGGCGCGGTGGCGGCTGAGGGGGGCAGTGGAGAAGGGGGTAATGGGGATAGGGTTTAGGGTAATTGATAGAGGAAGGGAGGGGGTTGCGTGTGAGTGGCGGAGGGGGCGCGGCTGGGTTGGGTGCGGCGGTGTGAGGTGGGCAGTGGCGGAGGTCAGTGGCGGAGAAGAAGGGAAAAAGAGGAAGAAGGAGAAAGAGGAAGAGAGAAGGGGTGGGGGTGGTACGGCGTCGGTGTCTGGGCGGTTGACGGCGTCGGCAGGGGCCGGAGATGGTGGTTGGGTGGTGGTGCGGTGGTGGCTGGGGTTTGGAGGAGGGGAGAAGAAAGGGTTGGGGTTCAGGGGGGTGGCGCTAGAATAGGGTTTGCATGATCTGGGGGGCTTTAAATTGGAATCTACGCGGCCGCGTGGGGCACGCGGTCGCGTGGTGGGGTTGAAAATGGGGGTGACGTGATCGCGTGGGGCGCGCGATCGCATGAGAGGGGTGGAAGAGGGGATGACGCGATCGCGTGGGTCACGCGATCGCGTCGCTGGAAATTGTGCTAAACGCACGACTCCAGCACCGTTTCAGCGCAACTCTCTGTCTCCTTCTGGGGTGATGTGCAATCCATGCGACGCGATCGCGTCGCTCACGCGGTCACGTGGGATTGGTATTATGCAAGTGACGCGATCGCATGGGGCATGCGATCATGTGGGCCAATTTTTGCAAAACGCACAAGGGCCGCACGATTCCAGCCTAACTTTCTGCACGTTGGATATTTACGCCGATCTCCAGGACACGCGGCCGCGTGGATGACACGGTCGCGTGGGAAGTGTAGTTCGCCATTTGACGCGATCGCATGGGTGATGCGGTCGCGTCGCGCATCCCTCTTTTTTTATATGTATGATAATTGCAGAATGCAATGATTAACATGAATGCTATGCATGATTCCAGGTTCAATAAAGTATAATGAAAAGGAAATAAAAAATATGAAAGCAATTAACAAGAAATAAATTGAAAAAGAAGCGACCATACCATGGTGGGTTGTCTCCCACCTAGCACTTTTAGTTAAAGTCCTTAAGTTGGACATTGGAGGAGCTTCCTGCTATGGCGGCTTATGTTTAAATTCATCCAAAAATCTCCACCAGTGCTTAGAATGCCAATAGCCTCCGGGGTCCCATACTAGGCATGTAAAGCTTCTGAGCAGCTTCGGACAAATTTTCAGGCTCCCGGGGTGACGAATGTCAGAATCGATTCCAGGATCCCAAGCTTTGCTATTAAATCCGCCTCCGTCTTGATCTATATGTTTCCATCTGGGTGGTTTAAAAAGTAGAATCTCACCATGGTGACCAAACATTCTCCGTGATCCATGCAATCGAGCTTGATACCAATCCATGTACTTCGAGGTGAAGCGTGGAACCTTATTAAACCTTGTGCACCAACTCTGAGTACGAGCCACTTCCCTCTTACTCTTAAAGCCGCAAAGAGCTCTAAGCTGGCCATCTGTTTCAAGCAAACCATATTCAAGTGAATAAGTAAAGTTATAGTTTTAGGATTGTACCCACTTGAAGCTTGTATTGGGTGGTAATGGCCTTGGGATACGTGTTTCTGGTGGTTCTGTAAGTTCTTCTCCCTTGGGTTCTTCTGTGAATTTCTCCACTTCCTTGCAAGGCTCTACAATTGTATCTGTGTCAAAGTCTTTTATGTCTTCCTCATCACTTGAGTCATAGATTGGAGGCTGAGAGAAATCTACCTCCGCATCGTCTTCATATTCATCTGGGGAAGATTCTTCGATCTCAGAGAATTTACTTGCGGATGCAAGTTCATTACTAGGAGAGCTAGACTTGTGACTATCATTATCAAGGGAAATTGCTTCTTGGATTATTCCGTCTGATTCTTCATAAACGACTTGCCTTGGGTGTTGTGTACTATCCTCCTTAGCATCAACTGTGACGTCCTTGATGGAGTTCTCCTCAGTTCTGGATTCCCATGGAGATTCAGCATCTCCTAGATCTTCAACCAACTCTTCTTCTTGAACAATGACAGCTTCTTCCACTTGTTCTAGTACGAATTCATTCTCTGTCTTGTCCACTGGAGGTTCTGGTATTTCCTTCCTGCTACGCTCTTCGTTAGACTGTTCACATGGGGCTGTGGCTAATCCTTGTGTATTTGAGCGCCTAGAAACCCATTGAATTACTACTTGCTCCAGTTGTCGAATGGTTGTTTGAAATTTATTTACTGTTTCCTTTAGGCGAACCTCTGCTTCTCGAGTTGCCGGACTTGGGCATGATGCATAGGAAAGTGGCGGTGATTGGGAGTGATTGGATTGGTACTGGGGTAAGGAAGGATCATATGGTGGCGAATGGTGAAGAAAAGCTTGTGAGTGTGGTGGTTCGAGGTTATGTTGAAAGGATGGTTTATATGCACGGGGTGGGACTTGTTGGTAGTTACAAGGTTGTCCACCATATCTTTCAGCTAGGTATGCACGGTAGAGTGGTCTTTGTCCAGGATATCTCGGAGGGTGTTGCTGCCTAAAGGGTTGATTAGATCCTCTTGGCTCCATCCATCCTTGATTGGTCTGACCTTGATGCACATTCCTGCTACAACTTCTATTTCCTTCAACAAAGTTAGAACCAAACTCAAAGCGAGAGGGGTGAGAATTCATGGTATCAAATAAAGATAAAAAGGAAAAACAAAAATAAATAAACAAATAAAAGAAAAATATTTACAATAACCAATAATAAGGCACACGTTAGCAGTTCCCCGGCAATGGCGCCATTTTGATGAGAGAACTTTTGCGTGGTCTAGAAATTTGCGGATAAATCCTGGTTGCAAGTATAGTTTCTAAACCTTCAAAAGTCCTTTCATAAAAATGTTTTGGGTGTCACAAGTAACAAACCCCTTTAAAAATTGTTAACCGAGTATTCAAACCTCGGGTCGTCTTCTCAAGGAACTGCAAGGAAGTATGTTCTTATTATTGGCTATAAAGGTTGTAATCGGGGTTTAGAAGGTGAGAAGCAAGTGATTTGAATGACCAATAAAGTAGATGGCAATTAAAATAAATAAATACTGTAAAGCAAACTTCTGGCAAGGTAAAAAAAATTGGAAGTCTAGACCAAGTTATCCTTATCAACGATAATGAAAATTGAATCTTAATTCCACTTAGTCAACCTTTACTAAAGTAAAGGAAAGTCAAGGGATTAATTAGTTTGATCTTCGAATCCTATTTATTTCCTAAGAAAAGATTGAGATTATTGATGTTCAATTCAATTGGCAAGATAACAATTAACAATTATGCTGTTGAATTGGATAACTCCTGAGTTACTGATTTCTTAACCAAAACCAAAAAGGAAAAAAGTAAAATTGCTGGAATAAAAGTATCCTTAGATGGAAAGCAATGGTAACACAAATTAAAGAGAAAGCAATCATAAACTGGAATACGTCAAATATCATTAATTCAAATAACAATCTGTAACATGGAATAATTCATAAATTAAATTATAAAAGTAAATAATCAACTCAGGTGCTGGAATAAATAAATGAAAGTGAAAAGGGAAGCTTAAAACAAAGAAACATAAAACCTGGATCGAGAGTCACTCTTACAAACTAAGAGAAGTCCTAAATCCTAAGAGAGAGAGGAGAGAACCTCTCTCAAACTAAATCTAAATCATGGAAAGTAGTAAAAATGCGAGCTCTCTTTTGAATGGATGCATTCCCCTACTTTATAGCCTCTAGTCAATGTGTTCTGCACTTGGATTTGGGCCAAAAAGGCTTCAGAATCTGCTTTGAGCGTATTCTGTAAATTCTGATACGTGGCTTCTGTCACGCGTCCGCGTGGGCCACGCGGTCACGTCATCTGGAGCTTTTCCTTGCCCCGCGGTCGCGTCAGTCACGCGTCCGCGTCGTATGCGTTCTACTTAAGGCACGCGGTCGCGTCAGTCATGCGGCCGCGTCGCTGCTTCTTCGCTTCTGGCATGCGATCGTGTCTTCCATGCGATCGCGTGGATACTAGTTTCTTCAAAACTCCGTTTCGCACTTTTCCTTCCATTTTTGTACGTTTCCTTTTCCATCCTTTATGTCATTCTGCCTTAGAAAATCTGAAACTACTCAACACACTAATCACGGCATCGAATGGAAGTAAAGGTAATTAAAATAATTAATTTTAAAGCTTAGGAAACATGTTTTTCATATATATCACATAATAAGGAAGGGAAAGTAAAACCATGCAATTAATATGAATAAGTGGGTGAAGGATTGAATAAAACACTCAAACTAAGCACAAAATAACTCATGAAATATGGGTTTATCACAGAGTGGGCGTTAAACACCCAGTCTGGCACCATTCTGGGCGTTTAACGCCAGAAATGGGCACCAGACCGGCGTTTAACGCCAGGATTGGCAGCAAGGGGCATTTTACACGCCACATGGTGCAGGGATGAGAAATCCTTGACACCTCAGGATCTGTGGACCCAACAGGATCCCCACCTACCCCACCTCTCTCTCTCTTATTCACCCATTCACCAATTACCTCAATACCTCTTCCCCAAAAAAAAAACCCCTCACCTATCAAATCCCACCATTCTCTTCACCACTCACATCCATCCTTCATAAAACCCCACCTACCTCACCATTCAAATTCAAACCACTTTCCCTCCCAAACCCACCCTATATGGCCGAACCCAAACCCCCTCTCCATTCCTATATAAACCCATCTTCACTCCTTCATTTTCACATAACATACACACCACCTATCCCCCTTGGCCAAAACACAAATCCCCCTCTATCTCCTCTATTTCTTCTTCTTCTACTCTCTTCTTTCTTCTTTTGCTCGAGGACGAGCAACCTTCTAAGTTTGGTGTGGTAAAAGCTAAAGCTTTTTGTTTTTCCATAACCAATTATGGCACCAAAGGCCGGAGAAACCTCTAGAAAGAGGAAAGAGAAGGCAAAAGCTTCCACCTCCGAGTCATGGGAGATGGAGAGATTCCTCTCAAGGGTGTATCAAGACCACTTCTATGAAGTTGTGGCCGAGAAGAAGGTGATCCCCGAGGACCCTTTTAAGCTCAAAAAGGGCGAATATCCGGAGATCCGACATGAGATCCGAAGAAGAGGTTGGGAAGTTCTCACCAACCCCATTCAACAAGTCGAAATCTTAGTGGTTCAAGAGTTCTATGCCAGTGCATGGATCACCAAGAACCATGATCAAAGTGTGAACCCGGACCCCAAGAATTGGCTTACAATGGTCCAAGGGAAATACTTGGATTTTAGTCCGGAAAATATAAGGTTGGCATTCAACTTGCTCATGATGCAAGGAGATGCACACCCCTACACTAGAAGGGTCAACTTTGATCAAAGGTTGGACCAGGTCCTCATAGACATATGTGAAGAGGGCGCTCAATGGAAGAGAGATTCAAGAGAGAAACCGGTTCAACTAAGAAGGCATGACCTCAAGCCCATGGCTAGGGGATGGTTGGAGTTCATCCAACGCTCAATCATTCCTACTAGCAACCGATCTGAAGTTACTATAGACCGGGCTATCATTATTCATAGCATCATGATTAGAGAGGAAGTAGAAGTTCATGAGGTTATATCCCAATAACTCTATAAGGTGGCAGACAAGTCCTCCACTGTGGCAAGGTTAGCCTTCCCTCGTCTCATTTGTCACCTCTGCAATTCAGCTGGAATTGACATAGAGGAAGACATCCTCATTGATGAGGACAAGCCCATCACTAAGAAAAGGATGGAGCAAGTGAGAGAACCTCACCAAGAGCATGAGGAATTTCCTCATCATGAAATCCTTGAGATGCCTCAAGGGATGCAATTTCCTCCACAAAACTATTGGGAGCAAATCAACACCTCCCTAGGAGAATTAAGTTCCAACATAGGACAACTAAGGGTGGAGCACCAAGAGCATTCCATCCTCCTCCATGAAATTAGAGAAGACCAAAGAACCATGAGAGAGGAGCAACAAAGGCAAGGAAGAGACATTGAGGAGCTCAAGCACTCCATAAGATCTTCAAGAGGAAGAACAAGTCGCCATCACTAAGGTGGACCCGTTCTTTAATTTTCTTGTTCTTTATTTTCCTGTTTTTCGAAAATTATGCTTTTTGTTTATTTATGTTTGTGTCTTTATTACATGATCACTAGTGTCTAAATGTCTATGCCTTAAAGCTATGAAAATAAATCCATCACCTTTCTTAAATAAAAAATGTTTTTAATTGAAAAAGAAAAAGAAGTGCATGAATTTCGAATTTTAAAATAGTTTAATTATTTTGATGTCGTGGCAAGACTATTGTCTTTCTGAATGAATGCTTGAACAGTGCATATTTTTGAATTTGATTGTTTATGAATGTTAAATTTGTTGGCTCTTGAAAGAATGATGGGAAAAGGAGAATTGTTATTTGATAATCTGAAAAATCATAAAATTGATTCTTGAAGTAAGAAAAAGCAGTGAAAAGCTTGCAGAAAAAAAAGAGAGGCGAAAAAAAAAGAAATAAAGAAAATAAAAGAAAAGCAAGCAGAAAAAGCCAATACCCCTTTAAACCAAAAGGCAAGGGTGATAAAAAAGGATCCAAGGCTTTGAGCATCAGTGGATAGGAGGGCCCACAGGAATAAAATCCTGGCCTAAGCGGCTAAACCAAGTTGTCCCTAACGATGTGCTTGTGGCGTGAAGGTGTCAAGTGAAAACTTGAGACTGAGCGGTTAAAGTCGAGGTCCAAAGCAAAAAGAAGAGTGTGCTTAAGAACCCTAGACACCTCTAATTGGGGACTCTAGCAAAGCTGAGTCACAATCTGAAAAGGTTCACCCAATTATATGTCTGTGGCATTTATGTATCCGGTGGTAATACTGGAAAACAAAATGCTTAGGGTCACGGCCAAGACTCATAAAGTAGCTGTGTTCAAGAATCAACATACTTAACTAGGAGAATCAATAACACTATCTAGATTCTGAGTTCCTATAGAAGCCAATCATTCTGAACTTCAAAGGATAAAGTGAGATGCCAAAACTGTTCAGAAGCAAAAAGCTAAAAGCCCCGCTCATCTAATTAATACTAATCTTCATAGATGTTTTTGGAATTCATTGTATATTTTTTTCTTTTTATCCTATTTGATTTTCAGTTGCTTGGGGACAAGCAACAATTTAAGTTTGGTGTTGTGATGAGCGGATAATTTATACGCTTTTTGGCATTGTTTTTAGTAGTTTTTAGTATATTTTAATTAGTTTTTATTATATTTTTATTAGTTTTTAAATAAAAATCACACTTCTGGACTTTACTATGAGTTTGTATGTTTTTCTGTGATTTCAGGTATTTTCTGGCTGAAATTGAGGGACCTGAGCAAAAATCTGATTCAGAGGCTGAAAAAGGACTGCAGATGCTGTTGGATTCTGACATCCCTACACTCGAAGAGGATTTTCTGGAGCTACAGAAGTCCAATTGACGCGCTCTCAATTGCGTTGGAAACTAGACATCCTGGGCTTTCCAGAAATATATAATAGTTCATACTTTGCTCGAGATTTGATGGCCCAAATAGGTGTTCCAAGTCAGCTCAAGAATTATGGCGTTTAACTCCAAAACTGGCACAAAAGCTGGAGTTAAACGCCCAAACTGGCACAAAAGCTAGCGTTTAACTCCAAGAAAAGTCTCTACACATGGAAGCTTCAATGCTCAGCCCAAGCACACACCAAGTTGGCCCGGAAGAAGATTTCTGCATTAATTACTGATTTCTGTAAACCCTAGGCTACTAGTTCTCTATAAATAGGAACTTTTGCTATTGTATTTACATCTTTTGACACATCTTTGGACGTTTAGTCCCTAGACCTTGGAGGCTGGCCATTCGGCCATGCTTACACCATTATCACTTATGTATTTTCAACGGGGGAGTTTCTACACACCATAGATTAAGATGTGGAGCTCTGCTGTTCTTCATGAATTAATACAAAGTACTATTGTTTTTCTATTCAACTCAAGTCTATTTCTTCTCCAAGATATTCATTCGTTCTTCAACTTGATGAATGTGATGATCCATGACACTCATCATCATTCTCACCTATGAACATGTGCCTGACAACCACCTCTGTTCTACTAGTAATGGCTTGAATGCGTATCTCTTGGGTTTCTAATCTAAGATTGGAACATTCGTGGTATAGGGTAGAATTATTGGCGGCCATTCCTGAGATCCGGAACGTCTAAACCTTGTCTGTGGTATTCTAAGTAGGATCTGGGAAGGGATGACTGTGACGAGCTTCAAACTCGCGATTGTGGGGCGTGTGACAGACGCAAAAGGATCAATGGATCCTATTCCGACATGATTGATGAGCGGATAATTTATACGCTTTTTGGCATTGTTTTTAGTATGTTTTTAGTAGGATCTAGTTACTTTTAGGGATGTTTTCATTAGTTTTTATGTTAAATTCACATTTCTGGACTTTACTATGAGTTTGTGTGTTTTTCTGTGATTTCAGGTATTTTCTGGCTGAAATTGAGGGACTTGAGCAGAAATCAGATTCAGAGGTTGAAAAAGGACTGCTGATGCTGTTGGATTCTGACCTCCCTGCACTCAAAGTGGATTTTCTGGAGCTACAGAACTCGAAATGGCGCGCTTCTAATTGCGTTGGAAATTAGACATCCAGGGCTTTCCAGCAATATATAATAGTCCATACTTTGGCCAAGAATTGATGACGTAAACTGGCGTTCAACGCCAGCCTTCTGCCCAAATCTGGCGTCCAGCGCCAGAAAAGGATCCAAAACCAGAGTTGAACGCCCAAACTGGCACAGAAACTGGCGTTCAACTCCACAAATGGCCTCTGCACGTGCAACACTCAGGCTCAGCCCAAACACACACCAAGTGGGCCCCGGAAGTGGATTTATGCATCAATTACTTACTCATGTAAACCCTAGTAGCTAGTTTATTATAAATAGGACCTTTTACTATTGTATTAGGTATCTTTTGATCATCTTAGGATCTTAGGATCATCTTTGAACGCATTGTTCTTAGATCAAGGGGGCTGGCCATCTCGGCCATGCCTGGACCTTTCACTTATGTATTTTCAACGGTAGAGTTTCTGCACTCCATAGATTAAGGTGTGGAGCTCTGCTGTTCCTCAAAGATTAATGCAAAGTACTACTGTTTTCTATTCAATTCTTCTTATTTCGCTTCTAAGATATCCATTCGCACCCAAGAACGTGATGAAGGTGATGATTATGTGTGACGCTCATCATCCTTCTCCCTTATGAACGCGTGCCTGACAAACACTTCTGTTCTACATGAAATAAGCTAGAATGAGTATCTCTTAGATCTCCTAACCAGAATCTTCGTGGCGTAAGCTAGAATGATGGCGGCATTCAAGAGAATCCGGAAAGTCTAAACCTTGTCTGTGGTATTCCGAGTAGGATTCAATGATTGAATGACTGTGACGAGCTCCGAACTCGCGATTGCAGGGCGTTAGTGACAAACGCAAAAGGATAGTAAATCCTATTCCAGCATGATCGAGAACCGACAGATGAATAGCCGTGCCGTGACAGGGCATGTGAGCATATTATTCACTGAGAGGATAAGATGAAGCCATTGGCAAGGGTGATGCCTCCAGACGATTAGCCGTGCCGTGACAGGGCATTGGATCATTTTCCCGAGAGATGACCGAAAGTAGCCATTGACAGTGGTGATGTATCACATAAAGCCAGCCATGGAAAGGAGTAAGACGGATTGGATGAAGATAGCAGGAAAGCAGAGGTTCAGAGGAACGAAAAGCATCTCCATTCGCTTATCTGAAATCCCTGCCAATGAATCTACATAAGTATCTCTATCCCTTTTATTGTTTATTTTAATCTAATAAAGTATCATGTTTAAATCCGCCTGACCGAGATTTACAAGGTGACCATAGCTTGCTTCATACCAACAATCTCCGTGGGATTCGACCCTTACTCACATAAGGTATTACTTGGACGACCCAGTGCACTTGCTGGTTAGTTGTATCGAAGTTGTGACAATTATGAATTAAGATCAAAGCACCAAGCTTTGGAGCCATTACCAGGGATTGTTCGAGCCTGGACATCACAATTTCGTGCACCAAGTTTTTGGCGCCGTTGCCGGGGATTGTTTGTGTTTGGACAACTGACGGTTCATCCTGTTGCTCAGATTAGGTAATTTTCTTTTTGTTTTCTTTTCAAAAAAATTTTTCAAAACCTTTCAAAAATTTTCTCCTTTGTTTTCGAAAAAAAAAAAAATTTTTTCAAAAATTTTATTCAAGATTTTTAAGAATGAATTCTAGTGTTTCATGAAGCATGTTGAAGCCTGGCTGGCTGTAAAGCCATGTCTAAATTCTTTTGGACTGAGGCTTCAACTAATAACTTCAATGCATGTAATTCCATATATCACAGCTTGGCTAGCCATTGGCCATATCTAGTGTTTTGGACTGGAGCTTTCATTGAAAGCTTGGCTGGCTAGTGAGCCATGTCTAATTCCTGGACTGAAGCTTTAGACTAACATGGCAAGATTCCTGGAATTCATATTAAAAATTTTGGAATCCTTATTTTTTCTTTTAAATTTTCGAAAAATATAAATAAAAATCCAAAAAAAATTAGAAAATCATAAAAATCAAAAATATTTTCTGTTTCTTGTTTGAGTCTTGAGTCACATTATAAGTTTGGTGTCACTTGCATATGCATCTTACATTTTTCGAAAATATCATGCATTCATAGTGTTCTTCATGATCTTCAAGTTGTTCTTGGTAAGTCTTCTTGTTTGATCTTGATGATTTTTTGTTTTGTGTCTTTTCATGTTTATTATATGCATTCTTGAATTCTTAGTGTCTAAGCATTAAAGAATTCTAAGTTTGGTGTCTTGCATGTTTTCTTTGCATTAAAAATTTTTCAAAAATATGTTCTTGGTGTTCATCATGACATTCAAAGTGTTCTTGGTGTTTATCTTGACATTCATAGCATTCTTGCATGCATCACATGTTTTGATCTAAAAATTTCATGCATTGCATCGTTTTAGTGTTTTTCTCTCTTGCATCATAAAAATTCAAAAATAAAAAAAAATATCTTTCCCTTTTTCTCTCATCAAATTCGAAAATTTGGATTGACTTTTTCAAAAATTTTTAAAATCAAATTGTTTCTCATGAGTCAAACCAAATTTTCAAATTTGAAAATCTTATCTTTTTCAAAATCTTTTTCAAAAATCAAATCTTTTTCAAAATTATTAGTTATTTTCGAAAATTTCAAAAAAAATATTTTTCAAAAATCTTTTTCTTATTTTTATACCAAATTTTCGAAAATAACTAATCAATTAATGTTTTGATTCAAAAATTTGAAGTTTGTTACTTGCTTGTTAAGAAAGATTCAAACTTTAAGTTCTAGAATCATATCTTGTGATTTCTTATGAATCAAGTCATTAATTGAGATTTTAAAAATCAAATCTTTTTCAAAACTAATTTCAATCATATCTTTTCAAAAATATCTTCTTATCTTATCTTTTTCAAAAATATCTTTTCAAAATATCTTTTCTAACTTCCTAACCTCTTATCTTTTCAAAAATTTGTTTCAACTAACTAACTAACTTTTTGTTTGTTTCTTAACTTTTTCAAAACCACCTAACTAACTCTCTCTCTAATTTTCGAAAATATCTCCCCCTTTTTCAAAAATTTCTTTTTAATTAACTAATTATTTTATTTTTATTTTTATTTCAAAAAAAAATTTTCGAAAAAATACTAACAATTTTCAAAAACTATTTTCAAAAATCACTAACTCCTTTTCAAAAATAATTTTCGAAAATTATACCTCCCCCATCCTATTCTATTTATTCATTCATATCCTAACATCTCATCTCACATCTCTTCCATTCTCACAGTTGTGTTTCTTCCTTTATATTACATTCTTTGTCTCCCCCTTTTCTTCCACTCACAAAGGGATCCCTATACTGTGGTATAAAGGATCTCTATTATTATTATTATTATTTTTCTGTGCCTTCTTCTTTGTCATATGAGCAGGAGCAAGGATAAGAACATTCTTGTGGAAGCAGATCCAGAACCTGAAAGGACTCTGAAGAGAAAATTAAGAGAAGCTAAAATACAACAATCCAGAGATAACCTTTCAGAAATTTTCGAACAAGCAGAGGAGATGGCAGCCGAAAATAATGATAATGTAAGGAAGATGCTTGGTGACTTTACTACACCTAATTCCAATTTACATGGAAGAAGCATCTCCATTCCTGCCATTGGAGCAAACAACTTTGAGCTGAAACCTCAATTAGTTTCTCTAATGCAGCAGAACTGCAGGTTTCATGGACTTCCATCTGAAGATCCTTTTCAGTTCTTAACTGAATTCTTGCAGATATGTGATACTGTTAAGACTAATGGAGTAGATCCTGAAGTCTACAGGCTCATGCTTTTCCCTTTTGCTGTAAGAGACAGAGCTAGATTATGGTTGGATTCTCAACCCAAAGACAGCCTGAACTCTTGGGATAAGCTGGTCACGGCTTTCTTAGCCAAGTACTTTCCTCCTCAAAAGCTGAGCAAGCTTAGAGCGAATGTTCAAACCTTCAGACAGAAAGAAGGTGAATCCCTCTATGAAGCTTGGGAAAGATACAAACAGTTGACCAAAAAGTGTCCTTCTGACATGCTTTCAGAATGGACCATCCTGGATATATTCTATGATGGTTTATCTGAGCTATCAAAGATGTCACTGGACACCTCTGCAGGTGGATCAATTCACCTAAAGAAAACGCCTGCAGAAGCTCAAGAACTCATTGACATGGTTGCTAATAACCAGTTCATGTACACTTCTGAAAGGAATCCTGTGACTAATGGGACGCCTATGAAGAAGGGAGTTCTTGAGGTTGATACTCTGAATGCCATATTGGCTCAGAATAAAATATTGACTCAGCAAGTCAATATGATCTCTCAGAGTCTGCATGGAATGCAAGCTGCATCCAACAGTACTCAAGAGGCATCTTCTGAAGAAGAAGCCTATGATCCTGAGAACCCTGCAATAGCAGAGGTAAATTACTTAGGTGAACCTTATGGAAACACCTATAACTCAACATGGAGAAATCATCCAAATTTCTCATGGAAGGATCAAAAGCCCCAACAAGGCTTTAATAATGGTGGAAGAAACAGGTTTAGCAATAGCAAGCCTTTTCCATCATCAACTCAGCAACAGACAGAGAACTCTGAACAAAATGCTTCTAATTTAGCAAATCTAGTCTCTGATCTATCTAAGGCCACTGTAAGTTTCATGAATGAAACAAGGTCTTCCATTAGAAATCTGGAAGCACAAGTAGGCCAGCTGAGTAAAAGGATCACTGAAATCCCTCCTAGTACTCTCCCAAGCAATACAGAAGAGAACCCAAAAGGAGAGTGCAAGGCCATTGATATAAGTGCCATGGCCGAACCTATGAGGAGAGGAGAGGACGTGAATCCCAAGGAGGAAGACCTTCTGGGACGTCCAGTGATCAATAAGGAGCTTCCCTCTGAGGGACCAAAGGACTCTGAGGCTCATCTAGAGACCATAGAGATTCCATTGAACCTCCTTATGCCCTTCATGAGCTCTAATGAGTATTCCTCTTCTGAAGAGAATGAGGATGTCACTGAAGAGCAAACTGCCAAGTTTCTTGGTGCAATCATGAAGCTGAATGCCAAATTGTTTGGCATTGATGCTTGGGAAGTTGAACCTCCCTTGTTCATCAATGAACTAAGTGATCTGGATCAACTGACATTGCCTCAGAAGAGACAGGATCCTGGAAAGTTCATATTACCTTGTACCATAGGCACCATGATCTTTAAAGCTCTGTGTGACCTTGGTTCAGGAATAAACCTCATGCCCCTCTCTGTAATAGAGAAACTGGGAATCTATGGGGTGCAAGCTGCTAAAATCTCACTAGAGATGGCAGACAGCTCAAGAAAACAGGCTTATGGACAAGTAGAAGATGTATTAGTAAAGGTTGAGGGCCTTTACATACCTACTGATTTCATAGTCCTGGATACTGGAAAGGAAGAGGATGAATCCATCATCCTAGGAAGACCTTTCCTGGCCACAGCAAAAGCTATGATTGATGTTGACAGAGGTGAAATAGTCCTTCAATGGAATGAGGACTCCCTTGTGTTTAAAACTCAAGGATCTCCCTCTGCAACCATGGAGAGGAAGCATGAAAAGCTTCTCTCAAAGCAGAGTCACCCAGAGCCCCCACAGTCAAACTCTAAGTTTGGTGTTGGGAGGCCACAACCAAACTCTAAGTTTGGTGTTGAACTCCCATATCCAAACTCTAAGTTTGGTGTTGGAGAGTCTCAACAAAGCTCTGCACATCTGTGAGGCTCCATGAGAGCCCACTGTCAAGCTATTGACATTAAAGAAGCGCTTGTTGGGAGGCAACCCAATGTTTATCTAATTCTTATTTTTATTGTTTTTCATGTTTTCTTAGGTTAATGATCATGTGGAGTCACAAAATAAATATAAAAATTGAAAACGGAATCAAAAACAGCAGAAGAAAAATCACACCCTGGAGGAGCATATGCCTGGCGTTCAAACGCCAGAACAGAGCATGGTTCTGGCGCTGAACGCCCAAATAGGCAGCTTCTGGGCGCTGAACGCCAGAACAGGCATGGTTCTGGCGTTCAACGCCAGAAATGGCACACAGATGGGCGTTGAACGCCCAAAATGGCCACCAACCTGGCGCTGAACGCCCAGAGTTGGATACAAAGGCATTTTTACATGCCTAATGGGTGCAGGGATGTAAATACCTTGACACCTCAGGATCTGTGGACCCCACAGGATCCACTCAGGATCTGTGGACCCCACAGGATCCCCAACTACCTCCACTCACTTCTTCTCACCACTCTCTTTCACACAACCCCATAAACACTCTTCCCTAAAAAGCCCTTCACCAATCACCTCAATCTCTCTTCCCCATTAAACCTTCACCACTCACATCCACCCACTCTTCCCAATAAACCTACCTCATAAACTCCACCTACCTTCAAAATTCAAAACCAATTTCCCACCCAAACCCACCCATATGGCCGAAACCTCTCCCCCCTTCCCTTCCCTATATAAAGCCCTCCATTCTTCACCAAATTCACACAACACAACCCCTCTATACCCTTCTTGGCCGAACCACATAACCCTCTCCCTCTCCTCCATTTCTTCTTCTTCTTCATCTATTCTTTTGTTTATTGCTCGAGGGCGAGCAATATTCTAAGTTTGGTGTGGTAAAAGCATAAGCTTTTTGTTTTTCCATTACCATTGATGGCACCTAAGACCGGAGAATCCTCTAGGAGAGGGAAAGGGAAGATAAAAGCTTCCACATCCGAGTCATGGGAGATGGAAAGATTCATCTCCAAAGCCCATCAAGACCACTTCTATGATGTTGTGGCCAAGAAGAAGGTGATCCCTGAGGTCCCTTTTAAACTCAAAAGAAATGAGTATCCGGAGATCCGACATGAAATTCAAAGAAGAGGTTGGGAAGTTCTAACAAATCCCATCCAACAAGTCGGCATCCTAATGGTTCAAGAGTTCTATGCCAATGCATGGATCACCAAGAACCATGATCAAAGTAAGAACCCGGATCCAAAGAACTATGTTACAATGGTTCGGGGGAAATACTTAGATTTTAGTCCGGAAAATGTGAGGTTGGCGTTCAACTTGCCATACATGGAAGAGAACGCACGCCCCTACACAAGGAGAGTCAACTTTGATCAAAGGTTGGACCAAGTCCTTATGGACATATGTGTAGAAGGAGCTCAATGGAAGATTGACTCCAAAGGCAAGCCGGTTCAACTAAGAAGATTGGACCTCAAGCCTATAGCTAGAGGATGGTTGGAGTTTATTCAATGCTCAATCATTCCCACTAGCAACCGATCTGAAGTTACTATAGACCGGGCCATCATGATCCATAGCATCATGATTGGAGAAGAGGTGGAAGTTCATGAGATTATACCTCAAGAACTCTACAAGGTGGCTGACAAGTCCTCCACCATGGCAAGGTTAGCCTTTCCTCACCTCATTTGCCACCTATGCAATTCAGCTGGAATTGACATAGAGGGAGATATCCACATTAAAGAGGACAAGCCCATCACTAAGAAAAAGATGGAGCAAGCAAGAGAGCCCACTCATGGAGCTCAAGAGGCGTATGAAGCTCATCACCATGAGATTCCGGAAATGCCTCAAATGCACTTTCCTCCATAAAACTATTGGGAGCACATCAACACCTCCCTAGAAGAATTGAGTTCCAATATGGGACAACTAAGGGTGGAACATCAAGAGCACTCCATCATGCTGCATGAAATAAGAGAAGATCAAAAGGCAATGAGGGAGGAGCAACAAAGGCAAGGAAGAGACATAGAAGAGCTCAAGGACATCATTGGTTCCTCAAGAAGGAAACGCCACCATCACTAAGGTGGATTCATTCCTTGTTCTTATTTCTTATGTTTTTCGTTCTCTATGTTATGTGCTTATCTATGTTTGTGTCTTCATTACATGATCATTAGTAGTTAGTAAACTCTGTCTTAAAGATATGAATGTCCTATGAATCCATCACCTCTCTTAAAAGAAAAATGTTTTTAATTCAAAAGAACAAGAAGTACATGAGTTTCGAATTTATCCTTAAACTTAGTTCAATTATATTGATGTGGTGACAATGCTTCTTGTTTTCTGAATGTATGCTTGAACAGTGCATATATCTTTTGAAGTTGTTGTTTAAAGAATGTTAAATATGTTGGCTCTTGAAAGAATGATGACTAGGAGACATGTTATTTGATAATCTGAAAAATCATAAAAATGATTCTTGAAGCAAGAAAAAGCAGCAAAGAACAAAGCTTGCAGAAAAAAAAAAAGGGCGAAAAAAAAAAAGAATAGAAAAAAAAAATTAGAAAGAAACAGAAAAAGCAAGCAGAAAAAGCCAATAACCCTTAAAACCAAAAGGCAAGGGCAAATAAAAAGGATCCCAAGGCTTTGAGCATCAGTGGATAGGAGGGCCTAAAGGAATAAAATCCTGGTCTAAGCGGCTAAACCAAGTTGTCCCTAACCATGTGCTTGTGGCGTGTAGGTGTTAAGTGAAAACTTGAGACTGAGCGGTTAAAGTCAAGGTCCAAAGCAAAAAAAAAAAGAGTGTGCTTAAGAACCCTGGACACCTCTAATTGGGGACTCTAGCAAAGCTGAGTCACAATCTGAAAAGGTTCACCCAATTATGTGTCTGTGGCATTTATGTATCCGGTGGTAATACTGGAAAACAAAGTGCTTAGGGCCACGGCCAAGACTCATAAAGAAGCTGTGTTCAAGAATCATCATACTGAACTAGGAGAGTCAATAACACTATTCGAAATCTGAAGTTCCTATAGATGCCAATCATTCTAAACTTCAATGGATAAAGTGAGATGCCAAAACTATTCAAGAGGCAAAAAGCTATAAGTCCCGCTCATATGATTGGAGCTATGTTTCATTGATAGTTTGGAATTTATAGTATATTCTCTTCCTTTTATTCTATTTGATTTTCAGTTGCTTGGGGACAAGCAACAATTTAAGTTTGGTGTTGTGATGAGCGGATAATTTATACGCTTTTTGGCATTGTTTTTAGTATGTTTTTAGTAGGATCTAGTTACTTTTAGGGATGTTTTCATTAGTTTTTATGTTAAATTCACATTTCTGGACTTTACTATGAGTTTGTGTGTTTTTCTGTGATTTCAGATATTTTCTGGCTGAAATTGAGGGACTTGAGCAGAAATCAGATTCAGAGGTTGAAAAAGGACTGCTGATGCTGTTGGATTCTGACCTCCCTGCACTCAAAGTGGATTTTCTGGAGCTACAGAACTCGAAATGGTGCGCTTCTAATTGCGTCGGAAAGTAGACTTCCAGGGCTTTCCAGCAATATATAATAGTCCATACTTTGGCCAAGAATTGACGACGTAAACTGGCGTTCAACGCCAGCCTTCTGCCCAAATCTGGCGTCCAGCGCCAGAAAAGGATCCAAAACCAGAGTTGAACGCCCAAACTGGCACAGAAACTGGCGTTCAACTCCACAAATGGCCTCTGCACGTGCAACACTCAGGCTCAGCCCAAACACACACCAAGTGGGCCCCGGAAGTGGATTTATGCATCAATTACTTACTCATGTAAACCCTAATAGCTAGTTTATTATAAATAGGACCTTTTACTATTGTATTAGGTATCTTTTGATCATCTTAGGATCTTAGGATCATCTTTGAACGCATTGTTCTTAGATCAAGGGGGCTGGCCATCTCGGCCATGCCTGGACCTTTCACTTATGTATTTTCAACGGTAGAGTTTCTGCACTCCATAGATTAAGGTGTGGAGCTCTGCTGTTCCTCAAAGATTAATGCAAAGTACTACTGTTTTCTATTCAATTCTTCTTATTTCGCTTCTAAGATATCCATTCGCACCCAAGAACGTGATGAAGGTGATGATTATGTGTGACGCTCATCATCCTTCTCCCTTATGAACGCGTGCCTGACAAACACTTCTGTTCTACATGAAATAAGCTAGAATGAGTATCTCTTAGATCTCCTAACCAGAATCTTCGTGGCGTAAGCTAGAATGATGGCGGCATTCAAGAGAATCCGGAAAGTCTAAACCTTGTCTGTGGTATTCCGAGTAGGATTCAATGATTGAATGACTGTGACGAGTTCCGAACTCGCGATTGCAGGGCGTTAGTGACAAACGCAAAAGGATAGTAAATCCTATCCCAGCATGATCGAGAACCGACAGATGAATAGCCGTGCCGTGACAGGGCATGTGAGCATATTATTCACTGAGAGGATAAGATGAAGCCATTGGCAAGGGTGATGCCTCCAGACGATTAGCCGTGCCGTGACAGGGCATTGGATCATTTTCCCGAGAGATGACCGAAAGTAGCCATTGACAGTGGTGATGTATCACATAAAGCCAGACATGGAAAGGAGTAATACTGATTGGATGAAGATAGCAGGAAAGCAGAGGTTCAGAGGAACGAAAAGCATCTCCATTCGCTTATCTGAAATCCCTGCCAATGAATCTACATAAGTATCTCTATCCCTTTTATTGTTTATTTTAATCTAATAAAGTATCATGTTTAAATCCGCCTGACCGAGATTTACAAGGTGACCATAGCTTGCTTCATACCAACAATCTCCGTGGGATTCGACCCTTACTCACATAAGGTATTACTTGGACGACCCAGTGCACTTGCTGGTTAGTTGTATCGAAGTTGTGACAATTATGAATTAAGATCAAAGCACCAAGCTTTGGAGCCATTACCAGGGATTGTTCGAGCCTGGACATCACAATTTTGTGCACCAATGATCGAGAACCGACAGATGATTAGCCGTGCGGTGACAGCGCATTTGGAACGTTTTCACTGAGAGGACGGGAAGAAGCCATTGACAACAATGATGCCCAACATAAAGCTTGCCATGAAAAGGAGTATGAATGATTGGAAGAAGGCAATAGGAAAGCAGAGGTTCAGGAGGAACAAAGCATCTTCATACGCTTATCTGAAATTCCAACCAAAGAATTACATAAGTATCTCTATCTTTATTTTATGATTTATTTATCTTTTAATTATCAATTCTCCATCACCATCTGAATTAGCCTGACTGAGATTTACAAGGTGACCATAGCTTGCTTTAAGCCGACAGTCTCCGTGGGATCGACCCTTACTCACGTAAGGTTTATTACTTGGACGACCCAGTGCACTTGCTGGTTAGTTGTGCGGAATTGTGACAAAGTGTGATTCACGTTTGAGAGCTCCAAGTCCTTTGGCGCCATTATTGATGATCACAATTTCGTGCACCAAGGGGTAATCTACCCGATCTTAGACAGCCCCTGGGTCAGCCCCGTGCATGTTGTTCCGAAAAAGGGAGGAATCACTGTAGTTCCCAATGAAAGGAAAAAACTAATCCCCACCAGGACCGTCACAGGATGGCGAATGTGCATAGACTACAGAAAACTAAATGAAGCTACACGAAAAGATCATTTTCCTCTTCCATTCATGGATCAGATGTTGGAAAGACTCGCAGGACACTCATACTATTGTTTTCTCGACAGTTATTCAGGATATAACCAAATAGTGGTTGATCCTAGAGACCAAGAGAAAACCTCATTTACTTGCCCATATGGAGTGTTCTTACAGGCGCATGCCATTTGGGCTATGTAATGCGCCTGCAACTTTCCAACACTGCATGCTATCTATCTTCTTGGATATGATAGAGAAATTCATTGAAGTCTTTATGGATGATTTTTCGGTATTCGGAGATTCCTTTCCTAGTTTCTTAAATCACCTAGCCTTGGTATTGAAAAGGTGCCAAGAGACCAATCTGGTCCTGAACTGGGAGAAATGTCGCTTTATGGTAACTGAAGAAATAGTCCTTGGCCATAAGGTTTCTAACCAAGGCACTGAGGTTGACAGAGCTAAGGTGGAACTTATTGAAAAATTTCCCCCACCCAGTGATGTCAAGGCAATTAGGAGTTTTTTAGGGCATGCTGGCTTTTACAGGAGGTTTATTAAAGATTTTTCAAAGATAGCCAAGCCCTTAAGCAATCTCCTTGTATTTGATACACCATTTGTCTTCGATGAAAAATGCATGCTAGCATTCGAAAATTTGAAACAGAGGCTGTCCTCTGCCCCTATCATTTCCCCACCTGATTGGAACCTACTTTTTTGAATTGATGTGTGATGTATCTGATTTTGCAGTTGGGGCCATGTTAGGACAGAGGAAAGATAACTTAGTCCATGTGATCTACTATGCTAGCAAAGTCCTCAATGACACTCAGAGAAATTATACCACTATTGAAAAGGAGTTGCTAGCAATAGTTTTTGCATTTGACAAGTTTAGATCATACATCATTGGTGCTAAAGTGATTGTTTTCACAGATCACACATCACTTAAATATTTTTTTGCCAAGCAAGAATCAAAACCAAAACTAATAAGATGGATCTTATTATTGCAGGAATTCAACATTTAAATTAGAGACAAGAAAGGAGTGGAGAACAAGGTAGCAGATCACCTATCCAGAATCCCTCATGATAAAGGTGGAGCACATGATACAAGTGTAAATGAGCTCTTTCCTGATGAGCAGTTGATGACAGTTCACAAAGCACCATGGTTTGCAGACATTGCCAACCTCAAGGCAACTGGGGCTTTACCTCCAGAGATCAACAAACATCAAAAGAGAAAGCTCATAAATGATGCAAAATATTTTGTCTGGGATGAGCCATATCTCTTCAAGAAGTGTTCAGATGGAATCCTGAGAAGATGTGTTTCAGAAGAAGAAGAATGAGAGGTCTTGTGGAATTACCACGGCTCATGCTATGGAGGCCATTTTGGAGGGGATAGAACTGCAGCCTAGGTGTTACAAAGCAGATTCTTTTGGCCCAACCTTTTCAAGGATGCCAAAGAAATAGTAAAGAACTGCAATTAATGCCAAAGGGCTGGAAACTTGCCCAGAAGAAATGAGATGCCACAAAATTTCATTTTAGAACTGGAACTGTTTGATGTATGGGGAATCGATTTCATGGGACCATTCCCAACCTCATATTCGAACAAGTACATTTTGGTGGCAGTGGACTACGTTTCCAAGTGGGTGGAGGCTATTGCAACCCCAACAAATGATAACAAGGTGGTCATGAACTTCCTCAGGAAGAATATCTTTAGCTGGTTTGGAGTCCCACGAGCACTCATCAGTGATGGAGGGAGCCACTTTTGTAACAGACCACTAGAAGCTCTTCTCCTACGATACGGGGTGAAACACAAGGTTGCAATGCCTTACCATCCCCAAAAAAGTGGGCAAACTGAGATATCTAACAGAGAGCTAAAAAGGATTTTGGAAAAGACTGTAGGAGCATCAAGAAAGGATTGGTCGAAGAAGCTGGATGACGCTCTTTGGGCATACAGAACAGCATTCAAAACACCACTCGGGATGTCCCCATATCAACTGGTGTATGCGAAAGCTTGTCACCTACCACTGGAGCTGGAACACAAAGCTCTCTGGGCTCTCAAGATACTAAATTTTGATAGCATTGCTGCTGGTGCAAAGAGGATTCTGCAGCTACAAGAGATGGAGGAATTTAGATCTGAAGCCTATGAAAATGCGAAGATTTATAAAGAAAGGGCGAAAAGAAGGCATGACCTCCATTTGGCACCCAGGAGTTTCACAAAAGGGCAGCAAGTACTCCTCTACAACTCCAAATTGAGACTGTTCCCAGGAAAACTCAAATTAAGGTGGTCAGGACTCTTTCTTGTCACAAAAGTCTCCCCATATGGACACATAGAAATCATAGATGAAAGTTCTAAGAGGACTTTCACTGTGAATGGACAAAGGCTCAAACACTATATGGGCAACATGGGGAAAAACCCCAAAGTGAAGTATCATCTCAAGTAATGGAGGGATCGTCGAGCTAGCGACGCTAAAAGAGCGCTTTGTTGGGAGGTAACCCAACCTAAGGTAGTTTCTTTTTCATCGTCATTTGAATAAAGATCACAAGTTGTCTCCCCTGTATTACAAGGAGCTAAGTTTGGTGTTTCACACCAAAACAATCCAAGAGTGAAAGTGTAATTCTAAGTTTGGTGTTCCACCAAAGATATTAGTTAGAATCACACTACACTCCAATGGCAAAATGCTAGCTCCAACCAAACAGGGGAACCACTTAGCAGTAGTTTAGTCTTTAGTTAATAGTTGCTTAGTTAATAACAACGTATGAGGCTCTCTGCAAGTATGCAATCTGTTGTACTAGGCAAGGAACTAAGTTTGGTGTTCACACACCAAATTAAGTTCAGAAATTCACAAGCATACATGCAAGATAACTATTTCTCAAGTGCTTTGAGAACAAGCAACTTTCAATAACTTTGCAGGAGCCTTCTGAGGAAATGGTGCACCATCATCCAAGGAAGTGAAGGAGCAAAAACTATGGATGATGACAGCAAGAGGACAGCTAGAAACCATCACCCGAAGGTTGTCTTGTTACTTAATTCCATATACTTGAAATGCTAAAAAAATTGGAAGTCCCAAGGTGCCCTTGATTAATAGTTACTCATTAGTCTAAATCATTAGAATTTAATGTTTGTTTTTATTGGTTTTGTCATATGTGTGCTATCCACGATACCTGCTGCATCTTCACCTTGCTTACTTGTATGCTTGTCTCTTTTTTAATCAAATAAAAAGAGAATGTATGTTATAAATGACCAGAGTGGAATCCATATTGTGGAGTAAGTTCCTAATTTTGTGGTGTGGTAATAGATTAGCTAAGTTGGTTCACCAATAAGGTAGGAAGGCAACTATCTGTCTTGAATCATATGCTTGAAACACACCCCATGAGACTAGTTAAATAACAAGATCCTAATAAGAAAAAGGGAAAGAGAAAATGAAAGTTGAAAAAATAAAAGAAAAAAAAAGAGTAAGAAATAAGGCTAGGCACCAAGGGTTTGAATCTTGAGGCAAGTGTCTGTGGTGCTCCTGTGTAAGGAATCTACTTGGATGAATAAGCTCTCAGGGGTGCCTTATCACTTGGTAACTTGGGTTAACTAACCCGGGATTATCAGCTGAAAGTCCACTATCAAGAGTAACCCTTGCTACAGAGCACTTAGTAACCCAAAGAGGTGCTGGACACTAAGGTCTCAAGAAAAGAAAATAACAAACCATGTGCCTGTGGTGTGTATGTATGGGGGAAAGAGACTTGAGGGAGTAAGTCCTTAGGGGTGTCTTAACACCTAGCACCTTGAACCAACTGGTTCGGGAGTGCTGGCTGAAATCTTATCTTAAAGAGTCGCCCCGTCACAGAGCACCTAGTCTAAGAACACAAATAAGCCCTGAAATGACAAAAAGGATCAATGAATAAAAGTTTCATAAGGTGCAGTCAAGTGGGTATTCCAAGACATGATAAAGATCTGAAAGCCAGTGAAGGAATGAACCTAAGTTGCTATGCATGAAACCACCATAAAACCAAGGACATGACTTCCACAATAATGACTCATTTCTCTTGGCATTTCATTCATCATTCATCATTCATCATTCACTACGAGCCACGTTAACTCCCACGTTAACTTAGTTAACGTGGAAGCTAACGTGGAGGAAATGATGATGAGTCAACGTTAGTGACACTCACCTTTGTCACTAACGTTGGAGATGGCTATCATCACCACGTTAGAAGCCATATTAACTTAGTTAACATGGATTCTAACGTGGGAAGTAGGGGCATCTTGGAACGTTAGTGACAAAGGTAAGTGTCACTAACGTTCTCGAAGGATTGGCAAGCCTACGTTAAGAGCCACGTTAACTAAGTTAACGTGGACTCTAACGTAGGAGGAAGGGAGGACTCTCAACGTTATTGGAAAAGGTGAGTCCCAATAACGTGTGCGAAGGACCAAGAGGCAATGTTAGTGGTCACGTTGGTGCCACTAACGTTAAAGTTAACATGGATCATCCCTGGGTTAGGAACGTTAGTGAAAAACGTGATTGTCACTAACGTTCTCGAACCCGCACTCTCACTTAACGTTAACGCCACTAACGTCCTTAGCTAAATACCCTACCTACTTCACACTTTCTCTCTGCAAGTAAAGCTAAGCCCACTGAAGAGGATAACTGCTTCAAACTCAAGATCCAAAGGCCCATATCCAAGACTTGAAGAACCAACTAGAAGATTAGAAGTGTAGTATATATATGGGTAGTTTTGAATTAGAGAGGAGAGCTTTTGGGGAGTTGGAAATTTGAGAACTACTCTCTGTATAATTTACTCTGCACTTCTAGTTTATTTTTGAGAATGTGTTTTCCATCTTTGTTTTCCATTTCCAGAGCTATGAACAACTAAACCCCCTTCATTGGGTTAGGGAGCTCTGTTGTAATTTGATGGATCAATCTTAGTTTTCATTATTCTTCTTCTATCTTTTCTCTTGATTTTACTAGAAAGCTCTCAATCTTCATCCAATTGGGTAGTTATCTTGGAAAAGAAGCTATTCAAACTTGGATCTCTTCTGAACCTTGGAAGAGGAATGAAGAGATCATGCTATAAATGCTTTCTCATGTTGGACCAAATTGGGCTTGGAAGGATATGGTGACTATAATTCTACCAACACTTGATTTGGGAATGCATGTGGTATAATCAATGACCATACTTCATCTCTTCTCATGAGCAATTGACCAAGGAATTGGCTATTGATCAAGATTTGAGAGATTGAATTACAAGGAATTGTAATTCGATCACTTAAGATTGCCAAGGAGATCAATGAATGCATTAATTGAGGAAGAGATGAAAATAAAGTTGATCCGGAGAATGCAACATCTCCTAAACCCAATAAATTCCCCATTCTGATCTTACCCATTCTTTTTAATTTCTGCAATTTACTTTTATGAGCATCTTCCCCATTCCCATTTACAATCTTGCAATTTACTTTCCGCCATTTATTTTCAGCTCTTTACTTCCAGCATTTACATTTTCTGCTATTTACTTTCCCGCCATTTAATTTCCTGCATCTCTCAAACCAAATTCTGCTTAGCTCAACTAGAACATTCTTCCAATTAAAGTTGCTTGACCAATCAATCCCTGTGGGATTCGACCTCACTCTATTGTGAGTTTTTACTTGACGACAATTCGGTATACTTGCCGAAGGAAAAATTATTGAGAGACAAGTTTTCGTGCATCAGGAAACGAGGCTGGGGAATCAAAGGGGGGGGGCAGTAGTGCGGCGCTGTCAGCAGCGGTGGCTCACGGTGGCTCCGGCAGTTGCAGCGGTAGAGCAATGAGAGTGAGAAAGTGAGAGTGAGAGGACGAGGGTGAGAGTGGGAGCAGAGAAGAGGGAACGGTGAGAGAAGAGGAGAGGGAGAAACGGAGAGGGTGGTGGCAACGGCAGTGGTGCGGCCGGCGCGGTGGTTGCGGTTGCAGGGCTGGTGGGTTGAGGGAGATGAAGAAGAGAGAACGTTAGGAAGGGGGTGGGTGAGGTGCGTGACTGTGCTGATCTCCTCGCGTAGTTAGGGCTTAATAAATTTGAACTCACGCATGCACACACTGTGCGCGTCCGCGCGGATGGAAGGAAATAGGGATAGACGTGGCAGCGTCTTGTGCGCGTTCGCGTGGGTGGGAAAATGAGTGAGTGGCGCGGAAGCATCACGTGCGCTTTCGCGTAGTTGGGGATGCATGCATGGGTGCAGACGCGTACAGTGCGCGTCTGCGTGAGGTGAGTTGGGCTAAATGCTTAATGCTGGCCCAGGCTCAGCACAACTCTTGGGTTGGTGGCCTAGGAATCATTTCAGCGAATCGGTGTGTATGTGCATAGTGCGCGCGCGCACGCATTTGCAAAAATATGTGTATCGGCGCGTATGCGCGCAGTGCGCGCACGCATACATGCGGTTGTGCCATTGCCCAGTGTTGGCGCGAGAGTGACCCAACTCGCTGGAAAGTGTATGGGCATGCATATGCGTATGGACACGCACGTGGACAGCGTGCGTATGCGTCCTTGACCCCTTTTTTTTTCAGAAAAAGCAAAAACATCTTAAAATCTTCCTAACACTACCTACAGCTCAAAATTAACTCAAAAATACGAAATGACAAAAATCTTTTTGTCTTTTTGAGAATTTTCAAATAAAAGCAAGGGTTACTTGTCCCACAAGCAACCTACAACCAATTTATTGAAACCAATATATGGAAGGGAAGCTATCTACAATGTTAACTTAATTCACTTATTAATCAAAATGCAAGAGAGTGGAAAGAGTTTACCATGGTGGGGTGTCTCCCACGTAGCACTTTTAGTTTAAGTCCTTAAGTTGGACATTTAGGAAGCTCTTTGTCATGGTGGCTTATTGTTCCAAGGGTTACCTGAAACTGTAGCTCGATCTCGGACGAGATCTTCTCTACTGGTCGGAGCTGATGTGTCCGACTTGATGATGGTGGCCGGAGCTGCCGTGTCCGACTTGTTAGACTTGGTGGCGGTGCTGATCCTTCGTCACCGGAGGGTGGTGGTACCTGCAAGGGACTCCGATGCTTAAGTTAGCAAAGGTATTAAGCAGGTTTTTAGTAGAATCATAGTATGAGTTATACCTGGGTGCTCCAGTATATTTATAATGGTGTGGAGTGACCTTTCTAGAGATAAGATAGTTATCTTATCTTATCTTATCTTTGAGTGAAGTCATCTTATCTTTAAGGGAACTGCCCTTATCTTTCTAGGCTTTGGCTGCCTTTAGATTGGGCTGCGTCCCTTCGTTTGGCCTGCTTGGGCCTCCTCTGGCGATTTGGCCGACCACTTTGAGAAGAGGTCGGACATGGGCCAACCTTCTAAGATGTCGGCCAACCCGGTCCTTTATAGCTTGAACCGATGTATGAACAGTGCCCCTGCTTGAGTTCAAACCTTTTCGTGAGATCGTGCTTTCAGAGCTTCGATCTCTTTGAGGAAGTCGTGCTCAAGCATCCATCTGGCTTGTTTCTTCATTGCTTTGCAATCCTTCAGATTTTCAAGAAGTTTGGTACTTCACAGTCCGACCTCTTTTGAGTGGTAGTGTCAGTTTTCTACCCTTGCCTTCTAGATCACGCCTTGCTTTAAGTTTGTGTTGACAACCCTCTGCCTTGGTACTTCACACTGTCACTGCATGGCTAATCATCTGGAGGCATCACTGTGGTCAATGGCTGCATCCTATCCTCTTGTGAAAATGGTCCAAATGCTCTGTCACAGCACGGCTAATCATCTGAGGTTCTCGATCATACTGGAATAGGATTCACCCTCCTTTTGCGTCTGTCACTACGCCCAGCACTCGCGAGTTTGAAGTTCGTCACAGTCATTCAATCCCAGAATCCTACTCGGAATACCACAGATAAGGTTTAGACATTCCGGATTCTCATGAATGCCGCCATCAATCTAGCTTATACCACGAAGATTCTGATTAAGAGATCCAAGAGATAATCATTCAATCTAAGGTAGAACGGAAGTGGTTGTTAGGCACGCGTTCATTAGGAATGATGATGATTGTCACGTTCATCACATTCATGTTGAAGTGCGAATGAATATCTTAGAAGCGGAATAAGTTGAATTGAATAGAAAAACAGTAGTACTTTGCATTAATTCATGAGGAACAGCAGAGCTCCACACCTTAATCTATGGAGTGTAGAAACTCTACCGTTAAAAATACATAAGTGATGAAGGTCCAGGCATGGCCGAATGGCCAGCCCCCAAACGTGATCACAGGATCAAAAATAAAATCCAGGATGATCCGAAGATGCCTAATACAATAGTAAAAGGTCCTATTTATACTAAACTAGCTACTAGGGTTTACAGAAGTAAGTAATTGATGCATAAATCCACTTCTGGGGCCCACTTGGTGTGTGCTTGGGCTGAGCTTGAATGTTACACGTGCAGAGGCTTCTTCTGGAGTTGAACGCCAAGTTGTAACGTGTTTTTGGCGTTCAACTCTGGTTCGTGACGTGTTTCTGGCGTTTAACTCCAGACTGCAGCGTAGAACTGGCGTTCAACGCCCTTTTGCATCGTCTAAACTCAGCCAAAGTATGGACTATTATATATTGCTGGAAAGCCCTGGATGTCTACTTTCCAATGCAATTAGAAGCGCGCCATTTTGAGTTCTGTAGCTCCAGAAAATCCACTTTGAGTGCAGGGAGGTCAAAATCCAACAGCATCAGCAGTCCTTCTTCAACCTTTGAATCTGATTTTTGCTCAAGTCCCTCAATTTCAGCCAGAAAATACCTGAAATCACAGAAAACTACACAAACTCATAGTAAAGTCCAGAAATGTGAATTTAACATAAAAACTAATGAAAACATCCCTAAAAGTAACTAGATTCTACTAAAAACATACTAAAAACAATGCCAAAAAGCGTATAAATTATCCACTCATCACAACACCAAACTTAAATTGTTGCTTGTCCCCAAGAAACTGAAAATCAAATAGGATAAAAAGAAGAGAATATACTATAAATTTCAAACTATCAATGAAACATAGCTCCAATCAGATGAGCAGGACTTGTAGCTTTTTGCCTCTTGAATAGTTTTGGCATCTCACTTCATCCATTGAAGTTCAGAATGATTGGCATCTATAGGAACTCAGAGTTTAGATAGTGTTATTGATTCTCCTAGTTCAGTATGTTGATTCTTGAACACAGCTACTTTATGAGTCTTGGCCGTGGCCCTAAGCACTTTGTTTTCCAATATTACCACCGGATACATAAATGCCACAGACACATAATTGGGTGAACCTTTTCAGATTGTGACTCAGCTTTGCTAAAGTCCCCAATTAGAGGTGTCCAGGGTTCTTAAGCACACTCTGTTTTTGCTTTGGACCTTGACTTTAACCGCTCAGTCTCAAGTTTTCACTTGACACCTTCACGCCACAAGCACATGGTTAGGGACAGCTTGGTTTAGCCGCTTAGGCCAGGATTTTATTCCTTTAGGCCCTCCTATCCACTGATGCTCAAAGCCTTGGGATCCTTTTTATTTACCCTTGCCTTTTGGTTTTAAGGGTTATTGGCTTTTTGCTCTTGCCTTTTGGTTTTAAGAGCTTTTGGCTTTTTCTGCTTGCTTTTGCTCTCTTTTTTTTTCGCTATTTTTTTTTCTTTTTTTTTTCTGCAAGCTTTGTTCTTTGCTGCTTTTTCTTACTTCAAGAATCATTTTTATGATTTTTCATATTATCAAATAACATGTCTCCTTGTCATCATTCTTTCAAGAGCCAACATATTTAACATTCTTAAACAACAACTTCAAAAGACATATGCACTGTTCAAGCATTCATTCAGAAAACAAGAAGCATTGTCACCACATCAATATAATTAAACTAAGTTCAAGGATAAATTCGAAACTCATGTACTTCTTGTTCTTTTGAATTAAAACATTTTTCATTTAGGAGAGGTGATAGATTCATAGGACATTCATAACTTTAAGACAAAGTTACTTAGAAACTAATGATCATGTAATAAAGACACAAACATAGATAAACATTTAACATAAGAAAACGAAAAACAGAAAGTTTAAGAACAAGGAATGAGTCCACCTTAGTGATGGTGGCGTTTTCTCCTTGAGGAAACAATGATGTCCTTCAGCTCTTCTATGTCTCTTCCTTGTCTCTGTTGCTTGATCCCTAATGATTTTGGTTCTCCTATCCTTAGTTGCTCGCAATAATTGTGTGGGGGAAAATGTCCCCTGAGGTATCTCAGGGATCTCTTGTTTTGCAGTCAAATGTTCTACCACTGAGCTATAGATCCTTTACACGAATCTCTCCATCTCCCATGACTTAGAGGTGGAAGCTTTTGTCTTCCCTTTTCTCTTCTCTCTCTCTTTTTTTTTTGAGGTTTCTCTGGCCTTAGGTGCCATCAATGGTTATGGAAAAGCAAAATAAGCAATGCTTTTACCACACCAAACTTAGAATGTTGCTCGCGCTCGAGCAGGAGAAGAAAGAATAGATGAAGAAGAAGATGTGGAAGAAACTAGGATTATGAGGAGGGAAGGTGGGGATCCTGTGGGATCCACAGATCCTGAGATGATCCTGTGAGGTTCACAGATCTTGAGGTGTCAAGGATTTACATCCCTACACCAATTAGGCATGTAAAATGCCTTTGCATGCAATTCTGGCATTTAAACGCCGAACTAATGCTTGTTCTGGGCGTTCAGCGCCCAGATGCAGCATATTTCTGGTGTTGAACGCCAGCCAGATGCTTGTTTCTGGCGTTCAACGCCAACTCTTCCTCAGTGTGCATTTCTGGCGTCTGAACACCAGGATGCTACTTGTTTCTTATGGAATCTCTATGGTCTCTAGATGAGCCTCAGAGTCCTTTGGTTCCTCAGAGGGAAACTCCTTATTGATCACTGGACGTCCCAGGAGGTCTTCCGCCTTGGGATTCACGTCCTCCACTTCCTCCTTGGGTTCGACCATGATGGTTATATCAATGGCCTTGCACTCTCCTTTTGGATTTTCTTCTGTATTGCTTGGAAGAGTACTAGGAGGGATTTCAGTGATCCTTTTACTCAGCTGGCCCACTTGTGCCTCCAAATTTCTACTGGAGGACCTTGTTTCATTCATGAAACTTAGAGTGGCCTTAGATAGATCAGAGACTAAGTTTGCTAAATAAGAGGTATTTTGTTCAGAGTTCTCTGTCTGTTGCTGAGTAGATGATGGAAAAGGTTTACTATTGTTAAACCTGTTTCTTCCACCATTATTAAAGCCTTGTTGAGGTTTTTGATCCTTCCATGAGAGATTTGGGTGATTTCTCCATGAGGGATTATAGGTGTTTCCATATGGTTCACCCATGTAATTCACCTCTGCTATTGCAGGGTTTTCAGGATCATAGGCCTCTTCTTCAGAAGGCGCCTCTTGAGTACTGTTGGATGCAGCTTCCATTCCATTCAGACTCTGAGAAATCATATTGACTTGCTGAGTCAATATTTTATTCTGAGCCAATATGGCATTCAGAGTATCAATTTCAAGAACTCCCTTCTTCTGAGGCGTCCCATTACTCACAGGGTTCCTCTCAGAAGTGTACATGAACTGATTATTAGCAACCATGTCAATAAGTTCTTGAGCTTCTGCAGGCGTTTTCTTTAGGTGAATGGATCCCCCTGCAGAAGTATCTAATGACATCTTTGATAGCTCAGATAAACCATCATAGAATATATCCAGGATGGTCCATTCTGAAAGGATGTCAGAAGGACACTTTTTGGTCAGTTGCTTGTATCTCTCCCAAGCTTCATAGAGGGATTCACCTTCTTTCTGTCTGAAGGTTTGAACATCCACTCTAAGCTTGCTCAACTTTTGAGGAGGAAAGAACTTGGCTAAGAAAGCCGTGACTAGCTTATCCCAAGAGTTGAGGCTATCTTTGGGCTGAGAGTCCAACCACACTCTAGCTCTGTCTCTTACAGCAAACGGAAAAAGCATAAGCCTGTAGACTTCAGGATCTACTCCATTAGTCTTAACAGTATCACAGATCTGCAAGAATTCAGTCAAGAATTGAAAAGGATCTTCAGATGGAGGTCTAGGGAACTTGCAGTTCTGCTGCATCAGAGAAACTAATTGAGGTTTCACCTCAAAATTGTTTGCTCCAATGGTGGGGATGGAGATGCTTCTTCCATGTAAATTAGAATTAGGTGCAGTAAAGTCACCAAGCATCCTCCTTGCATTATTATTATTTTCGGCTGCCATCTCCTCTTCTTGTTCGAAAATTTCTGAAAGGTGCTTGCTGGATTGTTGTAATTTAACTTCTCTTAGTTTCCTCTTCAGAGTCCTTTCAGGTTCTGGATCTGCTTCAACAAGAATATTCTTGTCCTTGCTCCTGCTCATATAAAAAAGAGGGAACAGAAAACTAATAATAATAGGGATCCTTTTTGCCCAGGTGTAGAGGTTCCCTTAGGTGAGTGAAAGAAAAGAAGAGTAGAAGAAAAAAAGAAGAGAAAATCTGAATTCAGAGAGAGAGAGGGGGTTCGGATTTTTGGTGAGTGAGGAAGAGATGTTAGTAAATAAATAAATAAATAGAATGAGGTGAGAGAGAAAGAGGATTTTCGAAAATAATTTTTCAAAAAGAGTTAGTGATTTTCAAAAATAGTTTTTGAAAAAGGTTAGTAATTTTTGAAATTTAAAATCAAAATTTAAAATAATTATTTAATTAAAAAGAAATTTTGAAAAAGAGGAAGGTATTTTCGAAAATTAGAGAGAGAGAGAGTTAATTAGGTAGTTTAGAAAAAGATAACAAACAAAAAGTTAGTTAGTTAGTTGAAACAAATTTAAAAATCAATTTTGAAAAGATAAGAAGATGAGAAGTTAGAAAAGATATTTTAAAATCAAATTTTGAAAAAGATAAGATAAAAAGATATTTTTGAAAAGATATGATTGAAATTAGTTTTGAAAAAGATTTGATTTTTAAAATCACAATTAATGACTTGATTCACAAGAAATCACAAGATATGATTCTAGAACTTAAAGTTTGAATCTTTCTTAACAAGCAAGTAACAAACTTGAAATTTTTGAATTAAAACATTAATTGATGATGTTATTTTTGAAAATTAGGAGATAAAGATAAGAAAAAGATTTTTGAAAAATATTTTTAAAATTTTCGAAAATAAATAAGGAAAATGAAAAAGATTTGATTTTTGAAAAAGATTTTGAAAAAAAGATAAGATTTTTAAATTGAAAATTTGATTTGACTTATAAAAAACAACTAAATTTTAAAAATTTTTGATAAAGTCAATCCAAATTTTCGAAATTTATGAGTGAAAAAAGGAAATATATTTTTTTGATTTTTGAATTTTTATGATGAGAGAGAAAAAACATGAAAATGATGCAATGCATGAAAATTTTTAGATCAAAACAATGAATGCATGCAAGAATGCTATGAATGTCAAGATGAACACCAAGAACACTTTGAAGATCATGATGAACATCAAGAATATATTTTTTTTTGAAAAATTTTATATGCAAAGAAAACATGCAAGACACCAAACTTTGAAATCTTTAATGCCTAGAGACTAAGAATTCAAGAATGCATATGAAAAACACCATACAACACAAAACAATATAATATGAAGATCAATCAAGAAGGTTTATCAAGAACAACTTGAAGATCATGATGAATGCAATGCATGAATGCAATTTTCGAAAAATGCATGAGTATGCAATTGACACCAAACTTAAAAATCTGACTCAAGACTCAAACAAGAAACATAAAATATTTTTTATTTTTATGATTTTCTAAATTTTTTTGGATTTTTCAAAAATTATTTGAAAAAGAAAAATAAGGATTCCAAAATTTTTAATATGAATTCCAGGAGTCTTGTGCTCTTTAATCTAAAGCTTCAATCTGAGGGTTAGACATGGCTTAATAGCCAGTCAAGCTTTAGCATGTAAATCAGGTGGATCAGGAACAGCAGCAGGTGGATTAGCAATAACTAGCTTGCTCTTGATAATGTTGGGTTGGAAGCCCCAGTCCAAATAAATTTAGACATGGCTTTACAGCCAGCCAGGCTTCACATGCTTCATGAAACTCTAGAATTCATTCTTAAAAATTCTGAAGAAAAATATAATTTTTTTGAAAATATTTTTTTTTTCGAGAATAAAGGAGAAATTTTTGAAAGATTTTTGAAAAAAAAATTTTTTGAAAACTTTTTGAAAATAAAACAAAAAGAAAATTACCTAATCTGAGCAACATGATGAATCGTCAGTTGTCCAAACTCAAACAATCCCCGGCAACGATGCCAAAAACTTGGTGCACGAAATTGTGATCTCAGGCAACGGTGCCAAAAACTCTGTACGCACGTCTTAATAAATCGTTTTTCATTCACAACTTCGATACAACTAACCAGCAAGTGCACTGGGTCGTCCAAGTAATAAACCTTACGTGAGTAAGGGTCGATCCCACGGAGATTGTTGGTATGAAGCAAGCTATGGTCATCTTGTAGATCTCAGTCAGGCGGATATCAAATGGTTACGGAGTTTTCAAAAATAATAATAAATAAACAGAGAATAAAGATAGAAATACTTATGTATATCATTGGTGAGAATTTCAGATAAAGGTATAGAGATGCTTTCGTCCCTCTAAACTTTTGCTTTCCTACTGTCTTCATCCAATCAGTCCTACTCCTTTCCATGGCTGGCTTTATGTAAGGACATCACCATTGTCAATAGCTACTTTTCATCCTCTCTGTGAAAATGGTCCGATGCGGTGTCACTGCATGGCTAATCATCTGGAGGCATCACCGTGGTCAATGGCTGCATCCTATCCTCTTGTGAAAATGGTCCAAATGCTCTGTCACAGCACGGCTAATCATCTGAGGTTCTCGATCATACTGGAATAGGATTCACCCTCCTTTTTCGTCTGTCACTACGCCCAGCACTCACGAGTTTGAAGTTCGTCACAGTCATTCAATCCCAGAATCCTACTCGGAATACCACAGACAAGGTTTAGACTTTCCAGATTCTCATGAATGCCGCCATCAATCTAGCTTATACCACGAAGATTCTGATTAAGAGATCCAAGAGATAATCATTCAATCTAAGGTAGAACGGAAGTGGTTGTCAGGCACGCGTTCATTGGGAATAATGATGATTGTCACGTTCATCACATTCATGTTAAAGTGCGAATGAATATCTTAGAAGCGGAATAAGTTGAATTGAATAGAAAAACAGCAGTACTTTGCATTAATTCATGAGGAACAGCAGAGCTCCACACCTTAATCTATAGAGTGTAGAAACTCTACCGTCAAAAATACATAAGTGATGAAGGTCCAGGCATGGCCGAATGGCCAGCCCCCAAACGTGATCACATGATCAAAAATACAATCCAGGATGATCCGAAGATGCCTAATACAATAGTAAAAGGTCCTATTTATACTAAACTAGCTACTAGGGTTTACAGAAGTAAGTAATTGATGCATAAATCCACTTCCGGGGCCCACTTGGTGTGTGCTTGGGCTGAGCTTGAACGTTACACGTGCAGAGGCTTCTTCTGGAGTTGAACGCCAAGTTGTAACGTGTTTTTGGCGTTCAACTCTGGTTCGTGACGTGTTTCTGGCGTTTAACTCCAGACTATAGCGTAGAACTGGCGTTCAACGCCCTTTTTCGTTGGCTAAACTCGGCCAAAGTATGGACTATTATATATTTCTGGAAAGCCCTGGATGTCCACTTTCCAACGCAATTAGAAGCGTGCCATTTTGAGTTCTGTAGCTCCAGAAAAGCTACTTTGAGTGCAGGGAGGTCAGAATCCAACAACATCAGCAGTCCTTCATCAACCTCTGAATCTGATTTTTGCTCAAGTCCCTCAATTTCAGCCAGAAAATACCTGAAATCACAGAAAAACACACAAACTCATAGTAAAGTCTAGAAATGTGAATTTAACATAAAAACTAATGAAAACATCCCTAAAAGTAACTAGATTCTACTAAAAACATACTAAAAATAATGCCAAAAAGCGTATAAATTATCCACTCATCACTCTTCTTAGCTGACGTCGACCTGTACGACTTTGCCCCTGCTTGAGTTCGGACCTTTCCATGAGATCGTGCTTTCAGAGCTTCGATCTCTTTGAGGAAGTCGTGCTCAAGCATCCTGACTTTAGTCAATCTTGAGTAGTTTCTCCTTTGTGCGAGTCTGGTATTGCCCTTTTGAGAGGTCTTTTCAGCCTTCTTCTGACTTGTTTGTCTTCACTGCTCGAGCTTTTTAGTCATAATCCAACAACTTTTTAGGTAGTGTTCCGATGGGGAACCTTTTTGTTTGGATGACTTTTTAGCTCCGTCTTTGAGGCCGTGCTTTGGCTTTTTAAGTAGTGTCTTTTTTTTCAAGACTTCGTACTTTTCACCGAAGCACTTCTGGCTTTGGTCTTTTGACCTTTCCTTGGCCTTTGTGAGATGTTTATAGAGTGTTGGTACTTTTCTGTTTGACCGCTTTTTGATTAGATCTCTCTTAGTCCGTCTTCGGTTTAGGCGGGATGACCTTTGGGGCTAACTTGTCTGACAACTTTTTAGTGTTCTTGGTAGAACCTTTTTAGTTGGTCTGAACAATTTTGATAGCCTTGTCATGGAGCCGTGGCTTTTTGGGTGGAGCTATGTCCCTTTTAGCGCACGTTTTTCATTGGTCCGACTTCTATTCTCGATCCTTCTTTAGCTTTCGTTGGTCCGACTTCTCTTGTCGGTCCAAACTGTAGCTTTCGTTGGTCCGACTCCTTCTTTGTCGGTCCAAGCTGTAGCTTTCGTTGGTCCGACTTCGTTTTGTCGGTCCAAGTTGTAGCTTTAATTGGCTCAGGCCGACTTCTTCATGTCGACCTCTTCTAAGTTATTTATAGTAATCCATTTTTAGTTGGACCTTGCCAGGTCTCTTTTTATGGATTACTTTTTATAACCTTTTGTAGCTTGTCGGGCCGACTTCGTCATGTCGGTCCCTTCTAAGTTATTTCTAGTAATCCATTTTTAGTTGGACCTTTGTCAGGTCTCTTTTATGGATTACTTTTATAACTGTGATTTTGTTGGGCCGACTTTATCATGTCGGTCCCTTCTAAGTTATTTCTAGTAATCTATTTCATTTGGACCTTTTGTCAAGTCTCTTTTATGGATTACCTTTATAACTTTGTGATTTTGTTGGGCCGACTACATCATGTCGGTCTCTTCTAAGTTATTTATAGTAATCCTCTTTATTTGGACCCTTGTCAGGTCTCTTTTAGGGATTACTTTTATAACTTTGTTATTTTGTTGGGCCGATTTCATCATGTCGGTCCTTTCTTAGTTATTTTTAGTAATCCTCTTTTTTAGGGCTGGCCAGGCCTCTTTCCAGGGATTTACTTTTTATAACTGTGGTTTTTGTGGTCGACTGGTCCGACTTCTTTACGTCGGCTTGTCTTTAAGTTATTTTTAGCAACCCATTTTTATTAAGACCTCGTCAGATCCTTTCTATGGATCACTTTCGATAACTTCTTGCATTATTCTGTTTTGTTGCCTTTTCATCTTTACCGATTTTGTAGAAATTGGGTTTGTTCCCCATTTGGTCGACCTTTTGATGAATTTGGTTTTCATCTTCATTGGTCCTTATCGTGATCGAGCAGTGAATTTGATTTTCACTTTCTGCCAATCTATAGCTTTATAATCGGGCGATGAATTTTTTGCTTTTCAGATTAATGCGTCTTGATAAGAGGATTTGTAGAAAATCTTCTTAAGTTGCAGGTGTGCCATGACCTTGGTAGCTCTCGCCCTTCTAGTTTGGATACCCTGTAGTAGCCTTTTCCCAGTACCTCTGTGCCTCACTAGGGTCCTTTCCAGTTAGCTGCTAGCTTCCCCTCTCCCGGTTGTCTTGTTCCGAAATCATTTCGAATTAGGATGAGGTCGTTGTTGACAAAGCTTCGCTGTACTACCTTCTGATTGTATCTTGAGGCCATTCGACGTTTTAATGCCTCTTCCTTGATCCGAGCTCTTTCTCGGATTTCTGGAAGTAGGTCGAGTTCTTCCCTTTGGATTTAGGAGTTGACCTCTTCATTGTAGAGGATCATTCTGCGGGATCCTTCTTCAATCTCTACTGGGATCATTACCTCCATTCCATAAGCCAATCGGAAGGGTGATTCCCCCGTGGTGAAGTGTGGAGTTGTCCGATATGCCCATAGAACTTGTGGGAGCTCTTCAGCCCAAGCTCCTTTTGCGTCCTGTAGTCTCCATTTTAACCCAGCTAGTATGACTTTGTTGGCAGCTTTTGCTTGTCCATTGGCTTGTGGGTGTTCTACGGATGTGAATTGGTGCTTTATTTTCAAGTCAGCCACCAACTTCTTGAAATATGTGTCTGTGAATTGAGTACAATTGTCTGTGGTGATGGAGTAAGGAACCCCAAACCTTGTAACAATGTTTCTATACAAGAATTTCTAACTTCTTTGAGCAGTGGCATTAGCTAGGGGTTCTGCCTCAATCCATTTTGTAAAATAGTTTACTCCGATGATGAGGAACTTGACCTGTCCTGATCCTTGAGGGAATGGCCCAAGGAGGTCAAGTTCCCATTTTGCAAATGGCCAGGGTGAGGTTACGCTGATGAGCTCCTCTGGTTGGGCGATATGGAAGTTAGCATGCTTTTGATATAAAGCTTTGACTTTGTATTTGGGTTTTTGCTCTGTTGTTCCCTCCAAAAGGTGCCCCTGGACTTTCGTGTGAGTCCTGGGGTTTCCCTTTTACTGCTGTACCTGACACCTGATGTCTTGCTATTTTTGTCTGAGTTGTTTCCTTATTTATCCGAGTTGTTTGGTAGTAACCCCATAGTTGACCTATGTCTTCTTGAAAAAACATTGCTGAGATGTCTACTAAGATCCTGGACGACATGTCTGATTGGCTGGATTCCATAGTTTTAATGCGTGTTACTATGGCTAACCCTGAGTACTGTGTGCTACTTAGGAGGTTCCGTAGAATTTGTAGGGATAGAGATGAGGAGAAGAATTATGAGTTGGTGTCGCCGAAACCTGAGGAGGGGGTTTGTTTTCCTTCCTTGACTCCGGAGGAACGACCCTGACCTGATATGGCTAGGACTTTTTCTTCCTTCGAGGATGATGGATTTTGCAGTGTTTCTTGGATGAGGCTTCTATTATTGCCCCTGGTTTGGTGTTGGCTAGTTTTGAAAGTGCACCAGCTCGGGCATTCTGTTCTCGAGGTATATGTTGGACCTCATATCCCTCGAATTGTCCGAGCTGTTGGTGTTGGTTAGTTTTGAAAGTGCATCAGCTCGAGCATTCTGTTCCCGAGGTATATGTCGGACCTCATATCCCCCGGATTGTCCGAGCTGTTCTCTGGTTTTGTCCAGGGTCCCCCAAATTACCAGAGGTATTTTTTCATGGTGGGATCCTTAGCTTGGTTGCTCCCTTCTATTTGTGAGGTGACTACTTGTGAATCACTGGACACGGTAAGCTCCTACCTTCTTAGCCAGCCTTAAACCAGCCAGTAGTGCCTCGTATTAAGCTTAGTCATTTAGCTTGATTTGGCTTCCCTAATTGCTTTCTATAATCACACCTGCACCACTCCCGATTTTTTTGAAGAGTCGTCCACGTAGAGATTCCATTTTTTAGGAGTTCCCGGGGTGTCAGTGTACTCTATAATGAATTCGGCCAGATACTGTAATTTGATGGCTGTCTGAGCTTTCATATCGAAGATCGAATTGGGATAACTTGACTGTCCACTGTAGGATTCTTCCAGCTAAGTTTGTTTTCTGTAGGAAGCCTTTTATGGGCTGGTTGGTCCGAACTCTGATAGTGTAAGCTTGAAAGTATGGGTGGAGTCATTGAGAGGTGAGTATGAGGGTGTAGGCAAAATTTTTCTATCATTTGATAGTTTAGTTCGGCCCCTTGTAGAGCCTTGCTGATGAAGTAGACAGGTTGTTGCCCACTTTCGTCTTCTTTGACTAGTGCTGAGGCTATTGCCTGACTTCCCACTGCGAGGTATAATATGAGTTCTTCACTTTCCCGTGGTCTGGTAAGAATGAGTGGTTGCCCCAAGAATTTTTGAAATCTTGGAAGGCTTGTTCGCACTCCGTTGTCCTTTTCAAACCTCTCTCCCTTCCTTAATATACCTCTTTGAGGTGTCTTTTGTAAGATGATTTAGAGATCCGTCCTCCTGCGAATCCTGCATTTATCATATGAACATGTCTCTCAGGGGTGTGAGGTGGATGTTCAACTCGTCCGACCTCTTCGGTGTGGGGTGGACGTTCTACTCGTCCGACCTCTTCGGTGTGAGGTGGATGTTCAACTCATCCGACCTCTTCAGTGTGAGGTGGATGTTCAACTCGTCCGACCTCTTCGGTGTGAGGTGGACGTTCAACTCGCCCAACTTCTTCGTCCCTTCTTCTTTTTCTTAGTTCATCCACTTTATTGGCTAAGTACCGATCTAATCGCCCTTCTGTTGCCAATTTCTTTATGACATTCTTTAGGTCGAAGCACTCGTTGGTAGGATGTCTGTAGATTTGGTGGTACTCGCAGTATTCTGTCCGATTTCCTCCTCCTTTTTACTTTTGATTCGGCGAGGTGGTGGGATCTTCTCTGTGTGACATATTTCTCGGTAAACATCCATAAGAGACACCCGAAGAGGGGTGTAATTGTTGTATTTTCTAGGCTTCTCACCGGGTTGATCTTTTTTTTCCTTGGACTCTTTATCCTTGTCCCGTAGTGGGTTAGGAGAATCCGGTTTTTGAGCTGTCTCCCAATCGGGAGTTCTGCTCCATATTGATATATTTTTCTGCCCTTTCTTGAACCTCGTTTAGAGATGTTGGGTACTTCTTGGATACTGAGTGGCTGAAAGGTCCTTCTCTTAGGCCATTGATGAGTCCCATGATGGCCGCTTCTGTTGGAAGACTTTGTATGTCAAGGCATGTTTTATTGAATCTTTCCATGTAGCTGCGAAGGCTTTCCCGATCTCCTTGTTTAATTCCCAGCAAGCTTAGAGCGTGTTTGGCTTTATCCTTCTGGATGGAGAACCTGGCGAGGAATTTTTTGGCTAAGTCATCAAAACTTGTGATGGATCTTGGAGGCAAACTGTCGAACCACTTTATTGCTGTCTTTGTTAGGGTAGTCGGGAAGGCTTTGCATCAAATGTCGTCCGAGGCGTCAGTGAGATACATTCTACTTCTGAAATTACTGAGATGATGGCTGGGATCTGATGTGTCGTCGTACGGAGTCATGTCAGGGGGTTTAAAGTCTTTTGGGATTTTGGCCTTCATGATCTCTTTGATAAATGGGTCTTGGTCTTTACGAGGGCTGTCTTCATGATTGGATCGGATAGTTTTAGCTTTGAGGTTGGCTTCAAGCTTTAGGAGCTTGTCCTCTAGCTCTCGGCGTCGCCTAGCTTCCCTTCGTATGTTTCTCTCGGCCTCCCTTTGATATTCAACCTCTTTTTCGAGTTGTTTGAGGCGATCTTGGAGTGCCTCCATGACTCTTGTGTTTGGCGAGTTCTTATCTTTGTTAGGTGATGATTGGATTTTTGTGTGGTTTAGAATTTCACAAATGAGATCTCGTTGTAAGTATAATTTCTAAACCAATCAATAATCCTTTCATACAAAAGATTGTTTGTCACTAGTACAAACCCCTATATTTATAAATCGAAGTATTGAACCTCGGGTCGTTCTCCCTAGGAATTACAATGAAGTGTATTGTTATTGGTTATGAGGTATTTTGGGGTTTTTGGGATAAGAGACATGAAATGTAAATGGGAATGAAAATAAACTAATAGCTAAAAAGGTCTTGGCAAAGGTTGGTGGTCAAGGATCTCTATCCTAATCACTAACCACAACATGAGAATTGGCAAGGATCAACCTCATTAAGTCATCCTCTAACTAATGGAGAAAATTCAAATGAGCTATGTCAATCCAAGTCCATAAGTCCTAGTTCTCCACCAATTCAATTAGTGAGATCTAGAGTTAATGGCTCCCAATCGTTAATCACTTGGATATTAGTGACTCAAGAGTTCCTAAGTTACCTTCCCAAGCCAAGAGCACAAAAATCTACTCTAAAATCCAACCAAGCATTTCATCAAACACTTGGAAGGCACACAAAAAAAGCATAGTAAATTGCAAGAATTAAAGGATTCTACAACTACAAAAGTAAGAGATTAACAATAGAAAGGAAAAACAATAGAAAAGTGAACTCATAACTAGAAGAAACATTTTAACAAACACATAGAAGGCAATAAAAGCAAACAACATGAATTGTAAGAATTAAAGAGAGATCTAACTAGAATAGCAAGAGATCAACAATAGAAAAGGAAAACAATTATGAAACAACAAAGAACTTACCAATTGCATTGAAGGAGAAATGTAGATCTACAAAAGAAAGTTCATAAACTACAACTAACAATACAAAGGAATTACAAGAGAAGAAGAATTCTACAACTACAAGAGAACAATTAGGGAAGAAAAAGAAAAATTAGAAGAGGAGAAGAAGAGCTAGATCTAGATCTAAAACCTAATCCTAATTCTAGAGAGAAGTGAGAGCTTCTCTCTCTAGAAACTAACTAAAGCATGATAAAACTAAAATAAAACTAAAATAATGACTAGATGTCTCATCCCTCTACAATCCTTGTGTTAAATAGCATCAGAAATGAGTTGGATTGGGCCCACAAGGCTTTAGAATTCGCTGGCCACGAGTTGTATTAAGTAAATTATGTGGCACCATCAGTGCGTACGTGTACTGTGCACGTGCGTGCCCCTATCCGTGATGCAACTATGGAAAATATTATATCATTTCGAAGCCCCAGATGTTAGCTTTCCAACTCAACTGGAACTGCATCATTTGGATCTCTGTAGCTCATGTTATGGTCGATTAAGTGCGAAGAGGTCGGCTTGACAGCTTTTGCGATTCCTTCATTTCTTCATGAGTTCTCCATTTTTACATGCTTTTCCTTCATTCCCTTGATCCAATCTTTGCCTCCTAAATCTGAAATCACTTAACAAACATATCAAGGCATCTAATGGGATCAAGGTGAATCAAATTTAGCTATTCTAAGTCCTAACAAGCATGTTTTCACTCTTAAGCACAATTAAAGGAGAAGTTATAAAACTATACTATTTCATTGGATAAATGTGGGTAAAAGGTTATAGAATACCCTAAATCAAGCATAAGATAAACCCTACAAATGGGGTTTATCATTAGGCTAAGAAGTATCGTCTAGTGTGACCTCCGCGTTCTTATGCGGTGTTCTGTTCTCCAAATTAGAATTGTGGTCATTGTCAAGGTTGTCCGCCATGATGAAGGGATGACTTCCAGGTCCCCGGCAATGGTGCCAATGTTCTGAGGGTTACCTAAAACTGTAGGTCGATCTTGGACGAGATCTTCTGTACTGGTCGCAGCTATGTGTCCGACTTGATGATGGTGGCTGGAGCTGCCGTGTCTGACTTGTTGGACTTGGTGGTGGTGCTGATCCTTCGTCAACGGAGGGTGGTGGTACCTACAAGGGACTCCGATGCTTAAGTTAGCAAGGGTATTAAGCAGGTTTTTAGTAGAATCAGAGTATGAGTTATATCTGGGTGCTCCAGTGTATTTATAATGGTGTGGAGTGACCTTTCTAGAGATAAGATAGTTATCTTATCTTATCTTATCTTTGAGTGAAGTCATCTTATCTTTAAGGGAACCGCCCTTATCTTTCTAGGATTTGACTGCCTTTAGATTGGGCTGCGTCCCTTCGTTTGGGCCGGCTTGGGCCTCCTCTGGCGATTTGGCCGACCTCTTTGAGAAGAGGTCGGACATGGGCCAACCTTCTAAGAGGTCGGCCAACCCGGTCCTTTATAGCTCGAACCGATGTATGAACACTTATGCTTGTACTCATCCTTGAATCTCCAAGGATCTTTGCTCCTCAAATGGTTGACAGAAGTTCCAACCACCTTCACCAAGTTTGGGTGGAGTTCCACCCAAGATATGAGCTCCCATAGTTGGTCTTCGTGCTTTGAACTGGGATCCCATATCTTATTTTCACACCCGTCCTCTTGTTGGTCTTCATGGATTTTCCGTTCGGGTGGTCGAAAAGTAGGTTTCTCTTTAGCGCACCAAGTTTTCTTCCTAGACCCATGTAAAGTGGCATTCGTCCACTCATGGTCCCTATACCTTGAAGCTTGGACCTCAACGAGCCTAATTCCAAGCTTCCAACCACTACACAACTCCTTTTTACCCTTAGTTCCACAAAGAGCTCTAAGTTGTCCATCCGTTTCAATCAAGCCATATTCAAGTGAGAAAGTGAAAATTAAGGGTAAGATTTTTACCCACTTGAATGATGTGTTGGATGGTGGCTTAGGGAGGGCGACCTCCCCACACTTAGACAATGCACGGTCGACTTCCTTATGCTCTTCTTTGGGTATTTCCACCTCTTGACAACTTCTTTCATCTTCTTCTTGCTTGTTGACTTCTTCCAATTCTTCCTCATCACCAATCAAATCAAACTTGGGAGGTTGTGTGAAATCTATTTCCATATCAACTTCACACTTGATGGAAGAGTCTTCAATGAGATCACCAACATCATTTGGTGTTGAGTTGTCTTCAATAGCTTCCATTTCATGTTCCATGGGAGAGGATTCAATTGTTGATAAGAATTCATTAATGATTGAGTCCATCTTTTGATCAACTTTCTCATATTCTTCAATCTTGATATGCTCCGGAGGTTGTTGAGACCTCCATGGTGGTTCCGCATCTCCTAGATCTTGATGCCAGGGCATTTTGGCCAGTTTCACTGACCTTTTCTTTACTATTTTAGGGTAGTTTCATGCATTTTCTTAGTAAATAAGCAAGTTTTGGGTAGAAATACACTTACATCTTGATTCAAGCAAACATTGTGAACTTTACATGATTTCATGAGAATTATGCATGAATTGAATGACAAATTGGATAATGCATGATCTCATGACTTGGAATAGAGCTTTGATGCACTCTATTTGCTTGATTCAGGACAAAGGAAGCAAGGAAGAACCACGTTAGTAGCCACGTTAGTCTAATTAACGTGACCACTAACGTGGAATGGGCATAAGCTTGTGGCGTTAATGAGAAAAGTGATCGCCAATAACGCCTTCGAAAGCCATCATAGCCCACGTTAGTTGCCACGTTAGTTACATTAACGTGGGAGCTAACGTGGAAAGAAAAGAGGAGCTCCAATGTTAGTTGTAAAAGTGAACACCACTAACGTTCCAAAAGGCCATACATAAGCCACGTTAAGAGCCACGTTAATCTAATTAACGTAAACTCTAACGTGGGAGGAGGAAGAAATCGCCAACGTTAGTGACACTCACCTTTGTCACTAAACGTTGGACTAGGCCAACATTTCCCACGTTAATGGTCACGTTAAGACCACTAACATGAAGGGTAACGTGGAGCAAGGAGTGATAGGCCAACGTTAGTGACACTCACCTTTGTCACTAACGTTGGAGATGGCAATTACCACCACATTAGTGGCCACGTTAATCTAATTAACGTAAACTCTAACGTGGGAAGGAGGGGCGTTTGGAGCATTAGTGAGAAAGGTAAGTGTCACTAACGCTCTTGATGCTTAGGCATGCCTACGTTAAGGGTCACGTTAGTTATACTAACGTGAACTCTAACGCGGGAAAAAGGTGATCGTTTTTGGTTTGGAACGTTAGTGAAAAAGGTGATCGTCACTAACATTCTCGAACCCACATTTCACTTAACGTTAACACCACTAACGTCCTAACTAACGTCCATGCCTAACTCACAATTTTTCTGCAAGCAAAGCTAAGCCCACTGAATATTGTAACTGCTTCAACTCAAGATCGACGGCCCATATCCAAGACTTGAAGAGCCAACTAGAAGATCAGAAGAGTAGTATATATAGAAGTAGTTTTGAACTAGCAGAAAAGCTTTTGGCATTTTGGAGAACTACACTCTGTATATTTTACTTTCTCTACAACTTCTAGTTTTAATTTCAGAATGCACTTTTCATTTTTGCTTTCCATTCCCAGAGCTATGAACAACTAAACCCCTTTCATTGGGTTAGGGAGCTCTGTTGTAATTTGATGGATCAATAATAGTTTTCATTATTCTTCTTCTTTCTTTTCTCTTGATTTTACTAGAAAGCTTTCAATCTTCATCCAATTGGGTAGTTGTCTTGGAAAAGAAGCTATTCATACTTTGATCCCTTCGGAACCTTGGAAGAGGAATGAAGAGATCATGCTAGAAATGCTTTCTCAAGTTGGACCAAATTGGGGTTTGGATGGATATAGTGACATATAATCCTACCAATACATTGATTTGGGAATGCATGTGGTATAAACAGTGACCATACTTCATCTCTTCTCATGAGCGATTAAATCAATGAATTGGCCAATTGTTCAAGTTTAGAGAGATTGGGTTGCCAAGGAGATCAATGAATGCATTGATTGAGGAAGAGATGAGAATGAACTTGATCCGGAGAATACAACATCTCCTGAGCCAAATGAATCCCCCATTTTTGATCTTACCCATTCTCTTTATTATCTGCCATTTACTTTTATGCTCATCTTCCCAAATCCCCATTTAAGATTCTACAATTTACTTTCTGTCATTTACATACCGCCATTTACTTCCAGCAATTACATTTTTTGTTATTTACTTTCCCGCCATTTACTTTTCTGCAAATCTCAACTCAATTTCTGCTTAGCTCAACTAGAACATTCCTCTGATTAAAGTTGCTTGACCAATCAATCCCTGTGGGATTCGACCTCACTCTATTGTGAGTTTTTACTTGACGACAATTTGGTATACTTGCTGAAGGGAAATTTGTTGAGAGATAAGTTTCCGTGCATCAAGTTTATGGCGCCGTTGCCGGGGATTGATTTTGTATCAACCATGATTAAATTGGTGGATAACTAGATTGAGCATTTTTCTTTGTTTGATTTAATTTTATTTGAGTGATTTACTTTCATTTTTAGTTATTTCTTCCCTTTTCCCCTTACCCGTTTGTGGTGTTATCTTCATTTTTTTTACAATTCAGTTCACTAACCCACTAACTGTTTGATATATTGCATCACTCACACTAACAACACCCCTAATAGGACAATGGGACAAGGAAAAGGAAGTTCAGTACCTGAACTGAACAAACACAGAGAATGTCAAGCTAGTGACAATAAAAGAGCGCTTGTTGGGAGGCAACCCAACCTGAGGTAGTTTCTTTTCATAGTTATTTCAATAAAGAGGTTAATTAGCCTTATTTATATTGCAAAAAGCTAAGTTTGGTGTTGCACACCAAAGCAATATAAGGGAGAATGAAGGATTCTAAGTTTGGTGTTCCACCAAAATATCATCATAAAACATATTCTCACCCCCTACATAATGCTAGCTTTGAGCATTTAGATAAACTAGTTAACTATTTTGCTGTTTCCAAATCATTAGTTTATTTCTTTTGGAAAATAAAAAGAGTTCACATATAAATTGTTGCATGAGGAATATTGGCAAGGAACTAAGTTTGGTGTTCACACACCAAAGTAAGTTCGAGAGCCCACACACAAGCTTTGCAGATTTACCAACACCTAAAAGGGTTGAACAGCAAGCAACATTTGAGGAGCAGGCAGAAAAATAGACAACAAATTAAAAGAACACCTGAATTACAACTCAAAAGGAGCAAATTGAAGTAAGAATGAAAAACTGCAACTCAACAGGTTGTATCTATTCTTGATCCTTGTTGTTATGTAATGAATTAATTCAGAGAATCCTTTATGTCTGGCTGGAATGATTATTTAGTTGCAAGTGGAAGTACATGTTAAAGAAAGCTATCTCCATAATTTTTGCTTGAAAGATATCTGCATAATAAATGTCATCACTCATCAGCTTGAACACTTTGTCTTGTCTCCCTTGCTGTTTGAATAAAAGAAAGATGTTTGATTTAGAAAAGTAATTGTTCAATGTTGCAAAAGTTAGAATGAAAGATTAGTGTTGGTGTGTGTTTGATTCAACTATTAGCTCATGAAATAAATGTTGCAGAATGACTTGTTTCTTAAAGCTTAAGCTAGTTTGCTGCTAGGATCCTTCAAATAATGAAAGCCCCTTGAAAATAAACCAAAAAAGAAAGAAAAAGAAAGAAGAAAAGCCAAAAGTTGGCAAAGAAACAAACAATAAGGCTAGACACCAATAGCTTGGACCCTAGGACATATGCCTATGGTGTTTGCGTACTAGGATATGCTTGGACAAGTAGGTTCTAAGGAGTATCTTAAAACTTGGCAACTTAGATCAACTGATTTGGAATTGTCAACTGAAAGTCCACAAAAAATAGCAACCTAGCTACAAAACATTTAGTGATCCAAAGAGATGCTGGGCATCAATGATCCTAGGAAGAAAAAGGTGAGCCATGTGTCTGTGGTGAAGAAGTGTTGAGTGAAAATAAGCCAAAGGCCACTACAACATTTGATACCAAGCTCTTAATAAATAATAAGCTCTGAAATGCAAAAGAAAGAAGAAAAAGCTAACAAGGGAATTAAGCAAAAAGGTAAGGAATCATAGCAGCATCCTTGGTGAACCCTTAAGGAAACATTGTTTGTTTTGACAGCAAGTAATAAATGAGCTATTTTTGATCTGCATAAAACCCCATAAACAAAATTCAACTATTTGCCTAATAAGGACATGCATACCTATCTATTTCATTCTATCTTCTCTTATGTTTAAGTGCTTGTTTGGGGACAAGCAAGTTTTAAGTTTGGTGTTGTGATGACAAGTCATCGTAGCCTAGTTTCACTAGCCTTTTTCTTTGTTTTTATTAGGTTTTATGCACTTTCTTGCATTCTAAGTAAGTAATTTGGAATGAAAATGCATGACTTTTTTGAATCAAACAACCACCATTTATTTGATGCTAAATCATGAGGATAAAGCCAAATTTAATTGAATTTTAGTGATTTATAAACCTTGTGAATTTAGTGATACTTTGATTGATTGATTTTATTACTTGTAGGTGAAAAAAGAAGAAAATAAGAAAAGCGTGGCCTAAAGGACGTTCCAAAAGAAGCAAAAAGTGTGCCCAAGGGAAGCAAAAGTGTGCAAACATTGAGGAAGAAGGAAGGCTAAGTTAGAAAAATAAACTGAGCTTCACAAGGAATGAAAGGAGAAGGCAAGATACAAAGCTAAGTTCAAATAGTTAACTGAGCACTAAAGAAAGCAAGGAAATGGTACAAAGCTCCGTTAACTAAGTTAACTTTATCGGGGACCTCTCCAAAGTAATTCAAGATGAACTTCCAAGGAGTGAAGCCACCAAGTTTCAAACTCATGAGCTAAAGGAAGCAAGGAACTCTCCTTGCAATGAAAATGAGAAGAAAATAGCCAAGATGCCTCCTCCATGGTTCGAACTTAGAACCACACGCTACTCCTTGCAAGGAAAAATCAAGAGAAATAGCTAAAATGCTTCCCCCAGGATTTGAACTTGGGAATTCCTTGAAACATAAGGAAGGAGTGCCACCAAGCTTGCAAGGAAAATCAAGAGGAAATAGCTTAAATGCTTGAGCCAAGTTTCGAACTTGGGAATTCTTTAAAACATAAGGAGGAGTGCCCACTCATCAAAGGAAATTAGCTTCAAAGATTTCCTCCACTTGCTCCCACCAGGATTTGAACCTGGGACCTTAAGGCTGAAAGCAAGGCGCTGCACCAACGAAGCTCAGTTGGATTTTCCAACTGAGCATTACTCTCCCCAAGCCTTCTACCCTTTGGCACAACAAATGCTCACAAGGGAGCTTGTCATGCGCACCATGACACGGTCAAGCAGCATTCTAGCGCAACAAAGGAAGTCTTGTGCACACAATGGGACACGGCCTAGAGCTCAGTTCAAAATTCCAACTGAGCTCTAGCACAATTGACACTCAAACAAGGCTGGGCGCACTACACTTGACGCGGGCAGCACACTTGAGTGCTCAGTTGGTTTTTCCAACTGAGCTTACCCCTGGGAGATGCATTTTGGGCTAAAAATTGGATTAAAAATCCAATTTAATTCATTTCTTCACCAAATCAAAAGCCCATCCAAATTCCAAAATCCAAGAATAAAAAGTGTATAAATAGAAGTTAGTTTGATGTAATTAGGAACTTTTGGATTTTTATCTTCTTTTACCTCTAGATTTTTACTTTGAATTTTCCATTTGAGCTTTCATTTTAATTCTGAACCTTTTGGCTTTGAGTTTGTAATTTCTGAGAACTTGGAAGGAGAATTGATCTCTCTTCTTCTTGGTTCTTGTTTGGGCACTCTTTTAATTTTTCTTGCTTTGGATCTTGGGTGGAGAATTGAAGAACTTCTGTTTCAATCTCACCTTGAGATCTTGTTTAATTTTTCTGCATAATTGAATTCCAATTTCCATTTATTGCTTTATCTTCTACTCTTTCTACAATTTACTTTTCAGTTTCTTTTGCAATTATTCTTGTTGGATCAAGGAAGGATTTGAGATCTAGACTTGTTATCTAGTCTCTTCCACCCTGAGATCTTCAACCTCTTTTACTTTGCTGCAAATTAAGCACTGCTTTCTCTGTTTTTAAATTCTCAAAGCATTTTACTCTTCTATTTAAGATCTACTTCACTGCAATTCAATTTTCTCTTTTATTGTTTAATGCAATTTACTTGTTCTTGTTTAATTTCTGCAATTCCAACTCCCAATCCCTTTTACAATTCAAGCAATTTACGTTTCTTGCACTTTAAGCTTCATCCATTTACATTACTTGCAATCTAAGTTTCTGCAATTTAATTTACTTGCACTTTAAGATTCAGCTCCTTTACTTTCCTACTCTTTAATTTACTGCAATTTCCCCTTCCTCTTTTACATTTCATGCAATTTAGTTTCTACAAAGCACAAACCACTCAACCAATACTTGATTCGCTTGACTAAATCAACCACTAAATTAAAATTGCTCAATCCTTCAATCCATGTGGGATCGGCCTCACTCATGTGAGTTATTATTACTTGATGCGACCCGGTACACTTGCCGGTGAGTTTTGTGTTGGATCGTTTTCCACACATCAGAGAGCTGAAGTACAAACCTTCAGGCAACAAGATGGTGAAACTCTCTATGAAGCATGGGAGAGGTTTAAGGACTTGACAAGAAGGTGCCCACCAGACATGTTCAATGAATGGGTGAAATTACATATTTTCTATGAGGGTCTTTCTTATGAATCAAAGAAGGCAGTAGACCACTCATTCGGGGGATCTCTGAACAAGAAGAAGACCATTGAAGAAACCATAGATGTCATTGAGACTGTAGCTGAGAATGATTACTTCTATGCTTCTGAAAGAAGCAATACTTGAGGAGTGATGGAGCTGAACAACGTGGATGTACTGCTGGCTCAAAACAAGATGATCACCAAGCAGCTGGCTGACCTTACCAAGAAGATGGAAAGGAACTAGGTGGCAGCAGTCACCACCTCATCAGTAGCTCAAGAAGGAGTGAATGCAAAGGATGAGAGTGATCAGGAACAAGCCAACTACATTGGAAACTCACCTAGGCAGACCCATGATCTATACTCTAAAACTTATAATCCTGGTTGGAGGAACCACCCAAACTTTGGGTGGGGAAATCAACAAGATCAGAGACGTCACAACCCCAACAACAATGCAGCTCACCAACATTCCACACAGAGATCATATCAGCACCCACCTAACAATTCCTCTCAATATCCATATCAAAACCAAAATGGCCCTTCTCATCCCTCCAATCTCAACTCACCATCATCCGAAGATAGACTCTCCAGAATCGAGACTCTACTTGAAGGCATATGTAAGGAAATCCAAGATAACAAGGTGTTCAAGGAGGAGGTGCGAGCCAATACCAAAAACCAGGGAGACACCATCAAGAGGCTAAAATTTCAAGTGGGATACCTCTCTGAGAAGATTCCCAAACCTACTAACAGTTTCCCAAGTGACACAAAGAAAAATCCGAGAGGTGAAGCAAAGAAAGTGAGATGGGAAGAATGCAAGATGGTCACTATAAGTGATAAGGGGACTGAGGAAGAGCTGAACAAACCCCTAGAACACTCTGGAGATACATCAGCAGAGAAGCAGGAAGAGGGTAACCAAGAAACCAAAACTACACAGAAGGAGATTCTGAAACTCTATGCACCTTTTCCCCAAAGACTCAAAGGTGGTGTAGAAAAGAGCATATACTCAAAGTTCCTCGACATGTTTGCATCCCTTCAAGTAAACATACCATTTATCAAGGCTCTCCAACAAATGCCCTCATACATTAAGTGTATCAAGGAGCTGCTGACCAGGAAAAGCTCACTCAAAGGAGGGCAAACAATAGTGATGAATAAGGAGTGTAGTGCTCTCATTCAACCAGAGTTGCCTACAAAAAGGAAGGATCCACAGAGTTTTCACATCCCCTGTGCCATAGGAGAAACAAGGTTTGATAAAGGACTCTGTGACCTGGGAGCAAGCATCAATTTAATGCCTTTATTCCTCATGAAGAAGCTGTAGATCAATGAGCTAACGCCCACAGACGTAGTCATCAAGCTGGCTGACAAAACTCAAAAACAAGCAGTAGGAGTGGTTGAAAATGTGTTGGTAAAGGTTGGGAACTACTTCCTTCCCACAGACTTTGTCATATTGGAAATGGAAGAGAGTCACCTCCACCCAATCATATTGGGAAGACCATTCCTAGCCACAGCCAGAGCACTTATAGAGGTGGAGTGAGGAGAGCTAATACTGAGGATACATGATGAACAACTCGCATTCAATGTCTTCAAACCCTCACAAGAAGCAGATCAAGAAAACGAGGAACCAAGGGAAGATCACAATGATACACTGGTGAAAGAAACAAGCACCGAAGCACAAACAGTACACCCTGGAATCCCTTTGGTTGGTAAACAAAACAGTCAGAAGGTGCAACAGCTAAAGGAAACCCAAGAGGAGCCAAACCCACCAGAGTCATATGAGACCAGCAACAAAATTTCCCTGGGAAAGGAGGCCACAAAGAGTAGGGTAACATTAAAAGAAACAAGGAAGAAGGCACTGATAAACCCATATTTTATGATATATTTTGTGCTTAATCTGAGTGATTTATTCAATCCTTCACCCACTTATTCATCTTAATTGCATGGTTTTACTTTCCCTTCCTTATTATGTGATGTATGTGAAAAACATGTTTCCTATGCTTTAAAATTAATTATTTTAATTACCTTTAATTCCATTCGATGTCGTGATCAGTGTGTTGAGTAGTTTCAGATCTTCTAAGGTAGGAATGACTTAAAGGATGGAAACGAAACATACAAAAATGGAAGGAAAGCACAAAACGGAGTTTGTGAAGAAATTGGCAGCCACGCGATCGCATGGGCGACGCGGCCGCATGCCAAGCGCGAAGAAGCAGCGACGCGACCGCATGACTGACACGACCGCGCGCCTCGAGCGAAATACATATGACGCGGTCGCATGACTGACGCGACCGCGTGACAAGGAAAACTCCCAATGACACGACCGCGTGACCTACGCTGACGCGTGACAGAGGCCACACACCAGAAATTGCAGAAAACGCTCCCAGCGAATTCTGAAGCCCTTTTTGGCCCAAATCAAAGTCCAGAAGGCATAGACCAGACATTATGAAGTGGGAGAATGCATCCCTTCAAGGATAGTCACCACTTTAGTTAGTTTTCATGATTTAGATTTAGTTTTAAGGGAGGTTCTCTCCTCTCTCTTCTCTCCTAGGATTAGGATTTAGGATTTCTCTTAGTTTTAGGAGTGACTCTCAATCCCAGGTTCAATGTTCCTTTACTTTAAGCTTCCCTTTCACTTTTTATTCATTCCATTACTTTAGTTGGTTATTTGATGTTGCAATTTAATTTATGAATTCTTCCATGTTACATATTACTCTTTTGAATTAATGTTATTTGAGGTATTTCAGTTTAATATTGATTTCTTTTATTTACATTATTGTTATTCCCATCTGAAGACATTTTTATTCCAGTAGATTTACTTTCCACCTTTTGGTCTTGGTTATGAAATCAGTAACTCAGGAGTTATCAAACTCAAACATGATTGATAATTGTTATCTTGTTAATTAAATTGAACTTCAATAATCCCAATCTTTTCTTAGGAAATAAATAGGATCCGAAGATCAAACCAATTAATCCCTTGACCTTCATTTATCTTAGTAAAGGTTAACAAAGTGGAATTAAGATTCAATTATCATCATCATTGATAAGGATAACTAGGATAGTATCTCTAATTTCTCATACCTTGCCAAAAGTTTATTTACAGTCATTTATTTATTTTACTTGCCATTTAAATTACTTGTTCTTCAGTTACTTTATTTGCTAATTACACCATTCGCTCCTCATTCTCAAAACCCCAATTTACAATCTCCATAACTAATAATAAGAACATACTTCCCTGCAGTTCCTTGAGAAGACGATCCGAGGTTTGAATACTTCGGTTATCAATTTATTTAGGGGTTTGTTACTTGTGACAACCAAAACGTTTATACGAAGGGATTTCTGTTGGTTTAGAATCTATATCTACAACCCGACTATTTTTGTAAAATTCTTTACTGGAAAAAAACCCAACGTCAGGCACCAAGGGAATGGAGGAACAAAAAGATCCCTACAGAGGGTTTTTCTCCACGGGATAAAGTGATCTCAGCTCATCTCCTAGCTATTCCACCTCATCTCCCCACCATCCCATCTCAGCTGCCTAAAGTTTTCACCATCAGCATAATTCTCTCCTTAGAACATGTGGAGATCCTTAATGAAGCCAATGGAGATAGATTCACTGCGAGGGGAGAAGATTTGAAGCATTACCAACCACCCTGACAAAGGCAGAACGTCAAGCTAGTGACGCTAAAGAAGCACTTCATGGGAGGCAACCCATGTTTTATATTCTTTTAAAGTAGTTAATAAAGCAAGGTTTATGAATTCCAAATCAACTTTGACATACACTTAAATAAATCCTTGTATGCAACATATAGTGAAGAACAAGTTTGGTGTTCAAGGCACACTAAGAGAACATAAATGCAATTAATATCATGTCACTCTTAGAACCTTGAACAAATCTTTTTACACCACATGGCCACAAACTAAGTTTGGTGTCACCAATGTTGCATACATGGACAGTTAAATAGTCAGTTGGTTTGCATTCATGAATAGCACTTAGTTAGTTAAAAACAAAAATTTTAAAAAGTAGTTATCCCATTTTCTAATTTTGCCGCCAACTTTCAATGTTATTAATTTTATTCCTTTGTCTTGTATAGGAATTAAAGGAAGGATTAAAGAGAAATTGATGGGACAAGTGAAGAAGGAGGGTTCAGCCACTTCAAAAATGGGGACTATACACATGTCTTCAAAGGGAATACATTGGGAAATGTTGCCATGCAACATTGGAAGATTGACACGCTTGGAAACCGAACCAACCCCATCATAAAAGTGATGATTCTTGTGCCTATCCCATGCTAAACCCCATCCGTTCATCATAAGCCTACACCATCAATCCACACCTTTCATTTACTCACCACTTTTCTATATAAGTGGTTCCTAGTCTGTACCTCTTTACATTCCAATTCCCCTTTCTTTCTACTTCTCACTTTCGGAACTCAACACCTCTTACCCCATCGAAAGCACTCTCACCCACTCCCTTAACTACACCCTATCCTAACCCGGCCGAATTCTATCATCGATCCACACCCTTCAACACCTTCACATATCAAAAGTCACTTATGGCATCATCAAGCTCCAAAAGGCGAAAGGGAAAAGACACCAGTGGAGAGAATTCCTTTTGATGAAGGAAGGTTCAAGACTGCCTTTCATGAGCTTCAATTCGAACGTATAAAACACAAGAAAGTATTGCCAGAGCTGACATTCCAATTCAACGATGATGTGTGCCCGCAGATTAGAGAAAAGATTGAACAGAGGGGTTGGCAAGAGCTCACGAACCCAGAAACAAAGATAAATGCAAATCTCATTAAGGAGTTTTATGCCCATGTAGCCAGAGAAGACAATACCGAGGCTCCTACCTTCAAAAGCTATGTGAGAGGAACAGAGTTGGATTTCAGTCCCAATGCTATAATAAGGACTCTTTATCTTAGATCACAACCCTCTGATAAGCCAAGTTATCAAGCAAGTTGCTAGCCCCAACCAATCAGGGAAACCACTTAACAATAGTTTAGTTTCTAGTTCATAGTCATTTTATTAATAAAAGCACATGAGGTTCTCAACATGTATTCAATCTGTTGCATTAGGCAAGGAACTAAGTTTGGTGTTCACACACCAAATTAAGTTCAGAAATTCACAAGCATACATGCATGCTAACTATTTCTCAAGTGCTTTGGGAACAAGCAACTTCCAATAACTTTATAGGAATTCAATCAATCTTCTGGAAAAATAGTGCACCATCATCCAAGGAGGCGAAGAAGGATGCAAAAGCTATGGATGATGACAACAAAGGGATAGCTAGAAGTCACCACCAAAAGGTTGTATTGTTACTTGATATGCTTGGAAATGCTCAAATTGGAAGTCTGAATGTGCCCCTGATTAATAGTTACTCTTTAGTTTAAGTCATTAGAATTTAATGTTTGTTTTTTTTCTTTGCTTCTGTCTATGTGTACTGGTCCAAGTTACCTGTTTTCATTTTCATCCTACTTACTTGTATGCTTGCCCTTTGAACTCAATAAAAGAGAATATTATGAAAGAAACTAGAGTAGGGTTCATATGGTGAAATAAGTCCTCAAGGTTGGTGGTGTGGTAATAGATTAGCTAAGTTGGATCACCTATAAGGTATGAGGGCACTTATGTTTATTAAAGTACATGCTTGAAGCACATTCTATGAGACTAGCCAAATAACAAGATCCTAATAATAAAAAGAGAAAGAACAATAAGAGTTTGAAAAAGAAAGAAAAATAATAAGAAATAAGGCTAGGCACCAAGGGTTTGAATATTGAGGCATATGTCTGTGGTGCTCCTGTGCAAAGGATATGCTTGGATGACTAAGCTCTTAGGGGTGCCTTATCACTTGGTAACTTGGGTTAACTAACCCGGGATTATCAGCTGAAAGTCCACTATCAAGAGCAACTTTTGCTACAGAACATTTAGAAACCCAAAGAGGTGCTGGACACCAAGGCCTCAAACAAAGAAAATAACAAACCATGTGCCTGTGGTGTGCATGTATGGGGGAGAGAGACTTGAAGGAGTAAGTCCTTAGGGGTGTTTCAACACCTAGCACCTAGAACCAACTGGTTTGGGAGTGTTGGCTGAAAGCATACTTTAAAGAGTTGCCCCCTCACAGAGCACTTAGCCTAAGGATGCAATAAACCCTGAGAAAAAAAGGGAGGATCAAAGAATAAGGATCTCATAGGATGCAATCAAGCAAGTATTCAAGAGCATGATAAGGACCTGGAAACCAGTAAAGGAATGAACCTAAGTTGCTATGCATGAAACCCCATAAACCAAGAGCTTTACTTCTATAATAAGAACTTGTTTCTCTCGTTCTTTCATTCATCATTCTGATGTTTCAGTACATGCTTAGGGACAAACAAGCTTTAAGTTTGGTGTTGTGATGCCAGGGCATTTTAGCCAGTTTCACTGACCTTTTCTTTACTGTTTTAGGGTAGTTTCATGCATTTTTCTTAGTAAATAAGCAAGTTTTGGGTAGAAATACACTTACATCTTGATTCAAGAAAACATTGTGAACTTTACATGATTTCATGAGAATTATGCATGAATTGAATGACAAATTGGATAATGCATGATCTCATGACTTGGAATAGAGCTTTGATGCACTTTATTTGCTTAATTTTAGGACAAAGGAAGCAAGGAAGAACCACGTTAGTAGCCACGTTAGTCTAATTAACGTGACCACTAACGTGGAATGGGCATAAGCTTGTGGCGTTAATGAGAAAAGTGATCGCCAATAACGCCTTCGAAAGCCATCATAGCCCACGTTAGTTGCCACATTAGTTACATTAACGTGGGAGCTAACGTGGAAAGAAAAGAGGAGCTCCAATGTTAGTGGTAAAAGTGAACACCACTAACGTTCCAAAAGGCCATACATAAGCCACGTTAAGAGCCATGTTAATCTAATTAACGTAAACTCTAACGTGGGAGGAGGATGAAATTGCCAACGTTAGTGATACTCACATTTGTCACTAACGTTGGACTAGGCCAACATTGCAAGAAGCTTGTAATACTAATATAATGATAATATCATCCTATTATCTCTCTTCTCTCATAAATCGAATCCGGTTTGTCAAACTGAGACTATTTACGAAAAACCGAATCAAAACTCCTAACCGATACAGTTCAAAAACTAGGTCCTTCGTGACCGCATTATCGAGCTTGCCTCGGAAAAGGTTCTAACTTAAAGATAACATAATGACAATGAGGATTGAGATACTTGATGATATATTCAAGGCTCTCCCCTTACTGATCCTCTGGAGAAATCCGTACTTTCAGAAAAGATCTCGCGTACTCGAAAACTGGGGTTGTTACATTCTACCCTCCTAAAAGAAAATTTTGCCCTCAAAATTTTAGTTACCTGAGAATAGATGCGGGTAATCATCTTTCATCTTATCTTCCTGTTCCCAAGAGTGTTCTTCTTATGCTTTTTGTCCCCAAGCTACTTTGACTAAGCGAACAGTTTTGCCTCTTAGCTGCTTATCACTTCTTTCTACGATCCGAACTGGTGATGCTTGATATGTCAAATCGTTTCATAACTGTACTGTCTCTGGTTGTAAAATGTGACTCTCGTCGGGAATATATTTCTTAAGTTGTGAGACATAAAAAACATCATGAAGGTTTGACAGATATGGAGGAATGGCTACTTGATAAGCTACTAGACCGACTCTTTTAAGTATTTGGAAAGGTCCTATGTATCGAGGGTTAAGCTTTTTAGTCTTAAGGGTTCTACCTATTCCAGTAGTCGGGGTTACTTTAAGAAAGACATGGTCTCTCTCACTAAACTCTAAGGGTCTACGTCTATTATCGGCATAGCTCTTTTGATGGCTTTATGCTGTCTGGATCTTCTGACGAATCCCTTTTATATTCTAAGTAGTTTCTTTCACTAAGTCTGGACCTAAGACACTAGCTTCTCCATAATCATTCTAACACAATGGTGTCTGACATCTCCTTCCGTAGAGAGCTTCATAAGGTGCCATCCTGATACTTTGTTGGTAACTGTTGTTGTAGACGAACTCGACCAACGGCAAATATTTATCCCAACTAACTTGGTTACCCATCACACAAGATCTTAGCATGTCTTCTAATGTCTGGATTGTTCGCTCTGATTGTCCGTCTGTTTGAGGATGGTATGCTGTACTCATGTGCAATTCTGTTCCCAACGCTTTCTGGAAAGCTCCCCAGAATCTGGAAGTAAATCTCGAATCTCGATCTGAAACAATTGACAAAGGTATCCCGTGCAATCGTATGATTTCTTGAATATATATCTGTGCCAGCCTTTCTAAAGTATAATCAACTCGAATCGGAAGGAAGTGCGCTGACTTTGTCAACCTGTCCACAATTACCCAAATGGCATCGTGTCCTGTTGAGGTCCTTGGCAATCCTGTGACAAAATCCATAGTGATTTGCTCCCATTTCCATTGTGGTATTTCTAAGGGTTGTAGGGTTCCTGACAGTTTCTGGTGTTCCACTGATGACAAGTCATCTTAGCCTAGTTTCACTAGTCTTTTTCTTTTGTTTTCACTTGAATTGTGCACTTTCTTGAGCAACAAGTAAGCTAATTTGGGTAGATTTTCATGCTTCCTTTGATTGAATCAACCATGTATGAATTCATGCTATTTCATGAGGTTTTATGCTATAATTGTCACATATTATGATAAAATGAATATCTCATGATTTTAAGCATAGCTTTGATGTGTTTGGTTGATTAATGATAGGTGAAGAAAGCTTGGAGAAAGGTTGAAGCAAGAAGGAATGGCTAGGAGTAAAGAGAGGACAATGGAATAAGTGAAAATGAACCAGGAAGCAAAAAGCTGGACCAAAAGTTAGCCTCAAACTTTTGCACAAACTTTTGGGTGAAAAGTTAGCCCCAACGTTAGCCCCTAACTTTTGGGCTAACGTTGGCACATGAAAGTTACTCCCTGGGCACCAAAAGTTTGCGCCAACGTTAGCCCCTAACTTTGTGGCTAACGTTGGCATGAGAAAAATAACCCCTGGGCACCAAACGTTTGCGCCAATGTTAGCCCCTAACTTTTGGGCTAACGTTGGCGCCATAAGTACACATAAGGAGGCCAATGTTGGAGCAAAAGTTAGACCCCTAACTTTTGCCCCAACGTGGATAGCAGCAAAGCATGGAGGCTGATAGTAAAAGTTAGAGTAAAAGTTAGCCTCAAACTTTTACTCAAACTTTTACTCAAACTTTTGCAAAACTTCAACCCGGTTCAATTGGTTCACTTTGGTTCCTCTCCAAACTCCAAAAGCAATCAACCAAGGCCTCTCTCAACCCAATTCCACCAAGAGCAAAGGCCCAACTCAAGGCTTGAAGATCATTTGAAGAAAGTGTATAAATAGGATAGAATTCTAGTTTTTCAGGGAGCTTCCCTTTTTGTTTTTCAGAATAGCTTTCTTTTGAATTTTGCTTAGAGCTCACTTTTATTTTTCTTAGCATTGTTGTTTTAATTCAAGAGAATTTGGGAAGAGAATTGATCTCTCTTCTTCCTTGTTCTTGCCCAGCACTCTTTATTTTTCTTGTCTTGGATTTTGGGTGGAGAATTGAAGAAATTCTGTTTCAATCTCACCTTGGGATCTTGTTTAATTTTCTGCTTAATTGAATTTCAGTTTCTGTTACTTGCTTCTTCATCTACTTTCTTTGCAATTTACAATTTCCTTTGCAATTGTTCTTGTTGGATCTAGGAAGGCATTGAGATCTAGACATGGTTTTCTAGTCTCTTGGGTCCTGAGATCTGAATTCCAATTTTACATCCTCTGTTTACTGCTTTCCATGCTCATTTACTTTTCTGTTTAAGATCGGGTTTGATTCAAGACATCTTCTATTTCTCTGTTTGTTGCAATTTACTTTTCCTTGTTTAATTCCTACAAATCCAACTCCCAATTCCCTTTACAATTCAAGCCATTTACATTTCTTGCATTTTAAGATTTTGCAATTTACATTTCTTGCGTTCTAAGTTTCTGTCATTTAATTTCTTGCTCTTTAAGATTCAGCACTTTAAATTCCAGTTCTCTTTAATTTCATGCAATTCACCCATTTCCTTTACTTTCTATGCAATTTAAATTCTCCAAATCACAAATCTCTCAACCAAATCTTGATTCTCTTGACTAAATCAACCACTAAACAAAAATTTCTCAATCCTTCAATCCCTGTGGGATCGACCTCACTCCCGTGAGTTATTATTACTTGATACGACCCGGTGCACTTGCCGGTTAGATTTGGGTGTTTTGGAGAAATTCGTTTTTTTTCCAAAATATACCATCAAGTTTTTTGGCGCCGTTGCCGGGGATTGATTAGATTGACAATGATTAAGTGAGGTGGTGATCTAGATCTAGCATTTTTATTTCCTGTTTCTTTAATTTTTGGCTAACCCACTAACTGTTTGAATTTTTGCTTAAGCTAACTAAAACTTCATTCTAGCAATAGATTGAAGTGTCACTGGTTTGTGTGTTTCTTATGTTCTGCTTGTATGTCAGGTACAAGAAGAAATACACCCATCTTTCATGAACAAGACGAAAGAACTCTTAGAAGATTAAGAAGAGCTGAAAGAGGGAAAAATATTGTTGGAGAAGAGGAATCAGAAGAAGAATTCCAAGATATGGAGGAACATTCAACCAATCCACCAGGTGGAGCAGACAACAACAATAACAATCCACCCCAGAGGAGAGTTTTGGCCTCCTATACCTTTGCAAATGCTAGACATTATGGAAGCAGCATTCTCACCCCTAATGTCAATGCAAATAACTTTGAATTAAAGCCACAACTCATTACATTGGTCCAAAACAACTGCTCGTTTGGGGGAGGACCATTGGAGGATCCAAATCAACATCTATCTACCTTCTTAAGGATTTGTGACACTGTCAAGTCCAATGGCGTGAATCCTGAGACCTACAAGCTTCTGCTGTTCCCGTTCTCATTAAGGGACAAGGCCGCACAATGGCTTGAAACTTTTCCTCAAGGAAGCATCACTAGCTGGGATGATTTGGTGACTAAATTTCTAGCCAAATTTTACCCACCTCAAAGGGTTAACAGGCTGAAAACCGAGGTACAAACATTCACACAATTGGATGCTGAAAATCTGTATGAAGCATGGGAGAGATACAAGGCTCTGCTGAGGAAATGTCTACCAGAAATATTCACTGAGTGGGACAAGCTACAGAACTTCTATGAAGGACTCACCCTAAAGGCTCAAGAATCACTTGACCACTCAGTTGGAGGCTCCTTGCAACTCATAAAAACGGCAGAGGAAGCTCAAAATCTCATTGATATGGTGGCTAACAACCAATATTTCTTTGCTCATCAAAGAAACCGCCAACCATCACAAAGAAGAGGAGTAATGGAGCTAGAAGGAGTGGACTCAATCTTGGCTCAAAACAAGATGATGCAGCAGCAAATTCAACAACAATTTGAGCAAATGGCCAAGAGGATTGATAGTCTCCAAGTTGCAGCAGTTAACACTAGCCAACCATCAACCACATGGAGACAGAGTGAAGAAACTCAAGAAGAACAACAACAAGAGTAAGTACAGTATATGCATAACCAAGGACCAAATGAAGTGTATGGTGATACATACAATCCATCCTGGAAGAACCACCCAAACCTCAGATGGGGAGATAATCATACCCAAAACCAATAACCATGGCAGAGGAACTCAAATCAAAACAACCCAAGAAGCAACCAAAACCACAACCAGCAGCAGACTAACCGAAACCCCTACAGAAAACCTCAAAACAACTACCCCAACCCCAACCAGTACCAATCCAATAACCAACCCACCAACCAAAATGCCTATCATCTACCACCCACATCTCATAACCCACCTCAAGTATCACCTGAAGCCCAGAGAATCACTAACTTGGAGGCCGTGATAGACAAAATGTTGAAACACCAGGAAATGGTAACCAAGAATCAGGAAGCATCCCTGAAGAGCCTAGAGAGACAGATGGGGAAAATCTCCAAGCAGATTTCTCTTGAGAGACCCTCAAGCTCACTGCCGAGTGACACAATCCCAAATCCTAAGGAAGAATGCAAGGCAATACAATTAAGGAGTGGGAGAACATTGATGAGCAACAATGACACTACTAAGAAGCAAGTAGAGAGCAGCAAAAGACCAATAGAAGAGGAACAGCCAACACACACAGAGGAAGCCAATGATGATGATGCAATGGCAAGCAAGGAAGCCTCAAAGCAAACTCAAGCAAAGGAGGAACAATCAAAAATTCCAAAAAAAGGGAATGAAGCAGTTGAAAAGCCAACCAAGAATCAAAAGCAACAAGTAGAGAAAACCTTTGTACCTCCACTGCCATATCCCCAGAGGTTCAACAAAGAAACCAAGGACCAGCATTTTCACAAGTTCCTTGAAACTTTCAAAAAGCTGGAAATCAATATTCCTTTTGCTGAAGCACTTGAGCAAATGCCTCTGTATGCCAAGTTTTTGAAGGAGCTTATCAACAAGAAAAGAAGTTGGGATGAGAAAGAAACCATACTGCTCACTGAGGAATGTAGGGCTTTGATTCAAAAAGGGTTTCCCCCTAAGCTTGAAGATCCAGGGAGCTTTTTGCTACCTTGCACCATTGAGGAATTAACCATCACTAAAGCAATGTGCGATCTAGGAGCAAGTATCAACTTAATACAATTCTCCTTGGTAAAAAAGCTGCATATAGAGGAAGTTAAACCAGTACAAATATCTCTAGAGCTAGTAGATAAGTCAACAGTATACCCCAGGGGTATGATTGAAAACCTGCTGGTCAAGGTGGACAACTTCATATACCCTGCAGATTTTGTGGTTCTAGAGTCAGAAGGGGATGATGGTGATTCTATTATTCTGGGAAGGCCATTCTTGGCCACTGCTAGAGCTATCATAGACATAGAAGAAGGAGAATTAACTCTTAGAATGCATGATAAGAGTGTCACTCTGAAGGTATTACCAGAGGCACAATTTAGCAAGGAGAAGAAAGACTATATGAAAATTGACAAGGGAGAATCACAGTTGAAGGAAGAAAATGACAAAGAGAGTCACAGCAACATCCCAAGGCTAAGGATTGTGCAGATTGATGAAGAGGCCCAAGAGGATATTGGAGTATTAGCCACTGAGAAGAGAGGTCCCCGAGGGAAGCCTACGGCCAGAAAAGAAAGATCAACAAAAGAAAAGATGAAACGGAGAAACAAAACAAAAAGGGGTTGGAAGAACAGAAAGATCCCAACAGAGGGGCTTTCCAAAGGTGACAAAGTGCAACTGATATATCAACAGCTGGGGGCAAACCAACAAATTGAGGACTACTACACTGTCAACAACATACTCTCATTAGAGCATGCTGAAATTGAATACCAGGGAACAAAGAAGAGGATCACAGTCACGGGAGACAAATTGAGGCTCTACAAGCACCAACCACCATAAAAGAAAGCCTCAATGTCAAGCTAATGACAATAAAAGAGCGCTTGTTGGGAGGCAACCCAACCTGAGGTAGTTTCCTTTTCATAGCCTTTTCAATAAAAATGTTGAATAATTGATATGTATTGCAAGGAGGTAAGTTTGGTGTTGCACACCAAAAACAACTTAAAGGAGAATGGAGGATTCTAAGTTTGGTGTTCCACCAAAACCTCATTCAAAAGCACATTCTAATCTCCTGCACATTATTAGCTCCAAGCAATCGAACAAATTATTCAACCACTTAACTGCTTTTTAGTCTTAACTTCATAACCTTTGGCAAGGATACAAGATTTTGCCTAGAGTTAACCTGCTGTATCCAGAGAAGTGGCAAGAGCTTAAGTTTGGTGTCCCCACACCAAATTAAATCCACAAGCCACACTCAACTCATGCATACTAACTGGTCATCTAAGGGCTTGAGAAGCAAGCAACTGTTGAGAATTATGCAGGGAATTCACCACCAGTTGAAGACACTATGCATCATAACTCAAAAGGGCACAACAGAAGGAAGGACAAAGGAACTGCAAACCAATAGGTTGTATTTACACTTAACTCTTGCTGTTGAAAAATGCTTTGACTTGTGTTTTGTTAAAGTGTTCATCTAATACAAGTAGAATCAATCTTAGAATAAGTAAGCTAGTCTATGTGTGTGCTTGTGTGTTTACTTTCACTTAGCAAAAAGCATGTTTTGTCCCCTGCATCTTTAAGTTCAATAAAAGAAATGTTTGAATGAGAAGTAAGATGGTCTCTGTTAGATAGAAGTAGAATAAAAGTAAGTGGTGGTATGTGTGTGATTGTATAATAGCTCACTTTTAGTGAATAAAGAGCCAGGATATCTCCTTCTAAGTATAGAGTGGCCTACTGTCTATGAATCTCAATCGAAAAAGAAACAAAGCTGGACACCAATAGCTTGAACCTTAGAATATATGCCTGTGGTGTTTTTGTATTAGGATCTGCTTGGATTATTAAGCTCTTTGGAGTGCATCAACACTCGGTGACTTGGGTTAACTAACCCGGGATCATCAGCTGAAAGTCCACTATCAAGAGCAACCTAACTACAAGGCATTTAGCAGCCCAAAGAGGTGCTGGGCATCAATGTTCTAAGAAGGAATGTAAGCCAAGTGTCTATAGTGAATAATGTGTCAAGTATAAAGAAAAGGAAATGAACTTGCTACACATGACACTCAATTAAAGCTTATGAACAAAGTAATAGCCAAGGATAAAGGAATAATGAGAGGTCATAGCAGTATGTTGCTTGAAGCTTGAAGGAGACTTTCTAGGCCTAGGAGTCAATAAGAAGTGAGTATTTACATATCCACACAAAATCCCATGAACTATCAATAATACTCTGCTAGCATGAACATCCTCTTCCATTTCATCCTTTCTTCTCAATAAATTTTTTTCTTGCTTGGGGACAAGCAAGCTTTAAGTTTGGTGTTGTGATGACAAGTCATCTTAGCCTAGTTTCACTAGTCTTTTTCTTTTGTTTTCACTTGAATTGTGCACTTTCTTGAGCTACAAGTAAGCTAATTTGGGTAGATTTTCATGCTCCCTTTGATTGAATCAACCATGTATGAATTCATGCTATTTCATGAGGTTTTATGCTATAATTGTCACATATTATGATAAAATGAATATCTCATGATTTTAAGCATAGCTTTGATGTGTTTGGTTGATTAATGATAGGTGAAGAAAGCTTGGAGAAAGGTTGAAGCAAGAAGGAATGGCTAGGAGTAAAGAGAGGACAATGGAATAAGTGAAAATGAACCAGGAAGCAAAAAGCTGGACCAAAAGTTAGCCTCAAACTTTTGCACAAACTTTTGGGTGAAAAGTTAGCCCCAACGTTAGCCCCTAACTTTTGGGCTAACGTTGGCACATGAAAGTTACTCCCTGGGCACCAAAAGTTTGCGCCAACGTTAGCCCCTAACTTTGTGGCTAACGTTGGCATGAGAAAAATACCCCCTGGGCACCAAAAGTTTGCGCCAACATTAGCCCCTAACTTTTGGGCTAACGTTGGCGCCATAAGTACACATAAGGAGGCCAACGTTGGAGCAAAAGTTAGACCCCTAACTTTTGCCCCAACGTGGATAGCAGCAAAGCATGGAGGCTGATAGTAAAAGTTAGAGTAAAAGTTAGCCTCAAACTTTTACTCAAACATTTACTCAAACGTTTGCAAAACTTCAACCCGGTTCAATTGGTTCACTTTGGTTCCTCTCCAAACTCCAAGAGCAATCAACCAAGGCCTCTCTCAACCCAATTCCACCAAGAGAAAAGGCCCAACTCAAGGCTTGAAGATCATTTGAAGAAAGTGCATAAATAGGATAGAATTCAAGTTTTTCGGGGAGCTTCCCTTTTTGTTTTTCAGAATAGCTTTCTTTTGAATTTTGCTTAGAGCTCACTTTTATTTTTCTTAGCATTGTTGTTTTAATTCAAGAGAATTTGGGAGGAGAATTGATCTCTCTTCTTCCTTGTTCTTGCCCAGCACTCTTTATTTTTCTTGTCTTGGATTTTGGGTGGAGAATTGAAAATTTTGTTTCAATCTCACCTTGGGATCTTGTTTAATTTTCTGCTTAATTGAATTTTAGTTTCGGTTACTTGCTTCTTCATCTACTTTCTTTGCAATTTACAATTTCCTTTGCAATTGTTCTTGTTGGATCTAGGAAGGCATTGAGATCTAGACTTGGTTTTCTAGTCTCTTGGGTCCTCAGATCTGAATTCCAATTTTACATCCTCTGTTTACTGCTTTCCATGCTCATTTACTTTTCTGTTTAAGATCCGGTTTGATTCAAGACATCTTCTATTTCTCTGTTTGTTGCAATTTACTTTTCCTTGTTTAATTCCTGCAAATCCAACTCCCAATTCCCTTTACAATTCAAGCCATTTACATTTCTTGCATTTTAAGATTTTGCAATTTACATTTCTTGCGTTCTAAGTTTCTGTCATTTAATTTTTTGCTCTTTAAGATTCAGCACTTTAAATTCCAGTTCTCTTTAATTTCATGCAATTCACCCATTTCCTTTACTTTCTATGCAATTTAAATTCTGCAAATCACAAATCTCTCAACCAAATCTTGATTCGCTTGACTAAATCAACCACTAAACAAAAATTGCTCAATCCTTCAATCCCTGTGGGATCGACCTCACTCCCGTGAGTTATTATTACTTGATGCGACCCGGTGCACTTGCCGGTTAGATTTGGGTGTTTTGGAGAAATTCGTTTTTTTTCCAAAATATACCATCATCCACCTTCACCTTCTGGCATAAATCGAGTCCGATTTGTCAAACTGAGACTATTTACGAAAAACCGAATCAAAACTCCTAATTGATACAGTTCAAAAACTAGGTCCTTCGTGACCGCGTTATCGAGCTTGCCTCGGAAAAGTTTCTAACTTATAGATAACATAATGACAATGAGGATTGAGATACTTGATGATATATTCAAGGTTCTCCCCATACTGATCCTCCGGAGAAATCTGTACTTTCAGAAAAGATCTCGCGTACTCGAAAACCGGGGTTGTTACAAAGAAATTGGCTATTGATCTCAACTAGAACATTCCTCTAATTAAAGTTGCTTGACCAATCAATCCCTGTGGGATTTGACCTCACCCTATTGTGAGTTTTTACTTGACGACAATTCGGTATACTTGCCGAGGGAGATTTGTTGAAAGACAAGTTTCCATGCATCAAGTTTATGGCGCCGTTGCTGGGGAATAATTTTGTATCAACAATGATTAAATTGGTGGATAACTAGATTGAGCATTTTTCTTTTGTTTGATTTAATTTCTGTTTGAGTGATTTACTTTCAGTTTTAGTTATTTTCTTCCCTTTACCCCTTACCCGTTTGTGGTGTTATCTTCATTTTTTTACAATTCAGTTCACTGACTGAAAGAACCGAAGATTGATGGTTTAGAAGTCATGGTAAATACTCGTTGCAAGTATAGTTACTAAACCAAGCAATCAACCTTTCTTACAAACATTTTGGTTGTCACAAGTAACAAACCCCTTAAAACTGATAACCGAGTATTTAACCTCGGGTCGTATTCTCAAGGAACTGCAGGAAAGTATGTTCTTATTATTGGTTATGGAGATTGTAAAATCGGGGTTTCAAGAATGAGGAACGAGTGATTTAATGACAAGTAAATTAAATTGCAATTGAAAATAGATAAATACTGTAAAGAAAACTCTTGGTAAGGTATGAGAAATTAGAGGTTCTATCCTAGCTATCCTTATCAATGATGATGATGGTTGAATCCTAATTCTACTTTGTTAACCTTTACTAAGATAAAGGAAGGTCAAGGGATTAATTGGTTTGATCTTTGAATCCTATTTATTTCCTAAGAAAAGATTGGGATTATGGAAGTTCAATGCAATTAACAAAGATAACAATTATCAATTATGCTGTTGAATTGGATAACTCCTGAGTTACTGATTTATTAACCAAGACCAAAAGGAGAAAAATAAATCTACTTGGAATAAAAATGTCTTCAGAGTAAAAATAACAATAGCATGAATAAGAGTAATCAATATTAAACTAAAATACCTCAAATAACATTAATAAAAGTGTAATCTGTAACATGAAAGGATTCATAAAGTAGCTTGCAAAAGTAAATAAAAGGAATATTGAACCTAATCAAAAGAGATAATCCTGAAAGTGAATAAAAATCCTAAATCTAAATCCTAATCCTAAAGAGAGAGAGAATCTCTCTCTAAACTAAATCTAATTCATGGAAAGTGGGAATTGGCGAGCTCTCTATAAATGGATGCAATCCCCCACTTTATAGCCTCTAATCTGTGTTTTCTGGGCTGCGAACTAGGTCAAAAACAGCTCGAAAATCGCTGGAGAAGAATTCAAACACGCTGATTTCCGTCATTGCGGCGCGGCCGCGTGGAGCACGCGGTCGTGTCACTTAGCGTCAAGGCAACTATAGCATATTATATATCAAATCGAAGCCCCGGACATTAGCTTTCCAACACAACTGGAATCGCATCGTTTGGACCTCTGTAGCTAAAGTTATAGCCGTTTGACTGTGAAGAGGTTAGGATGGACAGCTTAGCAGTTTCTCCAACTTCTTGTATTCCTTCAACTTTTACATGCTTCCTTTCCATCCTCTGATCCATTCCTGCCCTGTAATCTCTGAAAAAACTTAACACTCATATCAAGGCATCTAATAGTAATAAGAGAGGATTAATAATAAGCAAATATAATATCAAAGAAGCATGTTTTCGATCATAGCACAAAACCAGGAAGGAAAATGTAAAACATGCAAATAGTATGAATAAGTGGGTAAAGAGTTGATAAAAATCACTCAATTGAGTACAAAATAAACCATAAAATAGTGGTTTATCAACCTCCCCACACTTAAACAATAGCATGTCCTCATGCTAAGCTCAAGAGAAGCTATAAAGATGAAGAGGAATGGTAGGATGTATGAAATGCAATCCTATCTATATGAATGCAACTACATGCAAAATGTTTCTGCCTACTTGGTTTAAAAGTAAACAAGTTCTCCAAGACAAATACAAACCAATTTCCTCTAATTCAAATCGTACAATAAAAAGCAAGTAAACTTGTAAGAAGACAGCTCGTGAAAGTAGGGAACATAGAATCAAGCATTGAACCCTCACTGGTAGTGTATATCACTCTAATCTCTCAAGTGTATAGGGTTATTCACTCTACTCTTCTCTAGTCATGCTTTCTAAACCTTGTTCTTCACCTAACCAATCAACAAATATTTAATGTACCAATGCAAACATCATGAGGTCTTTTCAAGGTTGTAATGTGGCTGAGGTAAAGGTAAGGATATATGTATGGCCAAGTAAGCTATAATATGAATCTTTAATTAACCTAAGCTCTCACCTAATATACATATACCATATATACTTTTAAATTCATGCCTAGCTACCCATAATTCCCACTTTTGTATAATTTCCATACTCATGTACCAAATTTTCTTTAATTTTTATCACATGTGCATTGATCTTTTATTAAACTTAATATTGGGGTAATTTTGTCCCCTTATTTATTTACTTATATTATATATATTTTTTTCTTTTTCTCTTTTTTTCTCTTTTTTTTAAAGCTCAAAAATAAACATAACTTATCAATGCACATGGATTTTTAATTTTTCTGGTCTCACATGAGTAGGTACCCAAATTCCCAATATTTTATCAAAGTAAAAACTTAACACATTCCTTTATGAACCCATGTTCCCATAATTTTCCCACACTTAATTGATACACGATCTCTATCTTAAGCTAACCAAAGATTCAATTGGGATATTTAATTGTTTTTCTGCTTAAGGCTAGTGATGTGGTTATAGAACAAAATAAATGGGGATAAAAAGGCTCAAGGTGGCTAACAAGGGTGATGTAAAAGGTAGGCTTATTTGGGATAAGTGAGCTAATAACAAGTAATGGTCTCAATCATATGCAAGCATGTAAATACACTAAATAATGGACATATAGAATGAAACAAAGCAAAGATTGCAATTATAGAGAAGAAAACACACAAGAATAAAAATTTATGGTTAAATAATGTAACCATGTAAATAAGCTCAAAATCTCACAGGTTGTATGTTCCTTGGCTTAAAAACCATGTTCCAAATACAACTTCAAACATATTTTAACATAAAAATTTTTCAATTAGTGAAATACTATAAAAATTTCTTGGAAAAGAAAATATTACTTCAACCAAGTAGTAACTGAATGCATAAAATCAAATAAACATGCAATCAAACATGCAAATGCAACAACTAACAAGGAAAATGAAATATTGGTGTTGATAAGAAAATACTAACCCATGGAGATCGGTATCGACCTCCCCATACTTAAAGATTGCACCGTCCTCGGTGCATGCTGAGATGTGCAGGTGGACGGGTTGTTCCAACTGATGCTTTTCTTCAAGGATTGTGCAGATGGACTTGTTTGTCTTCCCTTTTAGAAGTTTTCCCTTTCTTTTTCCATCTTCGGTGGCCAGCCTGAAAGAAGAGAAAAAGAAGAAAAGTAACCCAAAAGATAGAAAATAAATAAAATATGGGTGTTAATGCCAAATGATAAGGGTCTCATCTACATGGAAGCTTCAACATGTATGTGAGAAAACAATAGAAGCCATGGCATACCAGTGGTGCAGAATATGCAACCAAGGGAAGGAGTGTGGGTAAAATATCAATATAAGTTCATGTCAATGCAAAAAGGAATACAAATATCATAAAAGAATAGCATTGATTTAAATAATATTACCCAATAGTGTAAACAAGTCACTAAGCACTAAGATAATACCAGAAAAGATATAACAGTTGAATAAGAACATTTGAACACCAATAATTTTAGAAAAGAAAATAAAAATATGCACAAAATTAAAATGCAATGAATGAAAGTATGCAAATAAATAAAATAAAATAAAAGATAAGAGGAATGAGAAGAGTAAGAAAGAAAGAAGAAAGAAGAAAAGATAGAAAAAATTAGGATTGGGGAAGAAAAGATAAGATATTTGGCAAATTAGGATAAGCTGTGCGGCGCAATCGACGCGGACGCGTGGGGCACGCGGTCGCGTGACTTGCACTTATAAGGATTGACGCGGTCGCATCGGTCACGCGGTCGCGTGACACAGTTTATGCTACTGGCGCGAGGGCAGCCTCGCGCTCGCACAACTCTCTATTCAAAATTATATTAGTGCCAAATTTTAAGTGACGCGATCGCATGGGGCATGCGATCGCGTGAGTGGGCTTTAAAGGAAGTGTCCAAGAAGACCCCAATCAACATCTAACCACATTCCTAAGGATATGTGATACTATGAAGTCTAATGGTGTTCATCCTGACACCTATAGATTGCTTTTGTTCCCCTTTTCACTCAAGGACAAAGCATCCAAATGGCTGGAATCTTTCCCGAAGGAGAGTTTAACAACCTGGGAAGATGTGGTGAACAAATTCTTGGCGAGATTCTATCCTCCTCAAAGAATCAACAGGTTGAGAGCTGAGGTACAAACCTTCAGGCAACAAGATGGTAAAACTCTATATGAAGCATGGTGTGCACCCTGACAGTTACAAGCTACTGCTATTTCCATTTTCTCTTAGAGACAAAGCCACCCAATGGTTGGAATCCTTCCCAAGAGACAGCATCAACAATTGGGATGATCTAGTAACCAAGTTCCTTGCCAAGTTTTACCCACCTCAAAGAGTTATTAGATTGAAGACTGAAGTGCAAACATTCACAAAAATGGATGCTGAACCCTTGTATGAGGCATGGGAACGATACAAAGCTCTAATCAGGAAGTGTCCACCAGGAATGTTCAGTGAGTGAGACAGATTGTAGAATTTTTATGAAGGCTTGACATTGAAATCTCAAGAGGCTTTGGATTATTCAGCAGGAGGCTCTTTACAACTAATGAAAACAGCAGAGGAAGCTCAAAATCTCATTGATATGGTGGCCAACAATCAATATTTCTTTGCTCACCAAAGGCAACGCCAACCATCACAAAGGAAAGGAGTGATGGAGCTGGAAGGAGTGGACTCAATCTTGGCTCAAAACAAAATGATGCAGCAGCAAATTCAACAACAATTTGAGCAAATGGCCAAGAGGATTGATAGCCTCTAAGTTGTAGCAGTTAACACAAGCCAACCATCATCCACGTGGGGGCAAAATGAAGAAACTCAAGAGGAGCAAAAACAAGAACAAGTCCAGTACATGCACAACCAAAATTCTGGGCCAAATGAAGTCTATGGTGATACTTACAACCCTTCTTGGAAGAACCATCCAAACCTTAGGTGGGGAGACAATCACAACCAGAATCAACAACCATGGTAGAGAAACTCAAATCAAAATACTTCAAGAAACAACCAAAACCACAACCAGCAGCAAACTAACCAAAACCCTTACAGAAAACCCCAAAACAACTACCCCAACTCCAACCATTACCAATCCAATAATCAAACCTCAAATCAAAACACTTACCCTCAACCCTCAACACCCCACAATCAACCAATCTCACAAGATTCTCAAAGGATTAACAACCTGGAGCTATTAATGGAAAAGATGATGAAAAATCAGGAGATGACATTAAGGAACCAGGAAGTCTCTATGAAAAATATGGAAAGGCAAATTGGACAACTCTCCAAGCAGATTGCCATTGAAAGGCCATCAAGCTCACTACCAAGTGACACCATTCCCAATCCAAAAGAGGAGTGCAAGGCAATACAACTGAGGAGTGGAAACGTCCTGGTGAAAAATGAAGAAGCAACCAAGAAGCCAAAGGAAAGTGACACGAAACAAGCTGAAGAAGAGAAAGCCAATGATGAAGATGTAATAAAAGGCAAGCAGACCTCAGAAGAGCTCAAAGAAAAGGAAGATCAGCCACAAAAATCAAGGAAAGAGAAGGAAGCAATGAAAGAGCCAACCAAGGAACAAAGGCAGGGAGTGAACTTCACACCACCTTTGCCATATCCTCAAAGGTTCAACAAAGAAATTAAGGACCAACACTTCCCAAAATTTCTTGAAATCTTCAAGAAGTTGGAGATCAATATTCCCTTAGCTGAAGCACTTGAGCAAATGTCCCTGTATGTAAAGTTCTTAAAAGAACTCATCAACAAGAAGAGGAGTTGGCAAGAGAAGGAAACCATACTTCTTACTGAAGAATGTAGTGTTGTGATTCAAGGAGTTATCCCACCAAAGCTTAAAGATCCAGGGAGCTTTGTAGTTTCATGTACCATAGGCAAAATGACCCTAGACAAAGCTCTCTGTGACCTTGGTGCTAGCATCAATCTGATGCCGTTGTCAATGATGAGGAAGCTTGCCATAGAGGAACTCAAACCTACCAGGATGTCTTTGGTGATGGCTGACAGATCAATCAAGACACCCAATGGCATTGTGGAAAACCTGTTAGTGAAAGTTGGGGAGTTTATCTTCCCAGCAGACTTCGTAATTCTGGATACAGAGGAAGAAGGAAACAACTCAATCGTCTTGGGAAGGCCATTTTTAGCCACAGCCAGAGCCATTATTGATGTAGAGAAGGGAGAGATGATTTTAGAGTACATAATGAGCAAATGATCATCAATGTCTTCAAATCAATGCAACACCCTCCTGAACAAGAAAATTACATGAAGGTGGACATGATAGAAAGTCTAGTGGAGGAAATGTTAGAAGCCACTTGTCATGAGCAACAGGAAGAAGAGGTGATAGAAATCTCTAGTGAAGACAAGGAGAAAGAGAAGCCAAAACAGGAATTGAAACCTCTTCCCCCTCACCTCAAATATGTGTTCCTGGGAAAAGAAGAGACCCTACTAGTGATCATTAACTCCTCCTTGAATATGGAAGAAGAAACACAGCTGATTGAAGTGTTGAAAGCTCACAAAGCAGCCTTGGGGTGGACAATTGACGATATCAAAGGTATTAGCCCAGCCATTTGTATGCATAAAATTTTGCTGGAAGAAGAATCAAAGCCTGTGGTCCAACCCCAAAGAAGGCTCAACCCAGCCATGAAGGAGGTAGTTTAAAAGGAAGTCATGAAGTTGTGGAATGCTGGAATAATTTTCCCAATCTCTGACAGCTCATGGGTGAGCCCGGTTCAAGTTGTACCAAAAAAAAGAGGAATGACGGTCATCACCAATGAGAAGAATGAGTTGATCCCCACTAGGACAGTGACTAGGTGGAGGATGTGCATAGACTATAGAAGATTGAATGATGCCACAAGGAAAGACCATTTTCCTCTCCCATTCATTGATCAGATGCTGGAAAGATTAGCTGGCCATGCCTATTATTGTTTCTTAGATGGGTATTCTGGTTACAATCAAATCATGGTGGACCCTAAAGATCAAGAGAAAACTGCCTTCACATGTCCATTTGGAGTTTTTACATACAGGAGGATGCCCTTTGGGCTGTGCAACGCCCCAGCCACATTTCAAAGGTGTATGCTCTCCATTTTCTCAGATATGGTTGAAAAATTTTTAGAAGTTTTCATGGATGATTTTTCTGTCTTTGGAAATTCATTTAACACATGTTAGCATCATTTAACTCTTGTTTTGAAAAGATTCCAAGAAACTAACTTGATCTTAAACTGGGAAAAATGCCATTTCATGGTTCCTGAAGGGATAGTTCTTGGGCATAAGGTGTCATGCAGAGGTATAGAAGTTGATAAAGCTAAAATAGAAATTATTGAAAAACTTCCTATACCCGTTAATGTGAAAGCAGTAAGGAGTTTTCTTGGGCATGCTGGTTTCTACAGAAGGTTTATCAAAGATTTCTCAAAAATAGCAAAGCCATTGAGCAATTTGCTAGTGATTGACAACCCTTTCATCTTTGATGACAACTGTAAGCATGCCTTTGAAACCTTAAAAAGAAAACTCATCACAGCACCAATCATCACACCTCCTGATTGGAACTTACCTTTTGAACTTATGAGTGATGCAAGTGACCTTGCTATTGGTGCTGTGCTGGGACAAAAGAAAGACAAATTGCACCATGTCATATATTATGCCAGCAAAGTGTTAAATGAAACACAGAAAAATTATACAACCACTGAGAAAGAACTTTTGGCGATTGTTTATGCATTTGATAAGTTTAGACAATACTTGATTGGCTCCAAAGTTATAGTGTATACTGATCATGCTGCCCTCAAGTATTTAATGTCTAAACAGGATTCAAAGCCAAGGCTTATTAGGTGGGTGCTGCTACTTCAAGAGTTTGATATTAAAGTAAGAGATAGGAAGGGAAGTGAAAATCAAGTGGCGGATCATTTAGCAAGAGTACCACAAGAAGCATGTCAAGATAGACCACAACAAGTAAATGAGAACTTCCCAGATGAGCACCTGTTCTAAGTTCAACAAACACCCTGGTTTGCTGACATAGCAAATTACAAAGTGGGAAGGAAGATACCTCAAGAATATTCTAAGCAACAAGTGAAGAAGCTGCTCAATGAAGCAAGGAAGTTCTTGTGGGATGAACCCTTTTTATTCAAGAGATGCTCTGATGAATGATTAGGAGGTGTGTCCATGAAGTTCTTGTGGGATGAACCCTTTTTCTTGTGGGATGAACCCTTTTTATCCAAGGAAGTTCTTGTGGGATGAACCCTTTTTATTGTGGCATTGTCATGGTTCAGCATACGGTGGGCACTTTGGACCAGAGAGAACAGCTACAAAGGTATTACAAAGCGGTTTCTATTGGCCAACTATCTTCAAGGATGCCAGAGAGTTTGTTCACCGATGTAATGAATGCCAAAGAGCTGGAGGATTAACAAAAAGGAATGAGATGCCTCAGAATTTTATCTTGGAAGTTGAGCTATTTGACCTATGGGGCATTGATTTCATGGGACCTTTTTCCCCTTCTTATTCTTTCAGATACATCTTGGTAGCAGTAGAGTATGTCTCAAAATGGGTGGAAGCCATAGCCACAACCACTTGTGATGCCCAAATTGTCCTTCAATTCCTTAAGAAGCATATCTTCACTAGATATGGAGTGCCCAAGGGTCTTGTCAGTGATGGTGGTGGTCATTTCTGCAACAAGCAAATGGAGAAACTCCTCCACAAATATGGAGTAATCCATAAAGTAGCTACACCATACCATCCTCAGACTAATGGCCAGGCTGAATTAGCAAATAGAGAGTTGAAGAGAATTTTAGAAAAAACAGTGGGAAGCACAAGGAAAGATTGGGCCAGGAAGTTAGAAGATGCACTCTGGGCATACAGGACAGCTTTCAAAACTCCCATTGGAAAGTCCCCATTTCAGCTATTATATGGAAAATCTTGTCACCTCCCTGTGGAGCTTGAACATAAAGCTTTTTGGGCCACTAAACTTCTCAACCTTGATTCTCAAGCAGCAGGAGAAAAGAGGCTGCTACAACTAAATGAGTTGGATGAGTTTAGACTAGAAGCTTATGAGAATGCTAAGATATACAAGGAGAGAGCTAAGAGGTGGCTTGACAAGAAGATCTCAAAGAAAGAGTTCAAGCTAGGACAGCAAGTGCTCCAGTATAACTCAAGGCTCAAGATCTTCTCTGGCAAGCTCAAGTCCAAATGGACAGGTCTGTATCTAGTAACAAAAGTCTTTCCTTATGGAAGTCTTGAGCTACTAGATGAAGCCACACAGAGCCACTTCACAGCAAATGGACATAGAGCAAAGCCTTATTTAGTAGGACAATGGGACAAGGAAAAGGAAGTTCAGTACCTGAACTGAACAAACACAGAGAATGTCAAGCTAGTGACAATAAAAGAGCGCTTGTTGGGAGGCAACCCAACCTGAGGTAGTTTCTTTTCATAGTTATTTCAATAAAGAGGTTAATTAGCCTTATTTATATTGCAAAAAGCTAAGTTTGGTGTTGCATACCAAAGCAATATAAGGGAGAATGAAGGATTCTAAGTTTGGTGTTCCACCAAAATATCATCATAAAACATATTCTCACCCCCTACATAATGCTAGCTTTGAGCATTTAGATAAACTAGTTAACTATTTTGCTGTTTCCAAATCATTAGTTTATTTGTTTTGGAAAATAAAAAGAGTTCACATATAAATTGTTGCATGAGGAATATTGGCAAGGAACTAAGTTTGGTGTTCACACACCAAAGTAAGTTCGAGAGCCCACACACAAGCTTTGCAGATTTACCAACACCTAAAAGGGTTGAACAGCAAGCAACATTTGAGGAGCAGGCAGAAAAATAGACAACAAATTAAAAGAATACCTGAATTACAACTCAAAAGGAGCAGATTGAAGTAAGAATGGAAAACTGCAACTCAACAGGTTGTATCTATTCTTGATCCTTGTTGTTATGTAATGAATTAATTCAGAGAATCCTTTATGTCTGGCTGGAATGATTATTTAGTTACAAGTGGAAGTACATGTTAAAGAAAGCTATCTCCATAATTTTTGCTTGAAAGATATCTGCATAATAAATGTCATCACTCATCAGCTTGAACACTTTGTCTTGTCTCCCTTGCTGTTTGAATAAAAGAAAGATGTTTGATTTAGAAAAGTAATTGTTCAATGTTGCAAAAGTTAGAATGAAAGATTAGTGGTGGTGTGTGTTTGATTCAACTATTAGCTCATGAAATAAATGTTGCAGAATGACTTGTTTCTTAAAGCTTAAGCTAGTTTGATGCTAGGATCCTTCAAATAATGAAAGCCCCTTGAAAATAAACCAAAACAGAAAGAAAAAGAAAGAAGAAAAGCCAAAAGTTGGCAAAGAAACAAACAATAAGGCTAGACACCAATAGCTTGGACCCTAGGACATATGCCTGTGGTGTTTGCGTACTAGGATATGCTTGGACAAGTAGGTTCTAAGGAGTATCTTAAAACTTGGCAACTTAGATCAACTGATTTGGGATTGTCAACTGAAAGTCCACAAAAAATAGCAACCTAGCTACAAAACATTTAGTGATCCAAAGGGATGCTGGGCATCAATGATCCTAGGAAGAAAAAGGTGAGCCATGTGTCTGTGGTGAAGAAATGTTCAGTGAAAATAAGCCAAAGGCCACTACAACATTTGACACCAAGCCCTTAATAAATAATAAGCTCTGAAATGCAAAAGAAAGAAGAAAAAGCTAACAAGGGAATTAAGCAAAAAGGTAAGGAATCATAGCAGCAACCTTGGTGAACCCTTAAGGAAACATTGTTTGTTTTGACAGCAAGTAATAAATGAGCTATTTTTGATCTGCATAAAACCCCATAAACAAAATTCAACTATTTGCCTAATAAGGACATGCATACCTATCTATTTCATTCTATCTTCTCTTATGTTTAAGTGTTTGCTTGGGGACAAGCAAGTTTTAAGTTTGGTGTTGTGATGACAAGTCATCGTAGCCTAGTTTCACTAGCCTTTTTCTTTGTTTTTATTAGGTTTTATGCACTTTCTTGCATTCTAAGTAAGTAATTTGGAATAAAAATGCATGACTTCTTTGAATCAAACAACCACCATTTATTTGATGCTAAATCATGAGGATAAAGCCAAATTTAATTGAATTTTAGTGATTTATAAACCTTGTGAATTTAGTGATACTTTGATTGGTTGATTTGATTACTTGTGGGTGAAAAAAGAAGAAAATAAGAAAAGCGTGGCCTAAAGGACGTTCCAAAAGAAGCAAAAAGCATGCCCAAGGGAAGCAAAAGTGTGCAAACATTGAGGAAGAAGGAAGGCTAAGTTAGAAAAATAAACTGAGCTTCACAAGGAATGAAAGCAGAAGGCAAGGTACAAAGCTAAGTACAAATAGTTAACTGAGCACTAAAGAAAGCAAGGAAATGGTACAAAGCTCAGTTAACTAAGTTAACTTTATCGGGGACCTCTCCAAAGTAATTCAAGATGAACTTCCAAGGAGTGAAGCCACCAAGTTTCAAACTCATGAGCTAAAGGAAGCAAGGAACTCTCCTTGCAATGAAAATGAGAAGAAAATAGCCAAGATGCCTCCTCCATGGTTCGAACTTAGAACCACACGCTACTCCTTGCAAGGAAAAATCAAGAGAAATAGCTAAAATGCTTCCCCCAGGATTTGAACTTGGGAATTCCTTGAAACATAAGGAAGGAGTGCCACCAAGCTTGCAAGGAAAATCAAGAGGAAATAGCTTAAATGCTTGAGCCAAGTTTCGAACTTGGGAATTCTTTAAAACATAAGGAGGAGTGCCCACTCATCCAAGGAAATTAGCTTCAAAGATTTCCTCCACTTGCTCCCACCAGGATTTGAACCTGGGACCTTGAGGCTGAAAGCAAGGCGCTGCACCAAGGAAGCTCAGTTGGATTTTCCAACTGAGCATTACTTCCCCCAAGCCTTCTACCCTTTGGCACAACAAATGCTCACAAGGGAGCTTGTCATGCGCACCATGACACGGTTAAGCAGCATTCTAGTGCAACAAAGGAAGTCTTGTGCACACAATGGGACACGGCCTAGAGCTCAGTTCAAAATTCCAACTGAGCTCTAGTGCAATTGACACTCAAACAAGGCTGGGCGCACCACACTTGACGCGGGCAGCACACTTGAGTGCTCAGTTGGTTTTTCCAACTGAGCTTACCCTTGGGAGATGCATTTTGGGCTAAAAATTGGATTAAAAATCCAATTTAATTCATTTCTTCACCAAATCAAAAGCCCATCCAAATTCCAAAATCCAAGAATAAAAAGTGTATAAATAGAAGTTAGTTTGATGTAATTAGGAACTTTTGGATTTTTATCTTCTTTTACCTCTAGACTTTTACTTTGAATTTTCCTTTTGAGCTTTCATTTTAATTCTGAACCTTTTGGCTTTGAGTTTGTAATTTCTGAGAACTTGGAAGGAGAATTGATCTCTCTTCTTCTTGGTTCTTGTTTGAGCACTCTTTTAATTTTTCTTGCTTTTGATCTTGGGTGGAGAATTGAAGAACTTCTGTTTCAATCTCACCTTGAGATCTTGTTTAATTTTTCTGCATAATTGAATTCCAATTTCCATTTACTGCTTTATCTTCTACTCTTTCTGCAATTTACTTTTCAGTTTCTTTTGCAATTATTCTTGTTGGATCAAGGAAGGATTTGAGATCTAGACTTGTTATCTAGTCTCTTCCACCCTGAGATCTTCAACCTCTTTTACTTTGCTGCAAATTAAGCACTGCTTTCTCTGTTTTTAAATTCTCAAAGCATTTTACTCTTCTGTTTAAGATCTACTTCACTACAATTCAATTTTCTCTTTTATTGTTTAATGCAATTTACTTGTTCTTTTTTAATTTCTGCAATCCCAACTCCCAATCCCTTTTACAATTCAAGCAATTTACGTTTCTTGCACTTTAAGCTTCATCCATTTACATTACTTGCAATCTAAGTTTCTGCAATTTAATTTACTTGCACTTTAAGATTCAGCTCCTTTACTTTCCTACTCTTTAATTTACTGCAATTTCCCCTTCCCCTTTTACATTTCATGCAATTTAGTTTCTACAAAGCACAAACCACTCAACCAATACTTGATTCGCTTGACTAAATCAACCACTAAACTAAAATTGCTCAATCCTTCAATCCCTGTGGGATCGACCTCACTCATGTGAGTTATTATTACTTGATGCGACCCGGTACACTTGCCGGTGAGTTTTGTGTTGGATCATTTTCCACACATCAGAGAGCTGAAGTACAAACCTTCAGGCAACAAGATGGTGAAACTCTCTATGAAGCATGGGAGAGGTTTAAGGACTTGACAAGAAGGTGCCCACCAGACATGTTCAATGAATGGGTGAAATTACATATTTTCTATGAGGGTCTTTCTTATGAATCAAAGAAGGCAGTAGACCACTCATCCGGGGGATCTCTGAACAAGAAGAAGACCATTGAAGAAGCCATAGATGTCGTTGAGACTGTAGCTGAGAATGATTACTTCTATGCTTCTGAAAGAAGCAATACTTGAGGAGTGATGGAGATGAACAACGTGGATGTACTGCTGGCTCAAAACAAGATGATCACCAAGCAGCTGGCTGACCTTACCAAGAAGATGGAAAGGAACTAGGTGGCAGCAGTCACCACCTCATCAGTAGCTCAAGAAGGAGTGAATGCAGAGGATGAGAGTGATCAGAAACAAGCCAACTACATTGGAAACTCACCTAGGCAGACCCATGATCCATACTCTAAAACTTATAATCCTGGTTGGAGGAACCACCCAAACTTTGGGTGGGGAAATCAACAAGATCAGAGACGTCACAACCCCAACAACAATGCAGCTCACCAACATTCCACACAGAGATCATATCAGCACCCACCTAACAATACCTCTCAATATCCATATCAAAACCAAAATGGCCCTTCTCATCCCTCCAATCTCAACTCACCATCATCCGAAGATAGACTCTCCAGAATCGAGACTCTACTTGAAGGCATATGTAAGGAAATCCAAGATAACAAGGTGTTCAAGGAGGAGGTGCGAGCCAATATCAAAAACCAGGGAGACACCATCAAGAGGCTAGAATTTCAAGTTGGGATACCTCTCTGAGAAGATTCCCAAACCTACTAACAGTTTCCCAAGTGACACAGAGAAAAACCCGAGAGGTGAAGCAAAGAAAGTGAGATGGGAAGAATGCAAGATGGTCACTATAAGTGATAAGGGGACTGAGGAAGAGCTGAACAAACCCTTAGAACACTCTGGAGATACATCAGCAGAGAAGCAGGAAGAGGGTAACCAAGAAACCAAAACTACACAGAAGGAGATTCTGAAACTCTATGCACCTTTTCCCCAAAGACTCAAAGGTGGTGTAGAAAAGAGAATATACTCAAAGTTCCTCGACATGTTTGCATCCCTTCAAGTAAACATACCATTTATCAAGGCACTCCAACAAATGCCCTCATACATTAAGTGTATCAAGGAGCTGCTGACCAGGAAAAGCTCACTCAAAGGAGGGCAAACAATAGTGATGAATAAGGAGTGCAGTTCTCTCATTCAACCAGAGTTGCCTACAAAAAAGAAGGATCCACAGAGTTTTCACATCCCCTGTGCCATAGGAGAAACAAGGTTTGATAAAGGACTCTGTGACCTAGGAGCAAGCATCAACTTAATGCCTTTATTCCTCATGAAGAAGCTGTAGATCAATGAGCTAACGCCCACAGACGTAGTCATCAAGCTGGCTGACAAAACTCAAAAACAAGCAGTAGGAGTGGTTGAAAATGTGTTGGTAAAGGTTGGGAACTACTTCCTTCCCACAGACTTTGTCATATTGGAAAGGGAAGAGAGTCACCTCCACCCAATCATATTGGGAAGACCATTCCTAGCCACAGCCAGAGCACTTATAGAGGTTTAGCGAGGAGAGCTAATACTAAGGATACATGATGAACAACTCGAATTCAATGTCTTCAAACCCTCACAAGAAGCAGATCAAGAAAACGAGGAAACAAGGGAAGATCACAATGATACACTGGTGAAAGAAACAAGCACCGAAGCACAAACAGTACACCCTAGAATCCCTTTGGTTGGTAAACAAAACAGTCAGAAGGTGCAACAGCTAAAGGAAACCCAAGAGGAGCCAAACCCACCAGAGTCATATGAGACCAGCAACAAAATTTCCCTGGGAAAGGAGGCCATAAAGAGCAGGGTAACATTAAAAGAAACAAGGAAGAAGGCACTGATAAACCCATATTTTATGATATATTTTGTGCTTAATCTGAGTGATTTATTCAATCCTTCACCCACTTATTCATATTAATTGCATGGTTTTACTTTCCCTTCCTTATTATGTGATGTATGTGAAAAACATGTTTCCTATGCTTTAAAATTAATTATTTTAATTACCTTTAATTCCATTCGATGTCGTGATCAGTGTGTTAAGTAGTTTCAGATCTTCTAAGGTAGGAATGACTTAAAGGATCGAAAGGAAACATACAAAAATGGAAGGAAAGAACAAAACGGAGTTTGTGAAGAAATTGGCAGCCACGCGATCGCATGGGCGACGCGGCCGCATGCCAAGCGCGAAGAAGCAGCGACGCGGCCACATGACTGACGCGACCGCGCGCCTCGAGCGAAATACATATGACGCGGTCGCATGACTGACGCGACCGCGTGACAAGGAAAACTCCCAATGACGCGACCGCGTGACCCACGCGGACGCGTGACAGAGGCCACGCACCAGAAATTGCAGAAAACGCTCCCAGCAAATTCTGAAGCCCTTTTTGGCCCAAATCAAAGTCCAGAAGGCATAGACCAGACGTTATGAAGTGGGAGAATGCATCCATTCAAGGATAGTCACCACTTTAGTTAGTTTTCATGATTTAGATTTAGTTTTAAGGGAGGTTCTCTCCTCTCTCTTCTCTCCTAGGATTAGGATTTAGGATTTCTCTTAGTTTTAGGAGTGACTCTCAATCCCAGGTTCAATGTTCCTTTACTTTAAGCTTCCCTTTCACTTTTTATTCATTCCATTACTTTAGTTGGTTATTTGATGTTGCAATTTAATTTATGAATTCTTCCATATTACAGATTACTCTTTTGAATTAATGTTATTTGAGGTATTTTAGTTTAATATTGCTTTCTTTTATTTACATTATTGTTATTCCCATCTGAAGATATTTTTATTCCAGTAGATTTACTTTCCACCTTTCGGTCTTGGTTAAGAAATCAGTAACTCAGGAGTTATCAAACTCAAACATGATTGATAATTGTTATCTTGTTAATTAAATTGAACTTCAATAATCCCAATCTTTTCTTAGGAAATAAATAGGATCCGAAGATCAAACTAATTAATCCCTTGACCTTCCTTTATCTTAGTAAAGGTTAACAAAGTGGAATTAAGATTCAATTATCATCATCATTGATAAGGATAACTAGGATAGGATCTCTAATTTCTCATACCTTGCCAAAAGTTTATTTACAGTCATTTATTTATTTTACTTGCCATTTAAATTACTTGTTCTTCAGTTACTTTATTTGCTAATTACACCATTCGCTCCTCATTCTCAAAACCCCAATTTACAATCTCCATAACTAATAATAAGAACATACTTCCCTGCAGTTCCTTGAGAAGACGACCCGAGGTTTGAATACTTCGGTTATCAATTTATTTAGGGGTTTGTTACTTGTGACAACCAAAACGTTTATACGAAGGGATTTCTGTTGGTTTAGAATCTATATCTACAACGCGACTATTTTTGTAAAATTCTTTACTGGAAAAAAACCTAACGTCAGGCACCAAGGGGATGGAGGAACAAAAAGATCCCTACATAGGGTTTTTCTCCACGGGATAAAGTGATCTCAGCTCATCTCCTAGCTATTCCACCTCATCTCCCCACCATCCCATCTCAGCTGCCTAAAGTTTTCACCATCAGCATAATTCTCTCCTTAGAACATGTGGAGATCCTTAATGAAGCCAATGGAGATAGATTCACTGCGAGGGGAGAAGATTTGAAGCATTACCAACCACCCTGACAAAGGCAGAACGTCAAGCTAGTGACGCTAAAGAAGCACTTCATGGGAGGCAACCCATGTTTTATATTCTTTTAAAGTAGTTAATAAAGCAAGGTTCATGAATTCCAAATCAACTTTGACATACACTTAAATAAATCCTTGTATGCAACATATAGTGAAGAACAAGTTTGGTGTTCAAGGCACACTAAGAGAACATAAATGCAATTAATATCATGTCACTCTTAGAACCTTGAACAAATCTTTTTACACCACATGGCCACAAACTAAGTTTGGTGTCACCAATGTTGCATACATGGACAGTTAAATAGTCAGTTGGTTTGCATTCATGAATAGCACTTAGTTAGTTAAAAACAAAAATTTTAAAAAGTAGTTATCCCATTTTCTAATTTTGCCGCCAACTTTCAATGTTATTAATTTTATTCCTTTGTCTTGTATAGGAATTAAAGGAAGGATTAAAGAGAAATTAATGGGACAAGTGAAGAAGGAGGGTTCAGCCACTTCAAAAATGGGGACTATACACATGTCTTCAAAGGGAATACATTGGGAAATGTTGCCATGCAACATTGGAAGATTGACACGCTTGGAAACCGAACCAACCCTATCATAAAAGTGATGATTCTTGTGCCTATCCCATGCTAAACCCCATCCGTCCATCATAAGCCTACACCATCAATCCACACCTTTCATTTACTCACCATTTTTCTATATAAGTGGTTCCTAGTCTGTACCTCTTTACATTCCAATTCCCCTTTCTTTGTACTTCTCACTTTCGGAACTCAACACCTCTTACCCCATCGAAAGCACTCTCACCCACTCCCTTAACTACACCCTATCCTAACCCGGCCAAATTCTATCATCGATCCACACCCTTCAACACCTTCACATATCAAAAGTCACTTATGGCATCATCAAGCTCCAAAAGGCGAAAGGGAAAGACACCGGTGGAGAGAATTCCTTTTGATGAAGGAAGGTTCAAGACTGCCTTTCATGAGCTTTAATTCGAACGTATAAAACACAAGAAAGTATTGCCAGAGCTGACATTCCAATTCAACGATGATGAGTGCCCGCAGATTAGAGAAAAGATTGAACAGAGGGGTTGGCAAGAGCTCACGAACCCAGAAACAAAGATAAATGCAAATCTCATTAAGGAGTTTTATGCCCATGTAGCCAGAGAAGACAATACCGAGGCTCCTACCTTCAAAAGCTATGTGAGAGGAACAGAGTTGGATTTCAGTCCCAATGCTATAATGAGGACTCTTCATCTTAGATCACAACCCTCTGATAAGCCAAGTTATCAAGCAAGTTGCTAGCCCCAACCAATCAGGGAAACCACTTAACAATAGTTTAGTTTCTAGTTCATAGTCGTTTTATTAATAAAAGCACATGAGATTCTCTACATGTATTCAATCTGTTGCATTAGGCAAGGAACTAAGTTTGGTGTTCACACACCAAATTAAGTTCAGAAATTCACAAGCATACATGCATGCTAACTATTTCTCAAGTGCTTTGGGAACAAGCAACTTCCAATAACTTTACAGGAATTCAATCAATCTTCTGGAAAAACAGTGCACCATCATCCAAGGAGGCGAAGAAGGATGCAAAAGCTATGGATGATGACAACAAAGGGATAGCTAGAAGTCACCACCAAAAGGTTGTATTGTTACTTGATATGCTTGGAAATGCTCAAATTGGAAGTCTGAATGTCCCCCTGATTAATAGTTACTCTTTAGTTTAAGTCATTTGAATTTAATGTTTGTTTTTTTTCTTTGCTTCTGTCTATGTGTACTGGTCCAAGTTACCTGTTTTCATTTTCATCCTACTTACTTGTATGCTTGCCCTTTGAACTCAATAAAAGAGAATGTTATGAAAGAAACTAGAGTAGGGTTCATATGGTGAAATAAGTCCTCAAGGTTGGTGGTGTGGTAATAGATTGGCTAAGTTGGATCACCTATAAGGTATGAGGGCACTTATGTTTATTAAAGTACATGCTTGAAGCACATTCTATGAGACTAGCCAAATAACAAGATCCTAATAAGAAAAAGAGAAAGAACAATAAGAGTTTGAAAAAGAAAGAAAAATAATAAGAAATAAGGCTAGGCACCAAGGGTTTGAATATTGAGGCATATGTCTGTGGTGCTCCTGTGCAAAGGATATGCTTGGATGACTAAGCTCTCAGGGGTGCCTTATCACTTGGTAACTTGGGTTAACTAACCCGGGATTATCAGCTGAAAGTCCACTATCAAGAGCAACTTTTGCTATAGAACATTTAGAAACCCAAAGAGGTGCTGGACACCAAGGCCTCAAAGAAAGAAAATAACAAACCATGTGCCTGTGGTGTGCATGTATGGGGGAGAGAGACTTGAGGGAGTAAGTCCTTAGGGGTGTTTCAACACCTAGCACCTAGAACCAACTGGTTCGGGAGTGTTGGCTGAAAGCTTACTTTAAAGAGTTGCCCCCTCACAGAGCACTTAGCCTAAGGATGCAATAAACCCTGAGAAAAAAAGGGAGGATCAAAGAATAAGGATCTCATAGGATGCAATCAAGCAAGTATTCAAGAGCATGATAAGGACCTGGAAACCAGTAAAGGAATGAACCTATGTTGCTATGCATGAAACCCCATAAAACAAGAGCTTTACTTCTATAATAAGAACTTGTTTCTCCCGTTCTTTCATTCATCATTCTGATGTTTCAGTACTTGCTTAGGGACAAACAAGCTTTAAGTTTGGTGTTGTGATGTCAAGGCATTTTGGCCAGTTTCACTGACCTTTTCTTTACTGTTTTAGGGTAGTTTCATGCATTTTTCTTAGTAAATAAGCAAGTTTTGGGTAGAAATACACTTACATCTTGATTCAAGCAAACATTGTGAACTTTACATGATTTCATGAGAATTATGCATGAATTGAATGACAAATTGGATAATGCATGATCTCATGACTTGGAATAGAGCTTTGATGCACTTTATTTGCTTAATTTTAGGACAAAGGAAGCAAGGAAGAACCACGTTAGTAGCCACGTTAGTCTAATTAACGTGACCACTAATGTGGAATGGGCATAAGCTTGTGGCATTAATGAGAAAAGTGATCGCCAATAATGCCTTCGAAAGCCATCATAGCCCACGTTAGTTGCCATGTTAGTTACATTAACGTGGGAGCTAACGTGGAAAGAAAAGAGGAGCTCCAACGTTAGTGGTAAAAGTGAACACCACTAACATTCCAAAAGGCCATACATAAGCCACGTTAAGAGCCACGTTAATCTAATTAACGTAAACTCTAACGTGGGAGGAGGAAGAAATTGCCAACTTTAGTGATACTCACATTTGTCACTAACGTTGGACTAGGCCAACATTGCCCACGTTAGTGGTCACGTTAAGACCACTAACGTGAAAGGTGACGTGGAGCAAGGAGTGATAGGCCAACGTTAGTGACACTCACCTTTGTCACTCACGTTGGAGATGGCAATTACCACCACGTTAGTGGCCACATTAATCTAATTAACATGAACTCTAACATGGGAAGGAGGGGCGTTTGGAGCGTTAGTGACAAAGGTAAGTGTCACTAACGCTCTCGAAGCTTAGGCATGCCCACGTTAAGGGTCACATTAGTTATACTAACGTGAACTCTAACGCGGGGAAAAGAGGCAATTAGCAACGTTATTGGAAAAGGTGAATGCCAATAACGTTTGAGAAGGACCAAGAGGCAACGTTAGTGGTCACGTTAGTGCCACTAACATTGAAGTTAACGTGGATCATTTTTGGTTTGGAACGTTAGTGAAAAAGGTCATCGTCACTAACGTTCTCGAACCCATATTTTCACTTAACGTTAACACCACTAACGTCCTAACTAATGTCCATGCCTAACTCACACTTTTTATGCAAGCAAAGCTGAGCCCACTGAAGATTGTAACTGCTTCAACTCAAGATCGAAGGCCCATATACAAGACTTGAAGAGCCAACAAGAAGATCAAAAGAGTAGTATATATAGGAGTAGTTTTGAACTAGCAGAAAAGCTTTTGGCATTTTGGAGAACTACACTCTGTATATTTTACTTTCTCTGTAATTTCTAGTTTTAATTTCAGAATGCACTTTTCATTTTTGCTTTCCATTCCCAGAGCTATGAACAAATAAACCCCTTTCATTGGGTTAGAGAGCTCTGTTGTAATTTGATGGATCAATAATAGTTTTCATTATTCTTCTTCTTTCTTTTCTCTTGATTTTACTAGAAAGCTTTCAACCTTCATCCAATTGGGTAGTTGTCTTGGAAAAGAAGCTATTCATACTTGGATCTCTTCGGAACCTTGGAAGAGGAATGAAGAGATCATGCTAGAAATGCTTTCTCAAGTAGGACTAAATTGGCGTTGGGATGGATATAGTGACATATAATCCTACCAATACTTTGATTTGGGAATACATGTGGTATAATCAGTGACCATACTTCATCTCTTCTCATGAGAAATTAAATCAAGGAATTGGGCAATTGTTCAAGTTTAGAGAGATTGGGTTGCCAAAGAATTGGAATTCAATCACTTAAGATTGCCAAGGAGATCAATGAATGCATTGATTGAGGAAGAGATGAGAATGAACTTGATCCGGAGAATACAACATCTCCCGAGCCCAATGAATCCCCCATTTCTGATCTTACCCATTCTCTTTATTATCTGCCATTTACGTTTATGCTCATCTTCCCAAATCCCCATTTAAGATTCTGCAATTTACTTTCTGTCATTTACATTCTGCCATTTACTTCCAACAATTACATTTTCTGTTATTTACTTTTCTACCATTTACTTTTCTCCAAATCTCAACTCAATTTCTGCTTAGCTCAACTAGAACATTCCTCTGATTAAAGTTGCTTGACCAATCAATCCCTGTAGGATTCAACCTCACTCTATTGTGAGTTTTTACTTGACGACAATTTGGTATACTTACTGAAGGGAAATTTGTTGAGAGACAAGTTTCCGTGCATCAGATCTTCAACCACTTCTTCCTTTTCTTCGATGACCCTGGGCGTCTCCAATTGCTCCAATGCAAAGCTCGACTCTTCCTCCTTCTCCACCGGATTTTCCAATCTCTCTTTCATGCTTTGCTCATCTTTTAATTTTTCACATGTGGCTACGGAAGCACCTTGAGTGTTCAAACATTGGTAGGCTAAAGTATGTACTACCTTGGTCAAATTAGTCACAAACTCTAGGGTGTTCCTTTGCATATCCGCTTGTCCTTGAAGTAGCAAGGTGAGAGAATCATCTATTGGAGCTTGGGGTGGATAGGAAGTTTCATTATTTTGGAGAAAGTGATCATAATGAGAAGGTGGTTCTTCATAGTAAGGGTATGGAGATGGTGTGCATTGAGGTGGTTCTTGGTGGTAATCTTGATAGGGTCGTGGTGGTTCTAAGGGTTCTTGCTCATAATGGTCATAAGAATATGGTATGGGTGATTGGTCATATGGTGGATATGGATCATAAGAAGATGGTTGGGATGGAAAGGCTTGTGAGTATGGTTGAGGTTTATGTTGAGGATAAGAGTCATAGGCATATGATGGTGTTAATTGATTGTCATAAAAAGGTTCACCATAGCCATTAAATTGACATGCATTAGGATGGTGATTATACCTATAAGTATTCGGAGGTTGTTGCCAATAGGAGTGATCAATTCCTTGAGGCTCCTCCCACCTTGAAGTGTTCCATCCTTGGTACATGTTGTCATTAAAGTCCACATTTCCTACAACATAATGAGAACCAAACTCATAACCAAAGTGAGAATTCATAATAGAAAGACAAAATAAAACTAACGAAATCTAGTAAACAAGCAAATGATAAACCTATTCACATATTCACATATATACAATAACCAATAACATAACACCATTGCAACTCCCCGGCAACGGCTCCATTTTGATGAACTGATTCTTGACGGTTTAGAATTTCACAAATGAAGTCTCATTGCAAAGTGTAGTTTCTAAACCAAACAATAATTCTTTCATACAAAAGATTGTTTGTCACTAAAATAAACCCCTAAATTTATAAACCGATGTATTGGAACCTCGGGTCGTTCTCCCTAGGAATTACAATAAAGTGTCTTGTTATTGGTTATGAGATATTTTGGGGTTTTTGGGATAAGAGACATGAAATGTAAATGGCAATGAAAATAAACTAACAACTAAAAAGGTCTTGGCAAGGTTTGGTGGTCAAGGATCTCTATCCCTATCACTAACCACAACATGAGAATTGGTAAGGATCAATTCCACTAAGTCATCCACTAACTAGTAGTAAAGGAAAGTCAAGTGAGCTATATCAATCCAAGTCCATAAGTCCTAGTTCTCCACCAATTCAATTAGTGAGATCTAGAGTTAATGGCTCCCAATCGTCAATTACTTAGACATTAGTGACTCAACAGTTCCTAAGTTACCTTCCCAAGCCAAGAGCATAAAAATCTATACTAAGATCCAACCAAGCATTTCATCAAACACTTGGAAGGCATAAAAGGAAAGCAAGGTAAACAACAATGGAATCTAACAACAATTATTACAAGGAAGTAATAACAACAATTAAAAGATACACAATTATCATGAATTACCTCAAATTAAATTGAAAGAAAATAGAGTGAACAAGAATAGATCTACAAGCAAAGTAAAAGAAATTATAACAAACAATAGAAGAATGATAAATGTAACAACAAAGAATTCAAGAGTAGAAGAAGATGAAAGCATGAATTAAAACCTAGATCTAAGAACTAAACCTAATCCTACTCCTAATCCTAGAGAGAAATGAAAGCTTCTCTCTTTAAAACTCAAAAAGCCCACAAGCCGGGCTGAAGAGATAAACACATAACTCATAAAGGGTGCAAGGTTTCCCCAGTAGCAACATCAAAAGGCGGAGGAATAATATTCACAGAATAGCGTCCATAGTCCCATCCTCATGATTAAGTATTTCACAATCCAGCTCAGGTTGGGGACGGGTGACCTCAGCTGTAGGAGTTGGAAAAGTCAGAGCAGCAGAAGCTTTGGCTGATAGCGCAGGAGGAGGATCTACATCATCATCATCATCGGGGGCAGGGACAATTTTACCAGCTTCAACAACATTATCTAAACTAAAAAGACTCAAGTCAAGCTCGGGAGCAAGAACTCGAACCTGAGCCTTTAAGTTCTCATATGCGTCAGCCATGCTACCCACCAGATGACTCTAAAGCTCAGCATAATTAGCATGAGCATTCTCTAGACTCTCCCTTGCCTCCAACAACTCGCCATAAGTACGAACATAGCTCTCCTTATGCTGCAACGCCGTCTCCTCCGACACCTTGGCAGAAGCCACAGCGGCAGTAGCTCCAGCTTTCTCCTTTTCCAGATCCAGCTTCATCTTAAAAACTCTAGCGTCCAGCTCGTCCTTCAGACCCTTGATCCGATCATACTCCGACTTGGCTTCCAGCATAAACTCCTTCGTCGCATGGATGGGAGAGTCTTGGATCGAGCGAAACAAAGCCGCACCCATGTGCGCCATCCGAACACTACTTCTGGTGATAAAATTCAGGTGGTGCAGGATGGACACATGATGCCAGGGCATTTTGGCCAGTTTCACTGACCTTTTTTTCACTGTTTTAGGCTAGTTTCATGCATTTTCTTAGTTAATAAGCAAGTTTTGGGTAGATAATCACTTACATCTTGATTCAAGCATTGTGAATTTTACATGATTTTATGAGAATTATGCATGAATTGAATGACAAAATGGATGATGCATGATCTCATGAGTTAGAACCTAGCTTTGATGCACTTTACTTGCTTGATTTCAGGACAAAGGAAGCAAGGAAGATGCCACGTTAATAGCCACGTTAGTCTAACTAACGTGACCATTAACGTGGAATGGAGGCTAGCTTGCAACGTTAATAAGAAAAGTGAAAACCAATAACGCCTTCATGAGCCATCATAGCCCACGTTAGTGTCCACGTTAACTACATTAACGTGGAAGCTAACGTGGAGGAAAAAGAAAGCCCCAACGTTAGTGGTAAAAGTGAATACCACTAACGTTCCAAAAGATACAATTGGCCACGTTAAGAGTCACGTTAACTACATTAACGTGAACTCTAACGTGGGAGGAGCAAGGATGAGCCAACGTTAGTGACACTCACCTTTGTTACTAACGTTGTACCAAGCCACTATTAGCCACGTTAGTTGCCACGTTAATTACATTAACGTGGAAGCTAACATGGAGGAAAGAAATGATGAGCCAACGTTAGTGACACTCACCTTTGTCACTAACATTGGAGATGGCAATCACCACCACGTTAGTGGTCACGTTAATACAATTAATGTGAGGCACTAACGTGGGAAGGGGCATTTGGAGCGTTAGTGATGAGCGGATAATTTATGCGCTTTTTGGCATTATTTTTAGTATGTTTTTAGTAGAATCTAGTTACTTTTAGGGATGTTTTCATTAGTTTTTATGTTAAATTCACATTTCTGGACTTTACTATGAGTTTGTGTGTTTTTCTATGATTTCAGGTATTTTCTGGCTGAAATTGAGGGACTTGAGCAAAAATCAGATTCAGAGGTTGAAGAAGGACTGCTGATGCTGTTGGATTCTAACCTCCCTGCACCCAAAATGGATTTTCTGGAGCTACAGAACTCAAAATGGCGCGCTTCCAATTGCGTTGGAAAGTAGACATCCAGGGCTTTCCAGCAATATATAATAGTCCATACTTTGCCCAAGTTTAGAGGACGCAAACTGGCGTTCAACGCCAGCTCTTTGCCCAATTCTGGCGTCCAGCGCCAGAAACAAGTTGCAAAGTGGAGTTCAACGCCCAAACTGGCACAAAAGCTGGCGTTCAACAACAAGAATGACCTCTCCACGTGTAGACTTCAAGCTCAGCCCAAGCACACACCAAGTGGGCCCCAGAAGTGGATTTATGCATCAATTACTTACTTTTGTAAACCCTAGTAGCTAGTTTATTATAAATAGGACCTTTTACTATTGTATTAGACATCTTGGAAACATCTTTGGATTATCTTTTGATCTATTGATCACGTTTGGGGGCTGGCCATTCGGCCATGCCTGGTCCTTCATTACTTATGTATTTTCAACGGTAGAGTTTCTGCACTCCATAGATTAAGGTGTGGAGCTCTGCTGTTTCTCAAAGATTAATGCAAAGTACTACTGTTTTCTATTCAATTCATCTTATTTCGCTTCTAAAATATTCATTCGCACTTCAACCTGAATGTGATGAACGTGACAATCATCATCATTCCCTATGAACACGTGCCTGACAACCACTTCCGTTCTACATTAGATTGAATGAGTATCTCTTAGATCTCTTAATCAGAATCTTCGTGGTATAAGCTAGATTGATGGCGGCATTCATGAGAGTCCGGAAAGTCTAAACCGTGTCCGTGGTATTCCGAGTAGGACTCTGGGATTGAATGACTGTGACGAACTCCAAACTTGCGAGTGCTGGGTGTAGTGACAGACGCAAAAGGATAGTAAATTCTATTCCAGTATGATCGAGAACCTCCAAGATGATTAGCCATGCAGTGACAGCGCATCGGACCATTTTCACAGAGAGGAATAGGATGCAACCAACGACAAGGGTGATGCCTCCAGACGATTAGCCGTACTGTGACAGAGCATTTGGACCATTTTCCCGAGAGGATTGAAAGTAGCCATTGGCACCGGTGAAATCCTTACACAAAGCCAGCCATAGAAAGGAGTAAGACTGATTGGATGAAGACAGCAGGAAAGCAGAGGTTCAGAGGAATGAATGCATCTCCATACGCTTATCTGAAATTCTCACCAATGATTTACATAAGTATTTCTATCCTTATTTTAGTATTAATTTCGAAAACTCCATAACTATTTTATATCCGCCTGACTGAGATTTACAAGGTGACCATAGCTTGCTTCATACCAACAATCTCCGTGGGATCGACCCTTACTCACGTAAGGTTTATTACTTGGACGACCCAGTGCACTTGCTGGTTAGTTATGCGAAGTTGTGAAGATATGTTTAGACCATGGTTCTGTGCATCCGTTTTTGGTGCCATCGCCAGGGAATCAATTTCGAACAATAATTCACAACCTGAGTAACAATTTCGCATACCAGTTAGTGACAAAGGTAAGTGTCATCAACGCTCTCGAAGCTGAGGCATGCCCACGTTAAGGGTAACGTTAGCTAGACTAACGTGGACTCTAACGTAGGGAGGAAGGGCGAAAAGCAAACGTTATTGGAAAAGGTGAATGCCAATAACGTTTGCGAAGGACCAAGAGGCAATGTTAACGGTCACGTTAGTGCCACTAACGTTGAAGTTAACGTGGACCATTTTCTGTTAGGAACGTTAGTGAAAAAGGTGATCGTCACTAACGTTCTCGAACCCATATTTTCACTTAACGTTAACACCACTAACGTCCTAACTAACGTCCATGCCTAACTCACACTTTTTCTGCAAGCAAAGCTAAGCCCACTGAAGATGATAACTGCTTTAACTCAAAGATCCAAAGGCCCATATCCAAGACTTGAAGAGCCAACTAGAAGATCAAAAGAGTAGTATATATAGGAGTAGTTTTGAACTAGTAGAGATGCTTTTGGCATTTTGGAGAACTACTCTCTATAAAATTTTACATTCTTTGCAACTTCTAGTTTTACTTTTAGAATGTATTTCCCATCAATGCTTTCCATTCCCAGAGCTATGAGCAACTAAACCCCTTTCATTGGGTTAGAGAGCTCTGTTGTAATTTGATGGATCAATAATAGTTTTCATTATTCTTCTTCTTTCTTTTCTCTTGATTTTACTAGAAAGCTTTCAATCTTCATCCTATTGGGTAGTTGTCTTGGAAAAGAAGCTATTCATACTTGGATCTCTTCGGACCTTGGAAGAGGAATGAAGAGATCATGCCAGAAATGCTTTCTCATGTTGGACCAAATTGGGGTTTGGATGGATATGGTGACATATAATCCTACCAACACTTTGATTTGGGAATACATGTGGTATAATCAGTGACCATACTTCATCTCTTCTCATGAGTAATTAGACCAAGGATGTAACGACCCAACTCCCAGTATGCCATGGTCATACAAGAAGCTAAGTGTTACCAACTTGTTCTTCCTAATTATTAACTATTACTTAATATATGAGACTATTCCTTGTTAGAACGTTGCCAATTTTACGAGTAACTTTTTTTTATTTGCTACGGATGATAATGTAAAATAAACAAGCATACATTGAGAGCAATAAAAGCAAGCGTAGAGAAATATAGAAATATAGCAGATAATATACATCATATACACTATAACAAAACATGTAGTGTTTACACAAGATCAAGTCAGTTTACATCCTCGTCAACCTACGTAGCTAATATATACACGACACTCCCAGGGCCTGGCCTATCCAAAAAGCCGCTAAACTGGCGCCCAGGATAGCCTAACCACTATATAGCTCCTAGCTCTCGGGTGTACTAACACAAGTAAGAGACTATCTAATAGATAATGTAAGACTAGAGTGTCATCAAAAGAATGCCTCTACTGCTGTTAAACTATATCTACACGTGGCCGTTTGAAAGATCGTCATGAGGCTCACCCATCTCCTCATCCTGCTCTATCTCTATCTCAAGATCCTCCTCCTCCTCATCGTCCGCAGCTACAGTTATATCCTAAGATCCACCAGAAACTCTGCTGTCACTATGTACAAAACCATTCGCGAGTACAGGTCTGTTCGCGAAAATAGGAGCTACCCCATCGTCTGGTAGTGCCGGCTCATCAGGCTATGGAAAGTCTTGGATCGGCTCAGGGGAAAAGTCCCACTCTGGTGGAATCACAGGTACGTAGTCACCAGCTAACTCGAGCTCATCAGGAATGTTAGGCTCAGGTGCTGCGTCGTTCAAGGGTTGAACTGGTATAGGGTGTCCGGGATCATCAAGAAAAGGATGTATAGGTGTGTCAGGATGTAACCAGGATAAGGGAAAGTCGTAAGGAGCATCGGGGTCAAAATGCGGGCTAGACAGAGGATGTTGAAAAGCTTGATTAGGTAACGCATATCGTATAATACGAGGCTCCAATCCCATGATGAAGTAACTGTGATGTATTGGATCCTCGTAGACATAGAGGTCCTCAAACTCATAGAATATCACGCCCGTTTCCATCTGAAGGGGAGGAAAAGAGAGAAGGGGATAAGAACTGGGGAGTTCTTAGTAGGGTTGGGGTTATTAGTTAAGTTCATTAATTCCGTGTTGTTTAGCAGATAAATAGCAGAATACCAAGAAGCAGTGAACAGAAGAAGCAGATAACTAGAGAAAACAGAGAAAATAGAAAGCAAAACACAAACAAGAGTATACAAGAAAACAAAACACAGACACAATGAATATAATACAAACAAAGAAAGCATACATTCAAACAACAACGATAACAGAGTAAATGTGCAACCAAGTATGATGCATGTCTAGCCCTAGTGAATGTAATAAGCTCATTTGTCAGTTTCTACCCGCTCCCGACGTAACCCGAAGCAACTGAAACAGGTATGGTTTTCCAGTCAGCATAGGTACAGTTCTCACTAACTGACGTATGGGTCATATCCTCTGTAAGCAAACTCTGCCTTACAGGTGGCGGCATTCTAGCCGTGTATGAAATCATGTCCTCTGTAAGCAATACTTGCGTTACAGGTGCGGCATTCTAGCCGTGTATGAATTAATATCCTCTGCAAGTGATCCCAGGTTATCAGTTGCAGGTATAGCTCTCAATAGCTGTGTAGCACTAGAAAACGTTCTGTGGTCGTACCACTCTCTATCTGACTGCCTTCACGCAGCAGATCATCACATAATCATTCTCATTACCATCATTCATTATCATTCTCATTATTTATCATCACTTTATGCAGTACCTCTTTCTTTCTCTGTTCAATCATACTATACAAACTTTACATCTTTCACTTTTACAATATCTTGGCTCAAACCATTTCTCTTTATCATATTACTCTTTTCTCTTTGTATTTCTTTACTCTGTTCTGGTTTCTCTTTTCTCTGTATCTCTTTACTCTACTCTGGTTACTCTGTTCTCTGTATCTCTTTACTTTTCTCTGATTACTCTTTCTGCTGTATCTATATCACTTTTTTTTTCTTTATCTCTTTACTTTACTCTAGTTACTCTGTTCTCTGTGTTACTTTATTCTGCTCTGATTTCTCTGCTTAACGTATGTATTTAAAGCTTATGTAAATTTCGGTATGAATAGTTAGCCTATCCCAAGTATAGGTTCATTAAGTCTATACTGAAACAGTTTAACTTTTCATATATTACCTAATCCTAGTCACAACTCAAGGACTAACTATGTTGCCCTGATTTTTTAGCTAGTCTCTGTCTATTTTTCTGTCATTAAAATTTTTACAGACTTTTTCTTCGATTTTAATCTTTTCTTCAACTTTTAATCTTTTGTTTATCTTTGCCACACTAATATGTTCTTACCACTCCCTAAGTGTTTTATGAAGGTAATTATGAGATTCTGTGCTTAAAGTTGTCTTTCTAAAGCTTTTACAGAAAACTGCCTTTTCCGTATTATTTTATTATTTTTATTAAAATATTATTTTTAATTAAATATTATTATTTAATATTTTATTATTATTTATTATTTTATCATTAATTTTCGAAAATTACTTTACCTTTTACTTTTAACCTTTAAAATTTACTTTTTACCACCCGTAACTTTTAATATTTCTACTTTAACCACCCTAACTTTCAGAAATTACTAAATAACCCCTTAAACACCAAAATTTTTACTTCCTTGCCCTTTTAAGGATCTAAACCCTGTTCTTCATTGTTCTTCATCACACTCAAAGTGTTCTTCATGTTCTTCATCACACTCAAAGTGTTCTTCATGTTCTTCATAAATTCTTCAGATTCTTTCTCTGTTTTTACCCGTTTTTCAGTCTTTTCAGCAACCAATTTTTGCTATAATTCATAATAAATTAGCAAACAATAAAATCCCATATTTTCTACATGATTTCAACACAAATTGAACCTCAATTTAAGCTTAGGGTTTCATTTTTCCAGCAGCCCCAAGAACATGAACTTTAAAGCTTGAATTTCATCAAATTTCATCAAAATTTCACCAAATTTTCACCAAGAATCAATCATATATGCAACCAATTTTTAGCACAGACAAATCATACAACATTCACACAAATCAAACACAAATAATCAAGATTAATTTCGTGACACCTTACCTGGTTTTGCTGCTCCTAATTCAGTTAGACTTTCAGGTGGTCCTTAAGCACTTTTTCCTGCTAAATCACATCAAGAACAACTTTAAATCCAAAAATCCTCAACTAACCAAATCTCACTAAGCATGTTAGGAAGTGATTTCTAACCTTAGACTTGCTGGAAGTTCACATTTCTTGTCCCTCAAGTCAATTTAAGCATGATTTCTAAGGAAGAACATCAAGAAAACACATGTTTAAACATGTTTCCTTGAAACCGAATCAAAAGAGAGATGGTGCAGCCAACTCACCTTGATTCCAGCCTTGATAAGTCATATGATCATGTAGAGAAAGAAGAGAGGATCATTTTAGTCAGATTGGAATTTTGATTTGAGTTTTAGTTCAGCAGAAATCAAGCTTTGAAGATTTGGAACTAAGAACTTTTCTCTCTTTTTCTCTCTTCCTATTTTCGGCCACAAAGTGAAAATGAGCCAGCCTTGGGGGTTTTGGGGGTGTAGGGTGAGTTGTGATTGGTTGGCTTGGAGGTGGATTAAAATAATATTAAAATATCTCAGGTGTATAACAACTAAAACTAGATGTATCGGAACACTTGTAAAAACATCTCTAAAAATTATTTTCTGAGCTACTAGCATAAATGACACTAGTAAAATATTTATTATGAGAATAAAACATGTATAATGAGGCCTTAGCATTGCTAAAGTCATCAGAGAGTGCTGGTGCTAAGCTGCACCAGTAAACTGTGAACCCGGTTAAACCGATTTTTTGTTTTTAACTAAAACTGACCAGGCAACCTTATAATATCATTCAAGAAGCTTCTAATACTAATATAATGATAATATCATCCTATTATCTCTCTTCTCTCATAAATCGAATCCGGTTTGTCAAACTGAGACTATTTACGAAAAACCGAATCAAAACTCCTAACCAATACAGTGCAAAAACTAGGTCCTTCGTGACCGCGTTATCGAGCTTGCCTCGGAAAAGGTTCTAACTTAAAGATAACATAATGACAATGAGGATTGAGATACTTGATGATATATTCAAGGTTCTCCCCTTACTGATCCTCCGGAGAAATCCGTACTTTCAGAAAAGATCTCGCGTACTCGAAAACTGGGGTTGTTACATTCTACCCTCCTAAAAGAGAATTTTGCCTTCAAAATTTCAGTTACCTGAGAATAGATGCGGGTAATCATCTTTCATCTTATCTTCCCGTTCCCAAGAGTGTTCTTCTTCTGCTTTTTGTCCCCAAGCTACTTTGACTAAGCGAACAGTTTTTCCTCTTAGCTGCTTATCACTTCTTTCTACGATCCGAACTGGTGATGCTTGATATGTCAAATCGTTTCATAACTGTACTGTCTCTGGTTGTAAAATGTGACTCTCGTCGGGAATATATTTCTTAAGTTGTGAGACATGAAAAACATCATGAAGGTTTGACAGATATGGAGGAATGGCTACTTGATAAGCTACTAGACCGACTCTTTTAAGTATTTGGAAAGGTCCTATGTATCGAGGGTTAAGCTTTTTAGTCTTAAGGGCTCTACCTATTCCAGTAGTCGGGGTTACTTTAAGAAAGACATGGTCTCTCTCACTAAACTCTAAGGGTCTATGTCTATTATCGGCATAGCTCTTTTGATGGCTTTATGCTGTCTGGATCTTCTGACGAATCCCTTTTATATTCTAAGTAGTTTCTTGCACTAAGTCTGGACCTAAGACACTAGCTTCTCCATAATTATTCTAACACAATGGTGTCTGACATCTCCTTCCGTAGAGAGCTTCATAAGGTGCCATCCTGATACTTTGTTGGTAACTGTTGTTGTAGACGAACTCGACCAACGGCAAATATTTATCCCAACTAACTTGGTTACCCATCACACAAGATCTTAGCATGTCTTCTAATGTCTGGATTGTTCGCTATGATTGTCCGTCTGTTTGAGGATGGTATGCTGTACTCATGTGCAATTCTGTTCCCAACGCTTTCTGGAAAGCTCCCCAGAATCTAGAAGTAAATCTCGGATCTCGATCTGAAACAATTGACGAAGGTATCCCGTGCAATCGTATGATTTCTTGAATATATATCCGTGCCAGCCTTTCTAAAGTATAATCAACTCGAATCAGAAGGAAGTGCGCTGACTTTGTCAACCTGTCCCTAATTACCCAAATGGCATCGTGTCCTGTTGAGGTCCTTGGCAATCCCGTGACAAAATCCATAGTGATCTGCTCCCATTTCCATTGTGGTATTTCTAAGGGTTGCAAGGTTCCTGACAGTTTCTGGTGTTCCACCTTCACCTTCTGGCATAAATCGAGTCCGATTTGTCAAACTGAGACTATTTATGAAAAACCGAATCAAAACTCCTAATCGATACAGTTCAAAAACTAGGTCCTTCGTGACCGCGTTATCGAGCTTGCCTCGGAAAAGTTTCTAACTTAAAGATAACATAATGACAATGAGGATTGAGATACTTGATGATATATTCAAGGTTCTCCCCATACTGATCCTCCGGAGAAATCTGTACTTTCAGAAAAGATCTCGCGTACTAAAAAACCAGGGTTGTTACAAAGAAATTGGCTATTGATTAAGATTTGAGAGATTGGGTTACCAAGGAATTGGAATTTAATCACTTAAGATTGCCAAGGAGATCAATGAATGCATTGATTGAGGAAGAGATGAAAATGAACTTGATCCGAAGAATACAACATCTCCTGAGCCCAATGAACTCCCCATTTCTGATCTTACCCATTCTTTTTATCATTTGCCATTTACTTTTATGCTCATATTCCCAATTACCCATTTAAGATTCTGCAATTTATTTTCCGCCATTTACATTTTGCTCTTTATTTCTAGCATTTTCATTTTCTGCTATTTACTTTCCCGCCATTTAATTTCCTGCAATTCTCAACTCAAATTCTGCTTAGCTCAACTAGAACATTCCTCTAATTAAAGTTGCTTGACCAATCAATCCCTGTGGGATTCGACCTCACTCTATTGTGAGTTTTTACTTGACGATAATTCGGTATACTTGTCGAGGGAGATTTGTTGAAAGACAAGTTTCCATGCATCAAGTTTATGGCGCCGTTGCTGGGGAATGATTTTGTATCAACAATGATTAAATTGGTGGATAACTAGATTGAGCATTTTTCTTTTGTTTGATTTAATTTCTGTTTGAGTGATTTACTTTCAGTTTTAGTTATTTTCTTCCCTTTACCCCTTACCCGTTTGTGGTGTTATCTTCATTTTTTTACAATTCAGTTCACTGACTGAAAGAACCGAAGATTGATGGTTTAGAAGTCATGGTAAATACTCGTTGCAAGTATAGTTACTAAACCAAGCAATCAACCTTTCTTACAAACGTTTTGGTTGTCACAAGTAACAAACCCCTTAAAACTGATAACCGAGTATTTAACCTCGGGTCGTATTCTCAAGGAACTGCAGGGAAGTATGTTCTTATTATTGGTTATGGAGATTGTAAAATCGGGGTTTCAAGAATGAGGAACGAGTAATTTAATGACAAGTAAATTAAATTGCAATTGAAAATAGATAAATACTGTAAAGAAAACTCTTGGTAAGGTATGAGAAATTAGAGGTTCTATCCTAGCTATCCTTATCAATGATGATGATGGTTGAATCCTAATTCTACTTTGTTAACCTTTACTAAGATAAAGGAAGGTCAAGGGATTAATTGGTTTGATCTTCGAATCCTATTTATTTCCTAAGAAAAGATTGGGATTATGGAAGTTCAATGCAATTAACAAAGATAACAATTATCAATTATGCTGTTGAATTGGATAACTCTTGAGTTACTGATTTATTAACCAAGACCAAAAGGAGAAAAATAAATCTACTTGGAATAAAAATGTCTTCAGAGTAAAAATAACAATAGCATGAATAAGAGTAATCAATATTAAACTAAAATACCTCAAATAACATTAATAAAAGAGTAATCTGTAACATGAAAGGATTCATAAAGTAGCTTGCAAAAGTAAATAAAAGGAATATTGAACCTAATCAAAAGAGATAATCCTGAAAGTGAATAAAAATCCTAAATCTAAATCCTAATCCTAAAGAGAGAGAGAATCTCTCTCTAAACTAAATCTAATTCATGGAAAGTGGGAATTGGCGAGCTCTCTATAAATGGATGCAATCCCCCACTTTATAGCCTCTAATCTGTGTTTTCTGGGCCGCGAACTGGGTCAAAAACAGTCCAAAAATCGCTGGAGAAGAATTCAAACACGCTGATTTCCGTCACTGCGGCGCGGCCGCGTGGAGCACACGGTCGCGTCGCCTAGCGTCAAGGCAACTATGGCATATTATATATCAAATCGAAGCCCCGGACATTAGCTTTCCAACGCAACTGGAATCGCATCGTTTGGACCTATGTAGCTAAAGTTATAGCCGTTTGAGTGCGAAGAAGTCAGGCTGGACAGCTTAGCAGTTTCTCCAACTTCTTGTATTCCTTCCACTTTTGCATGCTTCCTTTCCATCCTCTGAGCCATTCCTGCCCTGTAATCTCTGAAAAAACTTAACACACATATCAAGGCATCTAATAGTAATAAGAGAGGATTAATAATAAGCAAATATAATATCAAAGAAGCATGTTTTCAATCATAGCACAAAACCAGGAAGGAAAATGTAAACATGCAAATAGTATGAATAAGTGGGTAAAGAGTTGATAAAAATCACTCAATTGAGTACAAGATAAACCATAAAATAGTGGTTTATCAACCTCCCTACACTTAAACAATAGCATGTCCTCATGCTAAGCTCAAGAGAAGCTATAAAGATGAAGAGGAATGGTAGGATGTATGAAATGCAATCCTATCTATATGAATGCAACTACATGCAAAATGTTTCTGCCTACTTGGTTTAAAAGTAAACAAGTTCTCTAAGACAAATACAAACCAATTTCCTCTAATTCAAATCGTACAATAAAAAGCAAGTAAACTTGTAAGAAGACAGCTCGTGAAAGCAGGGAACATAGAATCAAGCATTGAACCCTCACTGGTAGTGTATATCACTCTAATCTCTCAAGTGTATAGGGTTATTCACTCTACTCTTCTCTAGTCATGCTTTCTAAACCTTGTTCTTCACCTAACCAATCAACAAATATTTAATGTACCAATGCAAACATCATGAGGTCTTTTCAAGGTTGTAATGTGGCTGAGGTAAAGGTAAGGATATATGTATGGCCAAGTGAGCTATAATATGAATCTTTAATTAACCTAAGCTCTCACCTAATATACATATACCATATATACTTTTAAATTCATGCCTAGCTACCCATAATTCTCACTTTTGTATAATTCCCAAACTCATGTACCAAATTTTCTTTAATTTTTATCACATGTGCATTGATCTTTTATTAAACTTAATATTGGGGTAATTTTGTCCCCTTATTTATTTACTTATATTATATATATTTTTTTCTTTTTCTCTTTTTTTCTCTTTTTTTTTAAAGCTGAAAAATAAATATAACTTATCAATGCACATGAATTTTTAATTTTTCTGGTCTCACATGAGTAGGTACCCAAATTCCCAATATTTTATCAAAGTAAAAACTTAACACATTCCCTTATGAACCCATGTTCCCATAATTTTCCCACACTTAATTGATACACGATCTCTATCTTAAGCTAACCAAAGATTCAATTGGGATATTTAATTGTTTTTCTGCTTAAGGCTAGTGATGTGGTTATAGAACAGAATAAATGGGGATAAAAAGGCTCAAGGTGGCTAACAAGGGTGATGTAAAAGGTAGGCTTATTTGGGATAAGTGAGCTAATAACAAGTAATGGCCTCAATCATATGCAAGCATGTAAATACACTAAATAATGGACATATAGAATGAAACAAAGCAAAGATTGCAATTATAGAGAAGAAAACACACAAGAATAAAAATTTATGGTTAAATAATGTAACCATGTAAATAAGCTCAAAATCTCACAGGTTGTGTGTTCCTTGGCTTAAAAACCATGTTCCAAATACAACTTCAAACAAGTTTTAACATAAAAATTTTTCAATTAGTGAAATACTCTAAAAATTTCTTGGAAAAGAAAATATTACTTCAACCAAGTAGTAACTGAATGCATAAAATCAAATAAATATGCAATCAAACATGCAAATGCAACAACTAACAAGGAAAATGAAATATTGGTGTTGATAAGAAAATACTAACCCATGGAGATCGGTATCGACCTCCCCATACTTAAAGATTGCACTGTCCTCGGTGCATGCTGAGATGTGCAGGTGGACGGGTTGTTCCAACTGATGCTTTTCTTCAAGGATTGTGCAGATGGACTTGTTTGTCTTCCCTTTTAGGAGTTTTCCCTTTCTTTTTCCATCTTCGGTGGCCAGCCTGAAAGAAGAGAAAAAGAAGAAAAGTAACCCAAAAGATAGAAAATAAATAAAATATGGGTGTTAATGCCAAATGATAAGGGTCTCATCTACATGGAAGCTTCAACATGTATGTGAGAAAACAATAGAAGCCATGGCATACCAGTGGTGCAGAATATGCAACCAAGGGAAGGAGTGTGGGTAAAATATCAATATAAGTTCATGTCAATGCAAAAAGGAATACAAATATCATAAAAGAATAGCATTGATTTAAATAATATTACCCAACAGTGTAAACAAGTCACAAAGCACCAAGATAATACCAGAAAAGATATAATAGTTGAATAAGAACATTTGAACACCAATAATTTTAGAAAAGAAAATAAAAATATGCACAAAATTAAAATGCAATGAATGAAAGTATGCAAATAAATAAAATAAAATAAAAGATAAGAGGAATGAGAAGAGTAAGAAAGAAAGAAGAAAGAAGAAAAGTTAGAAAAAATTAGGATTGGGGAAGAAAAGAGAAGATATTTGGCAAATTAGGATAAGCTGTGTGGCGCAATCGACGCGGACGCGTGGGGCACGCGGTCGCGTGACTTGCACTTATAAGGATTGACGCGATCGCATCGGTCACGCGGTCGCGTGACACAGTTTATGCTACTGGCGCGAGGGCAGCCTCGCGCTCGCACAACTCTCTATTCAAAATTATATTAGTGCCAAATTTTAAGTGACGCGATCGCATGGTGCATGCGATCGCGTGAGTGGGCTTTAAAGGAATATTACGCGGTCGCGTGGGTCACGCGCCCGCGTGGGAAGGATTATGCGTTCAACAGCAATCCAGCACCACTCTCGTACAACTTTTGGGTGTGCACCACTTTGACGTCGAAATCTTGGTCACGCGGCCACGTGGGGCACGCGGTCGCGTGGGAGGCCATTATTCCCATATGACGCGGTCGCATCAGCGATGCGGTCGCGTGGGACGATTTATGCCATTGGCACGCCTCCAGCCACGCTCTCGCGTGACTTTCTGTTCGTTTTCTTTTCTTCCCATTGCACTGGTGACGCAGACGCATTAGCGACGCTGCCGTGTCGCGTGCGTGCTTTTTTTTTTTATACATATGCATGAAAAGTGCAGAATGAAATGATTAATATGAGTGAGATGCAAAATTCCAGGTTCAATATAATAAAATAAAATAAAACTTGAAAACAAATAAAACTAAATAAAAATTAAAAAGAAACGATCATACCATGGTGGGTTGTCTCCCACCTAGCACTTTTAGTTAAAGTCCTTAAGTTGGACATTGGAGGAGCTTCCTGTTATGGCGGCTTATGCTTAAATTCATCCAAAAATCTCCACAATTGCTTGGAATGCCAATAGCCTCCGGGGTCCCAAACTAGGCATGTAAAGCTTCTGAGCAGCTTTAAATAGAGTCTCAGGCTCCCGGGGTGATGAATATCAGAATATTTTCCAGGATCCCAAGCCTTGTTTTTAAATCCACCTCCGTCTTGATCTCCATGTTTCCATCTGGGCGGTTTAAAAAGTAAATTCTCACCATGGTGACCAAACGTTTTCCGAGATCCATTCGATTGATTTTGATGCCAATCCGTGCACTTCGAGTTGAAGCATGGAACCTTATTGAACCTTGTGCACCAGCTCTGAGCACGAGCCATTTCCCTCCTACTCTTAAAGCCGCAGAGAGCTCTAAGCTGGCCATCTGTTTCAAGTAAACCATATTCAAGTGAATAAGTAAAGTTAAAAGTTAAGGATTGTACCCACTTGAAGCTTGTATTGGGTGGTAATGGTCTTGGAGAAGGTGTTCCTGGTGGTTCTGTAAGTTCTGCTCCTTGGTAATCTTCTGTGAATTTCTCCACTTCTTTGCAAGGGTTTTCAAACGCATCATCACTGTGGTCAAAGTCTTCTATGTCTTCCTCATCACTTGAGTCATAGATTGGAGATTGAGAGAAATCTACCTCTGCATCATCCTTGTATTCATTTGGGGAAGATTCGTCGATCTCAGAGAACTCACTTGCAGATGCAAGCTCATTACTAAGAGAACTTGACTTGTGACTATCATCATCAAGAGAATTTGCTTCTTGGATTATTCCGTCTGATTCTTCATAAACGACTTGCCTTGGGGATTGTGCGCTATCCTCCTTAGCATTAACTATAATGTCCTTGACGGATTTCTCCTCAGCTTTGGATTCCCATGGAGGTTCTGCGTCTCCTAGATCTTCAACCAACTCTTCTTCTTGTACAATGACAGCTTCTTCTACTTGTTCTAGTACGAATTCATGCTCTGTCTTGTCCACTGGGGTTTCTAGTGTCTGCTTCATGCTACGCTCTTCATTAGATTGTCCACATGGGGCTGTGGTTGGTCCTTGAATGTTCGCGCGTCTAGAAGCTAATTGAATTACTGCTTGCTCCAGTTGTCAAATGGTTGTTTGAAGTTTATTTACTGTTGCCTTGAGGCGAACCTCTGATTCTCTGGGTGACGGATTTGGACATAAAACATAGGGAACTGGTGGTGCTTGGGGGTGATTGGATTGGAACTGAGGTAGGAAAGGATCATACGGTGGCGAATGGTGAAGAGAAGCTTGTGAGTGTGGTGGTTCGAGGTTATGTTGAGAGGATGGTCTACAGGCGCGGGGTGGGGCTTGTTGGTAGTTACAAGGTTGTCCACCATATTTATCAGCTGGGTATGCATTGTAGAATGGTCGTTGTCCATGATATCTTGGAGGGTGTTGTTGCCTAAAGGGTTGATTAGATCCTCTTGGCTCCATCCATCCTTGATTGGTTTGACCTTGATGCATATTCCTGCTGCAACTTCTATTTTCTTCAACAAAGTTAGAACCAAACTCAAAGCGAGATGGGTGAGAGTTCATAGTAGTAAACAAAATTAAAAAGGAAAAACAGAAATAAATAAACAAGCAAAAGAAAAATATTTACAATAACCAATAATAAGGCACACGTTAGCAGTTTCCCGGCAACGGCGCCATTTTGAAAGAACCGAAGATTGCTGGTTTAGAAGTCATGGTAAATACTCGTTGCAAGTATAGTTACTAAACCAAGCAATCAACCTTTATTACAAACGTTTTAGTTATCACAAGTAACAAACCCCTTAAAACTGATAACCGAGTATTTAACCTCGGGTCGTCTTCTCAAGGAACTACAGGGAAGTATGTTCTTATTATTAGTTATGGAGATTGTAAAATTGGGGTTTCAAGAATGAGGAACGAGTAATTTAATGACAAGTAAATTAAATTACAATTGAAAATAGATAAATACTGTAAAGCAAACTCTTGGTAAGGTATGAGAAATTAGAGGTTCTATCCTAGCTATCCTTATCAATGATGATGATGGTTGAATCCTAATTCCACTTTGTTAACCTTTACTAAGATAAAGGAAGGTCAAGGGATTAATTGGTTTGATCTTCGAATCCTATTTATTTCCTAAGAAAAGATTGGGATTATGGAAGTTCAATGCAATTAACAAAGATAACAATTATCAATTATGCTGTTGAATTGGATAACTCCAGAGTTACTGATTTATTAACCAAGACCAAAAGGAGAAAAATAAATCTACTTGGAATAAAAATGTCTTCAGAGTAAAAATAACAATAGCATGAATAAGAGTAATCAATATTAAACTAAAATACCTCAAATAACATTAATAAAAGAGTAATCTGTAACATGAAAGGATTCATAAAGTAGCTTGCAAAAGTAAATAAAAGGAATATTGAACCTAATCAAAAGAGATAATCCTGAAAGTGAATAAAAATCCTAAATCTAAATCCTAATCCTAAAGAGAGAGAGAATCTCTCTCTAAACTAAATCTAATTCATGGAAAGTGGGAATTGGCGAGCTCTCTATAAATAGATGCAATCCCCCACTTTATAGCCTCTAATCTGTGTTTTCTGGGCCGCGAACTGGGTCGAAAACAACCCGGAAATTGCTAGAGAAGAATTCAAACACGCTGATTTCCGTCACTGCGACGCGGCCGCATGGAGCACGCGGTCGCGTCACCTAGCGTCAGAGCAACTATGGCATATTATGTATCAAATCGAAGCCCCGGACGTTAGCTTTCCAACGCAACTGGAACTGCATCATTTGGATCTTTGTAGCTAAAGTTATAGCCGTTTGAGTGCGAAGAGGTCAGGCTGGATAGCTTAGCAGTTTCTCCAACTTCTTGTATTCCTTCCACTTTTGCATGCTTCCTTTCCATCCTCTGAGCCATTCCTGCCCTATAATCTCTGAAAACACTTAACACACATATCAAGGCATCTAATGGTAATAAGAGAGGATTAATAATAAGCAAATATAAGATCAAAGAAGCCTGTTTTCAATCATAGCACAAAACCAGGAAGGAAAATGTAAAACATGCAAATAGTATAAATAAGTGGGTAAAGAGTCGATAAAAACCACTCAATTGAGTACAAGATAAACCATAAAATAGTGGTTTATCACTGACCCACTAACTGTTTGATATATTGCATCACTCACACTAACAGCATTTCTTACAAGAAACTCTCTGCATTTGTTTTCTCTCTTGCTTGTGCCTTGTTCGTTGTATGACAGGTAGAAGAAGCGGGGCTTCAACTTCCTTTGATTCTGAACCTGAGAGGACCTTCCTTAGATTAAGAAGGGAAGCAAGAGGAAGGAGAGTTGTTGGTGCTACGGAAGAGGAGGAGTATTTTGAACAAAACATAGATGAGAATATGGAGAACCATCATGAAGAAGAGGCTCACAACCATGGCAGAGAAGGTCCAGTGCATCATGCTGGACAAGAGAGAAGAGTTTTGGGCTCTTATATAAATCCAAACCCAGGAAACTATGGAAGTAGCATCCAAAAGCCAACCATACATGCCAATAACTTTGAACTAAAGCCACAGCTCATCACCCTTGTTCAGAACAAATGTTCATTCGGAGGAAGTGTCCAAGAAGACCCCAATCAACATCTAACCACATTCCTAAGGATATGTGATACTATGAAGTCTAATGGTGTTCATCCTGACACCTATAGATTGCTTTTGTTCCCCTTTTCACTCAAGGACAAAGCATCTAAATGGCTGGAATCTTTCCCGGAGGAGAGTTTAACAACCTGGGAAGATGTGGTGAACAAATTCTTGGCGAGATTCTATCCTCCTCAAAGAATCAACAGGTTGAGAGCTGAGGTACAAACCTTCAGGCAACAAGATGGTAAAACTCTATATGAAGCATGGGAGAGGTTTAAGGACTTGACAAGAAGGTGCCTGCCAGATATGTTCAATGAATGGGTGCAGTTACACATTTTCTATGAAGGTCTTTCTTATGAATCAAAGAAGGCAGTAGACCACTCATCTGGGGGTCTCTGAACAAGAAAAAGACCATTGAAGAAGCCATAGATGTCAATGACTACTTCTATGCTTCTGAAAGAGGCAATACTAGAGGAGTGATGGAGCTAAACAATGTGGACACACTATTGGCCCAAAACAAGATGATCACCAAGCAGCTGGCTGACCTTACCAAGAAGATAGAAAGGAACCAAGTAGCAGCAATCACCACCTCATCAGCAACCCAAGAAGGAGTAAATGCAGAGGCAGAGAGTGATCAGGAACAAGCCAACTACATTGGAAACTCACCTAGGCAAAACCATGATCCATACTCCAAAACTTATAATCCTGGTTGGAGGAACCACCCAAACTTTGGGTGGGGAAATCAACAAGATCAAGGCCAAGAACAGAGACGTCACAACCCCAACAACAATGCAGCTCACCAACATTCCACACAGAGATCATATCAGCACCCACCTAACAATACCTCTCAACATCCATATCAAAACCAAAGTGGCCCTTCTCACCCCTCCAACCCCAACTCACCATCAACCGAAGATAGACTCTCAAGGATTGAGACTCTACTTGAAGGCACATGTAAGGAACTCCAAGATAACAAGGTGTTCAAGGAGGAGGTGCGAGCCAATATCAAAAACCAGGGAGACACCATCAAGAGGCTAGAATTTCAAGTGGGATACCTCTCTGAGAAGATTCCCAAACCTACTGACAGCTTCCCAAGTGACACAGAGAAAAATCCGAGAGGTGAAGCAAAGAAAGTAAGATGGGAAGAATGCAAGATGGTCACTATAAGTGATAAGGAGACTGAGGAAGAGCTGAACAAACCCTTCGAACACTCTGGAGATACTCTAGCAGAGAAGCAGGAAGAGGGTCACCAAGAAACCAAACTTACACAGAAGGAGATACTGAAACTCTATGCACCTTTTCCCCAAAGACTCAAGGGTGGTGTAGAAAAGAGAATATACTCAAAGTTCCCTGATATGTTTGCATCTCTCCATATAAACATACCATTCATCAAGGCTCTCCAACAAATGCCCTCATACATTAAGTATATGAAGGAGCTGCTGACCAGGAAAAGCTCACTCAAAGGAGGGCAAACAATAGTGATGAATAAGGAGTGCAGTGCTCTCATTCAACCAGAGTTGCCTACAAAAAGAAAGGATCCAGGGAGTTTTCACATCCCCTGTGCCATAGGAGAAACAATGTTTGATAAAGGACTCTGTGACTTGGGAGCAAGCATCAACTTAATGCCTTTATCCCTCATGAAGAAGCTACAGATCAATGAGCTAATGCCCACAGACGTAGTCATTAGGCTGGCTGACAAAACTCAAAAACAAGCAGTAGGAGTGGTTGAAAACGTGTTGGTGAAGGTTGGGAACTACTTCCTTCCCACAGACTTTGTCATATTGGAAATGGAAGAGAGTCACCTTCACCCAATCATATTGGGAAGACCATTTCTAGCTACAGCCAGAGCGCTTATAGATGTGGAGCGAGGAGAGCTAATACTGAGGATACATGATGAACAACTCGCCTTCAATGTCTTCAAACCCTCACAAGAAGCAGATCAAGAAAACAAGAAACCAAGGGAAGAGCACGACAAAGCACTGGTGGAAGAAACAAGCATTGAAACACAAACTATACACCTGGAAATCCCTGTGGCTAGTAAGAAAAATAGTCAGAAGGTGCAACAGCTAAAGAAAATCCAAGAGGAACCAAAACCACCAAAGTCATATGAGACCAGCAACAAAATTTTCTTGGAAAAAGAGGCCACAAAGAGCAGGGCGACATCAAAAGAAAACAAAGAAGAAGGCACCAAGGAGATGGAGGAACAAGAAGATCCCTACAGAGGATTTCTCTCCAGAGGATAAAGTGATCTCAGCTTATTTCTCAGTTATCCCACCTCACCTCCCCACCATCCCATCTCAGCTACCTAAAGTTTTCACCATCAACAGAATTCTCTCCTTAGAACTTGTGGAGATCCTTGATGAAGCCAATGGAGATAGATTTACTGCGAGGGGGGAAGATTTGAAGCATTACCAACCACCCTGACAAAGTCAGAACGTGAAGCTAGTGACGCTAAAGAAGCGCTTCATGGGAGGCAACCCATGTTTTATATGCTTTTAAAGTAGTTAATAATGCAAGGTTCATGAATTTCAAATCAACTTTGACATATACTTGAATGAATCCTTTTATGCAGCACATAGTGAAGAACAAGTTTGGTGTTCAAGGCATACTAAGAGAGCATAAACGCAATTCATATCATGTAACTCTTAGAGCCTTGAACAAAACTTTGTACACCACATGGCCACAAACTAAGTTTGGTGTCACCGATGTTGCATACATGGACAATTAAATAGTCAGTTGGTTTGCATTCATGAATAGCACTCAGTTAGTTAGAAACAAAAAAAAACTTTAAAAAGTAGTTATCCCATTTTTTTTAAAAATATTTTGCTGCCACCATCCACAAATTCATTAATCATATTCCTTTTGTAGGAGAATTGATGGGACAATTGAAGAAGGAGGGTTCGGCCACTTCAAAAGGAGAGGACTATACACATGTCTTCAAGGGGAATGCATTGGGAAATGTTGCCATGCAACATTGGAAGAATGACACGCTTGGAAATCGAACCAACCTCATCATAAAGTTGATGATCCTTGTACTCATCCCATGCTAAATCCCGTCCATTCATCATACACCCACACCATCAATCCACACCTTTCATTTACTCACCACTTCTCTATATAAGTGGTTCTTATTCCGTACCCCCTTCACATTCCAATCCCATTCTCTGTACTTCCCACTTTCGGCACCCAACTCCTCTTACCCCATTAAAAGCACTCTCACCCACTCCCTTAACTATACCCTATCCTAACCCGGCTGAATTCCACCACCTATCCACACCCTTCAACACCTTCACATCTCAAAAGTCACTTATGGCATCATCAAGCTCTAAAAGAAGAAAGGAGAAGGAGCCTATGGAGCAGCGCCCTTTTGATGAAAAGAAGTTTAGAACCTTTCACCATGCATTTCAATTTGGGTGGATGGCTGATAAGGAGATCATATACGAGCTAGGCTTTCAAGTTAGAAAAATGAAGTGCCCCGAAATCACAGAGAAGGTAGAAAAGAGAAGATGGGAACTCCTCACTGATCTGGTCACAAAAGTAAATGCTACTCTGGTAAGAGAGTTTTACGTAAATGCAGTCAGGTATGATAAGGCAGATGAGTCCTATACAAGCTTTGTAAGAGGGGTGACCGTAGATTTTAGTCCCATGAGCATCATGAGGGCGTTAAAACTATGAACCATACCATTTGCAGAAGAAAGCTATCACTCCAGAATAGATAGCAGTCCCAAGTATAACCAAATAGTGCAAGATATTTGCGTGCAAGGAGCTGATTGGGTACGAGATCCTCTGGGGAAGCCCAAGTTCATCAAGAGAGGGGACCTCACTCCTAAAGCAAAGGGGTGGTTCGAAATTGTAAGGAGATCCATCCTCCCCGCCGGGAACAACTCAGAGGTGAATCTTAAGAGAGCAACAATGGTGCAATATATACTAAAAGGGGGAGAGATCAAGGTTCATGAACTCATAGCCCAAAGCATTAGGAAGATGGCTGAGAAAAGCGATTCTGGAGGAAAGTTAGGCTACCCTAGCACTATTTTTTGTCTGTGTGACAGGGCTGGGGTAGTGTTCGAAGATGAGAACCCCGAGTGGATAAAAGTGGCCATCCTAATTACTGTTCAAAGGATGCATTCTGTTGCATCTCCCCTACCTTAGCGAAGGCTAAGAAAGAGGACAGCCCATCAAGTGGTAGAAGGACAAGACCTAGGGGAGCAAGCCCCAGCCACTTTGGACATGCACCAATTACAGGAAGCCATTGATGGCTTATCTAAACAATATGTGGAGAATCAAGGGGCACAGAAAGAGCTTCAACTACAAATGATGAACCACCAAGAAGAATCACTCTCTAGATGGATCCATCAACAGGAGGAGTGGCAAAAGCAAATGATGGAACAGCAATTGGAACAAGGGAAATAGTGGGGTGAATCCTTCCACAGGTTGGAACAAAGGCAAGACCAACAACAAGAAGCCTTCCAAAAGCTAATCAATATCCAAGCACATCAAGGTGCACACATACATGAGATGCATCGGAAATAAATAGAACAGGCAGAACTATTCGACGAATACAGGGCGTTCTCAGAAGGAGTTTACATGAACGAGACTGGACATCATGTGAACACTCAAGTCAGGCTCGGATACTTAGTCGGACAACTGCCTATACTGCATCCGGGAATCACAAGATATGAAGAAGTGAAGGATTAATTAGCGCGAGAAGAAAGAGAGAGAGTAGAAAAGAGTCATGAATCAGTAAGGAAGGCACTTGAGGATTGGAAAAGAGCCAGACTGACATGAATACAAGGAAACACAAGTGGACACAAAGAGGACAAACAAGAGAAAGAGCATGGGCATCCCCGTGAGTAAAAGGTGGTGTTGTTCCCTCCTTGTCCTATCTTTTTCAAGTTTTAAATAAGGAAAATCATGTATGAAATAGAACATGTTTCCATGGTAGTTTAGGATTTTCAATTCTGCCTTTAAGTTTGCATTGCTTAGGTCCATCCTTGCTAGTCTAATGTCACTGCTGCATTTTCACCTTGCTCACTTGTATGCTTGTCCTTTAAGTCAAATAAAAAGAGATGTTATGAAAGACCAAAGTGATGTTCAACTTGTGGAGCAAGTTCTTAAGCTTGTGGTGTAGTAATTACTTAGCTAAGTTGGTTCACCAACAAGGTAGGAAGGCAACTATCTGTCCTGAATCATATACTTGAAATAAAACCCATGAGACTAGCTAAATAATAAGATCCTAATAAGAAAAAGGGAAAGAAAAATGAAAGTTGAGAAATAAAGAAAAAGAGTAAGAAATAAGTCTAGGCACCAAGGGTTTAATCTTGAGGCATGTGTCTGTGGTGCTCGTGTGTAAAGGATATGCTTGGATGAATAAGCTCTCAGGGGTGCCTTATCACTTGGTAACTTGGGTTAACTAACCCGGGATTATCAGCTGAAAGTCCACTATCAAGAGTAACCTTTGCTATAGAACACTTCGTAACCCAAAGAGGTGCTGGACACCAAGGTCTCAAGTAAGAAAATAACAAACCATGTGCCTGTGGTGTGTATGTATGGGGGAAAGAGACTTGAGGGAGTAAGTCCTTAGGGGTGTCTTTACACCCAGCACCTTGGACCAACTGGTTCGGGAGTGCTGGCTGAAAACTTATCTTAAAGAGTCGCCCCCTCACAAAGCACCTAGTCTAAGAACACAATTAAACCTTGAAAAGACAAAAGGATCAATGAATAAAAGTCTCAAAGAGTGCAATCAAGTGAGTATTCCAGGGCATGATAAAGGTCTGAAAGCCAGTAAAGGAATGAACCTAAGTTGCTATGCATGAAACCCCATAAAACTAAGGACATGACTTCCACAATAATGACTCATCCTTCTTGTCATTTCATTCATCATTCTCATGTTTCAGTACTTGCTTAGGAACAAGCAAGCTTTAAGTTTGGTGTTGTGATGCCAGGTCATTTTGGCCAGTTTCACTGACCTTTTCTTCACTGCTTTAAGGTAGTTTCATGCATTTTCTTAGTTAATAAGCAAGTTCTGGGTAGATAATCACTTACATCTTGATTCAAGCAAACATTATGAATTTTACATGATTTTATGAGAATTATGCATGAATTGAATGACAAAATGGATGATGCATGATCTCATGAGTTAGAACCTAGCTTTGATGCACTTTACTTGCTTGATTTCAGGACAAAGGAAGCAAGGAAGATGCCACGTTAATAGCCACGTTAGTCTAACTAACGTGACCATTAACGTGGAATGGAGGCTAGCTTGTAACGTTAATAAGAAAAGTGAACACCAATAATGCCTTCGTGAGCCATCATAGCCCATGTTAGTGTCCACGTTAACTACATTAACGTGGAAGCTAACGTGGAGAAAAAAGAAAGCCCCAATGTTAGTGGTAAAAGTGAATACCACTAACGTTTCAAAAGATACAATTGGCCACGTTAAGAGTCACGTTAACTACATTAACGTGAACTCTAACGTGGGAGGAGCAAGGATGAGCCAACGTTAGTGACACTCACCTTTGTCACTAACGTTGGACCAAGCCACTATTAGCCACGTTAGTTGCCACATTAACTACATTAACGTGGAAGCTAACGTGGAGGAAAGAAATGATGAGCCAACGTTAGTGACACTCACCTTTGTCACTAACGTTGGAGATGGCAATCACCACCACATTAGTGGTCACGTTAATACAATTAACGTGAGGCACTAATGTGGGAAGGGGCGTTTGGAGCGTTAGTGACAAAGGTAAGTGTCACTAACACTCTCGAAGGTGAGGCATGCCCACGTTAAGGGTCACGTTAGCTACACTAACGTAGACTCTAACGTAGGAAGGAAGGGCAACAAGCAAATGTTATTGGAAAAGGTGAATGCCAATAACGTTTGTGAAGGACCAAGAGGCAACGTTAGTGGTCACGTTAGTGCCACTAACGTTGAAGTTAACGTGGACCATTTTGGGTTAGGAACGTTAGTGAAAAAGGTGATCGTCACTAACGTTCTCGAACCCACATTTTCACTTAACATTAACACCACTAACATCCTAACTAACGTCCATGCCTAACTCACACTTTTTCTGCAAGCAAAGCCAAGCCCACTGAAGATGATAACTGCTTCAACTCAAAGATCCAAAGGCCCATATCCAAGACTTGAAAAAGCCAACTAGAAGATTAGAAGAGTAGTATATATAGGAGTAGTTTTGAACTAGTAGAGAAGCTTTTAGCATTTTGGAGAACTACTCTCTGTAAAATTTTACTTTTTCTGCAACTTCTAGTTTTACTTTTAGAATGTATTTCCCATCTATGCTTTCCATTCCCAGAGCTATGAACAACTAAACCCCTTTCATTGGGTTAAGGAGCTCTGTTGTAATTTGATGGATCAATAATAGTTTTCATTATTCTTCTTCTTTCTTTTCTCTTGATTTTACTAGAAAGCTTTCAATCTTCATCCTATTGGGTAGTTATCTTGGAAAAGAAGCTATTCATACTTTGATCTCTTTGGACCTTGGAAGAGGAATGAAGAGATCATGCTAGAAATGCTTTCTCATGTTGGACCAATTTGGGGTTTGGATGGATATGGTGACATATAATCCTACCAACACTTTGATTTGGGAATACATGTGGTACAATCAGTGACCATACTTCATCTCTTCTCAAGAGCAATTAGACCAAGGAATTGGCTATTGATAAAGATTTGAGAGATTGGGTTGCCAAAGAATTGGAATTCAATCACTTAAGATTGCCAAGGAGATCAATGAATGCATTGATTGAGGAAGAGATAAAAATGAACTTAATCCGGAGAATACAACATCTCCTGAGCCCAATGAACTCCCCATTTTTGATCTTACCCATTCTCTTTATCATTTGCCATTTACTTTTATGCTCATATTCCCAATTCCCTATTTATGATTCTGCAATTTATTTTCCGCCATTTACATTTTGCTCTTTATTTCCAGCATTTACATTTTCTGCTATTTACTTTCCCGCCATTTATTTTCCTGTAATTCTCAACTCAAATTCTGCTTAGCTCAACTAGAACATTCTTCTAATTAAAGTTGCTTGACCAATCAATCCCCGTGGGATTCGACCTCACTCTATTGTGAGTTTTTACTTGACGACAATTCGGTATACTTGCCGAGGGAGATTTGTTGAGAGACAAGTTTTCATACATCAACACATCGTCCATAGGAAGTCGGCCATTCGGAGCAATCTGGTTATCAACAAACCCCACAGCGTCAAAGTCAGGGGCATCCAGGTTATAGGGTTCAGTAGTCTTCTGCTTCTTGGGGGCAGGACCAGTAGCAGAGGGAGAGGCGACGCTAGAGGTCAGCTGGAGAGGATCAGAAGGAGCCAAGCGGACCTAGGGAGTTGGGATGATCTTTCTCGGTCCAGAAGTGTCCGAGGTCAACCTCCTTAGCGTAACATCAGAAGATCCCTCCCCAGGACCTTTGGTCGAAATGTTCTGAGCAGTAGTCACCTTTCTAGCCCTCTTAAAAGCCTTCATACCGTCAGTAGTCTTCACTATCTCTGAGAAAAGGAAACAGCAAAACCAAAGTTACAAGTTAGACAAAGAGAGATCGACAAAACCAACAAAATAACAAAGATAAAACTAGCAAAGAAATCGGTAGCTACCCAATTCAGCTCGAAGAAGGAAGGGATCCCCTACGAACCTCTTCGTATCAAGATGAGGAGGCTCCCCCCAATTCTCCTCTAGAACATGTACAAAAGCCCACTCAACCTCGTCCAACATCTCCCAAGTATACCTAGACACTACTACATTCTGTTGCCAGGATAGGGGGAAGGCAGGCTCATCATTCTGCTCCAAAAAGAAAGGCTGAGCTCCTTCAACAGCTCGGACCTTAAAATAATAGTTTTTGAAATCCCTAAAAGACTCGTTGTACATAGAAAAAACTTTCTTTCCTTGGGCAGCTCGGAAAGAAACCCAGGAAGCCTTCTTCTTAGCTGCCCCAGGCTTTGTCAAAACAAAAAGATAAAGAAAGAGAGTTTGAGAAGGTCGAACATCCAGTTCATGACACAATAGTTAGAAGATCTTTATGAAGCTCCACGAGTTCGGGTGAAGCTGAGACAGGGCAACATTACAGGTCCACAACAAGTCGGTCTCAAAGGAAGTAAAGGGAATGGTGATGTTCATTTGGCTAAAAAAGTAGTCATAAGCATAAAAGAAGGGACGTTCTCCCTGAGCCAGTGAAGGAAAACAAACCCTCTCCTCAGGGTCAGGCGCTACTACTTCATAATTCTTCTCCTGATCTCTATTACTACAAAGTCGGTGATGCCTCGTAAGTTGCACGCAATACTCAAAATTAACCACAGAAACGCACATCAAGACAAGGAAGTCCAGCCAGTCAGACATGCCCTTGGGACTCGGGAAGACGTCTCAACAATATTTTTGTGAGAAGACATAAGGCCAACTAATCCTACAGTGAGAAAAGGAAAAAATAGGTTACTAATCAAACAGCTCGGACAAAACAGAAAACATCTTAGACAAGTACGAAGATAACTCAGACTAAAGCATACAAATGTTAAAAGTCAGATACAGCCGCAAAAGGAAACCCCAGGACCCACACCAAGGTCCAGGGGCATCCTTTAGAGGCAGTAACAAAATAAGGATTCAGGAAAAATCTAAAGACTACGTTTCGACATCTATCACACAAGAAATCAACGCTCCTTTAATAGCGACACTTCGAAGAGAAAAGTCACAAATCACAAAGAGACATCAAAGTTACCATCTTTTCAATAAACCGGCAACATCAAACCCTCAAAGATCCAATCTTTTAACAAAACAGTTCAATACTTCAAGCGATGAATAAAAGAAAGATCAAAATCCTCCTCTAGCAGAAAAGCGAAGAAACCCTCACAGCACATAGTACAGCAATGATCAGATGCAACAAATTCAGAAAAAGATCCAAACTTTCCAACACGAAGTCAAGCAAAGATCAAAACTTCTCAAAATATATATAGCATGGAAAGAGTAAAAACAAAAAGGAAGACCAACCTGTAAAGAAGACGATGAATATGAAAGCATATGGCAAGCCCACACCGACGATCACTTCCGAAAGCAAGGAGAGCACGAAGACAAGAAAACTTAGGGTCAAGAGAATGAAGAAAATCGCAGGATGAACCAGAAACAGAAGAGCAAAAAGAAAAGGAGAAGTTACAGTAAACACAGAGAAGGGAAACTGAAAAGAGAGGCTGTGAAATTCAAATGAAGATACAAAGAGGGAAACAAGAGGAAACGGCAAGGAGTTAAGTGAGTATTTAAACCTTTGCACATTCCCAAGGAAAACGCAAAATGCGTGTTCCAATTAAAAAGGGGTGAGAAAAAAATGCTCGAGCTCGGCTTCCCAAGGGAGATAAAAAAGGCTCGACCTCAAAAGGAAGACCACGCTCAAGCAGGGGCACTGTTCATGTCCTGGGTCGAGCTGTACAACCCGGGCTGAGGAAAGACAAGTCGACCGACCTCTTCGGATCAGGATTACCCGACCTCTTTATAAAAGAGTTCGGCCGAATCGCTACAGAGGCCCAAGTAGGCCCAAACAGAGGAACACGACCCAAATCTAAAGAAAGCCCAAGCTTAGAAAGATAAGGGCGGTTCCCTTGAAAATAAAGATGACTTCACTCAAAGATAAGTTAAGATAACTATCTTATCCCCAAAAAGGTCACTCAACACCATTATAAATACATTGGAGCACCCAGGTATAACTCATACTCTAATTCTACAAAATACCTACTTTAAACCCATGCTAACTTAGGCATCGGAGTCCCTTGCAGGTACCACCCCCCTCCGGTGATCAACGATCAGCACCACCACCAAGATCAACAAGTCAGACACGCCAGCTCCGGCCACCACAACAGATCTCATCCGAGATTGACCTAACAGTTTCAGGTAACCCTTGGAACAGTATCCAAGGGGTGGTTTGCAAATAAGGGGACAAGAAATTAAATGACAAGAAAGTAAAGCAAACAATTAAAGAGAGCAAGTAATAAAGAGAGAGAGACATTCATTGCAAGGATTGAGAATATAGGCTTTCTATCCTAGTTATCAATCATACTACAATAAATAATAAGAGCTAATCCTATTCAGTCATATCCAACACAGGAAGAAGATATGATGTTATCTTCACTTGAGAGAAAGTCAAATAAGACTAGTTAATCTTAATCCAAAAGTCCTAATCAACTTACTAATTGAATTAGCAAGAGATTAGAGTCAATGGAAATAATATTAACTAACAACTCTAGATCACCAATCTAAATTGGGTATTGATGACTCAAGATTAACCAATTTCTCTTTCCAAGCCAAAATGCTCAAAAACTACTCTAACATCCAACCAAACATTTTGTCAAACACTTGGAAGGCATAAAATAAAAGCATGGTAAAATTGCAAGAATAATAAATCTACAACTACCGATTATAAGGAAACAATAATAACAACTCAATTAAACAATAAAGAAACATAAAACATAAATTGCAATATGTACGCATCATGCATGCGTTGGCATAATTAGAGCAAAGAGGGAGATCATGAATACGCATGTGCTATGTAAACCCCAGGTAATTAGTAAATAATTAATCAATAATTAATTATTATTTAAAGAAATTATAAAATTAAATTTCATAGTTTAGGAAAGTAAAAATAATTAAAATATAAATTTTAACATTAATTTTAAAGATTTTCGCCCAAAAACGGGCTAAGGGACCATACCGGTTGGATCGGATCCAAACCGGGCCCAAGGCAAAGCATATATAAGCTGAACTTCAGCCACTCACACTGCCATGGAGGAGGAGCAAACCAAAAACCTAACCCCTTTTCACTTCAAAAATTCAATCCTCCATAACTTTTAATCCGGAGCTCCGATTGACGAGCCGTCAATGGCCATGCGTTCGTCTTGAAATTCTCTACAAATTCCACCCAACAATTTGGTAAGTAATTTGATATTTTGTGCCCAGTTCTCCCCATCTTCAATTCGTGAATTTTGGGTTGTGCATGCTAAGGGTTTTGGTGTTTTGATGGTTTAGGTAAACTTTAGCGGCAGGTAATCACCAGATTTTGTCTATTTAACTCGTGGGTAATGGTAATCACCAGATTATGTCCTAGGCTTAAAGCTCTGTATTGTAGGGTGTTATATGCTATGCGTACATACAACTACAAGAGCTTAAAAGAGATAATTCTCCTCTGAATGGGTGGCGCTAAATGCCACGACTCAGTGTTTAGCGACGAAACCTTCGTAACTAGTGCCACACTTCTGGACACCTAGTGCTAAACACCCACTCACCGACGTTTAAGGCTGAGACCCTTTTTGTGCGTGCAAGGTTTGCTATTTGGTGCGCGCTAAATTCCTAATCACCAGCGTTTAGCGCCTAAAGCGAGAATCACAATGGGGACCATATATTGCAAGGAATTAACGAAAGTATATCTATTGATTTTGTAAACCAAATAACTATTAGGAAAGATCTCTTAGGGTTTTAGTTAAGTTTGAAATCAATTTTTAATTAGGACTATAAATAGGATTGAGATTCGCCCACTTGGGGACTTCTGTTTTCCTAATTTTCATTTCGCATTTTTACATTTTTTTTGCTGGGGTTTTTTACACCATAAGCAACTAAACTTCCATTGTTAAGGTTAGGAGCTCTTTATACTTTGATGGATTTATAATTATATGTGATTCTATTCTTGATTAATTCTTTGATTTTGGTTTAAGAATTGGTTTCGTTCTTCATCCTAAGTATTAGTGATTATTGGAAATTAACTCTAATCTCACTTGAATTCTATTTGAGTCTTGGAAAAGTTATATCATTAGAATTACAACTTTAAACCAATCTCTCATAATCTTTAATTACCTAGACTTAATGTGGTACAAGACATATAACTGCATCATGCTTTTGGGTTCTTAGAGTTTGTGTGGCTTTAAATCAGAAATTGGACTTAACCCTCTAATACATTCAAAATGATATAAAATTTGCCATAGTTGCCTGGCATCTAGACGTGTATGCGTGCATCACGCACACGCATCACAGGATCAGCGTAGATCTATTTTAGCAACTCATGGCCAGCGATTTCTGAAGTATTTTGGGCCCAATCCAACTCATTTCTGATGCTATTGAACCCAATGATTGAAGGGGGGAGAACCAAGTAGTCATAGGGATTTTTCATCATGTTTAAGGTTAGAATTCTAGAGAGAGAAGCTCTCCCTTCTCTTTAGAATTTAGGGTAGTTTAGGTTTAATTTTCTTAAATCCAACTTTCAATTCTTGTTTTGATTTAGTCTTCCATTTTAATTTCTTGTTATTACATCTTTGTTCTTCTAGTTTTACTTGTCATTTCTTATTTTTCTCTCTTATGTTGATGAACAATTGTTGGATCTTGATTTCTTTTAATGCAATTTTATGTTTCCATGTCTCTTTTATGTTGATCTTGATTGTTATTATTGATTTCTTGCTTATGTTAGTTGTGGGTTTCTTTTAATTCTTGCATTTTGTAATGTTTACTTTTATTGCACACTAGGTGTTTGATAGAATGTTTTCTCTAGTTATTGAGTAGTTTTCTTTACTCTTGGCCTAGGCAAAGGGGATTGAGTGACCTTGAGTCATTGGGTCTCAATGAATTGGTGATTTGAGAACCATATGTGGTCAGGTTGATACCCATTGACACTAACCCACTACTAATATAATTAGTAGATAGATTGAGACTTACGGGTTGAAATTGATCAAGCCACTTGACGTACCTCAAGCTTAGGAGTAGATATTACATACTTAAAGCTCTTGGAGGTAGACTTAGTGAGCTTGGTTCCTCATAATTATCAATGTATGGTTTGTAGACAAGGATGGTGATCTCAATTACCTATGTCTAGTCAAGAGTTCTTTTCCCTTATTTTATTAGTTCTTGTTATTTTACTTTCTTGTCATTTATTTTCTTTCTATATACCAATTCAAACCCCCTTGCATCTTCATAGCCAATCATTGAGCACTTCATTACAATTCCTTGTGAGACGACCCGATGTTTAAATACTTCGGTTAATTTTTGTTGGGGTTTGTACTTGTGACAACCAATTTTTTTGATGTGAGAATTGTTTGTTAGTTTGGAGCTATGCTTACAATGAAGTTCTTATTTCTATAAGAGAAATTCTAAACCGACACTCAATCCCTTACTATCAATCAACCATTGGTTGCTTAGTCCATTAGTCCTTGTTGGATCGACACTCACTCACCGTGAGTTATTACTTGGTACGACCCGGTACACTTAGCAGTAAGTTGTGGTTTGAAAAATCCGTACCAGTTGGACACCATGGATACAATCCTAGCACTAAACAAAATCAGATTTTAACAAGTCTCCTCACTCACAAAATATATGGAACAAATGCAAGCTTCAGCTATTGGAACACAAGTTGCTATGTGTGACTTGTGTGGAGGAGCATACAAGAATGAAAGGTGTGAGCTATTCAAAGAATTGCAGTCTTCCACCAAGCAAGTAAATTACATGGGACAATTCTCAAGGCCAAAGAACGACCCATGTTTCCTAGATGAAGGAATCACTGTAATTTTGGTTGGAAAATCAAGGACAAAGATTCTTTAATGTTCCATACCAACAGTAAGCAAACCCTTAGAAAGTATCACATATTGAGCTTGCTATGGTGAAACTATCTCAATCCACTACTGTGCTTGTTCAACAAACCCAAAGCTTTATACAAAAGACAAGAAAAAACTTAAAAAACAAAGAAATCTCCATAAAAAATTTAGAGGTACAAATGGAACAAATTGCCAAGCAATTGCCAGAGAAGCAAACAAATTCCTTTCTAAGTAACGTGGTACCTAATCCTAGAGAAGAATGTTAGGCCATTAAACTGAGGAGTGATGACGCGGGAATTTGAACAGCACAAATCCCCTTCGGCAAGTGCACCAAATTATCAAGTAATAACTCACAAGAGTGAGGTCGATCCCACAGGGATTGATGGATTGAGCAACTTTAGTGAGGTGATTTATCTAGTCAAGCGGATATTGAAAGGTTTTGGTGAAAATTGATGAACAGAATATAAATTCACAAGGAAAGTGAAACAACAAAATGTAAAGTACAAGAAATTTAAATGCTGGAAGGTAAAAGGATAGAAACTTAAGTGGCACAAAGTATAGAGTACTAGGAATTTAAATCCTGAAAAGTAAAGGACAGAAACTTAAATGGCATGAAATGTAAAGAGCTGAAACTTAGAGAGCAAGAAACTCAAATGAGCTGAAGCTTAAATGCAAGAAAGTAAATGCAAGAATGTAAATAGCAATGGAAAGTAAATTGCATGAAATGTAAAGGGTGTTGGGTGCTAGGAATTAAGAGGAAGCAAGAAATTCAAGGCAATTAAAGTGAGTTCAAGGAAATCAAAGTGAAGAATGACAAAGAGAAAGATTCATTAGGGATTGGAGATATCATAATCCATCATGAATCAATGAGTCTTAACTCCGTTCTCAATCATATGAAGTAGATCTATGGCGGATTGGAATTAACTGAGTCCCAATTCCTTGGCAACCTAATTTTTTTAATCATAATCAATTTGCCAATTTCTTGATCTAAATGTCATGAGAAGAGGTTAAGTGTATATCTATTATCAATGAGCCACACAAACTCTCAAGATCTCAATTCCTCCCGAATGATGTTGATCAAGAGAGTTGTGAGAGATAGAGCTTCAATCTAATTTCTATGATTCCCCTTTCGAGGCTCACACAGAAATTCATCAATCTAAAACCCCCTTCCGGAGTGAATTGATCAAAATGAAAATAGAAGTTATCTCTTTGGTACAACAAGTGGATTGAGAAGAAGAAGAATTTCATTCAATTATGTGAATTACAATAGAGCTCCACCCCGTAATGATGTGGGGTTTAGTTCATCATTGCCCAAAAAAATCAAAAGGAAAACAAAAGTACATGAAAGTAAAAGAAAGTACAAAGAAAATGATTCAGGGTTTCCCAATTAGGGTCCCTGCTTCCCAGCCTTTTTCTGACTTCAACATCTATCCTATTTATACACTTTCCAAATCAATCTTCAAGTCTTTGGATGTGGGCTTTGGCCTTTAGTTGAAGCAAGTTAGGAATGACTCTTTGTGACATTGATCTAGGCGTTAGCTCACTAACGTTCACAAGCTTGCATGGGTGCCCTTGAAAATGGAATTAGCCTTGCCGTTAGTCACCAACGTTAGTGCACAAATGGTGGCTAACGTTGCCTTTAAAATCCTTTAGGAATGTTGCCACTAGCGTTGGTTCACAACGTTGGTGCACCAACGTTCTTCCTTGTGCGTACGCATCATGACTTGTGCGTGCACACACTTACAAATTTTCCCTTTTTGCGTGCGCACAATGCCTCATGCGTATGCACACTAGCAATTTTTCCAGCTCCAACTTGAAGATTTATCGAAGAAATTAGTATGATAACTTTAAGCAATGTTAGCACACTAACGTTGGCACCATATCTTGCTAGCAATGTTGGTGAGCCATCTTTGGGCGACCAACGTTGGTCCTTATGCTTGGCACGTTAGTGGGCAATGTTAGTGAGCTAACTTTGGCCACTAACATCGCTCACTCTCTTCCTTGGAAAAGTTGCTAGGCAACGTTGGTGAGCCATCTTTGGCCACAAACGTTGCTTCTTATGCTTGGCAAGTTAGTGGGCAACGTTAGTGAGCTAACTTTGGCCATTAACGTTGCTGTCCCTCTTCTTTGGCAACGTTGCTAGGAAACATTGGTGAGCCATCCTTGGCCACCAACGTTGCTTCCCCTTCCTAGTGCCAATGTTGATGGGCAACGTTGGTGGGCCAACTTTGGCCACCAACGTTGCCTTCTCCTTCTTTGTAACGTTAGCCATAGCGTTAGTGCAGTAACTTTGGCCACTAACGCTATGGCCTTTGCTTCTTCTCTGCCCCTTGCTTTGCTTCTCCTCACCCATCATCAACCAAATAAATGCATCAAAGCTTTGCCATAATCACAAGATAATGCATCATTCATAGCATCAGGTAGTTCTTGCATTAATCTCATGAAAATGCTCATAAAAAACAATGTTTGATTGAATCAAGGCATGCATACATTTTTCATCCAAATGCTTACTTATTGCCTAAGAAAGTGCATGAAACTAAGTAAAAACTAATGAAAAAGGCTTGTGAAACTAACCTAAGATGCCTAGGCATCACAACACCAAACTTAAATCTTGCTTGTCCCCAATCAAGCAGTAAAGCATAAGATAAATGAATGAAAACAGAGATAGATGTAAGCCCTTATTGGAGGATAATCAATCTTGGTTCATGGGGTTTCATGCATGATATCTTTGAAGCTCATGAACTTATTAATTTCCAGGTTACAACATCCCCTTAAGCACTAACTCTGTTGCTTATATGAACCTTTTTATTCTTTGATCCTTGGTGTTAACTTATTGCTTTTCATTTTCTTGCTAAGGTCTTATTCCTTATTTTGAAGCTTAGTGTTCTATGTTGAGGTGGCTTTTCATGGTAAGTTTTCAGTCAACACTCCCGACCCAGTTGTCTCAAGGTGTTGGGTGATGAAGCACCCTTCAGAATTACTAACTCAAGCTTCTCCTTAACACAAACACACCACAGACACTTGGCTTGCAATTCAACCTAGAGATATTGATGCCTAGCACCACTTTGGGTTATTAAATGCTTTGTAGTTAGGTTGTTCTTGATAATGGACTTTTGGTTGATAATCCTAGGTTAGTTAACCCAAGTTACCAAGTGTTAAAATACTCCTTAGAACCTAATCATCCAAATAGATCCTAGTACAAAAGCACCATAGGCATGTATCTTAAGGGTCAAGCTATTGGTGCCTAGCTTATTCCATGTTTCTTTCTTTCTATTGCCAATGTTAGTGCTGCTCCTTAGTGGCCTAACTTTGGCACTAACGTTGGCTTCCCCCTTTCTTTCTTTCTTTTTCTTTTCTTTCTTCCAAGAATCTTTTGCTTACCATGGTTTCATATAATGCAAACTAGGCTCATACTTAAGAGAATGCTATGCCTTTCAACTTTATTAGTGAACTTACTAAGTTTTCAAACATGCACCTCCACATAACCTTATTCTATCTTCTACCAAAGTGGACTATTACTCTTTCTCTGTTTCACAACACTTTCTTTTATTCAAGCATGGGGAACAAAGCATACAACTTAAGCAAGATGACATGATATAGACAGTTAAGCTAACAAGCTAAAATGACAATTAAAAGAAAGAAAACAGAATGTAAATGAATTCAACTAACAAAATCATAAACTAGATGTAAAGGCATGTTCTATTTCATACATGCTCTCCTTATTCAATGCTAACATGAAAAAGGACCTCTACCACCTTTTATTCTTTGGATTGATTTTCTTTCTTCTTCTTATTTTTCTCCTCTTCTTGGTCTCCCTCTTGTGGATTGCTTGTGTATCCTTTCTCTTTTTGTTTCCCCTTTTTGTTTCTTCCAAAATCCAACTTTCTTCATCTTCTTCTCCACTACCTCTGCATGGCGAATTGCTCTTCCTTCTTCCATTTCCCTTAGCTCTTCAAAAACTTCATTATACTTTTTGATTGCTGGGTGTAGGTTAGACATATATCCAACTATATAATTGATCTTAGCCTAGGCATTCATGTTATAATCAGTACTGTTTATATGTCTTCCTTCATAAACAGTATTGAATTCATTGAACGCTCTCATGTTGTCAATATGGCATTGGGTAAGCTCTTGTATTTGCTTCTCTAGATGCACATGCCTTTCTGTCACTTGATGGATGGATTGAGAGAGTTGGGAGTAGTGCTCCTTGTGTTGTTCCATCAATTGCATATGCAACTCCTTTTGTTGATTTTATGAGCTGGAATTGGAAGTGTCTTTGTTGTCTTGGCTTTGCAAAAACTGCCTTGATAGACCATCAATGGCTTCTTGCATTTGCATCATATCCAAGGTAGTTGGGCCTGGTTCTTCCTCTTGTTGTCCTCTTTCTTGATGTTCCTCTTCTTGTTGTTCCACTCTTCTCTGACTTTGGGCAGCTGTGACATATGACATTCTTTGGAGAGTGATTGGCTTGCTCGGGTTTAACCACTCAAGGTTTTCATCCTCAAATACCACCGTAGCTTTCTTGCATAGGCGTAAGATGGTGCTAGGATAGTAGAGCCAGGAGCCAAGATCATTCTTCTCTGATATCTCTTGAATGTTCTTTGCTATGAGTTCATGGACTCTTATTTCCCCTCCTGTCATAATGCAATGCACCATTGTGGCTCTCTTGATATTGACCTCTGCGGTGTTTGCGGTAGCTAGGATGGATCTCCTTACAATCTCATACCATCCTTTAGCTTCCGGGATGAGGTCTCCTCTTCTAATAAACCTTGGCAGTTGATAAACCACTATTTTATGGTTTATCTTGTGCTCAATTGAGTGGTTTTTATCAATCTTTTATACCTTATTCATACAAAATGCATGGCTTTACAATTTCCTTCCTAATTTTGTGCTATCATTGAAAACATGTTTCTTTGGCCTTAAATTTCCTATGTTTAATCCTCTCTTATTACCATTCAATGCCGTGATATGTGTGTTAAGTAATTTCAGAGATTACAGGACAGGAATGGCTCAGAGGATGGAAAGGAAGCATGCAAAAGTGGAAGGAATACAAGAAGTTGAAGAAATTGCTAAGCTGTCCAGCCAGACCTCTTCGCACTCAAACGGTCATAACTTGAGCTGCAGAGGTCCAAATGATGCGGTTCTAGTTGCGTTGGAAAGCTAACGTCCAGCGCTTCACAACGATATATAATTTGCCATAGCATCCCCAAAGCAAGGCAACGCAAACGCGTGACCTGGCAAAATTCCAATCCGCGCGAATGCATGGACGACGCCTCCGCGTCACTTTTCCGCGACCTGTACGTACCAGAAATCGCCGGGGCGATTTCTGGGCTGTTTTTTACCTAGTTTTCGGCCCAGAAAACTCAGATTAGAGGCTATAAAGTGGGAGAATGCATCCATTCATTCATGGAATAACTCATCATACATTCACATACACAATTATTAGGATTTAGATGTAGTTTTTAGAGAGAGAGACTCTCTCATCCCTCTTAGGTTTTATGATTAGGATTTCTTCTTCTTCTCATTTTCCAGGTTCAATGTTCCTTTTATTTATTTTCCCAATTTAATTTATGAATTTCCATGTTAGATTTGATTTCTTTTATTAATGCAATTTGAGGTATTTCAGATTTATGATTTTTATTTAGCTTTTTATATTCTTGGTTTTAATTGATGAATTAATAAATTGGAGACATTTGAGTTATCAAACTCCTTGTTGATTGAAAATTGGAATTCCTTGCTGATTGATTTGAATTCCAATAACTCTAGTCTTTTCTTAGGAATTGACTAGGACTTGAGGATCAAATTGATTAGTCCACTTGACTTTCCTTTATTTAGTAAGGGTTAACTAAGTGGGAGCAAAATCCAATTCTCATCACACCTAAGAAGGATAACTAGAATAGGATTTCCAGTTCTTATACCTTGCCAAGAGTTTTCTAATTATTAATTTATTTTTCTTGCTATTTAAATTACTTGTTCCTTATTTCAAAAAGCAAAAAATATACAATTTCATAACCAATAATAAATCATACCTCCCTGCAATTCCTTGAGAAGACTACCCAAGGTTTAAATACTTCAGTTATAAATTTTATTGGATTTTGTTACTTGTGACAACCAAACTTTTGTACGAAAGGATTCTCTGTTGGTTTGGAAGCTATACTTACAACGCGATTATATTTTTATAAAAATTTCTTTACCGACATTAAATCCCAGTTCGTTCAAAATGGCGCCATTGTCGGGGAATTGCAAACGTGTGCCTTATTATTGGTTATTGTAAATATTTTTCTTGTTTGTTTTCTTCGTTTTGATCTAAAAATTTTAAGTTTGGTGTCATTTTATTGTTTTTCTCTTTCCTCATTAAATTCAAAAATAGCCTTTCTCTTTATTTTAATTGATTTTTTTCGAAAATTACAAAAAAAAAATTCAGATTTTTATTTTAAAATTTTTATCTTATCTTATCTTAGTTTTAAATTTCAAAATTCAAATCTTTTTCAAAAAATCATATCTTTTTCAAAATCTTATCTTATCTTATTTCAAAAAAAAAAAAATTCAAATTTCAATATTTAAATTCCAAAATTCAAATTTCAAATTTTAAAATTTAAAAATTTTTCAAATCTTTATCTTATATTGTTGTCAGTGTTTCTAGTTTTAGGAGTTTATTTTCATTAATTTTTTTATTATTAGTTTTTGTTTTTATTTTCTTTTGCTACTATGAATTCTCACACATCTGGTTTCAAGTTTGGTTCCAATGTTGTTGTAAGGAATGGAAGCTATAATGGGAACAGGCATCAAGGTTGGAATAATCAAAGATGGGAGGAGCCACAAGGATTTGATCAACCCTCTTGGCAACAACCCCCTCTGATGCACTATAACCAACAACCATCCTATGATGCATACCAAGACAATAGTTATGGTGGACCCTTTCGTGACAACCAACCTCCACCAAATTACTATGGTCAAGAGCTATTCCAGGGAGCGTACCAAGATGATGAATATGGTGGACCCCCTTGTAGTTACCAACAAGCCCCATCATATGCTTATGAACCATCTCCCCAACACACCTTTGAACTACCATACTCACAAGCACATTACCACCAAACACCCCCATATGACCTTAACCCATATCCACCACACCAACCACCACATGAACCACACCCAAAACCACCACCTCAATATCCACCATCTCTATATCCTTATCAAGAAGAACCACCTCCGTATTATGAGCCCTTTCTCCCAATAAATGAACCCTCCTATCCACCCCAACCTCTATTGGATAACGACACACTCATCTCTAATATCATTGGTCTCACCTCTACACTCCAAAATCTTATATCCCACATGAACCAACCCTCTACCTCCAATATTCAACCCTCAAACTCTAGTGCGCTTCCTTTTCAACCACATAATAATCTTCCTATCCTATCACCACCCTCTATGGAAGAGCACCCACATCCATCAATCCAAGAGCAAGATGATCCCAGTTATGCTGTTGATATGGAACAAGAAAGAAGGAATCATCTTCGCGAATCCATACTTCATAAGAAGCTAGAGGAGGCCCTACACATGAAGGTAGTGGAGACCCTTGAAGTTGAAGGAGTGGTTGAAGAATTAGTGAAGGAAGACATCAAGGAGGAGTCTGATTTTGTCTTAGAGCAAGAGGAGTCCCAAAATGTGGAGATAGGAGAGACCTTTGAAGATGAAGGAATAGTTGAAAGGAGTTATCATGGAAAGAAAATCATCAAGGATGAGTATGATTTCATACTAAAACAACTGGATAAAGCAGTAATTATTGAAGAGGAAGAAGTGGTTGCAGACTTAGGAAATGCTGAACCTCCATGGGAAAGTCAAGTCCTAGAGCCTCCTTCTAAGACGTTTGAAATTGATGTTGAAGAGGGTATACAACCTCCAAGGCATATCATTGTTGAAGACTTTGAAGGGGATGATCAAGAGATGGATTCAATCATTGATGAATTCTTATCTACAATTGAACCCTCTCTTATTGGACTAGACATGAAGATCAAAGAAGAAGAAGCACAAACTCCCATGCCCTTGGTAAGCAATAAAGAAGAGATTGAATTAGAAGAAAGCTACCAAGAGCAAGAGGTTGAAATTGAAGAAGTTTGCAAAGAGGTGGAAGTTATCAAAGAAGAGCATAAGGGAGTGGAGCTTGAAATCACCTTGTCAAAATTGCTGGAGACCTTTCCGCCTAAGTCACCATCATCCTTCACAACATTCAAGTGGGTAAAATTCATATCCCTTAGCTTTCTCATCCCACTTGAATATGGTTTACTTGAGACAGATGGTCAACTTAGAGCTCTTTATGGCATTAAGAGTAAGAGGGAAATGGTTAGTAGTAGGAGTTGCCCTACAAGGTTCAATACGGTTGCACACTCCAAGTTGAAGTGCAAGGATTGGTGTAGAGCTCGATTGAATGGGTCTAGGAAGTTGTTTAGGTGCCTAAATGAGAATTCGGATTGCTTACCACCCGGTTGGAACAAAGATGGTCAACAAGAAGACGGGTGCAAAAGTAAGGTTTGGGACCCCGGAATTCATTCTGGCAAACAACACTCTTGGGGCCTTGTCACTTGCTTAAACTTGCTTGAAGACTTTATGCGTCTAATTTGGGGCCTGGGAGGTTACTGGAGGTACAAAAATTGGTGGAGATTCCTGGATGAGTTCAAGCACAAGCCTCCATGACAAGGAGCTCACCAAATGTCCAACTTAAGGACTTTAACTAAAAGTGCTAGGTAGGAGACAACCCACCATGGTATTATCTTCTATTTTTATCCTTAGTTTTATTTTATTATATTTTTATTCTTAGTTTTTTTTATTTTTTTTATTCTTAGTTTTATTTTATTCTATTTTTCTTAGCGTTCATTTATAATATCTGCATTAGCATCTGCATTTTGCATCCTGCATACTGCATAAAAAAAATGCACGCGACGTGCTAGCGTCACTGACGCGTCTGCGTCATAGTGCATTAGGAACTAAGAAAAAGAGAAGCAGAGAGTCACGCGAAAGCGTGGCTGCAGGCGTGCCTTAAGCACAAACATGCCTACGCGACTGCGTCACTGACGCGGCCGCATCATTTTGAAAATAGCCTCCCACGTGTCCGCGTCACCCACGCAAACGCGTGGCCCTGCAAAATCGACATAAATGGGTGTATGGCAGCAAGTTATGGTAGAGTAGGGCTGAAATGATGCTGGAAGCACAAGCCCTACCACGCGACCGCATGCCCTACTCGGCCGCGTCGTTTTCAAAATATGGCCGTTCACGCGATCGCGTCAACCACGCGAACGCATCACCCCAAACTTTGGCAAAATGTATTCAAAATAGAGAGTAGTGCAAACGCACGGCTGCACCCGCGCCAATTGCACAAATCAGGCCACGCGATTGCATGACCCACGCGTCTGCGTCATCTGAACTTATCGTGCACCACGCGTCCGCGCACATGCGACGCACAGTTTATCAAGATCAGCACCAACTATCTTATCTTTTCTTCCCCAATCCTAATTTTTACTTCTCCCTTCGTATTTCTTTCTTCTTTAATCTCTCTTACTTTCTTCTTCTTCATCCCTTTAACTTCTCATCCATATTCTTTTCCATTCTATTTTACTTAATTTATTTGCATACTTTCATCCATTCCATTTTAATTTTGCGCATATTTTTATTTTTCTTTTCTAAAGTTATTATTTTTCCATTGGTGTTAAATTTTCTATTTCAACTGTTGTATTTTTTCTGGTATTATTTTGGTGCTTAATAACTTGTTTTACAATGTTGGATGATATTATTTATCTGTCACTGTCAATCTTTTATGTTACCTGTATCCCTTTTGCACTCTTGATTTGCCATGTGCTTCTACTGTTTTCTCACTTGCATATTGTAGCTACCATGTACTTGAAACTCTCATTATTTGACATTAACCCACCCATACTTTATTTATTTTCTTTATTTCTGGGTTACTTTTCTTCCCTTTTTCTTTCAGGATGGCTACCAAAAAGGGAACCAGAAGACGTTTACATGGGGAGACAAACAAGTCCATTTGCACAAATCCTTGGAGAAAAGCATCATTATAGCAACCTGTCCACTTACACATCTCAGCATGCACCGAGGACGGTGCAATCTTTCAGTGTGGGGAGGTCGATACCGACTTCCATGGGTTAGTTACTCTTCTATTTCAACACCATTGTTTTATTTTTTTTGTTTGTTCATTGTTGCATTTGCATGTTTGATTACATGTTTGCTTGATTTTGTGCATATTTTACCACTACTTGATTGAAGTAATATTTACTTTTTTTAAGAAACTTTTTAGAGTATTTCACTAATTTAAATTAAAACTTTTTGTTAAACCTGTTTGAAGAAATATTATAATGGAACAAGGTTTAGAGCTCGAACACACAAAACCTGTTAGATTTTGAGCCTATTTGAATTGGTTGCATTTTATCAACCAATATTTTATTTTTGTTGTGTGTTGTTCTCTCTAAAATTGTGATCTTTGTCTTGCTTGATTCTATATTTCCATTGTTTGATGTATGAATTAACTTATATGATTGAAGCCTTTGTTTCTCTGAGCTTACATACCCATATGGCCTTACCCTTTCATTATCCCCTGCAAACTAATTTTGAGCCTATTATACCCCTTTGTTCTTTACTTTAGCTCATCATTAACTCTAAGCGGAAAATAATAATGTCCTTAATTTGAATCCTTGGTTAGCTTAGACTAGTGAGAGTGCTCATGAATTAAGTGTGGGGAAAAGTGGGTTTGGAAATTAAGTATGTTATATATCTTTATGAAAATGTGAAAGAAATGTTTAGGACATGTTCATGCATTCAATAATTTAATCATATGCATTGAGAAAAACAAAAAAAAAAGAAAAAAAGGCATATATATAAATAAAAAAAAGAAGAAGAAAAAGAGAAAAGAAATGAAAAAGAGCAAAAAAAAAGGGGACAAAATGCCCCAAAGTAAATAGTGAAAGCAATGCATATGTACTGTACTCGAAATTAGGATGCATGAATATGTGAAAAACATGGTTAATGGATAGTTAGATGTGATATTATGATTACATGGATTGTCTAAAAGTTAGGTGGAAAGTTTAAGTTAATTAAGGATTTAGATTTTAGTCCACTTGGCCAAATACAATCCTACCTTGACCCTAACTCCATTACAACCCCTAAAAAACCTCTTGATATGTGTATTTATGCATTAAATTTTTGTTGATTGGTAGAAGAAAAGCAAGCCTTAAAAAGCAAGGTTAGTAGAGAATTGAGAGAGTTGAATCTTAAACACTTGAGTGATTAGAGCGTATACACTTCCGGTGAGGGTTCGATGCTCGATTCTTTGTTCCCGGCTTTCATGAGTTATTTTCTTCTGCAAGTTCACTTGTACTTTATTTTGTGATTTGAATTAGTGAAATCCAGTTCATATTTGTTCTTGAAAGGTTTATTTACTTTTCACCAAGTTGGTAAAAGCATTCTGCATGAAGTTGCATTCATATATATAGGTTGCATTTCATACTTTCTACCATTCCCCTTCACTCTTTTATAGCTTCTCTTGAGCTTAGAATGAGGACATGCTAATGTTTAAGTGTGGGGAGGTTGATAAATTACTATTTAATGGTTTATATTGTGCTCAATTGAGTGATTTTTATCAATCTTTTATACACTTATTCATAAAAAATGCATGGCTTTACAATTTCCTTCCTGATTTTGTGCTATCATTGAAAACATGTTTCTTTGGCCTTAAATTTCCTATGTTTAATCCTCTCTTATTATGATTCGATGCCGTGATACGTTTATTAATTGATTTCAGAGGTTACAGGGCAGGAATGGCTCAGAGGATGGAAAGGAAGCATGCAAAAGTGGAAGAATAAAAGAAGTTGAAGAAATTGCTAAGTTGTCCAGCCTGACCTCTTCGCACCCAAACGGTCATAACATGAGCTACAGAGGTCCAAATGATGCAGTTCTAATTGCGTTGGAAAGCTAACGTCTGGGGCTTCGCAACGATATAAAATTTGTGATAGTTGCCTCAAAGCCAGGTGATGCGAACGCATGGACGACACCTCCACGTCATTTTGCCGTGACCTGTACGTACCAGAAATCACTAGGGGCGATTTCTGGGCTATTTTTGACCCAACTTTCGGCCCAGAAAACTCAGATTAGAGGCCATAAAGTGGGGGAATACATCCATTCATTCATGGAACAACTCATCATACATTCACATACACAATTATTAGGATTTGGATGTAGTTTTTAGAGAGAGAGGCTCTCTCCTCTCTCTTAGGTTTTAGGATTAGGATTTCTTCTTCTTCTCAATTTCCAGGTTCAATGTTCCTTTTATTTATTTTCCAAATTTAATTTATGAATTTCCATATTAGATTTGATTTCTTTTATTAATGCAATTTGAGGTATTTCAGATTTATGATTTTTATTTAGCTTTTTATATTCTTGGTTTTAATTGATGAATTGATAAATTGGAGACACTTGAGTTATCAAACTCCTTGTTGATTGAAAATTAGAATTCCTTGCTGATTGATTTGAATTCCAATAACTCTAGTCTTTTCTTAGGAATTGATTAGGACTTGAGGATCAAATTGATTGGTCCACTTGACTTTTCTTTATTTAGTAAGGGTTAACTAAGTGGGAGCAAAATTCAATTGTCATCACACCTGATAAGGATAACTAGGATAGGATTTCCAGTTCTTATACCTTGCCAAGAGTTTTCTAATTATTAATTTATTTTTCTTGCTATTTAATTTACTTGTTCCTTATTTCAAAAACCCAAAAACATACCCTTTTTTCATAACCAATAATAAATTATACTTCCCTGCAATTCCTTGAGAGACGACCCGAGGTTTAAATACTTCGGTTTATTATTTTTATTAGGTTTGCTTAAGTAACAAACAAAACTTTTGTATGAAAGGATTCTCTATTGGTTTAGAAACTATACTTGCAACGCGATTATATTTATAAAAATTCTTTACAGACAGATGTCCGATCGTTCAGCAGTCCTTGAGAATCCCTTACCCAGTCAGCCCCTATTACACATATGTCGTTGACAATTTGCTCGCAGTCCGGATCGCCACTTACTATTGCATGATAGCTTGCCTCTTCGAAGGGTGTTGATCTAAGCCCAAGAACTTTCATGATAGCCTTGGGGCTAAAGTCAACTTCTACACCTCTTACATAACTCTTGTAAGAGGTGTCCTTGCTTGTGTCTTCCCTCACCGTGTTGGCATAGAACTCTCTTACAAGGTTTGTATTTATTCTTATCAACGAACTGGTGAGAGGCTCCCATCTCCTCCTGTCAATTTTGTCTTTGATCTCTTGGTATTCATCATTCGGGAGTTGGAATGATATCTCAGGTAATATTCCTTTAGGCCTCATCCACGCAAGTTGTATTTCATGAAATACAGACTTGAACCTCTAATTATCAAAGGGAATTTCTTCAACAGGCTCCATTCCCTTTCACTTTTTAGAACTTGATGAGGCTGCCATTGATTTGCTTTTAAAGAGCTGAATAGACGAGAAAGAAGGAGTGGGGAAGAGTGGCTAGTATAGCTTATGCAAGGTAGAGTGAGAGTATGGCTTGAGGATGAAAGTGAGTGATTAGTTAAGTGAAAACAAGAGTGTTTGAACAAGTATGAGCATACAGGTGTAACTTGGAGTTAAAGGAATACGAGAAGTGAATTATGAGTGCAAGAAAGTGTAGCTTTGAGTGTGGAGTTCGGACCAAATGAAGGCTTATTTATAAAGAAAGGTGGTGAAGAATAGATGGTGAGGATTCAATTGGGCATGGTGGAAGTGGAGGGTGTGCATGCAAGATTGAATGAAGACAAGGATTGCTTCTTTATTAGGTTGGAAGGTTTGGTCATCAAGGTGTTGTTATGACACACCTAACTAACTAATGTGTGCAAGGTTACTCTTTCCAACGAGCAATTTCCAAGAACATGTGACTAGCCTTGCTCTAGAGTAGCCGAATCCTTTGCTTGACTTGTCCTCTCCATCAATCCCTTCTTCCATGTTCCTATCCAAATCAACAAAGCAAAAATTAATCAAAATAGATAGCAGCAAAATGAAATGCAATAACTAAATTTTGAAATTTTCATATTAACCAAAACTAAGTGTTCCTCATAAATCACAAACCACCATGACTTGTTGCAATTGTGCATGTGACATATGTGAACACCAAACTTAGTGTTTGGTCATGTGGTGCAAGGATTAGATTCAATTCCAAGGATGTAAATATTATGATCCTTATGCATCATCCTAGGTGCCTTGCACACCAAACTTGTTGTTCACCATATGCTTCATGCAAGAGTTCTATTAAATCCTTATCACCTTTGATTCAATCATCATGAGGACTACTTTATTATCTATTTTCAAGACATGAACTCAAAATGATGCAGATCATGATTTACATCTCATGAAATTCAAGGCCTAAAACGAATTTGATTCTCATCGTTCATACTTGTAGAATATGTTGAACACCAAACTCAATGTTTGGTTGTATACTTCAAGAGAATACTTGAGTAAAGGTCCTAAGATGTCTATATGTTCATCATGCTTGAAATCATCTTAGGGTGCCTCTAGGCACACCAAACTTAGAAGTTGATCATATGCTTCATGAAATGCTCAATGCAATTATCAAATTGTTTATGAAGGTTGACCACTTGTTATTATCACTAAAACAGGAAATGAAAAATGCTAAACATGGGCTGCCTCTCATGGAGCGCTCTTTTATTGCCATTAGCTTGACAATTGTTCTCTGTTAGGGAGGTTGATGATCATAGTGCCTCAGTTTGTCTCCTCTCACTGTCAACTTCCTTCAGTGTCTTGTCTGACTATTTCCATGTGCTCCAATGAGAGGATCTTGCTTACGGTGTAGTATTCAGAAGGATGTAGAGGTGTTTCCAGCTGTCGATAAATCAGCTTTACTTTGTCTCCTGGTGAGAATCCTTCTGTTGGAATCTTCTTGTACCTCCACCCCATTGGCACCTTTTTCTTACACTTCTTCCCTTTCTTGATGACTCTCCCTTCTTAGTGATTTCAATGTCAGGAGCTTTCTTTTTCACTTTCCCCCTCTGGTGTCTTTTCTTGTAGCTCCTTTTCAACTTTTTTGTCCTCTTGATCCTAATGCATCTCTTCAATCCTAGTCTTCTCCACCAAGAGTGAGTGGAATGCGAAATTGTGATCATCAACAATGGCGCCAAAAACTTGGAGCTCTTAAACGTGAATCACACTTTGTCACAATTCCGCACAACTAACCAGCAAGTGCACTGGGTCGTCCAAGTAATAAACCTTACCTGAGTAAGGGTCGATCTCACGGAGACTGTCGACTTGAAGCAAGCTATGGTCACCTTGTCAATCTCAGTCAGGCGGATTCAAATGGTTATGGAGAATTGATAATTAAAAGATAAATAAAACATAAAATAAAGATAGAGATACTTATGTAATTCTTTGGTTGGAATTTCAGATAAGCGTATGAAGATGCTTTGTTCCTCCAGAACCTTTGCTTTCCTATTGCCTTTTTCAAATCATTCATACTCCTTTCCATGGCAAGCTTTATGTTGGGCATCGCCGTTGTCAATGGCTACTTCCCGTCCTCTCAGTGAAAACGTTCCAAATGCGCTGTCACCGCACGGCTAATCATCTGTCGGTTCTCGATCATGTCGGAATAGGATCCATTGATCCTTTTGCGTCTGTCACACGCCCCACAATCGCGAGTTTGAAGCTCGTCACAGTCATCCCTTCCCAAATCCTACTCGGAATATCACAGACAAGGTTTAGACTTTTCGGATCTCAAGAATGACCGCCAATAATTCTAGCCTATACCATGAAGGTTCCAATCTTAGATTAGAAACCCAAGAGATACGCATTCAAGCCATTGCTAGTAGAACAGAGCTGGTTGTTAGGCACATGTTCATAGGTGAGAATGATGATGAGTGTCACGGATCATCACATTCATCAAGTTGAAGAACGAATGAATATCTTGGAGAAGAAATAGACTTGAGTTGAATAGAAAAATAATAGTACTTTGTATTGATTCTTGAAGAACAGCAGAGCTCCACACCTTAATCTATGGTGTGTAGAAACTCCACCGTTGAAAATACATAAGAACAAGGTCTAGGCATGGCCATGAGGCCAGCCCTCAAACGTGAAAAGGTCTATCCAAGTTTGAGTAAAAGATAGATAGTATGAAAATACAATAGCATAAGGTCCTATTTATAGAGAACTAGTAGCCTAGGGTTTACAGAAACCAGTAATTAATGCAGAAATCTTCTTCCGGGCCCACTTGGTGTGTGCTTGGGCTGAGCATTGAAGCTTTCATGTGTAGAAACTTTTCTTGGAGTTAAACGCCAGCTTTTGTGTCGGTTTGCGCGTTTAACTCCAGCTTTTGTGCCAGTTTTGGAGTTAAACGCTAGAATTCTTGAGCTGACTTGGAACGCCTGTTTGGGCCATCAAATCTCAGGCAAAGTATGGACTATTATATATTGCTGGAAAGCCCGGGATGTCTACCTTCCAACGCAATTAAGAGCACGCATATTGGGCTTCTATAGCTCTAGAAAATCCACTTTGAGTGTAGGAAGGTCAGAATCCAACAGCATCTGCAGTCCTCTTTCAGCCTCTGAATCAGATTTTTGCTCAGGTCCCTCAATTTCAGCCAGAAAATACTTGAAATCACAGAAAAATACATAAACTCATAGTAAAGTCCAAAATTGTGATTTTTATTTAAAAACTAATAAAAACATAATAAAAACTAACTAAAATATATTAAAAACATACTAAAAACAATGCCAAAAAGCGTATAAATTATCCGCTCATCACAAAACCAAACTTAAATTGTTGCTTGTCCCCAAGCAACTGAAAATCAAATAGGATAAAAAGAAGAGAATATACAATGAATTCCAAAAACATCTATGAAGATCAGTGTTAATTAGATGAGCGGGGCTTTTAGCTTTTTGCTTCTGAACAGTTTTGGCATCTCACTTTATTCCTTGAAGTTCAGAATGATTGGCATCTATAGGAACTCAGAATCCAGATAGTGTTATTGATTCTCCTAGTTAAGTATGGTGATTCTTGAACACAGCTACTTTATGAGTCTTTGCCGTGGCCCTAAGCACTTTGTTTTCCAGTATTACCACCGGATACATAAATGCCACAGACACATAACTGGGTGAACCTTTTCAAATTGTGACTTAGCTTTGCTAGAGTCCCCAATTAGAGGTGTCCAGGGTTCTTAAGCACACTCTTCTTTTTTCTTTGGACCTCGACTTTAACCGCTTAGTCTCAAGTTTTCACTTGACACCTTCACGCCACAAGCACATGGTTAGGGACAGCTTGGTTTAGCCGCTTAGACCAGGATTTTATTCCTGTGGGCCCTCCTATCGACTGATGCTCAAAGCCTTGGATCCTTTTTATCACCCTTGCCTTTTGGTTTAAAGGGGTATTGACTTTTTCTGCTTGCTTTTCTTTTTTTTTCTTATCTTTTTTTTTTGCAAGCTTTTCACTGCTTTTTCTTGCTTCAAGAATCAATTTTATAATTTTTCAGATCATCAGATAACATTTCTCCTTTTCCCATCATTCTTTCAAGAGCCAATAATTTTAACATTCATAAACAATCAAATTCAAAAATATGCACTGGTCAAGCATTCATTCAGAAAAACAATAGTATTGCCACCACATCAAGATAATTAAACTGTTTTAAAATTTGAAATTCATGCACTTCTTTTTCTTTTTCAATTAAAAACATTTTTCATTTAAGAAAGGTAATGGATTCATTTTCATAGCTTTAAGGCATAGACACTTAGACACTAATGATCATGTAATAAAGACACAAACATAAATAACATAAGCATAAAAATTCGAAAAACAGGAAAATAAAGAACAAGGAAATTAAAGAACGGGTCCACCTTAGTGATGGCGGCTTGTTCTTCCTCTTGAAGATCTTATGTAGTGCTTGATCTCCTTAATGTCTCTTCCTTGCCTTTGTTGCTCCTATCTCATGGTTCTTTGGTCTTCTCTAATTTCATGGAGGAGGATGGAATTCTCTTGGTGCTCCACCATTAGTTGTCCCATGTTGGAACTTAGTTCTCCTAGGGAGGTGTTGATTTGCTCCCAATAGTTTTGTGGAGGAAAATGCATCCCTTGAGGTATCTCAGGGATTTCATGAGGAGTTTCCTTATGCTCTTGTCCATGAGTGGGATCTCTTGTTTGCTCCATCCTTTTCTTAGTGATGGGCTTGTCCTCATCAATGAGAATGTCTTTCTCTATGTCAATTCCAGCTGAATTGCAGAGGTGACAAATGATATGAGGGAAGGATAACCTTGCCATAGTAGAGGACTTTTCCGCCACCTTGTAGAGTTCTTGGGATATAACCTCATGAACTTCTACTTCCTCTCTAATCATGATGCTATGAATCATGATAGCCCGGTCTATAGTAACTTCAGACCGGTTGCTAGTGGGAATGAATGAGCGTTGGATGAACTCCAACCATCTCCTAGCCACGGGCTTGAGGTCATGCCTTCTTAGTTGAACCGGCTTCCCTCTTGAATCTCTCTTCCATTGAGCGCCCTCTTCACAGATGTCCATAAGGACTTGGTCCAACCTTTGATCAATGTTGACCCTTCTAGTGTATGGGTGTGCATCTCCTTGCATCATGGGCAAGTTGAATGCCAACCTTACATTTTCCGGACTAAAGTCTAAGTATTTCCCTCGGACCATTGTAAGCCAATTCTTAGGATCCGGGTTCACACTTTAATCATGGTTCTTGGTGATCCATGCATTGGCATAGAACTCTTGAACCATTAAGATTCCGACTTGTTGAATGGGGTTGGTGAGAACTTCCCAACCTCTTCTTCGGATCTTCGGATATTCGCCCTTTTTGAGCTTAAAAGGGACCTCGGGGATCACCTTCTTCTTGGCCACAACTTCATAGAAGTGGTCTTGATGCACCCTTGAGAGGAATCTCTCCATCTCCCACGACTCTGAGGTAGAAGCTTTTGCCTTCCCTTTCCTCTTTCTAGAGGTTTCTCCGGCCTTTGGTGCCATAAATGGTTATGGAAAAACAAAAAAGCTTTAGGTTTTACCACACCAAACTTAGAAGGTTGCTCGTCCTCGAGCAAAAGAAGAAAGAAGAGAGTAGAAGAAGAAGAAATAGAGGAGATGGAGGGGCTTAGTGTTTCGGCCAAGGGGGAGAAGTAGTGTTTAGGTTGTGTGAAAAAGAAGGAGTGAAGAATGGTTTATATAGGAGTGGAGAGGGGGGTATGGTTCGGCCATTAAGGGTTGGTTTGGGTGGGAAAATGGTTTGAATTTGAATGGTAAGGTAGGTGGGGTTTTATAATGGATGGATTGGTGAAGGCTTTATGGAGAAGAGGGTAGGATTTGATAGGTGAGGGATTTTTTGGGGAAAAGGTATTGAGGTGATTGGTGAATGGGTGAAGAAGAGAGAGAGAGGTGTGGTAGGTGGGGATCCTGTGGGGTTCACAGATCTTGAGGTGTCAAGGATTTCTCAACCCTGCACCATGTGGCGTGCAAAACGCCCCTTGCTGCCAATCCTGGTGTTAAACGCCAGGCTGCTGCCTATTTCTGGCGTTTAACGCCAGCTTCTTGCCCATTCCTGGCGTTAAATGCCAGTCTGGTGCCCATTTCTGGCTGATAAACCACTATTTCATGGTTTATCTTGTGCTCAATTGAGTGGTTTTTATCAACTCTTTACCCACTTATTCATACTATTTGCATGGTTTTACATTTGCCTTCCTAATTATGTGCTTTGATTGAAAACATGCTTCTTTGGACTTATATTTGCTAATATTAATCCTCTCTTATTACCATTAAATGCCTTGATATGTGTGTTAAGTGATTTTAGAGATTACAGGGCAGGAATGGCTCAGAGGATGGAAAGGAAGCATGCAAAAGTGGAAGGAATACAAGAAGTTGGAGAAATTGCTAAGCTGTCCAGCCTGACCTCTTCGTACTCAAACGGCTATAACTTTAGCTACAGAGGTCCAAACGACGCGGTTCCAGTTGTGTTGGAAAGCTAAAGTCCGAGACTTCGATTTGATATATAGTATACCATAGTTGCCCTGATGCTAGGCAACGCGACCACGTCATCCATGCGGCCGCATTGCAGTGACAAAAAACCAGCGTGGCAGATTTCGCAACCAACAAATTCTGGGCTGTTTCTGACCCAGTTTGCGGCCCAGAAAACACAGATTATAGGCTATAAAGTGGGGGAATGTATCCATTCATGGAAAGCTTTCATATTCACAATTTTAGGAGTAGATGTAGTTTTTAGAGAGAGAGGTTCTCTCCTCTCTCTTAGGATTAGGATTTAGGACTTCTCTTAGTTTTAGGAGTGACTCTCAGTCCCAGGTTCAACGTTCTTTTATTTATTTTCTTAATTTAGTTTATGAACTCTTTATGTATGGATTGATTTTCTTAATTAATGTTATTTGAGGTATTTTCAGATTTGATTTGCTTTGCTTTATTTATATGAATGCTTTTAATTTAATTTAGATATTTTCCCTTTTTGGCTTTGGTTAAATAATTGGTGACTCTTGAGTTATCCAACTCGAGGTGTTGATTGAAAATTGGAATTCTTCAAGAATTAATTCGAGATCCTATAACTCTAGCGTTTCCCAAGGGAACACTAGGACTTGAGGGTTCGAATTTAATTCATCCGCTTAACTTACCTTCATAGTTAGAGGTTAATAAGGTGGGAAAAAAATCCAATTCTCATCACAATTGATAAGGATAACTAGGATAGGACTTCCAGTTCTTCATACCTTGCCAAGAGTTTATTTTATAGTTATTATTATTTTATTTTACTTGTCATTCAACTAACTTTTTACCTTAATCCAAAACCCCAAAACACACTTTTTTATAACCAATAATAAGAACACCTCCCTGCAATTCCTTGAGAAGACGACCTAAGGTTTAAATACTCGGTTATCAATTTTAAGGGGTTTGTTACTTGTGACACTCAAAACGTTTGTATGAAAGGACTTTTGAAGGTTTAGAAACTATACTTGCAACGAGGATTTATCCGCAAATTTATAGACCACGCAAAAGTTCTCTCATCAAAATGGCGCCGTTGCTGGGGAATTACAAACGTGTGCCTGATTATTGGTTATTGTAAATATTTAAAAAAAAATCAATTTTCAATTTTCAATTTTAAAAATTCAATTTTCAAAATTTAAAATTCAAATTTCAAAAAAAAATTTCAAATTTTAATCTTCAAATTTCAATTTTAAAAATTCAAAATTCAAATTTTAATTTTCAAATTCAAAAATTTGAATTTCAAATTTGCTTTTAATTTTGTTTTTAAATTTTTATTAACTAACTATGAGTTCTCACCCCTCTCGCTTCAAGTTTGATTCCAATGTTGTTGTTAGGAATTGAAACTATAATGAGAACAGGCATCAAGGTTGGAAGAATCAAAGATGGGAGGAGCCACAAGGATTTAATCAACCCTCATGGCAACAACAACCTCCAATGGACTATCAACAACCATTCTGTGATGCATATCAAGGCAATGGCTATGGTGAGTGCTCTTTTGATTATCAACAACCACCACCATACGCCTATGAACCCCCTCCTCAACATAACTTTGGACCACCAAACTCACAAGCCCCTTTCCGCCATTCTCCACCATATGACCCTAACCCTCAACCACCATACCAACCACCTTATGAGCCATATGAACCATATATAGAACCACCCCAATTCCAACCTAATTACTCACAAGAACCACCACTTCAATATTCACCATCTCCATATCCATCAATCCAAGAGCACTATGATCCTATTTATGAAAACCGAGTGCATCAAGAGACAAAGGATCGTTTCAAGGAAACAGTGGATCGATTTCAGGCAACCATTCATCAATTGGAGCAAGCGATAAATCAATTAGCTTCTCGACGTTCGGATACTCAAGGAACGCCCATGGCTTCATGTGGACAATCTAATGAAGAACGTAGCATGAAGGAGATACTAGAAACTCCAGTGAACAGTACGGAGCATGACTTTGTAATGGAACAAGTAGAGGAAGCCGGAATTATTGAAGAAGAAGAAGTGGTTGAAGACTTAGGAGATGCAGAACCTCCATGGGAAAGTCCAGTCATAGAACCCCCTTCCAAGACGTTTGAAATTGATGCTGAGGAGGGTGTACAACCTCCAAGGCATATCACAGTTGAAGACTTGGAAGTGGTTGATCAAGAGATGGAGAATCAAGAAGAAGAAGCACAACCTCCCATGCCCTTGGAAGGTAATGAAGAGAAGATTGAATTGGAAGAAAGCTACCAAGAGGAAGAGGTTGAAATTGAAGAAGCTTGCAAAGAGGTGGTAATTATCAGAGAAAAGCACAAGGGAGTGGAGCTTGCAATTTCATTAAAAATACCTCCCCCTAAGTTGCCATCATCCTTCACAACATTCAAGTGGGTAAAATTCATATCTCTTAGCTTTCTAATTCCACTTGAATATGGGCTACTAGAGACGGATGGTCAACTTAGAGCTCTTTGTAACATTAAGAGTAAGAGGAAGATGGCCAGTGGTAAGAATTGTCCTGCAAGGTTCATCATGGTTGGAAGCTTTAAGTTTAAACGTAAAGGTTGGTGTAAAGCTCAACTGAATGGGTCTAGGAAGCTGTTTGGTAGCTGCAGTGAGAATTCAAATTACTTATCACCCAGTTGGAAAAATACAGATCCCGACAAAGATGGGTGTAAAAGCAAGATTTGGGATCTTGGAATCTGCTCTGACACTTATTACCCCGGGAGCCTAAGAATCTGTTTGAAGCTTCTTAAGGGCTTTACATGCCTAGTTTGGGATCCTAGAGGCCATTGGAATTACAAACATTGGTGGAGATTCCTGGATGAATACAAGCATAAGCCACCATAACAGGGAGCTCACCAAATATCCAACTTAAGGACTTTAACTAAAAGTGCTAGGTGGGAGACAACCCACCACGGTATGATCGTTCATTTTTCATTTTTAGTTAGTTTTATTTGTTTTCGAGTTTTATTTTATTTTATTATATTGAACCTGGAGTTTTGCATCACATTCATATTAACACTGCATTCTGCATTTTTCATGCATAAAAAAAAAAGAAGCACGCACGCGACGCGGCAGCATCGCTGACGCGTCCGCGTCATGTGGGAAAAATGGCTCCCACGCGACCGCATCACTCACGCGGCCGCGTGACCTGGAAATCGACGTACGAAGGGTGCACGACCGAAAGTTGTGCGAGAGTGGTGCTGGACTGGTGCTGACCGCACACGCCTTACCACGCGGACGCATGGCTCACGCGTCCGCGTCATATCCCCATGATGGCCACTCACGCGATTGCGTCGACCACGCGACCGCATCACCCTGAATTTTGGCAATACCAAGTTTCTAACAGAGAGTTGTGCGTCCGCGAGGCTGCACTCGCGCCACTAGCACAAATCAAGTCACGCGATCGCGTGCCCCACGCGTCCGCGTCGCCTGACCTTATTGCGCACCACGCAACCACGTCACCCACGCGACCACGTCGCCAGCGTCACACAACCTATCCAGATTAGTGCCAATTTTCTTATCTTTTCTTCTCTAATCCTAATTTCTTCTATCTTTTCTTCTTTCTTCTTTCTTTCTTACTTTATTTCTTTCCCTTCTCATTCTTCTTATCTTTTATTTTATTTTATTTATTTGCATACTTTCATTCATTGCATATTTTTATTTTTCTAAATTTTTTATTTTACCATTGGTGTTCAAATGTTCTTATTCAACTGTTACATCTTTTCTGGTATTTTCTTGGTGCTTAATGACTTGTTTAATTCTGATTGAGTAATATTATTTAAATCAATGCCAATCTTTTATATCTGTATTACTTTTGCATTGACATGAATTTATATTATCTCTCCTTCCCCACTCTCTTCCCCATTGTTGTACATTTTATACCACTGGCATGTCATGGCTTCTATTGTTTTCTCACTTGCATGTTGTAGTTACCATGTAATTGAGACCCTTATTATTTGGCATTAACCCACCCATACTGTATTTATTTTCCTATCTTTATTTCTGGGTTACTCTTCTTCCCTTTTTCTTTCAGGATGGCCACCCGGAAGAGAACCGGAAGACGTTTACATGGGGAGACAGGCAAGTCAATCTGCACAATCTATAGAAAAAAGCATCAGTTGAAGCCACCCGTCCACTTGCACATCTTAGCATGCACCGAGGACGGTGCAATCTTTAAGTGTGGAGAGGTCGATACCGATCTTCATGGGTTAGTTATTTCCTAATTCAACACCAATATTTTATTTTATTTGTTAGTTTATTGTTGTATTTGCATATTTGTTTGATTTTATGCATTTAGTTACTACTTGGTTAAAGTAATAATTTCTTTTAAGACCCTATTTTTTTTTTGAAAAATTTCACTAATTTAATTTGAAAATTTTTTGTTAAATTTGTTTGAAGTTGTATTTGGAACATGGTTTTTGAGTCAAAGAACACACAACCTGTGAGATTTTGAGCTTATTTACATGGTTTCATTATTTAACCATAAATTTTTATTCTTGTGTGTTTTCTTCTCTATAATTGCAATCTTTGCTTTGTTCCATTCTATATGTCTATTATTTAGTGTATTTACATGTTTGCATATGATTGAGGTCATTATTTGTTATTAGCTCACTTATCCCAAATAAGCCTACCTTTTATATCACCCTTGTTAGCCACCTTGAACTTTTTAACCCCCTTCTATTTCATAACCACATTACTAGCCTTAAGCAGAAAAACAAAATAAAAATCCCAAGTTGAATCCTTGGTTAGCTTAAGATAGATATTGTGTATAATTTAAGTGTGGGAAATTTTACGGGAACATGGGATGATATGAAAAAGTAGGAAATTAAATTGAATAAGTTATTTGAAAATTTGGGAAGCATGCTCATATGAAATCAAAAATAATTAAATTACCATGTGCATTGAAAAAAAAAAAAATATATATATATATATATATATATATATTAAGTAATTAAATAAGGGGATACAAAATAAAAAGAGAGAAGAAAAGAAAAAAAGAAGAAAAATAATATTACCCCAAATGCAAAATAAAAAGAATCAATGCACATGGGACAAAATTCAAAAATAAGTTTGATACATGAGTATGTAATACAAAAGTGGGAAAAATTTGGGTAACTAGGTAAAGCATTTTAAATTTTATAAAGTATGTATATGTTAGGTGAGATCTTAGACTAATCAAGGATTCACTTTGTTAGCTCACTTAGCCTTATATATATATATATATATATATATATATATATATATATATATATATATATATATATATATATATATATATATATATATCCTTACCTTTACCTTAGCCCCATTACAACCCTGAAAAGACCTCATGATGTTTGCATTGGTATGCTAAATATTTGTTGATTGGTTAGATGAAGAACAAGGTTTAGAAAGTATGATTAGAGAAGAGTAGAGTGATTAACCCTATAAACATGAGAGATTAGAGTGATATACACTACCAGTGAGGGTTCAGTGCTTAATTCTATGTTCCCTGCTTTTATGAGCTATCTTCTTACAAGTTTACTTGTTTTTACTGTATAATTTTAATTAGTGAAATCTGATTTATGTTTGTCTTGGAGAATTTATTTACTTTTAAACCAAGTAGGTAGAAACATTTTTGCATGTAGTTGCATTCATATAGATAGGTTGCATTTCATACATCTTACAATTCCTCTTCATCTTTATAGTTTCTCTTAAGCTTAGCATGAGGACATGCTATTGTTTAAGTGTGGGGAGGTTGATAAACCACTATTTCATGGTTTATCTTGTGCTCAATTGAGTGGTTTTTATTAACTTTTTACCCACTTATTCATACTATTTGCATGGTTTTACATTTGCCTTCCTAATTATGTGCTTTGATTGAAAACATGTTTCTTTGGACTTATATTTGCTAATATTAATCCTCTCTTATTACCATTAGATGCCTTGATATGTGTGTTAAGTGATTTCAGAGATTACAGGGCAGGAATGGCTCAGAGGATGGAAAGGAAGCATGCAAAAGTGGAAGGAATACAAGAAATTGGAGAAATTGCTAAGTTGTTCAGCCTGACCTCTTCACACTCAAACGGCTATAACTTTAGCTACAGAGATCCAAACGACGCGGTTCTAGTTGCGTTGGAAAGCTAACATCCGGGGCTTCAATTTGATATATAATATGCCATAGTTTTCCTGACGCTAGGTGACGTGACCGTGTCATCTATGCGGCCGCGTCGCAGTGACAAAAAACTAGCGTGGCAGATTTCACAACCAGCGAATTCTGGGCTATTTCTGAACCAGTTTGCGGCCCAGAAAATACAGATTAGAGGCTATAAAGTGGGGAAATTCATCCATTCATGGGAAGCTTTCATATTCACAATTTTAGGAGTAGATGTAGTTTTTAGAGAGAGAGGTTCTCTCCTCTCTCTTAGGATTAGGATTTAGGACTTCTCTTAGTTTTAGGAGTGACTCTCAATCCCAGGTTCAATGTTCTTTTATTTATTTTCTTAATTTAGTTTATGAACTCTTTATGTTTGGATTGATTTTCTTAATTAATGTTATTTGACGTATTTTCTGATTTGATTTGCTTTGCTTTATTTATATGAATGCTTTTAATTTAATTTAGATATTTTTCCTTTTTGGCTTTGGTTAAATAATTGGTGACTCTTGAGTTATCCAACTCGAGGTGTTGATTGAAAATTGGAATTATTCAAGAATTAATTAGAGATCCTATAACTCTAGCCTTTCCCAAGGAAAGACTAGGACTTGAGGGTTCGAATTTAATTCATCCGCTTAACTTACCTTCATAGTTAGAGGTTAATAAGGTGGGGAAAAAATCCAATTCTCGTCACAATTGATAAGGATAACTAGGATAGGACTTCCAGTTCTTCATACCTTGCCAAGAGTTTATTTTATAGTTATTATTATTTTATTTTACTTGTCATTCAACTAACTTTTTACCTTAATCCAAAACCCCAAAACACACTTTTTCATAACCAATAATAAGAACACCTCCCTGCAATTCCTTGAGAAGAAGACCCGAGGTTTAAATACTCGGTTATCAATTTTAAGGAATTTGTTACTTGTGACAACCAAAATGTTTGTATGAAAGGACTTTTGAAGGTTTAGAAACTATACTTGCAACGGGGATTTATTCGCAAATTTCTAGACCACGCAAAAGTTCTCTCATCACTGGCGTTAAACGCCCAGAATGGTGCCAGACTGGGCGTTTAACGCCCATTCTGCTACCCTTACTGGCGTTTAAATGCCATTAAGTTTCTCCTCCAGGGTGTTCTGTTTTTCATTCTGTTTTTCCTTCTGTTTTTGATTTTTCAATTATTTTTATGACTTCACATGATCATCAACCTATAGAAAATATAAAATAACAAAAGAAAATAGAAATTTAATATAGATAAGTAAAAATTGGGTTGCCTCGCAACAAGCGCTTCTTTAATGTCAATAGCTTGACAGTGGCTCTCATGGAGCCTCACAGATGTTCAGAGCAATGTTGGAACCTCCCAACACCAAACTTCGAGTTTGAATGTGGGGGTTCAACACCAAACTTAAAGTTTGGTTGTGGCCTCCCAACACCAAACTTAGAGTTTGACTGTGGGGGCTCTGTTTGACTCTGTATTGAGAGAAGCTCTTCATGCTTCCTCTCCATGGTGACAGAGGGGTATCCTTGAGTTTTAAACACAAGGGAGTCTTCATTCACTTGAATGATCAATTCTCCTCTGTCAACATCAATCACAGCTTTTGCTGTGGCTAGGATGGGTCTGCCAAGGATGATGGATTCATCCATACACTTCTCAGTCTCTAGGATTATGAAATCAGCAGGGATGTAATGGTCTTCAACCTTTACCAAGACATCCTCTACAAGTCCATAAGCCTGTTTCTTTGAATTATCTGCCATCTCCAGTGAGATTCTTGCAGCTTGTACCTCAATGATCCCTAGCTTCTCCATTACAGAGAGAGGCATGAGGTTTATACTTGACCCTAGGTCACACAAAGCCTTCTCAAAGGTCATGGTGCCTATGGTACAAGGTATTGAAAACTTTCCAGGATCTTGTCTCTTCAGAGGTAATTTCTGCCTAGTCAAGTCATCCAGTTCTTTGATGAGCAATGGAGGTTCATCCTCCAAAGTCTCATTACCAAATAACCTGGCATTTAGCTTCATGATTGCTCCAAGGTACTTAGCAACTTGCTCTTCAGTAACATCTTCATCCTCTTCAGAGGAAGAATACTCATCAAAGCTCATGAATGGCAGAAGTAGATTCAATGGAATCTCTATGGTCTCAGTCTGAGCCTCAGATTCCCATGGTTCCTCATTAGGGAACTCCTTGGAGGTCAGTGGACGTCCATTGAGGTCTTCCTCAGTGGAGATTCTGCCTCTTCCTCCTCTCCAGGTTTGGCCATGTGAGACGTGTTTATAGCCTTACACTCTCTCTTTGGATTCTCTTCTGTATTGCTTGGGAGAGTACTAAGAGGGAGTTCAGTAATTTTCTTACTCAGCTGACCCACTTGTGCCTCCAAATTTCTAATGGAGGACCTTGTTTCAGTCATGAAACTTTGAGTGGTTTTGATTAGATCAGAGACAATGGTTGCTAAGTCAGAGTGGCTTTGCTTAGAGTTCTCTGTTTGTTGTTGAGAAGATGATGGAAAAGGCTTGCTATTGCTAAACCTGTTTCTTCCACCATTATTGTTGTTGAAACCTTGTTGAGGTCTCTATTGATCCTTCCATGAGAGATTTGGATGATTTCTCCATAAAGGATTATAGGTGTTTCCATAGGGTTCTCCCATGTAATTCACCTCTTCCATTGCTGGGTTCTCAGGATCATCAGCTTCTTCTTCAGAGGAAGCTTCCTTAGTACTGTCTGTTGCTGCTTGCATTTCAAACAAACTCTGAGAAATCATATTGACTTGTTGGGTCAATATTTTATTCTGAGTCAATATGGCATTCAGAGTATCAATCTCAAGAACTCCTTTCTTCTGAGTTGTCCCATTATTCACAGGATTCCTTTCAGAAGTGTACATGAATTGGGTATTTGCAACCATTTGATGCCAGGGCATTTTGGCCAGATTCACTAACCTTTTTCTTTACTGTTTTTAAGGTAGTTTCATGCATTTTCTTAGAAAATAAGCTAGTTTTGGGTAGATATTCACTTACATCTTGATTCAAGCATACATTGTGCACTTTACATGATTTCATGAGAATTTTTGCATGAATTATATGACAAATTGAATGATGCATGACTCATGAATTGGACTAGAACTTTGATGCACTTTGTTGCTTGATTTCAGGACAAAGGAAGCAAAGAAGAACCACGTTAGCAGTCACGTTAGTCCTACTAACGTGACCTCTAACGTGAAATGGGTGCTAACTTGCAAAGTTAATGAGAAAGGTAATCACCAATAACGCCCTCGAAGCCATCATAAGTCCACGTTAAGAGTCACGTTAACTAAGTTAACATGAACTCTAACGTGGAAGAAGACAACAAGGCCAATGTTAGTGACACTCTCCTTTGTCACTAACATTGGCCAAGCTCATAAGTGGCCACGTTAAGAGCCACGTTAACTTAGTTAACGTGGACTCTAACGTTAAGAAGCAAAAGAGAAGCCAACGTTAGTGACATTCACCTTTGTCACTAACGTTGACCAAGCCTCCATAAGCCACGTTAACTCCCACGTTAACTTAGTTAACGTGGAAGCTAACGTGGAGAGAGCAATTGATAGCCAACGTTAGTGACACTTACCTTTGTCACTAACGTTGGGGTGAACCACCAAGAGCCACCATGAGCAATGTTAACTTCCACGTTAACTAAGTTAACGTGGGAGCTAACGTGGATAAAGAGATGATGAGCCAACGTTAGTGACACTCACCTTTGTCACTAACGTTGGAGATGGCTAGCATGACTACGTTAGAAGCCACGTTGACTTAGTTAACATGGACTCTAACATGGGAAATAGGGGCACATTGGAACGTTAGTGACAAAGGTAAGTGTCACTAACGTTCTCGAAGAATTGGCATTACTACGTTAGAAGCCACGTTAACCTAGTTAACGTGGACTCTAACGTAGGGACAAGGGAGGACTCTCCACATTATTGGGAATGGTAAGTCCCAATAACGTGTGCGAAGGACCAAGAGGCAAAGTTAGTGGTCACATTAGTGCCACTAACGTTGAAGTCAACGTGATCATATTTGGGTTAGGAACGTTAGTGAAAAAGGTGATTGTCAGTAACGTTCTCGAACCCACACTTTCACTTAACGTTGACACCACTAATGTCTGAGCCAAAGTCCCTGCCTACTTCACCTTCACCTTTTCTCTCTGCAAGCAAAGCCTAAGGAAAAGGGATAACTGCTTCAAACTCAAGATTCAGAGGCCCATACCCAAGACTTAAAGAGCCAACTAGAAGATCAGAAGAGTAGTATATATAGGAGTAGCTTTGAATTAATTTAGAGAGTTAGAAACTTTAGGGAGCTTTTGGCATAGAACTACTCTCTGTATTTTACTTTCTCTGTACTTCTAGTTTTACTTTCATCATGTATTCTCCATCTTGGTTTTCATTTTCCAGAGCTATAAACAACTAAACCCCTTTCATTGGGTTAGGGAGCTCTGTTATAATTTGATGGATCAATATTAGTTTTCATTCTCCTTCTTCTATCTTTTCTCTTGATTTTACTTGAAAGCTTTCGATCTTCATCCAATTGGGTAGTTATCTTGGAAAAGAAGCTATTCATACTTGGATCTCTTCTGAACCTTGAAAGGGGAATGAAGAGATCATGCTAGAAATGCTTTCTCATGCTGGACCAAATTGGGTTTGGATGGATATGTGACTATAATCCTATCAACACTTGATTTGAGAAATGCATGTGGTATAATCAGTGTCCATACTTCATCTCTTCTCATGAGCAATTGACCAAGGAATTGGCTATTGATCAAGATTTGAGAGATTGAATTACCAAGAAATTGGAATTCGATCACTTAAGATTGCCAAGGAGATCACTGAATGCATTGATTGAGGAAGAGATGAAAATGAACTTGATCCGGAGAATGCAACATCTCCTGAGCCCAATGAACTCCCCATTTCTGATCTTATCCATTCTCTTTAATTTCTGCCATTTACTTTTATGAGCAATTAACCCATTCCCGTTTAAGATTCTGCAATTTACTTTCCGCCATTTACATTCAGCTCTTCATTTCTAGCATTTACTGTTTCTGCTATTTACTTTCCCGCCATTTAATTTTCTGCAAATCTCAAATCAAATTCTGGTTCGCTCAACTAGAACATTCCTCTAATTAAAGTTGCTTGATCAATCAATCTCTGTGGGATTCGACCTTACTCTATTGTGAGTTTTTACTTGACGACAAATTCGGTACACTTGCCGAAGAAAATTTGTTGAGAGACAAGTTTTTCGCGTATCAAGTTTATGGCGCCGTTGCCGGGGATTGATTTTGTATCAACAATGATTAAGTTGGAGGATCACTAGATTGAGCATTTGTTATTTTGTTGATTTAAATTTCTATTTGAGCACTTTACTTTCGGTTTCAGTTGTTTTGTATTCCCATCCCTTTAACCCCTTCATTTCAGTTGTTTACACTTTGTTTCACTCACCCATTAACTGTTTGATATATTGCATCACTCACACTAACAGCATTTTTTTTAGAATAGTTTCTGGATCTATTTCCTTGCTTGTACCTTGTTGGTTGTATGACAGGGAGGAGAAGCGGGGCTTCAACTTCTTTTGATTATGAACCTGAGAGGACCTTCCTTAGATTAAGGAGGGAAGCAAGAGGAAAGAGAGTAGTTGGTGCTGAGAAAGAGGAAGAGTACATTGAACCAAACATAGAGGAGAATATGGAGAACATTCATGAAGAAGAGGCTCACAACCATGGCAGAGAAGGTCTAGCAAATCATGCTGGGCAAGAGAGAAGAGTTCTTGGCTCCTACATCAACCCAAACCCAGGAAACTGTGGGAGTAGCATTCAAAAGCCAACCATACATGCCAACAACTTTGAACTAAAACCACAGCTCATCACCTTTGTTCAGAACAACTGTTCATTCGGAGGAGGCGTCCAAGAAGACCCCAATCAACATCTAACCACCTTCCTGAGGATATGCGATACTGTGAAGTCTAACGGTGTTCATCCTGACACCTATAGACTTCTTTTGTTCCCTTTCTCACTCAAGGATAAGGCATCTAAATGGCTGAAATCCTTCCCTAAGGAGAGTTTGACAACCTAGGAAGATGTGTTGAACAAATTTTTAGCCAGATTCTATCCTCCTCAAAGAATCAACAGGCTGAGAGCTGAGGTACAAATATTCAGGCAGTAGGATGGTGAGACTCTATATGAAGCATGGGAGAGGTTTAAGGACCTAACAAGGAGGTGTCCACCAGATATGTTCAATGAATGGGTGCAGCTGCACATTTTCTATGAAGGCCTTTCTATGAATCAAAGAAGGCAGTGGACCACTCATCCGGGGGATCTCTGAACAAGAAGAAGACCATTGAGGAGGCCATAGATGTCATTGAAACTGTAGCAGAGAATGACTACTTCTATGCCTCCGAAAGAGGGAACACTAGAGGAGTGATGGAGCTAAACAATGTAGATGCTCTGCTGGCCCAAAACAAGCTCATTACCAAGCAATTAGCTGACCTCACCAAGAAGATGGAGAGGAACCAAGTAGCAGCAATCACTACCTCATCAACAACCCAAGAGGGAGTGAATACAGAGGTAGAGAGTGAGCAGGAGCAAGCCAACTACATTGGGAATTCACCTAGGCAAAACCACGATCCATACTCCAAAACCTACAACCCTGGATGGAGGAACCACCCAAACTTTGGGTGGGGGAATCAACAAGATCAAGGCCAAGATCAGAGACGTCACAATCCCAACACCAATGCAGCTCACCAATAATTCACACAGAGAACATATCAACACCACCATAACAACACCTCTCTACATCCATATCAAAACCAAAATAACACTCCTCATCCTTCTACCTCCAATCCCAACCTACCATCATCTGATGACAGACTCTCAAGGATTGAGAACCTGCTTGAAGGCATATGCAAAGAGATTCAAGACAACAAGGTGTTCAAGGAGGAAGTGCGAGCAAATTTTAAGAACCAGGGAGACACCATCAAGAGGTTGGAATCTTAAGTGGGGTATCTCTTTGAGCAGATTCCCAAACCTACAGATGGATTCCCAAGTGACACAGAAAAAAATTCGAGATGTGAAACAAAGAAAGTAAGATGGGAAGATTGCAAGATGGTCACTACAAGTGATAAGGAGACTGAGGACAAGCCAAACAGCCCGCCAGAATAACCTGGAGAGACCTCAACAGAGAAAAAGGAAAAAGATCACCAAGAACCAAAAATCTCACAACAGGAGCTGCTGAGACTCTATGCACCCTTTCCCCAACTACTCAATGGTGCTGTGGAGAAGAGAATATATTCAAGATTTCTTGACTTGTTTGCATCTCTGCATGTAAACATACCATTCATCAAGATCATCCAACAAATGCCTGCATACATCAAGTATATGAAGGAACTGCTTCCCAGGAAAAGCTCACTCAAGGGAGGCCAAACTATAGTGATGAACAAGGAGTGCAGTGCCCTCATTCAACCAAAGTTGCCTACAAAAAGAAAGGACCCAAGGAGTTTCTACATTCCTTGTGCCATCGGAGAAACCATGTTTGATAAGGGACTCTGCGATTTGGGAGCAAGCATCAACTTAATGCTCTTATCCCTTATGAAGAGGCTGCAGATCAATGAGATAATGCCCACAGATGTAGTCATCAGGCTTGCTGATAAAACTCAAAAACAAGCAATAGGAGTGGTGGAAAATGTGTTGGTAAAGGTTGGGAAATACTTCCTCCCAACAGACTTTGTCATATTGGACATGGAAGAGAGTCACAGTCACCCAACCATATTGGGAAGACCATTCCTAGCTACAGCCAGAGCACTCATAGATGTGGAGCGAGGGGAGCTAATTTTGAGGATCCATGATGAACAACTCAGCTTTAATGTCTTCAAACTCTCACAAGAAACAGATCAAGAGAACAAGGAACTAAGGAAGGATCACAGTGAGACACTGAAGGAAGAGACAAGTACTGAAGAACAACGAGCACATCTAGAGATCCCCTTGGTTGATGAACAAGTAAATAACCAGTTGTCACAGCTCAAGGAAAAACTGGAGGAACATAAACCACCAGAGGCATATGAGGGCAGCAACAAAATTTTCTTCGAAGAAGAGGCCACAAAGAGCAAGGCACCAGACAAAGGAACAAAGAAGAGGATACCAAGGAGGTGGAGGAACAAGAAGATCCCTACCGAAGACTTCTCTCCAGGGGATAAAGTGATCTCAGCTTACTTCCCAAATATCCCCCCTGATCTCCCCAATGTACCATCTCAGTTACCTAAGGTCTTTACTATCAATAGAGTTCTCTCTTTGAAACATGTAGAGATCATTGATACAACCAATGGATATAGGTCCACAGCAAGAGGGGAGGACTTGAAGCATTATCAACCTCCCTGATGAAAGAGAAACGTCAAGCTAGTGATGCTAAAGAAGTGCTTCATGGGAGGCAACCCATGTTTTATATGCTTTTAGAAAATAGTGAATAAGTCAATATTAATGAATTCTAATCCAAACTTGACAAATACTTGGTGAAATCCTTATTATGCAGTATATAGTGAAGAATAAGTTTGGTGTTGTGATGCATGCCAAGGGAGCATGAATGCAACTCAGAGCATGCTAGTCTTGGAGCTTTGAACAAAACTTTTTTCATCCAGTGCTAAAAACTAAGTTTGGTGTCACCTAAGGTGCCACCAATGTGCATATAAGGATACACAGTTAGTTAGTTAGTTGGTGTTCATGAATAAACAATATAGTTCTTTTTCTTTATTATTCTAGCCGTAAAGTTTAATTTCTCAATCATATTAATTTTTCTTATTTTATTTTTATAGGAAAAGGGAAAGGAGCATTGAAGGGGATTGATTAGACAATTAAATGAGGAAGGTTCGGATAACACAAGAGGAGAATATTTCACACATGTATCAAGGGGGATGCATTGGGAATGGTTGCCAGGCAACATTTAAAGAAGAACAAACTTGGAAAATGAACCAACCCCATCATAAAGTTGGTAATCCTTGTGCTTATTCTATACAAAACTCCATCCGTTAATCATACACCAACCCCATCAATCCACACCTTTCATCTCCTCCTCACTTCCCTATATAAGTGAATCCTACTTCGTACTTCCCCTTCACACCCAAAGTGCTATTTCTCAAACTTCACACCTTTGGCATCCAAATTCCTCCATCACACCTTGTCCTAACCAACCAAATTCCTCATCTATCCGTACCCTCCACTCTCTTCACACAGCAACTCAAATTCATGGCAACATCAAGCACTCAAGAGGGACACAAAGTGGACAAAGAAGGAGGGGAGCACGGGCAACCACATGAGTAAAAGGTGGTAGAGTTCCTTCTTTGGTCCATATCTTTCTATGCTTTAAATAAGGAAGATCTTGTATGAAATAGAACATGCTTCCATGTTAGTTTGAACCTTTTTTAATTCTGTCTTTTAAACTTTTTGTTGATTAGGTCTATGCTTGCTAGTCTAAATGTTACTGCATCATTTCCTTACTTACTTGTATGCTTGTCCTTTTGAATCAAATGAAAAGAGAATGAGTGTTTTATAAAAGACCAGAGTGGAGTTCATACTATGGAGTAAGTTCCTGAGTTTGTGGTGTGGTCATAAGTTAGCTAAGTTGGTTCAACCACAAGGTGGGAAGACAACTATCTGTCATGAATCATATGCTTGAACACACCCCATGAGACTAGCTAAATAACAAGATTCTAATAAGAAAAAGGGAAAGAACAATCAAAGTTGAAGAATAAAAGAAAAATAGCAAGAAAAGAGGCTAGGCACCAAGGGTTTGAGTCTTGAGGGATGTGTCTGTGGTGTTCCTGTACCAAGGATCTGCTTGGATTACTAAGCTCTCAGGGGTGCTTTATCACCTGGTAACTTGGGTTAACTAACCCGGGATTATCAGCTGAAAGTCTGCTATCAAGAGCAATCTTTGCTACAGAACATTTAAAAGCCCAAAGAGGTGCTGGACAACAAGACCTCAAGGAAAGAAAATAAACAAACCATGTGCCTGTGGTGTGTATGTATGGGGGAGAGACTTGAGGAAGTAAGTCCTTAGGGGTGCTTCAACACCTAGCACCTTGAACTAACTGGTTCGGGAGTGTTGGCTGAAAGCTTATTCTAAAGAGTTGCCCCCTTACAGAGCACTTAGCCTAAGAACACAAATAAGCCCTGAAATGACAACAAAAGGATCAATGAATAAAAGTCTCATGGGATGCAATCAAGTGAGTATTCTAGAACACGATAAAGGTCTGAAAGCCAGTGAAGGAATGAACCTAAGTTGCTATGCATGAAACCACCATAAAACCAGGAACATGACTTCCACAAGAATGACTCATTTCTCTTGCCATTCCATTCATCATTCTCTTGTTCCAGTACTTGCTTAGGGACAAGCAAGCTTTAAGTTTGGTGTTGTGATGCCAGGGCATTTTGGCCAGATTCACTAACCTTTTCTTTACTGTTTTTAAGGTAGTTTCATGCAGTTTCTTAGAAAATAAGCTAGTTTTGGGTAGATATTCACTTACATCTTGATTCAATCATACATTGTGCACTTTACATGATTTCATGAGAATTTTTGCATGAATTATATGACAAATTGAATGATGTATGACTCATGAATTGGACTAGAACTTTGATGCACTTTGTTGCTTGATTTCAGGACAAAGGAAGCAAAGAAGAACCACGTTAGCAGTCACGTTAGTCCCACTAACGTGACCTCTAACGTGGAATGGGTGCTATCTTGCAAAGTTAATGAGAAAGGTAATCGCTAATAACGCCCTCGAAGCCATCATAAGCCCACGTTAAGAGTCACGTTAACTAAGTTAACGTGAACTCTAACGTGGAAGAAGACAACAAGGCCAACGTTAGTGACACTCTCCTTTGTCACTAACGTTGGCCAAGCTCATAAGTGGCCACGTTAAGAGCCACGTTAACTTAGTTAACGTGGACTCTAACGTTAAGAAGCAAAAGAGAAGCCAACGTTAGTGACATTCACCTTTGTCACTAACATTGGCCAAGCCTCCATAAGCCACGTTAACTCCCACGTTAACTTAGTTAACGTGGAAGCTAACGTGGAGAGAGCAATTGATAGCCAACGTTAGTGACACTTACCTTTGTCACTAACGTTGGGGTGAACCACCAAGAGCCACCATGAGCAACGTTAACTCCCACGTTAACTTAGTTAACGTGGGAGCTAACGTGGATAAAGAGATGATGAGCCAACGTTAGTGACACTCACCTTTGTCACTAACGTTGGAGATGGCTAGCATGACTACATTAGAAGCCACGTTAACTTAGTTAACGTGGATTCTAACGTGGGAAATAGGGGCACGTTGGAACGTTAGTGACAAAGGTAAGTGTCACTAACGTTCTCGAAGAATTGGCATTACTACGTTAGAAGCCATGTTAACCTAGTTAACGTGGACTCTAACGTAGGGACAAGGGAGGACTCTCCACGTTATTGGGAAAGGTAAGTCCCAATAACATGTGCGAAGGACCAAGAGGCAAAGTTAGTGGTCACGTTAGTGCCACTAACGTTGAAGTCAACGTGATCATATTTGGGTTAGGAACGTTAGTGAAAAAGGTGATTGTCACTAACGTTCTCGAACCCAAACTTTCACTTAACGTTGACACCACTAACGTCCTGAGCCAAAGTCCCTGCCTACTTCACCTTTTCTCTCTGCAAGCAAAGCTAAGCCCAAGGAAAAAGGATAACTACTTCAAAGTCAAGATTCAGAGGCCCATACCCAAGACTTGAAGAGCCAACTAGAAGATCAGAAGAGTAGTATATATAGGAGTAGCTTTGAATTAATTTAGAGTGTTGGAAACTTTAGGGAGCTTTTGGCATAGAACTACTCTCTGTATTTTACTTTCTCTGCACTTTTAGTTTTACTTTCATCATGTATTCTCCATCTTGGTTTTCATTTTCCAGAGCTATGAACAACTAAACCCCTTTCATTGGGTTAGGGAGCTCTGTTGTAATTTGATGGATCAATATTAGTTTTCATTCTCCTTCTTCTATCTTTTCTCTTGATTTTACTTGAAAGCTTTTGATCTTCATCCAATTGGGTAGTTATCTTGGAAAAGAAGCTATTCATACTTGGATCTCTTCTGAACCTTGAAAGAGGAATGAAGAGATCATGCTAGAAATGCTTTCTCATGCTAGACCAAATTGGGTTTGGATGGATATGTGACTATAATCCTACCAACACTTGATTTGGGAAATACATGTGGTATAATCAGTGACCATACTTCATCTCTTCTCATGAGCAATTGACCAAGGAATTGGCTATTGATCAAGATTTGAGAGATTGAATTACCAAGAAATTGGAATTCGATCACTTAAGATTGCCAAGGAGATCAATGAATGCATTGATTGAGAAAGAGATGAAAATGAACTTGATCCGGAGAATGCAACATCTCCTGAGCCCAATGAACTCCCCATTTCTAATCTTACCCATTCTCTTTAATTTTTTTCATTTACTTTTATGAGCAATTACGCCATTCCCGTTTAAGATTCTGCAATTTACTTTCCGCCATTTACATTCAGCTCTTCATTTCTAGCATTTACTGTTTCTGCTATTTACTTTCCCGCCATTTAATTTTCTGCAAATCTCAAATCAAATTCTGGTTCACTCAACTAGAATATTCCTCTAATTAAAGTTGCTTGATCAATCAATCTCTGTGGGATTGGACCCCACTCTATTGTGAGTTTTTACTTGACGACAAATTCGGTACACTTGCCGAAGAAAATTTGTTGAGAGACAAGTTTTCTGCGTATCACCATTTCAATGAGTTCCTGAGCTTCTACAGGCATCTTCTTCAGATGAAGAGATCCTCCAGCAAAGCTATCCAATAACATCTTAGATAGTTCAGACAGACCATCATAGAAAATACCTATGATGCTCCATTCAGAAAGCATGTCAGAAAGACATCTTCTGATAAATTGCTTGTATCTTTCTCAAGCTTCATAGAGGGATTCACCTTCCTTCTGTCTGAAGGTTTGGACTTCCACTCTAAGCTTGCTCAATTTTTGAGGTAGAAAGAACTTTGCCAAGAAGGCATTGACTAGATTTTCTCAAGAGTTCAGGCTTTCTTTAGGTTGTGAGTCCGACCATGTCCTAGCTCTGTCTCTTACAGCAAAAGGAAAAGCATAAGTCTGTAGACTTCTGGGTCAACCCCATTGGTCTTGACAGTGTCACAGATTTGCAAGAATTCAGCTAAGAACTGATGAGGATCTTCCAATGGAAGTCCATGAAACTTGCAATTCTGTTGCATTAGAGAAACTAATTGAGGCTTAAGCTCAAAGTTGTTTGCTCCAATGGCAGGGATTGAGATGCTTCTCCCATAGAAGTAGGGAGTAGGTGCAGTAAAATCACCAAGCACCTTCCTTGCATTGTTGGCATTGTTGTTTTCGGTTGCCATGGTTTCTTCTTCCTTGAAGAGCTCTGTTAGGCCCTCTAAAGAGAGATGTTCTTTAGCTTCTCTTAGCTTTCTCTTCAAGGTCCTTTCAGGTTCAGGATCAGCTTGAATAAGTATGCCTTTATCTTTGTTCCTGCTCATATGAAAGAGAAGAGAACAAGAAAGTAGGGAATCTTCTATGTCACAGTATAGAGATTCCTTGAGGTGTTAGAGGAAAAGAAGAATAGAAGGAGGAGGTAGATAGAAGAGAATTCAAACATATAAAGAAGGAGGGAATTCGAATTGCACCTTGAGGAAGAGTGTTAGTCCTTTAAATAGAAGGATGTGAGAAGAGGGGAAGAATTTTCAAAATTAAAGTAAAAGATTTTGAAATAATTAAAAGAAATTTTGAAAATTTGATTGATGAATTTCGAAAACTAAAATTAGGAAAGAAATTAAGTGATTTGAAAAAAAAATATTTTGAAATTAGAAATTAAAAAGATATGATTGAAAATTAATTTTGAAAAAGATGTGATTGAGAAGATATGATTGAGAAGATATGATTGAAAATCAATTTAGAAAAAGAAAGTTTTTAAAATTAAAGTTGATTACTTGACTAACAAGAAATTAAAAGATATGATTCTAAAATTTAAAGTTTGATCCTTTCTTAATAGGCAAGTAACAACTTGAAAATTTTGAAGTAAATCATTAATTATAACAAGGATTTTTGAAAATTAAAAAAAATGGAAAGAAATTGATTTTGAAGAGATATGATTGAAAAGATGTGATTTGAAAAAGATTTGATTTTGAAAAATTATTAAGATTTGAAAAAAATTTGACTAGTGTTTAAATGCCAGTTTTCCTTCTTCACTAGGCGTTTTGAACGCCCAGCTTTTTCTGTTTGATTCCTCTGCTGAATGTTCTGATTCTTCAATTCTCTGTATTATTGACTTGAAAAGACACAATTTTGAAAATATTTTTGAATTTTTAATGATGAGAAACAATCAAAATACGACTAATCTTAGGAAACTCAAATCAAACAATGCATGCAGGACACTAAACTTAAAAAAATTTCATATAAGAGACACTAACAAATTGAGAATGCATATGAGAAACAACAAAACACACAAAACAAGAGAATTTAAAGATCAGAGCACTGAAATCATCAAGAACAACTTGAAGATCAATGAAGAACATATTGCATGTTTTCGAAAAATGCAAGAAGAATGCAATTGACACCAAACTTAAAAATTGATACTAGACACAAACAAGAAACATAAAATATTTTTTATTTTTATGGTTTTATAATTTTTTTTTTTGTGATTTTCGAAACTTATATGGAAAAAGAAAATAAAGAGAATCAAAACTTTTAATGAGAATTCCAAGAATCATGCAATGTTAGTCAAAAGCTTCAGTCTAAAAAGATTAGACATGTTTGGCCAAGCTTCAGCAGGACATTACATTCAGCAGCTAAATTGATGAGAATCAATCAGCTTTTGTGATGCTAAGAACATCACCTTGAAACTCTAGAATTAATTCTTAAAAATTATGAAAAGTACCTAATCTAAGAAACAAGATGAACCGTCAGTTGTCCAAACTCGAACAATCCCTGGCAACGGCGCCAAAAACTTGGTATGCGAAATTGTGATCATCAACAATAGCGCCAAAAACTTGGAGCTCTTAAACGTGAATCACACTTTGTCACAATTTCGCACAACTAACCAGCAAGTGCACTGGGTCGTCCAAGTAATAAACCTTATGTCAGTAAGGGTCGATCCCACGGAGACTGTCGGCTTGAAGCAAGCTATGGTCACCTTGTAAATCTCAGTCAGGCGGATTCAAATGGTTATGGAGAACTGATAATTAAAAGATAAATAAAACATAAAATAAAGATAGAGATACTTATGTAATTCTTTGGTTGGAATTTCAGATAAGCGTATGAAGATGCTTTGTTCCTCCTGAACCTCTGCTTTCCTATTGCCTTCTTCCAATCATTCATACTCCTTTCCATGGCAAGCTTTATGTTGGGCATCACCGTTGTCAATGACCACTTCCCGTCCTCTCAGTGAAAACATTCCAAATGCGCTGTCACCGCATGACTAATCATCTTTCGGTTCTCGATCATGTCGGAATAGGATCCATTGATACTTTTACGTCTGTCACACGCCCCACAATCGCGAGTTTGAAGCTCGTCACAGTCATCCCTTCCCAGATCCTACTCGGAATACCACAGACAAGGTTTAGACTTTCCAGATCTCAAGAATGACCGCTAATAATTCTAGCCAATACCACGATGGTTCCAATCTTAGATTAGAAACCCAAGAGATATGCATTCAAGCCATTGGTAGTAGAACAGAGGTGGTTGTCAGGCACATGTTCATAGGTAAGAATGATGATGAGTGTCACGGATCATCACATTCATCAAGTTGAAGAACGAATGAATATCTTGGAGAAGAAATAGACTTGAGTTGAATAAAAAAACAATAGTACTTTTTATTAATTCTTGAAGAACAGCAGAGCTCCACACCTTAATCTATGGTGTGTAGAAACTCCACCGTTGAAAATATATAAGAACAAGGTCTAGGCATGGCCATGAGGCCAGCCCCCAAACGTGAAAAGGTCTATCCAAGTATGAGTAAAAGATAGATAGTATGAAAATACAATAGCATAAGGCCCTATTTATAGAGAACTAGTAGCCTAGGGTTTACAGAAATCAGTAATTAATGCAGAAATCTTCTTCCGGGCCCACTTGGTGTGTGCTTGGGCTGAGCATTGAAGCTTTCATGTGTAGAGACTTTTCTTGGAGTTAAACGCCAGCTTTTGTGCCAGTTTGGGCGTTTAACTCTAGCTTTTGTGCCAGTTTTGGAGTTAAACACCAGAATTCTTGAGCTGACTTAGAACGCCTGTTAGGGCCATCAAATCTCGGGCAAAGTATGGAATATTATCTATTTCTGGAAAGCCCAGGATGTCTACTTTCCAACACAATTGAGAGCGCGCCAATTGGGCTTCTGTAGATCCAGAAAATCCACTTTGAGTGCAGGAAGGTCAGAATCCAACAGCATCTGCAGTCCTTTTTCAGCCTCTAAATCAGATTTTTGCTCAGGTCCCTCAATTTCAGCCAGAAAATACCTGAAATCACAGAAAAACACATAAACTCATAGTAAATTCCAGAATTGTGATTTTTATTTAAAAACTAATAAAAACATAATAAAAACTAACTAAAATATATAAAAATCATACTAAAAACAATGCCAAAAAGCGTATAAATTATCCGCTCATCAGTGAGTTTATGAGTGATTCCTTGGGCTTCTCCATCTAGTTTAAGTCTTTATCCTCAATCTTCATGCAGTTTTCCTTTTGCAGCAGGACATTGTATGTCTTTCAAGATATTAAGAGTTATTTGTTCATCGTGTGCCCTCAAAATCATCTCTCCTTTTTCTACATCAATGATGGCTCTTGCTATGGCTAGAAAGGGTCTTCCCAGTATAATTGAATCACTTTCTTCTTTATCTAAATCTAGAATCACAAATTCTGTAGGGAAGATGAACTTGCTAACTTTGACTAGAAGATTCTCTACCACTCAATTGGGTATTATGAGGGATCTATCAGGTAGCTGTAGTGACATTCTGGTGGACTTCACCTCTTCTATTGACAGCTTTCTCATCATCGAAAGTGGCATCAAGTTGATGCTTGAACCCAAGTTGCACAGAGCTTTATCAATTGGTATTTTCCCAATAGTACATGGTATGAAGAAACTCCCTGGATCTTTGAGTTTTGGTGGCAATCCTTTCTGAATTACAGCACTACACTCCTGGCTCAGAATCACAGTTTCTTTTTCTTTCCAACTCCTTTTCTTGTTAATGAGTTCCTTGAGGAACTTTGCATAGAGTGGCATCTGTTCTAACGCTTCAGCAAGTGGAAGTTTGATCTTTAGCTTCTTGAAAATCTCCAAGAATTTAGGGAATTGTTGGTTTTTGAGCTCCTTGTGCAATCTCTGAGGATAGGGTAGTGGAGGGACATATGGCTTCACCTCCTTCCTCTGCTCCTGTGGTTGTGCCTCTGATGGTTTCTTGCCCTTCAGTGAAGTTTGTGGTTCTTCATCTTTCTTGGAGTCCTTCTTGTCATTCTTATCAACCTCTGTTTGTTCCTTGCTGGCAACCTTGGTATCATCTCCCAATATCTTTCCACTCCTTAGTTATATGGCTTTACATTCTTCCATGGGGTTAGGAATTGTGTCACTTGGGAATGTCTTGCTTGGTCTCTCAACAGGCTACTTAGACAGTTGCCCAATTTGCCTTTCAAGGTTCCTCATAGACGCTTCATAATTGTTGTTGGCCTTCTCTTGATTATTCATGAGTTTGTACATCATCATCTCTAAGTTAGAGATTCTTTAGGATTCTTGATGTGGATGTGGTTGAGTGTGGGATGTTGATGGTTGATGGAAGTTGATTGGGGTGTTTGAAGGGTTGTTTTGTGGGTAGTATGTAGATGTGGGGTTATTGTTTTATAGTTTTTTGTATGGGTTGTTGTTAGTGGGCTGGTGGTTTTGATTGTTTGTGTTGTAAAAATTTTTGGGGTTAGAGTTCCTCTGCCATTGGTTCTGGTTTTCTCCCTATCTCATGTTGGGATGGTTCTTCCATGAGGGGTTGTATGTGTCTCCATGGAAGTCATTTTGGCCAGAACATGGATTGTGCATGTAGTGGACTTGTTCAGGTTCTTGCTCATTGTTGCACGCCTCATAGGTTTCTTCATGTTATCCCCAAACAGTTGGGGATTGGCTGGTTGTGCTCACTGCAGCTAATTGCAGTCCATTCATCCTCTTTGACATCATCTCCCTCTATTTGTTGAAGTTGCTGGTGCATTAGCTTGTTCTGGGCTAAGATTGCATCCACACCTTCAAGCTCATAGACACCTCTCTTTGGGGCTGCTTGTCTTTTCGAGGAGTAGAAATACTAATTGTTGGCCACCATGTCTATGAGATCATGTGCTTCTTGTGAAGTTTTCATCATTTGGAGTGACCTTCCTGAAGAGTAATCCAAAGCTTTTCTTGCTTTCAAAGAGAGGCCCTCAAAGAAGTTTTGGAGCTTCACCCATTCACTAAACATGTCTGGAGGACATATTCTGATTAGTGCTTTATACCTTTCCCAAGCTTCATATAATGACTCTCCCTCCAGTTGTCTGAAAGTTTGGACATCAGTCTTGAGCTTTATGATTCTTTTAGGGGGGTAGAACTTGGCTAAGAAATTGCTAACCATGTCATCCCAATTGGTGATGCTTTCTTTTGGAAATGTTTCCAACCATTGAGTAACCTTGTCCCTTAGAGAGAAGGGAAACAGCAGCAGCTTGTAGATGTCTAGATGTACCCCATTGGTCTTGATAGTGTCCCATTTCCTCAAAAAATAGAGAGATATTGATTTGGGTCTTCAGCAGCACTTCCTCCATAGTGGCAATTGTTCTGAACTATAGTAATGAGCTGTGGTTTAAGCTCAAAGTTGTTGGCATTCACATTTGGAGTAAGAATGCTACTCCCACAATTTCTTGGGTCAGGGATGGTGTAGGAGGCTAGCACTCTCCTGGCAGGTTGACCATGGTTGTTGGCAACCTCCTCAAGTGGATTGTGCATGTTATCCTCCATGACTTGATCAAGATCCTCCTCTAAATCTTCTTCTCCAATCACACCCTTCCCTCTTATTTCTCTTCTATGTCTCAGGAAGGTTCTTTCGAGTTCATAATCAAAGGAAGTAGAAGCACCTCTTCTTTTCCCTAGCATACAGAACACAAAATAAACAAAAAATGACAACTGAACACTCTATTGCTAGAGTGAATGTTAGAGTTAGTAGACACAATATTTCAAACAGTTAATATGCTTGAAAGAAAACAAAAGAAAAATGTCAAATCTAGACTATCACCTACTAAATCATTATCAATCTAAATCAATCCCCAGCAATGGCGCCAAAAACTTGATGATGCGGGAATTTGCACTGCACAAATCCCCTTCCTCAAGTGCACTGAATCGTCAAGTAATAACTCACAAGAGTGAGGTTGATCCCACATAGATTGATGGATTGAGCAACTTTTGTGAGGTGGTTTATCTAGTCAAGCAGATATTGAAAGGTTTTGGTGAAAATTGATGAATAGAAACAAGGAAAGTGAAACAACAAAATGTAAAGTACTAGAAATTTAAATGTTGGAAGGTAAAAGGACAGAAAGTGGCACAAAGTATAGAGTACTAGGAATTTAAATGCTGAAAAGTAAAGGACAGAAATTTAAATGGCATGAAATGTAAAGAGCTAAAACTTAGAGAGCAAAGAACTTAAATAAGCTGAAGCTTAAATGACAAAAAAGTAAAGGCAAGAATGTAAATAGCAATGGAAAGTAAATTGCATGAAATGTAAAGGGCATTGGGTGCTGGAAATTAAAAGGAAGCAAGAAATTCAAGGCAATTAAAGTGAATTCAAGGAAATCAAAGTGAAAAATGACAAAGAGAAAGATTCATTAGGGATTGGAGATATCATAATCTATCATGAATCAATAGGTCTCAACTCCATTCTCAATCATATGAAGTAGATCTAAGGTAGATTGGAATTAACTGAGTCCCAATTCCTTGGCAACATAATTTCTCTAATCACAATCAATTTGCCAATTCCTTGATCCAATTGTCATGAGAAGAGGTTAAGTGCATATCTCTTATCCATGAGCCACACCAACTCTCAAGATTTCAATTCCTCCCAAATGTTGTTGATCAAGAGAGTTGTGAGAGATAGAGCTTCAATCTAATTTCTATGATTCCCCTTCCGAGACTCACACAGAAATTCATGGATCTAAAACCCCCCTTCTGGAGTGAATTGATCAAAATGAAAATAGAAGTTATCTGTTAGCTACAACAAGAAGATTGAGAAGAAGAAGAATTTCATTCAATCATGTCAATTACAATAGAGCTCCTCCCCCTAATGATGTGGGGTTTAATTCATCATTGCTCAGCAAAATCAAAAGGAAAAGAAAAGTACAAAAAGTAAAACAAAGTACAAAGAAAATGATTCAGGGTTTTCCAATTAGGGTCCCTGCTTCCCAGCCTCCTTCTGACTTCAAAATCTGTCCTATTTATACACTTTCCAAATCAATCTTCAAGTCTTTGGATGTGGGCTTTGGCCTTTAGTTGAAGCAAGTTAGGAGTGACTCTTTGTGGCGTTGATCTAGGCATTAGCTCACTAACGTTCATAAGCTTGCATGGGTGTCATTGAAATTGGAATTGGCCTTGGTGTTAGTCACCAACGTTAGTGCACAAACGGTGGCTAACGTTGCCTTTAAAATCCTTTAGGAACTTTGCCACTAGCGTTTGTTCACCAACGTTGGTGCACCAACGCTCTTCCTTGTGCGTACGCATCATGCCTTGTGCGTGCACACAATGCCTCATGCGTACGCACACTAGCAATTTTTCCAACTCCAACTTGAAGATTTATCGAAGATGTTAGTGTGCTAACTTTAAGAAACGTTAGCACACTAACGTTGGCACCATATCTTGCTAGCAACGTTGGTGAGCCATCTTTGGGCCACCAACGTTGCTCCTTATGCTTGGCATGTTAGTGGGCAGCGTTAGTGAGCTAACTTTGGCCACTAAAATTGCTCACTCTCTTCCTTGGCAGCGTTGCTAGGAAACGTTGATGAGCCATATTTGGCCACCAATGTTGCTTCTTATGCTTGGTGATAAAACACTATTTTATGATTTATCTTGTGCTCAATTGAGTGATTTTTATCAACTCTCTACCCACTTATTCATACTATTTGCATGGTTTTACATTTTCCTTCCTAATTTTGTGCTATGATTGAAAACATGTTTCCTGGACCTTTAAATTGCTAATATTAATCCTCTCTTATTACCATTAGATGCCTTGATATGTGTGTTAAGTGATTTCAGAGTTTATAGGACAGGAATGGCTTAGAGGATGGAAAGGAAGCATGCAAAAATGGAAGGAATACAAGAAGTTGAAGGAACTGCAAAGCTGTTAGCCTGACCTCTTCTCACTCAAACGGCTATAACTTTACCTAAAAAGGTCCAAATGATGGGGTTCTAGTTAAATTGGAAAGCTAACGTCTGGGGCTTCGATTTGATATATAATTGGAAAGCCTGACCTCTGACGATAAGTGACGCGAACGCGTGATCTACGCGGACGCGTTGCAGTGGCGAAAAAACCAGCGTGTTTGAATTCGAAACCAGCGAATTCTGGGTTTTTCTGACCCAGTTCTCGGCACAGAAAACACAGATTAGAGGCTATAAAGTGGGAGAATGCATCCATTCATATACATCAGCTCATAATTCATAATTTTTAGTTTTAGATGTAGTTTTTAAAGGGAGAGGTTTTCTCCTCTCTCTTAGGATTTAGGATTAGGATTCCTCTTAAAGGAATTAGGATTTCTTATTATTTCAACTTTATTATTTCAACTTACAATTTCTTCTGAGTTCCAGGTTCAATGTCCTTTTTATTTATTTTAACAATTTAGCTTATGAACTCTTCATGTTTAGATTGATTTTCTCTTATTAATGCAATTGAGGTATTTCAGATTTATAATTCTTATTTAGCTTTTCATGTCCTTGGCTTTAATTGATTAACTGGAAATTCTTGAGTTATTAAACTTATCGTGATTGATTGTTATGTTTGCTAATTGAATTGAATTCCACTAACTCTAGTCTTTCCTTAGGAGTTGGCTAGGACTTGGGAATATAACTAATTAAGTTCACTTGACTTTCCTTTGCTTTAGAGAAGGTTAACTAAGTGGGATTAACTTCAATTCTCATAAGAATAACTAGGATAGGACTTCCGAATTTTCATACCTTGCCAAGAGTTTATTTTATAGTTATTTATTTATTTTACTTGTTATTTAAATTACCTGTTCCTCACTTTCAAATCCCCCAATTTACAAGACTCATAACCAATAATAAGAACATACCTCCCTGCAGTTCCTTGAGAAGACGACCCGAGGTTAAATACTTCGGTTATCAATTTCAAAGGGGTTTGTTACTTGTGACAACCAAAATGTTTGTAAGAAAGGACTTTTGTTGGTTTAGAGGCTATACCTGCAACGAGGATTTATCTGCGAATTTCTAGACCACGCAAAAGTTCTCTCTTCAAAATGGCGCCGCTGCCGGGGAAATGTAAACGTGTGCCTTTTTATTGGTTATTGTAAATATTTGCTTTTTGCTTGTTTATTTGTTTTTATTTTTGTTTTTATTTTTTCTTTTTCATAAATTAAGAGGTTATTGGTTTTTATTTAGTTATTAAATTTTTTTTTTAAAAATTTGTTCTTCATGTTTATCTTGACCTTCAAGTTGTTCTTAGTTATTCTCTTCGTTTTGATCTAAAAATTTTAAGTTTGGTGTCATTTTATTATTTTTCTTATCCCTTATTTAATTCAAAAATATCTTTTCTCTTTATTTTAATTGAATTTTTGAAATTTGCATACAAAAAAAAAAACTTCAGATTTCTATTTTAAAATTTTTATCTTATCTTATCTTAGTTTTAAATTTCAAAATTCAAATCTTTTTCAAAAAATCATATCTTTTTCAAAACCTTATCTTCTTTCAAAATTCAAAAAAATTCAAAATTCAAAATTTAAAAATTCAAAATTGAAAATTTAAAAATTCAAAATTCAAAATTTAAATTTCAATAACCTTTTAATTTAAATTTGTTTTTATTTTTATTTTTAATTTTTATTAGTTACTATGAGTTCTTACCCCCGTCGCTTTGAGTTTGGTTCTAATAATGTTGAAAGGAATGGAAGTTATAACAGGAACATGCATCAAGGTCAAAACAATAAGAGATGGAAGGAGCCTCGAGGATCTGATCAACCCTTTGGGCAACAACACCCTCCAAACTACCATGGACGACGACCATTCAACAATGCATGTCAAGACAATAGTTATGGTGGACCCTTTTGTGATAACCATCACCCACCAAATTACTATAGTCAGAAACCATTCCGAGGTGCATACCAAGATGATAGATATGGTGGAACCACTTGTAATTACCAACAAGCCCCGCTATATACCTATGAACCACCTCCTCAATGCATCTTTGAACCACCACACTCACAAGCCAACTACCACCATTCACCTCCATATGACCCTAACCCTTATCCACCCCAATTCCAACCCAATTACTCCCAAGAACCACCACCTCCCTATTGGTGTGGAATTTATAACCACAAACTAACCGGCAAGTGTGATGAGCGGATAATTTATACGCTTTTTGACATTGTTTTTAGTATGTTTTTAGTAGGATCTAGTTACTTTTAGGGATGTTTTTAATAGATTTTGTGTTAAATTCACATTTCTGGACTTTACTATGAGTTTGTGTGTTTTTCTGTGATTTCAGGTATTTTCTGGCTGAAATTGAGGGACCTGAGCAGAAATCAGATTCAGAGGTTGAAAAAGGACTACTGATGCTGTTGGATTCTGACCTCCCTGCACTCAAAGTGGATTTTCTGGAGCTACAGAACTCCAAATGGCGTGCTTCCAATTGCGTTGGAAAGTAGACATCCAGGGCTTTCCAGAAATATATAATAGTCCATACTTTGGCCAAGAATAGACGACGTAAACTGGCGTTCAACGCCAGCTTTCTACCCAAATCTGGCGTCCAGCGCCAGAAAAGGATCCAAAACCAGAGTTGAACGCCCAAACTGGCACAAAAACTGGCGTTCAACTCCACAAATGGCCTCTGCACGTGCAACACTTAAGCTCAGCCCAAACACACACCAAGTGGGCCCCGGAAGTGGATTTATGCATCAATTACTTACTCATGTAAACCCTAGTGACTAGTTTATTATAAATAGGACCTCTTACTATTGTATTTGACATCTTTGGACGCCTGGTTCTTAGATCAGAGGGGCTGGCCTCTCGGCCATGCCTGGACCTTTCACTTATGTATTTTTAACGGTAAAGTTTCTACACTCCATAGATTAAGGTGTGGAGCTCTGCTGTTCCTCAAAGATTAATGCAAAGTACTACTGTTTTCTATTCAATTCTTCTTATTTCGCTTCTAAGATATCCATTCGCACCCAAGAACGTGATGAAGGTGATGATTATGTGTGACGCTCATCACCATTCTCCCCTATGAATGCGTGCCTGACAAACACTTCTGTTCTACATGAATTAAGCTAGAATGAGTATCTCTTAGATCTCCTAACCAGAATCTTCGTGGCGTAAGCTAGAATGATGGCGGCATTCAAGAGAATCCGGAAAGTCTAAACCTTGTCTGTGGTATTCCGAGTAGGATTCAATGATTGAATGACTGTGACGAGCTTCAAACTCGCGAGTGCTGGGCGTTAGTGACAGACGCAAAAGGAGGGTGAATCCTATTCCAGCATGATCGGGAACCGACAGATGAATAGCCGTGCCGTGACAGGGTGCGTGAGCATATTATTCACTGAGAGGAGGGGATGTAGCCACTGACAACGGTGATGCCCTTGCATAAAGCCAGCCATGGAAAGGAGTAAGACTAACTGGATGAAGATAGCAGGAAAGCAGAGGTTCAGAGGAACGAAAAGCATCTCCATTCGCTTATCTGAAATTCTCACCAATGAATTACATAAGCATCTCTATCCCTATTCTATTATTTATTATTCGAAAACTCCATGATTATTTTATATCCGCCTGACTGAGATTTACAAGGTGACCATAGCTTGCTTCATACCAACAATCTCCGTGGGATTCGACCCTTACTCACGTAAGGTATTACTTGGACGACCCAGTGCACTTGCTGGTTAGTTGTATCGAAGTTGTGACAATTATGAATTAAGATCAGAGCACCAAGCTTTGGAGCCATTACCAGGAATTGTTCGAGCCTGGAGATCACAATTTCGTGCACCAAGTTTTTGGCGCCGTTGCCGGGGATTGTTTGAGTTTTCGGCAAGCTTTTGGTCCGGTAACATCAGTGCCAGATTCCCTTTTGATCCGGCAACAGCACCAAGTTTTTGGCGCCGTTGCCGGGGATTGTTCGAGTTTGGACAATTGACGGTTCATCTTGTTGCTCAGATTAGGTAATTTTCTTTTTGTCTTGTTTTCAAAAAATTTTTCAAAAATCTTTCAAAAATTCTTCCTTTGTTTTCGAAAAAAAAAAATTTTAAAAATAAAAATGTTTTCAAAAATATGTTTTCCTTTCAGAATTTTTAAGAATGAATTCTAGTGTTTCATGGAGCATGTTGAAGCCTAGCTGGCTGTAAAGCCATGTCTCAATTCTTATACTCAAGAAAAGAGCTTCTTTATCTTTCTTAGCCAATTGGCTGTTGAATGTAAGGAATGTCAGGCGTGTCATGTCTGAGTTACATACTAAAGCTTGGCTGGCTATTAAGCCATGCCTGACCCTTTGATTGGAGCTTTAGAGCATAAGATTCCTGGAATTCATATTAAAAATTTTGGAATCCTTATTTTCTTTTTCAAAATTATTTGTCGAAAAACATAAAATAAAAATCCAAAAAAATAGAAAATCATAAAAATCAAAAATATTTTTGTGTTTCTTGTTTGAGTCTTAAGTCATATCATAAGTTTGGTGTCACTTGCATATGCATCTTGCATTTTTTCGAAAATATCATGCATTCATAGTGTTCTTCATGATCTTCAAGTTGTTCTTGGTAAGTCTTCTTGTTTGATCTTGATGATTTTTTGTTTTGTTTCTTATCATGTTTATCATATGCATTCTTGAATTCTTAGTGTCTAAGCATTAAAGAATTCTAAGTTTGGTGTCTTGCATGTTTTCTTTGCATTAAAAATTTTTCAAAAATATGTTCTTGATGTTCATCATGACATTCATAGAGTTCTTGGTGTTCATCTTGACATTCATAGCATTCTTGCATGCATTCATTGTTTTGATCTAAAAATTTCATGCATTGCATCATTTTTCTTGTTTTTCTCTCTCATCATAAAAATTCAAAAAAAAAAAAATATCTTTCCCTTTTTCTCTCATCAAATTCGAAAATTGAGTTGACTTTTTCAAAAATTTTTAAAAATCAAAGTTGTTCCTTACGAGTCAAATCAAATTTTCAATTTGAAAATCTTATCTTTTTCAAAAATCAAATCTTTTTCAAAATTCTTAGTTATTTTCGAAAATTAAAAAAAATATTTTTCAAAAATCTTTTTCTTATTTTTATATCAAATTTTCGAAAATAACATAATCAATTAATGTTTTGATTCAAAAATTTGAAGTTTGTTACTTGCTTGTTAAGAAAGATTCAAACTTTAAGTTCTAGAATCATATCTTGTGATTTCTTATGAATCAAGTCATTAATTGTGATTTTAAAAATCAAATCTTTTTCAAAACTAATTTCTATCATATCTTTTCAAAAAAATATCTTCTTATCTTATCTTTTTCAAAATTTGATTTCAAAATATCTTCTCTAACTTCCCAACTTCTTATCTTTTCAAATTTGTTACAACTAACTAACTAACTTTTTGTTTGTTTCTTAACTTTTTCAAAACTACCTAACTAACTCTCTCTCTCTAATTTTCGAAAATATCTTCCCTCTTTTTCAAAAATTTCTTTTCTATTAACTAATTATTTTTATTTTTTATTTAAAAAAAAAATTTCGAAAAAAATACTAAACATTTTTCAAAAACTATTTTCAAAAATCACTAACTCTTTTTCAAAAATTGTTTTCGAAAATTCACTTCCCCCTCTCATCTTCTTCTATTTGTTTATTGATATACTAACATCTTTCCTTCAACTCTCCAAAAATCCGAACCCCCTCTCTCTCTGAGTTCAGATTTTCTTCCCTTCTTTTCTTCTACTAACACAAGGATCCCTATACTGTGGTATAAAGGATCCATATTATTATTACTATTTTTTCTGTGACATCTTCTTTGTCATATGAGCAGGAGCAAGGACAAGAACATTCTTGTTAAAGCAGATCCAGAACCTGAAAGGACTCTGAAGAAAAAATTAAGAGAAGCTAAAATACAACAATCCAGAGGAAACCTTTTCAGAAATTTTCGAACAAGAAGAGGAGATGGCAGCCGAAAATAATAATAATATAAGAAAGATGCTTGTGACTTCACTGCACCTAATTCCAATTTACATGGAAGAAGCATCTCCATTCCTGCCATTGGAGCAAACAACTTTGAGCTGAAATCTCAATTAGTTTCTCTGATGCAGCAGAACTACAAGTTTCATGGACTTCCATCTGAAGATCCCTTTCAGTTCTTAACTGAATTCTTGCAGATATGTGATACTGTTAAGACTAATGGAGTAGATCTTGAAGTCTACAGGCTCATGCTTTTCCCTTTTGCTGTAAGAGACAGAGCTAGATTATGGTTGGATTCTCAACCCAAAGACAGCCTGAACTCTTGGGATAAGCTGGTCACGGCTGTCTTAGCCAAGTACTTTCCTCCTCAAAAGCTGAGCAAGCTTAGAGCTGATGTTCAAACCTTCAGACAGAAAGAAGGTGAACCCCTCTATGAAGCTTGGGAAAGATACAAACAGTTGACCAAAAAGTGTCCTTCTGACATGCTTTCAGAATGGACCATCCTGGATATATTCTATGATGGTTTATCTGAGCTATCAAAGATGTCACTGAATACTTCTGCAGGTGGATCCATTCACCTAAAGAAAACGCCTGCAGAAGCTCAGGAACTCATTGACATGGTTGCTAATAACCAGTTCATGTACACTTCTGAAAGGAATCCTGTGAGTAATGGGACGCCTATGAAGGAGGGAGTTCTTGAAGTTGATACTCTGAATGCCATATTGGCTCAGAATAAAATATTGACTCAGCAAGTCAATATGATCTCTCAGAGTCTGCATGGAATGCAAGCTGCATCCAACAGTACTCAAGAGGCATCTTTGGAAGAAGAAGCCTATGATCCTGAGAACCCTGCAATAGCAGAGGTAAATTACTTAGGTGAACCTTATGGAAACACCTATAACTCAACATGGAGAAATCATCCAAATTTCTCATGGAAGGATCAAAAGCCCCAACAAGGCTTTAATAATGGTGGAAGAAACAGGTTTAGCAATAGCAAGCCTTTTCCATCATCAACTCAGCAACAGACAGAGAACTCTGAACAAAATGCTTCTAATTTAGCAAATCTAGTCTCTGATCTATCTAAGGCCACTGTAAGTTTCATGAATGAAACAAGGTCTTCCATTAGAAATCTGGAAGCACAAGTGGGCCAGCTGAGTAAAAGGATCACTGAAATCCCTCCTAGTACTCTTCCAAGCAATACAGAAGAGAATCCAAAAGGAGAGTGCAAGGCCATTGACATAAGCGCCATGGCCGAACCTGTGAGGAGAGGAGAGGACGTGAATCCCAAGGAGGAAGACCTCCTGGGACGTCCAGTGATTAATAAGGAGCTTCCCTCTGAGGAACCAAAGGACTCTGAGGCCTATCTAGAGACCATAGAGATCCCATTGAACCTCCTTATGCCCTTCATGAGCTCTGATGAGTATTCCTCTTCTGAAGAGAATGAGGATGTTACTGAAGAGCAAACTGCCAAGTTTCTTGGTGCAATCATGAAGCTGAATGCCAAATTATTTGGCATTGATGCTTGGGAAGTTGAACCTCCCTTGTTCATCAATGAACTAAGTGATCTGGATCAACTGACATTGCCTCAGAAGAGACAGGATCCTGGAAAGTTCATAATACCTTGTACCATAGGCACCATGATCTTTAAGGCTCTGTGTGACCTTGGTTCAGGAATAAACCTCATGCCCCTCTCTGTAATAGAGAAACTGGGAATCTATGGGGTGCAAGCTGCTAAAATCTCATTAGAGATGGCAGACAGCTCTAGAAAACAGGCTTATGGACAAGTAGAGGACGTGTTAGTAAAGGTTGAAGGCCTTTACATCCCTGCTGATTTCATAGTCCTGGATACTGGAAAGGAAGAGGATAAATCCATCATCCTAGGAAGACCTTTCCTGGCCACAGCAAGAGCTGTGATTGATGTTGACAGAGGTGAAATATTCCTTCAATGGAATGAGAACTCCCTTGTGTTTAAAACTCAAGGATCTCCCTCTGCAACCATGGGGAGGAAGCAGAAAAAGCTTCTCTCCAAGCAGAGTCAACCAGAGCCCCCACAGTCAAACTCTAAGTTTGGTGTTGGGAGGCCACAACCAAACTCTAAGTTTGGTGTTGAACTCCCATATCCAAACTCTAAGTTTGGTGTTGGAGAGTTTCAACAATGCTCTGCACATCTGTGACGCTCCATGAGAGCCCACTGTTAAGCTATTGACATTAAAGAAGCGCTTGTTGGGAGGCAACCCAATGTTTATCTAATTCTTATTTTTATTGTTTTTCATGTTTTCTTAGGTTCATGATCATGTGGAGTCACAAAATAAACAAAAAATTCAAAAACGGAATCAAAAACAGCAAAAGAAAAATCACACCCTGGAGGAGCATCTGTCTGGCGTTCAAACGCCAGAACAGAGCATAGTTCTGGCGCTGAACGCCCAGAATGGGAGCATCCTGGCGCTGAACTCCCAGAACAAGCATGGTTCTGGCGTTCAACGCCAGAAATGGCAGCAAATGGGCGTTGAACGCCCAAAATGGGCACCAACCTGGCGCTGAACGCCCAGAGTTGTGTGCAAGGGCATTTTGCATGCCTAACTTGGTGCAGGGATGTAAATGCCTTGACACCTCAGGATCTGTGAACCCCACAGGATCCCCACCTACCTCATCATCTCTCTTTCCATTCATGATCATCCCTTCTGTTTTCCATTTACCACTCACATCCTTACACCCACTTACCTTCAAAATTCAACATCTCTTCCCCACCCAATCCCACCCATATGGCCGAATACACACCTCCCTCCATCTCCTCTATATCTTCTTCTTCTTCTATTCTTTCTTCTTTTGCTCGAGGGCGAGCAACATTCTAAGTTTGGTGTGGTAAAAGCATAGCTTTTTTGTTTTTTCCATAACCATTGATGGCACCTAAGGCCAGAGAAACCTCTAGAAAGAGGAAAGGGAAGACAAAAGCTTCCATCAAGGGTCCATAGCTCAGTGGTAGAACATTTGACTGCAAATCAAGAGATCCCTGAGATACCTCAGGGGATACATTTTCTTCCACACAATTATTGGAAGCAACTAAGGGTGGAACATCAAGAGCACTCCATCATCCTTCATGAAATCAGAGAAGATCTAAAAGCAATGAAGGAGGAGCAACAAAGACAAGGAAGAGACATAGAAGAGCTCAAGGACATCATTGGTTCCTCAAGAAGGAAACGCCACCATTACTAAGGTGGATTCATTCCTTGTTCTTATTTCTTCTGTTTTTCGTTTTCTATGTTATGTGCTTATCTGTGTTTGTGTCTTCATTACATGATCATTAGTAGTTAGTAACTATGTCTTAAAGTTATAAATGTCCTATGAATCCATCACCTCTCTTAAATGAAAAATGTTTTAATTCAAAAGAACAAGAAGTACATGAGTTTCGAATTTATCCTTGAACTTAGTTTAATTATATTGATGTGGTGACAATGCTTCTTGTTTTCTGAATGTATGCTTGAACAGTGCATATGTCTTTTGAAGTTGTTGTTTAAGAATGTTAAATATGTTGGCTCTTGAAAGAATGATGACTAGGAGACATGTTATTGGATAGTCTGAAAAATCATAAAAATGATTCTTGAAGCAAGAAAAAGCAGCAAAGAACAAAGCTTGCAGAAAAAAAAAATATAGGCGAAAAAAAAAATATAGAAAGAAAAAGAAAGAGCAAGCAGAAAAAGCCAAAGCTCTTAAAACCAAGAGGCAAGAGCAAAAAGCCAATAACCCTTAAAACCAAAAGGTAAGGGAAATAAAAAGGATCCCAAGGCTTTGAGCATCAGTGGATAGGAGGGCCTAAAGGAATAAAATCCTGGTCTAAGCGGCTAAACCAAGCTGTCCCTAACCATGTGCTTATGGCGTGTAGGTGTCAAGTGAAAACTTGAGACTGAGCGGTTAAAGTCAAGGTCCAAAGCAAAAAAAGAGTGTGCTTAAGAACCCTGGACACCTCTAATTGGGGACTTTAGCAAAGCTGAGTCACAATCTGAAAGGGTTCACCCAATTATGTGTCTGTGGCATTTATGTATCCGGTGGTAATACTGGAAAACAAAGTGCTTAGGGCCACGGCCAAGACTCATAAAGAAGCTGTGTTCAAAAATCATCATACTGAACTAAGAGAGTCAATAACACTATTCGAAATCTGAAGTTCTTATAGATGCCAATCATTCTGAACCTCAATGGATAAAGTGAGATGCCAAAACTATTCAAGAGGCAAAAAGCTATAAGTCCCGCTCATACGATTGAAGCTCTGTTTCATTGACAATTTGGAATTTATAGTATATTCTATTCTTTTTATCCTATTTTGATTTTCAGTTGCTTGGGGACAAGCAACAATTTAAGTTTGGTGTTGTGATGAGCGGATAATTTATACGCTTTTTGACATTGTTTTTAGTATGTTTTTAGTAGGATCTAGTTAGTTTTAGGGATGTTTTTAATAGATTTTGTGTTAAATTCACATTTCTGGACTTTACTATGAGTTTGTGTGTTTTTCTGTGATTTCAGGTATTTTCTGGCTGAAATTGAGGGACCTGAGCAGAAATCAGATTCAGAGGTTGAAAAAGGACTACTGATGCTGTTGGATTCTGACCTCCCTGCACTCAAAGTGGATTTTCTGGAGCTACAGAACTCGAAATGGCGCGCTTTCAATTGCGTTGGAAAGTAGACATCCAGGGCTTTCCAGCAATATATAATAGTCCATACTTTGGCCAAGAATAGACGACGTAAACTAGCGTTCAACGCCAGCTTTCTACCCAAATTTGGCGTCCAGCGCCAGAAAAGGATCCAAAACCAGAGTTGAACGCCCAAACTGGCACAAAAACTGGCGTTCAACTCCACAAATTGCCTCTGCACGTGCAACACTTAAGCTCAGCCCAAACACACACCAAGTGGGCCCCGGAAGTGGATTTATGCATCAATTACTTACTCATGTAAACCCTAGTGACTAGTTTATTATAAATAGGACCTCTTACTATTGTATTTGACATCTTTGGACGCCTGGTTCTTAGATCAGAGGGGCTGGCCTCTCGGCCATGCCTGGACCTTTCACTTATGTATTTTTAACGGTAGAGTTTCTACACTCCATAGATTAAGGTGTGGAGCTCTGCTGTTCCTCAAAGATTAATGCAAAGTACTACTGTTTTCTATTCAATTCTTCTTATTTCGCTTCTAAGATATCCATTCGCACCCAAGAACATGATGAAGGTGATGATTATGTGTGACGCTCATCACCATTCTCCCCTATGAATGCGTGCCTGACAAACACTTCTGTTCTACATGAATTAAGCTAGAATGAGTATCTCTTATATCTCCTAACCAGAATCTTCGTGGCGTAAGCTAGAATGATGGCGGCATTCAAGAGAATTCGGAAAGTCTAATCCTTGTCTGTGGTATTCCGAGTAGGATTCAATGATTGAATGACTGTGACGAGCTTCAAACTCGCGAGTACTGGGCGTTAGTGACAGACGCAAAAGGAGGGTGAATCCTATTCCAGCATGATCGGGAACCGACAGATGAATAGCCGTGCCGTGACAGGGTGCGTGAGCATATTATTCACTGAGAGGAGGGGATGTAGCCACTGACAACGGTGATGCCCTTGCATAAAGCCAGCCATGGAAAGGAGTAAGACTAACTGGATGAAGATAGCAGGAAAGCAGAGGTTCAGAGGAACGAAAAGCATCTCCATTCGCTTATCTGAAATTCTCACCAATGAATTACATAAGCATCTCTATCCCTATTCTATTATTTATTATTCGAAAACTCCATGATTATTTTATATCCGCCTGACTGAGATTTACAAGGTGACCATAGCTTGCTTCATACCAACAATCTCCGTGGGATTCGACCCTTACTCACGTAAGGTATTACTTGGACGACCCAGTGCACTTGCTGGTTAGTTGTATCGAAGTTGTGACAATTATGAATTAAGATCAGAGCACCAAGCTTTGGAGCCATTACCAGGAATTGTTCGAGCCTGGAGATCACAATTTCGTGCACCAAAGTGCACCGGGTCGTACCAAGTAATACCTCAAGTGAGTGAGGGTCGATCCCACGAGGATTGATGGATCAAGCAACAATGGTTGAGTGATTAGCTTAGTCAGACAAACAGAAAAGAGTGTTTTGGTATTCAAAAGCATTAAACAATAATTTAAAAATTAAAACAGCAAGCAGTAAATTGATGAGAATAATATATGCAGAAAAAGTTAAGGCTTCAGAGATATCTATTTTCCGGATTGACTTTTCTTACTAACTATTTTAATCATGCAAGATTTAATTAATGGCAAACTATATATGACTAAGCCATAATTCCTTAGACCTTCTTAGTCTACTCTAACTTTCATCAACCGCCAATTCCTTGGTCACTTAATTCCAATTAGAGGGAGAAATTCAATTCTAGTTTATATGCCACAGAAATCCTAATTACCCAAATATAAGAGGATTATATGTCATGTATCCCGTTAAGTCCAGATAATTAGAAATTTAGGAGAATATGTTTTCAAGCTGTTGTTCAAGTAAAGAGCTTTTCCAAGTTATACAAGAACTCAATTAGAAAGAGGGTCATACTTCCGTTCCACCCAAATTCATAAGATAAAGAACGAAAACAATTCTTGAAATATAAATCAGTACATGAATTAAAATAGAAAAATAATATTATCAATCCATACAATAGACAGAGCTCCTAACCTTAACAGTAGAGGTTTAGTTGCTCATGGTTCAGAGAGAAAATTAGGATTCTGAAAAACTGTAAATTGTGGAATGAGGTAGAAGTGAAGGGAAGAACCCGAAAGGGTTATTCTTTTCCCTTTTATATCTAATCCTAATTAATGTAAAATATATTTCCTAAAAATAAAATAATATATTTTCCTATTTTAAAATAAAATACAAATTTAATCAAAATGAATTTGTCTTCATGTGCAGCTTGTATGAAAGCCTGGGGACCACTTTGATATTGAGGATCCACGCTGAACTTAGAAATTCCCAAGTTCAGCACGGAGGAGGCAGCGGCATTTTGCTTGTTTCCCTTTGAGTCCATGCTGAACTTGGCTTTTTCCAAGTTCAGCGTGGGATGTGGTGCGTGCTTCCCTGGGAGCTTTCAAGTTCCATGCTAAACTTGGCAGGGGCCAAGTTCAACGTGGAGGAAGCAGAGGTTGCTGGAGAAGAAGTATGCACTATTATATATCGTTGGAAAGCTCTAGAAGTTAGCTTTCCAATACCGCTAGAATCACGTCAATTGGACCTCTGTAGCTCAAGTTATTCCAGTTTGAGTGCAGGGAGGTCAGGATTGACAGCAACATTCGCTTTCCTCCTTTTTATGCTACAAAACTCTGTCAAATCCATTCGAATGCTACCTGAAATAAATAGAATTGTGCACAACTCAAAGTAGCATCCATAGTAGCTAAAAGATATTTAAATTTTGTTTAAACTTAGAAATTCAAATACAAATTCACAAGGAAAATATAGATAAGGTGCTCACGCATCACAACACCAAACTTGAATTGTTGCTTGTCCTCAAGCAACCAAAATTAGTACATGATCAAGATATGAATTTGTGTGAGAAGTGGGAGTTCAGTTATGCTCATGTCTCTCCTTAAAGTGGGGTTTATCTCCTGCAATTCTGAATAGTTCTGGCATCTCACTCTCCTTTGAATCAGAGGACTATCACTGTCATTTGGAATTAGAATCCGGATTATATTATGAATTCTCTGATCTTTCTACTTCAATTTAATCCTTGAACATAGCAGAATTTACTTTAATTCTCTTTTCCTTGGTGCTTTGCACCTTGAGCCTAGCCGTGACTTTAAATGTTTTGTCTCAAGCTTCACTTGATACAAAAACACCACAAGCACTTGACTGGGGAACTCTTTCTAAATTCTGATTTTTCTCTTTTTTTTTCTTTTTAGTTACTCCCAGACAGTGGTGCTCAAAGCCTTTGGCATACTCCGTTAATTGCATTTGATCTCAACTCTAAATGTTTTGTCTCAAGGATTACTTGATACAAGAACACCACAAGCATATGACTAGGGAAACAACTCTTTGAGCTTTTAATCATGTCTGACCTCCCTAGTTATTGATGCTTGGAGCCTTGGACCTTGCTTTTATGCTTATCTTGCTGTCTCTTTTGCTTCAAGGATTAAATTTTTGTTTATTTCAGAGAAGTCATAATAATTCTCTAAATCCCTATTCCTCATACATCAACATCCCTTGATTCAAATTCAAATATGCTCTGTTCATATAATTCATTCAGAATTACAAATAACACCACCACATCTCAAATGAGTGGCAGGCCTCTAAAATAGACTGGAATTCTGATTGAGGCACACACTGTCTAATTACCTGGTCAGCGCCACATCTCCATAAATATGGGTCATCCCATATATAATATTTGGACTCGCTTTTCAGCTTGTCTCTTTGATGCTTAGTAAAGTTTGGAGGAAAAGTGCGGCTAACTAGATAATTAGCTACAGGTGCATACCAAGGGACTACTTCAGATACTGCTTGTAAGTTATCAAACGGGAAATTATCATTTATAGGAGTGGAAGTATCCTTAATGTGCTCAAGGCGACTCAAGTGGTCTGCCACTAGATTCTAGTTACCACTCCTGTCCTTAATTTCTAAATCAAATTCTTGTAGTAGCAGTATCCAAGGTATAAGCCTTGGTTTGGACTCTTTTTTAGCTAATAAATACTTTAGAGCTGCGTGGTCTGAGTACACTATTACTTTAGTACCAAGTAAATAGGCTCAGAATTTATCCAGAGCAAAAACAATAGCAAGAAGCTCTTTCTCAGTAGTAGTGTAATTAGACTGAGCTGTGTCTAAAGTCTTAGACGCATAAGCAATTACAAAAGGATCCTTACCTTCACGCTGAGCCAGCGCTGCTCCTACTGCATGATTGGAAGCATCGCACATGATTTCAAATGGCTGGCTCCAGTCTGGTCCTCTCACAATTGGAGCTTGAGTCAGGGCAATCTTCAGCTTATCAAACGCTTGTTTACAATCCTCACTGAACTCGAACTCAATATCTTTTTGTAGTAGTCTGGATAAGGGTAGTACTACCTTACTGAAGTCCTTAATGAATCTCCGGTAAAAATCTGCATGGCCAAGGAACGAACGGACTTCCCTCACAGAAGAGGGGTAAGGTAAACTAGAAATAACATCCACCTTTGCTGGATCTACAGAAATGCCAGTATTAGACACAACATGTCGTAGTACAATCCCTTGTTTTACCATAAAGTGATATTTTTCAAAATTCAATACAAGATTTGTACTGAAACATCTATCTAATACTCTAGATAAACTATCCAAGCAAAGGCTAAATGAATCACCATAAACACTAAAATTATCCATAAAAACCTCCATACAGTCCTCAATAAGGTCAGAGAAAAGACTCATCATGCACCTTTGGAAAGTAGCTGGTGCATTGCATAAGCCAAAGGGCATTCTTTTATAAGCATAAGTGCCAAAAGAACATGTAAAAGTAGTCTTTTCCTGATCTTCAGGAGCTATATGGATTTGAAAATATCCTGTATACCCATCTAAAAAGCAATAATGGGATTTACCTGACAGGCGGTCAAGCATCTGATCAATGAATGGCAAGGGGTAATGATCCTTGCGAGTGGCTTGGTTGAGACGCCTATAGTCAATGCAAACTCTCCATGAATTCTGCACTCTAGTTGTCAGAAGCTCTCCGTGCTCATTTCTTACTATTGTGATTCCAAACTTCTTGGGCACCACTTGTACTGGACTGACCCATTCGCTATCTAAGATGGGGTAAATGATATCTGCTTCAAGTAGCCTAGTCACTTCTTTCTTGACAACTTCTAAGATGGTGGGATTCAATCTTCTTTGAGGTTGACGGACAGGCTTTTCTCCCTCTTCTAAGAATATTCTGTGCTCACAAAGTTGAGGGTTGATGCCTACTATGTCCGCCAGGCTCCATCCAATTGCTTTCTTGTGTTTTCTCAGCACACTGAGTAGCTGTTCTTCTTGTTGGGAAGTGAGTTCCCTTGCAATGATAACTAAAAACTTCTGCTTGTCCTCAAGGTAAGCATACTTAAGGTATAGAGGGAGGGGCTTTAATTCTAATTTCTACTCATGGCCAGGCTATGGGTCATCCAGAGCTGGTGATAATGGCAAAGTGCCCTCATTGTCCTCTGAAAGTGTCCCCACACTTGGACCTTGTCCTGTGTACTTCTCTTCTAATTCTTCCTGGTGAAATTCAGCCACAGTTTCATCTATGATGTCACACTGGGAGATAGAAAGATCATCTAGAGGGTGCTCCATAGCTCCATGTAAACTGAATTTCACTATTCTGCCATCTATTTCAAAAGAATAAGTTCTGGAAAATGCGTCTAGCTTGAACTTTGAAGTCTTCAGGAATGGTCTTCCAAGCAGGATTGATGATGGTCTTCCTGAGTCATTAGGAGGCATTTCCAGGATATAGAAGTCAACGGGAAATATGAGCCCCTTAATGCCCACTAATACATCGTCAGCAATTCCAACTACTGTAATAATGCTTTTATCTGCTAACACAAAACGAGTTGTCGACCTTTTTAAGGGAGGGAGCCTCAAAGTATCATATATAGACAAAGGCATTATACTAACACATGCTCCTAAATCACACATGCAGTCATAAAATATCATACCTCAAATAATACAGTTAACCATACATGGACCTGGATCACTACACTTTTCAGGTATACCTCCCATTAAAGCAGATATAGAACTACCTAAAGGAATAGTTTCTAATTCATTAATTTTGTCTTTATGTATACATAAATCTTTTAGAAACTTTGCGTATTTAGGTACCTGCTGAATAACATCTAAAAGGGGAAAGTTACCTCAACCTTTTTGAATATTTCTACCATTTTGGGATCAAGTTCCATCTGCTTCCTGGGCTTCCTTGCAATTTGTGAAAATGGAATAGGAAGGGCATTTTCTGCAGGGTCTGCATCCTTTGGTGCTACTTTCTGTGGTTGGGCTTCTTCTTCTTCAACCATGTCTTGTATGTCCTCTTCTTCTTCAGTATCCTCTACTTCCACCACCTCTTCAGCTGAGGCGTGTTCTGATGGGATTGGCTCCTCTTTATTCATCTCTTGCAGTGTGGTTCCGAACCTTAGGGTGATGGCATTGATGCCACCCTTTGGATTGGGTAAAGGTTGAGAAGGAATCCCACTGGAGCTTGCAGGTTGAGTATTTGAAGTATCGAGTGATGCCAGCTGAGAGATGAGAGCTTGTATAGCGGATGCTAGGCCGTTAAGTGAACTCTCCACATTCTTTTGTCCTTGCGCAATGGATTGAAGCGCCTCGTCACTCGGAGAGGAATTAGATTGAGTGATCTGCGGAACTTGTTGTTGGTTGTGCTGTGGTCCTTGGGACTGCCTCAGGTGAGGTGCTCGGTAAGGCTGGTTCTGGTTCTGCTGCCTGTTGTTGTTATTATTCCACCTCTAATATCCTTGATTGTCTCTGCCTCCTCTATTATTGTTGTCCCTCCAACTCTGGTTAGAATTATCTCTCCAACCTTGGTTGGAATTGTCTTGCCATCCATGGTTGTAGCTGCCACCTTGATTGTATCCTTGGTTAGGGCAGTCATAGAAGTTATGAGTGGCTGCCACAGTGTTGTCTTCCTGCTGGAGCTGCGGACATTCATCAGTGTAATGGCTATAATCAGCACAGATCCCGCACACTCTCTGTGGGACTAACTGTTGGCCTTGCTGCGCTTGTTGTTGATTCAACTGCATCTGCTTCAGTAAGTTGGTCATTTCATATCTACTCTGAATCAGAGCAGTAGTTTCCTTGCTAGAAGATACCTCTGCAACAGCTTTTGACCGGCCTTGTTTCTGCCTGTGATTCCTAGTAGATTCAGCTAAGTCGCTGATCAATTGCCATGCCTCATCAGTGGTCTTGTACTTTTTCATAGACCCATTGCTAGCACTTTCCAATGTGGTCTTATCTTGGGGCCTCATGCCCTGCGTGACGTAGTCGAGCAACACTATCTTGTCAATCATATGGTGGGGACATGCTTCCAGAAGGTTGTTGAAGCGCTTCTAGTATTTGTAGAGAGTCTCGGACTCATCCTGGACAATCATGGAAATGTCTTTCCTTAGTTTATCAGTAACTTCAGCTGGAAATAATTTTTCCAAAAATTCTCTTCTAAGCGTATCCCAGTCAGAAACAGTTGCCGCGGGTTGAGTGTAGTACCACTCTCTCGCCTTTCCCTCAAGAGAGAATGGGAAGGCTTTTAACAGAACAGAAGTTTCATCTGCATCATCACGCCTGACAATAGAATAGGCTGCTTGGAAGTCCCTAAGGTGCTTGATAGGCTCTTGAGCAGGTAAGCCATGAAACTTAGGCATCAAGTTGAGCAGTGCAGACTTTATTTCAAAATCTGTAGCCACTGCTGGGTGATGCGCTTGAAACGGTTGCATTGTAAAATCAGGAGCTCAAGCCTCCTGGATAGTAACTCTCCTAGGTGCTGCCATGTCACCTGCACATAAATCAACCGAACCAGTAAAAAGTGAGCTTATTTCTTCCTTACGTGAAGTTTCAGATTCGCCCTCGGGGAGGACTAACCGACGCCGAGCTTGCGTTATACGTGAAATAGTTCTTTCGATCTCAGGATCAAATATTGACAAGCTTGGATCAGGAAGCGAACGCGTCATTTAACGAAAGAAACATGCAGCTCGTAGTAGTAAAATAAAATAAAATGCAAATAAATAAATTCCAATCAATAACTTAGCACTATTGCAACTCCCCGGTAACGGCGCCAAAAATTGACGTGGCGGAAATTGGCGAGTTAAGAAATTACTATAAGAGATACGTTGCAAGTATAGTTCTTAACCAACCAAAAATCTGCTTATCAATTTAGAAGGGTTGTCACAAAAATTAAAACTAAAATACTGGGAGTATGAATCACAGTTCGTCTCACAACGAGTTGCAGAAAGGTGTGCTATTTTATTAATCAGATGTTTTCCAAAAGGGGTTGAGTTTGATAGACAGAAAAGTAAATCAGAGAATTTGTGTAATTTAAATAAAAAAAAACCTTGACCGGGAGTAGATTAGTCGGAAGTCCTATCCTTGTTGGAGTTTTCCCAAGATCAAAATGATAATTGAAGGTTGCCTGCTCAGTTATCCTTTACCAGATAAAGGAAAGTTAATCAAGTTGAAAGTCAGTATCTATTCACAAGTTCTAATCCTCTCCCTTGGGAAGGACTAGTGTCAGTGATTAGAGGGTGACCCAACGCTAAACCCAATTATAATTTTACTCTTGAGCATTTCAACTCAAGGTCTTCCTTTCAACTAACTCCCAATCAAGTTATGGAACTACTCGCTCATTATGATTGCAAACTTCACGAAATAAGAAAGGAAAATAAAGAAAGACATGATAAATAATAATCAAAAGGATCAATTAAAAATAAAAATATTTCTTGTATTAATAAATTCTAAAAATAATCCAATAGTAACTCTGAATAAATTAAGGATATGAAAGAGTAAGTGACAAGTAAGGAAACAAACTAGAATGATGAAGTCTTAACGGAGGTAATAACTCTTCTCAATATCCCAGTCCAAAAAGCAATAAAATCAAATTCCTAAGAACTATGAATGTGTAGTGAGAAAACCTAGAGGAGGAGTAAAATCAGATCTAAAAACTAAAATTATGCGGAATGAATGTTGTACTCGGTCTCTGCATGTTTCCTGGCTCTAATCTGCTTTTCTGGGCCGAAAACTGGGTTAAAACAAGGCCCAAAATTGCCCCCAGCGAATTCTGCATATTCTTCAGATTGCTCATGTCAGGTGAGCGCGTTATCCACGCGTTCGCGTCATCCAGCATTTTGCCTTGCCACGCGTGCGCGTCGTCCACGCATTCGCGTCACTTGTGCAGTTTCCAATCCATGCGTTCGCATTAGGCATGCGAGTGCATCACTGCAATTTCCTCTATTTCGCGCGGTCGCGTGAGCCATGCGTCTGCGTCACTTCTCGCTGGTCATCTCCTCCATTTCTTGTGTTCCTTCCATTTTTGCAAGCCTCTTTTCCAATCTCCAAGTCATTCATGCCCTATAAAGCCTGAAACACTTAACACACAAATCACGGCATCGAATAGAATAAAGGAGAATTAAAATACATAATTAAAAGTCTCTAGGAAGCAGTTTTCAACCATGGAGTAATTTTGGGAAGGAATTGTAAATACATGCTAAATTAATGTATAAGTGGGTAAAGATTCGATAAAACCACACAATTAAACACAATATAAACCATAAAATAATGGTTTATCAATTTTGTTTGCTTGTTCTTCCAACAATTTCATTTTTGTGATGAGAATATCTGGGTAAGAGGAATTGAACATGAACAAAAAGGATATTTAAATAAAAGTGGGTCATGTGTGAAAGGTTGTGATTACATTGATGGACTCAATATGGATGAATCTTGCGGAAAGAATGATAGAATATTGAAAAACAAAAATCTAGAAAAATATTATGGTAATCCAAGGTCCAAAAACCACGAAGAATTAAGAATAAAGGGGAAGATCAAAAACAAAAATACAAGGCTCTGAGCACCAATGTCTAGGTCTAGTTAAGTGTCTATGGTGCTATTGTGTCAAGGAGAGGCTTGGGTGTGCAAATCTAAGAGGTGCTTCATCACCCGATACCTTGAACCAATTGGCTTGGGAGTATCGATTGAAAACCTATACTAAAGAGCTGCGTTGAGATAAAGCATTTAGAGTCCATGATAAACCACCATTTTATGGTATATTTTGGATTGAATTGAGTGGATTTTGTCAACTATTCTCACACTTATTTATGTAAATTGCATGTTTTTGAGATACCTTCCTAATTTGTGCTTAAGAATGAAAACATGCTTCTTAGGCCTTAAAAATACTAATTCTTAATCATCTCTTATTACCATTCAATACCGTGATATGTTTGTTGAGTGATGTCAGGTTTATAGGGCAGGAATGGCTTAGAGGATGGAAAGGAAGCATGCAAAAGTGGAAAGAACACAAGAAATTAAAGATTGGAGCAGGAAGCATGCAAAACTGAAGCGTGCGCATGACCAGGAGCATCATCTACTGACGCGTACGTGTGACTGATGCGTGCGCGTGACCTTGTGCAAAGTTCGACGACATGTACGCACGACAAGCGTCACGTCCCTCATTAAAGAGAAAACACTAGGGGCGATTTCTGAGCTGACTTTTGGCCCAGTTTCGATCCTAATTTGAGGATAAGAGGCTGGGAGTGAAGGAGGATGGAATGAATCACTCACCACACACTTTAGTTTTTAGTTTTAGTTTGAATTCTAGAGAGAGAAACTCCCACTTCTCTTTAGGTTTTAGTGTTCTCAGTTGAATTTCACTTGGATCCTTTGGTTAGATTTGTGTTAATTCCAATTTTAGATTGATTTAATTTGTAGTTTCCATTCTTCTAATTTGATTTAGTGTTCATGTTATTCCAGTTATTTTGGATCCTGAATTTGGATCTTGTTGAGATTGATTTCTATTAATGCATTGAGGTATTTCATGTTCATTGTTGTTAATTGCTTGTTATTGTTAGTTGTTTGTAGTGGATAGCTTAAATTTGAATTATCTTCTCGATTTTATAATGTATTTCATTCTTGCTCACCAAGTGTTTGAGAAAATTGGAGACTTTTAAATTGTCAAAGTCTTTTGTTGATTGATAATTGGAAGTTGCTAGTTGACTTGAATGCCACCAAAGCTAGTCTTTCATTAGGATTTGACTAGGACGTGTGGATTAGAGTCAATTGCACCCACTTGACTTTCCTTCATAGTTAGAGGTTAACTAAGTGTAGCAATAGACAATTCTTGTCACAATTGATGATGATAATGAGGATAGGAATTCCAATTCTCACTCCTAGCCAAGGTTTTTACATTGATTGATTGTTATTCATCCTTGTTAGCTTGATTTTTTAGCTTCCTTATTTCGATTGCTGGTTGTTTATTGCATTAATTTCTAGTTGTTTACTTTTCTTGCATTCAACTCCTAAAATCCTAAGAGAACTCCTAACCAATGATGTGCATCTCATTGCAACTTCTAGGGAGAACGACCCGGGATAACACTCCCGGTTGTTGATTTTATTGTTGTGACACACTTTCTAACTTTGACTTGAGGATTAATTGTTGGTTTAGGCTATGCTTACAACGAGATTCTATTAGCGACTTAACCGACATTTATCCTCGCGTCAGTCCAACAAGGCTTTGGGCATCCATGTTGGGGAAACATCAAAGATTCTCCTAGTTATGTGCTTGTAATGTTGATTGTGTCAAGGAGAGAATTGGGTGAATAAATCTTAGGGGTGTTTTTTCACCTGATACCTCTAACCAACTGGTTTGGGAGTATCAATTGAAAACTTATGCTAAACAACTTTCTTGAGACAAAACATTGATGCATGCATGTGCATCTTAACAACTTTTCCTTGGTATTTCTTATAGAAAATTGATGACTTTTTGCTTGATGATGATATGATTTTCAAAGTTATTCTATTAGTACTTTGAATAATTTGGTTTCTTATTAATTGTAGGTGAATGATATCCAAGGAGAGGCAAACTATAAGCAAAGGAACACAACTAGGAAAGCATCCTCCAAGAGGTAGAGAATTGGCATGCAACACGCCACAGAAAGGAGGGAGTACCACACATCTATATACCTAGAAACAGAGGACTTGGTGTGCCACACACCGAGATGAGAGCATGGCACACTGGGCCAAAAGTCCAGGGGGTAATTTTGTGCACAAAGTGGGTGTGCAACCCTGATCTCTTTATACTCCAACAGAGATAACTTAGGCTAAAAAGGTCCAAATGAAGCAATTCTAGCGGCATTCAAAAGCCAACTTCTAGAGCTTTTCAACGATATATAATACTTTATAATGGATGTTGCTTCTGAGGGTACAATTCACCATTCTTTGCCACGGGAGAAATCACCCTGAAAGAGCTGGCGTGTTGTTCGCGAGGACTGACCTCTTCTTACTACAATAAGAATAATTTGAGCTGTAGAGGTTCAAATGAGGATCTTTCAGAAACGATAGAAAGATAACATCTAGAGCTTTCTAAATAATCATTAATGGTGGACGTGCATAAAAGTCCAGGGGGTAATTTTGTGTACAAAGTAAGGCGTGGAACCTTGATCTCTTTATACTCTAATAGAGATAACTTAGGCTAAAAAGGTCCAAATGAATCGATTCTAGCGGCATTCAAAAGACAACTTCTAGAGCTTTCCAATGATATATAATACTTTATAATGGATGTTGCTTCTGAGGGTACAATTCACCGTTCTTTGCCACGGGAAAAATCACTATGAAAGAGCTGGCGTGTTGTGATGAAGAGAATTTTGATGGTATAGAATTTCACAAATAAATTCTCGTTGCATGTATAGTTTCTAAACCAACAAACAATTCTCACATCAAACAAAATATGGTTGTCACTAGTTCAACCCCAATAAAATAACCGAGAGCATTAATCCCGGGTCGTTCTCCCTAGGAATTACAATGAATTGTTTTGTTATTGGCTATGAAGGAATATTTTGGGGTTTTTGTAATAAGAGACAAGGAATGTAAATAACAAGAGAAATAAGCTAATAACTAAGAAAGCTCTTGTCAAGGAATGAGAATTAGAAGTCCTATCCTTATTTTCATCATCAATTATGACAAGAATTGTCCATCGCTCCACTTAGTTAACCTCTAACTATGAAGGAAAGTCAAGTGGATATAATCAACTTGAATCCACAAGTCCTATTCAAATCACAATGAAAGACTAGCTTTAGTGAAATTCAAGTCAACTAGCAACTTCCAATTATCAATCAACAAAAGAGTTTAATAACTCAAGAGTCTCCAATTACTCAACCAAAGCCAAGAGGAGAAAAATCTAACTCATAACTAAAGGAGACATTTTATCAAACACATAGAGGGCAATAAAAGTAAACATCATAAATTTTAAGAATTAAAGGAAGCTATAACAAATCAAAGCAAGAAATCAACAATAAAAGTTAAAGCAAACATCAAAAAACATGTAAATCATAAATTGCATTAAAAAGAAATGGAAATCAATAAAAGAGTTCATAAACTAAAATTGACAAAATAGAGGACTTAACAAGAGAAGTAGAATGAATTAACGTGCTAAAAAAATAAAAATGTAAAGGAAAACTAAATAGAAGGAGAAGGAGAAAGAGATATAGATCTAAAAAGGAGTAAACTAAGAACCCTAATCTAGAGAGAGGAGAGAGCCTCTCTGTAGAAAACTACATCTAAACAATGATGAAAACTCAACTATGACTACTTGGTTCATTCTCCCTTCAATCCTTGGGTTCAATAGCATCAAAAATGAGTTGGATTGGGCCCAAAATGCTTCAGAAATCGCTGGCCACGTTTTGCCCAAATAGTCCACGCTGATCCTGCGATGCGTACGCATGGAACGACGTGTATGCGTTGCCAAACGAAAGGCTATAACAACTTTTATATTATTTTGAAGCTCCAGATGTTAGCTTTCCAACGCAACTAAAACTGCCTAATTTGGACCTCTGTATCTCAAGTTATGATCGTTTTAGTATGAAGAGGTCAGGATTGACAACTTAGTGATTCCTTCATTTCTTCATGAGTTCTCCATTTTTGCATGCTTTTTCTTCATTTCTTCAACCCAATCTTTGCCTTCTAATCCTGAAATCACTTAAACAAACATATCAAAGCATCGAATGGGAGGAAGGCAAATTAAATTTAGCAATTTAAGGGTCTAAAAAGCATGTTTTCACTCTTAAGCACAATTTAAGGATAATTTGCAAAACTATGCTATTTTAGTGAATAAATATGGGAAAAGGTGATAAAATCTCCCAAATTAAGCACAAGATAAACCACAAAATTTGGGTTTATCATGTTGCTTGCGAGGACTGACCTGTTCTTACTCCAACGAGAATAAATTGAGATGTAGAGGTCCAAATGAGGATCTTTTAGCAATGATAGAAAGATAACATCTAGAGCTTTCTAATGATATATAATCATTCATGGTGGACGTGCATAAAAGTGGCGTGCAACGCACCAAGGAAGGGGCATGCCACACGCCCAAAAACACACTCCCTAGACCACTTGATTTTGGCATGCAACAAGCCAGGCTCGAGGCCGTGTCATTTTGACATGCCTTCCATGGTCTAATTTCACACAAAAGTGCGCGTGCAACATGCCAAGTGAGTGGGCGTGCCACACGCCCAGAATTAGCCTCCCAGGAATGATTTTTGACTTCGTGTGCAACACGCAGTGGCGTGTCACACACCCAAAAATAGAGCTCCCAGGCGTGTAACACGCCAAGATCCAGGCTTGCCACACACCCAAGGTGGTTGCTCCCAAGGTCTCAAAACAGAATGGCATGGAACACTTCTAGTCCTGGGCGTGCCACGCACCAAACCCAAACCCATAATGCGTCAAAGAAAGCTCTCCACAAGCCCATATTGAAGAACAAAGTCAAGGATTGAATCATGACATAATGGACTTGTATCACTTGAAGAATTGAAGATTAATTGTAGAAGATTTAACTAGGTTTTGTTTTAATTAAGTTTGCATTTAATGCTTAGGTTTTGTTTTAGGTTTTAGTATATAGAGATTTTGAAAAATGACCTCCGGAACTTTTTGCCATTTTGAAATTTTGTTTTTTTATTTTTGGACTAATGTTATAGCTTTTTTACTTTGCGTAATGCATTGCTGTTTTCTTAAGAAAGAGTTTTTGTTCTTCATCTAATGGATTTGAATGTGTTGGAAAATAATTCTTTTCTGACTTGAATTCTCTTAATATCTTAGAAAAGTTAATTAATTGATTAAGCGTGAAAACTTCTTCTCATGACTCTTAGGTTTTGAAAATGGATTTGATAGGTGACATTGAATCAACCAAGTTTGGTTCTTGAGAATTGTGTGATTTTTAAATCAGTTAACGTTCTTAACCTCTTGTTACGGTTGCTTAATCAAGGAATTGATAATTGATTAGGATTAAAGAAATTGAATTAGCAAGGAATTGGAGTTTGATTATTTATGTTTTTCCATAAGTACATCTTTGCATAATCAAAATGGAGAGTGAAAAGTATTTTGCCAGAAGCCTCAACATCTCTGAAACTTTAACTTATTTTTGAATCATATTACGTTCTCAATTACTTATGACTTGCTTTTGTTTTATTCCGTATTTTTCTCAATTATTTTCTTAATCCTAAGCTTTTGATTGTCTGACTAGAATAATCAATTGACTAATCCTCGTGGAAACGATAACTTATTCTTATGGTATTACTTGAGACGATTCGGTGCACTTGTCGATAGTTTGTGGTTTGTAAAATTCTCATCAAGTTTTTGGCGCTGTTACTGGGGATTAATTGTGATTAACAACCACATATTAATTGATTACATAGATTAGACTCTTTTATTTCCATTTATTTAATTTTGGTTATTTGCCTGGTAAGAACCGTAACTTAAAATATACCATTTAGATAATACAAAATAATAAATTAATCGCTTGAAATACGTTCAAAATTTAGAAGTTTTAATTTAAAAATTTAACGGTGAGATTTGAATTTAGTGAATTTTCAAAGTGGAAAAATGTAACTTTCTACGAAAAATTACGTAAAACACGTACTGGTAATTTAACCGGCAGTATCGGCTTAAGTCTGTCCAGTACTATGTGAGATAATAAAAACAATAGAAAAACTTAGAAAAATATTTAAAATTAAAAATCGAGCACTAATTCTAAAGGTTTGGCCCAAAATTGGGCCAAACGGACTAAAAAATGCTAATGGGTTGGACCGGGTCTAAGTTGGGCCCAAGTCCAACATATAAATACACTAACTTATGAGCATTCAGCTCAAAACTCACACACACACACTAAACCTAGTAGCTGGAAATTGAGAGTGGTGCAAGAATTATGAATCACACTTTTCACAACTCGTACCACTGACCAGCAAGTGCACTGGGTCGTCCAAGTAATACCTCACGTGAGTAAGGGTCGAATCCTACGGAGATTGTTGGTTTGAAGCAATCTATGGTTATCTTGTAAATCTTAGTCAGAAATTCAATTATGTTTATCAGTTGAATTGCAAATAAACAATAGAGCATGGATTAAAGGTTACTTGTTACGCAGTAATGGAGAATATGTTGGAGTTTTGGAGATGCTTTGTCTTCTGAATCTCTGCTTTCCTCTGTCTTCTTGTTCACGCACGCACGTCCTCCTATGGCAAGCTGTGTGTTGGTGGATCACCGTTGTCAATGGCTACCTTCCATCCTTCCAGTGAAAACTACGCTCACGCGCTCTGTCACAGCACGGCTAATCACCGGTTGGTTCTCGATCCGGTTGGAATAGGATTTACTATCCTTTTGCGTCTGTCACTAACGCCCAGCCTTCAGGAGTTTGAAGCTCGTCACAGTCATTCAATCTTTGAATCCTACTCGGAATACCACAGACAAGGTTTAGACTTTCTGGATTCTCATGAATGCCGCCATCAGTTCTAGCTTATACCACGGAGATTCTGATTAAGGAATCTAAGAGATACTCATTCAATCGTATATAGAACGGAGGTGGTTGTCAGGCACACGTTCATGATCTGAGGAAGGTGATGAGTGTCACAGATCATCACCTCCATCACAGTTAAGCGCGAATGAACATCTTAGATAGGAACAAGCGTGTTTGAATGGAAAATATAAATACTTGCATTAATTCATCGAGACACAGCAGAGCTCCTCATCCCCAACAATGGGGTTTAGAGACTCATGCCGTCAGAGAATACAAAGTTTAGATCTAAAATGTCATGAGATGTCAAAATAAGTCTCTAAAAGTTGTTTAAATACTAAACTAGTAGCCTAGGTTTACAAAAAATGAGTAAACTATGATGGATGATGCAGAGATCCACTTCTGGGGCCCACTTGGTGTGTGCTGGGCTGAGATTTAAGCAATTCACGTGCAGAGGCCATTTGTGGAGTTGAATGCCAGTTTTTGTGCCAGTTTGGGTGTTCAAATCCAGCTTTTGATCCTTTTCTGGCGCTGGACGCCAGAATTGGGCAGAGAACTGGCGTTGAACGCCAGTTTACATCGTTTATCCTTGTGCAAAGTATAGACTATTATATATTGCTGGAAAGCCCTGGATGTCTACTTTCCAACGCAATTAAAAGCATGCCATTTCAAGTTCTGTAGCTCCAGAAAATCCATTTTGAGTGCAGGGAGGTCAAAATCCAACAGCATCAGCAGTCCTTTTTCAGCCTGAATCAGATTTTTGCTCAGCTCCTTCAATTTCAGCCATAAAAATACCTGAAATTACAAAAAAACACATAACTCATAGTAAAGTCCATAAATATGAATTTTTCCTAAAAACTAATGGGAATAACCTAAAAACTAACTAGAACATACTCAAAACTATATGAAATGAACCCCAAAAAGCGTATAAAATATCCACTCATCAGAGAGAAAGGAAGGAGATGAAACACTATTCACTTTCATCTTGATTTGCTTGTATCTTGAGCTATGGTGCTCCGATTCGCGTCCCGTTTGCGGCCACATGAGCGTGGGAAATTCTCTTTCTTTTTAAAGAATAAAGTAGGTAGATAGAAGTAGTAGTAGTGCCCACCGGTAGAGCTTATTTATGATTTTGTGCCGAACCTGGTAAACGAACAAATAGGTGGTCTTTCTGGAAATGTGAAACAAACGTTTTTCCCTTGCATCTCGGTCACTTTTACTTTTTCGTTATTTTGTAATCTCCAGGGTATGATATTCTCTTTTCTGCTGTGATTGAATCAGTAAGCGCTGCGGATCTTTTCGTATAAAGAATAAACCTCATTCGATCTCAGAAGGGATGAATACAAAGGAAGGGAGGGGTTAGTAAAGAGATAGTATGATATTCATCATAACATAAATAAGAGACCTTTGAGCTACCCGCACATTCCAATTGCAGCCTTCTTTTCCTTTCTCAATATGGACACGGGAAACAGGGGCCTTCGTCAGGTGGGGTTCTAACCCACCTAGGGTTACTGGTTTCCAACCTTCATAACGGGTACCGACTTTTCCAAGATCAAATCCCTAGAGGAACCCAATACTCATTTTGCAGGCATGGATGGTTCCTCACCACGTGCGTGATGCCGATCGAGAAAGGTTTCTGCAATCACATACGCCATTTCTCTCCGAGTACTCCTGGGGATTACAAGGATGGCTTGTTGGAGATGTATAGCAGAAGTGGCCTTCCTGGGACAGGAGGCGAGAGTATGTATGTTCACATTTATCAAGTAGCATTGATTGATTTCTCTGGCAATCACAAGGATCAAGGTGAACCGCTTGCTGTATTTCCTGTAGGTAAGAAGTTGAAATTTCTACTCCATTCCTCAGCCCTAATAATTTCAAAAATCTAGGTTATGGTTTTGAGTAGATTTTTGTGTTTTGGTTGTTTAGGTGTCATCCAATAGTATGTTATTGTTAGTCTATGCCCTAAACACCATTGGAAAAGGTAAGGTTCCTCTTTACCTTTGTGGATTTGTGAATTTGATGAACTCTAGGTGTTAATTGTGGTAATATTGGTATGTATAGCTTGAAATTGTGATTATTAGAGTTGATTGGGAGCATTGGAAGTGGTGTTAGTGGTTGAAAGCTTGTTGAATTCATGATTTGGTGAATTTGTACAGATTGGGAATCAGCCAAGGTATGGTTTCAGTTTTTTCTATGTAATATATAATGTTTCAGGAACCTTAGGCTAGTGGACCATAGGATAGATTTGGATTATTGATAATGTATGATGATAATTTATAATTGTGATGGATTGGTGAATTATGATGGTAATTGTTAATGTTTGATGATAAATATTGATGATAATGTTGGGTATTGAATCTTTTGGTTAATGTTAATATTGAATAGTGGTGAATGAAGTTCTTGAAGAGTTAAATTATATAAAATTGTTAAGGTTGACATCTTGATTTAGAAATTTTGGATTTTGTTGAATTATGGTGGAAGGAGGTGGAAAAATTGAGTGAAACTAGTGTTGTATTGTTTGAAGTGAAATGGAATGGTAAATTGTGGTATGTGGTAGTGTTTTGTGATGAAATTGAGTAGATTTTGGTTTGGTTTGGTTTTAGAATTTGGAAACTAGAGAACTTTGATGATTTTGTGTGAAACTTGATTTTTGACAAAGTTTTGCAAGGCATAACTTGGCCTCCGGACCCCCATTTTTTATTAAATTATATTTTTATGAATGTTGGTTCCAAGAGCTTTAAGTCATTCGAAGAGTGAACGGAAAATATTTTAAAACGAGATAGTTATGTGCATTTGAGGTTTGGTGCAAAAATCTGAAATTCTCCAGTTTTAAAATTTTTCTAAGTGTGCTAAAGCTTGCGTACGCGACACAGTGCACGCGACGCGGGCATTCTTCACTGCCTGGGGTTCTCGCGTACGTGGGCACTGCATGTGTATGCGGAAGTTAAAATTTTTACCCATGCATACGCAAGATTTTAACACGCGACGCGAGCATACAATTCTATTTTGGATACTCGCATACGCGAGCAGGATGACGCATACGCGTACGACCCAAATTTCAAGGCATGCGTACGCAAGACAGGGGTTCGCGTATGCAAGACCTCTGTTTTTCTGAAAAATTATTTTCTTTCTAAACTTCTTTAATTATCGTTTAAGATTATTAACTAGTAATTAGGCCCTAAGACTAATAGAAATATGTTAGTAAATTAAATTGGTTCTGATTGAAAGGTGATCTGTGATTGATAAGAGTGAGCCAAGCACTATATTGCAAGGAAAGTGAGCCAGGCACTATATCCCTGGGTAATGGGAGGTCTGTGGCTAAGTATTCCACTCGCGTTCTTTCGGGTCACAAAAGTGAGCTAGATACTATATCCCTGGGAGAGTGAGCTGGGCATTATGGGTACCATTTATATTCGTGATCGAAAGGCGACATTCCCATGGGATGTGTTGTGTTGGAAGTTGATTCGAAAATATGATATCATGAGCCATTAGGACGGGCATTCATCATGTGCATTTTCTATGTGTTTGTCTGATTCGCTTACATGCATCTCATGCCTATTTGTATAACATGCTTACTTGCTTCTTCAATTACTTGCTGTAAATGAATATTACCTGTGTATTACTTGCTTGCTTATACTTGTGCTTTCTATTATCATTGAGGAGGCTCGGTAGGCGGTGGCGATGGGATCGCATGGAGTTTAGGCTAGCGGAGGCAGTGGGACAACGGTGTTATGTTAGTTAGAAATCCCTTAAGTTAGGATACCCTATTTATGGTTTAAGTTTATTTCTTTAAGCTTGAATATCTGTATCGATGTGAAGTTATACAAATGCCTTTGGCATTCCAGAACCTTATATCTTACATATTGGGTACTGTTACCATACTGAAAACCTCCGGTTCTCATACCATATATTGTTCTTGTTTTTCAGAGTGAAGGATAGCTTCACCTTATTTTGTATCTGTTTTACTCTTGTTATAGTTATTCTCTCATCCTTTGTATAAGTGTAACATTTTTGCCTTAGAAGCTAAACATGAGAGATAAGATGTATATGTTGTTTTAAATCAAATACTCTGTATTGTCTGTATTAACTAGTTGGCTTAAACTCCGGGGGCTTCGGCTAGTGTTCATGTGACTATCATACTTATATATATATATATATATATATATATATATATATATATATATATATATATATATATAGATTACTATTGTATTATGTCATGATCTTGTATCTCTAGGCTATAGTTATTGTGTGTGACAATTCGCGCTCTATTTTCCACGTCTCTGAGTTTTGTTTTATTCATCGGGCTTTTCGTATTACTATTCCTTCAATATATATATATAGCGATAAATGTTGGTAAATTGACAACATTTTTCAAAGAATAAACTTATTTTTATGTGAGCCATTGATAAACCACTATTTTATGGTTTATCTTGTACTTAATTGAGTGGATTTTATCAATTCTTTACCCACTTATTCATACTATTTGCATGGTTTTACATTTGCCTTCCTAATTATGTGCTTTGATTGAAAACAAGCTTCTTTGATCTTATATTTGCTTATTATTAATCCTCTCTTATTACCATTAGATGCCTTGATATGTGTGTTAAGTGTTTTCTGATATTATAAGGGAGGAATGGCTTGGAGGATGGGAAGAAAGCATGCAAAAGTGGAAGGAATACAAGAAGTTGGAGAAATTGCTAAGCTGTCCAGCCTGACCTCTTCGCACTCAAACGGCTATAACTTTAGCTACAGAGGTCCAAACGACGCGGTTCCAGTTGCGTTGGAAAGCTAACGTCCGGGGCTTCGATTTGATATATAATTTGCTATAGTTCCCCTGATTCTAGGCGACGCGACTGCGTGATTCATGCGGCCGCGTCGCAGTGACGAAAATCCAGCGTGGCAAAATTCGAAACCAGCGAATTCTGGACTATTTTTGACCCAGTTTGCGGCCCAGAAAACACAGATTAGAGGCTATAAAGTGGGGGATTGCATCCATTCATAAAGAGGCTCTCATATTCACAATTTTAGGAGTAGATGTAGTTTTTAGAGAGAGAGGTTCTCTCCTCTCTCTTAGGATTAGGATTTAGGACTTCTCTTAGTTTTAGGAGTGACTCTCAATCCAGGTTCAATATTCTTTTATTTATTTTTCCATGCATGTCTATGTTAGATTTAAGTTCTTTTGTTAATGTTATTTGAGGTATTTCAATTTATGATTGCTGTTATTGTTGCTTTACATCTGAAGGCATTTTTATTCCAATAGATTTACTTTATCCTTTTGGTTTTGGTTAAGAAATCAGTAACTCATGAGTTATCCAACTTAACAGCATAATTGTTAATTGTTATCTTGCCAATTGAGTTGAACTTCAATAATCCCAATCTTTTCTTAGGAATTAACTAGGATTTGAAGATCAACTAATTAATCACTTGACCTTCCTCTGCTTTAAGTAAGGGTTAACTAAGTGAAATTAAGATTCAATTTTCATTATCATTGATAAGGATAACTTGGTCTGGACTTCCAATTTCTAATACCTTGCCAAGAGTTTATTTTATAGTTATTTATTTATTTTCTTCTTCTTATCATTCAACATACTGCTCCCTTAATTTCTAAAAACCTTACCATTACTTTCTAAAACCCCCAATATTTACAAGACTCATAACCAATAATAAGAACATACCTCCCTGCAATTCCTTGAGAAGACGACCCGAGGTTTAAATACTCAGTTATCAATTTTAAAGGGGTTTGTTACTTGTGACAACCAAACGTTTGTACGAAGGGATTTCTGTCGGTTTAGAGACTATATCTACAACGCGACTGTTTTTATGAAATTCTTTACTGGCCAAAATCCCAACGTCAAAATGACGCCGTTGCCGGAGAATTGCAAACGTGTGCCTTATTATTGGTTATTGTAAATATTTTTTTTTATTTTTGCTTGTTTATTTATTTTTATTTTTGTTTTTATTTTTGCTTTTTCATAAATTAAGAGGTTATTGATTTTTATTTAGTTATTAAAAAAAAATTTCAAAAATTTGTTCTTAGTGTTCATCTTGATCTTCAAGTTGTTCTTAGTTGTTTTCTTCGTTTTGATCTAAAAATTTGAAATTTTGTATCATTTTATTGTTTTTCTCTTTCCTCATTAAATTCAAAAATATTTTTAATTAATTTTTTCGAAAAAAAAATTTCAGATTTTTATTTTTAAAATTTTTATGTTATCTTATCTTATTTCAAAAATCAAATTTCAAAATTCAAATTTAAAAATTTTCAAAATTTAAATTTAAAAATTTAAAATTTAAATTTAAAAATTTTCAAAATTTCAAATTTAAAATTTCAAAATTTAATTTTCGAATTCAAAATTTAAATAACCTTTTAATTTAAATTAATTTTTATTTTCATTTTTAATTGCTATTATTAACTCTCACCCCTTTGGCTATGAGTCTGGTTACAATTATGTTGCAGGAAGAAGAAATTACAGTGAGAACAGGCATCAAGGTTGGAACAATCAAAGATGGGAGGAGCCACAAGGATTTGATCAACCCTCATGGCAACAACCACCTCCAGTAAACTATCAACAACCACCACCATATGCCTATGAACCCTTTCCTCAACATGACTTTGGACCACCATACTCACAAGCCCCTTTCCACCATTCACCTCCATATGACCGTAACCCACATCTACCATACCAACCACCTTATGAACCAAATGAACCATACATAGATCCACCCCAAACCTCCATGGAGAAAGCACTTGCCGATCTAAACTCTACTATACAAGCTCTCTTCGCCCAAATCAGACCACCGAATACCTTCAACAACCAACCCTCAAGCTCTAGTGCACTTCCTTTTCAGCCACAGAATAATCTCTCCATCCCATCACCACCATCCATGGAAGAGCACCAACATCCATCAATCCAAGAGCAACATGATCCCAATAATGCTATTGACATGGAACAAGAGAGAAGGGATCATCTTCGCGAATCCATACTTCATAAGGAGCTAGAGGAGGCCCTAAAGGTGAAGGTAGTAAAGACCCTTGATGATGAAAGAATAGTTGAAAAGAGTCGTCATGGAAAGAAAATCATCAAGGATGAATACGATTTTATATTAAAACTACTGGACAAAGCAGTAATTATTAAAGAGGAAAAAGTGGTTGAAGACTTGCGAGATGCTAAATCTCCATGGGAAAGTCAAGACATAGAGCCTCTTTCCAAGACAGTTGCAATTGATGTTGAGGAGGGTGTACAACCTCCAAGGCATACCCTGGTTGAAGACTTGGAAGAGGTTGAAACTGAAGAAGCTTGCAAAGAGGTGGAAGATGTCAAAGAAGAGCACAAGGAAGTGGAGCTTGCAAGTTCATTAGAGACCCCTCCCCCTAAGTTGCCATCATCCTTCACAACATTCAAGTGGGTAAAATTCATATCCCATAGCTTTCTAATCCCACTTGAATATGGGCTACTGGAGACGGATGGTCAACTTAGAGCTCTTTGTGGCATTAAGAGTAAGAGGAAGATGGCCAGTAATAGGAATTATCAAGCAAGGTTCAACATGGTTGTGTGCTCAAAGTTTAAATGCAAAGGTTGGTGTAAAGCTCAACTGAATGGGTCTAGGAAGCTGTTTGGTAGCTGCAGTGAGAATTCAAATTACTTATCACCCGGCTGGAAAAATACAGATCCCGACAAAGATGGGTGTAAAAGCAAGATTTGGGATCCTGGAATCTGTTCTGACATCCAACACCCCGGGAGCCTAAGAATCTTTTTGAAGCTGCTCAAGGGTTTTACATGGCTAGTTTGGGACCCCGGAGGTTACTGGAATCACAAACACTGGTGGAGATTCCTGGATGAGTTCAAGCATAAGCCACCATAACAGGAAGCTCATCAATTGTCCAACTTAAGGACTTTAACTAAAAGTGCTAGGTGGGAGACAACCCACCATGGTATGATCGTCCTTTTTCATTTTTATTTAGTTTTTTTTGTTTTTGAATTTTATTTTATTTTGTTATATTGAACCTGGAGTTTTGCATCACATTCATATTAACACTACATTCTGCATTTTTCAGATTACAAAAAAAAAAAGAAAGCGAGCACGCGACGCGACCTCATTAGTGACGCGTCCGCGTCGCAAGGAGATGGGAGACAATATTAATATGAACAGAGAATTACGCAGGAGCAGCACTGGAGGCGTGCCAATGGCATAAATCTCCCCACGCGACCGCGTCATATGGGAATAATGGCCTCCCACGCGACCGCGTGACCCACGCGGCCGCGTAACCTGAAATTGGCGTAAAAAGGGTGTTTGGCCGAAAGTTGAGCTGGAGTTGGGCTGGACTCGTGCTGGTAGCCCAAGCCTCACCACGCGAACGCGTGCCCCACGCGTCCGCGTCATATCCCCATGATGGTCACTCAAGCGATCGCATGCCCCACGTGATCGCGTCACCCAGAATTTTGGCAATACTGAGTTTTGAACAAAGAGTTGTGCGACCACGAGGCTACACTCGCGCCACTAGCACAAATCAAGTCACGCGATCGCGTGCCCCACGCGACCGCGTCGCCTAACCTTATTTGCGCACCACGCGACTGCGTCACCCACGCGACCGCGTCGCCAGCATCGCACAACCTATCCAGATTAGTGCCAATTTTCTTATCTTTTCTTTTCTAATCCTAATTTCTTCCTTCTCTCTCCTTTTTCACTTTCTTTTTCTACTTCTCATTCTTTTTCACTTTCATTTTATTTTATTTAATTTATTTGCATACTTTCATTCATTGCATATTTTATTTTTCTAAAGTTATTATTGGTGTTCAAATATTCTTACTCAACTGTTACATCTTTTCTGGTATTTTCTTGGTGCTTAGTGACTTGTTTAATTCTGATTGGGTAATCTTATTTAAATCAATGCTAATTTTTATAATACTGATATTCCTTTTGCATTGACATGAACTCATATTGTCTTTCATTACCCACTCTCTTCCCCATTGTTGCAAATTTTGCACCACTGGCATGCCATGGCTTCTATTGTTTTCACCCTTACATGTTGAAGCTTCCATGTGAATGAGACCCTTATCATTTGGCATTAACCCATACTTCTTTTATTTTCTTATCTCTATTTCTGGGTTACTCTTCTTCCCTTTTTCTTTCAGGATAGCCACCCGGAAGGGAAGCGGAAGACATTTTACATGGGGAGACAGACAAGTCCATCTGCACAATCCTTAGAGAAAAGCAACAGTTGAAACAACCCATCCACCTGCAAATCTCAGCATGCACCGAGGACGGTGCAATCTTTAAGTGTGGGAAGGTCGATACCGATCTCCGTGGGTCAGTACTTTCTTTTCAACACCAATAATCTTATTTTCTTTATTTATTCATTGTTGCATCTGCATATTTGATTGCATATTTATTTGATTTTGTGCATTTAGTTACTACTTGGTTAAAATAATAAATCTCTTTTTAAGATCCTATTTTTGAAAAAAAAAAATTTTTTTCACTAATTTAAATAAAATCTTTTAAAAATTTTTATGTGTTAAATTTGTTTGAAGTTGTATTTGGAACATGGTTTTTGAGCCAAAGAACACACAACCTGTGAGACTTTGAGCTTATTTACATGGTTATATTATTTAACCATAAATATTTTATTTCTGTGTGTTTCCTTCTCTATGATTGTAATCTGTATTTTGTTCCAGTCTATATGTCTTTTGTTTAGTATATTTACATGCTTGCGTATGATTGAGGCTATATTTGATTATCAACTCACTTACCCCAAATAAGCCTACCTTTTACATCACCTTTGTTAGCCCCTTGAGCTTTTAATCCCCTTCTGTTCTATAACCACATCACTAGCCTTAAGCGGAAAACAAATTAATTATCCTAATTGAATCTTTGGTTAGCTTAAGATAGAGATTGTGTAGCAAATAAGTGTGGGGAAATTTTGGGAACATGGGTTGATAAGGGAATGTAACATGTTTCTAATTTATTTGAATATTAGGAATTTGGGAACCTACTCATGAAAAACCAAAATAGAAAAATAATAGAAAAATCCATGTGCATTGATAAGTTATGTTTATTTCTCTACGAAAAAAGAAAAAAAAAGAAAAAAAATATATATATAATATAAATAAATAAATAAGGGGACAAAATTACCCCAAATATTAAGTTTAATAAAAGATCAATGCACATGTGATAAAAATTAAAGAAAATTTGGTACATGAGTATGGGAATTATACAAAAGTGGGAATTATGGGTAGCTAGGCATGAATTTAATAGTATATAGAGTATATGTATATTAGGTGAGAGCTTAGGTTAATTAAAGATTCAATTTATAAAGCTCACTTTGCCATATATATACCTTTACCCTTATCTTAGCCCCATTACAACCTTGAAAAAGACCTCATGACGTTTGCAATGGTATATTAAATATTGTTGATTGGTTAGATGAAGAACAAGGTTTAGAAAGCATGACTAGAGAAGAGTAGAGTGAATAACCTTATACACTTGAGAGATTAGAGTGATACACACTACCAGTGAGGGTTCAATGCTTGATTCTATGTTCCCTGCTTTCATGAGCTGTCTTCTTACAAGTTTACTTGCTTTTCATTTTATGGTTTGAATTAGTGAAATCCAGTTCATATTTATTCTTGGAGAATTTATTTACTTTTAGACCAAGTAGGTAGAAACATTTTGTATGTAGTTGCATTCATATAGATAGGTTGCATTTCATACCATTCCTCTTTATCTTTATAGCTTCTCTTGAGCTTAGCATGAGGACATGCTAATGTTTAAGTGTGGGGAGGTTGATAAACCACTATTTTATGGTTTATCTTGTGCTTAATTGAGTGGATTTTATCAACTCTTTACCCACTTATTCATACTATTTGCATGGTTTTACATTTGCCTTCCTAATTATGTGCTTTGATTGAAAACATGCTTCTTTGATCTTATATTTGCTTATTATTAATCCTCTCTTATTACCATTAGATGCCTTGATATGTGTGTTAAGTGTTTTCAGATATTATAAGCCAGGAATGGCTTGGAGGATGGGAAGAAAGCATGCAAAAGTGGAAGGAATACAAGAAGTTGGAGAAATTGCTAAGTTGTCCAGCCTGACCTCTTCACACTCAAATAGCTATAACTTTAGCTACAGAGGTCCAAACGAAGCGGTTCTAGTTGCGTTGGAAAGCTAACGTTCGGGGCTTCGATTTGATATATAATAGGCTATAGTTCCCCTGACACTAGGTGACGCGACCGCGTAATCCATGCGGCCGCGTCGCAGTGACGAAAATCCAGCGTGGCAAAATTCGAAACCAGCGAATTCTGGACTATTTTTGACCCAGTTTGTGGCCCAGTAAACACAGATTAGAGGCTATAAAGTGGGGGATTGCATCCATTCATAAAGAGGCTCTCATATTCACAATTTTAGGAGTAGATGTAGTTTTTAGAGAGAGAGGTTCTCTCCTCTCTCTTAGGATTAGGATTTAGGACTTCTTTAGTTTTAGGAGTGACTCTCAATCCAGGTTCAATGTTCTTTTATTTATTTTTCCATGCATGTCTATGTCAGATTTAAGTTCTTTTGTTAATGTTATTTGAGGTATTTCAATTTATGATTGCTGTTATTGTTGCTTTACATCTGAAGGCATTTTTATTCCAGTAGATTTACTTTATCCTTTTGGTTTTGGTTAAGAAATCAATAACTCAGGAGTTATCCAACTTAACGGCATAATTGTTAATTGTTATCTTGCCAATTAAGTTGAACTTCAATAATCCCAATCTTTTCTTAGGAATTAACTAGGATTTGAAGATCAACTAATTAATCACTTGATCTTCCTCTGCTTTAAGTAAGGGTTAACTAAGTGAAATTAAGATTCAATTTTCATTATCATTGATAAGGATAACTTGGTCTGGACTTCCAATTTCTAATACCTTGCCAAGAGTTTATTTTATAGTTATTTATTTATTTTCTTCTTCTTATCATTCAACATACTGCTCCCTTAATTTCTAAAAACCCTACCATTACTTTCTAAAACCCCTAATATTTACAAGACTCATAACCAATAATAAGAACATACCTCCCTACAATTCCTTGAGAAGACGACCCGAGGTTTAAATACTCGGTTATCAATTTTAAAGGGGTTTGTTACTTGTGACAACCAAACGTTTGTACGAAGGGATTTCTGTCTGTTTAGAGACTATATCTACAACGCGACTGTTTTTGTGAAATTCTTTACTGGCAAAAATTCCAACGTCAGCCATTCAAAGATTCACATTCAGTTGAATGGAAACTCTTAATTCCTACTTGCATGATATACATAACTGATATATGATTTTTGAGCCAAAGAACACACAACCTGTGAGTTTTTGAGCTTAATTGCATTGTTACATTATTTAACCATAGTTTTCATTCCTGTGTGTTTCTCCCTTCTTTACTATAATTGCAGACTTTACTTTGTTTCATTCTATATGTCCACTATTTAGTGTATTTACATGCTTGCATATGATTGAGGCCATTACTTGTATTTTCTCACTTATCCCAAATAAGCCTATCTTTTTAAGTCACCCTTGTTAGCTACCTTGAGCCTTTTAATCTCCATTTATTCTGTTCTATAACCACATCACTAGCCTTAAGCAGAAAAACAAATTAAATATCCTAATTTGGATCCTTGGTTAGCTTAAGATAGAGATTGTGCATCCACTAAGTGTGGGGAAACTGTGGCAACATGCGATGATAAGAAAGGCATTCAATTGATAAATTATTTAGAATTTGGGTGCATACTCATGTGAAACCAAAATAATTAAGATACCATGTGCATTCATATGTTGTATTTATGTTTTAGATTTAAAAAAAAATAAAAAAATTCAAGTAATCAAGTAAATAAATAAATAAATAAGGGGAAAAATTACCCCAGTATTAAGTTTAGTAGAAAAATCAATGCACATATAATAAAAATAAAAAATAATTTGGTACATGAGTGTGTGATACAAAAGTGGGAAAATTGGGTAGCTAGGCATAATTTTAAAATTGTATAGAGTATGTATATGTTAGGTGAGATTTTAGACTAATCAAGGATTCAATTTATAGCTCACTTAGCTTTATATATATGCCCTCACCTTTACCTTAGCCCCATTACAACCTTGAAAAGACCTCATGATGTTTGCATGTGTACATTAAATATTTGTTGATTGGTTAGATGAAGAATAAAGTTTTAGAAAGCATGACTAGAGAAGAATAGAGTGATTAACCCCAAACACTGAGTGACTAGAGTGTATACACAAATCCAGTGAGGGTTCAATAGCTCAATTACATATATCCATGTTTGATCATTGCTTGTCTTGCAAGTTTGTCAAATCTTTTGGTTAACTCAACTTAATTGTGAACATATTTTAACATGGCTTCGCCCTTTGTTGTGCATATATGATTCCTTGAAAAATTTGACCTAATTTGACCACATTTAAGCTCTATGTGTATATAAGTGAATCATAATTAGAATTGCATGATTCATTTAGGTAGCTTGCATTTAGAATAGATTGCATTGCATAAGATTCCACCATTCTACCTTCACTCTTTTTTAGTTTCTCTTGAATAGAGCATGAGGACATGCTAATGTTTAAGTGTGGGGAGGTTGATAAACCACTATTTTATGATCCATCTTGTGCTCAATTGAGTATTTTTATCCATTCTTTACCCACTTATTCATATAATTTGCATGGTTTTACAATTCCTTCCTTATTCTGTGATATAAGTGAAAACATGTTTCCTATGCCTTAAAAATATTAATTTTAATTATCATTTATTACTATTCGATGCCGTGATCTATGTGTTAAGTAATTTCAGGCTTCATAGGGGAGGAATGGCTTAGAGGACAGAAAGGAAACACGCAAAAATGGAAGGAACGCACAAAATGGAGTTTTGAAGAAATGGCAGCGACGCGCACGCATGGATGACGTAGACGCATGCCTAGCATAAAACACAAGCGAAGCGTACGCATGACTGACGCGTACGTATGGCAAGGAAAATCTCCAAATGACGCGCACGCGTGACCCTCACGCACGCGTGACAGACGCCACATGCAGAAAATTGCAGAAGTCGCCCCCAGCGATTTCTGGGCCCTTTTTTGGCCCAAATCCAAGCCCAGAAACACAGAATAGAGGCTGGAGAATGAGGGAATCAAATCATTCATTCAACATTCATTCAACATTGATTCATAACAAACAATTTTAAGATTTGAGATGTAGTTTTTCTAGGGAGAGAGGCTCTCTCCTCTCTCTTAGGTTTTAGGATTAGGATTTCTTCGTTTTATCAATTCCAAGTTCAATGTTCCTTTAATTTAGTTTTCACTTCTACTTTTATTTACTTTATTACTTTAGCTGCTCTATTTCACTTGCTAATTACTTATGTTGCCAAATTGGCTTATGAACTCTTCATGTTAGATTTGAATTTATATTTAATGCAATTTGAGATATTTCAGATTTATGCTTTTAATTTAGCTTTTTATATTCTTAGCATTAATTGATGAAAAGGAATTTTTATTCGAATAGATTTCCCCCTTTGCTTTGGTTGAGTAATTGGTGACACTTGAGTTATCAAACCCAGCTGTTGATTGAAAATTAGAATTTGCTGATTGATTTGGATCCCTCTAAAGCTTGTCTTTTCACAATAGTTGACTAGGACTTGAGAAATCAAATTAATTAGTCCACTTGACTTTCCTTTATTTAGTAAGGGTTGACTAAGTGGGAGCAATAAACAATTCTCATCACACCTGATAAGGATAACTAGGATGGGATTTCCAGTTTTTATACCTTGTAATGGTTTTCATGATAATTAATTTACTTTATTGCCAGTTTTATTTTCCTGTTCTCTATTTCAAAAACCCAAAAATATACATTTTTCCATAACCAATAATAAATCATACTATCCTACAATTTCTTGAGAGACGACCCGAGGTTTAAATACTTCGGTTATAAATTTTATTGGGTTTTGTTACTTGTGACAACCAAAACTTTTGCACGAAAGGATTTCTTGCCAGTTTAGAAGCTATACTTGCAACGCGATTATTTTTATAAAATTTTTTACTGGCAGAAAATCCCGTTCGTCACTGAGTCATCCCATTATTCACAGGATTTCTTTTAGAAGTATACATGAATTGGTTATTTGCAACCATCTCAATGAGTTCCTGGGCTTCTGTAGGTGTTTTCTTCAAATGAAGAGATCTACCAGTAGAGTGATCCAATGACATCTTGGACAATTCAGACAAACCATCATAGAATATACATAAGATGCTCCATTCTAAAAGCATGTCAGAAGGATACCTTCTGATCAATTGCTTGTATCTTTCCCAAGCTTCATAGAGGGATTCACCTTCCTTCTGTCTGAAGGTTTGGACTTCCACTCTGAGCTTGCTCATCTTTTGAGGTGGAAAGAATTTGGCCAAGAAAGCATTGACCAACTTTTCCTAAGAGTTCAGGCTTTCTTTAGGTTGTGAGTCCAACCATATCCTAGCTCTGTCTCTTACAGCAAAGGGAAAAGCATAAGTCTATAGACCTCAGGATTAACCCCATTTGTCTTAACATTGTCACAGATTTGCAAGAATTCAGCTAAGAACTGATGAGGATCTTCCATTGGAAGTCCATGAAACTTGCAATTCTACTGCATTAGAGAAACTAATTGAGGCTTAAGCTCAAAGTTGTTTGCTCCAATTGCAGGAATTGAGATGCTTCTTCCATAGAAGTCAGAAGTTGATGTAGTAAAGTCACCAAGCATCTTCTTTGCATCTCCACCATTGTTATTGGGTTTGGCTGCCATGTCTACTTCTTTTTCAAAAATTTCTGTAAGGTCCTCTCTGGAGTGTTGTGCTTTAGCTTCTCTTAGCTTCCTCCTCAGAGTCCTTTCAGGTTCAAGATCAGCTTCAACAAGAATGTCCTTGTCCTTGTTCCTGCTCATATGAAAAAGAAGAGAACAAAAATGAAGAAAAATCCTCTATGTCATAGTATAGAGATTCCATTATGTGAGTATAAGAGTAAAAGAAGAGAGAGAATAAGAAGAATTCAAACATAGAGAGAGGGAAGGTTCGAATTATTAGATGAAGAGAAGTGTTAGTAAATAATTAAATAAATAGAAAGAGATGAGAGAGAGTATTCGAATTTTAAACAGAGGGAGAAGAAAAATATTTTTATTTTTATTTTAATTATAAGTTAGAATTCGAATTTTAAGAAAAGAAATAAAATAAAATTAGAATTTAAAACAATTAGTTAATTAAAAAGAATTTTAAAAAAGTGGTTAGTTATTTTCGAAAATTAGAAGTGGAAAAGTAATTAGGTGGTTTTGAAAAAGGTAAGAAATAGTAAACTTTTTAAAATTAAAACAAACAAGTCAAGTGGTTAATTGAAAAAGATTTGAAAATAAATTTTGAAAAGATAAGAAGTTAGAAAAAGATTTTGAAATTGAGTTTTGAAAAAGATATGATTGAAATTTATTTTGAAAAAGATTTGAAAAAGAAATTTAAAAAGATTTAATTTTGAAAATTAAAGTTGATGACTTGACTAACAAGAAACTAAAAGATATGATTCTAGAATTTAGAAATTGAACCTTTCTTAATAGAAAAGTAACAAACTTGAAATTTTTGAATCAAAACATTAAATGTTAGCAATGTTTTCGAAAATATGAAACAAAATTAAGAAAAAGATTTTGAAAATTTATTTAAGAAATTCGAAAATATTAAGAAGAAAAATGAAAAAGATTTAATTTTCGAAAAAGATTTGAAAAGATAAAATTTTTAAATTGAAATTTTGACTTGACTAACAAGAAACAACTAAATTTTAAATTTTTTTTTACTATGTCAACCCAAAATTTCGAAATTTATGAGTAAAATAAGGGAAATATATTATTTTTTATTTTTTTGAATTAATGATGAAAGAGAAAAACAACAAAATGACACAAGACATAAGAATTTAAGATCAAAACAAATAATGCATGCAAGAACACTTTGAATGTCAAGATGAACACCAAGAACACTTTGAAGATCATGATGAACATCAAGAACATAAAGAAAAGAAACACATGCAAGACACTATGAATTCGAAAATGCATATGAAAAACAACAAAAAGCACAAAACAAGAAAAATTAAAAATCAAACAAGGAAAATCATCAAGAACAACTTGAAGATCAAGAAAGAACACATGATGAATTTTCGAAAATTAAAGAAAAATTAAAAACATGCAGTTGACACCAAACTTAAAATTTGATACTAGACTCAAACAAGAAACACAAAATTTTTTTGGTTTTATGATTTTATTAAATTTTTTTGTATATTTTTTGAAATTATTTTGGAAAAAGAAAATAAAGAAATTCAAAATTTTTAAAAATAATTCCAGGATTCATGCAATGTTAGTCTAAAGCTCCGGCCCAAAAGAATTAGACATGGCTAAATAGCCAGCCAAGCTTTAGCATAACAAATACAGACATGTCTTTTCTACAATGGAAAGTGGAAACCTCTGTCAAAAGATTAGACATGGCTTAACAGCCAGCTAGGCTTCAACATATCTCATGAAGCTCTAGAATTCATTCTTAAAAATTCTTAAGAACAAAATATTTTTTTTTCGAAAATAAAAATAAAAAACTTAAACATAAAAGAAAATTACCCAATCTAAGCAACAAGATAAACTGTCAGTTGTTCAAACTCGAACAATCCCCAGCACCGGGGCCAAAAACTTGGTGCACAGAATTGTGATCACACTTTTCACAACTCCGATACAACTAACCAGCAAGTGCACCGGGTCATCCAAGTAATACCTTACGTGAGTAAAGGTCGATCCTACGGAGATTGTCGGCTTGAAGCAAGCTATGGTCCTCTTGTAAATCTTAGTCAGGCAGATTCAAATGGTTTTGAGGTTTTAATAATTAAAAGATAAATAAAACATAAAATAAAATAAAGATACTTATGTAATTCATTGGTGGGAATTTCAGATAAGCGTTTGGAGATGCTTTGTTGCTTCTGAACCTCTGCTTTCCTATTGTCTTCTTCCAATCAAGCGTGCTCCCTTCCCTGGCAAGCTGTAGGATCCTCTCGGATGAAAAATACCAGGTACGGCTTCTGCACGGCTAATCAACTGTCGGATTTCTCGTCTCGGATGAAAAATACCGGGTACAGATACCGCACGGCTAATCATCTGTCGATTCTCACTAGCGTCGGAATAGGATCTCTCTATCCTTCTGCACACTGTCACTGCGCCCAACATTTGCGAGTTTGAAGCTTGTCACAGTCATCCCTTCCCAGATCCTACTCGGAATACCACATACAAGGTTTAGACTTTTCGGATCTCAGGAATGCTGCCAATTGGTTCTAGCCTATACCATGAAGATCCTAATCTCACAGACTCGGTCCGTGGATTAGAGACCCAAGAGAATATACTCCGGCTGTCGTCCAATGACTACGTTGAATATCATGTAGACTGCTTGTGGTTGTTAGGCACGTGGATCTTGGCTAAGTGAGTAACGAAGATAGTGGGTGATTGTCACGGGTCACCCCTTCATTCTGACTTAACTGAATTAAGTATGAGAGTATATCTTGGAGAAGAAGTAGGCGTGAATTGAAAGAGAAACAATAGTACTTGCATTAATTCATGAAGAACAGCAAAGCTCCACACCTTAATCTATGAGGTGTAGAAACTTCACCGTTGGAAAATACATAAGAGAAAAAGGTTTATGCATGGCCGTGTGGATGTGTATATGCACTCTAATCGCTCAAGTGTTTAGGGTTAAGCCACTCATATCTCCTCTAATCATGATTTCTAAAATTTTGTTTTTCATCTAACCAATCAACAAATATTTAGTGTACAAATGCAATTATCATGAGGGCTTTTCAATGTTGTAATGGGGCTAAGGCAAGGGTGAGGATATATGTATGGCCAAGTGAACTATCAATTGAATCTTTGGCAAACCTGAGTTGTCACCTAACACATGCGCACTCTCTATACAATTCTAAAATCAAGCCTAGCCACCCAAAATCTCACTTTTGCATATTTTCACACACTCATGTATCAATTCTAATTCCCCCACATATGCATTGATCTTTTTATTGAACTTAACTTTGGGGTAATTTTGTCCCCTATTCATTTATTCCTTCTCTTTTTTTTCTTTTCTTTTTTTTCTCTTTTTTTTTCATTTTTTATATAAATGAAAGCACAATATATCAATGCATATGGTTTCTATAATTTTACACGAGTAAATACCCAAATTCTCAATATTTATTAATAAAAACAAAACACATTCTCATCAACCAAAGTTCTCCCCACACTTAGTTGACACACACTATCTTAAGCTAACCAAAGATTCAAATAGGATAATTGATTATTTTTCCGCTTAAAGCTAGTGATGTGGTAATATAAAGAACAAAAGGGGGCTAGAAAGGCTCAAAGTGTCAAACAAAGGTAAATGAAATGGTAGGCTATATGGGATAAGTGAGCTATAATCAAATGATGGCCTCAATCACATAAATGAATGAATATACACTAAGTAATGGACATATAGAATGGAACAAACCAAAGATTGCAATCATAGAGAAGAAAACACATAAGAATGAAAATCATGGTTAATTAATGTAACCATATAATTAGGCTAAAAAACTCACAGGTTGTGTGTTCTTAGCTCAAAAACCATATTCCAAACTATATATATACATCATGCAAGTTTCAAAAAGTTTCAACTCAAATCAATGTGAATCTTAATGCCCTTTTTAAGAAAAAGATACATTCCTTGAAAATTTCATCAATTTGACCAACATTTCTTATATATATCCTAAATGATATGATGTGATTGTGAAAAGTAAAAAAAAAAAAATCTTAGTTTAATCCTGTTTCAACCAAATCAATTTCTCATATGCAACGGGATAAACTAAGCTCAATTATGCATATTTTTTCCAATGACAACTAATAAACTAAAATACTATATATATATATTATCAAACCAAAAAGTGTGGATCAAACTAGAAATCTAAGGTATATACAAGCAAAAGTGCAAAGTGCAGAAACTAAAAGGTACTCAAGACAACTAATATATAAAAGAATCCAAAAGTGCATCAAAGTAGAAATGCAAATACTGAAAAGTAAAACAAAAATAAAAGCAAAAGTGTCTAAATGGTTCAGCAAAATATAACTCTGCCGATGAAGGCGACCTCCCCACACTTAAATCACAGCATCGTCCTCGATGCTCTCAATCAAGCTGGGTGAGAAGGATCATCGCCTACTGGTCCACTGTCAACTGCAGGTGTCGGTGCCTCTGTCAAATGCTCAGGATGAGTCTCTGCATGCTGTGCAACCTCCTGCTGGTCCTCCTCCTGCTGGGCATCCTCCTCCTCCTCATACTGGTCGGATGGAGTGTCGGGCTCAGAGGGAATATCCGTGCGGCCAAAAGTCACAATCAACTTCAAGTGTGCATAACGTCACTTGTTGCGATGCTCAGACTGCTCATAACGTCGCAACAAGTGCCGCTCCATCCGATGCATCAGCTCAGAGAGGCGCTGCACAAGACGGTACACTGACTGTGATGCAGATGAAGGTGCTGCTGGTATAGAAGATGCTGAAGGTCCTGCCGAGGGTGCTGCTTAGGATGTGGCTCAGTCTCAACCCCGGGCTGCCGATCGGTCACCAACCCAGTCATCCTAAGGGATAACCTTCTCCTTACCATGAACTGCTGGTGCCTCATTGCCCTGCTCCCAGGCTACCTCAGTCCAGTGAGCTAGCTGTGTGACCAAATAAGGGAATGGTAGGTTGCCTCTGATATTGGCCCGGTACATGTATTTCCTGATGAGTCGTGGAAGGTACAGCTTCTTCCCCTCTAAGACACACCAGATCAGAATTACCATATCAGCTGGGACCTCAGTAAAATGAGTACTAGGCATGACATAGGTGCATAGGATCTGCTGCTACACCTTGGCCTCCTTTCTCAGATTATCAAACTTAATGCCCCTTGGAGTCTCTTTTGAGGATCCTTGCTCCCAAAGGGCATCAGGATGGGCAACCGTACGATGCACTACATCCCAATCAAAACTCATGCAGCGGATATCCTCCTCAGCCTGGTGGATCTCCTCTTCAGACCCAAGACTCGTTCACTCGCACTAGCTTTCTGTCCAAAAAGACCCAACCCCTCTCCTCGATCCAATGCTTAGTATACTGCCTCAGATCGGAGGGTACAGCTAGTGGCTTCTCCACAATGAGGTTTCGCTTATCAAAGTGTGAAAGTCTAAGCTCAAAGTATTGGTTGGTAAACTTATATGAGTTGGTATAAGGCGTAGCTTGGTTAGCCTTCTCCTTCTCATTAACCTTCCACTCAGATAAGCCTAAGGTTGCCGGCTCAGTGGATGCCTGTGACTTTTTCCTTTTACTGAAGGTGGCCTTGGCTTTTCCTTTGCCTCTATCAGACATCTTGAAAACAGAGATTACAGGATACAGGATATTAAGCAAAGCAGAAGTATGAAAAGTAGGTATATAAACAACAGGCAGAAAATAGGAAACAGAGGGGTATTGAGATGCATTCACGAAGTGAGCCGAAGAAAGAAATTCTTGGAATGCAAGCAAAAATTAACTCATGAAAGGGGCCAAAAGAAATGCGAAAATCCTGGCCAATCAACTCATGAACTGAATTTGGTATAAGCTAAATGAGTCTCAAATCAAAAGGTATCAAATTCAATTCATAAGTTGTAAGTAAAAAAAAAACAGGATATGTTCTAGAAAATTTAGGCAGTATTCCGGCAGTAAATTGGACATTCCCGGATATAAACAAGCAGTAAAACTCAGCTCATATAAATTCAAAACAATTTAGTCAAAATCAGGAACCAATATAGCATATGAACTAAGGTGCATATTCAAATAGAGCAGCCAATTTCAATCCATCAAACCAAGTTTCATATGAATGTATTAACAACTAATCACACAAAAACCACATGTGAATTCATATGAAATAAACAAATAATCCAACATACAGTAGCAAGTAGCAATGCAAAATTAAGCCATAACCAATTAAGCAACAAGTAGCATGCTTTGCTAAACAATGAATCAAAATGATGGCCTAAAATACAGCATCCAAACAGCACAATAAACAAAAGTAATGGATTCAGGTAGTATTCTATTTGTTGAATCCAACAACTAATTACAAGTAAGCAATAGGAATTCAAACAATTACACCGAACTGAATCCAACAATGAAGGTTACATTGAAACAAGAACTCAACAGCAATAACAGTTTTAACTCACACATTGAGCACATATCACATTCAGAAATAGAGCCACTGTAACAGAGATGTAGTAGTGGTGATAGCTTAAACTCAGAAATTCATCAAAGTTATCATCATCCAGGATAACATTCAGGGAAAAATGCAATCCATTCCAAACACAGCAGAAATTAATTATAAGAAAATTAAAACACACAGCAGAAATTAAACAGACCTAAATCCACTAACCAATTCAACTCATCTAACCACCTAAATCAACTAAGCTAACCTAATCAAATAGCAACCTAATTAAAAACTAATACTAATCATGCAAATTAATGAAAAGAGAATCAGAAACAGTAATAAGAACAGTGAACTGGGACCTGTGAAAAAGTGGAACAGGAATGGGGTTGGACAGGAGAGGAAGGCGGGGTGAAGCAATGCTGGCCCAAAGGTGGCGACTTCACAGCGGCGTAGTAGCCGGCCGCGGCGGTTGAGGTAGAGCAGGGAAGCAAAGAAGATAGAGGTGAGAGAGGGGTGGTCGGCGACGGTTCGCGGTCGCCGGATTAGAGCTGTGATGTGAGGGTGATGGTGGTGAGTAGTGACTGCTTCAATGGAGGGAAGAGGGGGAATAGAAGGAGACTGAAGATTGATGGTTTAGAGGTTGTAGTAAACTCTCGTTGCAAGTATAGTTACTAAACCAAGCAATCAACCTTTCTTACAAAAGTTTTGGTTGTCACAAGTAACAAACCCTTTTAAAAATTCTTAACCGAAGTATTCAAACCTCGGGTCGTCTTCTCAAGGAACTGCAGGGAAATATGTTCTTATTATTGGCTATAAAGATTGTAAATCGGGGTTTAGAGGATGAGAAGCAAGTGATTTAAATGACAGGTAAAGTAAATGAAGAACAAGTAATTTAAATAGCAAGTAAATTAAATAAATGACTATAAATAAGCTTTTGGCAAGGTATGAGAAATTAGAGGTCCTATCCTAGCTATCCTTATCAAAGATGATGATAATTGAATCTTAATTCTGCTTTGTTAACCTTTACTAAGATAAAGGGAGGTCAAGGGATTAATTAATTGATCTTCAAATCCTATTTATTTCCTAAGAAAGGATTGAGATTATTGAAGCTCAAATTAACAAAGATAACAATTGTCAAGCATGTTTGAGTTTGATAACTCCTGAGTTACTGATTTCTTAACCATGACCAAAAGGAGAAAAATAAATCTACTTGGAATAAAGATGTCTTTAGAGTAAAAGCAACAATATCATAAATAAAAGAAATCAATACTAAAATGAAATACCTCAATTAACATTAATAAAAGAGTAATCTGTAACATGAAAGGATTCATAAAGTAGCTTGCAAAAGTAAATAAAAGGAATATTGAACCTGATCAAAAGAGATAATCCTGAAAGTGAATAAAAATCCTAAATCTAAATCCTAATCCTAAAGAGAGAGGAGAGAACCTCTCTCCAAACTAAATCTAATTCATGGAAAGTAAAAATTGGCGAGCTCCCTTATGAATGGATGCATTCCCCCACTTTATAGCCTCTAATCTGTGTGTTCTGGGCTGAAAACTGGGACAAAAGCAGCCCAAAAATCGCCCCTTACGATTTCTGTTACGTTCAGGTCGCGGGCAAGTGACGCGGAGGCGTCGTCCATGTGGCCGTGCGGGTTGAGGTTCGCAGATGCGACGTGGACGCATCATTCACACGTTCGCGTTGCCTAACTTTGAAGCAGCTATGGCAAATTATATATCAAATCGAAGCCCCGGACGTTCTCTTTCCAACGCAACTGAAACCGCGTCGTTTGGACCTTTGTAGCTAAAGTTATAGCCGTTTGAGTGCGAAGTGGTCAGGCTGCACAGCTTAGCAGTTTCTCCAACTTCTTGTATTCCTTCCACTTTTGCATGCTTCCTTTCCATCTTCTGAGCCATTCCTGCCTTGTAATTTCTGAAAACACTTAACACACATATCAAGGCATCTAATGGTAATAAGAGAGGATTAATAATAAGCAAATATAAGATCAAAGAAGCATGTTTTCAATCATAGCACAAAACCAGGAAGGAAAATGTAAAACATGCAAATAGTATGAATAAGTGGGTAAAGAGTTGATAAAATCCACTCAATTGAGCACAAGATAAACCATAAAATAGTGGTATATCAGAGACGTCACGGGTGAAAGGGATAGGGTTACGCAAATGAGAAGGGTTCTCCGCGTGAGGGATAGTGAAATTTATATCCACGCATTTTAGCGTGGAAGAGAGAAATAGGCATCGACGCGTACGCGTCAGCGATGCGACTGCGTGAAGTGAGAGAAATGAGGATGATGCGTATGCATGAATCACGCGTATGCGTGGATGAAAATTATGCGAAATACATAGTTTCAGCATACTTGGCACACAACTCTCTATTCATAAGTACTGGGGCAGCATTAAGGTACGACGCGTGCGCGTCGGTCACGCCCACACGTGGATGGCCAAAAATGAAAATGACGCGTAAGCGTCAGTGACGTGCACGCGTGGTTTGCAATGTGCGTCTAGCACCCCACCAATGTGATTCCAACAACTCTCTGTAATTTTGGACTAGAGAGCAACATTCAATACGACGCGTGCGCGTCGACCATGCGCACGCGTTGGTTTTTTTTTTTTTTGAACAAACAAGATATCAAATTAATGCCAAACATGATTCAACCAGTGAAACCACCATTTAAACTAAATAAACATAACTAAAAATAAATATTTGACTTATTACCAATGTAAATAAAAGAGAAAATAGGAAGAATTTACCATGGTGGGGTGTTTCCCACTAGCACTTTTAGTTAAAGTCCTTAAGTTGGACATTTGGTGAGCTCCTTGTCATGGTGGCTTGTGCTTGAACTCATCTTGAAACTTTCACCAACGCTTGGACTTCCAATAAGCTTCAACATTCCCAAGTGAATTTGCCAAGCCTTAATGAAGTTCTTCACAAGCTTTGAGCTCCCAAAGTTGATCCTCTTGTATGTCCGGATCCGAAATCTTGTTTCTACACCCTTCTTTAAGTGGATCATCATTACTCCAACCGGGTGGCAAGCAATCCGAATTCTCATTGAGGCATCCCAAAAATTTCCTAGACCCAATCAATTGAGAACGACACCAACCATTGTACTTAGACCTTGAACATCCAACCATAACGAACCTAGGATTGTGTTGCCAACCACTAACCATCTCCCTTTTACTCTTAAAACCACAGATAGCTCTAAGTTGGACATCTGTCTCAAGCAAACCATATTCAAGTGGGAAAGTAGAGTTTAAGGATAAGAATTTTACCCACTTGAATGTTGTGTTGGATGGTAATGGCTTGGGGAGAGGTATCTCCAATGGTGGCCTTGCCAATGTATGCTTCACTCTATTGGGCTCCTCTTTGATGATCTCTACCTCTTGACAAGCTTCTACAACATTAACCTCTTCTTTAAGTCCAATGGGAGAGGATTCGATTGTCGATAAAAACTCATCAATTATCGAATCTATCTCATGATCAACCTCCTTTAAGTCTTTAACCATGACATGCCTTGGAGGTTGTACACCCTCCTCAACATCAAATTCAAACGTCTTGGAAGGAGGCTCTATGACTTGAGATTCCCATGGAGGTCCCGCATCTCCTAAGTCTTCAACCACTTCCTCTTCTTCGATAATTTCGGGTTTCTCCAATTGCTCTAGTACAAAATATAACTCCTCCTTGATAACTTCCACCTCTTGCAACTTTCTTCAATTCCCCCTAATTCTTCAACTTCTCCTTCATCTTCAAGTGTCTCTCCTACCTCCACTTTTTGGGCCTCCTCTTGCTTCTCTTGAAGTATGGATGCGTGGACCCGATCCATTAAGTCCCTAAGACGATCCCTTCTCTCTTGTTCCATGTCAATAGCATAATTGAGATCATGTTACTCTTGGATTGATGCATATGGGTAAAATGTAAGTGCACTAGAGCTTGAGGGTTGAGTATTGGGGGTAGAGGATGGATCCACACGGGATATAAGAGCTTGGAGAGTGGAGGTGAGACCGGTGAGAGTAGAGGTAAGTGCGGTTTGAAACTCTCTTTTCCCTTGGTGAATAACACTAAAGGTATCATCTATGGGAGCTTGGGGTAGATAGGAGGGTTCATTTGTTGGGAGAAAGGTCTTATAATGGGAAGGTGGTTATTCTTGATAAGGATATGTAGATGGTGTATATTGATGTGGTGGTTCTTGAGAGTAATTGTGTTGGAATGTAGGTGGTTCTATGTATTGTTCATATGGTTCGTATGGTGGTTGGTGTGGTGGATAAGGGTTAGGGTCATATGGAGGTGAATGGTGGAAAGGGGCTTGTGGGTATGGTGTTTCAAAGCTATGTTGAGGAGGGGGTTCATAGGCATATGGTGGGGCTTGTTGGTAACTACAAGGGGGTCCACCATAGCTATTGGATTGATATGCATCCTGGAATAGCTCTTGCTCATAGCATGTTGGTAGAGGTTGTTGCCAAGAGGGTTGATCAAATCCTTGTGGCTCCTACCATCTTTGATTGTCCCATCCTTGATGCAAGCCTTCACTATAATCTCCACTTTCTACAACATAATTTGAACCAAACTCATAGTAAAAGGGGTAAGAATTCATAGTAACAAGAGAAAATAAAAACAAAAACTAATAAGAAATAATGAAAATAAACTCCTAAAACTAGAAACAACTAACAAAGAAACAAAAGGGCAAACATATTCACAATATTCACAACAACCTATAATAAGGCACACATTTGCAATTCCCCGGCAACGGTGGTGCCCGGAATTGTGATCATACTTTTCACAACTCCGGTACAACTAACCAGCAAGTGCACTGGGTCGTCCAAGTAATAAAACCTTACGCGAGTAAGGGGTCGATCCCACGGAGATTGCTGGCTTGAAGCAAGCTATGGTCATCCTATAAATCTTAGTCAGGCGGATTCAAATGGTTATGAGGTTTTGATAATTAAAAGATAAATAAAACATAAAATAAAATAAGATACTTATGTAGTTCATTGGTGGGATTTTCAGATAAGCGTTTGGAGATGCTTTGTTGCTTCTGAACCTCTGCTTTTCTATTGTCTTCATCCAATCATGCATGCTCCCTTCCATGGCAAGTTGTATGATCCTCTTAGTGAAAATGGTCTAAGTACGATTTCTGCAGGGCTAATCAACTGTCGGATTTCTCGTCTCGGATGAAAAATACCAGGTACAGCTACCGCACAGCTAATCATCTGTCGGTTCTTACTTGTGTCAGAATAGGATCTCTCTATCCTTTTGCACACTGTCACTGTGCTCAACATTCGCGATTTTGAAGCTCGTCACAGTCATCCCGTCCCAGATCCTACTCGGAATACCACAGACAAGGTTTAGACTTTCCGGATCTCAAGAATGCTGCCAATTGGTTTTAGCCTCTACCACGAAGGTTCTAATCTCACATACTCGGTCCGTGGATCAGAGACCCAAGAGATTATACTCCAGCTGTCGTCCAATGACTACGTTGAACATCATGTAGACCGCTTGTGGTTGTTAGGCACGCGGATCTTGGCTAAGCGAGTAACGAAGATAGTGGGTGATTGTCACAGGTCACCCCTTCATTTTGACTTAACTGAATTAAGTACGAAAGTATATCTTAGAGAAGAAGTAAGCGTGAATTGAAAGGGAAATAATAGTATTTGCATTAATTCATGAAGAACAGCAGAGCTCCGCACCTTAATCTATGAGGTGTAGAAACTCCACCGTTGGAAAATACATAAGAGAAAAAGGTCTAGGCATGGTCGAATGGCCAGCCTCCAAAGTCCAAAGATCGATGCGAATACAATAGTAAAAAGTGCTATTTATACTAAACTAGTTACTAAGGATTACAGAAAATAAGTAACTAAGGGCAGATAATGCAAAAATCCACTTCTGGGGCCCACTTGGTGTGTGCTTGGGTTGAACATTGATCTTTACATGTGCATAGGCCTTTTCTAGAGTTAAACGCCAGCATGGATGCCAAATTAGGCGTTTAACTCCAGTTCTGGTGCTAGTTTTGGCGTTTTATGCCAGAAAAGGGTCTTTGGCTGGCGTTTAAATGCTAGTTTGGGCCATCAAATCTCGGGAAAAGTATGGACTATTATACATTGATGGAAAGCTCAAGATATCTAATTTCCATCGCAATTTAGAGCGCACCAATTGGGCTCTTGTAGCTCCAGAAAATCTACTTCGAGTGCAGGAGGGTCAGAATCCAACAGCATCTGCAGTCCTTTCTCAGCCTCTGAATCAGACTTTTGCTCAGGTCCCTCAATTTCAGCCAGAAAATACCTGAAATTATAGAAAAATACACAAACTCATAGTAAAGTCCAGATATGTGATTTTTGCATAAAAACTAATAAAAATATAATAAAAAGTAACTAAAACATACTAAAAACTATGTAAAAACAATGCCAAAAAGCGTATAAATTATCCGCTCATCACAACACCAAACATAAATTGTTGCTTGTCCCCAAGCAACTAAAAACAAAATAGGATAAAAAGAAAAAAATACAATAAATTTCAAAATATCAATAAAGCTTAGTTCCAATTAGATGAGCGGGACAGGTAGCTTTTTGCTTCTGAACAGTTTTTGCATCTCACTTTATCCTTTGAGGTTCAGAATGATTGGCATCCGTAGAAAGTCAGAATTCAGATAGTGTTATTGATTCTCCTAGTTTAGTATGTTGATTCTTGAACACAGCTACTTTATGAGTCTTGGTCGTGACCCTAAGCATTTTGTTTTCCAGTATTACCACCGGATACATAAATGCCACAGACACATAACTGGGTGAACCCTTTTAGATTGTGACTCAGCTTTGCTAGAGTCCCCAGTTAGAGGTGCCCAGAGTTCTTAAGCACACTCTTTTTTCTTTGGATCACGACTTTAACCACTCAGTCTCAAGCTTTTCACTTGGACCTTAATGACACAAACACATGGTTAGGGACAGCTTGATTTTAGCTGCTTAGGCCAGGATTTTATTCCTTTGGGCCCTTCTATCCATTAATGCTCAAAGCCTTGGATCCTTTTTACCCTTGTGATGAGCGGATAATTTATATGCTTTTTGGCATTATTTTTACATAGTTTTTAGTATATTTTTATTAGTTTTTAATTAAAAATCATGTTTCTAGACTTTACTATGAGTTTGTGTGTTTTTCTATGATTTTAGGTATTTTTTGGCTGAAATTGAGGGACTTGAACAAAAATCTGATTCAGAGGCTGAAGAAGAACTGCAGATGCTGTTGGATTCTGACCCCCTGCACTCAAAGTGGATTTTCTAGAGATACAAGAGTCAAAATGGTGCGCTCTCAATTGCGTTATAATGTAGACATCCAGGGCTTTCCAGCAATATATAATAGTCCATGCTTTGCCCGAGTTTAGATGACGCAAACTGGCGTTCAACGCCAGCTTTCTGCCCTATTCTGGAGTTAAACGCCAGAAACAGGTTGCAAAGCAGAGTTAAATGCCAGAAACAGGTTACAACCTGGCGTTTAAGTCCAAAAGAAGTCTCTACACATGAAAGCTCAATGCTCAGCCCAAGCACACACCAAGTGGGCCCCGGAAGTAGATTTCTGCATCATTTACTTATCTCTGTAAACCCTAGTAACTAGTTTAGTATAAATAGGACCTTTTACTATTGTATTAGACATCTTTGGACGTTCAGTCCCTATACCTTGGAGGCTGGCCATTCGGCCATGCCTGGACCTTGTTCTTATGTATTTTCAACGGTAGAGTTTCTACACACCATAGATTAAGGTGTGGAGCTCTGCTGTTCCTCATGAATTAATGCAAAGTACTATTGTTTTTCTATTTAATTCAAGCTTATTTCTTCTCTAAGATATTCATTCGCACACAAGAACATGATGAATGTGATGATTATGTGACGCTCATCATCATTCTCACTTATGAACGCGTGCTTGACAAACACTTCCGTTCTACATGAAAACAAGCTTGAATGCGTATCTCTTAGCCTCCTGATCTACGATCAGAGTCTTCGTGGTATAGGCTAGAATTATTGGCGGCCATTCTTGAGATCCGGAAAGTCTAAACCTTGTCTGTGGTATTCTGAGTAGGATATGGGAAGGGATGGCTGTGACGAGCTTCAAACTCGCGAGTGCTGGGCGTAGTGATAGACGCAAAAGGATTACTGAATCCTATTCTAGTATGATCGAGAACCGACAGATGATTAGCCGTGCGGTGACAGCACATTTTGGACCATTTTCACTGAGAGAACGGGAAGTAGCCATTGACAACGGTGATGCCCTACATAAAACTTGCCATGGAAAGGAGTAGGAATGATTGGATGAAGATAGAAGGAAAGCAGAGGTTCAGAAGGAACAAAAGCATCTCTATACGCTTATCTGAAACTCTCACCAATGAATTGCATAAGTATCTCTATCCTATTTTATATTTTAATTATATTTTAATTATCAATTCACCATAACCATTTAAATCCACCTGACTGAGATTTGCAAGATGACCATAGTTTGTTTCAAGCCGACAATCTCCGTGGGATCGACCCTTACTCACGTAAGGTTTATTACTTGGACGACCTAGTGCACTTGCTGGTTAGTTGTGCGAAGTTGTGACAAAGAACTAAAATTATGAATGTGCGCATGAAGTTTTTAGCGCCGTTACCAAGGAATGAACGACCATGATTTCGTGCACCAAGTTTTTGGCGCCGTTGCCGGGGATTGTTCGAGTTTGGACAACTGACGGTTCATGTTGTTGCTCAGATTAGGTAATTTCATTTTAATTTTAAGTTTTTGTTTTTATTCCTTTTTATTTTCAAAAAATTTTCAAAAAAAAAATTTTAAAAATAAATTATTCTATGGCTTCAGAATTTTTGAGAAGGAATTCTAGAATTTCATGGGAAATGTTGAATCCTGGCTGGCTGTAAAGTCATGTCTAAATTCTTTTGGACTGAGGCTTCTTCTTCACATGCTTGAACTATGTATGCTGAAGCTTGGCTGGCCATTGGCCATGTCTAGTGTTTTGGACCGAAGCTTTCACTAAAAGCTTGGCTGGCTAGTAAGCCATGTCTAATTCCTGGACCGGAGTTTTAGACTAACATTGCAAGATTCCTGGAATTCCTATTAAAAATTTTGAAATCCTTATTTTCCTTTTCAAAAGAATTTTCAAAAAAAATAATTTTATGTTTCTTGTTTGAGTCTAGTGTCAAATTGTAAGTTTGGTGTCAATTGCATGCCTTTAATTTTTCTTTAAAATTTCGAAAACTCATGCATGTGTTCTTCATGATCTTCAAGTTGTTCTTGATGATTTTCTATGTTTGATCTTTAATTTTTCTTGTTTTGCATCTTTTCTTGTTTTTCATATGCATTTTCAATTTGTTAGTATCTCAACATTAAAAACTTTTAAGTTTGGTGTCTTGCATGTTTTTCTTTTCTTAAAAAATTTCAAAAACATGTTCTTGATGTTCATCTTGACATTTAAAGTGTTCTTGGTGTTCATCTTGACATTCAAAGTGTTCTTGCATATTTTTCTTGTTTTGATTCATAATTCTTATGTCTAGTGTCTTCTTTGTGTTTTTCTCTCTCCTCATTAAAAATTCAAAAATAAAAAAAATATCTTTCCCTTATTCTCTCATAAATTTTCGAAAATTTGAGTTGACTTTTTCAAAACTTTTTTAAAATTTAGTTGTTTCTTATGAGTCAAATCAAATTTTCAATTTAAAAATCCTATCTTTTTCAAATCTTTTTCAAAAAAATCAAATCTTTTTCATTTTTCTTTCATATTTTCGAAAATTTCAAATTGATTTTCAAAAATCTTTTTCTTATTTTATTTCATAATTTCAAAATCTTTACTAACAATTAATGTGATTGATTCAAAAATTTTAAAGTTTGTTACTTGCCTATTAAGAAAGGTTCAATCTTTAAATTTTAAAATCATATCTTTTTGTTTCTTGTTAGTCAAGTAATCAACTTTAATTTTCAAAATCAAATCTTTTTAAATTTCTTTTTCAAATCTTTTTCAAAAAAAATGTCAATCACATCTTTTTCAAAATCAATTTCAAAATCTTTTCTAACCTCTTATTTTTTTAAAATTGATTTTCAAATCTTTTTCAAACTAATCCTATGTTTTTGTTTGATTCTTATCTTTTTTTCAAAACTACCTAACTAATTTTTTCTCTCTAATTTTCGAAAATCACCTTCCTCTTTTTCAAAATTTCTTTTTTAAATTTTAATTTGATTTAACTTTATTTTATTTTCCTTTTTAAATTTTCGAACTCTAACTACATTTTAAAATAAAAACAAAAATATTTTTATTTTTATTTTATTTAATTTTGGAATTCTTCCCTCTCTCATCTCCTTCTAATTATTTATTTATCTACTAACACTTCCCTTCTTCTTAAAAACTCGAACCCTCTCCCTCTTCCTTTGTTCGAATTCTTTTTCTTCTCTTCTACTCACATAAAGGAACCTCTCTACTGTGACAAAGAGGATCCCTATTATTTTCTGTTCTCTTTTTTTTAATATGAGCAGGAACAAGGATAAGAACATTCTTGTTGAAGCTGATCCTGGACCTGAAAGGACTCTGAAGAGGAAGCTAAGGGAAGCTAAAGCACAACTCTCTGGAGAAAATCTGACAGAAATTTTCGAAAAAGAAGGAAACATGGCCGAAAATAATAACAATGCAAGGAAGATGCTTGGTGACTTTGCTGCACCAAATTCCAATTTACATGGAAGAAGCATCTCAATCCCTACCATTGGAGCAAACAATTTTGAGCTAAAACCTCAATTAGTTTCTCTGATGCAACAGAACTGCAAGTTTTATGGACTTCCATCAGAAGATCCTTTTCAGTTCTTAATTGAATTCTTGCAGATCTGTGATACTGTTAAGACCAATGGGGTTGATCCTGAGGTCTACAGGCTTATGCTTTTCCCGTTTGCTATAAGAGACAGAGCTAGAATATGGTTGGACTCTCAACCTAAAGATAGCCTGAACTCTTGGGATAAGCTGGTCATGGCTTTCTTAGCCAAGTTCTTTCTTCCTCAAAAGCTTAGCAAGCTTAGAGTGGATGTTCAAACCTTCAAACAAAAAGAAGGTGAATCCCTCTATGAAGCTTGGGAGAGATATAAGCAACTGACCAAAAAGTGTCCCTCTGACATGCTTTCAGAATGGACCATCCTAGATATATTCTATGATGGTCTGTCTGAATTATCAAAGATGTCATTGGACCATTCTACAGGTGGATCCATTCACCTAAAAAAATGCCTACAGAAGCTCAGGAACTCATTGACATGGTTGCAAATAACCAGTTCATGTACACTTCTGAAAGGAATCCTGCGAGTAATGGGACGCCTCAGAGGAAGGAAGTTCTTGAAATTGATACTCTAAATGCCATATTGGCTCAGAATAAAATATTGACTCAGCAAGTCAATATGATTTCTCAGAGTCTAAATGGATTGCAAGCTGCATCCAACAATGCTCAAGAGGCATCTTCTGAAGAAGAAGCTTATGATCCTGAGAACCCTGCAATAGCAGAGGTGAATTACATGGGAGAACTCTATGGAAATACCTATAATCCCTCATGGAGAAATCATCCAAATTTCTTATGGAAGGATCAACAAAAGCCTCAACAAGGCTTTAATAATGGTGGAAGAAACAGGTTTAGCAATAGCAAGCCTTTTCCATCATCCACTCAGCAACAGACAGAGAATTCTGAGCAGAATCCATCTAGCTTAGCAAATATAGTCTCTGATCTATCTAAGGCCACTCTAAGTTTCATGAATGAAACAAGGTCCTCCATCAGAAATATGGAGGCACAAGTGGGCCAGCTGAGTAAAAGAGTCACTGAAGCTCCTCCTAGTACTCTCCCAAGCAATACAGAAGAAAATCCAAAGAGAGATTGCAAGGCCATTGATTTGACCATCATGGCCGAACCTACAAGGGAGGAGGGGGACGTGAATCCCAATAAGGAAGACCTCATGGGATGTCCTCTGAACACTAGAGGGTTCCTCAATGAGGACCTGAAGGAATCTGAGGCTCATACAGAGACCATAGAGATTCCATTCAACATGCTTCTGCCCTTCATGAGCTCTAATGAGTATTCTTCCTCTGAAGAGGATGAAGACATTACTGAAGAGCAAGTTGCTAAGTACCTTGGTGCAATCATGAAGCTGAATACCAAATTATTTGTTAATGAGACTTGGGAAGATGAACCTCCCTTGCTCACCAATGAACTAAATGCATTGGATAGGCAGAAATTACCTCAAAAGAAACAGGATCCTGGTAAATTCTTAATACCCTGTACCATAGGCACCATGACCTTTGAGAAGGCTCTGTGTGACCTGGGGTCAGGCATTAACCTTATGCCACTCTCTGTAATGGAGAGACTTGGGATCTTTGAGGTGCAAGCTGCCAGAATCTCATTAGAGATGGCAGACAACTCAAGAAAACAGGCTTATGGACTAGTAGAGGACGTGTTAGTAAAGGTTGAAGGCCTATACATCCCTACTGATTTCATAATCCTAGACACTGGAAAGGATGAGGATGAATCCATCATCCTTGGAAGACCCTTCCTAGCCATAGCAAAAGCTGTGATTGATGTGGACAAAGGAGAGTTGGTCTTTCAACTGAATGAGGACAACCTTGTGTTTAAAACTCAAGGATCTCCTTCTGTAACATTGGAGAGGAAGCATGAAAAGCTTCTCTCACTGCAGAGTCAACCAAATCCCCACAGTTAAACTCTAAGTTTGGTGTTGGGATGCCACAACCAAACTCTAAATTTGGTGTTGAACCCCCACATTCAAACTCTAAGTTTGGTGTTGAGAGGTCCCAACAATGCTCTGAACATCTGTGAGGCTCCATGAGAGCTGATTGTCAAGCTATTGACATTAAAGAAGCGCTTGTTGGGAGGCAACCCAATGTTATTTAATTATATCTATTTATTTTCCATTGTTATTTTATGTTTTCTTTAGGTTGATGATCATGTGAAGTCATAAAAACTACTGAAAAATCAAAAATAGAATGAAAAATGGCATTCAAAATAGCACACCCTGGAGGAAGAGCATTCTGGCGTTTAAACACCAGAAACAAGCATCTGTCTGGCATTTAACGCCAGAAACAAGCACCAAGTTGGCGTTTAACGCCAGAAACAAGCATCAACCTGGCGTTAAACGCCAGAAACAGGCTATATTTGGGCGTTTAATGCCAAAAACAAGTAGCAGTCTGGCGTTAAATGCCAGTATTGCATACAAAGGGCATTTTGCACGCCTAATTGGAGCAGGGATGCTAAGTCCTTGACCCCACTGGATCTGTGGACCCCACAGGATCCCCACCTACCCCACCTCTTCTTCTCTCCTCTTCACACCTTTTCATAACTCTCTTCCCCAAATACCCTTCTCCAATCACTTCAATCACTCTTCCCCATCACCTCTTCACCACTCACATCCATCCTCTCTTCCCCAAAAACCCCACCTACCTACAAATTCAAATTCATTTCCCACCCAAACGCAACCTTAAACCCCTCATTCCTAAACCTCCCCCCACTCCTATATAAACCCCTCATTCCTTCTTCATTTTCACACAACACAACCCTTTCTTCTTTCCCTTGGCCGAATACACACCTCTCTTCCTCTCCTCCATTTTTCTTCCTCTTCTCCTTCTTTCTTTCTTCTTTTACTCGAGGACGAGCAAACATTTTAAGTTTGGTGTGGTAAAAGCATTGCTTTTTTGTTTTTCCATAATCAGTAATGGTACCTAAGGTGAGAGAAACCTCAAGAAAGAGGAAAGGGAAGGCAATTGCTTCCACCTCTGAGTCATGGGAGATGGAGAGATTCATCTCAAAGGTCCATCAAGACCACTTCTATGAAGTTGTGGCCAAGAAGAAAGTGATCCCTGAGGTTCTTTTCAAGCTCAAAAAGAATGAGTATCCGGAGATCCGACATGAGATCCGAAGAAGAGGTTGGGAAGTTCTCACCAACCCTATTCAACAAGTCGGGATCTTAATGGTTCAAGAGTTCTATGCAAACGCATGGATCACTAGGAACCATGATCAAAGTGTGAACCTAAACCCAAAGAACTGACTTACCATGTTTCGGGGGAAATACTTAGATTTCAGTCCGGAAAATGTAAGGCTGGCGTTCAACTTGCCAATGATGCAAGAAAACGCACGCCCCTACACTAGAAGGGTCAAATTTGATCAATGGTTGGACTAAGTCCTCATGGACATATGTGTAGAAGGAGCTCAATGGAAAGTTGACTCAAGAGGCAAGCCAGTTCAATTGAGAAGACCGGACCTTAAGCCTGTAGCTAGAGGATGGTTGGAGTTTATTCAATGCTCAATTATCCCAACTAGCAACCGGTCTGAAGTTACTGTAGACCGGGCCATCATGATCCATAGTATCATGATTGGGGAGGAAGTGGAAGTTCATGAGATTATACCTTAAGAGCTTTACAAGGTGGCTGACAAGTCCTCCACTTTGGCAAGGTTAGCCTTTCCTCACCTCATTTGTCACCTCTGCAATTCAGCTGGAATTGACATAGAGGGAGACATCCTCATTGATGAGGACAAGCCCATCACCAAGAAAAGGATGGAGCAAACAAGAGATCATGGACCTCAACAAGAGCATGAGGAAATTCCTCACCATGAAATCCCTGAGATGCCTCAGGGGATGCACTTTCCTCCACAAAACTATTGGGAGCAAATCAACACCTCCCTAGGAGAATTAAGTTCCAACATGGGACAACTAAGGATGGAGCACCAAGAGCACTCCATCATCCTCCATGAGATTAGAGAAGATCAAAGCGCTATGAGGGAGGAGCAACAAAGACAAGGAAGAGACATAGAGGAGTTCAAGAACACCATTGGTTCTTCAAGAGGAAGAAGACGCCGCCCTCACTAAGGTGGACCCATTCCTTAATCTCTTTGTTCTTATTTTTCTGTTTTTCATTTACTATGCTTTATGTTTATGTTTATGTTTGTGTCTTTATTACATGATCATTAGTGTTTAAGTGTCTATGTCTTAAAGCTATGAATGTCCTATGAGTCCATCACCTCTCTTAAATGAAAACTATTCTAAAAACAAAGGAACAAGAAGTACATGATTTCGAATTCATCCTTGAAATTAGTTTAATTATTTTGATGTGGTGACAATACTTTTTGTTTTCTGAATGAATGCTTGAACAATGCATATGTCTTTTGAATTGGTTGTTTATGAATGTTAAAATTGTTGGCTCTTGAAGAATGATGAAAAAGGAGAAATGTTAATTGATGATCTAAAAAATCATAAAAATGATTCTTGAAGCTTGCGAAAAAAAAGAAAAAAAAGGCGAAAAAAAAGAAAGAAAAAGAAAAAGCAAGCTGAAAAAGCCAAAAGCTCTTAAAACCAAAAGGCAAGAGCAAAAAAAAAAGCCAGTAACCCTTTAAACTAAAAGGCAAGGGTAATAAAAAGGATCCAAGGCTTTGAGCATCAGTGGATAGGAGGGCCTAAAGGAATAAAATCCTGGCCTAAGCGGCTAAACCAAGTTGTCCCTAACCATGTGCTTGTGGCGTGAAGGTGTCAAGCCAAAAGCTTGAGACTGAGCGGTTAAAGTAGAGGTCCAAAGCAAAAAAAGAGTGTGCTTAAGAACCCTGGACACCTCTAATTGGGAACTTTAGCAAAGCTGAGTCAGAATCTGGAAAGGTTCACCCAGTTATGTGTCTGTGGCATTTATGTATCCGGTGGTAATATTGGAAAACAAAGTGCTTAGGGCCACGACCAAGACTCATAAAGTAGCTGTGTTCAAGAATCAACATACTGAACTAGGAGAATCAAGAACACTATCTGAATTCTGAGTTCCCATAGATGCCAATCATTCTAAACTTCAATGGATAAAGTGAGATGCCAAAACTATTCAAGAGGCAAAAAGCTACTAGTCCCGCTCATCTAGTTGGAGCTAAGTTTCTTTGATATTTTGGAATTTATAGTATATTCTCTTCTTTTTATCCTATTTGATTTTCAGTTGCTTGGGGACAAGCAACAATTTAAGTTTGGTGTTGTGATGAGCGGATAATTTATACGCTTTTTGGCATTGTTTTTACATAGTTTTTAGTATGATTTAGTTAGTTTTTAGTATATTTTTATTAGTTTTTAATTAAAAATCACGTTTCTGGACTTTACTATGAGTTTGTGTATTTTTCTATGATTTCAGGTACTTTTTGGCTGAAATTGAGGGACTTGAACAAAAATCTGATTCAGAGGCTGAAGAAGAACTGTAGATGCTATTAGATTCTGACCCCCCTGCACTCAAAGTGGGTTTTCTGGAGATACAGGAGTCGAAATGGTACGCTCTCAATTGCGTTGGAAAGTAGACATCCAGGGCTTTCTAGCAATATATAATAGTCCATACTTTGCCCGAGTTTAAATGACGCAAACTGGCATTCAACGCCAGCTTCCTGCCCTATTCTGGAGTTAAACGCCAGAAACAGGTTGCAAAGCAGAGTTAAACGCCAGAAACAGGTTACAACCTGGCATTTAACTCCAAAAGAAGTCTCTACACATGAAAGCTCAATGCTCAGCCCAAGCACACACCAAGTGGGCCCCGGAAGTGGATTTCTGCATCATTTACTTATCTCTGTAAACCCTAGTAACTAGTTTAGTATAAATAGGACCTTTTACTATTGTATTAGACATCTGATGACAAGTCATCTTAGCCTATTTTAACTAGTCTTTTTCTTTTGTTTTCATTAGAATTATGCACTTTCTTGAGCTACAAGCAAGCCAATTAGGTAGATTTTCATGTTTCCTTTGATTGAATCAACCATGTATGAATTCATGCTATTTCATGAGGTTTTATACTATAATTGTCACATATTATGAAAGAATGAATATATCATGATTTTAAGCATAGCTTTGATGTGTTTGGTTGATTAATGATAGGTGAAGAAAGCTTGGAGAAAGGTTGAAGCAAGAAGGAATAGCTAGGAGTAAAGAGAAGACAATGGAATAAGTGAAATTGAACCAGGAAGCAAAAAGCTGGACCTAAAGTTAGCCTCAAACTTTTGCACAAACTTTTGGGTGAAAAGTTAGCCCCAACGTTAGCCCCTAACTTTTGGGCTAACGTTGGAACTTGAAAATCACTCCCTGGGTACCAAAAGTTTGCGCCAACGTTAGCCCCTAACTTTGAGGCTAACGTTGGCACATGAAAAACACTCCCTGGGCACCAAAAGTTTGCGCCAACGTTAGCCCCTAACTTTGAGGCTAACGTTGGCACATGAAAAACACTCCCTGGGCACCAAAAGTTTGCGCCAACGTTAGCCCCTAACTTTGAGGCTAACGTTGGCACATGAAAACTACAAGGGAAGGAGCAAAAGTTTGCGCCAACGTTAGCCCCTAACTTTTGGGCTAACGTTGGCGCCACAAGTGCACCAAGGAAGGCCAACGTTGGTGCAAAAGTTAGACCTCAGCCAACATAACTTGCTGATACTCACGTTGGTGCAACAGTTAGACCCCTAACTTTTGCACCAACGTGAGTATCAGCAAGTTATGTTGGCTGATATGAAAAGTTGGACCAAAAGTTAGACCCTAACTTTTGCTCCAACTTTTGGTCCAACTTTTGCAAAACTCCAACCCGGTTCAATTGGTTCACTTTGGTTATTCTCCAAACTTCAAGAGCAATCAACCAAGGCCTCTTTCAACCCAATTCCACCAAGAGCAAAGGCCCAACTCAAGGCTTGAAGATCATTTGAAGAAAGTGTATAAATAGGATAGAATTCAAGTTCTTCGGGGAGCTTTCCCTTTGAATTTTCATAATAGTTTTCGGAGAGCTTTGGATATTGAGTGATCTTTAATTTCTTAGTCTTGGGGAAGGAGAATTCACTTCTCTTCCTCTTAGTTTTATTGCTTTCAATTTCATTTACAATTGTCTTGGATCTTGGGTTGGAGAATTGAAGAAATTCTGTTTCAATCTCATCCTTGATTCTCTTTGCTTTATTCACTGCTTAATTGAATTTAATTTCTATTAATTGTTCTTCATCTATTTTCCTTGCAATTTACAATTCCCTTGCAATTGTTCTTGTTGGATCTAGGAAGGCATTGAGATCTAGACTTGGTTTTCTAGTCTCTGGGTCCTGAGATCTAATTTCCCAATTTTACATTCTCTGTTACTGTTTTCCATGTTCATTTACTTTTCTGCTCTGAGATCCAATTTGATCCCACTCCTCTTCTACTTCTCTGCTTGATGCAATTTACTTTTCCTTGTTTAAATTCTGCAAATCCAATCCCCAATTCCCTTTACATTTCAAGCCATTTACATTTCTTGCACTTTAAGATTCTGCAATTTACATTTCTTGCAATCTAAGTTTCTGCAATTTATGTTTCTTGTACTTTAAGATTCAGCAATTTAATTCTTGTTCTCTTTAATTTCATGCCAATCACCCGTTCCCTTTACTTTCCTTGCAATTTAAATTCTGCAAATCACCAATCAATCAACCAAATCTTGATTCGCTTGACTAAATCAACCACTAAACTAAAATTGCTCAATCCTTCAATCCCTGTGGGATCGACCTCACTCCCGTGAGTTTTTATTACTTGATGCGACCCGGTGCACTTGCCGGTTAGATTTGTGTGTTTTGGGAGAAATTTATTTTTCCACCAAAATACTCATCAATTTTTTGGCGCCGTTGCCGGGGATTGATTAGATTGACAATGATTAAGTGAGGTGGTAATCTAGATCAAGCACTTTGTCTTCAATTTTGATTAACCCACTAACTGTTTGATTTTTTGCTTAAACTAACTAACACTTCAATCTAGCAGTGGATTGAAGTGTCACTGGTTTTGTGCATTTCTCATGCTATGCTTGTATGTCAGGCACAAGAAGAACCACACCCAATTTTCATGAACAAGACGAAAGAACTCTCAGGAGGTTAAGAAGAGCTGAAAGAGGGAAAAACATTGTTGGAGAAGAGGAATCAGACGAAGAATTCCAAGAGATGGAGGAACATTCAACCAATCCACCAGGTGGAGCAGACAACAACAATGACAACTCACCCCAGAGGAGAGTTTTGGCTTCCTATACCTTTGCGAATCCTAGACATTGTGGGAGCAGCATCTTGGCTCCAAATGTCAATGCTAACAATTTTGAACTCAAGCCACAACTCATCACTTTGGTTCAGAACAATTGCTCTTTTGGTGGAGGACCACTTGAAGACCCACACCAACATTTGTCCACTTTCTTGAGGATATGCAACACTGTCAAAACTAATGGAGTGCCTCCTGACAGTTACAAACTGATGCTATTCCCATTTTCTCTCAGGGACAAGGCCACTCAATGGTTGGAATCTTTTCCAAGGGACAGCATCAACAACTGGGATGATTTGGTAACCAAGTTTCTTGCCAAGTTTTACCCACCTCAGAGGATTATAAGGTTGAAGGCTGAGGTACAAACATTTACACAAATGGAGGCTGAACCCATCTATGAGGCATGGGAGAGGTACAAGGCTCTAATCAGGAAATGTCCCCCTGCCATGTTTAATGAGTGGGAGAAGCTGCAGAACTTCTATAAAGGCTTAACACTGAAATCCCAGGAAGCTTTGGATCATTCAGCTGGAGGTTCCTTGCAACTCATGAAAACTGCAGAGGAGGCTCAAGAACTCATTGATATGGTGGCCAACAACCAATATTTCTTTGCTCATCAAAGAGGCTGCCAACCATCACAAAGGAGAGGAGTAATGGAGCTAGAAGGAGTGGATTCAATCCTGGCTCAAAACAAATTAATGCAGTAGAAAATTCAACAACAATTTGAGCAAATGACCAAGAGGATTGATGGCCTCCAAGTTGCAGCAGTTAACACCAGCCAACCATCAGCCACATGGGGGCAAAATGAAGAAATCCAAGAGGAGCAACAGCAGGAACAAGTCCAGTACATGCATTCAAGCCCAAATGAATTCTATGGTGATACCTACAACCCCTCATGGAAAAATCACCCCAACCTCAGATGGGGAGACACTCACAACCAGAACCAACACCCATGGTAGAGGAACTCAAACCAAAACAACCCAAGAAACAACCAAAACTACAACCAGCAGCAGACTAACCAAAACACATACAGAAAACCTCAAAACAACTATCCTAATCTCAACCAATACCAATCCAATAACCAACCCACCAACCAAAATATCTATCATCCACCACCCACATCTCACAACCCACCACAAACACCACCTGAACCTCAAAGACTCACCAATTTAGAGACCTTGATAGAAAAAATGATGAAACACCAGGAAATAACAAACAAAAACCATGAAGCATCATTAAAGAGCCTAGAGAGGCAGATTGGGCAACTCTCTAAGCAAGTATCTGTTGAGAGACCTTCAAACTCACTGCCCAGTGACACAATCCCAAATCCCAAGGAGGAATGCAAGGCAATACAATTAAGGAGTGGGAGAACATTGATAAGCAACAATGACACTACAAAGAAACAAGCAGAGAGCATCAAAGAACCAACAGAGGATGAGAAGCAAGCAAAGGACGATGAAGCTAAGGAGCAAGTTGTGATGCCAAACAAAAGCACTGAGAAACTTAAAGAGAAGGACAACCAGCCACATAGCTCAAAGAAAGTAACCCAGGGACAGCAGCAAATAGGAAAAAGCATCACACCCCCACTGCCTTATCCCCAGAGGTTCAACAAAGAGGTTAAAGACCAGCATTTTCACAAGTTCCTTGAGATTTTTAAGAAGTTGGAAATCAATATTCCCTTGGCTGAAGCACTTGAGCAAATGCCTCTGTATGCCAAATTCTTGAAGGAGCTTGTCAACAAGAAAAGAAGCTGGGATGAGAAAGAAACCATAGTGATTACTGAGGAATGCAGGGCCTTGATTCAAAAGGGGCTTCCTCCCAAGCTTGAGGACCCAGGGAGCTTCCTGTTGCCTTGCACCATTGGGGAATTGACTATCACTAAAGCAATGTGCGATCTCGGAGCAAGTATTAACTTAATACCATCCTCCCTGGTAAAAAAGCTGCATATAGAGGAGGTCAAACCAGTACAAATGTCTCTGGAGCTGGTAGATAAGTCAATGGTATACCCCAGGGGTGTAATTAAAAATCTTTTGGTCAAGGTGGACAGTTTTATATACCCTGCTGATTTTGTGGTTCTAGAATCAAACAATGATGATGGTGACTCTGTTATACTGGGAAGGCCATTCTTGGCCACTGCTAGAGCTATCATAGACGTAGAGGAAGGGGAGTTAACTCTCAGGATGCATGACCAGAGTGTCACTCTGAAAGTATTACCAGAGGCACAATTTAGCAAGGAGAAGAAAGATTATATGAAAAATGACCAGGAAGGTCACAGCAACATCCCAATGCCAAGGATTGTGCAGACTGATGAAGAAGCCCAAGAGGATATTAGAGTATTAGCCACTGAAAAGAGAGGTCCTCAAGGAAAGCCTATGGCCAGAAAAGAAAGATCAACAAAAGGAAAGATGAAACGCAGAAACAAAGCAAAAAGGGGTTGGAAGAACAGAAAGATTCCAACAGAGGGGCTTTCCAAAGGTGACAAAGTGCAACTGATATATCAACAGCTAGGGGCAACCCAACAAACTGAGGACTACTACACTGTCAGCAACATACTCTCATTAGAGCATGCTGAAATTGAACACTAGGGAACAAAGAAGAGGATCACAGTCAGGGGAGACAAATTGAGGCTCTACAAGCACCAACCACCATAAAAGAAAGCCTCAATGTCAAGCTAATGACAATAAAAGAGCGCTCCATGGGAGGCAACCCATGATTTAAGATTCATGTCATTTTAAATTCAATAAGTTATGATCATTTGAGCATGAATTCTTTCCTCTTTTCATGAACATGTCCATTACCTGCATGCACTGTTTGGAAACATATGCTGAGAATTCTAAGTTTGGTGTGCCTTCAAGCACACTAAACCAACGTTACAAATAAATTCCGTTTTGCAAGCTTAAAAGCATATGGCCAAACACTAAAGTTTGGTGTCCACATAGCTTCATGAAAATTTGAAATTCATGCATCAATAATCATACAATTGTTGTTTTCCAAAATCTTATAAATGGAAAAATTCTTATTCGGTAATGAAGGCATCAATTGTGATGTACCCTTTGACAAGAAACAAGTTTGGTGTTCATCAAAACTTGATGAACCGATTTAGGGACACAATTGACCCTTCATAAAAAAAAAAGAGAGAAAAAAAAATTAGGATGAAAGCAATTCTTATAAACATTTAACTAAGAGTGACATTGGGATTTCACTAATTGGAGGAAGAGACACAATTTCTTCATGCATGACCAAACATTAAGTTTGGTGTCCTCCAAAGATGAGTCATGGTTCATTTGGATATAAGAATTGATGATTCATATAAAAGGAATACTCTTGCCATAGTTGGACAAAACTAATGCATGTTGTGATGACTAGGTGGTCAAAGAATCTTCAATGAAAGAGACAAGACAAAGGAAAGCATAGCATGAGGACAAAATCTCATCACATGCTTCGAAAAAGAAATCTGCCACTTCTTGAGAATGATCACGGCAAAGGCAAGTGAAGAAGCAAGCCTTGTCTTCATTCATCCTTACATGCACACCTTTGATCCCCATAATGTCTAGTTGCATCTTAGCCTTTCATTGCTCAAACGTACCACCTCAAGCCATGCACATGACCGAATCACTCCAACCTTGGAAACTTCATTCCCTTCGTCACTCCTCAACATAACAAGCTCTGTTCAACATTTCTCTTGCTTTAAACTCCAACCATTTAAACTTCCCTTCATCATTTCTTGTCATAACAAGTTCGGTCTCAATTTCTTCTTACTCCAAACACACATCAAATTCTCCAACATTCTTCACACTCTCTCTAACTTCACAAAACTCAACCAACCAAGTGATCATGGCCTCTTCCTCAAGAACCAAACGAAGAAAAGGGAAAGACCCCATGGTGGAGGAAGACACACATGGATATGACCAATGGAGATTCAAGTCTCGGTACCATCAAATGCAAATTGAATGGATGAACGAGAAAAGGATCTATCCTGAAATTCCACTCTTGTTGCCGGATGATGGATGCCAAGAAATGAAGGACAAAATTCGAAAGAGGAGGTGGGAGGAACTTGCATCACCAGCCACCCGAATCAATACCAATATCATAAGAGAGTTCTATGCAAATGTCTCAAGGCTTGACATGCGTGAGCCCCCAACATACAAGAGCTATGTGCGGGGGGTGGAAGTAGACTTTAGCCCAGATGCAATCAAGAAAGTCTTGAAACTAAAGTCAGTCCGCTTTAGTGAACCGGGATACCAACAAAGATTGAATGAGGATCAGGATTATGATGAGATTGCAAGAGACATTTGTATGGAGAACTTAGAATGGGAAGGAGATGACAAGAACAAATATAAGTATCTGAAGAGATGTAACCTCACCCCGGAAGCAAAAGGATGGTATGAGTTGATGAAAAGATCAATTCTGGGCACAGTGAACACCTCAGAAGTGAACAGGGAGAGAGCCGTGATGTTGCATTGCATCATTGTGGGAGGAGAGATAAGAGTTCATGAAATCCTTGCAAAAGACATTCAAAAGCTGGCTGAAAAGAATTCGGCCGGATCTTGGTTGTACTATCCGAGTACCATTTGGAGGTTGTGTGCAAAGGCTAAAGTTCCAATGGAAGAGGAGAATCCAATGTGGTTAAGCCAAGGCATGCCCATAACCATTGAACGAATGATGATGCCCCTTGAAGCACATCAAGGCCGAAGACCACATGGAAGAAGGGAAAGAGGAGAACCAATGGAAGAAGATGAGCCACACATAGAAGAAGAGCCACAAGAGGAGGAGGAACAACCACACGTTTTCCCACATGGCAATATGGATATGACTCAAATGCAAGAAGCAATCGGAAGATTGTCACAACAGTACATGAGAATTCAAGAAAGGCAAGAGGAATACCATTCTCTATACATGAAAAACCAACAAGCACAAGAAGAAAGGGAGCTAAGAATGTTGAACAAACAAAGTGAATTCGAGTCAAGATTCCTTGTGATGCAAGAAGAACATACTTTTCAATCTCATGAATCTTTTGGAAAGTTGGAGCAAATGCAAGCTGAAAATTTGAGGGCTCTCAAAGAGTTCACAACACTCCAAGATGCAAGGTATGGAGTACAAGCCGATTACAACATCAATAGCCAAATCAAACTGAACTATATTGGAGAACATTTGCACAACATGGATCCGGCCTTCCCAACTTTTGATGAATTCTTCAAAAAGAGAAGTGAGGTAGAGGTAAGCAATGCTATGAGACTTGAAGATAGAGTAGAGGAGGCTATGAATAAGGCTGGATTCTGGCGAGGCCAAGAGACAACAAACTCGGATGGTGGAAACACTAGCAACCAAGTGTATGAAAGGAGAAAGAAAAAGCATGACAAATGAAAGGTGGACTTGCTCCTTGTTCATCACTACAAAGAAAAAAACATGCATTCTATCTGTTCTAAGTTGTCTTTGCATCTTTAAGTAGTTCTTTTTAATTAATAGTCTTTGCATTATGATTGTTTCTTTTAAAATAAGTAAGCTAGTCTATGTGTGTGCTTGTGTGTTTACTTTCACTTGACAAGAAGCATGTTTTGTCCCCTGCATCTTTAAGTTCAATAAAAGAAATGTTTGAATGTGAAGCAAGATGATCTCTGTTAGATAGAAGTAGAATAAAAGTAAGTGGTGGTATGTGTGTGATTATATGATAGCTCACTTTTAGTGAATAAAGAGCCAGGATATCTCCTTCTAAGTAAAGAGTGGCCTACTGTCTTTGAATCTCAATTAAATAAAAATAAATTCCTTGGTTAGAAAGAAAAACAAAAAGAAAGAAAGAAAAGAGATAGCCAAAAAGTGGCAGAACAAAAGGAAACAAAAAGAAACAAAGCTGGACACCAATAGCTTGAACTTTAAAATATATGCCTGTGGTGTCTTTGTACTAGGATCTGCTTGGATTAGTAAGCTCTTAGGAGTGCATCAACACTCGGTGACTTGGGTTAACTAATCCGGGATCATCAGCTGAAAGTCCACTATCAAGAGCAACCTAACTACAAGGCATTTAGTAACCCAAAGAGGTGCTGGGCATCAATGTTTTAAGAAGGAATGTGAGCCAAGTGTCTATGGTGAATAATGTGTCAAGTATAAAGAAAAGGAAATGAACTTGCTACACATGACACTCAAATAAAGCTTATAAACAAAGTAATAGCCAAGGATAAAGGAATAATGAGAGGTCATAGCAGTATGTTACTTGAAGCTTGAAGGAGAATTTTTAGGCCTAGGAGTCAATAAGAAGTGAGTATTTACATATCCACACAAAATCCCATGAACTATCAATAATACTCTGCTAGCATGAACATCCTCTTCCATTTCATTCTTTCTTCTCAATAAATCTTTTCTTGCTTGGGGACAAGCAAGCTTTAAGTTTGGTGTTGTGATGACAAGTCATCTTAGCCTATTTTAACTAGTCTTTTTCTTTTGTTTTCATTAGAATTATGCACTTTCTTGAGCTACAAGCAAGCCAATTAGGTAGATTTTCATGTTTCCTTTGATTGAATCAACCATGTATGAATTCATGCTATTTCATGAGGTTTTATACTATAATTGTCACATATTATGAAAGAATGAATATATCATGATTTTAAGCATAGCTTTGATGTGTTTGGTTGATTAATGATAGGTGAAGAAAGCTTGGAGAAAGGTTGAAGCAAGAAGGAATAGCTAGGAGTAAAGAGAAGACAATGGAATAAGTGAAATTGAACCAGGAAGCAAAAAGCTGGACCTAAAGTTAGCCTCAAACTTTTGCACAAACTTTTAGGTGAAAAGTTAGCCCCAACGTTAGCCCCTAACTTTTGGGCTAACGTTGGAACTTGAAAATCACTCCCTGGGTACCAAAAGTTTGCGCCAACGTTAGCCCCTAACTTTGAGGCTAACGTTGGCACATGAAAAACACTCCCTGGGCACCAAAAGTTTGCGCCAACGTTAGCCCCTAACTTTGAGGCTAACGTTGGCACATGAAAACTACAAGGGAAGGAGCAAAAGTTTGTGCCAACGTTAGCCCCTAACTTTTGGGCTAACGTTGGCGCCACAAGTGCACCAAGGAAGGCCAACGTTGGTGCAAAAGTTAGACCTCAGCCAACATAACTTGCTGATACTCACGTTGGTGCAACAGTTAGACCCCTAACTTTTGCACCAACGTGAGTATCAGCAAGTTATGTTGGCTGATATGAAAAGTTGGACCAAAAGTTAGACCCTAACTTTTGCTCCAACTTTTGGTCCAACTTTTGCAAAACTCCAACCCGGTTCAATTGGTTCACTTTGGTTCTTCTCCAAACTTCAAGAGCAATCAACCAATGCCTCTTTCAACCCAATTCCACCAAGAGCAAAGGCCCAACTCAAGGCTTGAAGATCATTTGAAGAAAGTGTATAAATAGGATAGAATTCAAGTTCTTCGGGGAGCTTTCCCTTTGAATTTTCATAATAGTTTTCGGAGAGCTTTGGATATTGAGTGATCTTTAATTTCTTAGTCTTGGGGAAGGAGAATTCACTTCTCTTCCTCTTAGTTTTATTGCTTTCAATTTCATTTACAATTGTCTTGGATCTTGGGTTGGAGAATTGAAGAAATTCTGTTTCAATCTCATCCTTGATTCTCTTTGCTTTATTCACTGCTTAATTGAATTTAATTTCTGTTAATTGTTCTTCATCTATTTTCCTTGCAATTTACAATTCCCTTGCAATTGTTCTTGTTGGATCTAGGAAGGCATTGAGATCTAGACTTGGTTTTCTAGTCTCTGGGTCCTGAGATCTAATTTCCCAATTTTACATTCTCTGTTACTGTTTTCCATGTTCATTTACTTTTCTGCTCTGAGATCCAATTTGATCCCACTCCTCTTCTACTTCTCTGCTTGATGCAATTTACTTTTCCTTGTTTAAATTCTGCAAATCCAATCCCCAATCCCCTTTACATTTCAAGCCATTTACATTTCTTGCACTTTAAGATTCTGCAATTTACATTTCTTGCAATCTAAGTTTCTGCAATTTATGTTTCTTGTACTTTAAGATTCAGCAATTTAATTCTTGTTCTCTTTAATTTCATGCCAGTCACCCGTTCCCTTTACTTTCCTTGCAATTTAAATTCTGCAAATCACCAATCAATCAACCAAATCTTGATTCGCTTGACTAAATCAACCACTAAACTAAAATTGCTCAATCCTTCAATCCCTGTGGGATCGACCTCACTCCCGTGAGTTTTTATTACTTGATGCGACCCGGTGCACTTGCCGGTTAGATTTGTGTGTTTTGGGAGAAATTTATTTTTCCACCAAAATACTCATCAACATCTTTGGACGTTCAGTCTCTATACCTTGGAGGCTGGCCATTCGGCCATGCCTGGACCTTGTTCTTATGTATTTTCAACGGTAGAGTTTCTACACATCATAGATTAAGGTGTGGAACTCTGCTGTTCCTCATGAATTAATGCAAAGTACTATTGTTTTTCTATTCAATTCAAGCTTATTTCCTCTCTAAGATATTCATTCGCACACAAGAACATGATGAATGTGATGATTATGTGACGCTCATCATCATTCTCACTTATGAACGCGTGCTTGACAAACACTTCCGTTCTACATGAAAACAAGCTTGAATGCGTATCTCTTAGCCTCCTGATCTACGATCAGAGTCTTCATGGTATAGGCTAGAATTATTGGCGGCCATTCTTAAGATCCGAAAAGTCTAAATCTTGTCTGTGGTATTCCGAGTAGGATCTGGGAAGGGATGGCTGTGACGAGCTTCAAACTCGCGAGTGCTGGGCGTAGTGATAGACGCAAAAGGATTACTGAATCCTATTCCAGTATGATCAAGAACTGACAGATGATTAACAATGCGATGACAGCACATTTTGGACCATTTTCACTGAGAGGATGGGAAGTAGCCATTGACAACGGTGATGCCCTACATAAAGCTTGCCATGGAAAGGAGTAGGAAAGATTGGATTGGGGCAGCTGGAAAAACGAAACCCTAGGCTTAAATTGAGGTTCAATTTTTGTTGAAATCATGTAGAAAAGATGGAGATTTAGTGGCTGCTAATTTATTATGAATTATAGTAAAAATCGGTTGCTGAAAAGACTGAAAAACGGGTAAAAACAGAGAAAGAATTTGAAGAATTTATGAAGAACATGAAGAACACTTTGAGTGTGATGAAGAACAATGAAGAAAAACTTTTAGATCTTAGAAAGGGCAAGGAAGTAAATACTTTGGTGTTTGAGGGGTTATTTTGTAATTTCTGAAAGTTAGGGTGGTAAAAGTAGAAATATTAAAAATTACAGGTGGTAAAAAGTGAATTTTAAAGGTTAAAAGTAAAAGGTAAGTTAATTTTCGAAAATTAATAATAAAATAATAAATAATAATATTTAAATAAAAATAATATTATAAAATAATACGGAAAATGCAGTTTTCTGTAAAAGCTTTAGAAAGATAACATTAAGCGCAGAATCTCATAATTACCTTCATAAAACACTTAGGGAGTGGTAAAAACATATTAGTGAGGCAAAGATAAAGGAAAGATAAAAAGTTAAAGAAGAGATAAAAATCAAGGAAAATTCTGTAAAGTTTTAATGACAGAAAAATAGACAGAGATTAGTGAACGAACTAGGGCAACAAAGTTAGTCCTGGGGTTGCGACTAGGGTTAGGTATTATATGAAAAGTTAGATTGTTTCAGTATAGACTTAATGAACCTATACTTGGGACAGGATAACTATTCATATCGAAATTTACATAAGCTTTAAATACATATGTTATGAAGAGAAATCAAAGCAGAGTAAAGAAACACAGCGAACAGAGTAACCAGAGAAAAGTAAAGAGATACAGAGAAAAGAGTAATCAGAGCAGAGTAAAAAGACAAAGAGAAAAGAGTAATTTGATAAAGAGAAATAGTTTGAGTTAAGATGTTATAAAAGTAAAAGTTGTAAAGTTTGTATAGTATGATTGAACAGAGAAAGAAAGAGGTACTGCATGAGAATGTGAAAGTGATGATGAATAATGAGAATGAAATTATAATGAATGATGATAATAAGAATGATTATGTAAGAATCTGCTGCAGAAAGGCAGTCAAATAGATGGTGGTACGACCACTGAGAGTGCTTTCCTGGGATACTTAGCTATAATGCTATTCTGTAAGTCAGAGGACTCTTACAGAGGTGTCGAGAACACACGACTAGCATATACTCCTGTAAGTCAAAGGACTCTTACAGTGAGAGTGTGTGTATGCTCCTGTAGTCAAAGGACTCTTACAGTGAGAGTGTGTGTATGCTCCTGTAAGTCAAAAGACTCTTACAGTGAGTGTGTTGGGCAGATATAAGTTAACTAGCTCTGCCATGCAAGTCAAAGGACTCTTGCAGTGGGTTGCTAGTGCCGCACTGCAAGTCAAAGGACTCTTGCAATGGTTTGCCTCACAAGTCAAAGGACTCTTGCGAGGGGCATTGCCAACAGGGAAGCCTTACCTGGTCAGAGGACTCCGGGTAACGTCGGGAGCGGGTATGTAACCGACAAATGAGCTCATTACCTATACTAGGGCTAGACATGCATCATACTTGGTTGTGCATTTCCTTTGTTATGATTGTGGTATGAATGTATGCTTTCCTTGTTTGTATTCTATTCTCTGTGTCTGTTTTGTATTTTCTTGTATCCTTCTGTTTGTGTTCTATTTTCTATTTCTCTATTTCCTCTATTTATCTTCATCTTCTATTTACTGCTTTCTGTATTTTGCTATTTGTTTGCAAAACAACATATAATTAATGAACTTAACTAATAACCCCGACCCTACTAAGAACTCCCCAGTTCTTACCCCTTCTCTCTCCCTTCCCCCTTCAGATGGAAGCAAGAGTTCCTTTCCGTAGTTCGCTGACGACCGTTTGCAAAAAGGATTCCGCTCTAGGTAGTCTTCTGAGTCTAGGGTGAATCTCGTTCTCTATTTATATGTATATACTGTGAGACCAGCCAATGTCTGCACCCCGTTTGTACATGAACTTTAACCTAAATCCTGTGTACGAGACTCCTGTTGTGTGGCTACTTGATGAGGTACCAGAGAGACGTCCTATGGCAATGTCTGATCGTGCAGAGGAGTAGCAGATGATGTTCTACCTTTTGGTAACGTTCCACCTGACTTGAGTTTTGAAGACCTAGAACGTACTTTCCCTCGCTTTAGTAGTTTAGAGGGACTAGGCGAGTATAGAGTCTAGGCTAGCCTAGGTGCCAGCTTAGGGACTTCTTGAACAGGTCAGGACCTGGGATGTTGTATGTATATATATGTATATAGATATTATTTAGCTATATCTAGGGGTGTTCTAACTAACAGTCTATCTTCTAATAAAGGCTGAATCACCGAATGTTGTCAACTACTTGTGATGTATTTATGTGTGGTTGTTTATAACTGTTTTATCTGTTATTATTTGTGAATTGATTATAAATGATTTTGTTTATTAATTCAAACGTTTTCAAAAAAAAGTACATTGCGAAATAACTACGCTTTTAACAACGAATCAGGCTCATATAATAAATAATAGATAATAATTAGGATGATAAATTGGTAGTGCTCAGTTTCCGGTATGTCCTAGGCGTATTGAAAATTGGGTCGCTACAATTTGGTATCAGAGCAGTTCGTTCCCAGTAGAGCCTGGGGAGTGGACTGACTATGCTTCATTGCATACACTGCTTGTGTGTCTCATGCCGTTAGGGTATCTTTAAGATACATTTGGCATGAATGTCTATGAGTGCTCATTTTGGGAATGTTCATGCTTAACTTGAGATATTAAGACTGATCACCTTATTGTTGATTGTTTGGTGCGGATAAGACCTCAATGACTGTGAATAGGCATGATTTAATCGAGTTCCGAACGACGAATTCGTGCGAGGCACAACTATTCTTATAGTTGTTATGATCTCCATGGCTATGGCTATGTGATATTTAGATGCTGTAAGAAATGAACTGATATCTTCGTCAGGATGGCTTGAAGGAAATAGACCGCTTAAAGATGGATTTCTTGCACGCGGCTGAAATTTTGAGGGCAAAATTTTCTTTTAGGAGGGTAGAATGTAACAACCCTAATTTTCGAGTACGCGAGATCTTTTCTGAAGACACGGATTTCTCCGAAAGATCAGTAAAGGGAACACCTCTTCTGTATCATCAAGCATCTCAATCCTCATTGTCATTATATTATCTTTAATTTAGGACCTTAGTGGAGATAAGCTCGACAATGCAATCGCGAAGAACCTAGTTTTTGAACCATATCGATTGGTGGTTTTGATTCTGATTTTTGTAAATAGTCTCTGTTTGACGAACCGGACTCAATTCATGAGAGGAGAGAGATAATAGTATAATATAATCATTATATTAGTATTAGAAGTTGCTTGAATGATATTATAAGGTTACCTGGTCTGTTTTAGTTAAAAACAGGAAATCGGTTTAACCAGGTTCACAGTTTACTGGTGCAGCTTAGCACCAGCACTCTTTGATGACTTTAGCAATGCTAAAGCCTCATTATACATGTTTTATTCTCATAATAAATATGTTACTAGTGTCATATATGCTAGTAGCTCAGAAAATAATTTTTAGAGATGTTTTTACAAGTGTTCCGATACATCTAGTTTTAGTAGTTATACACCTGAGATATTTTAATATTATTTTAACCCACCTCCAAGCCAACCAATCACAACTCACATTACACCCCCAAGACACTCCAAGGATGGTCATTTACTCCCTTTGGCCGAAAATAACAAGAGAGAAATGAGAGAAACTTTCATGAACACTTAATCTTCAAAGCTTGATTTCTTCTGAACCAAAACTCAAATCAAAACTCCGATTTTACCAAAATGATCTTCTCTTCTTTCTCTACATAACCATGTAACTTATCAAGTCTGGAAATAAGGTGAGATGGTTGTTCCTTTCCCCTTTCAATTCGGTTTTCAAGGAAAATCATGCAAAACATGTGTTTTCTTGATGTTCTTCCTTAGGAATCATGCTTAACTTAACTTGAGGGAAAAGAAACGTTAATTTCCAGAAAATATAAGGTGAGAAATCCCTTCCTAACATACTGAGTGAGATTTGGTCAGTTGAGAGTTTTTGGATTTAAAGTTGTTCTTGATGTGATTTAGGAGGAAAAAGTGCTTAAGGACCACCTGAAAGTCTAACCGAATTTGGAGCAGCAAATCAAGGTAGGGTGTCACGAAATTAATCTTGATTATTTGTGTTTGAGTTGTGTGAATGTTGTATGACTTGGCTGTACTAAAAATTGGTTGCATATATGATTGATTCTTGGTGAAAATTTGGTGAAAATTTGATGAAATTTGATGAAATTCAAGCTTTAAAGTTCATGTTCTTGGGGCAGCTGGAAAAACGAAACCCTAGGCTTAAATTGAGGTTCAATTTGTGTTGAAATCATGTATAAAAGATGGGGTTTTAGTGGCTGCTAATTTATTATGAATTATAGTAAAAATCGGTTGCTGAAAAGACTGAAGAACGGGTAAAAACAGAGAAAGAATTTGAAGAATTTATGAAGAACATGAAGAACACTTTGAGTGTGATGAAGAACAATGAAAAAAAATTTTTAGATCTTAGAAAGGGCAAGGAAGTAAATATTTTGGTGTTTGAGGGGTTATTTAGTAATTTCTGAAAGTTAGGGTGGTAAAAGTAGAAATATTAAAAGTTACGGGTGGTAAAAAGTGAATTTGAAAGGTTAAAAGTAAAAGGTAAGTTAATTTTCGAAAATTAATAATAAGATAATAAATAATAAAATATTAAATAATAATATTTAAATAAAAATAATATTATAATAAAAATAATAAAATAATGCGGAAAAGGCAGTTTTCTATAAAAGCTTTAGAAAGACAACTTTAAGCGCAGAATCTCATAATTACCTTCATAAAACTCTTAGGGAGTGGTAAAAATATATTAGTGAGGCAAAGATAAAGGAAAGATAAAAAGTTAAAGAAGAGATAAAAATCAGGGAAAATTCTGTAAAGTTTTAATGACAGAAAAACAGACAGAGATTAGTGAACGAACTAGGGCAACATAGTTAGTCCTGGAGTTGCGACTAGGGTTAGGTATTATATGAAAAGTTAAATTGTTTCAGTATAGACTTAATGAACCTATACTTGGGACAGGATAACTATTCATATCGAAATTTACATAAGCTTTAAATACATATGTTATGAAGAGAAATCAAAGCAGAGTAAAGAAACATAGAGAACAGAGTAACCAGAGAAAAGTAAAGAGATACAGAGAAAAGAGTAATCAGAGCAGAGTAAAAAGACAAAGAGGAAAGAGTAATTTGATAAAGAGAAATGGTTTGAGTCAAGATGTTATAAAATTAAAAGTTGTAAAGTTTGTATAGTATGATTGAACAGAGAAAGAAAGAGGTACTGCATGAGAATGTGAAAGTGATGATGAATAATGATGCCAGGACATTTTGGCCAGTTTCATTGACCTTTTCTTTACTGTTTTAAGGTAGTTTCATGCATTTTCTTAGGAAATAAGATAGTTTTGGGTGGATATTCACTTACATCTTGATTCAAGCATACATTGTGCATTTTACATGATTTTATCAGGATTTTGCATGAATTATATGATAAATTGGATGATGCATGATCCACGATTAAGAGCAAGACTTTGATGCACTCTTGTTTGATTGATTTCAGGCCAAAAGAAGAAGAGAAGAGCCACGTTAGTGGCTACGTTAGTTACACTAACGTAGGCACTAACGTGGAAGGAAGGAAAGCCCCAACGTTAGTGAGAAAAGTTAGTGGCATTAACTTTGAAGAAAGGAAATGGAGCCAACGTTAGTGACACTTAACATTATTACTAATGTTGGACCAAGCTCATGAGTGGCCACGTTAGAGTCCACGTTAACCTAGTTAACGTGGCCTCTAACGTTAAGAAGGAAGGGGGGAAGCCAACGTTAGTGACACTCAACATTGTCACTAACGTTGGCCAAAGCACATTAAGCCACGTTAACTCCCACGTTAACCTAGTTAACGTGGAAGCTAACGTGAAGGAACAAAGTGGTCGACAACGTTAGTGACACCCAACATTGTCACTAACGTTGGAAGCAACCACACAACCCCCCCCAAGGAGCCACGTTAACTTCCACGTTAACTTAGTTAACGTGGAGGCTAACGTGTGAAAAAAGAAGGTGATCGCCAATGTTAGTGACACCCAACATTGTCACTAACGTTGGAAGGAGCCACACATGCCACCATGAGCCACGTTAACTCCCACGTTAACTTAGTTAACGTGGAAGTTAACGTGGCACCTGACAGCCTGACCATGCCTTCTTCAAACACGCATAACTTGAGCCACAAAACTCCAACTGAGGTGATTCCAGTGGCATTGGAAAGTAGGATTCCAGAGCTTTCCAAGCATATATGGCACTACAAGGTTGACACTAAATTTGAGGGAGAAAATTTGCCCCGAAAGTGCAATGATGAACATGGTATCAGCCTGTATTTAGGCCAACTGACCTCTTCACCTTCCAAGTAATATAACTCAAGTTGTAGAGCTCCAAATGATGCGATTCCAAGGGCATTGGAAAGTAGACATCCAGGGCTTTCCAATGATATATAATTGTATGGGGTGGACACTAAGTTTGAGCTTCAGAAATGGGAAATCGCTAGCGTTATTGGCAATCAACATTTCTAGTAACGTTGGCATATATGCCAGCGACCATGTCCACTTCAAAGGAGCATAACTTGAGCTAAAGAGGTCCAATTGAGATGATTCTAGTTGCGTTAGAAAGCTGACATTCAGAGCTTTCCAACGATATATAATAATCTATAGTGGGCATGCAATTTGAGCACAAACAAGAGGCATCTTTTAAGCCCCAAAAACACCAACTGGGCAGCAAGTTCAACGTTAGCCACAATAACTTTAGCACTAACGCCACACTTGTAGCATTAGTGTGGTTAACTTTGGCACTAACTTTAGCACCTAGACCTCAACTTGACTCACTTCTCTCTCAAGCCCACTTCAAAGCTCAAGCAAGCAAGCCCACAATTGTCAACCAATCAAGGCCACAAGAAGCATCTAGAATAGGAATTTTCATTTAATTGTAATTTGCTTTTAATTTCATTTTGTAATTTAGGAGAGCCTATATAAAGGCCTTAGTTTTTACATTGAATTCATCTTAGGCTAGACAAGGGGGAATCCTGGAATGGGGGATTGAAGAGGGGTCTTCGGACTCCCTCCCCCCACACACTTTTTCTTTTCTTTCTTTGTACTTTTCATTTATGAATTTGAAGTTTTATTTTCAGTTTTTATCTTCATCTTTACTTTTTTGCACTTTCTTTCTTTTCTATTTTTGTAGAGCAATGATCAACTAACTCTTTACATTGGGTTAGAGAGCTCTATTGTGATTTAATGGATTAAGTGTAGTTCTTATTCTTCTTCTTCTTTCTTTTCTCTTGATTTTACTTGAAAGCTTTCGATCTTCATCCAATTGGATAGTTATCTTGAAAAAGGAGCTATTTAGACTTGGATCTCTTTTGAACCTTGAAAGAGGAATGAAGAGATCAAGCTAGAAATACTTTCTCATGCTGGACCAAATTGGGTTTGGATGGATATGTGACTATAATCCTCTCAATACCTGGTTTGGGAAATGCATGTGGTATAATCAGTGACCACACTTCATCTCTTCTCATGAGCAATTGACCAAGGAATTGGCTATTGATCAAGATTTGAGAGATTGAATTGCAAGAAATTGTAATTCAATCAGTTAAGATTGCCAAGGAGATCAATGAGTGCATTGATTGAGGAAGAGATGAAAATGAACTTGATCCGGAGGATTGCAATATCTCTTGATCCCAATGTTCATTTTATTTTTAGTTCTTACATTTACTTTTCTTGTCATTTTACTTCTCTGCACTCTATTGCTTTTTTTACTTTTCTGCCATTTACATTTCCTTGTTACTTATCACTCCATTATGATTCGTCTAACTAGGATAATCAATTAACCATTGATTGCTTAATCCGTTAATCTCTGTGGGATTCGACCTCACTCTATTGTGAGTTTTACTTGACGACAATTCGGTATACTTGCCGAAGGGGAATTTGTTGAGAGACAAGTTTTCCGTGCATCAATTTATGGCGCCGTTGCCGGGGATTAATTGTGATTAACAAACTACCGGTTGATTGATTTACTAGATTAGACACTTTTCTTTTGTCTTTGTTTTCTTTTGTTTCTTTATTTTCTTTTGCTAACCAACTGTTTGTGATATTGCCTCACTGGAAATTTTCTCATCAGTGACAATGGAGATTCCAATTTCTTTTGGTGATTATTGTTTGAGACAGAGCTTTCTGCAGCAAAGAAAGGAGCATCCATCATATTCTAGTCAATCAAATTTCATGGGAAACTCTCTACCACCACAGAATGATTCACTTTACTATGCTCATGGTGGGTGGGAGTATCAAGAACATGAAATGGAGTGCTTCCCAGGGTCACAAAATGGTCCATATTTTGATGACTTTGATCACTACTCAAGTTGTGGCTGGGAAGATCAAAATCAAAGAGATTTCACTCATTCATACCCCATTCATCAAGAGCCATCACCTCTCAATTATACAACCTCACCTCCAAGTTTCACATGCCTAAATCCTTCATCATTTGAGTATGCCTCAGCACAAAAGTCTATCCAAAATCCATACAATTCATTTCACCATCCACAAAACTCAATCCACTACCCACAAGAGTTATACCACTTTCAGAACACACAACCACAAAACAACCAATTCCATTCACAAACCAACCCCGCCCAACCATTACAACCTACCCAACCACCTTTAGATAGTCTTGCTAGGATGGAACTCTTCATGGAAGAACTCAAAAGAAGTAGAGAAGAAGAGATACTCGTTAGGATAGAGCTCCTCCTTGAAGAAATAATAAAGACAAATGAAGAGGAGAAAATAGCAAGAAGGGACCATGAAGAAAAATTGAGATAGAATGCACAACTCTATTCTGAAGAACAATTCATTGAAGAGCTGAGAGCACAAAGAGAGACCACTTCACTCTTTCCAGAAACAGAGGAGTTTATTCAAAGGTCAAGAACAAATGAGGAAGTCAATCAAGGGAGCCCACACTCCAATGAAACAGAGAGTTGCATAGAGGGTGAGTTCATTGAACCACCAATTCAAGAAGTTCTTGATGAAGAGGATGCTCCACCCATCATACAATACCCAAATCTTGAAATCAAGGTGGTAAAGGCAATCAACATGAACAATAGAAGAAGGCTTGTTGGGGAGAGGCACTCAAAACAAGGGGCATTAACTGGCTCCTCTTTCCTCTTGAGGTCATTCCTCTTAACAAACTGGAAGAAGAGGAAGAACGTTGTGAACAACATGTCAAGCTAATGACATTAAAAGAGCGCTTGTTGGGAGGCAACCCAACCGTAGGTTACATTTCCTTGCTTTGCTTAGTTTACTTTCAATAATTTGGCATATGATTGCACTCTAAGTTTGGTGTTGCCATGCAACAATTTGAATTTCAATCTTCACTGGGTACTTGCAACATTCTAAATTGACAGTGGCACACTAAGTTTGGTGTTGCCACTTAACTTTCATGCAAAGTACCATGCCAACACCACTTATTAATGCAATCACATTGTCTCTATTTTACTTCTTGTGCTTTTGTTGTGATCCATAAATCTTGCTTGCTGAAACACATGCATACTCACACTTTATTTTAAGACATTCATGATCCATCATAAATCTCGTCACCACTGTTTTAATTGTTGCTTGAGTATAAGCAATCATTCTATGACTGGTGTGGGAAGGGGAAGAATAGGAAGAAAAGGGCAACAACAATGAAGATGAACTACAAGGTGGTAAAGTTCCTTTTTCCTCTTACTTATTTCCAGCACTTTAATTTGCATGATTGTCTTCTATGTTCTTTGTATGTATGTGTGCTTTCTCCTTGTGAATAAGCATGTCAATTTTGTCTTTTAAACTTTTTATTGATTAAGGCTGTGTTTTATAGTCTGAATGTCATTACTGCATCCTTACTTTACTTACTAGTATGCTTGTCCCTTTGAATCAAATGAAAAGAGAATGAGTGTTTTTAAAGACCAGAGTAGAGTTCATACTATGGGGTAAGTTCATGAGTTTATGGTGTGGTCATAAGTTAGCTAAGTTGGTTCAACCAGAAGGTGGGAGGACAACTATCTGTCATGAATACTGTGCTTGAGAAACACCCCATGAGACTAGCTAAATAAGAAGATCCTAATAAGAAAAAGGGAAAGAACAATAAAGGTTGAAAAATAAAAGAAAAAGAGTAAGCAATAAGGCTAGGCACCAACGATTTTAATCTTGAGGCATGTGTCTGTGGTGCTCCTGTGTGAGGGATCTACTTGGATGAATAAGCTCTTAGGGGTGTCTTATCACTTGGTAACTTGGGTTAACTAACTCGGGATTATCAGCTGAAAGTCCACTATCAAGAGTAACCCTCAATACAGAGCATTTAGTAACCCAAAGAGGTGCTGGACACCAAGGTCTCAAGAAAAGAAAATAAATAAACTATGTGCCTGTGGTGTGTATGTATGGGGGAGAGACTTGAGCAAGTAAGTCCTTAGGGGTGCTTCAACACCTAGCACCTTGAACCAACTGGTTCGGGAGTGTTGGCTGAAAGCTTATTTTAAAGAGTTGCCCCGTTACAGAGCACTTAGCTTAAGAACAAAAATAAGCCCTGAAATGACAACAAAAGGATCAATGAATAAAAGTCTCATGGGATGCAATCATAGTGAGTATTCTAGGACATGATAAAGGTCTGAAAGCCAGGAATGAACCTAAGTTGCTATGCATGAAACCACCAAAAAACCAGGGACATGACTTCCACAAGAATGACTCATTTCCCTATGCATTCCATTCATCATTCTCTTGTTCCAGTACTTGCTTAGGGACAAGCAAGCTTTAAGTTTGGTGTTGTGATGCCAGGGCATTTTGGCCAGTTTCATTGACCTTTTCTTTACTGTTTTTAAGGTAGTTTCATGCATTTTCTTAGGAAATAAGCTAGTTTTGGGTGGATATTCACTTACATCTTGATTCAAGCATACATTGTGCATTTTACATGATTTTATCAGGATTTTGCATGAATTATATGATAAATTGGATGATGCATGATCCACGATTAAGAGCAAGACTTTGATACACTTTGTTTGATTGATTTCAGGCCAAAAGAAGAAGAGAAGAGCCACGTTAGTGGCTATGTTAGTTACACTAACGTAGGCACTAACGTGGAAGGAAGGAAAGCCCCAACGTTAGTTAGAAAAGTTAGTGGCATTAACTTTGAAGAAAGGAAATGGAGCCAACGTTAGTGACACTTAACATTATCACTAACTTTGGACCAAGCTCATGAGTGGCCACGTTAGAGTCCACGTTAACCTAGTTAACGTGGCCTCTAACGTTAAGAAGGAAGGGGGGAAGCCAACGTTAGTGACACTCAACATTGTCACTAACGTTGGCCAAAGCACATTAAGCCACGTTAACCTAGTTAACGTGGAAGCTAATGTGAAGGAACAAAGTGGTCGACAACGTTAGTGACACCCAACATTGTCACTAACGTTGGAAGCAACCACACAGCCCCCCCAAGGAGCCACGTTAACTTCCACGTTAACTTAGTTAACGTGGAGGCTAACGTGTGAAAAAAGAAGGTGATCGCCAACGTTAGTGACACCCAACATTGTCACTAACGTTGGAAGGAGCCACACATGCCACCATGAGCCACGTTAACTCCCACGTTAACTTAGTTAACGTGGAAGTTAACGTGGCACCTGACAGCCTGACCATGCCTTCTTCAAACACACAAAACTTGAGCCACAAAACTCCAAATGAGGTGATTCCAGTGGCATTGGAAAGTAGGATTCCAGAGCTTTCTAGGCATATATGGCACTAAATGGTTGACACTAAATGTGAGGGAGAAAACCTGCCCCGAAAGTGCAATGATGAACATGGTATCAGCCTGTATTTAGGCCAACTGACCTCTTCACCTTCCAAGAAATATAACTCGAGTTGTAGAGCTCCAAATGATGCGCTTTCAAAAGCATTGGAAAGTAGACATCCAGGGCTTTCCAACGATATATAATAGTATGGGTGGACTGATGACAAGTCATCTTAGCCTATTTTAACTAGTCTTTTTCTTTTGTTTTCATTAGAATTATGCACTTTCTTGAGCTACAAGCAAGCCAATTGGCTAGATTTTCATGTTTCCTTTGATTTAATCAACCATGTATGAATTCATGCTATTTCATGAGGTTTTATGCTATAATTGTCACATATTATGAAAGAATGAATATCTCATGATTTTGAGCATAGCTTTGATGTGTTTGGTTGATTAATGATAGGTGAAGAAAGCTTGGAGAAAGGTTGAAGCAAGAAGGAATGGCTAGGAGTAAAGGGAGGACAATGGAATAAGTGAAATTGAACCAGGAAGCAAAAAGCTGGACCTAAAGTTAGCCTCAAACTTTTGCACAAACTTTTGGGTGAAAAGTTAGCCCCTAACTTGGAGGCTAACGTTGGCATGATGAAAATCACTCCCTGGGTACCAAAAGTTTGCGCCAACGTTAGCCCCCTAACTTAGTGGCTAACGTTGACACATGAAAATCACCCCTGGGCACCAAAATTTTGCGCCAACGTTAGCCCCCTAACTTTGAGGCTAACGTTGGCATGAAGAAAACCTCCCTGGGCACCAAAAGTTTGCGCCAACGTTAGCCCCCTAACTTGGTGGCTAACGTTGGCACATGAAAATCACAAGGGGAGGAGCAAAAGTTTGCGCCAACGTTAGCCCCCTAACTTGGTGGCTAACGTTGGCGCCACAAGTGCACAAGGTAAGGCCAACGTTAGGGCCAAAGTTAGACCCCTAACTTTGGCACCAACGTTGGTATCAGATGGGTATAGCTGCTGATTTGAAAAGTTTGGGCAAAAGTTAGCCCCCTAACTTTTGCTCAAACTTTTGGTCCAACTTTTGCAAAACTCCAAACCGGTTCAATTGGTTCACTTTGGTTCTTCTCCAAACATCAAGAGCAATCAACCAAGGCCTCTTTCAACCCAATTCCACCAAGAGCAAAGGCCCAACTCAAGGCTTGAAGATCATTTGAAGAAAGTGTATAAATAGGATAGAATTCAAGTTCTTCGGAGAGCTTTCTTTTGGGAATTTTCATAATAGTTTTCGGAGAGCTTTGGATATTGAGTGACCTTTAATTTCTTCGTCTTGGGGAGGGAGAATTCACTTCTCTTCCTCTCAGTTTTATTATTTTCAATTTCAATTACAATTGTCTTGGATTTTGGGTTGGAGAATTGAAGAAATTCTGTTTCAATCTCAACCTTGGATCTCACTGCTTTATTTACTGCTTGATTGGATTTCAATTTCTGTTAATTGCTCTTCATCCACTTTCTTTGAATTTCAATTACAATTTCTTGTTGGATCTAGGAAGGCATTGAGATCTAGACTTGGTTTTCTAGTCTTTGGGTCCTGAGATCTAATTTCCCAATTTTACATTCTCTGTTACTGTTTTCCATGTTCATTTACTTTTCTGCTCTGAGATCCAATTTGATCCCACACCTCTTCTACTTCTCTGCTTGATGCAATTTACTTTTCCTTGTTTAAATTCTGCAAATCCAATCCCCAATTCCCTTTACAATTCCAGCCGTTTACATTTCTTGCATTTTAAGATTCCGCAATTTACATTTTTTGCATTTTAAGTTTCTGCTATTTAATTTCTTGTTCTTTAAGATTCAGCACTTTAATTCCCTGTTCTCTTTACTTCCATGCAATTTAATTTCTGCAAATCACAAAACACTCAACCAAATCTTGATTCGCTTGACTAAATTAACCACTAAGCTAAAATTGCTCAATCCTTCAATCCCTGTGGGATCGACCTCACTCCCGTGAGTTTTTATTACTTGATACGACCCGGTATACTTGCCGGTTAGATTTGTGTGTTTTGGGAGAAATTTATTTTTCACCAAAATACTCATCAAGTTTTTGGCGCCGTTGCCGGGGATTGATTAGATTGACAATGATTAAGTGAGGTGGTAATCTAGATCAAACACTTTCTCTTTAATTTTGATTAATCCACTAACTGTTTGATTTTTTGCTTAAACTAACTAACACTTCAATCTAGCAGTAGATTGAAGTGTCACTGGTTTTGTGCATTTCTCATGCTCTGCTTGTATGTCAGGTACAAGAAGAACCATACCCAATTTTCATGAACAAGACGAAAGAACTCTCAGGAGGATAAGAAGAGCTGAAAGAGGAAAAAATATTGTTGGAGAAGAGGAATCAGACGAAGAATTCCAAGAGATGGAGGAACATTCAACCAATCCACCAGGTGGAGCAGGCAACAACAATGACAACCCACCCCAGAGGAGAGTTTTGGCGTCCTATACCTTTGCAAATCCTAGACATTATGGGAGCAGCATCTTGGCTCCAAATGTCAATGCTAACAATTTTGAACTCAAGCCACAACTTATCACTTTGGTTCAGAACAATTGCTCTTTTGGTGGAGGACCACTTGAAGACCCACACCAACACTTATCCACTTTCTTAAGGATATACAACACTGTCAAAACTAATGGTGTGCCTCCTGACAGTTACAAGCTGATGCTATTCCCATTTTCTCTCAGGGACAAGGCCACTCAATGGTTGGAATCTTTTCCAAGGGACAGCATCAACAACTGGGATGATTTGGTAACCAAGTTTCTTGCCAAGTTTTACCCACCTCAGAGGATTATAAGGATGAAGGCTGAGGTACAAACATTTACACAAATGGAGGCCGAACCCATCTATGAGGCATGGGAGAGGTACAAGGCTCTGATCAGGAAATATCCCCCTGCCATGTTTAATGAGTGGGAGAAGCTTCAAAACATCTATGAAGGCTTAACACTGAAATCCCAGGAAGCTTTGGATCATTCAGCTGGAGGTTCCTTGCAACTCATGAAAACTGCAGAAGAGGCTCAAGAACTCATTGATATGGTGTCCAACAACCAATATTTCTTTGCTCATCAAAGAGGCCGCCAACCATCACAAAGGAGAGGAGTAATGGAGCTAGAAGGAGTGGATTCAATCCTGGCTCAAAACAAGATGATGCAGCAGCAAATTCAACAACAATTTGAGCAAATGGCCAAGAGGATTGATAGTCTCCAAGTTGTAGCAGTTAACACTAGCCAACCATCAACCACATAGGGACAGAGTGAAGAAACTCAAGAAGAACAACAACAAGAGCAAGTACAGTATATGCACAACCAAGGACCAAATGAAGTGTATGGTGATACATACAATCCATCCTGGAAGAACCACCCAAACCTCAGATGGGGAGATAACCATACCCAAAACCAACAACCATGGCAGAGGAACTCAAACCAACACAACCCAAGAAGCAACCAAAACCACAACCAGCAGCAGACTAGCCAAAACCCCTACAGAAAACCTCAAAACAACTACCCCAACCTCAACCTATACCAATCTAACAACCAACCCACCAACCAAAATGCCTACCATCCACCACCCACATCTCATAACCCACCTCAAGTATCACCTGAAGCCCAAAGAATCACTCACTTGGAGGCCATGATAGACAAAATGTTGAAACACCAGGAAATGGTAACCAAGAATCAGGAAGCCTCCCTGAAGAGCCTAGAGAGACAGATGGGGCAACTCTCCAAGCAAGTATCTGTTGAGAGACCTTCAAACTCACTGCCCAGTGACACAATTCCAAATCCCAAGGAGGAATGCAAGGCAATACAATTAAGGAGTGGGAGAACATTGATAAGTAACAATGACACTACAAGGAAGCAAGCAGAGAACATCAAAGAACCAACAGAGGATGAGACTCAAACAAAGGCAGATGAAGCTAAGGAGCAAGTTGTGATGCCAAACAAAAGCACTGAAAAACTTAAAGAGAAGGACAATCAGCCACATAGCTCAAAGGAAGTAGCTCAGGGACAGCAGCAAATAAGAAAGAGCATCACACCTCCACTGCCATATCCCCAGAGGTTTAACAAAGAGGTTAAAGACCAGCATTTTCACAAATTCCTTGAGATTTTTAAGAAGCTGGAAATCAATATCCCCTTGGCTGAAGCACTTGAGCAAATGCCTCTGTATGCCAAATTCTTGAAGGAGCTTGTCAACAAGAAAAGAAGCTGGGATGAGAAAGAAACCATAATGATTACTGAGGAATGCAGGGCCTTGATTCAAAAGGGGCTTCCTCCCAAGCTTGAGGACCCAGGGAGCTTCCTGTTGCCTTGCACCATTGGGGAATTGACCATCACTAAAGCAATGTGCGATCTCGGAGCAAGTATTAACTTAATACCATCCTCCTTGGTGAAAAAGCTGCATATAGAGGAGGTCAAACCAGTTCAGATGTCTCTGGAGCTGGTAGACAAGTCAATGGTATACCCCAGGGGTGTAATTGAAAATCTTTTGGTCAAGGTGGACAATTTTATATATCCTGCTGATTTTGTGGTTCTAGAATCAAACGATGATGATGGTGACTTTGTTATACTGGGAAGGCCATTCTTGGCCACTGCTAGAGCTATCATAGACGTAGAGCAAGGAGAACTAACTCTCAGGATGCATGATAAGAGTGTCACTTTGAAAGTAGTACCAGAAGCACAGTTCAGTGATGAGAAGAAAGATTATATGGAACTCGACAAGGAAGAATCACAGTTAACGAAAGAAAGCAACAAGGTGATTCACAGCAACACCCCAAAGCAAGAAGAAGATAATGCAGCATGGGAAGAAGAAAAAGAACTTGTACAGAGCAATGAAGAGATTCATGAAAGCATTGATGTGTTAGTTATCAAGAAGAAGAATCCCAAAATGAAGCCCACTTGCAAGCAGAAAGGATCAATAAGAAGAAGGAAGAAGAATGAAAACAGAATCAAAAAGGGTTGGAAGAACAAAAAAATTCCAACAGAAGGGCTCTCCAAAGGTGACAAAGTGCAGTTAGTCTATCAACAACTGGGAGCAAGCCAACAGATTGATGATTACTATACTGTGAGCAAAATACTCTCACTAGAACATGCTGAGATAGAACACCAAGGAACAAAGAAGAAGCTCACAATCAGAGGGGACAAGTTGAGGCACTATAACCATCAACCACCATGAAAGAAAGCCCCAATGTCAAGCTAGTGACATTAAAAGAGCGCTTGTTGGGAGGCAACCCAACCTGAGGTAGTTTTCTTTTCATAGCTATTTCAATAAAAAGGTTAAATGATTGGTATGTATTGCAAGGAGCTAAGTTTGGTGTTTCACACCAAAACAATTTAAGGGAGAATAAAGGATTCTAAGTTTGGTGTTCCACCAAAATCTCACTTAAAAGCACATTCTCACCTTCTGCACAAAGGGTTACTAGCTCTAAGCAATCTGATAAATCATTTAATCATTGTCTGTTTCTAGTTTTTAGTTTTATTACCTTTAGCAAAGACTTAGGCTTTCACATATGGTTATGCATAAGAAACATGGCAAGGGACTAAGTTTGGTGTTCACACACCAAAGTAAGTTCAAACGCCTACAAGAAAATCTTGCACACTAACCAGTCATCTAAGGGCTTGAGAAACAAGCAACTTCCATTAACACTGCAGGAATTCAATCACTCTCTTGGGAAGACTACACACCATTAGCTGAGAGAAAGAAGAAGAAGCCACCAAGAGGTTGTATTGTCACTTAACTCCATCAGCATTGAATTGCTCTAAATTGGAAGTGTGAATATGCCCATCTTAACAGTAACTATTAGTGTAGTAGTCTGTACATCATTTCTGTTTCAATTTAAAATAAGTAAGCTAGTCTATGTGTGTGCTTGTGTGTTTACTTTCACTGAACAAAAAGTATGTTTTGTCCCCTGCATCTTTAATCCAATAAAAGAAATGTTTGAATGAGAAGTAAGATAGTCTCTGTTAGATAGAAGTAGAATAAAAGTAAGTGGTGGTATGTGTGTGATTGTACAATAGCTTACTTTTAGTGAATAAAGAGCTAGGATATCTCCTTCTAAGTATAGAGTGGCCTACTGTCTATGAATCTCAATAAAAAAAAATCCTTGGTTAAAAAGAAAAACAAAAAGAAAGAAAGAAAAGAAATAGCCAAAAAGTGGCAGAACAAAAGGAAACAAAAAGAAACAAAGCTGGACACCAATAGCTTGAACCTTAAAATATATGCCTGTGGTGTCTTTGTACTAGGATCTGCTTGGATTAGTAAGCTCTTCGGAGTGCATCAACACTTGGTAACTTGGATTAACTAATCCGGGATCATCAGCTGAACACCCACTATCAAGAGCAACCTAACTACAAGGCATTTAGTAACCCAAAGAGGTGCTGGGCATCAATGTTTAAAAGGGAATGTAAGCCAAGTGTCCATGGTGAATAATGTGTCAAGTATACAGAAAAGAAAATGAACTTGCTACACATGACACTCAAATAAAGCTTTTGAACAAAGTAATAGCCAAGGATAAAGGAATAATGAGAGGTCATAGCAGTATGTTACTTGAAGCTTGAAGGAGACTTTCTAGGCCTAAGAGTCAATAAGAAGTGAGTATTTACATATCTACACAAAATCCCATGAACTACCAAGAATACTCTGCTAGCATGAACATCCTCTTCCTTTTCATTCTTTCTTCTTAATAAATCTTTTCTTGCTTGGGACAAGCAAGCTTTAAGTTTGGTGTTGTGATGACAAGTCATCTTAGCCTATTTTAACTAGTCTTTTTCTTTTGTTTTCATTAGAATTATGCACTTTCTTGAGCTACAAGCAAGCCAATTGGCTAGATTTTCATGTTTCCTTTGATTTAATCAACCATGTATGAATTCATGCTATTTCATGAGGTTTTATGCTATAATTGTCACATATTATGAAAGAATGAATATCTCATGATGTGTTTGGTTGATTAATGATAGGTGAAGAAAGCTTGGAGAAAGGTTGAAGCAAGAAGGAATGGCTAGGAGTAAAGGGAGGACAATGGAATAAGTGAAATTGAACCAGGAAGCAAAAAACTGGACCTAAAGTTAGCCTCAAACTTTTGCACAAACTTTTGAGTGAAAAGTTAGCCCCAACGTTAGCCCCTAACTTGGAGGCTAACGTTGGCATGATGAAAATCACTCCCTGGGTACCAAAAGTTTGCGCCAACGTTAGCCCCCTAACTTAGTGGCTAACGTTGACACATGAAAATCACCCCTGGGCACCAAAAGTTTGCGCCAACGTTAGCCCCCTAACTTTGAGGCTAACGTTGGCATGAAGAAAACCTCCCTGGGCACCAAAAGTTTGCGCCAACGTTAGCCCCCTAACTTGGTGGCTAACGTTGGCACATGAAAATCACAAGGGGAGGAGCAAAAGTTTGCGCCAACGTTAGCCCCCTAACTTGGTGGCTAACGTTGGCGCCACAAGTGCACAAGGTAAGGCCAACGTTAGGGCCAAAGTTAGACCCCTAACTTTGGCACCAACGTTGGTATCAGATGGGTATAGCTGCTGATATGAAAAGTTTGGGCAAAAGTTAGCCCCCTAACTTTTGGTCCAACTTTTGCAAAACTCCAAACCGGTTCAATTGGTTCACTTTGGTTCTTCTCCAAACTTCAAGAGCAATCAACCAAGGCCTCTTTCAACCCAATTCCACCAAGAGCAAAGGCCCAACTCAAGGCTTGAAGATCATTTGAAGAAAGTGTATAAATAGGATAGAATTCAAGTTCTTCGGAGAGCTTTCTTTTGGGAATTTTCATAATAGTTTTCGGAGAGCTTTGGATATTGAGTGACCTTTAATTTCTTCGTCTTGGGGAAGGAGAATTCACTTCTCTTCCTCTCAGTCTTATTATTTTCAATTTCAATTACAATTGTCTTGGATTTTGGGTTGGAGAATTGAAGAAATTCTGTTTCAATCTCAACCTTGGATCTCACTGCTTTATTTACTGCTTGATTGGATTTCAATTTCTGTTAATTGCTCTTCATCCACTTTCTTTGAATTTCAATTACAATTTCTTGTTGGATCTAGGAAGGCGTTGAGATCTAGACTTGGTTTTCTAGTCTCTAGGTCCTGAGATCTAATTTCCCAATTTTACATTCTCTGTTACTGTTTTCCATGTTCATTTACTTTTCTGCTCTGAGATCCAATTTGATCCCACACCTCTTCTACTTCTCTGCTTGATGCAATTTACTTTTTCTTGTTTAAATTCTGCAAATCCAATCCCCAATTCCCTTTACAATTCCAGCCGTTTACATTTCTTGCATTTTAAGATTCCGCAATTTACATTTCTTGTATTTTAAGTTTCTGCTATTTAATTTCTTGTTCTTTAAGATTCAGCACTTTAATTCCCTGTTTTCTTTACTTCCATGCAATTTAATTTCTGCAAATCACAAAACACTCAACCAAATCTTGATTCGCTTGACTAAATTAACCACTAAGCTAAAATTGCTCAATCCTTCAATCCCTGTGGGATCGACCTCACTCCCGTGAGTTTTTATTACTTGATACGACCCGGTACACTTGCCGGTTAGATTTGTGTGTTTTGGGAGAAATTTATTTTTCACCAAAATACTCATCAAGGACACTAAGTTTGAGCTTCAGAAATGGGAAATCGCTAGCGTTATTGGCAATCAACATTTCCAGTAACGTTGGCATATATGCCAGCGACCATGTCCACTTCAAAGGAGCATAACTTGAGCTAAAGAGGTCCAATTGAGGTGATTCTAGTTGCGTTAGAAAGCTGACATTCAGAGCTTTCCAACGATATATAATAATCTATAGTGGGCATGAAATTTGAGCACAAACAAGAGGCATCTTTTAAGCACCAAAAACACCAACTGGGCAGAGAGTGCAACGTTAGCCACAATAACTTTAGCACTAACGCCACACTTGTAGCGTTAGTGTGGCTAACTTTGGCACTAACTTTAGCACCTAGACCTCAACTTGACTCACTTCTCTCTCAAGCCCACTTCAAAGCTCAAGCAAGCAAGTCCACAATTGTCAACCAATCAAGGCCACAAGAAGCATCTAGAATAGGAATTTTCATTTAATTGTAATTTGCTTTTAATTTCATTTTGTAATTTAGGAGAGCCTATATAAAGGCATTAGTTTTTACATTGAATTCATCTTAGGCTAGACAAGGGGGAATCCTAGAATGGGGGATTGAAGAGGGGTCTTCGGACTCCCTCCCCCCACACACTTTTTCTTTTCTTTCTTTGTACTTTTCATTTATGAATTTGAAGTTTTATTTTCAGTTTTTATCTTCATCTTTACTTTTCTGCACTTTCTTTCTTTGCTATTTTTGTAGAGCAATGATCAACTAACTCTTTACATTGGGTTAGAGAGCTCTATTGTGATTTAATAGATTAAATGTAGTTCTTATTCTTCTTCTTCTTTCTTTTCTCTTGATTTTACTTGAAAGCTTTCGATCTTCATCCAATTGGATAGTTATCTTGAAAAAGGAGCTATTTAGACTTGGATCTCTTTTGAACCTTGAAAGAGGAATGAAGAGATCAAGCTAGAAATGCTTTCTCATGCTGGACCAAATTGGGTTTGGGAAATGCATGTGGTATAATCAGTGACCACACTTCATCTCTTCTCATGAGCAATTGACCAAGGAATTGGCTATTGATCAAGATTTGAGAGATTGAATTGCAAGAAATTGTAATTCAATCAATTAAGATTGCCAAGGAGATCAATGAGTGCATTGATTGAGGAAGAGATGAAAATGAACTTGATCCGGAGGATTGCAATATCTCTTGATCCCAATGTTCATTTTATTTTTAGTTCTTACATTTACTTTTCTTGTCATTTTACTTCTCTACACTCTATTGCTTTCTTTACTTTTCTGCCATTTACATTTCCTTGTTACTTATCACTCCATTATGATTCGGCTAACTAGGATAATCAATTAACCATTGATTGCTTAATCCGTTAATCTCTGTGGGATTCGACCTCACTCTATTGTGAGTTTTACTTGACGACAATTCGGTATACTTGCCGAAGGGGAATTTGTTGAGAAACAAGTTTTCCATGCATCAAATAATGAGAATGAAAATGATAATGAATGATGATAATAAGAATGATTATGTAAGAATCTGCTGCAGAAAGGCAGTCAGATAGATGGTGGTACGGCCACTGAGAGTGCTTTCCTGGGATACTTAGCTATAATGCTATTCTGTAAGTCAGAGGACTCTTACAGAGGTATCGAGAACACACGACTAGCATATACTCCTGTAAGTCAAAGGACTCTTACAGTGAGAGTGTGTGTATGCTCTTGTAAGTCAAAGGACTCTTACAGTGAGAGTGTGTGTTTGCTCCTGTAAGTCAAAGGACTCTTACAGTGAGTGTGTTGGGCAGATATAAGTTAACTAGTTCCGCCATGCAAGTCAAAGGACTCTTGCAGTGGTTTGCCTCACAAGTCAAAGGACTCTTGCGAGGGGCATTGCCAACAGGGAAGCCTTACCTGGTCAGAGGACTCCGGGTAACGTCGGGAGCGGGTATGTAACCGACAAATGAGCTCATTACCTGCACTAGGGCTAGACATGCATCATACTTGGTTGTGCATTTCCTTTGTTATGATTGTGGTATGAATGTATGCTTTCCTTGTTTGTATTCTATTCTCTGTGTCTGTTTTGTATTTTCTTGTATCCTTCTGTTTGTGTTCTGTTTTCTATTTCTCTATTTCCTCTATTTATCTTCATCTTCTATTTACTACTTTCTGTATTTTGCTATTCGTTTGCAAAATAACATATAATTAATGAACTTAACTAATAACCCCGACCCTACTAAGAACTCCCCAGTTCTTACCCTTTCTCTCTCCCTTCCCCCTTCAGATGGAAGCAAGAGTTCCTTTCCGTAGTTCGCTGACGACCGTTTGCAAAAAGGATTCCGCTCTAGGTAGTCTTCTGAGTCTAGGGTGAATCTCGTTCTCTATTTATATGTATATACTATGAGACCAGCCAATGTATGCACCCCGTTTGTACATGAACTTTAACCTAAATCCTGTGTACGAGACTCCTGTTGTGTGGCTACTTGATGAGGTACCAGAGAGACGTCCTTTGGCAATGTCTGATCGTACAAAGGAGTAGCAGATGATGTTCTACCTTTTGGTGACGTTCCAACTGACTTGAGTTTTGAAGACCTAGAATGTACTTTCCCTCGCTTTAGTAGTTTAGAGGGACTAGGCGAGTATAGAGTCTAGGCTAGTGATGAGCGGATAATTTATATGCTTTTTGGCATTGTTTTTAGTATGTTTTTAGTAGGATCTAGTTACTTTTAGCTATATTTTTATTAGTTTTTTTGTTAAATTCACATTTCTGGACTTTACTATGAGTTTGTGTGTTTTTTGTGATTTCAGGAATTTTCTGGCTGAAATTGAGGGACTTGAGCAAAAATCAGATTCAGAGGTTGAAGAAGGACTGCTGATGCTGTTGGATTCTGACCTCCCTGCACTCAAAGTAGATTTTCTGGAGCTACAGAACTCCAAATGGCGTGCTCTTAACGGCGTTGGAAAGTAGACATCCAGGGCTTTCTAGTAATATATAATAGTCCATACTTTGCCTGATTTTAGACGACGCAAAAGGGCGTTGAACGCCAGTTCTACATTGCAGTCTGGAGTTAAACGCCAGAAACACGTCACGAACCAGAGTTGAACGCCAAAAACACATTACAACTTGGCGTTCAACTCCAAAAGAAGCCTCTGCACGTGTAAACTTCAAGCTCAGCCCAAGCACACACCAAGTGGGCCCCGGAAGTAGATTTATGCATCAATTACTTACTTCTGTAAACCCTAGTAACTTGTTTAGTATAAATAGGACTCTTTACTATTGTGTTTACATCTTCGGATCATCTTGGGATGTCTAGTTCTTAGATCATGGGGGCTGGCCATTCGGTCATGCCTGAACCTTTCACTTATGTATTTTTCAACGGTAGAGTTTCTGCACTTCATAGATTAAGGTGTGGAGCTCTGCTGTTCCTCATGATTTAATGCAAAGTACTACTGTTTTATATTCAATTCAACTTATTCCGCTTCTAAGATGTCCATTCGCACCCAAGAACATGATGAATGTGATGATTATGTGACGCTCATCATCATTCTCACTTATGAACGCGTGCCTGACAAACACTTCCGTTCTACATGCAAACAAGCTAGAATGAGTATCTCTTAGATATCTAATACAGAGGACCGAGTCCGAGATATTAGAATCTTCGTGGTATAAGTTAGAATCCATGGATGGCCATTCCTGAGATCCGGAAAGTCTAAACCTTGTCTGTGGTATTCCGAGTAGGATCTGGGAAGGGATGGCTGTCACGAACATCAAACTCGCGAGGGTGAATCCTATTCCAGTATGATCGAGAACGTCCAGATGATTAGCCGTGCTGTGATAGAGCATTTGGACCTTTTTCACAGAGAGGATGGGATGTAGCCATTGACAACGGTGATGCCCTATATAAAGCTTGCCATGGAAAGGAGTAGGAATGATTGAATGAAGACAGCAGGAAAGCAGAGGTTCAGAGGAATGAAAGCATCTCTATACGCTTATCTGAAATTCTCACCAATGATTTGCATAAGTATTCCTATCTTTATTTTCTGTTTATTTATTATTATTATTCAAAAACTCCATAACCATTTGATATCCGCCTGACTGAGATTTACAAGATGACCATAGCTTGCTTCATACCAACAATCTCCGTGGGATCGACCCTTACTCACGTAAGGTTTTATTACTTGGACGACCCAGTGCACTTGCTGGTTAGTTGTATCGAAGTTGTGACAAATTATGAATTAAAATTAGAGCACCAAGTTTTTGGAGCCATTACCAGGGATCACAATTTCGTGCACCATGTTTTTGGCGCCGTTGCCGGGGATTGTTCGAGTTTGGACAACTGACGGTTCATCTTATTGCTCAGATTAGGTAATTTTCTTTTTGTTTTATTTTCAAAAAAAAATATATATACAAAAATCCAAAAAAATTAATAAAATCATAAAAATAAAAAATATTTTATGTTGTTCGTTTGAGTCTTGAGTCAATTTTAAGTTTAGTGTCAATTGCATGTTTTAAATTTTGCATAAAAATTTTCGAAAATTCATGCATTCATAGTGTTTTTCATGATCTTCAAGTTGTTCTTGGTAAGTCTTCTTGTTTGATCTTCATATCTTCTTGTTTTGTGTCTTTTCTTGTTTTTCATATGCATTTTTAACTTGTTAGTGTCTAATTATTGAAAATCTCTAAGTTTGGTGTCTTGCATGTTTTTCTTTCATTAAAAATTTTCAAAAATAAGTCTTGATGTTCATCTTGATCTTCAAAGTGTTCTTGGTGTTCATCTTGACATTCATAGTGTTCTTGCATGCATTCATTGTTTTGATCTAAAAATTCTCATGCATTGAGTCTTTTTCATGTTTTTCTCTTTCTTCATTAAAAATTCAAAAATCAAAAAAATATCTTTCCCTTTTTCACTCATAAATTTTCGAAAATTTGAGTTGACTTTTTCAAAACTTTTTAAAATTTAGTTGTTTCTTATGAGTCAAATCAAATTTTCAATTTAAAAATCTTATCTTTTCAAAATCTTTTTCAAAAATCATAACTTTTTCATTTTTCTTATTTATTTTCGAAAATTTTAAAAACATTTTTCAAAAATCTTTTTCTTAATTTTATATCATATTTTCGAAAATATCATCAACAGTTAATGTTTTTGTTCAAAAATTTCAAGTTTGTTACTTACTTGTTAAGAAAGATTCAAACTTTAAGTTCTAGAATCATATCTTGTGATTTCTTGTGGGTCAAGTCATTAATTGTGTTTTTAAAAATCAAATCTTTTTCAAAACTAATTTCAATCATATCTTTTCAAAAATATCTTTTTATCTTATCTTTTTCAAAATCATATTTTTTTAATCATACCTCTTCATATCATATCTTTTTTAAATATCTTTTCTAACTTCTTATTTTCTTATCTTTTAAAAATTGATTTTCAAAATTTGTTTCAACTAACTAATTAACTTTTTGTTTGTTTCTTATCTCTTTCAAAACTACCTAACTAACTATCCCTCTCTAATTTTCGAAAATATCTCTCTCTTTTTCAAAAAAATTCTTTTTAGTTAATTAATTGTTTAAATTCTAATTTTAATTTTAATTCTCCTTTAATTTTCGAAAATCATCAACTTCTTTTCAAAAATTAATTTTCGAAATTCCCTCTCCCTCATCTCCTTCTATTTATTTATTCATCTACTAACACTTCTCCTCACCTCATATCTCTGCTCCTATCCTCACCCTTGTGTTTGGATTATCCATTCTTTTTCACTTTTATTCCCATTTTTCTTCTACTCACACAAAGGAACCTCTCTCTACTGAGGCAAAGAGGATCCCTATTATTATTTTCTGTTCCCTTCTTTTTCATATGAGTAGGAGCAAGGACAAGAATATTCTTGTTGAAGCAGACCCTGAACCTGAAAGGACTCTGAGGAGGAAACTAAGAGAAGCTAAATTACAACAATCCAGAGACAACCTTACAGAAATTTTCGAAAAGGAAGAGGAGATGGCAGCCAAAAATAATAATAATGCAAGGAAGATGCTTGGTGACTTTACTGCACCAAATTCCAATTCACATGGAAGAAGCATCTCCATCCCTACCATTGGAGCAAACAATTTTGGGCTTAAACCTCAATTAGTTTCTCTGATGCAACAAAACTGCAAGTTTCATGGACTTCCATCTGAAGATCCCTTTCAGTTCTTAACTGAATTCTTGCAGATCTGTGATACTGTTAAGACTAATGGAGTAGATCCTGAAGTCTACATGCTCATGTTTTTTCCTTTTGCTGTGAGAGACAGAGCTAGAATATGGTTGGATTCTCAACCTAAAGATAGCCTGAACTCTTGGGATAAGCTAGTCACGGCTTTCTTAGCCAAGTTCTTTCCTCCTCAAAAGCTTAGTAAGCTTAGAGTGGATGTTCAAACCTTCAGACAGAAAGAAGGTGAATCCCTCTATGAAGCTTGGGAGAGATACAAGCAACTGACCAAAAAGTGTCCTTCTGACATGCTTTCGGAATGGACCATCTTGGATATATTCTATGATGGTCTGTCTGAATTAGCTAAGATGTCATTGGATACTTCACCTAAAGAAAACGCCTGCAGAAGCTCAAGAACTTATTGACATGGTTGCTAACAACCAGTTTATGTACACTTCTGAGAGGAATCCTGTGAGTAATGGGACGCCTCAGAAGAAGGGAGTTCTTGAAATTGATACTCTGAATGCCATATTGGCTCAGAATAAAATATTGACTCAGCAAGTCAATATGATTTCTCAGAGTCTGAATGGAATGCAAGCTGCATCTAACAGTACTCAAGAGGCATCTTCTGACGAAGAAGCTTATGATCCTGAGAACCCTGCAATAGTAGAGGTGAATTACATGGGTGAACCCTATGGAAACACCTATAATCCCTCATGGAGAAATCACCTAAATCTCTCATGGAAGGATCAACAAAAGCCTCAACAAGGCTTTACTAATGGTGGAAGAAACAGGTTTAACAATAGTAAACCTTTTCCATCATCCACTCAGCAACAGACAGAGAATTCTGAGCAGAATTCATCTAGCTTAGCAAATTTAGTCTCTGATCTATCTAAGGCCACTCTAAGTTTCATGAATGAAACAAGGTCCTCCATTAGAAATTTGGAGGCACAAATGGGCCAGCTGAGTAAGAAGATCACTGAAACCCCTCCTAGTACTCTCCCAAGCAATACAGAAGAGAATCCACAGAGAGATTGTAAGGCCATTGATATAACCATCATGGCCGAATCCAAGGAGGAAGGGGAGGATGTGAATCCTAAGGAGGAAGACCTCCTGGGACGTCCAGTGGTCAATAAGGAGTTTCCCTCTGAGGAACCAAAGGAATCTGAGACTCATCTAGAGACCATAGAGATTCCATTGAACCTCTTTATGCCATTCATGAGCTCTGATGAGTATTCCTCTTCTGAAGAGAATGAGGATGTTACTGAAGAGCAAGTTGCCAAGTTCCTTGGTGCAATCATGAAGCTGAATGCCAATTTATTTGGTAATGAGACTTGGGGAGATGAACCTCCCCTGTTCACCAATGAACTAAATACATTGGATCAACTGAGATTGCCTAAGAAGAAACAGGATCCTGGAAAGTTCCTAATACCTTGCACCATAGGCACCATAACCTTTGAGAAGGCTGTATGTGACCTTGGGTCAGGAATAAACCTCATGCCACTCTCTATAATGGAAAAATTAGGAATCTTTGAGGTGCAAGCTGCTAGAATCTCATTAGAGATGGCAGAGAATTCAAGAAAAGAGGCTTATGGTCAGGTAGAGGACGTGTTAGTAAAGGTTGAAGGCCTTTACATCCCTGTTGATTTCATAATCCTAGAGACTGGAAAGGAAGAGGATGAATCCATCATCCTTGGAAGACCCTTCCTAGCCACAGCAAGAGTTGTGATTGATGTGGACAGAGGAGAATTGATCCTTCAACTAAATGAGGACAACCTTGTGTTTAAAACTCAAGGATCTATCTCTATAACCATGGAGAAGAAGCATGAAAAGCTTCTCTCATTGCAGAGTCAACCAGAGCCCCCACAGTCAAACTCTAAGTTTGGTGTTGGGAAGGCTCAACAATGCTCTGAACATCTGTGAGGCTCCATGAGAGCTCACTGTCAAGCTATTGACATTAAAGAAGCACTTGTTGGGAGGCAACCCAATTTTTAATTATCTAATTTTATTTTCATTCTTATTGTTCTTTCATGCTTTATTAGGTTCATGATCATGTGGAGTCACAAAATAAATAGAAAAATTAAAAACAGAATCAAAAACAACAGAAGAAAAATCACACCCTGGAGGAAGGGCTTACTGGCGTTTAAACGCTAGTAAGGAGCATCTGGCTGGCATTCAACACCAGAACAGAGCATGGATCTGGCGTTGAACGCCAGAAACAAGCAGCATCCTGGCGTTCAGACGCCGGGAATGCACACTGAGGAAAGCTGGCGCTGAACGCCAGAAACAAGCATAGAACTGGCGTTCAACGCTAGAAACATGCTGCATCTGGGCATTGAACGCCCAGAACAAGCATCAATTCGGCGTTTAAACGCCAGAATTGCATGCAAAGGCATTTTACATGCCTCAATGGTGCAAGGATGTAAATCCTTGACACCTCAGGATCTGTGGACCACACAGGATCATCTCAGCATCTGTGGATCCCACAGGATTGATGCACGGAAAACTTGTCTCTCAACAAATCTCCCTTCGGCAAGTGTACCGAATTTGTCGTCAAGTAAAAACTCACAATAGAGTGAGGTCGAATCCCACAGGGATTGATTGATCAAGCAACTTTAATTAGAAGAATGTTCTAGTTGAGCGAATCCAGAATTTGGGTTGAGAGTTGCAGAAAATAAAAATGGCGGGAATGTAAATAACAGAAAAGTAAATGCTAGAATTAAAGGACTGGAAGTAAATGACTGAAAATAAATTGCAGAATTGTAAATGGGAATGGGGGATTTGCTCATAAAAGTAAATGGCAGAAATTAAAGAGAATGGGTAAGATCAGAGATGGGAGTTCATTGGGCTTAGGAGATGTTGCAATTCTCCGGATCAAGTTCATTTTCATCTCTTCCTCAATCAATGCACTCATTGATCTCCTTGGCAATCTTAAGTGATTGAATTACAAATTCTTGCAATTCAATCTCTCAAATCTTGATCAATAGCCAATTCCTTGGTCAATTGCTCATGAGAAGAGATGAAGTATGGTCACTGATTATACCACATGCATTTCCCAAATCAAGTATTGAGAGGGTTATAGTCACATACCCATCCAAACCCAATTTGGTCCAGCATGAGAAAGCATTTCTAGCTTGATCTCTTCATTCCTCTTTCAAGGTTCAAAAGAGATCCAAGTTTGAGTAGCTTCTCTTCCAAGATAACTACTCCATTGGATGAAGATCGAAAGCTTTCAAGTAAAATCAAGAGGAAAGATAGAAGAAGAATAATGAAAATTAGTATTGATCCATCAAATTACAACAGAGCTCCCTAACCCAATGAAAGGGGTTTAGTTGTTCATAGCTCTTGAAAATGAAAACAAAGATGGAGAATACATCATAAAACTAGAAATTGTAAAGAAAGTAAAATACATAGAGTAGTTCTCTTTTTCCCAGCCTCCAGAACTCTTTCTCAATTCAAAGCTACTCCTATATATACTACTCTTCTCAGCTTCTAGTGTGATTCTTCAAGTCTTGGGCCTTTGGATCTTGAGTTTGAAGCAGTTCCTTTCTTTATTTGGGCTTGGCTTTACTTGCAGAGAGAAAGTGCGAAGTGGGTGGAGACTTTAGTTCAGGATGTCAGGGGTGTTAATATTTAGTGAGAATATAAGTTCGAGAACGTTAGTGACACTTAACATTGTCACTAACGTTCCAATGCACCCCTTTGCCTCACGTTAAAGCCCACGTTAACTAGGTTAACGTGGCTTCTAACGTAGCCCTTGCCATCCTTCGAGAACGTTAGTGACATTCAACATTGTCACTAACGTTCCAATGTGCCCCTAGGTCTCACGTTAGAGTCCACGTTAACTAGGTTAACGTGGCTTCTAACGTGGCCATCTTTAGCCATCCCAACCTTAGTGACAATGTTGAGTGTCACTAACGTTGGCTCATCCTTCATTCCTCATCATTAGCTTCCACGTTAACCAAGTTAACGTGGAAGTTAACGTGACTCTTGGGCGTTGTGTGGTTGCTTCAACGTTAGTGACAATGTTGAGTGTCACTAATGTTGTCGACAACTCTTCATCCCTTACGTTAGTTCCCACGTTAACCAAGTTAACGTGGGAGTTAACATGGTACTTTGCAACATAGGCCAACGTTAGTGACAATGTTGAGTGTCACTAACGTTAGCTTCTCTTCCCCCCTTAACGTTAGAGGCCACGTTAAGTAGGTTAACGTGGCTTCTAACGTGGCCACTTATGAGTAATTGCCAACGTTAGTGACAATGTTAAGTGTCACTAACGTTGGCTCAACTTCTCTTCTCTAGGTTAGAGTTCACGTTAACTTAGTTAACGTGACTCTCTAATGTGGGCATTGATGGCTTTTTGAGAGTGTTATTGGCAATCACTTTTCTCATTAATCTTGCAAGTTACCTCCCCTTTTCTTGCTTCTTTTTGGTCCTGAAATCAAGCAATAAAGTGCATCAAAGCTCTAGTTCAAGTCATGAGTAATGCAACATAATAATTGTCACTAAACTTATGCAAAATCCTCATGAAATTATGTAAAATGCACAATGTATGCTTGAATCAAGGCATAAGTGAATATCTACCCAAAACTAGCTTATTTTCTAAAGAAATTCATGAAACTAACCTAAAAACAGTAAAGAAAAGGTCAGTGAAACTGGCCAAGATGCCCTGGCATCATAACACCAAACATAAAGCTTGCTTGTCCCTAAGCAAGTACTGGAACAAGAGAATGATGAATGAAATATCCAGAGAAATGAGTCATTCTTGTGGAAGTTATGTTACTGATTTTATGGTGGTTTCATGCATAGCAACTTAGGTTCATTCCATTACTGGCTTTCAGACCTTTATCATATCCTAAAACACCCACTTTGTTTATATCCCATGAGACCTTTATTTATTGATCCTTTTATTATTGTTATTTCAAGGGTTGTTTGTGTTATTTAGGCTAAGTGCTCTGTAAGGGGGCAACTCTTTAAGATAAGCTTTTAGCCAACACTAGTTGGTTCAAGGTGCTAGGTGTTGAGACACCCCTAAGGACTTACTCCCTCAAGCCTATCCCCCATACATACACACTACAGGCATTTAGTTTATTTATTTTCTTTTCTTGAGATCTTGGTGTCCAGCACCTCTTTGGGTTACTAAGTGTTCTGTAGTGAAGGTTACTCTTGATAGTGGACTTTCAGCTGATAATCCCGAGTTAGTTAACCCAAGTTACCAAGTGATAAGGCACCCCTAAGAGCTTATTCATCCAAGTAGATCCCTCACACAGGAGCACCACAGACATTTGCCTCAAGATTAAAACCATTGATGCCTAGCCTTATTGCTTACTCTTTTTCTTTTGTTTTTCACTTCCATTGTTCTTTCCCTTTTCTCTTCTTAGGATCTTGTTATTAACTTAGTCTCATGAGTGTATCCAAAGCAAAGTATTCAGGCCATATAATTGTCATCCCAGCCTTGTGGTTGAACCAACTTAGCTAACTTATGACTACCCCAAAGATTCATGAATGCGCTTCCACAATATGAATTCTACTCTGGTCTTTTAAAAACATAATCATTCTCTTCTTCAATTTAATTTAAAAAGGACAAGCTTACAAGTAAATAAGGGAATGATGCAGTGACAATTTAAACCAGAAATCATGGACCTATTCAGAAGGAAAACTTAAAAGACAGAATTTTAAAAAGTTTAAACATAACATGGAAGCAGGTTCTATTTCATACAAGATCTTCCTTATTTAAAGCATAGAAAACGATGGACTAAAAAGAACTCCACCACCTTTCATTCATGTGGATGTCCATGCTCCCATCCTTGTTTGTCCTCATTGTGTCTCTCTTGAGTGCTTGTACTTCCACTTCTCTTGCCTTTTCCCAGTAGCTTCCTCCAGAAACCACTATCTTCCATCTTCTTCTTGAGTGTCTCCTTTTGCTGTTTCACTTTCCTCTCTTCTTGTTCTACAAATTATTTTTGGACCTCATCATATGTAGGGATGGCATAGTGTAGTTGATGCATATTACTGGTCATGTAGTTCAACTCGGCTTGAGTTTTTACATAGAACTCCTCCCTATGTAGTTGCCTTCCTTCATTGAGTACACTGAACTCATTGAAAGTTTTCATTTGGGCTATCTGCCGCTGGTTGAGTTCTTGCAAGTGCTTCTCTTGAATCTCTTGCCTCTCATTCACTTGGTTGATGGCTTGAGTGAGCTGGGAGTATTGTTCCTGCTGCTGCTCCATTTGTTGTTTTTGCCATGCTTCCTGTTGGCTCAGCCGGTTTAGTATTTGCTCTTGTCCCTCCATATGTCTTTGTCCCAAATCTTCAATGGCTCTTAGAAGGTGAGTCATATTCAAGTTGGCTGGGTCATGATGCTCTTCTTGTTGATATTCTTCCTGATGATATTCCTCTTGATGAGCTTCTTCCTGGGCCCTTTGCCTTCCTATATGTGGCCTTCTTAGTTGCTGAGCCGGTGTGGTATAGACTATTCACTCGAGTGTGACTGGCCTCCCTGGGTTCACCCAGTCTGGGCTGCTATCCTCAAATATTACCTTGGCCTTGTTGCACAAGCAGAGAATGGTGCTGGGGTACCAAAGTCTGGCACCTGAGTCAGCTTTCTCAGCTGACTCTTGAATCCCTTCGGCAATGAGCTCATGCACTTTGATTTCCCCACCTTGTACTAAGCATTGTACCATAGTGGCTCAATTGATGTTAACCTCTGAATTATTAGCAGCTGGTAGGATGGACCTCCTTACAAGCTCAAACCACCCTTTGGCTTCAGGGTGAAGGTCTCCCCTTTTTATGAATTTTGGTCTCCCATCTGAGTACCTCTCCCAGTCAGCGGCTATGACACAGATATCTGATGCTATCTCTAAGAGCTCATCCTTATCGGGGCTTCTACTTATTCTTGCCTGATAACTCTCCTCATCAAAATGAGGTGATTTCAAGTGAAGAGCTCTTGTTATGGCACTTGGGCTAAAGTCCACATCCCTTCCTCTCACATAGCTTTTGAAGGTTGGGGCTTTGGTCTTATCCTCTCTAACTGCATTTTCATAGAATTCTTTGATGAGGTTTCCATTGATCTTTCCCTCTGGATTGGTGAGCAATTGCCACCCCCTCTGTTCGATTTTTCTCCAAATCTATGGTGATTCATTGGCATTGATTTGGAAGATTAACTCTGGTAATATCCTTCTGGCCCTTATCATGAAAAGGCAGTCTTGAATCTCTTGTCATCAAAAGGAGCACTCTCCATAGGCTCCTTCCTCTTTTGCCTCTTTGAGCTTGATAATGCCATGACTTGAGTTTTTGTTTGAGGGGGTTTGAGGCTTCGGATAGATGAAGAGTGGGTTGGTTAAAGCAATGTGTGATGAAGGGTTTAGTGTGCCAATAGAAGTGTGGAGAGTGGGGATTTGAATGTGAGGAGTAAGCATGCACTAAGGTTCACTTATATAAGAAAATCATGAGTGAATGAAGGGTGTGGATTGCATGAATGTTTACTAGATGGACGGATGGGGTTGTGTATGAAGGAAACACAAGGATCATCACTTAATGAGAGTGATTGGTTCGGTCTTCAAGGGTCTTCTTTCTCCAATGTTGCATGGCAGCGTTTCCCCATGCGTTCCCTCTTGAGACATGTGTGTAGTGCTCTTCATTAAGTGGCGAAATCTCCCCCATTTAATTATCCAATCAATCCTTTTTCATGCTTCTTTTCCTTTCCTATAAAGATTTAAAATAAGAAAATTAATATCATAAAAAAAATTAAAACTCTACGGCTAGAATAAAATGAAAGAAAGGATTTGATTGTTATTTGTGAATTCCAACTAACTAACTAACTATTGGTGGGTCCTTATATGCATTTTGGTGGCACCATGAGGTGACACCAAACTTAGTTTGGATCATTGTGATGGAGGTTTTGTGTTCAAAGCTCCCAAGACTAGCATGCATCTTGGTTTGCTTTGAACACCAAACTTGTTCCTCACTATATTCTGCATAAGAAGATTTTCACCAATTGTTTGTCAAGTTTGGATTGAAGCTCATAAAGATTGACTTATTCATTATCATCTGAAAGCATATAAAACATGGGTTGCCTCCCATGAAGCGCTTCTTTAGCGTCACTAGCTTGACGTTTTTCCTTCATCATGGTGGTTGGTAGTGCTTAAAGTCCTCCTCTCTTGCTGTGGACTTGTATCCATTAGTTGGATCAATGATCTCTACATGTTCCAGGGAAAGAACTCTATTGATAGTGAAGACCTTAGGTAATTGAGATGGCACAGTAGGGAGATTAGGGGGAATATCTGGGAAGTAAGCTGAGACAACTCTATCCCCTGGAGAGAAGTCTTCCGTAGGGATCTTCTTGTTCCTTCATCTCCTTGGTACCTTCTTCTTTGTTTCTTTTGAGGTTGCCTTCCCCTTGGTGACCTCTTTTCTCCAAGGAGTTGTGATGCTGTCTTCACCTGCCTCTAGAGGTTTGGGTTTCTCTAACTTTTCCTTGAGTTGTGGCAATTGTTGTTTTCCTTGTTTGTCAGTTAAGGGGGTCTCAGAATGAGCTGGTTGTGCTTCACTGCTTCTTTTTTCTTTCAGTGTCTCATTATCATCTGTGCTTAGTTCCTTGTCCTCTTGATCTATTTCTTGTGAGAGTTTGAAGACATTAAAGCTAAGTCGTTCATCATGGATTCTCAATATTAGCTCCCCTTTCTCTGCATCGATAAGTGCTCTCGCTGTAGCTAGGAATGGTCTTCCCAATATGATTGGGTGAGTGTGACTTTCTTCCATGTCCAGAATGACAAAGTCTGTTGGGAGAAAGTACTTCCCAACCTTTAGCAACACATTTTCCACTACTCCTATTGCTTGCTTTTGAGTTTTGTCAGCCAGTCTGACAATGACATCTGTGGGCATTATCTCATTGATCTGCAGCCTCTTCACCAGGGATAAGGGCAGTAAGTTGATGTTGGCCCCCAAATTACATAGTGCTCTGTCGAACATATTTTCACCTATGGCACAAGGGATATGAAAACTTCCTACGTCTCTTCTTTTTGTAGGCAACTCAGGTTGAATAAGGGCACTACATTCCTTGTTCATCACTATAGTCTGCCCTCCCTTGAGTGAGCTTTTCCTGGGAAGAAGTTCCTTCATATACTTGATGAATGCAGGCATTTGTTGAATTGCCTTGATGAATGGTATGTTCACATGCAGAGATGCAAACAAGTCTAGGAACCTTGAGTATATTCTCTTTCCCACAGCACCATTGAGCAGTTGAGGAAAGGGTGCATAGAGCTTCAGCAACTCTTGTTGTGACATTTCTGGTTCTTTGTGATCTCTATCCTCCTCCTTTATTGAGTTGTCTTCAGGTTGTTCGAGAAGTTTGCCTTGCTTGTCTTCAGTCTCTTGATCACTTGTAGTGACCATTTTGCAATCTTCCCATCTTACTTTCTTTGCTTCTCCTTTGGGGTTTTTCTCCGTGTCACTTGGGAAGCTATCTGTAGGTTTGGGAATCTTCTCAGCTAAATATCCCACCTGGAATTCCAGCTTCCTAATGGTCTCTCCCTGGTTCTTAATATTGGCTCGCACCTCCTCTTTGAGCACCTTATTTTCTTGAATCTCTTGGGATATTCCTTCAAGTAAGGCTTCAATCTTAGAGAGCTTGTCATCAATTGATGAGTGGTTCGGAGCAGATGTGCTATTTTGGTTTTGATAAGTGTGTGGAGAAGTGTTATTGTGGGGATGTTGAGATGTCCTCTGGGTGAATTGCTGGTGAGCTGCATTGTTGTTGGAGTTGTAACGTCTCTGGTCTTGGTTTTGATCTTGCTCACTTCCCCACACAAAGTTTGGGTGGTTTCTCCATCCAGGGTTGTAAGTCTTGGAGTATGGATAATAGTTTTTCCTTGGTGAATTCCCAATGTAGTTGGCTTGCTCCTGACTCCCCTCTGCTTCTTCATTCACTCCTTCTTGGATTGTTGATGAAGATGAGATTGCTGCTACTTAGTTCCTCTCCATCTTCTTGGTGAGGTCAGCTAGCTGCTGGGTAATGAGCTTGTTTTGGGCCAACAGAGCATCTACATTGTTTAGCTCCATCACTCCTCTTGTGTTCCCTCTTTCGGAAGCATAGAAGTAGTCATTTTCTGCTACTGTTTCGATAACATCTATGGTTTCCTCAATGGTCTTTTTCTTGTTCAAAGATCCTCTAGATGAATGGTCTACGGCCTTCTTTGACTCATAAGAGAGACATTCATAGAAAATGTGCAGCTGCACCCATTCGTTGAACATGTCAGGTGGACACCTCCTTGTTAAGTCCTTGAACCTCTCCCATGCTTCATACAGAGTCTCACCATCTTGTTGCCTGAAAGTTTGAACCTCAACTCTCAGCCTATTGATTCGTTGAGGAGGGTAGAATCTTGCTAAGAATTTGTTCACCACATCCTCCCAAGTTGTCAAGCTCTCCCTTGGGAAGGATTCCAGCCACTTGGCTGCCTTGTCCCTGAGTGAGAAAGGAAATAAGAGCAGTCTATAGGCGTCAGGATGAACACCATTAGATTTCACTGTGTCACATATTCTCAGGAAGGTGGTCAAATGTTGATTGGGGTCTTCTTGAACACCTCCTCCAAACGAACAGTTGTTCTGAACAAGGGTGATGAGCTGTGGTTTAAGTTCAAAGTTATTGGCATGGATTGTTGGCTTTTGGATGCTACTTCCACAATTGCCTGGGTTTGGATTGATGTAAGAGCCCAAAATTCTTCTATCCTCCCCAGCATGATTTGCTCCACCTCCTCTGCCATGGTTGTGAGTCTCTTCTTCATGATGATTTTCCATGTTTTCTTCCATGTTTGGTTCAAAGTATTCCTCAAAGTGTTCCTCCTCTTCTTCAGCACCAACTACACATTTTTCTTTTGCCTCCCTCCTTAGTCTAAGGAAGGTTCTCTCAGGTTCAGAATCAAAGGAAGTTGAAGCCCCGCTTCTTCTCCCTGTCATACAACCAACAAGTACAAGCAAAGAAAATAGGTGCAGACAGTATTTCTGTCAGAATTACTGTTAGTTGTGGGTGATGCAATATATCAAACAGTTAGTGGGTTAGCAAACAGAATTAAAAATAACAAAGAAAAACAAAAGAGTAGAGGGGGAAGGGAAGAAGTTTAACTAAAACAAAAATTAAATCACTCAAACAGAAAATGAAATTCACAAAATAAAAATGCTCAATCTAGTGATCTTCCAATTTAATCATTGTTGATGCATAATCAATCCCCAGCAACGGCGCCATAAACTTGATGCACGGAAAACTTGTCTCTCAACAAATCTCCCTTCAGCAAGTGTACCAAATTTGTCGTCAAGTAAAAACTCACAATAGAGTGAGGTCGAATCCTACAGGGATTGATTGATCAAGCAACTTTAATTAGAAGAATGTTCTAGTTGAGCGAATCCAGAATTTGGGTTGAGAGTTGCAGAAAATAAAAATGGTGGGAATGTAAATAACAGAAAAGTAAATGCTAGAATTAAAGAACTGAAAGTAAATGACTGAAAATAAATTGCAGAATTGTAAATTGGAATGGGGGATTTGCTCATAAAAGTAAATGGCAGAAATTAAAGGGAATGGGTAAGATCAGAGACGGGAGTTCATTGGGCTTAGGAGATGTTGCAATTCTCCGGATCAAGTTCATTTTCATCTCTTCCTCAATCAATGCACTCATTGATCTCCTTGGCAATCTTAAGTGATTGAATTACAAATTCTTGCAATTCAATCTCTCAAATCTTGATCAATAGCCAATTTCTTGGTCAATTGCTCATGAGAAGAGATGAAGTATGGTCACTAATTATACCACATGCATTTCCCAAATCAAGTATTGAGAGGGTTATAGTCACATACCCATCTAAACCCAATTTGGTCCAGCATGAGAAAGCATTTCTAGCTTGATCTCTTCATTCCTCTTTCAAGGTTCAAAAGAGATCCAAGTTTGAGTAGCTTTTCTTCCAAGATAACTACTCCATTGGATGAAGATCAAAAGCTTTCAAGTAAAATCAAGAGGAAAGATAGAAGAAGAATAATGAAAATTAGTATTGATCCATCAAATTACAACAGAGCTCCCTAACCCAATGAAAGGGGTTTAGTTGTTCATAGCTCTTGAAAATGAAAACAAAGATGGAGAATACATCATAAAACTAGAAATTGCAAAGAAAGTAAAATACAGAGAGTAGTTCTCTTTTTCCCAGCCTCCAGAACTCTTTCTCAATTCAAAGCTACTCCTATATATACTACTCTTCTCAGCTTCTAGTGTGATTCTTCAAGTCTTGGGCCTTTGAATCTTGAGTTTGAAGTAGTTACTTTCTTTATTTGGGCTTGGCTTTACTTGCAGAGAGAAAGTGTGAAGTGGGCAGAGACTTTAGTTCAGGACGTCAGGGGTGTTAATATTTAGTGAGAATATAAGTTCGAGAACGTTAGTGACACTTAACATTGTCACTAACGTTCCAATGCACCCCTTTGCCTCACGTTAACTAGGTTAACGTGGCTTCCAACGTAGTCCTTGCCATCCTTCGAGAACGTTAGTAACATTCAACATTGTCACTAACGTTCCAATGTGCCCCTAGGTCTCACATTAAAGTCCACGTTAACTAGGTTAACGTGGCTTCTAACGTGGCCATCTTTAGCCATCCCAACGTTAGTGACAATGTTGAGTGTCACTAACGTTGGCTCATCCTTCATTCCTCATCGTTAGCTTCCACGTTAACCAAGTTAACGTGGAAGTTAACGTGACTCTTGGGGGTTGTGTGGTTGCTTCAACGTTAGTGACAATGTTGAGTGTCACTAACATGGTACTTTGCACCATAGGCCAATGTTAGTGACAATGTTGAGTGTCACTAACGTTGGCTTCTCTTCCCCCCTTAACGTTAGAGGCCACGTTAACTAGGTTAACGTGGCTTTTAACGTGGCCACTTATGAGTAATTGCCAACGTTAGTGACAATGTGAAGTGTCACTAACGTTGGCTCAACTTCTCTTCTCCACGTTAAAGTTCACGTTAACTTAGTTAACGTGACTCTCTAACGTGGGCATTGATGGATTTTTGAGAGTGTTATTGGCAATCACTTTTCTCATTAATCTTGCAAGTTACCTCCCCTTTTCTTGCTTCCTTTTGGTCCTGAAATCAAGCAATAAAGTGCATCAAATCTCTAGTCCAAGTCATGAGTAATGCAACATAATAATTGTCACTAAACTTATGCAAAATCCTCATGAAATTATGTAAAATGCACAATGTATGCTTGAATCAAGGCATAAGTGAATATCTACCCAAAACTAGCTTATTTCCTAAAAAAATGCATGAAACTAACGTAAAAACAGTAAAGAAAAGGTCAGTGAAACTGGCCAAGATGCCCTGGCATCACGGATCCCCACCTACCTCCACTCATTCTCTCCCCTCTTCTCATTCATCCTCTCTTCCCAATAAACACCTTTCCCCAAAACCCTTCACCAATAACCTCAATCTCTCTCTTCCCTATTACCCATTCATCACTCACATCCATCCAGTCTTCCCCATAAACCTACCTCAAAAACCCCACCTACCTTCAAAATTCAAAATCCCTTTCCCACCCAAACCCACCCCATATGGCCGAACCTTAACCCCTCTCCCTCCACTATATGAACCTCTCCATTCTTCTTCATTCTCACACAACACAACCCTCTCATCCCCTTCTTGGCCGAAACACAACCCTCTCTCCCTCTCTTCCATATCTTCTTCTTCTTCTTCTTTTCTTTCTTCTCTTGCTCGAGGGCGAGCAATATTCTAAGTTTGGTGTGGTAAAAGCATAAGCTTTTTGTTTTTCCATTACCATTGATGGCACCTAAGACCGGAGAATCCTCTCGAAAAGGGAAAGGGAAGACAAAAGCTTCCACCTCCGAGTCATGGGAGATGGAAAGATTCATCTCCAAAGCCCATCAAGACCACTTCTATGATGTTGTGGCCAAGAAGAAGGTGATCCCCGAGGTCCCTTTCAAACTCAAGAAAAATGAGTATCCGGAGATCTGACATGAGATCCAAAGAAGAGGTTGGGAAGTTCTAACAAACCCCATCCAACAAGTCAGAATTCTAATGGTTCAAGAGTTCTATACCAATGCATGGATCACTAGATCAAAGTAAGGACCCGAACCCAAAGAATTATCTCACCATGGTTCAGGGGAACTACTTAGATTTCAGTCCGGAAAACGTAATGCTGGCGTTCAACTTGCCAATGATGGAAGAGAACGCATGCCCCTACACAAGGAGAGTCAACTTTGATCAAAGGTTGGACCAAGTCCTCATGGACATATGTGTGGAAGGAGCTCAATGGAAGATTGACTCAAAAGGCAAACTGGTTCAACTGAGTAGACTGGACCTTAAGCCCGTAGCTAGAGGATGGTTGGAGTTCATTCAATGCTCAATCATTCCCACTAGCAACCGGTCTGAAGTTACTATAGACCGGGCCATCATGATCCATAGCATCATGATTGGAGAAGAGGTGGAGATTCATGAGATTATACCTCAAGAACTCTACAAGGTGGCTGACAAGTCCTCCACTATGGCAAGGTTAGCTTTTCCTCACCTCATTTGCCATCTATGCAATTCGGCTGGGATTGACATAGAGGGAGATATCCTCATTGAAGAGGACAAGCCCATCATTAAGAAAAGGATGGAGCAAACAAGAGAGCCTATTCGTGGATCTCAAGAGACGCATGAAGAAGCTCATCACCAAGAAATCTCTGAGATGCCTCAAGGGATGCACTTTCCTCCACAGAACATTTGGGAGCAAATCAACACCTCCCTAGGAGAACTGAGTTCCAACATGGGACAACTAAGGGTGGAACATCAAGAGCACTCAATCATCCTCCATGAAATTAGAGAAGATCAAAGAGCTATGAGGGAGGAGCAACAAATACATGGAAGAGACATAGAAGAGCTCAAGGACATCATTGGTTCCTCAAGAAGAAAATGCCACCATCACTAAGGTGGACTCATTTCTTGTTCTCAAATTTTTTGTTTTTCGTTTTCTTTATGTTAAGTGCTTATCTATGTTAGTGTCTTATTACATGATCATTAGTATTTAGTAACTTTGTCTTAAAGTTATGAATATCCTATGAATCCATCACCTCTCTTAAATGAAAAATGTTTTTAATTCAAAAGAACAAGAAGTACATGAGTTTCGAATTTATCCTTGAACTTAGTTTAATTATATTGATGTGGAGACAATACTTTTTGTTTTATGAATGAATGCTTGAACAGTGCATATGTCTTTTGAAGTTGGTGTTTTAGAATGTTAAATATATTGGCTCTTGAAAGAATGATGAACAGGGGACATGTTATTTGATAATCTGAAAAATCATAAAAATGATTCTTGAAGCAAGAAAAAGCAGTGAATACAAAGCTTGCAGAAATAAATGGCGAAAAAAAAGAAAAAAATAGAAAAAGAAAAAGCAAGCAGAAAAAGCCAAAAGCTCTTAAAACCAAAAGGCAAGAGCAAAAAGCCAATAACCCTTAAAACCAAAAGGCAAGGGTAAATAAAAAGGATCCAAGGCTTTGAGCATCAGTGGATAGGAGGGCCTAAAGGAATAAAATCCTGGCCTAAGCGGCTAAACCAAGCTGTCCTTAACCATGTGCTTGTGGCGTGAAGGTGTCAAGTGAAAACTTGAGACTAAGCGGTTAAAGTCAAGGTCCAAAGCAAAAAAAGAGTGTGCTTAAGAACCCTGGACACCTCTAATTGGGGACTTTAGCAAAGCTGAGTCACAATCTGAAAAGGTTCATCCAGTTATGTGTCTGTGGCATTTATGTATCCGGTGGTAATACTGGAAAACAAAGTGCTTAGGGCCACGGCCAAGACTCATAAAGTAGCTGTGTTCAAGAATCAACATACTGAACTAGGAGAATCAATAATACTATCTGAACTCTGAGTTCCTATAGATGCCAATCATTCTGAACCTCACTGGATAAAGTGAGATGCCAAAAGTATTCAAGAGGCAAAAAGCTACAAGTCCCGCTCATCTTATTGGGGCTATGTTTCATTGATATTTTGGAATTTATAGTATATTCTCTTCTTTTTATCTTATTTGATTTTCAGTTGCTTGGGGACAAGCAACAATTTAAGTTTGGTGTTGTGATGAGCGGATAATTTATACGCTTTTTGGCATTATTTTTAGTATGTTTTTAGTAGGATCTAGTTACTTTTAGGGATGTTTTTATTAGTTTTTATGTTAAATTCATATTTCTGGACTTTACTAGGAGTTTGTGTGTTTTTCTGTGATTTCAGGTATTTTCTGGCTGAAATTGAGGGACTTGAGCAAAAATCAGATTCAGAGGTTGAAGAAGGACTGTTGATGCTGTTGGATTCTGACCTCCCTGCACTCAAAGTGGATTTTCTGGAGCTACAGAACTCCAAATGGCGCGCTCTTAACAGCGTTGGAAAGTAGACATACAGGGCTTCCCAGCAATATATAATTGTCCATACTTTGTCCGAGTTTAAACGACGCAAAAGGGCGTTGAACGCCAGTTCTACGCTGCAGTCTGGAGTTAAACGCCAGAAACACGTCACGAACCAGAGTTGAATGCCAAAAATACGTTACAACTTGGCGTTCAACTCCAAAAGAAGCCTCTTCATGTGTAAACTTCAAGCTCAGCCCAAGAACACACCAAGTGGGCCCCGGAAGTGGATTTATGCATCAATTACTTACTTCTATAAACCCTAGTAACTAGTTTAGTATAAATAGGACTTTTTACTATTGTGATTACATCTTCGGATCATCTTGGGATGTCTAGTTCTTAGATCATAGGGGCTGGCCATTCGGCCATGCCTGAACCTTTCACTTATGTATTTTTCAACGGTAGAGTTTCTGCACTCCATAGATTAAGGTGTGGAGCTCTACTGTTCCACATGATTTAATGCAAAGTACTACTGTTTTATATTCAATTCAACTTATTCCGCTTCTAAGATATCCATTCGCACCCAAGAACATGATGAATGTGATGATTATGTGACGCTCATCATCATTCTCACTTATGAACGCGTGCTTGACAAACACTTCCGTTCTACATGCAAACAAGCTAGCATAAGTATCTCTTAGATATCTAATACAGAGGATCGAGTCCAAGATATTAGAATCTTCGTGGTATAAGTTAGAATCCATGGATGACCATTCCTGAGATCCGAAAAGTCTAAACCTTGTCTGTGGTATTCCGAGTAGGATCTGGGAAGGGATGGTTGTGACGAACTTCAAACTCACGAGTGCTGGGCATAGTGACAGACGCAAAAGGAGGGTGAATCCTATTCCAGTATGATCGAGAACCTCCAGATGATTAGCCGTGCCGTGACAGAGCATTTGGAACTTTTTCACAGAGAGGATGGGATGTAGCCATTGGCAACGGTGATGCCCTATATAAAGCTTGCCATGGAAAGGAGTAGGAATGATTGGATGAAGACAGCAGGAAAGCAGAGGTTCAGAGGAACGAAAGCATCTCTATACGCTTATCTGAAATTCTCACCAATGATTTTCATAAGTATTCCTATCTTTATTTTCTGTTTATTTATTATTATTATTCGAAAACTCCATAACCATTTGATATCCGCTTGACTGAGATTTACAAGATGACCATAGCTTGCTTCATACCAACAATCTCCGTGGGATCGATCCTTACTCACGTAAGGTTTTATTACTTGGACGACCCAGTGCACTTGCTGGTTAGTTGTATTGAAGTTGTGAAAAATTATGAATTAATATTAGAGCACCAAGTTTTTTGAGCCATTACCAGGGATCACAATTTCGTGCACCAGCTAGCCTAGGTGCCAGCTTAGGGACTTCTTGAACAGGTCAGGACCTGGGATGTTGTATGTATATATATGTATATAGATATTATTTAGCTATATCTAGGGGTGTTCTAACTAACAGTCTATATTCTAATAAAGGCTGAATCACCGAATGTTGTCAACTACTTGTGATGTATTTATGTGTGGTTGTTTATAACTGTTTTATCTGTTATTATTTGTGAATTGATTATAAATGATTTTGTTTATTAATTCAAACGTTTTCAAAAAAAAAAAAGTACCTCGCAAAATAACTACGCTTTTAAAAACGAATTAGGCTCATATTATAAATAATAGATAATAATTAGGATGATAAATTGGTAGCGCTCAGTTTCCGGTATGTCCTAGGCGTATTGAAAATTGGGTCGTTACAATGTGCGTACGCACAGATGATTTTTTTTAACAGAATTTCACTCAACATTACAAAATGCATATAAACAAGAAATTAACAAAAATATGTAACTATTTATATTAACTTTAAAATTAATCCAAAATTTTATTTTCTAAATCAAAATCATGGACTATTCAAAGCACTTGTAATATGCCCAAACAAAAATCTACCCAAAACTATTTTAACAATCTAAAAACTAATTCAAAATTTTAAACATGAAATTTAAGGAAAAAAGGCAATTTAAAACAAAATTGCTAACTATTCAAATATGCATTTTAAAACAAAAATTTATTAAGGCAAGCTAACAACCAAGAGATATATTTACAAGCAAAAACAAGCAACCAATTAAAAAGAAACTATTCACATATTCATATATTAACAATCGCCAACAATGTAACACCATTGCAATCCCTGGCAACGGTGCCAAAAACTTGATGAAGAGAGGATTATGCCAATTCGGAATTTAGACAAAATAGAATTTCTTCCATTGCAAGTATAGTCCAAATCGGCAATGGATCCTCTCAATCAAAGTTCAAAATAAAATTGTCACAATTCAAACCAAAATAACCGGGAGTTTTAAATTTTGGGTCGTTCTTCCTGGGAATTGAAATTAAGTGTCATATTATTGGCTCTGAGACAAGTGGGTTTGGGGATAGCAAGTGGTAAGAAATTAAAGTGCAAGAAAGCAAATAAGCATGCGAGGAAATTAAAACTCAAAGCAAGTAAAGCAAAAAGGGAAATCAAGTGGCAAAAATGACTCTTAGCAAGGATTGGGAATTAAGAATTTCTATCATAATCATAGACCACAAACATGATAATTTCCAAGAATTAATCCCAATTAGTTTATCCTAACATCGAGAATAAGTCAAAAGGGCATAATTGATCTCAATCCACAAGTCCTAATCAACTCACTAATTAACTTAGTGAAAGACTAGCGTTAGTGGAAACCAAACCAACTGACAATCCTAATCACAATATCGAATGGAGATCTATGACTCAAGGTCACCTAATTATCCAATTCCAAGCCAAGAGTGTGAAAAACTATACAAAAATTAGAAGAGACATTTTATCAAACACCTAACATGCATAAAAGGAAAAATATCATAAATTGCAATAAAAATAAATTTTATAACTACCAATTGCATGAAAATAAAAATAACAACTCAAATGGGCATCAAAGAAACATAAAACATAAAAATTGCATTAAAGAAAATCAAAATTGACAAGAGAATTCATAAACTAAAAATGATAAAATTGAGAAAATGACTAAAGAAATTAAGAAGATCATGACAAGAAAGCATGAAAACATAAATGAAACTATACTAAAACAAGAATTAAAGACTAAAATTAAAGAGAAATTAAGCAAGAAACCTAAATTCTAGAGAGAAGGGGGAGCTTCTCTCTCTAGAAAACTATCCTAAAACATGATAAAACCTAAACCTAATTGCTCCCCCTTCATCCTTCTTCACTTTGGCTTGAAATAGCTTCAGAAATAAGTTGGAATGGGTTTTGGAGGCCCAGAATTCACCCCTAGCAATTCGCAATTAATGAGCTCACATGCCAGGACTTGTGTGTATGCACAAGTGTGTGCGTACACACACTTGCTAAATCCCGACTTGTGCGTACGCATAAATTGTGTGTGTACGCACACTTAAGCTTATGTCCACCATATAAAATTGTATATCATTTTGAAACCCTGGATTTTAGCTTTCCAATGCCGCTGGAACCGCCTCATTTGGACCTCTGTAGCTCAAGTTATGATCAATTTAGTGCGTAGAGGTCAGGATTTATAGCTTTGCAAATCCTTCATTTCTTGAATTCTTCCACTTTGCATGCTTTCCCTCCACTTTCTCAAGCCATTCTTATCTTCAAAATCTTAAATCACTCAAACAAATATATCAAGGAATCGAATGGGATAAAAATGAATTAAAATTGGCAATTTTAAGAATAAAAAGCATGTTTTTTTACAATTAAGCACAATTAGGAAAGAATTCACAAAAGCATGCTATTTCAATAAATAAATGCAGAAAAGTTGATGAAATCCACCAAATTAGAACAAATAAATATCATCAAATGTGGATTCATCATACGCACACCTTGAGAAAAATCTTCTAGGAGTACGTACGCACAGCTCTATGCGTACGCACACTGCCCTGTTTTTCAATGAAAACCTTGTTTTTAACCGTTTTATCTTCCCGACAAGCTTGTAAACTTCTGTAATGCTTATCTAGGGTGTCTTAACTTGTTTTTAGGCTTTAAAACCTATAGAATACATAAGTAAGTGATAAACTGCTATTTTACAGTTTATCTGGTGCTAAATTGAGTGGTTTTTATCAGTTCTTCGCACACTTATTCATACAAATTGCATGGTTTTACAAATCCTTCCTAATTCTGTACTATGATTGAAAACATGCTTCTTTGGCTTTAAATTTGCTAATTTTTAATTCCCCTATTTACCATTCGATGCCGTGATCTGTGTGTTAAGTGTTTTCAGGCTTTATAGGGCAGAAATGGCTTAAAGGATGGAAAGGAAACATCCAAAAAGTGGAAAGAACACAAGAAACAAAGGAGATAACCAGCGAGTATCGATGCGCACGCATGGCTCACGCGTGCGCGTGACTTGGAGCTTTTCACAGAGACGCATACGTGTAACTAACGCGTGCGCGTGATCAGCGAAGACGCACGTCACGCATACGCGTCAATCACACAGTTGCAGCCTGTTAATTTTATTGCTTTAATTGATAATCATTTTATTTTTCTAATTTCTAAACTCTAAAACTTCTCGAAAAATTTCTGACCAATAAATTGTACTCTTTTGTCAACTCGTTGGGAGACAACCTGGGAATTCTACTCCCAGTATTTTATTCTTAAATTGTGACAACTCTTTTTAAATTGATAAGCAGAATTTTCGTCGGTTAAGAACTGTACTTGCAACGTTAATTCCATTATAAATTCTTAATTAGCATTTTTCCGCCCGTCAATTTTTGGCGCCATTGCCGGGGAGTTGCATTAGTGTGCTAAACTATTGGTTGGTGTAAATATTTTATATTTACATATTTGTATTTTTTATTCTGTTTTTAGTTGTGTGTTTTTTATTATTAGTAGTTTATAGTTTAATTTTCTTAATATATTTTTTTTTTATTACCATGAGCTGTATATTTATTTCATTGAATCATGCATTCACTACCGGATCCGAGCTTAGCCGTATTTGATCCTGAGATCGAAAAAACTAATTCACGTATTAAGCGAGCTCGGCTTCAGTTAGCCTCTGAGGGTGGTGAAGGGGTTTCTACCAATTCACTAGTCTTATCTGACGGTGAATCTGAAGCATCGTTTGAGGAAGAAACAAGCTCTTCTTCTATTGATTCTGTTGATTTACGCGTCGGTAATATTACGGAGCCCAGAAGGATTACTCTCCAGGAAGTAGGAGCTCCGGACTTTACATTGCAACCATACCAAGTGTGTTATCCGAATTTAGCTGCGAATTTTGAACTGAAGACTGTGCTAATCAATCTACTGCCTAAGTTTCATGGCTTACCTGCTCAAGAGCCTATCAAGCACCTTAGGGATTTTCAGATGGCCTGCTCAACTACTAGGCGTCATGGAGCGGATGAAGCTACTATTTGGTTATATGCCTTCCCATTTTCTCTTGAGGGAAAGGCAAGGGAGTGGTTCTACACTCAACCTGAAGAAGTTGTTACTAATTGGGATCTACTCAGAAGGGAATTCCTGGACAAGTTCTTTCCAGCTGAAGTTACAGATAGACTGAGGAAATAAATTTCATGCATTATCCAAGGCGAATCAGAGACTCTTTATGAGTATTGATTAGCTAGTTCTACCAAGGCATGAAGCCTCAAGACAAGACTGTATTAGATGCTGCAAGTAATGGCTCTCTGACTAAGTACAAGACGGCGACAGAAGCGTGGCAACTGATCACCGATCTAGCTGAGACTGCTGCTCTCACAAAGACTCTGGGAGAGATGACCAATATACTAAAGTAGCTCCAGCTGAATCAACAATAACCTTAGCCTCCTCCACAACAACAGTGTCAACAGTTGGTTCCTCAAAGAGTGTGTGGAATATGTGCTTGCTATTCTCATTACAGTGATGAATGTCCACAACTCCAACAAGAAGATAACACCTTGGCAGCTACTAATAATTACTACAACTGTCCGAATCAAGGGTACTATCAACAAGGCGGTAATTATAATCAAGCTGGGAACTACAATCAGGGTTGGCAAGACAACTCCAACCAGGGATGGAGAGATAATTCCAACCAAGGGTGGAGAGATAATTCCAACCAAGGATGGAGGGTGATGAGTATTTTGGTGGAAAAATGAATTTCTCCCAAAACACACAAATCTAACCGGCAAGTGTACCGGGTCGCATCAAGTAATAAAAACTCACGGGAGTGAGGTCGATCCCACAGGGATTGAAGGATTGAGCAATTTTAGCTTAGTGGTTAATTTAGTCAAGCGAATCAAGATTTGGTTGAGTGTTTTGTGATTTGCAGAAATTAAATTGCATGGAATTAAAGAGAACAGGAAATAAATTGCTGAATCTTAAAGAACAAGAAATTAAATGGCAGAAACTTAGAATGCAAGAAATGTAAATTGCAGAATCTTAAAGTGCAAGAAATATAAATGACTTGAATTGTAAAGGGGATTGGGACTTGGATTTGCAGAAATTAAACAAGGAAAAGTAAATTTGCATCAAGCAGAGAAGTAGAAGAGGGTTTGGGTTAAATCGGATCTTGAAGCAGAAAAGTAAATGAACATGAAAACAGTAAACAGAGAATTAGAAATTGAAAGTTTAGATCTCAGGACCCAGAGACTAGAAAACTGAGTCTAGATCTCAATGCCTTCCTAGATCCAACAAGAACAATTGCAAGGGAATTGTAAATTACAAGGAAAGTAGATGAAGAGCAATTAACAGAAATTAAATTCAATCAAGCAGTAAATAAAGCAGAGAGATCCAAGGATGAGATTGAAACAGAATTTCTTCAATTCTCTAACCCAAGATCCAAGACAATTGTAATTGAAATTGAAAGCAATAAAACTAAGAGGAAGAGAAGTGAATTCTCCTTCCCCAAGACTAAGAAATTAAAGATCACCCAATATCCAAAGCTCTCCGAAAACTATTATGAAAATTCAAAGGGAAAAGCTCCCCGAAGAACTTGAATTCTCTCCTATTTATACACTTTCTTCAAATGATCTTCAAGCCTTGAGTTGGGCCTTTGCTCTTGGTGGAATTGGGTTGAAAGAGGCCTTGGTTGATTGCTCTTGGAGTTTGGAGAAGAACCAAAGTGAACCAAATGAACCGGGTTGGATTTTTGCAAAAGTTGGAGTAAAAGTTGGAGCAAAAGTTAGGGTCTAACTTTTGGTCCAACTTTTCATATCAGCCCCCATATTTTGCTGATACCCACGTTGGTGCAAAAGTTAGGGGTCTAACTTTTGCTCCAACGTTGGCCTTCCTTGGTGCACTTATGGCGCCAACGTTAGCCCAAAAGTTAGGGGCTAACGTTGGCGCAAACTTTTGCTCCTTCCCTTGTATTTTTCATGTGCCAACGTTAGCCCAAAAGTTAGGGGCTAACGTTGGCGCAAACTTTTGGTGGCCAGGGAGGTTTTTCTTATGCCAACGTTAGCCACCAAGTTAGGGGCTAACGTTGGCGCAAACTTTTGGTGCCCAGGGGTGATTTTCATGTGCCAACGTTAGCCCAAAAGGTAGGGGCTAACGTTGGCGCAAACTTTTGGTGCCCAGGGAGTGATTTTCAAGTTCCAACGTTAGCCCAAAAGTTAGGGGCTAACGTTGGGGCTAACTTTTCACCCAAAAGTTTGTGCAAAAGTTTGAGGCTAACTTTAGGTCCAGCTTTTTGCTTCTTGGTTCAATTTCACTTATTCCATTGTCCTCTCTTTACTCCTAGCTATTCCTTCTTGCTTCAACCTTTCTCCAAGCTTTCTTCACCTATCATTAATCAACCAAACACATCAAAGCTATGCTTAAAATCATGAGATATTTATTCTTTCATAATATGTGACAATTATAGTATAAAACCTCATGAAATAGCATGAATTCATACATGGTTGATTAAATCAAAGGAAACATGAAAATCTACCCAATTAGCTTGCTTATGGCTCAAGAAAGTGCATAATTCAATTGAAAACTAAAGAAAAGGGCTAGTGAAACTAGGCTAAGATGACTTGTCATCACAACACCAAACTTAAAGCTTGCTTGTCCCCAAGCAAGAAATGAATTATGCTCATAGGTTCTTTCACTTAAGACGGATTGAAGAATAAATTGTAAAGTCCTGTGAGTGAAGTGATTAAGTGTCAGTGGGGTGAACTCTAAATCATATGCTCTTGCAAGGGCTTCAGTGCTCACTAGTCCTCACATATTGGGAGTCTTAGGTCTTAGGATTTTCATTCAAATGGTATCATGGAGATCTCTTTATATGTAGTCACCTTGAAGCAGCTTATAGTTTCTTTGCTTTGGCCTTGACTCTAAGTGTCATGTCTCAAAGCGGCTCTTTAAATAAGCTTTCAATCAATACTCCTAAACCAGTTGGTTTTAAGGTATTAGGTGTTAAAGCACCCCTAAGGATTTACTTGCTCAAGCCTCTTTCTTTGACACAACTCAACCACAAGCATTTTACTAGGCTAACAACTCTTTGAGTCATTGTTTCTTCTTTCTTTTCTGCCTAGTAATTGATGCTCAGAGCCTTGGGCCATGTTCTTTTTGTCTTTGTATTTTCTTTTCTTTCTTTTGTTTTGTTTGCTGCTTCTTGGATCAATAAATTTTTGAGAATCTCCACAATACTTCTTTGAACTTCATGTCCTGCCTATGAGCTCCCATGCAAGTTTTCACAAGCATGCAACCTCAATACATAATCATACAACTAGAACCACCACTTCTCCTAATCTTTTGCTTGCCTCAAAATTGTTTGATTCCTCAATCCTTCTTTTCAAAGAACTTTCATGTGATGCAATTTTTGAACATTGAGTGCAAACAAGTGTGAAAGGTGTAGTGTTGTGAATAGTCAAGCGTCTTAGTTATTGAATTACAGAAAAACTATGCTATGCAGGCAGGCAGGGGTATTATGTAACTTTCAATTTAGCAGCATCTGATACAAAATAATCACTGAACAATACAACCTTTTGGAGTTCGCTTGCTTTCCTCCTTCTCATCATCATCATTGCTGTTCTTCATATTCCTCTTTTATCTCTTTGATTGATGATGCTTAATTTTTCCAAAAGCTTGTATGATGCTCTGCAATGATATTGAAAGTTGCTTGTTCCCCAAGCACTTAGAAACAATGGTTAGCATGCATGATTTATTTGTGGGCTTTTTGAACTTACTTTGGTGTGGGAACACCAAACTTAGTACCTTGCCAATGGTTCTCATGCATCAGATTAACCATGTGTGAAACCTTTTTTTTTCTTTTTCAAAAGTAATAAACTGAAAACTAGGAAACAGCAGAATAGTCAACTAGTTTATCTAAATGCTTGAAGCTAGCATTATGCAGAAAGTGAGAATGCGTTTTATGATGTAATTTTGGTGGAACACCAAACTTAGAATCCTTCATTCTCCCTTAGATTGTTTTGGTGTGTAACACCAAACTTAGCTTCTTGCAATATAGATGAAGTTAATTAACCTTTTTATTAAAATAACTATGGAAAGAAAACTACCTCAGGTTGGGTTGCCTCCCAACAAGCGCTCTTTTATTGTCACTAGCTTGACATCTTGCTCTTTGATTATGGAGGCTGGAAATCATAATGCCTCAGTTTTTCTCCTCTTGCTGTAGGATTCCTTTCCTCCATGACCTGCACAATCACAAACAATCCAAATGAAAATTGGATATTCTCATGCCAGAATGTAGTCAGAGGATTAGTTGACACCATGTGTCAAACAGTTGGTAAACTTGAGAGATTAATGAACGAAAATCACTTCTCTCGTTTATTTATCAAGCTATGAGAATCATATTCAGCAAGATAAACCAAGAAAACTTCACTCTATTGCTAAAGTGAGGTTTCAATTAGCTCAGGCAAAAATTCAAACAGTTAGTGTGTCAGTCAAAAATTAAAGAAAAAGTGCTTGATGAAAACTGCCACTTCACTTAATCATTGTCAATCTAATCAATCCCCGACAACGGCGCCAAAAACTTGATGAGTATTTTGGTGGAAAAATGAATTTCTCCCAAAACACACAAATCTAACCGGCAAGTGTACCGGGTCGCATCAAGTAATAAAAACTCACGGGAGTGAGGTCAATCCCACAGGGATTGAAGGATTGAGCAATTTTAGCTTAGTGGTTAATTTAGTCAAGCGAATCAAGATTTGGTTGAGTGTTTTGTGATTTGCAGAAATTAAATTGCATGGAATTAAAGAGAACAGGAAATAAATTGCTGAATCTTAAAGAACAAGAAATTAAATGGCAGAAACTTAGAATGCAAGAAATGTAAATTGCAGAATCTTAAAGTGCAAGAAATGTAAATGACTTGAATTGTAAAGGGGATTGGGACTTGGATTTGCAGAAATTAAACAAGGAAAAGTAAATTTGCATCAAGCAGAGAAGTAGAAGAGGGTTTGGGTTAAATCGGATCTTGAAGCAGAAAAGTAAATGAACATGAAAACAGTAAACAGAGAATTAGAAATTGAAAGTTCAGATCTCAGGACCCAGAGACTAGAAAACCGAGTCTAGATCTCAATACCTTCCTAGATCCAACAAGAACAATTGCAAGGGAATTGTAAATTGCAAGGAAAGTAGATGAAGAGCAATTAACAGAAATTAAATTCAATCAAGCAGTAAATAAAGCAGAGAGATCCAAGGATGAGATTGAAACAGAATTTCTTCAATTCTCCAACCCAAGATCCAAGACAATTGTAATTGAAATTGAAAGCAATAAAACTAAGAGGAAGAGAAGTGAATTCTCCTTCCCCAAGACTAAGAAATTAAAGATCACTCAATATCCAAAGCTCTCCGAAAACTATTATGAAAATTCAAAGGGAAAGCTCCGAAAGGAAAAGCTCTCCGAAAACTATTATGAAAATTCAAAGGGAAAAGCTCCCCGAAGAACTTGAATTCTCTCCTATTTATACACTTTCTTCAAATGATCTTCAAGCCTTGAGTTGGGCCTTTGCTCTTGGTGGAATTGGGTTGAAAGAGGCCTTGGTTGATTGCTCTTGGAGTTTGGAGAAGAACCAAAGTGAACCAAATGAACCGGGTTGGATTTTTGCAAAAGTTGGAGTAAAAGTTGGAGCAAAAGTTAGGGTCTAACTTTTGGTCCAACTTTTCATATCAGCCCCCATATTTTGCTGATACCCACGTTGGTGCACTTATGGCGCCAACGTTGGCCCAAAAGTTAGGGGCTAACGTTGGCGCAAACTTTTGCTCCTTCCCTTGTATTTTTCATGTGCCAACGTTAGCCCAAAAGTTAGGGGCTAACGTTGGCGCAAACTTTTGGTGGCCAGGGAGGTTTTTCTTATGCCAACGTTAGCCACCAAGTTAGGGGCTAACGTTGGCGCAAACTTTTGGTGCCCAGGGGTGATTTTCATGTGCCAACGTTAGCCCAAAAGTTAGGGGCTAACGTTGGCGCAAACTTTTGGTGCCCAGGGAGTGATTTTCAAGTTCCAACGTTAGCCCAAAAGTTAGGGGCTAACGTTGGGGCTAACTTTTCACCCAAAAGTTTGTGCAAAAGTTTGAGGCTAACTTTAGGTCCAGCTTTTTGCTTCCTGGTTCAATTTCACTTATTCCATTGTCCTCTCTTTACTCCTAGCTATTCCTTCTTGCTTCAACCTTTCTCCAAGCTTTCTTCACCTATCATTAATCAACCAAACACATCAAAGCTATGCTTAAAATCATGAGATATTCATTCTTTCATAATATGTGACAATTATAGTATAAAACCTCATGAAATAGCATGAATTCATACATGGTTGATTAAATCAAAGGAAACATGAAAATCTACCCAATTAGCTTGCTTATGGCTCAAGAAAGTACATAATTCAATTGAAAACTAAAGAAAAGGGCTAGTGAAACTAGGCTAAGATGACTTGTCATTAGAGGGACAACTACAACCAAGGAGGCAGAGAGAACGGTGGAAATCAGAGATGGAACAACAACAACAACAACTATCAGTAGAACTGGTATCAACAGAACCCCCCATACCAACAGCAGAACCAAGGCCAGACTTACCGAGCACCTCACCAAAGGCAAGCCCAAGCACCTCAGAACAACCAACCACAAGCCCCTCAAATTACTTATCCCCCTTCTTCTTCCAATGATGAGATAATTTGCTCTATTATTCAAGGACAAAAAGACATTCAGAATACAATTAACTCTACCATAAACGGTCTTAACTCCACTCTACAAGCACTTGTATCTCGCATGGAACCACCTTCTACTCCCAACAATCAACCTTCAAGCTCTAGTGCACTCCCTTCTCAACCTTTACCCAATCCGAAAGGTGGAATGAATGCCATCACTTTGAGGTCTGGAACCACATTGCAAGAGAGGAGTCTTGAAGATCCAATCTCTAATGAAGACAACAAAGTTAAAGATATTATTGAGGTAGAAGATGTTGAAGAAGAAGGAGAGGCACAAGATGTGGATGAAGAGAAAGCAGCTCAACCAAGGAATGAAGAACTTTAGGAAGATGATGCCGTGAGAGAAGCCATTCCCATTCCTTTTCCATATTTCGCTAGGAGACCCAGAAAGCAAATAGAGCTAGATCCCAAGATGGTGGAGATCTTCAAAAAGGTTGAGGTAACTATTCCCTTTTTTGATGTTATTCGCCAGGTACCTAAGTTTGCTAAGTTTCTAAAAGATTTATGCATGAATAAAGATAAAATACATGATTTTGAAACTATTCCTCTAGGTAGCTCTATTTCTGCTTTAATGGGTGCTATACCAAAAAAATGTGGTGATCCGGGTCCATGCATGGTTACTTGTGTAACAACCCTAATTTTCGAGTACGCGAGATCTTTTTTGAAGACACGAATTTCTCCGAAAGATCAATAAAGGGAACACATGTTCTGTATCATCAAGAATATCAATCCTCAATGTCATTATATTATCTTTAACTCAGGACCTTAGTTGAGACAAGCCCGACAACGCAATTGCGAAGAACGTAGTTTTTGAACCGTATCGGTCAGGAGTTCTGATTGTAGTTTTCGTAAATAGTCTCAGTTTGATGAACCGGACTCGACTTATGAGAGAAGAGAGATAATAGTATAATATTATCATTATATTAGTATTAGAAGATGCTTGAATGATATTATAAGGTTACTTGGTCTATTTTAGTTAAAAACAGAAAATCGGTTTAACCGGTTTCACAGTTTACTGGTACAGCTTAGCACCAGCACTCTCTGATGACTTTAGCAATGCGAAGGCCTCATCATACATGTTTTATTATCATAATAAATATGTTACTAGTGTCATTTATGCTAGTAGCTCAGAAAATAATTTTTAGAGTTATTTTTACAAGTATTCCGATACATCTAGTTTTAGTAGTTATACACCTGAGATATTTTAATATTATTTTAACCCACCTCCAAGCCAACCAATCACAACTCACCTTACACCCCCAAAACACTCCAAGGCTGGTCATTTACTCCCTTTGGCCGAAATTGAAAGGAGAGAAAAGAGAGAAAACTTCATGAACACTTAATCTTCAAAGCTTTATTTCTTCTGAACCAAAACTCCGATTTCACCAAAATGATCCTCTCTTCTTCCTCTACATAACCATGTAACTTATCAAGGCTGAAAATAAGGTGATATGGCTGTTCCTTTCCCCTTTCAATTCGGTTTTCAAGGAAACATGCTTAAACATGTGTTTTCTTGATGTTCTTCCTTAGGAATCATGATTAACTTGACTTGAGGGCCAAGAAACGTGACTTTCCAGCAAGTCTAAGGTTAGAAATCACCTCCTAACGTGCTGAGGGAGATTTAGTTAGTTGAGGATTTTTGGATTTAAAGTTGTTCTTGATGTGATTTAGGAGGAAAAAGTGCTAAAGGACCACCTGAAAGTCTAACTGAATTAGGAGCAGCAAAACCAGGTAGGGTTTGACGAATTTAGTCTTGATTGATTGTGTTTGAGTTGTGTGATTATGATATAGTTTGGCTGTGCTTGAAATTGATTGTTTGTATGAGTAATTCTTGTTGAAATTTTGGTGAAAATTTGATGAAATTTGATGAAATTCAAGCTATGAATGTGTGTTCTTGTGGCTGCTGGAAAACAAAACCCTAAGCTTAAATTGAGGTTCAATTTGTGTTGAAATAATATAGAAAATATGGGGTTTTAGTGGCTGCTAATTTATTATGAATTATGGTAAAAATGAGTTGCTGAAAAGACTGAAAAACGGGTAAAAATAGAGAAAGAATCTGAAGAATTTATGAAGAACATGAAGAACACTTTGAGTGTGATGAAGAACAATGAAGAACAGGCTTTAGATCCTTAAAAGGGCAAGGATGTAAAAATTTTGGTGTTTAAGGAGTTATTTAGTAATTTCTGAAAGTTAAGGTGGTAAAAGTAGAAATATTAAAAGTTACGGGTGGTAAAAAGTAAATTTTAAAGGTTAAAAGTAAAAGGTAAGTTAATTTTCGAAAATATATTAATAAAATAATAAATAATAATAAAATATTAAATAATAATATTTAATTAAAAATAATATTTTAATAAAAATAATAAAATAATGCGGAAAAGGCAGCTCTGTAAAAGCTTTAGAAAGACAACTTTAAGCGCAGAATCTCATAACTACCTTCATAAAACACTTAGGGAGTGGTAAGAACATATTAGTGAGGCAAAGATAAATAAAAGATAAAAAGTTGAAGAGAAGATAAAAGTCGAAGAAAAGTCTGTAAAGTTTTAATAACAGAAAAACAGACAGAGATTAGTGAACGAACTAGGACAACATAGTTAGTCCTTGAGTTGCGAGTAGGGTTAGGTATTATATGAAAAGTTAAACTGTTTCAGTATAGACTTAATGAACCTATACTTGGGACAGGTGAACTATTCATACCGAAATTTACATAAGCTTTAAATACATATGTTATGAAGAGAAATCAAAGTAGAGTAAAGAAACACAGAGAACAGAGTAACCTGAGAAAAGTAAAGAGATACAGAGAAAAGAGTAATCAGAGCAGAGTAAAAAGAAAAAGAGAAAAGAGTAATGTGATAAAAAGAAATGGTTTGAGTTACGATGTTGTAAAAGTAAAAGCTGTAAAGTTTGTATGGCATGATTGAACAGAGAAAGAAAGAGGTACTGCATAAGAATGTGAAAGTGATGATGAATAATGAGAATGATAATGAATGATGATAATGAGAATGATTATGTGATGATCTGCTGTGTGAAGACAGTCAGATAGATGGTGGTACGACCACTGAGAGTGCTTTCCTGGGATACTTAGCTATAATGCTATTCTGTAAGTCAGAGGACTGTTACAGAGGTATCGAGAACACACGACTAACATATACTCCTGTAAGTCAAAGGACCTTTACAGTGAGAATGTGTGTATGCTCCTGTAAGTTAAAGGACTCTTACAGTGAGAGTGTGTGTATGCTCCTGCAAGTCAAAGGACTCTTACAGAGAGTGTGTTAGGCAGATATAAGTTAACTAGCTCCGCCATGCAAGTCAAAGGACTCTTGCAGTGGGTTGATAGTGCCGCCCTGCAAGTCAAAGGACCCTTGCGAGGGGCATTGCCAGCAGGGAAGCCTTACCTGGTCAGAGGACTCCGGGTAACGTCGGGAGCGGGTATGTAACCGACAAATGAGCTCATTACCTGCACTAGGGCTAGACATGCATCATACTTGGTTGTGCATTTCCTTTGTTATGATTGTGGTATGAATTTATGCTTTCCTTGTTTGTATTCTATTCTCTGTGTCTGTTTTGTATTTTCTTGTATCCTTCTGTTTGTGTTCTATTTTCTATTTCTCTATTTCCTCTATTTATCTTCATCTTCTATTTACTGCTTTCTGTATTTTGCCATTTGTTTGCAAAACAACATATAATTAATAAACTTAACTAATAACCCCGACCCTACTAAGAACTCCCCAGTTCTTACCTCTTCTCTCTCCCTTCCCCCTTCAGATGGAAGCAAGAGTTCCTTTCCGTAGTTCGCTGACGACGGTTTGCAAAAAAGATTCCGCTCTAGATAGTTTTCTGAGTCTAGGGTGAATCCTGTTCTCTGTTTATATGTATATACTATGAGACCAGCCAATGTCTGCACCCCGTTTGTATGTGAACTTTAACCTAAATCCTGTGTACAAGACTTCTGTTATGTGGCTACTTGATGAGGTACCAGAGAGACGTCCTATGGCAATGTCTGATCGTGCAGAGGAGTAGCAGATGATGTTCTACCTTTTGGTGACGTTCCACCTGACTTGAGTTTTGAAGACCTAGAACGTACTTTTCCTCGCTTTAGTAGTTTAGAGGGACCAGGTGAGTTTAGAGTCTAGGCTAGCCTAGGTGCCAGCTTAGGGACCTCTTGAACAGGTCAGGACCTGGGATATTGTATGTATATATATGTATATAGATATTATTTAGCTATATCTAGGGGTGTTCTAACTAAAAGTCTATACTCTAATAAAGGCTGAATCACTGAATGTTGTTGACTACTTGTGATATATTTATGTGTGGTTGTTTATAATTGTTTTATCTGTTATCAGTTCTGAATTGATTATGAATGATTCTGTTTATTAATCCAAACATTTTCAAAAAAAAGTACCTCGCTAACTAACTACGCTTTTAACAACAAATCAGGCTCATATAATAAATAATAGATAATAATTAGGATGACAAATTAGTAGCACTCAGTTTCTGGTATGTCCTAGGCGTACTGAAAATTGGGTCATTACAACTTGTACCATTGAGGGTGTACAATTTTTTTGACTGCATGTGTGATTTAGGTGCATGTGTTAGTATTATGTCATTATCTGTATATGATGCCTTGAGGCTCCCACCCTTGAAAAGGTCAGCAGCATGTTTTGTTTTGGCAGATAAGAGCATAATCTCAGTGGTTGGAATTACTGAAGACGTGCTGGTGAGCATTAAGGGGTTGACATTCCCTATTGACTTCTACATTTTGGAGATGCCCCCTAATGACTCAGGAAGACCATCATCCATCCTGCTTGGAAGGCCATTTCTGAAGACTTCGCGGTTCAAATTAGATGCCATCTCAGGAACTTACTCTTTTGAGATAGATGGCAGAGCAGTGAGCTTCAACCTGGATGAAGCTATGAAGCACCCTCTGGAAGATCACTCCATCTTCCAGTGTGACATCATTAATGAGACAATGGCTGAAGTTCATCAAGAAGAAGTAGAAGAGATGCACATGGAGCAAGTTGCAAGTGTGGGAAACCCTCTGAGCTTACTGAAGATACTTTGCCACCACCAATGGCTCTAGATGATCAAGTGCCCAGCCATGAGCTAAAAATGGAGTTGAAGCTCCTTCCATCCCACCTCAAGTATGCTTACCTCGAGGATAATCAGAAGCTCCCAGTTATTATTGCAAGAGAACTCACTTCCCAACAAGAGGAGCGGTTTATTAGTGTGCTGAGAAGACACAAGAAAGTTATTGGGTGGAGCTTGGCAGATATAGTAGGCATTAGCCCTCAAGTCTGTGAGCACTGCATATATTTAGAAGAGGGATCAAGGCCTATCCATCAACCTCAAAGGTGGTTGAACCCCACCATTTTAGAAGTTGTCAAGAAGGAAGTGACCAGACTGCTTGAAGCTGACATCATTTATCCAATCTTGAATAGTGAATGGGTTAGCCCAGTATAGGTGGTACCCAAGAAGTCTGGCGTCACAACAGTAAAGAATGAGCATGGGGAACTCATGGCTACTAGGGTGTGCATTGATTATAGGCGCCTCAACCAAGCTACTCGCAAGGATCACTACCCGTTACCGTTTATCGATCAAATACTTGATCGCCTATCAGGTAAATCACACTACTATTTTCTAGATGGTTACACTGGCTATTTTCAAATTCATATAGCTCCTGAGGATCAAGAGAAAACTACTCTTACATGTCCCTTTGGAACGTATGCATATAAAAGAATGCCTTTTGGCTTATGTAATGCACCAGCTACGTTTCAAAGATGCATGATGAGTATTTTCTCAAATCTTCTTGAGAGCTGTATGGAAGTTTTTATGGATGACTTTAGTGTGTATGGTAATTCATTTGACCTTTGTCTGGATAGTTTAGCTAGAGTATTAGAAAGGTGTGTTAGTTCAAACCTTGTACTGAATTTTGAAAAATGTCATTTTATGGTAAAATAAGGTATTGTTCTAGGACATGTTGTTTCTAATATTGGTATCTCTGTTGATCCAGCAAAGTTAGATGTTATTTCTGGTTTACCTTACCCCTCCTCTGTGAGGGAAGTACGTTCGTTTCTTGGTCATACAGGTTTCTACCAGCAATTTATCAAGGACTTCAGTAAGGTAGCATTGCCTTTATCCTGACTGCTGTAGAAGGACCTTGAGTTCGAGTTGAATAAGGACTTCATAGAAGTGTTTCATAAGCTGAAGATTGCCTTGACTCAAGCCCCGATTGTGAGAGGGCCTGACTGGAGTCAGCCATTTGAGATAATGTGTGACGCCTCCAACCCTGCAGTAGGAGCGGTGCTGGCTCAGTGCGTAGTTAAGGATCCTTATATAATTGCTTATGATTCTAAGACCTTAGACACTGCTCAGTCTAATTATACTACCACTGAAAAAGAGCTTTTGGCTATCGTTTTTGCTCTGGATAAATTTCGAGCCTACTTACTTGGTACTAAGGTGGTAGTTTACTCACACCATGCAGCTCTAAAATATCTGTTTGCAAAAAAGGAGTCCAAACCAAGGTTAATCCATTGGATATTGTTGCTGCAAAAATTTGATTTAGAGATCAAAGATAGGAGTGGGTCTTAGAATTTAATGGCAGACCATGATGAAGAGGATTACGATGGTTAGGAAATTTAGCAAAATAATTTCTTCGTTGGTAGTATAGTCCAAACCAACAAATAATCCTCAAAATCAAAGTTTAATTTTCAAATCAATAATTAACCGAGAGTGATGAAACCTTGGGTCATTTTCCCTATGATACAAGTAGAAGTGTTTCTCTCTCGGTTGTTAAGAGGACAAAAGGGGTTTTTCTATCAAAGAACAAAAGATTAAAGGAACCAAGTAATCAAAGAAATAAGGAATGAGCAAAATTGGGAATTAATTCAAGTAACAAGGAACAAGATCAAAACTAGTGAAAATGCAAAGATATGTAAAAGAGCCTTGACTTGGGAATAAGAGGATCCAAGGAATCCTATCATTGACATAACCAGAACTATGGCAATTATCATGAGTTAATCTCGCTTAGTTAACCCCAACCATCGAGGAGTAAGTCAAGCAAGCATAATTGACTTTAATCCATAAGTCCTAACCAACTTTCCAAACTAGATGGAAACAAGAGTCAACTAACTCCCCAAGAAATACCACTAAATGTCAGACATTATGACTCTAGTATCCTTGGAACTCAAATCCCAAGCCAAGGTGGAAATATCTACTCAAATTCTAAAGTTGGCATTTTCACAAAAACCTTGTATGCATAAAAGTAAAACATGCAAAGTTGTAAGGAAAGAAAGAAAACTATAAGCAACTATCAACAAAACCAAATATAGACAAGCAATCAAACATAAAAGAAGCATGAAATATTTAATTCATCAATCAAAACTTCAACAACTCAAAATTGCAATTATAAACAAAGTGCTTGAACCAAGGGGAAATGAAAGTAAAAGTGCTATAATTAAAGAGGAAATTGAGAGTACTTACAAAAGAGTTGAGCAAAATCAAAGATCAAAACTTCTATAAAATGCTACAATGGTAATGGAAAATGAAACCCTAAGAGAGCAATGCTACACTACTCCTACTCCTACTCCTAATTACTCTCTACCTAATCTAACCTAATGAAAGCCTCTCCCTTTATACGTGTTAAATTCCCCTTATATAGCACTCCAAAATCAGCATCCAAGCATTTCAAAATGGGCCAAAAGCCCTCAAAAAGCGCACAGCACGCGTTTCATTAATAAAATCACGTGCAGGGACCTGTGCAGACGCATAGATGTGTGCGTCCGCACACTTGCCTGAATGTTGACCTGTGCATACGCACAGGTACTTGTGCGCATGCACACATGCAAATTTCCTCTTGTGCGTACGCACGCAAGCTTGTGCGCAAGCACACTTGCCTGTGCGTGCTTTTCCTTGTTTTCTTCATGTGTTCTCCCTTCTACATGCCTTCTTCTACTTTTGCTTAGCCAATCTTGCCAAAATGACCTGAAATTACTCACAAAACATATCACGGCATTAAATGGCATGAAAGTGGAATTAAAATCACTAATTTAGGCACAAAAACGCATGTTTTCACATTTATGTCCAAATTAGGGAGAAATCACAAAAGTATGCTATTTGAGTACTTAAGTGTGAGTTTATGTGACGAAGCCCATCCAAATCAAGCTAAAATATATCGTCAAACATGGATTCATCAATTCCCCCACACTTAAACAATAGCATGTCCTCATGCTAAACCAACAAGGAAAATAATCAAAGGGGTAACCAACTTATTGAATGCAACTATCTATATGCATGCAAGGTATACTATATACTATCTATATCTATCTATCTATCTATGAAATTCCTATGGAATTGGTGAAAACAAGCAATCAAATTCCCAAGCAAGAGTATAGACATATAGAGCAAAGCAAGGAATAATCCAATGCAAGAAAAATCTAGAGAATTGATTTAACTCGTTAAAATGAAGCAACTTGCAAGAATGCATGATAAGGTGTATGGAAACACAGAATTGAGTAATTAAACCCTCACTAGGTGTGTGTATACGCCCTAATCACTTGGTGTCTAAGGGTTTAATCACTCAACTCTCTTCCTAATCATGTTTTCAAGGATTTGCTTTTCATCTAACAATCAACAACAAGTGATGCATGAATGCAAATATCATGAGGTCTTTAGAAGGTTGTAATGAGAATAGGGTTAAGGTGGGATAGATATGGCTAAGTGGACTAAAGAATTGGATCTTTGATTAGCTCAGGTATCCCACTCAACCTATATCAACCAAATCACAAAAATGCATTCTAACCACCCATTACTTCTTTTCACACACATTCATGCCTTAGTTTTTATTCAAAACACATATGCATTCCTTATTAATTTTTTTCTTTTCTTTGGGGCAACCTTTGTCCCCTCTTATTATTTTTTTCATTTCATTTTTTTCTTTTCTATTTCTTTTTTTTTATGACAAATGCATATGGTTAAAGCAAATTGACACATGAATGTGCACCCATTTTCAAAATTTTTCTTTCAATACATACCCAAAATATTTTGTTTTTCTTTTCTACCAAAGTTCCTCCCAAAGATTCCTCCACACTTAAATGAAATACACTCCTCAACCTAAGCTAATCAAGGATACAATCCAAGGTAAATTCATGGTTTTTCGCTTAAGGTTGTGATGTGCTAATATCAAGAACAATGGGGTAGATAAAGCTCAAAGGGGTAGATAAAGCTCAAAGGGGTTAACAATGGTAGTTGCAAAGGGTAGGCCATATGGGTAAAGTAAGCTTTTATCAAAGATGGCCTCAATCATGCTCAATGCAATTCAAAACATCAATCGTTGGAAATAAAGAATCAAGCAAAACCAAGATTACAATCATAGAAAAGACATAACACACAATGAACAAAATTAGTGGTTAAAATGTGTAACCACTCAATATAGCTCAAAAACTCACAAGGTATTTGTTCTTTACTCTTCTATGTTCCAGAATAAAATCATTCAAGCAAGTTTGAAAAACAATTTTCTCAATCAATTCAATAGAGTGCCCTTGAACAAAATTCTTGGAAATCTTTGTTGTTTTTCACCAAAATTTATTTCCTATATGTATGTATGTTGTGACGGATGCAAATTTTTCAAAATTTCCTAGTTCTATGCCTAATTTTCAACAATGCAGAAACTAACATGAACAATTAGGACAAAATTGAACTAGGTGCTATGATATTCACATCATCCAATCACAACTTCTATCTATAAAATATATACTAAGAAAAAGATACAAAAAACACAATAGATATAACTATGATATATACTAAAAGAAAATGCAATGAAACAATCAAAAACACTCTAAATATCTACAAAAAACATAGTAAAAAGAAACAAAAATAAAGTACAAAGTGTTCGGAAAAGAGAATTTACACCCCAAAATGACGAATCCTCCTCCACACTTAAGCGTTGCACGGTCCTCCATGCACGAACACGATCTGGGGGGTGTGTCTCTAAGTTCTTCCACCTTCGGTTGGCGGATGCGGGGCTTGGGTTGTGTGGAGATTGCCAAGTCCAAAGCATGCTCGGCATCTCCATTCTCGGTGTCCTTCTCTTCTCCCGGCTTCTTGCCTTCATGTTTCATCCTCGAAAAGAAAAAATAAAGTATAATTAGAACTGATAGGCAGGTAACATACAAAAGGTGAAGGAGAGAGCAATTAAGCATCTAATTGAGGAAGTTGCATAGTGATGTGATATGATAATAAAAATCGAGCCGTGTGTGTATTCCAATGATTCTCACGGTTAGAATACACACAACGGCCAGTTAAAACGACATCTACACAATAAAAAAAGTAAGCATGAGTTCCTCAACTAACTGGCCTAAGATGCAAGCAATGAATGAGCATTAATTAAGCACATGCAAACTTAGACAACTACAACAAAAGTGAATTGAATGTATGAATTATGGGATATTGAAGTTGTGCAAGTGAAAGTGAAAAATTGATATAAAATAGCATAACAAATAATAACCAATACAAAGAGAAATTACCTATTCATCCGTAAGAATAAGGCAATAATCACATGGGAAGGTGCTTGCTACAAAGAGTGACAAGTCTTGATAAGAATCAAGTCAAGTCAACTCAAACAAATGCAAAGCATTAACAAGGAGCAAATACGTTGTGATGTGATTATATTGACATAAAAACCATGATGAACAAGAAATTCCATTCAATTTATGAAATTCATTATGTACTTGTTAAAATTTTCACCAAATAAGAGACAAAAAGTCAATTTCTAAATCAATTTGGTACTAGCAACTCAAGACAATGAACAAGTTCATGATTGAAATTCCAATCCAAAATAACATTATAATCATTCAAAAGTGCACAATTCTTAATTAGAATGCCAAACAAAGTTATAGTCTAACACATATGGTCATGACAACATATGAATTAAACTCAAGATTCATTTAGGCAATATGTCAAACACATGGAGTGCAGTGCACCTATTCAATAAATTCAGGCCAAGAATTTAAACATCACCAACCCATAAGTCAGAATTGAACACTTGCAAAGCAACAACCAAGCAATTAAGCAAAAGTTAAGCTAAATAATCAAAGTTAAATAAAGAAAGAAAAAATTAAGCAAGCAACTAAGCATAAAAAGGAATATTAAAACAAAAAAATGGAAAAGATGAAGAATAGACAAGAAAAGGATAGGCAACAGTGGCACTTGTGTTAGCCACTGCGAGGCTCACGGCGGCAGAACTTCGCCAGAGAAGAGAAGAAAGAAAGAAGAGATAAGAAAGAAGAAGAAGAAGAAAAGAGAAGGAATAGAGAGAGAGAGAGAGAAAGGGGTGGTGACGGTGGTGGTTCCAGCGCCGGCGGCAGCGGTCGGACGGCGACGGTAGTGGTCGCCGGAAAAAGGGTTGGGTTTGGTTAGGGAGGTAGAAGAAGAAAGAAAGAAAAAAGAAAAGGGGTGAGGAGTGGCGCAACAGGGCATCCTTCCTCATTATTGCCCAGAATGTGACCCGTGCGTATGCACAAAGGTGTGTGCGTACGCACACTAGCAAATTCTGGGGGCGTTCCTACGCACAGGACGTGCGAGCGCTACTGGCCGAGGGGGTTTCAAGACTTGTGCGTGCGCACAATTGTGTGCGCATGCACAGAACACTTCATTTTTTTTAACATAAAATGACCATGTGTGCATACGCACAAGACAGTGTGCGCGCGCACAAAATGAAAATGTTGGGGGGTACGCGTGCATAGAGGGTGCGAGTGCTGCAAACAGAGCATGCTACAATGGGTGTGCGTACGCACACTTTTGTGCGCACGCACAGGTATGGAAAAACAAGGGAAATGTGCATGCACACGAGGCTGTGCGCACGCACAGAACTCTGTTTCTGCAATATTTTTAAAGCCTCTAAGGCACCAACCGTGATATCAATCAAGGTTTTTCAAGCCCAAAACACATCATTCACCAAAAACACATGATCAAACATAAAATGCAACTAACTTAAGCCTAGAATGCAATCAAAATATACTAATCCAAGAGACAAAATTCAATAAACAAATACTAAAAGAAAGAAAGGTTGGAAGGATATTACCTTGGTGGGGTGTCTCCCACCTAGCATTTGGTTTTAAGTCCTCAAGTTGGACTTTTGGTTGGACCTCACATCAAGGCGGCTTGTGCTTCCATCCATCCTTGAGTTGCCATCCATGCTTGCTCTTAAAAAATCCTCCGGGATCCCAAACGAAGTACATTAAGCTCTCAAGTAACCTCAAGCAAGAAACTGGTTTCCAAAATCGTTTGTCATAAAGAGGTATGCCCGGTCCCACACTTTGGTTTCTCTATCATCCTCTTGTTGACTTTCACTTGTACCTTTAGATGAACAACCTCCCCAAGTACCTTAAAAGCACCCACTTGAATGTTGGACTCCTCTAAATTGGACCTTGCACAACTTGTTTCTTGAATTCCTTTGACAACCAACACCCATTGCTTCACCATTTAACACCCCAAGAAGCACCTTAAGTTGGTGATCCATTTCCAAAAGAGCATATTGGCATGGGCCTATGAAACTCATTGAAGATATTGTTACCCACTCAAATTGCCCTTGGGTTGGAGTCACTCTTGTAAATTCTTGCATGTATGCCTCCACTTCTTGGATGATCACCTCTTCCTCACCATCCCTTTCAGGCTCTTCCTTACCTTTCTCAAAATCAAGAGAAAAGGGATCTTCTAGATCATTGAGGGGGTTGATCAAGGTGGACAAAAAATCATTGATGATGCAATCCACTTCTTGATCAAACTCCCTCAATTCTCCATTCACCTCTTATTTTCCTTATTTTCCTTGAGCTGTGACAGCTGTTGATTGCCTTGTTCTTCAACCAAGTGGTTTTCTAGAGGTGTTAGTTGTGCTTCAGTGCTTGCCTCCTCCCTCAGTATCTCATTATGATCTGTTTCTTGTGAGAGTTTAAAGACATTGAAGCTGAATTGTTCATCATGGATCCTCAAAATTAGCTCCCCTCACTCCACATCTATGAGTGCTCTGGCTGTAGCTAAGAACGGTCTTCCCAATATGATTGGGTGAGTGTAACTTTCTTCCATATCCAAGATGACAAAGTCTGTGGGAAGGAAGTATTTTCCCACCTTCACCAGCACATTTTCAACCACTCCTACTGCTTGTTTTTGAGTTTTGTCAGCCAGCCTGATGACTACATCTGTGGGTATTACCTCATTGATCTGCAGCCTTTTCATAAGGGATAAAGGCATTAAGTTGATGCTTGCTCCCAAATCGTAGAGTGCTTTATCAAACATTGTTTCTCCTATGGCACAGGGGATGTGAAAACTCCCTGGGTCCTTCCTTTTTATAGGCAACTCTGGTTGAATGAGAGCACTGCACTCCTTATTCATCACTATTGTTTGTCCTCCCTTGAGTGAGCTTTTCCTGGTCAACAGCTCCTTCATATACTTAATATATGAGGGCATTTGTTGGAGGGCCTTGATGAATGGTATGTTTACATGGAGGGATGCAAACAGGTCAAGGAACCTTGAGTATATTCTCTTCTCTACAGCACCATTGAGTAATTGGGGAAACGGTGCATAGAGTTTCAGCAGCTCCTTCTGTGTCAGTTCTTTTTGTGAAATTTTGGGTTACTGGTGATCTTTTTCCTGTTTCTCTGCTGATGTCTCTCCAAGTTGTTCTAATGGCTCGTTTTGCTTTTCCTTAGTCTCCTTATTGCTTATAGTAACCATCTTGCAATCTTCCCATCTGACTTTCTTTACTTCACCTCTCGGATTTTTCTCTGTGTCACTTGGGAAGCTATGAGTAGGTTTGGGAATATTTTCAGATAAGTATCCCACTTGAAATTCCAGCCTCTTGATGGTGTCCCCTTGGTTCTTGATACTAGCTCGCACCTCCTCTTTGAATACCTTATTATCTTGAATCTCTTTGCATATGCCTTCAAGCAGATTCTCAATTTTGGAGAGTCTTTCTTCAGATGATGGTGAGTTGAGAGTGGATGGGTGAGTTGGGTCATTTTGGTTTTGGTATGGATGTGGAGAGGTGTTGTTAGGGTGGTGCTGATATGATCTCTGTGTGGAATGTTGGTGAGCTGCATGATTGTTGGGGTTGTGACATCTCTGATCTTGGCTTTGATCTTGTTGATTTCCCCACCCAAAGTTTGGGTGATTCCTCCAACCAGGGTTGTACGTTTTGGAGTAAGGATCATGGGTCTGCCTGGGTGAGTTTCCAATGTAATTGGCTTGTTCTTGCTCCTCCTCTGCCTCCGCATTCACTCCCTCTTGGGTTGCTGATGAGGTGGTGATAGCTGCCACTTGGTTCCTCTCCATCTTCTTGGTGAGGTCAGCCAGCTGCTTGGTAATAAGCTTGTTCTGGGCCAACAGTGCATCCACATTGTTTAGTTCCATCACTCCTCTAGTGTTGCCTCTTTCAGAAACATAGAATAGTCATTCTCTGCTACAGTTTCAATGACATCTATGGCCTCCTCAATGGTCTTCTTCTTGTTCAGAGATCCTTCGGATGAATGGTCTACTGCCTTCTTTGATTCATAAGAAAGGCCTTCATAGAAAATGTGTAGCTGCACCCATTCATTGAATATATCTTGTGGGCACTTTCTTGTCAGGTCCTTGAACCTCTCCCATGCTTCATATAGAGTCTCACCATCCTGCTGCCTAAATGTTTGCACCTCAGCTCTCAGCCTGTTGATCCGTTGAGGAGGATAGAATCTTGCCAAGAATTTGTTCACCACATCTTCCCAGGTTGCTAAACTCTCCTTTGGGAAGGATTCCAGCCATTTAGATGCCTTGTCCTTCAGTGAGAAAGGAAACAGAAGTAGTCTATAGGTGTCAGGATGAACACCATTGGACTTCACAGTATCGCATATCCTCAGGAAGGTGGTTAGATATTGATTGGGGTCTTCTTGGATGCCTCCTCCGAATGAACAGTGGTTCTGAGCAAGGGTGATGAGCTGTGGCTTTAGTTCAAAGTTGTTGGCATGTATGGTTGGCCTTTGGATGCTACTCCCACAGTTTCCTGGGTTTGGGTTGATGTAAGAGTCTAGAACTCTTCTCTGTTGCCTAGCATTATTTGCTAGACCTTCTCTGCCATGGTTGTGAGCCTCTTCTTCATGATGGTTCTCCATATTCTCCTCCATGTCTGGTTCAAAGTACTCTTCCTCTTCCTCAGCACCAACTACTCTCTTTCCTCTTGCTTCCCTCCTTAATCTAAGGAAGGTCCTCTCTGGTTCTGAATCAAAGGAAGTTGAAGCCCCGCTTCTTCTCCCTGTCATACAACCAACAAGGCACAAGCAAAGAAATAGATGCAGAAAGTACTCTTGCTAAAATTGCTGTTAGTGTGAGTGATGCAATATATCAAACAGTTAGTGGGTTAGTGAACTGAATGGTAAATAACTAAGAAAAAGGAGTAGGGGGAAGGGAGGAAAATAACTAGAACTGAAAGTAATTAACTCAAACAGAAATTTAAATCAAACAAAAGAAAAATGCTCAATCTAGTAATCCTCCAATTTAGTCATTGTTGATACAAAATCAATCCCCGGCAACGGTGCCATAAACTTGATAGCACGGAAACTTGTCTCTCAACAATTTTCCTTCGGCAAGTACACCGAATTGTCGTCAAGTAAAAACTCACAATAGAGTGAGGTCGAATCCCATAGGGATTGATTGGTCAAGCAACTTTAATTAGAGGAATGTTCTAGTTGAGCGAAGTAGAATTTGGTTTGAGAGTTGCAGGAAATTAAATGGCGGGAAAGTAAATAGCAGAAAATGTAAATGCTGGAAGTAAAGAGCTGAAAGTAAATGACGGAAAGTAAATTGCAGAATTGTAAATGGGAATGGGGAAGATGCTCATGAAAGTAAATTGCAGAAATTAAAGAGAATGGGTAAGATCAGAAATGGGGATTCATTGGGCTTAGGAGATATTGCATTCTCTGGATCAAGTTCATTTTCATCTCTTCCTCAGTCAATGCATTCATTGATCTCCTTGGCAATCTTAAGTGATCGAATTCCAATTCCTTGGTAATTCAATCTCTCAAATCTTGATCAATAGCCAATTCCTTGGTCAATTGCTCATGAGAAGAGATGAAGTATGGTCACTGATTATACCACATGCATTCCCAAATTAAGTGTTGGTAGGATTATAGTCACCATACCCAACCAAACTCAATTTGGTCCAACATGAGAAAGCATTTCTATCATGATCTCTTCATTCCTCTTCCAAGGTTCAGAAGAGATCCAAGTATGAATAGCTTCTTTTCCAAGATAACTACCCAATGGGATAAAGATTGAAAGCTTTCTAGTAAAATCAAGAGAAAAGATAGAAGAAGAGTAATGAAAATTAGTATTGATCCATCAAATTACAACAGAGCTCCCTAACCCAATGAAAGGGGTTTAGTTGTTCATAGCTCTGGAAATGGAAAACAAAGATGGAGAATACATCATGAAAAATAGAACTAGAAGTGCAGAGAAAGTAAATTATACAGAGAGTAGTTCTCAATTTCCCATCCCCCAAAAGCTGCTTTCTAATTCAAAACTACCCCTATATATACTACTCTTCTGATATTCTAGTTGGTTCTTCAAGTCTTGGATATGGGCCTTTGGATCTTGAATTTGAAGTAGTTATACTCTTCAGTGGGCTTAGCTTTACTTGCAGAGAGAAAGTGTGAAGTAGGCAGGGTGTTTAGCTCAGGGCGTTAGTGGTGTTAACGTTAAGTGAGAGTGTGGGTTCGAGAACGTTAGTGGCAATCACCTTTTCCACTAACGTTCCTCACCCAGGGATGATCCACGTTAACTTCAACGTTAGTGGCACCAACGTGACCACTAACGTTGCCTCTTGGTCCTTCGCAGACATTATTGGGGCTCACCTTTTCCAATAACGTTGAGAGTCCTCCCTTCCCCTTACGCTAGAGTCTACGTTAGCTTAGTTAACGTGGCTCTTAACGTAGGCTTGCCAATTCTTCGAGAACGTTAGTGACACTTACCTTTGTCACTAACGTTCCAAGGTGCCCCTACTTCCCACGTTAGAATCCACGTTAACTAAGTTAACGTGGCTTCTAACGTGGTAATGATAGCCATCTCCAACGTTAGTGACAAAGGTGAGTGTCACTAACGTTGGCTCATCATCCTATCCTCAACGTTAGCTTCCACGTTAACTAAGTTAACGTGGGAGTTAACGTGACTCATAGTGGCTTATTGTGGCTCATTCCAACGTTAGTGACAAAGGTAAGTGTCACTAACGTTGGCGATTACTTGCTTTCTCCACGTTAGCTTCCACGTTAACTAAGTTAACGTGGCAACTAACGTGGCTCATTGTGGCTTGGCCAACGTTAGTGAAAAAGGAGAGTGTCACTAACGTTGGCTTCTCTTTTGCTTCCCAACGTTAGAGTCCATGTTAACTGAGTTAACGTGGCTCTTAACGTGGCCACTTATGAGCTTGGTCCAACGTTAGTGACAAAGGTGAGTGTCACTAACGTTGGCTCCACTTTCTTTCTTCCACGTTAAAATTCACGTTAACTTAGTTAACGTGACTCTTAACGTGTGCTATGATGGCTTCGAGGACGTTATTGGCGATTACTTTTCTCATTAACATTGCAAGCTAGCTCCTATTCCACGTTGGTGGTTACGTTAGTTAGACTAACGTGGCTCTTTCCTGCTTCCTTTGTCCTGAAATCAAGCAATACAGTGCATCAAAGTTCTAATCCACATCATGAGACATGCATCATCCAATTTGTCATCTAATTCATGCAAAATTCTCATGAAATCATGTAAAGTGCACAATGTATGCTTAAATCAAGATGTAAGTGAAATTCTACCCAAACCTTGCTTTTTTCCTAAGAAAATGCATGAAACTATTCTAAAAGAGTAAAGAAAAGGTCAGTGAAACTGGCCAAAATTCCCTAGCATCAATTGGATCTTGTTAATTACTAGTTTTAATTGTTTAATTTGAATTCTCTAGTATAATTTTGTTTAGATCTTGTGTTAGTTTTATGTTTCCTTGTTGTTTGTCATTTTATACCCATTTCATAAATCTTGTAGATCTTGATTTGTTATTGTTGCATTGTTGATTTCCATGATTAATTGTGTTGTTTGAGTGATTGTATGTTGATAATTGTTAGTGGGTACTTGTTAGTTCCAAGTTAATTGCAATTTGAATATGTCTTTTATTAATGCTCACCACGTGTTTGATGAAATATTTCCTTTGATTATAGAGTAGTTTTCTTCATTCTTAGCATAAGCTAAGGGAATTGAGTGACCTTAAGTCATTGGGTCTCATTGAATTGGTGATTTGAGAACCTTAGGTTATCAATTTGATACCCATTGACACTAACTTACTACTAATTTAATTAGTAGATAGGTTGGGACTTATGGGTTGATGTGATCAAACCTATTTAAAGTACTTCAATCCTAGGAGTAGACAATACGTACTTAAGCCTTTTGAGAAGTAGACTTAGTGGGTTGGTACCTCATGATTGTCAATAATTGCTATGGAGACAAGGATGGTGACCTCAATTCCCATGCTTAGCCAAGAGTTGCTTTTACCATTCATATTTGAAAACTCAAAAATCTTGGTTGCGTTATTTTAGTTATAGTTACTTGTTTAGTTTAGAATAGAATTACATTGGATGTTATTCTATGAGTTTGGAATTATTTGCAAATTGCTCTTGTTGTTTGAATTAGTTTCTGGCATTCTAAGATTACTTGCTTGTTAAGATTCCTAGTTTAATTTCTTGCTCATGACTTGCAACCCCGGATTTCTAAACAATGTTGAAGCACATGTTTGCCCATTCCTTGTGAAACGACCCGAGGTTTGAATACTTCGGTTACTTTTATTGGGGTTAAACTTGTGACAACTAAATTCCCTTCTAAATTTGATACTCGAGGATTGTTGTTGGGAAGAGTTATACTTGCAACGGGAATTTATTGAGAAAGTCTATACCAACATAGTCCACGAGGATGCATCAAATTTTTGGCGCCGTTGCCGGGGAATGATTGCAACATATGCCTTGATATTGGTTATGTGAATATGTGAATATTGTAGATAGTTTACTTTCTTTTAGTACTTAGCTATAGTCTAGATTTCTTTTGTATGCTATGACTCTCAAGTTTGATGACTCGGTCTCAACCGAATTCCTGCTTAGCCGAGTTTGATCCTGAGATTGAAAGAACTTTGTTACACAGTCGGCAAGCTAGACGGCAGTTGGATTATACGGCTATTACTTCGACCTCTCTAGAGGAACATACCGAATCAGTAGACGGCACCGAGAGTGACTTGGAGTCTGTGATGAGCGGATAATTTATACGCTTTTTGACATTATTTTTAGTATGTTTTTAGTAGGATCTAGTTACTTTTAGGGATGTTTTCATTAGTTTTTATGTTAAATTCATATTTCTAGACTTTACTATGAGTTTGTGTGTTTTTCTGTGATTTCAGGTATTTTCTGGCTGAAATTGAGGGACTTGAGCAGAAATCAGATTCAGAGGTTGAAAAAGGACTGCTGATGCTGTTGGATTCTGACCTCCCTGCACTCAAAGTGGATTTTCTGGAGCTACAGAACTTGAAATGGCGCGCTTCCAATTGCGTTGGAAAGTAGACATCCAGGGCTTTCCAGCAATATATAATAGTCCATACTTTGGCCAAGAATTGACGACGTAAACTGGCGTTCAACGCCAGCCTTCTGCCCAAATCTGGCGTCCAGCGCCAGAAAAGGATCCAAAACCAGAGTTGAACGCCCAAACTGGCACAGAAAGTGGCGTTCAACTCCACAAATGGCCTCTGCACGTGCTACACTCAGGCTCAGCCCAAACACACACCAAGTGGGCCCCGGAAGTGGATTTATGCATCAATTACTTACTCATGTAAACCCTGGTGACTAGTTTATTATAAATAGGACCTTTTACTATTGTATTAGGCATCTTTGGATTACCTTATGATCCTTTGATCACGTTTTAGGGGGCTGGCCATCTCGGCCATGCCTGGACCTTCACTTATGTATTTTCATACGGTAGAGTTTCTACACTTCATAGATTAAGGTGTGGAGCTCTGCTGTTCCTCAAAGATTAATGCAAAGTACTACTGTTTTCTATTCAATTCTTCTTATTTCGCTTCTAAGATATCCATTCGCACCCAAGAACGTGATGAAGGTGATGATTATGTGTGACGCTCATCATCCTTCTCCCTTATGAACGCGTGCCTGACAAACACTTCCGTTCTACATGAATTAAGCTAGAATGAGTATCTCTTAGATCTCCTAACCAGAATCTTCGTGGCGTAAGCTAGAATGATGGCGGCATTCAAGAGAATCCGGAAGGTCTAAACCTTGTCTGTGGTATTCCGAGTAGGATTCAATGATTGAATGACTGTGACGAGCTCCTAACTCGCGATTGCAGGGCGTTAGTGACAGACGCAAAAGGATAGTAAATCCTATTCCAGCATGATCGAGAACCGACAGATGAATAGCCGTGCCGTGACAGGGTGCGTGAGCATATTATTCACTGAGAGGATAAGATGAAGCCATTGGCAAGGGTGATGCCTCCAGACGATTAGCCGTGCCGTGACAGGGCATTGGATCATTTTCCCGAGAGATGACCGAAAGTAGCCATTGACAGTGGTGATGTATCACATAAAGCCAGCCATGGAAAGGAGTAAGACTGATTGGATGAAGATAGCAGGAAAGCAGAGGTTCAGAGGAACGAAAAGCATCTCCATTCTCTTATCTGAAATTCTCACCAATGAATTACATAAGTATCTCTATCCCTATTCTATTATATTAAATTCGAAAACACCATTATCACTTTATATCTGCCTGACTGAGATTTACAAGGTGACCATAGCTTGCTTCATACCAACAATCTCCGTGGGATTCGACCCTTACTCACGTAAGGTATTACTTGGACGACCCAGTGCACTTGCTGGTTAGTTGTATCGAAGTTGTGACAATTATGAATTAAGATCAGAGCACCAAGCTTTGGAGCCATTACCAGGATTTGTTCGAGCCTGGAGATCACAATTTCGTGCACCAAGTTTTTGGCGCCGTTGCCGGGGATTGTTTTGAGTTTTCGGCAAGCTTTTGGTCCGGTAACATCAGTGCCAGATTCCCTTTTGATCCGGCAACAGCACCAAGTTTTTGGCGCCGTTGCCGGGGATTGTTTGAGTTTGGACAACTGACGGTTCATCTTGTTGCTCAGATTAGGTAATTTTCTTTTTATTTTATTTTCAAAAATTTTTCAAAAATATTTCTAAAATTTTCTCATCTGTTTTCGAAAATAACAAAAATGATTTCAAAAAAATTTTTATTCAAAATTTTTAAGAATGAATTCTAGTGTTTCATGAAGCATGTTGAAGCCTGGCTGGCTGTAAAGCCATGTCTATTCCTTTGGGAATGAGTATGTCAGGCATGTCATATCTGAATTACATGCTAAAGCTTGGCTGGCCATTGGCCATGTCTAGTGTTTTGGACCGGAGCTTTCATTGAAAGCTTGGCTGGCTAGTGAGCCATGTCTAATTCCTGGACTGAAGCTTTAGACTAAGAATGCAAGATTCCTGGAATTCATATTAAAAATTTTGGAATCCTTATTTTTCTTTTTCTTTTAATTTTCGAAAAATATAAAATAAAAATCCAAAAAAAAATCAGAAAATCATAAAAATCAAAAATATTTTGTGTTTCTTGTTTGAGTCTTGAGTCATATCATAAGTTTGGTGTCACTTGCATATGCATCTTGCATTTTTCGAAAATATCATGAATTCATAAGTGTTCTTCATGATCTTCAAGTTGTTCTTGGTAAGTCTTCTTGTTTGATCTTGATGATTTTTTGTTTTGTGTCTTTTAATGTTTATCATATGCATTCTTGAATTCTTAGTGTCTAAGCATTAAAGAATTCTAAGTTTGGTGTCTTGCATGTTTTCTTTGCATTAAAAATTTTTCAAAAATATGTTCTTGATGTTCATCATGACATTCAAAGTGTTCTTGGTGTTCATCTTGATATTCATAGCATTCTTGCATGCATTCATTGTTTTGATCTAAAAATTTCATGCATTGCATATTTTTCATGTTTTTCATAAAAATTTCAAAAATCAAAAAAAAAATATCTTTCCCTTTTTCTCTCATCAAATTCAAAAATTTGAGTTGACTTTTTCAAAATTTTTTAAAATCAAGTTGCTTTCATGAGTCAAATCAAATTTTCAATTTGAAAATCTTATCTTTTTCAAAATCTTTCTCAAAAATCAAATCTTTTTCAAAATTTTTTGGTTATTTTCGAAAATTTCAAAAATATTTTTCAAAAATCTTTTTCTTATTTTTATACCAAATTTTCGAAAATAACATAAACAATTAATGTTTTGATTCAAAAATTTGAAGTTTGTTACTTGCTTGTTAAGAAAGATTCAAACTTTAAGTTCTAGAATCATATCTTGTGATTTCTTATGGATCAAGTCATTAATTGTGATTTTAAAAATCAAATCTTTTTCAAAACTAACTTCAATCATATCTTTTCAAAAATATCTTCTTATCTTATCTTTTTCAAAAATATCTTTTCAATTTATCTTTTCTAACTTCCTAACTTCTTATCTTTTCAAAATTTGTTTCAACTAACTAACTAACTTTTTGTTTGTTTCTTATCTTTTTCAAAACCACCTAACTAACTATCTCTCTCTCATTTTCGAAAATATCTTCCCCCTTTTTCAAAATTTCTTTTTAATTTATTAATTATTTTAAATTTTAAATTTGAATTTTCGAAAATCACTAACATTTTTCAAAAACTATTTTCAAAAATCACTAACTCCTTTTCAAAATTAATTTTCGAAAATTCCCTCCTTCTCTCTCATCTTATTTTATTTATTTACTAACATCTCTTCCTCACAACATCACCAAATTCGAACCCCCTCTTCTATCTGTGTTCGAATTTCTTCTTCTTTTCTTCTACTAACAATAAGGAACCTCTTTACTGTGACATAGAGGCTTCCTCTTCTTTTCTTGTTCTCTTCTCTTTCTTATGAGCAGGGACAGAGAAAAAGGCATTCTTGTTGAAGCTGATCCAGAACCCGAAAGGACTCTGAAGAGAAAATTAAGAGAAGCTAAATTACAACAATCCAGAGACAACTTGATTGAAAATTTCGAACAAGTAAAGGAAATGGCAGCCGAACCCAACAACAATGCAAGGAGAATGCTTGGTGACTTTACTGCACCTAATTCCAATTTACATGGAAGAAGCATCTCCATTCCTGCCATTGGAGCAAACAACTTTGAGCTGATACCTCAATTAGTTTCTCTGATGCAGCAGAACTGCAAGTTTCATGGACTTCCATCTGAAGATCCTTTTCAGTTCTTAACTGAATTCTTGCAGATATGTGATACTGTTAAGACTAATGGAGTAGATCCTGAAGTCTACAGGCTCATGCTTTTCCCTTTTGCTGTAAGAGACAGAGCTAGATTAAGGTTGGATTCTCAACCCAAAGACAGCCTGAACTCTTGGGATAAGATGGTCACGGCTTTCTTAGCCAAGTACTTTCCTCCTCAAAAGCTGAGCAAGCTTAGAGCTGATGTTCAAACCTTCAGACAGAAAGAAGGTGAATCCCTCTATGAAGCTTGGGAAAGATACAAACAGTTGACCAAAAAGTGTCCTTCTGACATGCTTTCAGAATGGACCATCCTGGATATATTCTATGATGGTTTATCTGAGCTATCAAAAATGTCACTGGACACTTCTGCAGGTGGATCCATTCACCTAAAGAAAACGCCTGCAGAAGCTCAAGAACTCATTGACATGGTTGCTAATAACCAGTTCATGTACACTTCTGAAAGGAATCCTGTAAGTAATGGGACGCCTATGAAGAAGGGAGTTCTTGAGGTTGATACTCTGAATGCCATATTGGCTCAGAATAAAATATTGACTCAGCAAGTCAATATGATTTCTCAGAGTCTGCATGGAATGCAAGCTGCATCCAACAGTACTCAAGAGGCATCTTCTGAAGAAGAAGCCTATGATCCTGAGAACCCTGCAATAGCAGAGGTAAATTACTTAGGTGAACCTTATGGAAACACCTATAACTCAACATGGAGAAATCATCCAAATTTCTTATGGAAGGATCAAAAGCCTCAACAAGGCTTTAACAATGGTGGAAGAAACAGGTTTAGCAATAGCAAGCCTTTTCCATCATCAACTCAGCAACAGACAGAGAACTCTGAGCAAAATGCTTCTAATTTAACAAATCTAGTCTCTGATCTATCTAAGGCCACTGTAAGTTTCATGAATGAAACAAGGTCTTCCATTAGAAATCTGGAAGCACAAGTGGGCCAGCTGAGTAAAAGGATCACTGAAATCCCTCCTAGTACTCTCCCAAGCAATACAGAAGAGAACCCAAAAGGAGAGTGCAAGGCCATTGACATAAGCGCCATGGCCGAACCTGTGAGGAGAGGAGAGGACGTGAATCCCAAGGAGGAAGACCTCCTGGGACGTCCAGTGGTCAATAAGGAGCTTCCCTCTGAGGAACCAAAAGACTCTGAGGCTCATCTAGAGACCATAGAGATTCCATTGAACCTCCTTATGCCCTTCATGAGCTCTGATGAGTATTCCTCTTCTGAAGAGAATGAGGATGTTACTGAAGAGCAAACTGCCAAGTTTCTTGGTGCAATCATGAAGCTGAATGCCAAACTATTTGGCATTGATGCTTGGGAAGTTGAACCTCCCTTGTTCATCAATGAACTAAGTGATCTGGACCAACTGACATTGCCTCAGAAGAGACAGGATCCTGGAAAGTTCATATTACCTTGTACCATAGGCACCATGATCTTTAAAGCTCTGTGTGACCTTGGTTCAGGTATAAACCTCATGCCCCTCTCTGTAATAGAGAAACTGGGAATCTATGGGGTGCAAGCTGCTAAAATCTCACTAGAGATGGCAGACAGCTCAAGAAAACAGGCTTATGGACAAGTAGAAAATGTATTAGTAAAGGTTGAGGGCCTTTACATACCTACTGATTTCATAGTCCTGGATACTGGAAAGGAAGAGGATGTATCCATCATCCTAGGAAGACCTTTCCTGGCCACAGCAAGAGCTGTGATTGATGTTGACAGAGGTGAAATAGTCCTTCAATGGAATGAGAACTCCCTTGTATTCAAAACTCAAGGATCTCCCTCTGCAACCATGGAGAGGAAGCAAGAAAAGCTTCTCTCCAAGCAGAGTCAACCAGAGCCCCCACAGTCAAACTCTAAGTTTGGTGTTGGGAGGCCACAACCAAACTCTAAGTTTGGTGTTGAACTCCCATATCCAAACTCTAAGTTTGGTGTTGGAGAGTCTCAACAAAGCTCTGCACATCTGTGAGGCTCCATGAGAGCCCACTGTCAAGCTATTGACATTAAAGAAGCGCTTGTTGGGAGGCAACCCAATGTTTATCTAATTCTTATTTTTATTGTTTTTCATGTTTTCTTAGGTTCATGATCATGTGGAGTCACAAAATAAACAAAAAAATCAAAAACGAAATCAAAAACAGCAGAAGAAAAATCACACCCTGGAGGAGCATCTGTCTGGCGTTCAAACGCCAGAACAGAGCATAGTTCTGGCGCTGAACGCCCAAAATGGGCACCAACCTGGCGCTGAACGCCCAGAGTTGTGTGCAAGGGCATTTTGCATGCCTAAATTGGTGCAGGGATGTAAATGCCTTGACACCTCAGGATCTGTGGACCCCACAGGATCATCTCAGGATCTGTGGACCCCACAGGATCCCCACCTACCTCCACTCACCTCTTCTCACCACTCTCTTTCACACAACCCCATAAACACTCTTCCCAAAAACCCTTCACCAATCACCTCAATCTCTCTTTCCCACTAAACCTTCACCACTCACATCCATCCACTCTTCCCCATAAACCTACCTCATAAACTCCACCTACCTTCAAAATTCAAAACCAATTTCCCACCCAAATCCACCCATATGGCCGAACCAATACCCCCCCTCCCTTCCCTATATAAAGACCTCCATTCTTCACCAAATTCACACAACACACCCCTCTACACTCTCCTTGGCCGAAACCACCTCTCCCTCTCCCTCTCCATATTTCTTCTTCTTCTTCTTCTATTCTTTTGTTTATTGCTCGAGGGCGAGCAATATTCTAAGTTTGGTGTGGTAAAAGCATAGTTTTTTTTGTTTTTCCATTACCATTGATGGCACATAAGACCGGAGAATCCTCTAGAAGAGGGAAAGGGAAGACAAGTGCTTCCACATCCGAGTCATGGGAGATGGAAAGGTTCATCTCTAAAGCCCATCAAGACCACTTCTATGATGTTGTGGCCAAGAAGAAGGTGATCCCTGAGATCCCTTTTAAACTCAAAAGAAATGAGTATCCGGAGATCCGACATGAAATTCAAAGAAGAGGTTGGGAAGTTCTAACAAACCCCATCCAACAAGTTGGCATCTTAATGGTTCAAGAGTTCTATGCCAATGCATGGATCACCAAGAACCATGATCAAAGTAAGAACCCGGATCCAAAGAACTATGTTACAATGGTTCGGGGGAAATACTTGGATTTTAGTCCGGAAAATGTGAGGTTGGCGTTCAACTTGCCATACATGGAAGAGAACGCACGCCCCTACACAAGGAGAGTCAACTTTGATCAAAGGTTGGACCAAGTCCTTATGGACATATGTGTAGAAGCAGCTTAATGGAAGATTGACTCCAAAGGCAAGCCGGTTCAACTAAGAAGATTGGACCTCAAGCCTATAGCTAGAGGATGGTTGGAGTTTATTCAATGCTCAATCATTCCCACTAGCAACCGGTCTGAAGTTACTATAGACCGGGCCATCATGATCCATAGCATCATGATTGGAGAAGAGGTGGAAGTTCATGAGATTATACCTCAAGAACTCTACAAAGTGGCTGACAAGTCCTCCACCATGGCAAGGTTAGCCTTTCCTCACCTCATTTGCCACCTATGCAATTCAGCTGGGATTGACATAGAGGGAGATATCCTCATTAAAGAGGACAAGCCCATCACTAAGAAAAAGATGGAGCAAGCAAGAGAGCCCACTCATGGAGCTCAAGAGGCGCATGAAGCTCATCACCATGAGATTCCGGAAATGCCTCAAATGCACTTTCTCCACAAAACTATTGGGAGCAAATCAACACCTCCATAGGAGAATTGAGTTCCAATATGGGACAACTAAGGGTGGAACATCAAGAGCACTCCATCATGCTTCATGAAATAAGAGAAGATCAAAAAGCAATGAGGGAGGAGCAACAAAGACAAGGAAGAGACATAGAATAGCTCAAGGACATCATTGGTTCCTCAAGAAGGAAACGCCACCATCACTAAGGTGGATTCATTCCTTGTTCTTCTTTCTTCTGTTTTCGTTTTCTATGTTATGTGCCTATCTATGTTTGTGTCTTCATCACATGATCATTAGTAGTAGTAATTATGTCTTAAAGTTATAAATGTCCTATGAATCCATCACCTCTCTTAAATAAAAAAAAATGTTTTAATCCAAAAGAACAAGAAGTACATGAGTTTCGAATTTATCCTTGAACTTAGTTTAATTATAATGATGTGGTGACAATGCTTCTTGTTTTCTGAATGTATGCTTGAACAGTGCATATGTCTTTTGAAGTTGTTGTTTAAGAATGTTAAATATGTTGGCTCTTGAAAGAATGATGACTAGGAGACATGTTATTTGATAATCTGAAAAATCATAAAAATGATTCTTGAAGCAAGAAAAAGCAGCAAAGAACAAAGCGTGCAGAAAAAAAAAATTATAGGCGAAAAAAAAATTTAATATAGAAAGAAAAAGAAAAAAAGCAAGCAGAAAAAGCCAAAAGCTCTTAAAACCAAGAGGCAAGAGCAAAAAGTCAATAACCCTTAAAACCAAAAGGCAAGGGCAAATAAAAAGGATCCCAAGGCTTTGAGCATCAGTGGATAGGAGGGCCTAAAGGAATAAAATCCTGGTCTAAGCGGCTAAACCAAGCTGTCCCTAACCATGTGCTTGTGGCGTGTAGGTGTCAAGTGAAAACTTGAGACTGAGCGATTAAAGTCAAGGTCCAAAGCAAAAAAAAAAAAAAAAAGGAGTGTGCTTAAGAACCCTGGACACCTCTAATTGGGGACTTTAGCAAAGCTGAGTCACAATCTGAAAAGGTTCACCCAATTATGTGTCTGTGGCATTTATGTATCCGGTGGTAATACTGGAAAACAAAGTGCTTAGGGCCACGGCCAAGACTCCTAAAAAAAGCTGTGTTCAAGAATCATCATACTATACTAGGAGAGTCAATAGCACTATTCAAAATCTGAAGTTCCTATAGATGCCAATCATTCTAAACTTCAATGGATAAAGTGAGATGCCAAAACTATTCAAGAGGCAAAAAGCTATAAGTCCCGCTCATATGATTAAAGCTCTGTTTCATTGATAGTTTGGAATTTATAGTATATTCTCTTCTTTTTATCCTATTTGATTTTCAGTTGCTTGGGGACAAGCAACAATTTAAGTTTGGTGTTGTGATGAGCGGATAATTTATACGCTTTTTGACATTGTTTTTAGTAGGATCTAGTTACTTTTAGGGATGTTTTCATTAGTTTTTATGTTAAATTCACATTTCTGGACTTTACTATGAGTTTGTGTGTTTTTCTGTGATTTCAGGTATTTTCTGGCTGAAATTGAGGGACTTGAGCAGAAATCAGATTCAGAGGTTGAAAAAGGACTGCTGATGCTGTTGGATTCTGACCTCCCTGCACTCAAAGTGGATTTTCTGGAGCTACAGAACTTGAAATGGCGCGCTTCCAATTGCGTTGGAAAGTATACATCCAGGGCTTTCCAGCAATATATAATAGTCCATACTTTGGCCAAGAATTGACGACGTAAACTGGCGTTCAACGCCAGCCTTCTGCCCAAATCTGGCGTCCAGCGCCAGAAAAGGATCCAAAACCAGAGTTGAACGCCCAAACTGGCACAGAAAGTGGCGTTCAACTCCACAAATGGCCTCTGCACGTGCTACACTCAGGCTCAGCCCAAACACACACCAAGTGGGCCCCGGAAGTGGATTTATGCATCAATTACTTACTCATGTAAACCCTGGTGACTAGTTTATTATAAATAGGACCTTTTACTATTGTATTAGGCATCTTTGGATTACCTTATGATCCTTTGATCACGTTTTAGGGGGCTGGCCATCTCGGCCATGCCTGGACCTTCACTTATGTATTTTCATACGGTAGAGTTTTTACACTTCATAGATTAAGGTGTGGAGCTCTGCTGTTCCTCAAAGATTAATGCAAAGTACTACTGTTTTCTATTCAATTCTTCTTATTTCGCTTCTAAGATATCCATTCGCACCCAAGAACGTGATGAAGGTGATGATTATGTGTGACGCTCATCATCCTTCTCCCTTATGAACGCGTGCCTGACAAACACTTCCGTTCTACATGAATTAAGCTAGAATGAGTATCTCTTAGATCTCCTAACCAGAATCTTCGTGGCGTAAGCTAGAATGATGGCGGCATTCAAGAGAATCCGGAAGGTCTAAACCTTGTCTGTGGTATTCCGAGTAGGATTCAATGATTGAATGACTATGACGAGCTCCTAACTCGCGATTGCAGGGCGTTAGTGACAGACGCAAAAGGATAGTAAATCCTATTCCAGCATGATTGAGAACCGACAGATGAATAGCCGTGCCGTGACAGGGTGCGTGAGCATATTATTCACTGAGAGGATAAGATGAAGCCATTGGCAAGGGTGATGCCTCCAGACGATTAGCCGTGCCGTGACAGGGCATTGGATCATTTTCCCGAGAGATGACCGAAAGTAGCCATTGACAGTGGTGATGTATCACATAAAGCCAGCCATGGAAAGGAGTAAGACTGATTGGATGAAGATAGCAGGAAAGCAGAGGTTCAGAGGAACGAAAAGTATCTCCATTCTCTTATCTGAAATTCTCACCAATGAATTACATAAGTATCTCTATCCCTATTCTATTATATTAAATTCGAAAACACCATTATCACTTTATATCTGCCTGACTGAGATTTACAAGGTGACCATAGCTTGCTTCATACCAACAATCTCCGTGGGATTCGACCCTTACTCACGTAAGGTATTACTTGGACGACCCAGTGCACTTGCTGGTTAGTTGTATCGAAGTTGTGACAATTATGAATTAAGATCAGAGCACCAAGCTTTGGAGCCATTACCAGGATTTGTTCAAGCCTGGAGATCACAATTTCGTGCACCAAGTTTTTGGCGCCGTTGCCGGGGATTGTTTTGAGTTTTCGGCAAGCTTTTGGTCCGGTAACATCAGTGCCAGATTCCCTTTTGATCCGGCAACAGCACCAAGTTTTTGGCGCCGTTGCCGGGGATTGTTTGAGTTTGGACAACTGACGGCTCATCTTGTTGCTCAGATTAGGTAATTTTCTTTTTATTTTATTTTCAAAAATTTTTCAAAAATATTTCTAAAATTTTCTCATCTGTTTTCGAAAATAACAAAAATGTTTTCAAAAAAATTTTTATTCAAAATTTTTAAGAATGAATTCTAGTGTTTCATGAAGCATGTTGAAGTCTGGCTGGCTGTAAAGCCATGTCTATTCCTTTGGGAATGAGTATGTCAGGCATGTCATATCTGAATTACATGCTAAAGCTTGGCTGGCCATTGGCCATGTCTAGTGTTTTGGACCGGAGCTTTCATTGAAAGCTTGGCTGGCTAGTGAGCCATGTCTAATTCCTGGACTGAAGCTTTAGACTAAGAATGCAAGATTCCTGGAATTCATATTAAAAATTTTGGAATCCTTATTTTTCTTTTTCTTTTAATTTTCGAAAAATATAAAATAAAAATCCAAAAAAAATCAGAAAATCATAAAAATCAAAAATATTTTGTGTTTCTTGTTTGAGTCTTGAGTCATATCATAAGTTTGGTGTCACTTGCATATGCATCTTGCATTTTTCGAAAATATCATGTATTCATAAGTGTTCTTCATGATCTTCAAGTTGTTCTTGGTAAGTCTTCTTGTTTGATCTTGATGATTTTTTGTTTTGTGTCTTTCAATGTTTATCATATGCATTCTTGAATTCTTAGTGTCTAAGCATTAAAGAATTCTAAGTTTGGTGTCTTGCATGTTTTCTTTGCATTAAAAATTTTTCAAAAATATGTTCTTGATGTTCATCATGACATTCAAAGTGTTCTTGGTGTTCATCTTGATATTCATAGCATTCTTGCATGCATTCATTGTTTTGATCTAAAAATTTCATGCATTGCATATTTTTCATGTTTTTCATAAAAATTTCAAAAATCAAAAAAAAAAATATCTTTCCCTTTTTCTCTCATCAAATTCGAAAATTTGAGTTGACTTTTTCAAAATTTTTTAAAATCAAGTTGCTTTCATGAGTCAAATCAAATTTTCAATTTGAAAATCTTATCTTTTTCAAAATCTTTCTCAAAAATCAAATCTTTTTCAAAATTTTTTGGTTATTTTCGAAAATTTCAAAAATATTTTTCAAAAATCTTTTTCTTATTTTTATACCAAATTTTCGAAAATAACATAAACAATTAATGTTTTGATTCAAAAATTTGAAGTTTGTTACTTGCTTGTTAAGAAAGATTCAAACTTTAAGTTCTAGAATCATATCTTGTGATTTCTTATGGATCAAGTCATTAATTGTGATTTTAAAAATCAAATCTTTTTCAAAACTAACTTCAATCATATCTTTTCAAAAATATCTTCTTATCTTATCTTTTTCAAAAATATCTTTTCAATTTATCTTTTCTAACTTCCTAACTTCTTATCTTTTCAAAATTTGTTTCAACTAACTAACTAACTTTTTGTTTGTTTCTTATCTTTTTCAAAACCACCTAACTAACTATCTCTCTCTCATTTTCGAAAATATCTTCCCCCTTTTTCAAAATTTCTTTTTAATTTATTAATTATTTTAATTTTTAAATTTGAATTTTCGAAAATCACTAACATTTTTCAAAACTATTTTCAAAAATCACTAACTCCTTTTCAAAATTAATTTTCGAAAATTCCCTCCTTCTCTCTCATCTTATTTTATTTATTTACTAACATCTCTTCCTCACAACATCACCAAATTCGAACCCCCTCTTCTATCTGTGTTCGAATTTCTTCTTCTTTTCTTCTACTAACAATAAGGAACCTCTTTACTGTGACATAGAGGCTTCCTCTTCTTTTCTTGTTCTCTTCTCTTTCTTATGAGCAGGGACAGAGAAAAAGGCATTCTTGTTGAAGCTGATCCAGAACCCGAAAGGACTCTGAAGAGAAAATTAAGAGAAGCTAAATTACAACAATCCAGAGACAACTTGATTGAAAATTTCGAACAAGTAAAGGAAATGGCAGCCGAACCCAACAACAATGCAAGGAGAATGCTTGGTGACTTTACTGCACCTAATTCCAATTTACATGGAAGAAGCATCTCCATTCCTGCCATTGGAGCAAACAACTTTGAGCTGAAACCTCAATTAGTTTCTCTGATGCAGCAGAACTGCAAGTTTCATGGACTTCCATCTGAAGATCCTTTTCAGTTCTTAACTGAATTCTTGCAGATATGTGATACTGTTAAGACTAATGGAGTAGATCCTGAAGTCTACAGGCTCATGCTTTTCCCTTTTGCTGTAAGAGACAGAGCTAGATTATGGTTGGATTCTCAACCCAAAGACAGCCTGAACTCTTGGGATAAGCTGGTCACGGCTTTCTTAGCCGAGTACTTTCCTCCTCAAAAGCTGAGCAAGCTTAGAGCTGATGTTCAAACCTTCAGACAGAAAGAAGGTGAGTCCCTCTATGAAGCTTGGGAAAGATACAAACAGTTGACCAAAAAGTGTCCTTCTGACATGCTTTCAGAATGGACCATCCTGGATATATTCTATGATGGTTTATCTGAGCTATCAAAAATGTCACTGGACACTTCTGCAGGTGGATCCATTCACCTAAAGAAAACGCCTGCAGAAGCTCAAAAACTCATTGACATGGTTGCTAATAACCAGTTCATGTACACTTCTGAAAGGAATCCTGTAAGTAATGGGACGCCTATGAAGAAGGGAGTTCTTGAGGTTGATACTCTGAATGCCATATTGGCTCAGAATAAAATATTGACTCAGCAAGTCAATATGATTTCTCAGATTCTGCATGGAATGCAAGCTGCATCCAACAGTACTCAAGAGGCATCTTCTGAAGAAGAAGCCTATGATCCTGAGAACCCTGCAATAGCAGAGGTAAATTACTTAGGTGAACCTTATGGAAACACCTATAACTCAACATGGAGAAATCATCCAAATTTCTCATGGAAGGATCAAAAGCCTCAACAAGGCTTTAACAATGGTGGAAGAAACAGGTTTAGCAATAGCAAGCCTTTTCCATCATCAACTCAGCAACAGACAGAGAACTCTGAGCGAAATGCTTCTAATTTAACAAATCTAGTCTCTGATCTATCTAAGGCCACCGTAAGTTTCATGAATGAAACAAGGTCTTCCATTAGAAATCTGGAAGCACAAGTGGGCCAGCTGAGTAAAAGGATCACTGAAATCCCTCCTAGTACTCTCCCAAGCAATACAGAAGAGAACCCAAAAGGAGAGTGCAAGGCCATTGACATAAGCGCCATGGCCGAACCTGTAAGGAGAGGAGAGGACGTGAATCCCAAGGAGGAAGACCTCCTGGGACGTCCAGTGGTCAATAAGGAGCTTTCCTCTGAGGAACCAAAAGACTCTGAGGCTCATCTAGAGACCATAGAGATTCCATTGAACCTCCTTATGCCCTTCATGAGCTCTGATGAGTATTCCTCTTCTGAAGAGAATGAGGATGTTACTGAAGAGCAAACTGCCAAGTTTCTTGGTGCAATCATGAAGCTGAATGCCAAACTATTTGGCATTGATGCTTGGGAAGTTGAACCTCCCTTGTTCATCAATGAACTAAGTGATCTGGACCAACTGACATTGCCTCAGAAGAGACAGGATCCTGGAAAGTTCATATTACCTTGTACCATAGGCACCATGATCTTTAAAGCTCTGTGTGACCTTGGTTCAGGTATAAACCTCATGCCCCTCTCTGTAATAGAGAAACTGGGAATCTATGGGGTGCAAGCTGCTAAAATCTCACTAGAGATGGCAGACAGCTCAAGAAAACAGGCTTATGGACAAGTAGAAAATGTATTAGTAAAGGTTGAGGGCCTTTACATACCTACTGATTTCATAGTCCTGGATACTGGAAAGGAAGAGGATGAATCCATCATCCTAGGAAGACCTTTCCTGGCCACAGCAAGAGCTGTGATTGATGTTGACAGAGGTGAAATAGTCCTTCAATGGAATGAGAACTCCCTTGTATTCAAAACTCAAGGATCTCCCTCTGCAACCATGGAGAGGAAGCAAGAAAAGCTTCTCTCCAAGCAGAGTCAACCAGAGCCCCCACAGTCAAACTCTAAGTTTGGTGTTGGGAGGCCACAACCAAACTCTAAGTTTGGTGTTGAACTCCCATATCCAAACTCTAAGTTTGGTGTTGGAGAGTCTCAACAAAGCTCTGCACATCTGTGAGGCTCCATGAGAGCCCACTGTCAAGCTATTGACATTAAAGAAGCGCTTGTTGGGAGGTAACCCAATGTTTATCTAATTCTTATTTTTATTGTTTTTCATGTTTTCTTAGGTTCATGATCATGTGGAGTCACAAAATAAACAAAAAAATCAAAAACGGAATCAAAAACAGCAGAAGAAAAATCACACCCTGGAGGAGCATCTGTCTGGCATTCAAACGCCAGAACAGAGCATAGTTCTGGTGCTGAACGCCCAGAATGGGAGCATTCTGGCGCTGAACGCCCAAAATGGGCACCAACCTGGCGCTGAACGCCCAGAGTTGTGTGCAAGGGCATTTTGCATGCCTAAATTGGTGCAGGGATGTAAATGCCTTGACACCTCAGGATCTGTGGACCCCACAGGATCATCTCAGGATCTGTGGACCCCACAGGATCCCCACCTACCTCCACTCACCTCTTCTCACCACTCTCTTTCACACAACCCCATAAACACTCTTCCCAAAAACCCTTCACCAATCACCTCAATCTCTCTTCCCCACTAAACCTTCACCACTCACATCCATCCACTCTTCCCCATAAACCTACCTCATAAACTCCACCTACCTTCAAAATTCAAAACCAATTTCCCACCCAAATCCACCCATATGGCCGAACCAATACCCCCCCTCCCTTCCCTATATAAAGACCTCCATTCTTCACCAAATTCACACAACACACCCCTCTACACTCTCCTTGGCCGAAACCACCTCTCCCTCTCCCTCTCCATATTTCTTCTTCTTCTTCTTCTATTCTTTTGTTTATTGCTCGAGGGCGAGCAATATTCTAAGTTTGGTGTGGTAAAAGCATAGTTTTTTTTGTTTTTCCATTACCATTGATGGCACATAAGACCGGAGAATCCTCTAGAAGAGGGAAAGGGAAGACAAGAGCTTCCACATCCGAGTCATGGGAGATGGAAAGTTTCATCTCTAAAGTCCATCAAGACCACTTCTATGATGTTGTGGCCAAGAAGAAGGTGATCCCTGAGATCCCTTTTAAACTCAAAAGAAATGAGTATCCGGAGATCCGACATGAAATTCAAAGAAGAGGTTGGGAAGTTCTAACAAACCCCATCCAACAAGTTGGCATCTTAATGGTTCAAGAGTTCTATGCCAATGCATGGATCACCAAGAACCATGATCAAAGTAAGAACCCGGATCCAAAGAACTATGTTACAATGGTTCGGGGGAAATACTTGGATTTTAGTCCGGAAAATGTGAGGTTGGCGTTCAACTTGCCATACATGGAAGAGAACGCACGCCCCTACACAAGGAGAGTCAACTTTGATCAAAGGTTGGACCAAGTCCTTATGGACATATGTGTAGAAGCAGCTCAATGGAAGATTGACTCCAAAGGCAAGCCGGTTCAACTAAGAAGATTGGACCTCAAGCCTATAGCTAGAGGATGGTTGGAGTTTATTCAATGCTCAATCATTCCCACTAGCAACCGGTCTGAAGTTACTATAGACCGGGCCATCATGATCCATAGCATCATGATTGGAGAAGAGGTGGAAGTTCATGAGATTATACCTCAAGAACTCTACAAGGTGGCTGACAAGTCCTCCACCATGGCAAGGTTAGCCTTTCCTCACCTCATTTGCCACCTATGCAATTCAGCTGGGATTGACATAGAGGGAGATATCCTCATTAAAGAGGACAAGCCCATCACTAAGAAAAAGATGGAGCAAGCAAGAGAGCCCACTCATGGAGCTCAAGAGGCGCATGAAGCTCATGACCATGAGATTCCGGAAATGCCTCAAATGCACTTTCCTCCACAAAACTATTGGGAGCAAATCAACACCTCCCTAGGAGAATTGAGTTCCAATATGGGACAACTAAGGGTGGAACATCAAGAGCACTCCATCATGCTTCATGAAATAAGAGAAGATCAAAAAGCAATGAGGGAGGAGCAACAAAGACAAGGAAGAGACATAGAATAGCTCAAGGACATCATTGGTTCCTCAAGAAGGAAACGCCACCATCACTAAGGTGGATTCATTCCTTGTTCTTCTTTCTTCTGTTTTTCGTTTTCTATGTTATGTGCCTATCTATGTTTGTGTCTTCATCACATGATCATTAGTAGTAGTAATTATGTCTTAAAGTTATAAATGTCCTATGAATCCATCACCTCTCTTAAATAAAAAAAAATGTTTTAATCCAAAAGAACAAGAAGTACATGAGTTTCGAATTTATCCTTGAACTTAGTTTAATTATAATGATGTGGTGACAATGCTTCTTGTTTTCTGAATGTATGCTTGAACAGTGCATATGTCTTTTGAAGTTGTTGTTTAAGAATGTTAAATATGTTGGCTCTTGAAAGAATGATGACTAGGAGACATGTTATTTGATAATTTGAAAAATCATAAAAATGATTCTTGAAGCAAGAAAAAGCAGCAAAGAACAAAGCTTGCAGAAAAAAAAATTATAGGCGAAAAAAAAAATTTAATATAGAAAGAAAAAGAAAAAAAGCAAGCAGAAAAAGCCAAAAGCTCTTAAAACCAAGAGGCAAGAGCAAAAAGCCAATAACCCTTAAAACCAAAAGGCAAGGGCAAATAAAAAGGATCCCAAGGCTTTGAGCATCAGTGGATAGGAGGGCCTAAAGGAATAAAATCCTGGTCTAAGCGGCTAAACCAAGCTGTCCCTAACCATGTGCTTGTGGCGTGTAGGTGTCAAGTGAAAACTTGAGACTGAGCGGTTAAAGTCAAGGTCCAAAGCAAAAAAAAAAAAAAAGAGTGTGCTTAAGAACCCTGGACACCTCTAATTGGGGACTTTAGCAAAGCTGAGTCACAATCTGAAAAGGTTCACCCAATTATGTGTCTGTGGCATTTATGTATCCGGTGGTAATACTGGAAAACAAAGTGCTTAGGGCCACGGCCAAGACTCATAAAAAAAGCTGTGTTCAAGAATCATCATACTATACTAGGAGAGTCAATAACACTATTCAAAATCTGAAGTTCCTATAGATGCCAATCATTCTAAACTTCAATGGATAAAGTGAGATGCCAAAACTATTCAAGAGGCAAAAAGCTATAAGTCCCGCTCATATGATTAAAGCTCTGTTTCATTGATAGATTGGAATTTATAGTATATTCTCTTCTTTTTATCCTATTTGATTTTCAGTTGCTTGGGGACAAGCAACAATTTAAGTTTGGTGTTGTGATGAGCGGATAATTTATACGCTTTTTGACATTGTTTTTAGTATGTTTTTAGTAGGATCTAGTTACTTTTAGGGATGTTTTCATTAGTTTTTATGTTAAATTCACATTTCTGGACTTTACTATGAGTTTGTGTGTTTTTCTGTGATTTCAGGTATTTTCTGGCTGAAATTGAGGGACTTGAGCAGAAATCAGATTCAGAGGTTGAAAAAGGACTGCTGATGCTGTTGGATTCTGACCTCCCTGCACTCAAAGTGGATTTTCTGGAGCTACAGAACTTGAAATGGCGCGCTTCCAATTGCGTTGGAAAGTAGACATCCAGGGCTTTCCAGCAATATATAATAGTCCATACTTTGGCCAAGAATTGACGACGTAAACTGGCGTTCAACGCCAGCCTTCTGCCCAAATCTGGCGTCCAGCGCCAGAAAAGGATCCAAAACCAGAGTTGAACGCCCAAACTGGCACAGAAAGTGGCGTTCAACTCCACAAATGGCCTCTGCACGTGCTACACTCAGGCTCAGCCCAAACACACACCAAGTGGGCCCCGGAAGTGGATTTATGCATCAATTACTTACTCATGTAAACCCTGGTGACTAGTTTATTATAAATAGGACCTTTTACTATTGTATTAGGCATCTTTGGATTACCTTATGATCCTTTGATCACGTTTTAGGGGGCTGGCCATCTCGGCCATGCCTGGACCTTCACTTATGTATTTTCATACGGTAGAGTTTCTACACTTCATAGATTAAGGTGTGGAGCTCTGCTGTTCCTCAAAGATTAATGCAAAGTACTACTGTTTTCTATTCAATTCTTCTTATTTCGCTTCTAAGATATCCATTCGCCCCAAGAACGTGATGAAGGTGATGATTATGTGTGACGCTCATCATCCTTCTCCCTTATGAACGCGTGCCTGACAAACACTTCCGTTCTACATGAATTAAGCTAGAATGAGTATCTCTTAGATCTCCTAACCAGAATCTTCGTGGCGTAAGCTAGAATGATGGCGGCATTCAAGAGAATCCGGAAGGTCTAAACCTTGTCTGTGGTATTCCGAGTAGGATTCAATGATTGAATGACTGTGACGAGCTCCTAACTCGCGATTGCAGGGCGTTAGTGACAGACGCAAAAGGATAGTAAATCCTATTCCAGCATGATCGAGAACCGACAGATGAATAGCCGTGCCGTGACAGGGTGCGTGAGCATATTATTCACTGAGAGGATAAGATGAAGCCATTGGCAAGGGTGATGCCTCCAGACGATTAGCCGTGCCGTGACAGGGCATTGGATCATTTTCCGGAGAGATGACCGAAAGTAGCCATTGACAGTGGTGATGTATCACATAAAGCCAGCCATGGAAAGGAGTAAGACTGATTGGATGAAGATAGCAGGAAAGCAGAGGTTCAGAGGAACGAAAAGCATCTCCATTCTCTTATCTGAAATTCTCACCAATGAATTACATAAGTATCTCTATCCCTATTCTATTATATTAAATTCGAAAACACCATTATCACTTTATATCTGCCTGACTGAGATTTACATGGTGACCATAGCTTGCTTCATACCAACAATCTCCGTGGGATTCGACCCTTACTCACGTAAGGTATTACTTGGACGACCCAGTGCACTTGCTGGTTAGTTGTATCGAAGTTGTGACAATTATGAATTAAGATCAGAGCACCAAGCTTTGGAGCCATTATCAGGATTTGTTCGAGCCTGGAGATCACAATTTCGTGCACCAGTCCGCTACTTCCTATTCTTCTGTTGGCACTATTAATACATCTTTGCATCCTACAGGTGAGCCATACATGGCGGAGCCACGATGGATCACTTTGCATGAGCAAGGAGCTCCGGATATCATACTTCAACCATTGCAAGCAAGGTATCCTAACCTTGATCCAAACTTTGAGTTGAAGAGTAGCTTGATAAATCTACTTCCTAAGTATCATGGGTTGCCGGTGATGACAAGTCATCTTAGCCTAGTTTTACTAGCCTTTTTCTTTATTTTTATTTGGTTTTATGCACTTTCTTACATTCTAAGTAAGTAATTTGGAATGAAAATGCATGACTTCTTTGAATCAAACAACCACCATTTAATTGATGCTAAATCATGAGGTTTAGCTAAATTTCATTGATTTTTTATGATTTATAAACCTTGTGAATTTGGTGATACTTTGATTCGTTGTTTTGATTAATTGTAGGTGAAGAAAAGAAGAAAAGAAGAAAGCGTGGCCTAAAAAGCGTGGCCTAAGGAAGAAAAAGTGTGGCCAAGGAAGGAAGAAGTGTGGCGCAACAATGAAGGAAAACCATGAAGCTCACTCCAAGAGCACCATGCTCACCAAGGGAGCGCTACATTTTCTCTCAAGGAACCAAGGCACAATGCTCTGCTCACTTTGTGAGCTGAGCACAATATGAGGCCAAGAAACAAGGAAAGGAAAGACCAAGCTCAGCTGACCAAGTGAGCATTATTGGGCATGCATCCAAATAAATTCAAGGAAATTGTTTGACAAGTGCATTCTCCAATATTTGAACCCATGACCAAAGGGGGTTGGGGGAGCGCAAATCACAAGAGGAAATAAGCCAAAAATGGCCAAATGCATAATCCAGGATTCGAACTCAGCACCTAGAGGAAGCAAGGAGCAAGGCACTACAAGAAAACCAAGGAAAAGCTCCAGCGCATGCACTCATCAAGTTTCGAGCCAATGACCCCTCCTTGTGAGCACTAAGGCTCAGCTCACTTGGAGAGCTGAGCGCTACCCTTGGTGCATCTCACAAGCACTTTGACACGGGCCAGGGGGAGTGGAGCGCGCATCTTAACACGGTCCAGGGAGGGCAGCGCGCAACAATTTTTCACCAAGGCACCAATGCTCAGCTCACTTCTGAGCATTTCCCTGATGCTTCCCCTAACAATTGCACGCTACAAAGGGTTTTCACACTAGGCATCAATGCTCAGCTTCCCACTTGAGCTGAGCATTCCCCTGGAAGCAAATTCTTCATGGGCTAAAAAATAAATCAAAAATCCAATTAAATTCAAATCTTCACCAAATTAAAAGCCCATCTAAATTCCAATATCCAAGAATAGAAAGTGTATAAATAGGAGTTAGTTTGATGTAATTAGGACCTCTAGACTTTACTTTGAATTTTTCCTTGAATTTTCATTTTCATTTGGAGCTTTTACTTTTGAATTTAGATCTTAGAGAATTGGGAAGGAGAATTGATCTCTCTTCTTCCTTGTTCTTGCTTGAGCACTCTTTACTTTTCTTGCTTTGGATCTTAGGTGAAGAATTGAAGAACTTCTGTTTCAATCTCACCTTGAGATCTCTTGTTTACTTTTTCTGCATAATTAAAATTCAAGTTATGTTTACTATTTCATTCTTCTACTCTTTCTGCAATTTACTTTTCTTTACTTCCATTGCAATTGTTCTTGTTAGATCAAGGAAGGATTTGAGATCTAGACTTGTTATCTAGTCTCTTCCACCCCTGAGATCTTCAACCATCTTTTACATTGCTGCAAATTAAGCACAAGTCATTCTCTGTTTTTACACTCTTCAAGCATTTTCACTATTCTGTTGAGATCTACTTCAATTCAATTCATCCTCTACTCTTCTGTTTATTGCAATTTACTTTTGCTTGTTTAAATTCTGCAATCCCATTTCCCAATTCCTTTTATAATTCAAGCAATTTACATTTCTTGCACTTTAAGTTTCAGCGATTTACATTTCTTGCAATCTAAGTTTCTGCAATTTACTTTACTTGTTCTTTAAGATTCAGCACTTTTACTTTCCTATTCTTTAAAATTTTGCAATTCTCCCCTCTCCCTTTACATTTAAGCAATTTAGTTTCTGCAAATTACAACCAAATCAACCAATACTTGATTCGCTTGACTAAATCAACCACTAAACTAAAATTACTCAATCCTTCAATCCCTGTGGGATCGACCTCACTCATGTGAGTTATTATTACTTGATGCGACCCGGTACACTTGCCGGTGAGTTTCGTGTTGGATCGTTTTCCACACATCAGCCGGGTCAAGACCCTATCCGACATCTAAGAGACTTCCAAGTTGCTTGTTCTACGGCTCGAAGGCATGGAGCCGATGAGTTGGTTATTATGGTCTTTGCCTTTCCTTTCTCTCTTGAAGGGCAAGCAAATATGTGGTTTTACTCATAACCAGATGAGATTGTGACCAATTGGGATTTCTTGAGAAGAGAGTTTCTAGATAAATTCTTCCCACCGAAGAAGACTGATTACATCTGGAAGGAGATTTCGGGTATAATGCAAAAGGATCAAGAGAGTTTGTATGAGTATTGGACTCGGTTCAAGAGGCTATTGGAATCTTGTCCACACCATGGATTGAACACTCACTTGCTCATTAGTAACTTCACCGGAGGTCTTTGTGCGGAAGATAGAAGATTGCTCACCGCTTCTAGTGGCAGTTCCCTTTCAAAGAACAAGACGGAAAGAGAAGCTTAGAAATTGATAAATGATGTTGCCGAGGCTACACAACATGTAAGGGTGAGAAGTGGTGTTGCGTTGAGGAGATCGTCGATCTAGATTTTCTTCCTAAGGAAGGGAATTACTTCGTTGTGAGCATAGCTCCAAACCAACAAACAATCCTCGCAATTAAAATATGGGTTTTGTGTCACGAATAACGAACCCCAATGAAAATTTACCGAATTATTTGGACTCCGGGTCGTCTCCGTAGGATACAATGAAGTGCTCAATTATTGGCCATAAAGGGGTAAGGGGGTTTTGGTTCATAAGAGGGCAAGAAAAGTAGATTAAGGAAGTAAGTAAAGCAAACAAGATAAAGAACTCTTGGCTAAGACTTAGGTAATTGAGATCACCATCCTTGTCAACAAACCACATATTGATAATCATGAGAGGCCAACCCATTAAGTCTACTTTCCAAAAGCCTTAAGTACGTAACATCTACCCCTAAGCTTGAAATACGTCAAATAGGTTTGATCACATCAACCCTTAAGTCCCAACCTACCTACTAATTAACTTAGTAGTGGGTTAGCGTCAATGGGTGTCAAATTGATCACCAAGGGTTCTCAAATCACCAAATCCATTATATCCAATAACTCAAGTTTACCCAATTCCCTTAGTTTAGGCCAAGAGTTGACAAAACTACTCAAAAACTAAGGAGAACATTTCGTCAAACACATAGAGTGTAATAAAAGTAAACATCATAAATTGCAAGAATAATAAAATCTACCAACTACTAATTGCAAGAAAAGTAAGATCACAACTCAATTCATCAATTAAAGAAACATCAATATCAAAATTGCATTAAATGTAAACCAAATCTAACATGAGTTCATCATCACAAAAGAGAGCAAATTGAGAAATTAACATCACAAATAAGAGGATCAAGATGTAGAAATGAGAAATTATAAAAGAAACAAGATGAGATCAAGTAATTAAACATGAATCTAAGATAATCTAACCTAATCCTAACCTAATTCTAGAGAGAAGAGGGAGCTTCTCTCTCTAGAAAACTAACTAAAGGCTCATGTTGGCTAAACTAATTGCTCCCCCTTTGCTTGGACTTCAATTCTGCATGAAATACACTCAGAAACAAGTTGGAATTGGGCCTGGGCAGCTCAGAAATCGCCCCCAGTGTTTTGCCTTTAAGTGGGCCATATGAGAGTATTGGCGCGTGCGCGCCATGTGCGCGTGCGCGTCGATTGACAAAATCTTCACCCGCGCGGACGCGTCATGTACGCGTGTGCATCTCTATGTAAAAACCACTTTTGCGCGTGCACACCTTGTACGCGTGCGCGTCTTTTGATGCATTCCTAATCTTTGTTTGTTCATGCATTCTCCCCTTTGTATGCTTTTTTACTCATTTCTTCCATCCAATACATGCTTTATAAACCTGAAATCACTCAACACACACATCAAGGCATCGAATGGAATTAAAGTGAATCAAAATCACTAAATTAGGGCCTAAAAAGCATATTTTTACACTTAAGCACAATTCAAGGGAGAATTACAAAACCATGTTATTTTATTGAATAAATGTGGGAGAAGATGGTAAAATCCCCTAAAATAAGCACAAGATAAACCACGAAATTGGGGTTTATCAAGAAGTAATCCTCTCAAGGGTGTGGTAGAACAGTCCCCTTCCGAAGCAAGCTTAACCAAGGCGCTTGGGGACATGACCACCATCCTCACGCAATTACAAAAAGATAAAAAGGAATACTACTCCATCCAAGCCCCACCTCAAGTTGCTCAACTTGAAGGCCCTCCTAGAATTTGTGGTTTGTGCTCTAGCACAACACATTACACCGATCAATGCCATCAAATTCAAGTAGAGCATGCCCTTATCGTGGCCAATGTGAACTATAACAACCATCCGCCCTATCCTTCTCAAGGCCAAAATAACTACTCTCATAGTAGTAATCAAAATCAACGGTGGAGGGATAATGCACAAGGGAGCAATCAAAACTAAAGATGGAACAACTATTCTTCTCATTACAACAACAACCAATCTTCATCTCAATACCATCACAACAACAACAACCACCAAGCCAACCAAAATCACCACAACCAAAACCAAAACAACTACACCAAGTACCAAGCACCACACTATAGACAACAATCTAACCAATCCTCTTCATCTTCCACCAATCAAGTTGATGAGCTTAGAGCCACTGTGGATAAACGGGATGAGGGCTATAAGGCTCAATTCGAGGCCATGAGTGCTCAATTGGCCAATATCACTGACATGATTTCGAAGATGTCCATGCCCTCCTCCAACAACACCAACCAACCCTCAAGCTCTTCTAGCCTTCCTTCCCAACCCTAACCAAACCCAAAGGGCGGTCTCAACGCCATCACTCTACGGTTGGGGACTACATTGGAGGAGATACCTCCTAGGGTCATGGAAAACATTCATGAGGAAGAAGTGGTTGTTGAAGCTCCACATGAAGAAGGGGAGGTAGACAAAAAGAAAGATGAAGAAGGAGTAAGCCTCAAGGAACCCAAGAGGAAGGCTATAGTGGATGAGTCCATTCCTATCCCATTGCCTTCATTGGTGAAGAAAGCAAAGAAGACCCCGAAATTTGATTTGAACATGCTCCAAGTGTTCAAGAAGGTTGAGGTAACCATACCACTTCTTGATGCTATCCAACAAATTCCGAAATATGCAAAATTTCTGAAAGACTTGTGTACGCACAAGGATAGGATAGGAGAGTTGGAGACATTATCCTTGGGTAGTTCAATTTCTTCCTTGATGGAACCTATTCCAAAGAAATGTGGTGACCTTGGACCTTGTTTGGTGTCTTGTTGTATTGGTGGGCGTACTTTTTATGACTGTATGTGTGATCTTGGAGCTTGCATAAGCATCATGCCACTCTCTATTTTTGTGCGGTTGAATTTAGCTCCATTAAGGAAATCGGCGGCGAAGTTTGCCTTAGCCGATAAGAGTGTGATCACTGTGATGGGAATAGCAGAAGATGTACTTGTGGTGATCAAGGACTTGGTCTTCCCAATTGACTTTTACATCCTTGAAATGCCTCCAACAGAAAATAGAAGCTCATCCTCCGTTCTACTTTGTAGACCTTTCCTCAAAACCTCTAAATTCAAGTTAGATGCCTTCACTGGCACATATTCCTTTGAGGTTGGAGACAAGACTATCAAGTTTAATTTGGAAGAAGCCATGAAGCATCCTCTCGAAGAGCATTCCGTTCTCTGATGTGATGTAATCGATGAAGTGGTAGTAGAAGTGCAAGAAGAAGACCACAACAAGCTATGCTAACCTATTGTTGAAGAGACGGATGATCAAGAGGATGAACAAGAGAAAGTTGTTGAGAGTGAATTCCCTGAGCTTGATGAAAAGGAACCTCAACTTGAGACAAAGAGTGAATTGAAGCCTCTTCCATCTCACTTGAATTATGCTTTCTTAGAGGACAACCAAAAGTTTTCAGTCATTATTGCTAGTGATCTTTCAGATGAAGAAAAAGAAAAGCTCCTAGATGTTCTAAGAAAGTACAAGAAGGCAATTGGTTGGAGCCTATCTGATATTGTGGGGATTGACCCTCGCAAATGCATGCATCACATATTTCTCTAAGAGGGAGCTAGGCTGGTTAGGCAACCGCAAAGAAGGCTTAACCCGACCATCCTAGACGTGGTAAAGAAGGAGGTCACTAGAATACTAGATGCGAGTATCATATACCCAATTTCTGATAGTGAATGGGTGAGTCCGGTCCAGGTCGTTCCCAAGAAGTCGGGCATCACTGCGGTCAAGAAGGACGATGGTGAAGTGGTCATCAAAAGAGTACAAAATGCGTGGTGAGTGTGCATTGATTATAGAAGATTGAACGCCGCTACAAGAAAGGACCACTACCCCTTGCCCTTTATCGATCAGATGTTGGACCGTTTGGCGGGTAAATCCCATTATTGTTTTCTTGATGGATTCACTGGTTACTTCCAGATTCACATTGCTCCTGAAGATTAGGAAAATACCACATTCACTTGCCCTTTTGGCACCTTTGCCTACAAAAGGATGCCATTTGGACTATGTAATGCACCTGCTACTTTTCAGCGGTGTATGACCAGTGTCTTTTCCGATCTAATGGAGAATTGTCTGGAAGTCTTTATGGATGACATCAGTGTTTATTGAACTTCTTTTGACTGCTGTTTAGAGAACTTGGCCAAGATCTTAGCTAGATGTGTTGACACTAACCTTGTCTTAAATTTTGAGAAATGTCACTTCATGGTAAGACAAGGTATAGTGTTAGGACATGTGGTATCTACTGAAGGCATTTCTGTAGACCCGGCTAAGGTCGATGTTATTACCACTTTACCTCACCCCTCATCTGTGAGGGAGGTCCGCTCGTTTTTGGGACATGCAGGATTTTACAGGCGCTTTATCAAAGATTTCAGCAAGATTGCTTTGCCATTGTCGCGCCTGCTCCAAAAAGATGTGGACTTTGAGTTTGATAGTGCATGTGTGAAAGCGTTTGAAGAGCTAAGGAGAGTTCTTACCACAGCACCGGTTGTGCGAGGCCCCAATTGGACGTTGCCATTCGAAATAATGTGCGATGCGTCAAACCATGCTGTAGGTGCCACGCTTGCATAGCGCGATGGTAAACTCCCTTATGTCATTGCTTACTCTTCTAAAACACTGGATGCAGCATAATCCAACTATACCACTACGGAAAAGGAACTCCTAGCTATTGTTCATGCTTTAGATAAATTTAGGTCTTATTTGCTAGGATCCAGGATAGTGGTATACACGGAATGATGAAGCTTTAAAGTACTTATTGACAAAGAATGAGTCAAAGCCTAGACTCATACGTTGGATCTTGCTTTTGTAAGAATTCGACATTGAGATTAGGGACCGGAGTGGGCCTCAAAACTTGGTTGTGGATCATTTAAGCCACCTTGAAAATTTAAAATTTGACCCATTTCTGATCAATGACTCATTCCCATCGGATAGTTTGCATGCTGTGTTGGATAGCTTTCCTTGGTTTGCCCCAATGGCAAACTACTTGGTTGCGAAAATCTTCCCTCCCAACTTTTCTAAAATCCAAAGGGACAAGTTGATGAGTGATTCCAAATACTACATTTGGGATGACCCTCACTTGTGGAAGAGGGGCATGGACCAAGTAATTCAAAGATGTGTACCAGAATCTGAAATTCAACCTATTCTTGAAGCTTGCCATTCGTCCGAATGTGGTGGCCACTTTGGCCCACAAAGAATAGCTAAAAAGTTGTTGGATTGTGGATTCCGGTGGCCAACCTTATTCAAGGATGCTAACCGACTCTGTGTGTCTTGCCATCAGTGTCAGAAGTCGGGAAATACGTCCCAAAGGGATGAGATGCCTCAGCAACCTATGTTGTTCTGTGAGATATTTGATGTATGGGGCATTAAATTTATGGGACCGTTTCTCAACTCAAGTGGGTATCTCTATATTCTGTTAGCGGTTGACTACGTATCAAAGTGGGTAGAAGTAATACCTACCCGCCTTGACGACGCCAATACCGTTGTTTCTTTCATTAGAAATCACATTGTATGCCGTTATGGGTCGCCACGAGCAATCGTGAGCGGCCAAGGATCCCACTTTTGTAACAGGAAAGTAGAGGCACTGCTTAAGCGCTATGGGGTATTACATAAGGTTGCCACTGCTTATCATCCGCAAACCAATGGACAAGCGGAAGTGTCCAACCGGGAGATTAAGAGAATCTTGGAGAAAGTGGTCAATCCACAAAGGAAGGATTGGAGCTTCCGGTTAGGAGATGCACTATCGGCGTATAGAACGGCCTACAAGACTCCGTTAAGGATGAACCCTTTCCGGATCGTCTATGGTAAGGCATGCCACCTTCCGGTGAAAACTGAGCATAGAGCCTATTGGGAGGTAAAGTAGTGCAACATGGATTTCGCCAAGGCGGGGGTTGCCAGAAAACTACAACTAGAGGAGCTCGAGTGCTTGAGGATGGAGGCATATGAGAATGCCCGGATATACAAGGAGAAAAATAAAGCCTTTCATGATCATCACATCCAGAGGAAGTACTTTCAAGAAGGTGACGAGGTTCTCCTCTACAACTCGAGGCTACGATTTATGCTTGGCAAGCTCCGTTCTAGATGGGAAGGACCTTTCAAGGTGAAGGAGATAAAGCCCTATGGAGTGGTAGAATTGTTTGACCCCCAAAGTGACACAACTTTCAAAGTGAATGGACATAGAGTGAAGAAGTACCATGGCTACAAGTCACCAAGAGAAGTGGAAGTGCTCCTACTTGAGGATGCACCAAAAGGAGAGGAAGCTTAAGCAAAGGATCGTCCAACTTAAGGACGTTAAAGAAAAGTTCTTGGTGGGAGGCACCCCACCGTGGTAAGATCTTCCTTTTGTATACCTTCTTGTTTTTAGCCTTAAATTTCTATGAAATTTGTAATTTTTTGATGTTGTTGATTGCATAGGATTGCTAGTTTTATTGTTCTTGTTGGATAGATAGGATGTTCATATAGTTTTCATTATTTTGGTATGGATGAATTATTGAAGGTAGAGAAAATGCTTTGTCTTGAATGGTGCATAAATTTATAAGTGTTTTCTTGTATACTAGCTTGAACACCTACCAAGAATGTCTTAGAATAGCTTTTCCCTATGTTAAAAAAAAAAAAGAGCAAGGAAAACGGGCATCCGCGCGCCAGCGTTCAATGCGCACGCGCGCCGATGGTGTTTTTCATACTCTGGGCTAAAAACCCGAGAGTCATGGCCACTTTGTGCCCATTTCGTGATAGGCATCCGCGCGTCCGCGTACGTGCCGTGCCAGCGCCCTTGCAATTTTGGCCATCGACGCGACAGCGCACTGTGCGCGCACGTGCCGATGGCGCTACACCAACTCCCTGGTACAAAAACCAGAGACTTGTGCCACACTCGTGTCAGATTTTTGCCCGAACCGACGCATCTGCTTACTGCGCGTGTCCGTGCCAGTCGATAATTGTCTCAAGCACGCGTCCGCACACTGTGCGCGTCCGCGCGCCTGTGCTGAATACTAACTCTGGTATAAATTACTAGAGACTTAGGCCAACTTTATGCCTAGCCTGTGCCAAACGACACGTCCGCACACTGCACGCGTTTGCGTCGGTCGCCGATCCTCTCAAGCACGCGTACGCGCCAATGACGCGCCCGCGTCCCTCTCTACACTTCCACCGACGCGCCAGCGCACTGTGCGCGAATAAGTTTTTAAACTGTGCCCCCTGCCTCTCTACCCCCTTTCTTTCTGATTTCTCTCTTCCCTCTTCTCCATCACCTCTCTTTTTCCTTCTTCTTCTTCTTCTTCCACAATCCACCACCACCACTTCCGGTGGCCCTACATTTCTTCCATTTCTTTCTCATCTTTACAAGGGAAAATCCTACCTTGTTCTTTTACACTTCTCAAGGTTCTACCTCTTCCATATCTCATCTATTATTTTCTTTGCATAACCTCTACTTCTAGTTAGATTTTTCTTGTTTATTTACTTATTTTCTCTTTTAGTTACATGATTCTACTACTTGTTCTTTTTGTTTGCTTACTTTTCCTTTTTCTTGTTTTTTCATGGATGTTGAATTTGAGTTCAATTTGCTTTAATAGATCTTCTTGTTGCCTCTCAGTGTCTTTGTCATGTAAGTGATGTTATGTGATGATTGTTCTTTCATTTTGGAATTCAATTTGGTTAAGTATCTCATTATTACTCATTGTTTGATAATTGCACACCAAGTGTTCGAGGAAATGCGCAAATGCCATTTTGATTTATCTTAATCATGTATCTTCAATTTGGTGCTTTCTCCTTACTCACTTGTTGTCCTCTAAATGCATTGAGTCCACTTTGCTTATTACTTTCCAATTAGATACTCATTGAACATGACTTGTTCTTTGTTATGGATGCTTGAGATTATTCTTCTCATGCCATATTGCATGCTTCAATTTCTCTTGCATCCCATGCCAAGTGTTGTGACCCATGTCTCTATGATTACCTTGTTGAAATATTTCTTTTGGACGCTATATTTCACTTGCATGTTTTGTTGAGATGATTTTTTGGGTTTAATGCTTTCCTTTTTCTCTTCCTTTTTCAAGATGGCCACCAAGAAAGGCAAGCAGAAAGCTTCAAGGAAACCGGCCGCAAAGAGGGCACCCCAAGGGTCAAAATCTAAGGCGCACTCTTCATTAAGAGCCAATCCCCTATCTAAGAAAGCGAAGGCATCTGCTCCTATTGATGAGAACAAGAAGAGCAAACCGGCAAAGGATTCTTCAAGATTCCCCAACCGCTTCTGTGAACTTGTGTTCCCCACCATGGTTGAGAGGAACTATCATGCCGAGCATCTACTCGCTCCGCCAGACAAAGTTGCTCCTTGCATTTTATCCCGTATTGAACGGCGAGGATGGGAGTTCCTTCTGAGAAAACCACAAGTGGTCAACCTCTCATGGGCGGCAGAATTCTACACTAACTACCATCTTCCCTCTCTTCAATCAGTATACATGCGCCGAAAGCAAGTATCAGTTTCAGAAGAGGCTATTCAGCAAGTACTTAATGTCCTACCAGTACCAAGTGATATGGATGGCTACCAAGATGTCTTACGTCAGCGAAAAAAGTTTGGATTTGATTGGGACTCGATCCTCCAAGTCATTGCTGAACCAGAGGCATTTTGGACCCATGGTCGACTCCGGATGAGGCCCAAGTGCATTGACGCTCGCTTCTTCACTGTAGAAGCCAGAGCTTGGGCCCAGATCTTATCCCACTATGTGCTACCTAGCACCCACAAGTCGTCCTTCACGGCGGATCTCGCTTTGCTTGTTTGGTGCATTCTCACGGAAAGACTGGTGAACATCCCGCCTCTTGTTAAGCAAGCGATGGGATAAGTCCACGCCCGTGGTAATTTGCCATTTCCAGCATTGGTATCTGATTTAGTTGCTACTGCGGGTGTTTCTTGGGAAGACATGGATACGAAGGCTATAATTCCGGCTAAGGGTGATATCGTCCCAAGCGGAAAATACTTACATCTTCCCATGAACAACACAAGCCTTGATATTGCCCTTCCATCTACTATTCCTTCCACCTCATCATCACCACCACGGCAAAGATCCACCCATCAAAGGATAGAAGATCTACACTGGAAGATTGATAGATATGAGCGGCGCAACCAACGCCGATACACTTATATCAAGAAGCTTCTGCGTTGTGTTACCCCTAGCATGGAGGAACCCGAAATATTCACATCCACCTTAAACCCAAATGATGGGAGTTCTGATGGAGGGGATAGTGAAGGTTCCGGTCCTGACCGTCCTTTGCGCATTGTTCGTAGCACGGAGGACCGTGCTAAATTCTAAGTGCGGGGAGGTCATTCGACCGATCTCCATGGGTAACAATCTCTTCCTTTCAACACCCATGGATTTATCTTCTGCTTAGTATTTAGTACATTGCATGTGTAGTTAGTTTCTCTTGTAAATACCCCTTGCATGATTGTTAGTTTCTATAGAGTTGCTTGGTCAAAATAATGACTTCTTCCCCAAGAAACTGTGTTTTGGGGTACCCTACCAAATTTTTTGAAAAATTTTTGCAATAAACTTGCTTTGAGAATGTATTTTGGAACATAGTGATTGAGTTAAGAACACAAGCATGTGAGTTTTGAGCCTATTGTATGGTTGCATCTTCTAACCACGTATTCCCATTCTTGTGTGCATTATTCTCTCTCAATGATTGTAATCCTTGCTTTGTCTGATTTTATATGTCCATTACTTTGTGTATGACTGCATTTACGTGATTGAGACAATCGTTTCAATAGTCACTTTTCCCAAACGGCCTTAACCCTTTTATCTACCATTGCTAACCAGTTTTGAGCCTATGATAATCCCTCTTTGTTCTTAAATAGAGCACATTAACAACCCTAAGTGAAAAAACAATGAATGTCCTTAGATTTGTATCCTTGATTAGCTTAGGTAAGTTAGGGTGTGCGTCATTCAAATGGGAGGGTGTACTTGGGAACTTGGGTAGATATAAAGGTGTGTGTTTGTAATCGCAATTGGAAATTTTGGAAGTGGGAACATACTCATATATTGAATGATTGAGCCATATGCATTGGAACTTTTGTACATGAAACCCCAAGAAAAAAAGGGGGGGCCAAAAAGAAAAAAAAAATTTTTGTGTATATATAAGAACGTAAGAAAAAGAAATAGAAAAATAGAAGAAACAAAATCAGAAAAAGAGAAAGCAATGGAAGGGGACAAAAATGCCACAAGACAAAGTAATAATAACAATGCATATGGGATGTGAATTGGAAAGAACGCATGAGTATGCAAAAAGTGGAACCCATGGGCAGCTAGATATTGTATTACAGTTGTATAGGTTGTTCTATGTGTCTAGTGGAATCTTAGGTTAATCAAGGATTCAAATTTTAAGCTTACTTGACCATATACATCCTTACCTCCACCCTAGTCCCATTACAACCCATGAATAAGACCTCATGATACTTGTAAGCATGTATTAAGTAATTGTCGATTGTTAGATGAAAGACAAATCTTGGAAAGCATGATTAGGAGAGGATTGAGTGACGAACCCTATACGCTTCAACTTGTAGTGCACAGATTGGTATCAAGCTCAATTGAATGGATCTCGGAAAACGTTTGGTCACTATGGTGAGAATCTATTTTCTAAACCGCCCGGATGGAAAAATATAGACCAAGACGGAGGCGGATTTAAAAACAAGGCTTGGGATCATGGACTCTATCCTGACATTCGTCACCCCGGGAGCCTGAAGATCTGTTTGAAGCTGCTCAGAAGCTTTACATGCCTAGTTTGGGACCCCAGAGGCTATTGGCAGTCCAAGCATTAGTGGAGATTTTTGGATGAATTTAAGCATAAGCCGCCATAACAGGAAGCTCCTCCAATGTCCAACTTAAGGACTTTAACTAAAAGTGCTAGGTGGGAGACAACCCACCATGGTATGATCGTTTTTTTTTCAATTTTATTTCATGTTTTTTGTTTTTTGTTTTATTTTAATTTTATTGAACCTGGAATTATTCATAGCATCTACATTAGCATTGCATACTGCATAATTGCATAATTGCATATATATAAAAAAAATTTCATGCGACGCGACCGCCTCATTGACGCGTCCGCGCCGCAAGGAGAGGGGAGAAAATAAAAACGAATAGAGAGTCACGCTGGAGCGTGGCTGGAGGCGTGCCAATGGCACAAATCATCCCACGCGACCGCGTCGCTGACGCGACCGCGTCATACGGGAATAATGGCCTCCCATGCGACCGCGTGCCCCACGCGGCCGCGTGACCGGGATTTTGACGTAATAATGGTGCACAGCCGAAAGTTGTGCTAGAGTGGTGCCGGACTGGCGCTGGACGCGCAGTCCATCTCACGCGACCGCGTGCCCTACGCGACCGCGTCACATCCTACTAAGTGGCCACTCACGCGATCGCATGCCCCATGCGATCGCGTCACCCAATATTTGGCAATTAATGATTTTTGAACAGAGAGTTGTGCGAGAGCGAGGCTGCCCTTGCGCCAGTAGCATAAAACAGGTCACGCGATCGCGTGACCAACGCGACCGCGTAAATTAGTTAAAGCGCAAGCCGCGCGACCGCATGCCCCACGCGACCGCGTCGCTTGCGCCGCACAGCTTATCCTAATTTGCCAAATATCTTATCTTTTCTCCCCCAATCATAATTTTTCCTCCCTCCTTTCTTACTTACTTCTTCTTCCGTTCTTTCCCTTCTCATTCTTCTTATCTTTCATTTTATTTTACTTAATTTATTTGAATATTTCATTCATTGCATTTTAATTTTTTGCATATTTTTCTTTTATTTTCTAAATTTATTATTTTACCATTGGTGTTCAACTGTTCTTATTCAACTGTTATATCTTTTCTGGTATTATCTTGGTGCTTATAACTTCTTTTATTCTGGTTAGGTAATATTATTTAAATCAATGCCAATCTTTTATACTTGTATTACTTTTTGCATTGACATGAATTTATATTATCTCTCTTTCCCCACTCTCTTCTCCATTGTTGCAATTTTGCACCACTGGTATGTCATAGCTTCTATTGTTTTCTCACTTACATGTTGAAGCTTCCATGTAAATGAGACCCTTATCATTTGGCATTAACCCACCCATACTTCTTTTATTTTCTTATCTCTATTTCTGGATTACTCTTCTTCCCTTTTTCTTTTAGGATGGCCACCCGGAAGGGAAGCGGAAGACATTTTACATGGGGAGACAGACAAGTCCATCTACACAATCCTTAGAGAAAAGCAACAGTTGAAACAACCCGTCCACCTGCAAATCTCAGCATGCACCGAGGACGGTGCAATCTTTAAGTGTGGGGAGGTCGATACCGATCTCCATGGGTTAGTACCTTTCTGTTTCAACACCAATGTTTAATTTTCTTTGTTAAATTAGTTGTTGCATTTGCATGTTTATTTGATTTTATGCATTTAGTTACTACTTGGTTAAAGTAATAAATTTCTTTTGAGACCCTATTTTTTTGAAAAATTTTACTAATTTAATTTGAAAATTTTTTGTTAAATTTGTTTGAAGTTGTATTTAGAACATGGTTTTTGAGCTAAAGAACACACAACCTGTGAGATCTTGAGCTTATTTACATGGTTACATTATTTAACCATAAATTTTTATTCTTGTGTGTTTTCTTCACTATGATTGAAATCTTTGCTTTGTTCCATTCTATATGTCCATTATTTAGTATATTTACATGCTTGCATATGATTGAGGCCATTGTTTGATTCTAGCTCACTTATCCCAAAATTAGCCTACCTTTTACATCACCCTTGTTAGCCCCCTTGAGCCTTTAAATCCCTTTTTATTCTATTAGCCACACTACTAGCCTTAAGCGGAAAAACAAAATACAATCCCAAGTTGAATCCTTGGTTAGCTTATGATAGAAAATTATGAATAGTTTGAAATGTGGGAAACCTATTGGGAACATGGATGATAAAAACAAGAGGTAGAAAAAAATTGAAAAGAATAAAATAACTTAAAATAAGAAAGTTTGGGAAGCATGCTCATGAGAAATCAAAGTGATTAAATTACCATGTGCTAAAAAAATTTTATTTTTCAGTATTTAATAAAGGGGATACAAAAGAATTCCCCAAATGCGAAATAAAAGCAATGCACATGGGATAGAAACAAAAATTGAAACATGAGCATGTAACATCAAGTGGGAAAATATGGGAAAATAGGTAAAGTAGTTTTGTTTTTACTACATATGTATGTTAGGTGAGATCTTAGTCTAATTAAGGATTAACTTATTAGCTCACTTAGCCTTATACATATATCCTTACCTTCACCTTGGCCCCATTACAACCCTGAAAAGACCTCATGATGTCTGCGTTAGTATGCTAAATATTTGTTGATTGGTTAGATGAAGAACAATGTTCAGAAAGCATGATTAGAGAAGAGTAGAGTGATTGACCCTAGACACTTGAGAGATTAGAGTGATATATACTACCAGTGAGGGTTCAATGCTTGATTCTATGTTCCCTGCTTTCATGAGCTATCTTCTTGCAAGTTTACTTGTCTTTATTTTATATGATTTGAATTAGTGGAATTTGAATTATTTTTGTCTTGCAGAACTTATTTACTTTTAACAAAGTAGGTAGAAACATTCTGCATTCATATATATAGGTTGCATTTCATACATCCTACCATTCCTCTTCATCTTTATAGTTTCTCTTGAGCTTAGCATGAGGACATGCTAGTGTTTAAGTGTGGGGAGGTTGATAAACCACTATTTTATGGTTTATCTTGTGCTCAATTGAGTGGTTTTTATCTACTCTTTACCCACTTATTCATACTATTTGTATGGTTTTACATTTGCCTTCCTAATTATGTGCTATGATTGAAAACATGCTTCTTTGATCTTATATTTGCTTATTATTAATCATCTCTTATTACCATTAGATGCATTGATATGTGTGTTAAGTGATTTCAGAGATCACAGGGCAGGAATGGCTCAGAGGATGGAAAGGAAGCATGCAAAAGTGGAAGGACTACAAGAAGTTGGAGAAATTGCTAAGCTATCCAGCCTGACCTCTTTGCACTCAAACAGCTATAACTTTAGCTATAGAGGTCCAAATGACGCGGTTCTAGTTGCGTTGGAAAGCTAACGTCTGGGGCTTCGATTTGATATATAATATGCTATAGTTTCCCTGAAGCTAGGCGACGCAACCGCGTGACCCATGCAGCCACGTCGCAGTGACGAAAATCAGCGTGTTTGAAATCACAACCAGCGAATTCTGGGCTGTTTCTGACCCAGTTTGCGGCCCAGAAAACATAGATTAGAGGCTATAAAGTGGGGGAATGCATCCATTCAAAAAAGGAGGCTCTCATAATTCACAATTATTAGGATTTAGATGTAGTTTCTAGTGAGAGAGGTTCTCTCCTCTCTCTTAGGATTTAGGATTAGGATTAGGATTTCTTCGTTTCTTCATTCCAGGTTTAACATTTACTTTAATTTATGTTTATACTCTACTTTTATTTTAATGCTCTTATTCGTATCTGCAAATGTTGCCAAATTGGCTTATGAACCTTTTCCATGTTAGATCTTCATGTTAGATTATAATTCATCTTATTAATGTTATTTGAGGTATTTCAGTTTATGATTGCTTTCTTTAATTTATGTTATTATTGCTTTACATCTGAAGGCATTTTTATTCCAGCAAATTTACTTTTTTCCTTTTCGGTTTTGGTTAAGAAATCAGTAACTCAGGAGTTATCTTATCTCAACATAATTGATAATTGTTATCTTTGTTAATTAATTTGAACTTCAATAATCCCAATCTTTTCTTAGGAAATAAATAGGATTCGAAGATCAAACCAATTAATCCCTTGACCTTCCTTTATCTCATTAGAGGCTAACGAAGTGGAATTAAGATTCGACTTTCATTGTTATTGATAAGGATAACTAAGTCTGGACTTCCAATTTCTCATACCTTGCCAAAAGTTTGCTTTACAGTATTTATTTATTTTCAATTGCCATTTAAATTAATTGCCATAATTGTTCCTCATTCTTGAAACCTCAAATTTACAATCTCCATAACCAGTAATAAGAACATACTTCCCTACAGTTCCTTGAGAAGACGACCCGTGGTTTGAATACTTCGGTTAACAATTTAAAAAGAGGTTTGTTACTTGTGACAACAAAAACGTTTGTACGAAAGGGATTTTTGTTGGTTTAAAGACTATATCTACAACGCGACTATTTTTATGACATTCTTTACTGGCAAAAATCCTTAACGTCAACGATGCTAAGCCAGTGGTTCAACCACAGAGGCGGCTAAATCCAGCCATGAAGAAAGTGGTGCAGAAAGAGGTCACCAAGTTACTGGAGGCTGGGATTATTTATCCTATTTCTGATAGCCCCTGGGTGAGCCCTGTCCAAGTTGTCCCCAAAAAGGGAGGCATGACAGTGGTTCATAATGAAAAAAATGAACTGGTTCCTACAAGAATAGTTACAGGGGTGGCGCATGTGTATTGACTACAGAAGGCTCAATACAACCACCAGAAATGATCATTTTCCTGTACCATTCATAGACCAGATGCTAGAAAGACTAGCAGGTCATGATTATTACAGCTTTTTGGATGGCTATTCAGGCTACAACCAAATTGCAGTAGATCCCCAGGATCAAGAGAAAACAGCATTCACATGCCCATCTGGAGTATTTTCCTACAGAAGGATGCCATTTGGGCTATGCAATACACCTGCAACCTTTCAGAGATGCATGCTCTCTATTTTCTCTGATATAGTGGAAAAATTTCTCGAAGTCTTCATGGATGACTTCTCAGTATATGGAGACTCATTTAGCTCCTGTCTTGATCACCTGACACTAGTTCTGAAAAGATGCCCAGAGACTAACCTGGTTTTAAACTGGGAAAAATGCCACTTTATGGTGACTGAAGGGATTGTCCTTGGGCATAAGATTTCGAACAAGGGAATAGAGGTGGATCAAGCTAAGGAAGAGGTAATTGAAAAATTATCACCACCTGCTAATGTTAAGGCAATCAGAAACTTTCTGGGGCATGCAGGATTCTATAGGAGGTTTATAAAGGATTTTTCAAAAATTGCAAAACCTCTGAGCAACCTGCTAGCTGCTGACATGGCATTTGTGTTTGACACAGAGTGTCTGCAGGCGTTTGAAACTCTAAAAGCTAAGCTGGTCACAGCACCAGTTATTTCTGCACCAGACTGGACATTACCATTCGAACTAATGTGTGATGCTAGTGACCATGCCATTGGTGCAGTATTGGGGCAGAGGCATGACAAGCTTCTGCATGTCATTTATTATGCTAGCCGTGTTCTAAATGATGCCCAGAAAAATTACACAACCACAGAAAAAGAATTGCTTGCAGTGGTTTATGCCATTGACAAGTTTAGATCATACTTAGTAGGATCAAAAGTGATTGTGTATACTGACCATGCTGCTCTTAAATATCTACTTACAAAGCAGGATTCAAAACCCAGGCTCATAAAATGGGTGTTGCTTCTACAAGAGTTTGATATAGAAATAAGAGAAAGAAAAGGGACAAAAAACCAAGTGACTAATCATTTGTCCCGGATAGAACCAGTAGAAGGGGCGTCCTTTCCCTCTATTGAGATCTCTGAAACCTTTTCGGATGAGCATTTGTTCGCCATTCAGGAAACACCATGATTTGCAAACATTGCAAACTATAAAGCTGCAAGGATCATACCCAAGGAGTACAGCAGGCAACAAAAGAAAAAATTAATTACTGATGGAAAGTACTACTTGTGGGATGAACCCTATCTCTTTAAGAGATGTGCAGACGGAATAATCCGTAGGTGTGTGCCTAGAGAAAAAGCACAGTAGATCTTATGGCATCGCCATAGGTCACAATATGGAGGCCATTTCGGAGGTGAGCGAACAGCCACCAAGGTCCTCCAATGTGGCTTCTACTGGCCTACCCTCTATAGAGATTCCCGAGAGTTTATACGTAACTATGATAGTTGCCAGAGATCTGGTAATCTGCCTCATGGTTACGCCATGCCTCAACAAGAAATCTTGGAGATTGAGTTGTTTGATGTATGGGTATTGACTTCATGGGGCCTTTCCCACCATCATAATCAAACACTTATATTCTGGTGGCAGTCGACTATGTATCCAAATGGGTAGAGGTCATTGCCACACCCACTAATGATACTAAGACAGTGCTGAAGTTCCTCCAGAAACATATCTTCAGCAGGTTTGGTGTCCCTAGAGCACTAATTAGTGATGGGGGCACTCACTTCTGCAACAAACAGCTTTACTCTACTATGGTCCGGTATGGAATTAGTCACAAGGTGGCAACTCCATATCATCCACAGACAAACGGGCAAGCTGAAGTCTCTAATAGAGAACTAAAAAGAATCCTGGAACGGACTGTAAGTACCCGTAGACAGGATTGGGCAAGAAGCTTGGATGATGCTCTGTGGGCTTACAGAACAGCATTCAAGACTCCTATAGGAACCTTCCCATACCAGCTTGTGTATGGTAAGGCCTGCCATCTGCTCGTGGAATTGGAGCATAAGGCCTACTGGGCAACCAGATTCCTAAATTTGATGCCAAATTAGCTGGAGAAAAAAGATTGCTCCAGCTGAATGAGCTAGAGGAATTCAAACTAATTGCTTTCAAAAATTCCAAGCTTTACAAAGAGAAAGCAAAAAGGTGGCATGACAGAAAGCTATCATCTAGAGTCTTTGAACCAGGACAGAAGGTTCTGCTGTTTAACTCTAGGCTCAGGCTATTCCCTTGGAAACTGAAATCCCGGTGGAAGGGACCATATGTGATTACAAGTGTGTCACCATATGGCTATGTGGAGCTTCAAGACATTGATTCTAATAAGAAGTTCATTGTTAATGGACAGAGAATTAAGCATTATCTTGAAGGCAATGTTGAGAAAGAGTGCTCAAGGTTGAGGCTAGATTAAAAGCTCAGCAAGGTCCAGCTAAAGCCAATAAAGAAGCGCTTGCTGGGAGGCAACCCAGCCATTAGCAAAGCTTTTTATTTATTTAATTAATTATTTATTTTTAATTATAAAAGTTTAATATAAATAATCTTCAAGGTAAAGAATCAATTGCATAAGTTCACATGGTTACAGAAGGATTCAGAATACAAAACAGGGAGAAAGAGCTCACTGGCAAGAAAATGCCAGTAAGAGGTATATTTGGGCGTTAAACTCCCAAAAGAAGCATTCTACTAGGCGTTTAACGCCAGTAATGATACCTTTTTGGGCGTTAAACGCCAGAATGGGCACCATTCTGGGCGTTTAACGCCATACCTGCAGCATCCTGGGCATTCAGAAAAAAGCCCAGTGACGAAAAATTTCTGGCGTTTAACGCCAACCAGAAGCAACAGCTGGGCGTTAAACGCCCAAAACAGGCTACAGATGGGCGTTAAACGCCCAAAACACGTAGTAGTTGGGCGTTTAACGCCAGGATTGTGGAGGGGAGGAAGTTTTTGTTTCCAACTTGATTTTTTTCAAAATTTCATATCTCCATCCATTTTTCTTGCATAAACATGTTCCCATACTTTCAATTTTCAAATTTTTCCAAAAATTTTTAAAATATCTTATTTCCTAAAATTAAATCTTTCTCAATTCTTCTTCAACCTCTTCTCAATTCTTTTTAAAAACAAATCTATCTTTTTCAAAATTTTTTTTTTCAAACTCATCAATATCTTTTTCAAATCCTCAGAATTTTTTTAGAACAAATCTATCTTTTTCTAATATCTTTCATATCTTTTCAATTTTAAATTACATCTTTTCCTATCTTACTTATCTTTTCCAAATCACATTTTCTATCATATCTTTTTAAAATATTTTCAAAAACCCACCCCCCTCCCCTTTAAATCCTCGTTCGGCCTCCCCCCTCTCATCCACACATTCAAACTTGGCTCTCCCTCTATCCCTCTCCTTTCTTTTCTTTTGCTTGAGGACAAGCAAACCTCTAAGTTTGGTATGTTTATCCGTGATCACTAAGCCAATACCCACCAAGATCATGACTCCTAAGGGAAAACAAACCAACTCAAGAGGCAAGAAATAGAATATTCCAAAACCACTTTGGAATCAAGGGAAGTTCTTAACCAAAGAACATTCAGACTATTACTACAAAATAATGGGTCTAAGGTCAGTGTTCCCGGAAGTTAAATTCGATCTGAAAGAAGATGAATATCCAGAGATCCAAGAGCAAAATCGAAACAGGAGCTGGGAAGTCCTAGCTAATCCTGAAACAAAGGTAGGAAGAAACATGGTTCAGGAATTTTACTCTAATCTGTGGCAGACAGACAGGCAAAGAATAGCTGAAACCACATTCTATGACTATCGAACTCTGGTCAGAGGGAAGATTGTTCAACACCCATCCTAACAAAATAAGGGAGATCTTCAAGCTACCCCAACTGCAAGATGACTCAGACTCCTTTAATAGGAGAATGATGAGACCAAATCAGAGCTTGGACAAAATCCTAGAAGACATATGCCTCCTTGGAGCCAAATGGACAACCAACATATAGGGTGTCCCAAACCAACTCAAAAGAGGAGATCTCAAACCAGTTGCCAGAGGCTGGCTGGACTTCATTGGGCGCTCTATACTGCCCACTAGCAACCACTCTGAAGTCACCATCAAAAGAGCAGTGATGATTCATTGCATTATACTGGAAAAAGAAGTGGAAGTTCATCAGCTAATTTCTTGTGAGCTTTACAAAATTGCAAACAAGAACTCCAAAGATGCCAAATTGGCTTGTCCAAGCTTGATCTCCCTGTTATGTAAAGATGCTGGAGTAAAAATGGGAGTAGATGAGTATATTTCAGTTGAGCAACCAATCACCAAAAAGTCAATGGAAGGACAAGTGCAGGACGACCCCATCAAGAGGAGAGCACAGGAGTTCCTCCCGGAAATTCCTCAATTTGAATACTGGGGGCGCCTAGAAGCATCTATCACCAGGTTGCAAGAAACTATGGATCAACTGAAGGAAGAACAGCAAAATCAAAACAGCATGCTCTGCAAACTGCTTAGGGAACAAGAAGAGCAAGGGCGTGAACTGAAAGAACTGAAGCGCCAGAAGCTATCTCCTGAAGGGCCAAGCAACCTACAGACTAAAGAGGCATCTACCTCCCAAAGCAAAGGTTGTTGAGTCCTAACTCTGTGATAACCTTTTATCTATTTTAAGAGCATATGAGTATTAAAATTAGAGTCATGTGTCTTTATGTCTTTAGTTTCTTTTCTTTTATTGCTAAGTGTCTGCCTTTATGCCTAATTTATAGTATTTCCATTAAATAATAAATAAATATTAGAGTCTATGCCTTAAAGTTATGAACATCCTATGAATCCATCACCTTTCTTAAATGAAAAATATTTTAATTACAAAAGAACAAGAAGTACATGGTTTTGAATTCATCCTTGATATTATTTAATTATTTTGATGTGGTGACAATATTTTTTGTTTTCTGAATGAATGCTTCAACAGTGCATATGTCTTTTGAATTTGTTGTTTATGAATGTTAAATATGTTGGCTCTTGAAAGAATGATGAAAAGGAAAAATGTTATTTGATAATCTGAAAAATCATAAAATTGATTCTTGAAGCAAGAAAAAGCAATGAATACAAAAGCTTGCAGAAAAAAAAAGAGAAAAAAAATTATTAGCGAAAAAATAATAATAATAAAGGAGAAAGAAAAAGAAAAAGCAAGCAGAAAAAGTCAAAAGCTCTTTAAACCAAAAGGCAAGAGCAAAAAGCCAATAGCCCTTAAAACCAAAAGGCAAGGGTAAAAAGGATCCAAGGCTTTGAGCGTTAATGGATAGGAGGGCCTAAGGAAATAAAATCCTGGCCTAAGGGGCTAAACCAAGTTGTCCCTAACCATGTGCTTGTGGCGTGAAGGTGTCAAGTGAAAACTTCAGACTAAGCGGTTAAAGTCGAGGTCCAAAGCAAAAAGAAGAGTGTGCTTAAGAACCCTGGACACCTCTAATTGGGGACTCTAGCAAAGCTGAGTCAAAATCTAAAAAGGTTCACCCAATTAAATGACTGTGGCATTTATGTATCCGGTGGTAATACTGGAAAAAAAAGTGCTTAGGGCCATGGCCAAGACCGATAAAGTAGCTGTGTTCAAGAATCAACATACTAAACTAGGAGAATCAATAACACTATCTGAATTCTGAGTTCCTATAGATGCCAATCATTCTGAACTTCAAAGGATAAAGTGAGATGCTAAAACTGTTCAGAGGAAAAAAGCTACTAGTCCCGCTCATCTGATTGGAGCTAAGTTTCATTGATATTTTGGAATTTATAGTATATTCTCTTATTTTTATCCTAGTTTGATTTTCAGTTGCTTGGGGACAAGCAACAATTTAAGTTTGGTGTTGTGATGAGCGGATAATTTATACGCTTTTTGGCATTATTTTTAGATAGTTTTTAGTATAACTTAGTTAGTTGTTAGTATATTTTTATTAGATTTTAAATAAAAATTACATTTCTAGACTTTACTATGAGTTTGTGTGTTTTTCTATGATTTCAGGTATTTTCTGGCTGAAATTGAGGGACCTGAGCAAATTCTGATTCAGAGGCTGAAAAAGGACTGCAGATGCTGTTGGATTCTGACCTCCCTGCACTCGAAATGCATTTAATGGAGCTACAAAAGTCCAAATGGTGCACTCTCAATTGTGTTGAAAAGTAGACATCCAGGGCTTTCCAGAAATATATAATAGTTCATACTTTGCCCGAGTTTAGAGGACACAAACTGGCGTTCAACGCCAGTTCTCTCCCCTATTCTGGCGTTAAACGCCGGAAACAGGTTACAAGTTGGAGTTAAACGCCCAAAACAGGTTACAACCTGACGTTTAACCCCAGAAACAGCCTAGTCACGTGTAAACCTCAAGTCTCAGCCCTAGCACACACCAAGTAGGCCCCAGAAGTGGATTTATGCACTATCTATCATAGTTTACTCATTTTCTGTAAACCTAGGTTACTAGTTTAGTATTTAAACAAATTTTAGAGATTTATTTTGGACATCATGACATTTTCATGTTTTACATTGTATCTCTATGGCATGAATCTCTAAGCTCCATGATTGGGGGTGAGGAGCTCTGCTGTGTCTCGATGAATGTGATGATCCGTGACACTCATCATTCTCAACCTATGAACGCGTGCCTGACAACCACTTCCGTTCTACCTTAGATTGAGTGTGTATCTCTTAGCCTCTTGGTTCATGATCAGAGTCTTCGTGGTATAGGCTAGGATTATTGGTGGCCATTCCTGAGATCCGAAAAGTCTAAACTTTGTCTATGGTATTCTGAGTAGGATCTGGGAGTGGATGACTATGACGAGCTTCAAACTCACGAGTGCTGGAAGGAGTGACAGATGCAAAAGGATCAATGGATCCTATTCCAACATGAGTGAGAACCAACAGATGATTAGCCGTGCGGTGACAGCGCATTTGGACCATTTTCACTGAGAGGACGAATGGTAGCCATTGACAACGGTGATCCACCACATACAGCTTGCCATGGAAGGAGACCTGCGTGCATGAAGAAGAAGACAGTAGGAAAGCAGAGATTCAGAAGACAGAGCATCTCCAAAACCTCAATCTGTTCTCCATTACTGCATAACAAGTACTATTTAATTTATGCTTTTTACTCTTCATAAATATAATCACTCTTATCATTGATCTCCTGACTAAGAATTACAAAATAACCATAGCTTGCTTCAAGCCGACAATCTCCGTTGAATCGACCCATACTCACATAAGGTATTACTTGGACGACCCAGTGCACTTGCTGGTTAGTGGTACGAGTTATGAAAAGTGTGATTTACAATTCGTGCACCACGCGTCGCCTCCACTTTTGCGCAACCCACGCGAACGCGTGGGGTACGTGTGCGCGTCGCATTCGCCGCATCACTTATTCAGCGTGCCGTCAGACTCTATTCTCTCCCCCCTCCCAGTCCTAATTCTCTTTTAATCTTAATTCTTCTTTCTTTCTTCTTCATTCTTTCCCTCTTCTTACTTCTTACTTCTTACTTCTTTCTTCTTACCTTTTTTACACCACCATCGGAGACCACTAACTGCGACAACTACACTTTACTTTTCTTTCTCCTCTACCATTCCTACTCCTCTTCTCTCATTCTTACTTCCACTCACCTACCTATTTTCATCTTCTTCTTAAGGTTTCTTTTCTCCCTCTTCTCTACTCTTTCATTCTTCTCTCATTTATTGCGTTTAATTATTTTTACTTATTTTAAATTTTATACTATCTTAGTTATTTATAGTTTCTTTTTTATTCTTTTATCATGCATTTTTATGTTGGTGTTGGAGCTTTATTTGGGTATTATTTTATTATATTTGAGCTTGTGGATATTATGAGGAGTAATTTGACCATTGACATTTTATTATGGGTCTCATAGACACTTGGATTAATTATTTTAATTCCCATTTTAACTTGCACACCAAGTGTTTGTGAAAAAACTCTCATGGCATTTTGAATTCTATTCTATTTTACTCTCACACTTTAATGCCTCTTTTTCACATCACTTGCAATCCAGATGTATTGAGATTATCATTCACAATTGTCATCATACAAGTGCTCTCTAATTTAGTACATTTAATAATTGATGTGCTTCTCATGCATATTACTTGCATGCTTTTAACCCTCTTGCATCTAATTGTTATGAATTGCCTTCATGATTTTACTTAATGTCTTCCATGCATGTTGTAGCTACCATGTATAGGACATCCCTTTTCCTTTGGCATTCATTATTACTTGGACTTTGTTCCCTCTAATTGTTAGTTATCTATACTTGAAATTAATTCTCTTTCTTTCTTCTTTAGGATGGCCACTAAAAAAGGAAAGTAGAAGGCTTCTGAAAAGCCATCGGCAAGGAGAGGAACCAAGAGAGCACCGGCTAAGGCGCCATCATCTACAAGCGTCAAGCCGCCAACAAAACGGGTGAAGAGGATCATCAAAGTTGATGAAGCGGAGAAATCTTTTCCTGCACGGGACTCCTCACGGTTCACTGACCGTTACTGCGAGCAGATGTTCCCCATCCTAGCTGAGAGGGACAATAATGAGCATCAACTCATTGTCCCAACACATTTTGTTGAATTTGTGGAGCCCTGCATCAAAAAGAGACAATGGGGATTCTTAAGGAGGCAGCCGTGGGAGGCCAACCTATCATGGGTAGTTGAATTCTACTCCAACTTCTACTCGCCTACCCTGCAGACTGTCTGTATTTGTCAGCAGCAAGTCCCTGTTTCCACAGATGCCATACAGAGAGTACTGGATCTTCCACCTAGCCCAGAGGGATTGGATGCATATCAAGAGGCCCAGCTTAAGCGCCAGATGTATCAGTTTGACTGGGACAGTGCCCTTGGAGTTATAGCCCAACCTGATAGCACCTGGATCTATGGGCAACACCGGTCAAAACCGAAGAGTATCTTAGCCCAAGCATTTACTTTAAAGGCTCGCGTGTGGACATAGATTATGTCCCACTATATCTTTCCAAGTACTCACGAGTCCACCTTTTCAACGGACATGGCTGTTCTCCTCTGGTGCATCATTATGGAACAACCTCTCAACCTGCCCCGACTCATTTAATAGGCAATGGGACACATGCAGATCGCGGGTAACCTGCCCTTCCCCGTATTGGTTTCAAATTTAGTCTCTGCAGCAGGTGTTACCTATCGGGCTGGGGACACGAAGGCCATGATCCCTAGGGCCGATCAGTATGTTCCGAATGGGAAATACATCAGACCCCCAGTCCCTTCTGCGAGCCGGCCTTCAGGCCCATCTTTGGACACTCCTCCTTTTTCTGCTCTACCATCATCCACACCACAAGCACCATCCACCCATTAGATGTTTCTTCATATCCTTCAGAGGTTAGACTGGCAAGACCGGCAGATAGAGCAAATAGAGTGCCCCAACAAGCACTGATACACCTATCTAAAGGAGCTCATTATCAGTACTCACCCACCTTCGGATGAGAAAGATACCCCAGACTCCACTTCACCTACCAGCACGGGGAGCCATGATGAACCCGACAGTGGAAGTGATACTACCAGCCCCACCTTGCTCCTTACTGATGGCACAGAAGACCGTGCCAAGCCTTAAGTGTGGGGAGGTCAGTACTTGACTTCTGGAGGTAATCTCGCTCGTTTAACACAAACATTGTATTTTTTCTTTTGTTAGATAGGATAGATTGCATGATAGTAGTTGCTTGCATGTATGTATTGCTTGGTTGAAGTAATGAATTTCTTTTCAAGACCCTATTTTATAGTATTTCACTAATTCAAATTAAAATTTGTGTTAAATTTGTGAGATTTTGAGCTTAATTATATGGTTACATTATTTAACCATAATTTTTATTCTTGTGTGTTTTATACTCTGTGATTGCAATCTATAGTTTGTTCCATTCTATATGTCCATTGTTTAGTGTATATGTATGCATACATATGATTGAGGCCATTATTTGTTATTAGCTCACTTATCCCAAACAGCCTACCATTTCATTTACCTTTGTTTGTCACTTTGAGCCTTCTTAACTCCCATTTGTTCTATATTATACCACATCACTAGCCTTAAGCGGAAAAACACTTAATTACCCCATTTGAATCTTTGGTTAGCTTAAGATAGAGATTGTGTGTCAACTAAGTGTGGGAAAATGTGGGAACTTGGGTTGATGAGAATGTGTTGTGTTTTTATTGACAAAAATATTGAAAATTTGGGTGCTTACTTGTGTGAAATCAGAAAAATCATATGCATTGATATATTATGTCTTCATTCATGTTTACTTTAAAAAAAAGAAAAGAAAAGAAATAAATAGGGGATAAAATCACCCCAATATTAAGTTCAATAAAAAGATCATTGCATATGTGATGAAATTAAAGAAAATTTTGATACATGAGTATGTGAAATATACAAAAGTGAGATTATGGGTAGCTAGGCCTGAATTATATAGAGTGTCTGTGTTAGGTTAGAACTTAAGTTAGTCAAAGATTCAAATTATAGCTCACTTAGCCATACATATATCCTTACCCTTGCCTTAGCCCCATTACAACCTTGAAAAGACCTCATGATGTTTGCATTTGTACACTAAATATTTATTGATTAGTTAGATGAAGAACAAAGTTTTAGAAAGCATGACAAGAGAAGAGTAGAGTGGATTAACCCTAGACACTTGAGTGATTAGAGTGCATATACACTTCCAGTGAGGGTTCAATGCTTAATTCTGTGTTCCAGGCTTTCATGAGCTCTCTTCCTACAAGTTTACTTGTCCTTTATTATGTGATTTGAATTAGTGGACTCTGATTTATGTTTGTCTTGGAGAACTTGTTTACTTTTAACCAAGTAGGTAGAAACATCTTAGCATATAGTTGCATTCATATACATAGGCTGCATTGCATGAGTCTTACTTTCCCCCATTCATTCTTTTGGTCTCCTTGAGCTTAGCATGAGGACATGCTATTGTTTAAGTGTGGCGAGATTGATAAACCGCTATTTTACGGTTTATCTTTTGCTAAATTGAGTGGTTTTTATCAGTTTTTTGCACACTTATTCATACAAATTGCATGGTTTTACAAATCCTTCCTAATTCTATATTATGATTGAAAACATGCTTCTTTGGCCTTAAATTTGCTAATTTTCAATTCCCCTCTTTACCATTCGATACCGTGATCTGTGTGTTAAGTATTTTCAGGGTTTATAGGGCAGGAATGGCTTAGAGGATAGAAAAGAAGCATGCAAAAAGTAGAAGGAACACAAGAAACAAAGGAGATGACCAGCGAGTATTGACGCGCATGCATGGCTCACGCATGCACGTGACTTGGAGCTTTTCACAGAGACGTGTACACGTAACTGACATGTACGCGTGATCAGTGAAGTCGCACAGTGATGCGTACGCGTGACTGACGCGTACGCGTGACACGCGTAGAAGACCATCGACGCGTACGCATAATTGATGTGTACGCGTGACGTGCGTAATAGGCTGCAACTGCAGAAGACGCTGGGGGCGATTTTGGACTGGTTTTTGACCCAATTTTTGGCCCAGAAACAAAGACTAGAGCCAGGGGACAAGCAAGGACTCCACAGACATTCACATTCACTTAGTTTTAGTTTTAGTTTTGAATTCTAGAGAGAAAACACTACTTCCTCTAGGGTTCTTCACATTCTTAGATTTTTAGTTTTATACTTTTGGATTGGATCTTGAGAGAGTTACTACCTCCGTTTGAAGTCTCTATCATTATAGTTTGCTTTCTTATTTCCTTACTCTTTGGTTTTCCATTCAGTTTGTTTAGAGTCATATATGGATATCTTTGATTTTGGAATTTATTAATGCAAAGAGTTATTTTTACATTTAAATCCATTATTTGTTTGATTATCTCCCCTTAATTTATTAGCTCAAAAATTGCTTTTACTAAATTAATTTTAATTACCATGTCTCCTTTCTACTCCCTTTACATGTTTGCAAAAATGGAATCCATGTCAATGGAGTAGACTCCCAACTTGACTTTGGAGTTGATTAATAGGAGACCCTTGAGTTGGAATACTCAAGTGTTAATTTGTAATTAGAAGTTGTTGGCTGACTCTCTAGTCACTAACTCTAATCTATCCCTATGAAGGGATTTGGACTTGTGAATCAGAGTTGGTTAGTTACTTGACTTTTCTTTATTAGGTAAAAGATAACTAAGTAGAAGCAACAACCTCTTACTATTATACTTAGGAAAATTCAACAAGGATAGAAATTCTGATTAATCTTCTCCTAGTCAAGGCTTTTATTTCAAATATATAAAACGTCTTGTTAATTTTATTGCTTTAATTAATAATCATTTTATTTTTCTAACTAAACTCTAAAACTTCTCGAAAAATTTCTGACCAATAAATTGCACTCTTTTGTCAACTCGTTAGGAGACGACCTGGGAATTCTACTCGCAGTATTTTATTCTTAAATTTTGACAACTCTTTTTAAATTGATAAGTGGAATTTTCGTCGGTTAAGAACTGTACTTGCAATGTTAATTCCATTATAAATTCTTAACCGGCATTTTTCCGCCCGTCAGTAAGTTTAACTAGATATTTTTGGTAAAAGTTTAGAAGACGGTGACTTAGGCTTGGTATGTCAGTTGGGTGGATTTTGTCTTATGACTAATGAGGAGCCGGGTTGATGATGAACTTGAGATATTGATGATGGATGATGAGATTGGAACTTGAAAATGAATGTTTATGGTTAATGGAATGAGTATGAACGGAAGTTTGCCAGGCACTATATCCTTGGGTTAAGTATGATAGTGTGCAGGGTACTATATCCCTGGGATTGAATTATGATTAATAACCTTTTCTACTGCAAGAGTGTGCCAGACACTATATCCTTGTGTTACGCATGCGAGTGTGCCCGGCACTGTATCCGTGGGTCAATAGTGTGCAAGGCACTATTGCCTGGCATGGCGGATTCTCTGCCGCAAGAGTGTATGATGAGCGGATATTTTATACGCTTTTTGGCATCATTTTCATATAGTTTTAGCATGTTTTGTTTAATTTTTATTAAGTTTCCATAGGTTTTAATGCAAAATTCACATTTTTAGATTCTACTATGAGTTTTTGTGTTTTTGTACAATTTCAAGTACTTTCTGGCTGAAATTGAGGAGCTGAAGTGATGCGTGGCAGAAGTTAGACCAATTAAGAGATTATAATATAAGAGAACAGCGTTGCGAGTATAGCTCTTAACCAGCAAAAATCAGCCTCATCAATTTAGAAAGGTTGTCACAAAAAGTTTAGAATAAAAATACTGGGAGTATGAGTCCCAGGTCATCTCCCAACGAGTTGCTAGAAAGGGTGCTAAGTTATTAATCAGGAGTTTTCTGAGAATTTTGAGAGTTGAATGACAGAAAATAAATAATTATAAATTAAAAGAGAAATATATATTCTAATTGAAAAGCCTTGACTGGGGAAATGATTAATTGGAAGTTCTATCCTTGTTGGAATTTTCTCAAGTATAGTATAAAGAGGTTGTTATTTTTACTTAGTTAACCCTTACTAAATAAAGGAAAGTCAAGTGATTGAGCTAACTCTTATTCGTAAATCCTAGTCCTCTCCCTTAGGAAGGTCTAGCATTAGTAAATACAGAATTAGCCAACAACTTCCAATTTAACTAACCACTTGAGCATTCCAACTCAAGTGTCTCCTCCTAATCAACCCCCATGTCAAGTATGGAATCTACTCTACTGACATGGAGATCATCTTCGTTATTGGGAGTTTAGAATAGAAAAGAGACATGATAAATTAAATAAAATAGGAATTCAAAATTAATTAAAAGTAAAAGTAATCCTTTGCATTAACAATCCATGAAAATAATCCAATTACCACTCTAAACAAGAATTAAAAATATGGAATAAATAAAAAAAAGAGTAAGGAAACAAACTAGAATAGTATCTTCAACGGAGGTGACGACATTTTAATATGCAAAAGCAAAAGCATAAAACTAATAAACTATGAATGTAAAGAAAAACTAGAGGAAGAGTAATTCTCTCTTTAGATTCAGATCTAAAAACCTAAAACTATCCTAATGAGAATATGTGAACGTGTCTCTTGAGTCTCTGCATGTTCCCTGGCTTTATTCTGTGTTTCTGAGCCGAAAACTGGGTCAAAACTCTGCCCGAAATCGCCCCCAGCATTTTCTGTTAATTATGCAGATCGCGCAGGTCACGCGTACGCGTCAGTCACGTGTGCGCGTCATTTGGCGAATTTCCTTGTCACGTGTACACATCGCCCACGCGTATGCGTCTTTTGTGCAGATTCCAATCCACGCGTATGCGTCAGGCACGCGCACGCGTCACTGTAAATTTCTCCATTCCGCGCGCTCGGGTGAGCCATGCGTGCGCGTCGGTGCTCGCTGGTCATCTCCTTAGTTTCTTGTGTTCCTTCCATTTTTTTGCAAGCTTCCTCTCCATTCTCTAAGCCATTTCTGCCCTATAATGCCTGAAACACTTAACACACGGATCACGGCATCGAATGGTATAAAGGAGAATTAAAATATACTAATTAAAGATCTCTAGGATGCAAGTTTTCAATCTTAAAACAATACTAGGAAGGGATTATAAAATCATGCAAATCATATGAATAAGTGGGTAAAGGCTTGATAAAACCTCTCAATTAAACACAAGATAAACCATGAAATAGTGGTTTATCAACCTCCCCACACTTAAACATTAGCATGTCCTCATGCTTAGCTCACGGAGATTAAAAGACTAATTAAGGGAAAGTAAGACTCATGCAATGCAATGCAACCTATGAATGCACTATATGCTAAAATGATTTTGCCTACTTCGTTAAAAGTAAATAAGTTCTTCAAGACAAATATAAATCAAATATCACTAATCAAAATCATACAGTAAAAGCAAGTAAAGTTGTAAAAAGATAGCTCATGAAAGCAGGGAACATAGAATCAAGCATTGAACCCTTACGGATGGTGTATATGCACTCTAGTCACTCTAGTGTATAGGGTAATCACTCTACTCTTCCCTAGTCATGCTTTCTAGATTTTGTTCTTCATCTAACCAATCAACAAGTAATTAATGTACTAATGAAAACATCATGAGGTCTTTTTAAGGTTGTAATGGGGCCAAGGTAAAGGTGAGGGTATATATATGGCTAAGTGAGCTATAAATTGAATCCTTGATTAACCTAAGCTCTTATCCCTACATACACTCTTTATACTTTTTAGAATCATGCCTAGCTACCCAAAATTTTCCACTTTTGTATTACATACTCATGCATTAACTTTTCTCTTAACTTTGTATCACACATGCATTGATTTTTCATTAAACTTAACATTGGGGTAATTTTGTCCCCTTATTCATTTATTTAATTACTTAATTACTTGAATATTTTTGGATTTTTTTATATTTTTATATTTTTTTATTTTTTTTGAATCATAAAAATATACATAACATTATCAATGCACCTAGATTTTTAATTTTCTGGTCTCACATGAGTAGGTACCCAAATTCCCAATTAATTCATCAATGTAAAAACATAACACATTCCCTTGTTAACCCTTGTTCCCACAGCTTTCCCACACTTTATTAACACACAATTTCTATCTTAAGCTAACCATAGATTCAATTTGGGGTAGTTAATTTGTTTTTCTGCTTAAGGCTAATGATGTGGTAAAATATAGAACAAATGGGATTAAAAGGCTCAAAGTGGTTAACAAAGATAAATGGAAGGGTAGGCTTATTTGGGATAAGTGAGCTAATAAAATAATGGCCTCAATCATACGCATGCATATAACACATTAAACATTGGACATATAGGATGGAACAAAATATAGATTACAATCATAGAGAAGCAAGCACACAAGAATAAAATTTTTATGGTTAAATAGTGTAACCATGTAATTAAGCTCAAGTCTCACGGGTTATGTGTTCTTTGCTATGATTCATGTTCCAAATACAATCTTCAACCAAGTTTATTAAAAAAAAATTCTGATTTAAATTAGTGAGAATTTTTCAAAATAAAGTCTTGAAAAGAAACATATTATTTTTCAACCAAATAGAACATGCATGCAATTACCTATTACTATGCTATCTATCCTATCCTAATAAAAGAAAAATTACTAATTTATTGGTCTTAAGAAAGAGAAATTACCTCCAGAATTCAGGTACTGACCGACCTCCCCACACTTGAAGCTTGGCACCGTCCTCGTTGCCATCAGTCAGGATCAAAAGGGGGCTGGTAGCAGCATCTCCACAATCGGAACCGTGATGGCTCCCTGTGCTAGTAAATGAAGTGGAGTCTGGGGTGTCTAGGTCTTCTTCAGGTGCATGGTTACCAACAAGTAGCTCCTTGAGGTATATAAATCTGCGCTTGTTACGGCGTTCTCTTTGCTTTCCTTGCCGGTCAAGCCGGTCCAATTTCTCAAGTATTTGATGGAGCAGTTGGTTTGTTGAAGGTGCTTGTGATGTGGTAGGAGAAGGGATAACTTCCGCTGGTTCTGTGCTCCGGTTGATAATGGCTACTGGAGGTCTGATATATTTCCCATTAGGGATGTACTGATCATCCCGTGGAAGCATGGCCTTGGTGTCCCCAGCTCTGTAGGAGACTCCGGCTGCTGAGACTAGATCTGAAGCCAAGATGGGAAAAGGTAGGTTGTCCACAATCTGTACGTGTCCCATAGCATTCTGGATGTGTCTTGGTAAATTTAGAGGCTGGTCTGTAAGGACACACTAGAGTAAACAGCCATATCTGCAGTGAAGGAGGACTCATGAGTGCTCGGAAAGAAGTAATGGAACATAATCTGTGTCCATACTCGAGCCTCCAAGGTGAGTGCAGAAGCCAATATTCCCTTAGGTCGGGATCGATGGTATCCGTAGATCCATCTCCTGCCAGGTTGTGCTATAACTCTGAGAACGGCGTCCCAGTCAAATTGGTATGTCTGGCGCTTGAAAGAGGCTTTTTGGAATGCGTCCAATCCTTCTGGAGTAGGGGAAAGATCTAAAGCTTGCTGAATGGCCTCTTCAGTTATGGAAACTTGCTTCTGACGGACATAGACAGACTGCATGGTTGGCATGTGATAATTGGAGTAAAATTCAACTACCCATGATAGATTAACCTGCCGTGGCTGTCTCTGTAGGAATCCCCATTGTCTTCGTTCAATTCGGGGCTCAACAAATTCAACAATGTTAGTCGGGAGGATGAGAAGGTACTCATTATTATAGTTTCGGTCAGCCAAGATGGGGAACATCTGCTCACAGTAGCGGTTAGTAAATAGCGCAGTATCCTTTGCTGGAAAGGATTTCTCTTTTTCATCGACCTTGCTGATTCTCTTGATTCATCGACCTTAGAGTAGAATAATAGAATAATTAAATATACACAATGCCATACGGGCTTTTTCACAAACACTTAGCATTCATGGTAAATATGTTATGGAAAGTATTGAATTTGAACATGCAAACAACCCAAAAATAATTATTGATAATTGTCAAATAATTCCTTAATAACTCACAAGCAAAAGTATAGAAGAAAACAATCACCCAATTAAATTTCTAACACCAATTGGAAGAATAAAAAGGAAAAGAAAGAAAAAGAAAACATAGATAATTAAAGTAAAAATAAAAACAAAAAGAAAACATAAATAAAAATAATAATGAAAAGGAAAAAAGGGGAAAAAGAAAAGAAAAGAACCTTGATAATGAATGTGAAAGAGAAGGAGGGAGAAAGTAAAAAGTGAGAAGGAATAAAGAAGAAAAAAGGAAGAAGAAAGAAATAAGAAGGGAGGAGTAAAATTAGGATTGGGGAAGAAAAGATAAGATATCTGCCGCTGATCTAGTAAAACTGTGCGTCGCATGCGAAGCGGACGCGTGGAGCACGCATTCACGTGGTTGGCGATATTTTTCAGGTGGCGCGGACGCGTGGGTGACGCGCACGCGTGACCTGATTTGTGCCTTTGGCGCGAGTGCAGCCTCACGAACGCACAACTCCCTGTTTCATACGCACATTGCCAAAATTCAGGGTGACGCGTGCGCGTGGTTGACGCGTACGTGTGAATGTCCTCTTTTTGAAAAATGACGCGGACGCGTGGGGCACGCGTTCGCGTGATAGGGCTTGTGCTTCCAGCACCATTCCAACCCCACTCTATCATAACTCTCTGCCAAACACCTCTTTACGTCGATTTTGCAGGGTCACGCGCACGCGTGGGAGGTTGGTTTTTCAAGTGACGCGAACGCGTCAGGGACGCGTTCGCGTGTGCGTGTTTTTGCCTAAGGCAAGCTTCCAGCCATGCTCCCGCGTAACTCTCTGCTTCTTTTCTTCTTGTTTCGAAAGCACTTATGACGCGAACGTGTCAGCGACGCTTGCGCATCGTGTGTCCCTTTTTTTTATGCAGAATGCAAATACAAATGCAGACTATATGCAGAGATTATGAGAAGAGTCACTAAGTAAAATAAAGTGGAATAAAATAAAATAAAACTAAGACTGAAACGGAATGATCAAACTATGGTGGGTTGTCTCCCACCTAGCACTTTGCTTTTACGTCCTTAAGTTGGACGTTCTTCAAGCTCATTCTGCTTCTATTGGTGGGTCTTCCAAGAGGAAGACCTCTAGTTCTTTGTGATTCTTAATTTTCTCTCCATGATAAAGCTTTAGGCGATGTCTATTGACCTTAATAAATTTGGAGCTAGAAGAATGACGCAGGTGAAAAACTCCGTATGGCTCTGCCTTTTTTACTCTGTAGTGACCTTCCCATCTTGATCTTAGTTTACCTGGCATAAGCCTCAGTTTGGAGTTGTAAAGAAGAACTAACTTCCCTAGTCTGAATTCTCTCCTTTTTATGTGCTTGTCATGGACAACCTTCATCTTCTCTTTGTATCGCCTGGAGTTGTCATATGCTTCAAGGCGAAGGGTCTCTAATTCAGCTAGTTGCAGCTTCCTTTCAGCATCAGCTTCTACAAAATTCATGTTGCACTCCCTCACAACCCAAAAAGCCTTGTGTTCCACCTCTACTGGAAGGTGGCAAGCCTTTCCGTATACTAAGCGGAAGGGGCTCATCACAATGGGTGTCTTATACGCTGTTCTATATGCCCAGAGTGCATCTTGTAGCCTGGCACTCCAGTCCTTCCTATGAGGCTTTACTATCTTCTCCAGAATACGCTTTATTTCTCTAATAGATACTTCTACTTGCCCATTAGTCTCGGGGTGATACGATGTTGCTACTTTGTGAACAATCCCATGCTTCTTCAGTAATCCTGTTAGTCTCCTGTTACAAAAGTGGGTGCCTTGATCACTCACGATTGCTCGTGGTTATCCAAAGCGATAGATAATATGGTTTCTAACAAAGGAAACAACAGTGTTAGCATCATCAGTACGGGTAGGAATTGCTTCCACCCATTTAGAAATATAATCTACAGCTAACAGTATGTAAAGGTAACCATTAGAGTTTGGAAATGGACCCATGAAGTCAATGCCCCAAACATCAAAAATTTCACAGAAAAGCATAATCTGTTGAGGCATCTCATCCCTCTTGGATATATTACCAAACCTTTGGCATGGAGAACAAGATTTACAAAATTCAGCAGCATCTTTAAAAAGAGTAGGCCACTAGAATCCACAGTCTAAGATCTTTCTAGCTGTTCTTTGAGGGCCAAAATGTCCTCCACTCTCAGAAGAGTGGCAGGCCTCTAAAATGGACTGGAATTCTGATTGGGGCACATACCTTCTAATTACCTGGTCAGCACCACACCTCCATAAGTATGGGTCATCCCATGTATAATATTTAGACTCGCTTTTCAGCTTGTCTCTCTGATGCTTTGTAAAATTTAGAGGGAAAGTGTGGCTAACTAGATAATTAGCTACAGGTGCATACCAAGGAACTACCTCAGATACTGCATGCAAGCTATCAAATGGAAAAGCATCATTGATAGGAGTAGAGTCATCCTTAATGTGCTTAAGGCGACTTAAGTGGTCTGTCACTAAATTCTGGTTACCACTCCTATCCTTAATTTCTAAATCAAATTCTTGTAGCAACAGTATCCAACGTATTAGCCTTGGTTTAGACTCTTTTTTAGCTAATAAATACTTTAGAGCTGCATGGTCTGAGTACACTACCACCTTAGTACCAAGTAAATAGGCTATGAATTTATCCAGAGCAAAAACAATAGCTAGAAGCTCTTTTTCAGTAGTAGTGTAATTAGACTAAGCAGCATCTAAGGTCTTAGATGCATAAGCAATTACGAAAGGATCCTTACCTTCGCGCTGAGCCAGTAATAACCGAAATTCACTCCCCATTGTAAAATTTGTGAACCCGTTCTTTTGGCAAGTGCACCAAAATTATCGTCAAGTAATAACCCACAGTGGAGTGGGATCGTATCCACAGAGATTGGAAAATTCGAGCAGTTTTAATTAATTAATGAATTACTCAAGCGGATCAATAAGACTGTGATGTGCAAAATTGTAAATGACATAAATGTAAATGGCTAGAATAGGAAGAAAAGCAATAAAGTTCAGAAATGAAAATGGCAGAATGTAAAGTGCAGAATCATAAATGACTTGAATGTAAATGGGATTGCGGAATTGCTGAATGTAAAATTAAGCTATAAAGAAAAGGATAGATAAGAATGGGGAAATTCATTGAGATTAGGAGATGTTGTCTCTTTGGATCAATTCTAGCTTATATCCTCTTCAATCATGCAACTCATTGACCTCTTGGCAATCATGATTGATTGAGCCTCAATCCCTCGGTGACTCAACCTCTCAGATCTTGATCAATAGCCAATTCCTTAGTCTAATTGCTTATGAGGAGAGATATGCTTGGTCCCTGATACCACACACCATCATAAGTCCAAGTAGAGGGAGGATTATATGTCACAAATCCAAACACCAAAACCCAGATTCTACTCAAGTGTGAGAAGGGATTTCAAGCATAGTTTCATGTTTCCTTTCCCAAGGTTCCCATGAAACCTAATTGCATTCAATCTCTTTTCCAAGATAATTGAACACTAAGCATTAAGAACGAAATTCCTTCTAGCAAATCAAAGAGAAGATGAAGAGAAGAAGAATTTCACTATTATCAATCCATCAAGTACAACAGAGCTCCCTCTCTCAATGAGAGGGAAGTTAGCTACTCATAGCTCAAAGAAAAGTACTCAAAAGTGAAGTATAAAAGTGGATCTTAAAACTAACTGCTTAACCCCTCTTCAGTACTCCTTGGGGGTATTTATACTACTCCTAGTAAAATAAAAGAATTACAAAAGTGAAAAAGGAAAATTACATTTTGGAGGGAAAAGAAGCTCAATAAGTGTGACCTCCCAGCTGGCGTGTGATTGGCGCTCTAGTGGCGTGTCACGTGCTCTTCAATTTAGCTTGGCATGCCACGCTCAGCCCTTCAAGTGGCACGCTCGTCTTCACTAACAACCTTGGCGTGCCATGCCTTCCAGCTCAAGTGGCACGCTGATAAACCCATATTTTATGATATATATTGTGCTTAATTTAACTGATTTATTCAACCCTTCTCCCACTTATTCGTGTAAATTGCATGGTTTTACTTTTCCTTCCTTATTATGTGATATATGTGAAAAACATGTTTCCTATGCTTTAAAAATAATTATTTTAATTACCCTTTATTACCATTCGATGTCGTGATTTGTGTGTTGAGTAGTTTCAAATCTTCTAAGGCAGGAATGGCTTAAAGGATGGAAAGGAAACATACGAAAATGGAAGGAAAGCATAAAATGGAGTTTTTGATGAAACTGGCAGCGACGCGAACGCATGGACGACGCGGTCGCATGCCCAGCGTAAAAAGGCAGCGACGCGAACGCGTGACTGACGCGGACGCGCGCCATGAGAAGAACACAGATGATGCGTACGCGTGACAAGGAAAACTTCAGATGACGCGACCGCGTGACCCACGCGGACGCGTGACGGACGCCACGCACCAGAAACTGCAGAAAACGCTCCCAGCAGTTTCTGAAGCCCTTTTTGGCCCAGATCCAAGTCCAGAAAACACAGATTAGAGGTTATAAAGTGGGGGAATGCATCCATTCATAGAAGGTCTTCAATTATTCACTTTTCATAGTTTAGATGTAGTTTTTAGAGAGAGAGGTTCTCTCCTCTCTCTTAGGTTTTAGGATTAGGATTTCTTATTATTTCAATGTAGAATTTCAACTCTTCATTAGGTTCAATATTCCTTTTACTTTATATTTCTCTTTTGCTTTCAAATACTTTAATGCTTTCCTTTAATTACTTTTGTTGCCAAATTGGCTTATGAACCATTCATGTTTAGATTTGATTTTCTATTTAATATAATTTGAGGTATTTTAGAATTATGATTGCTTTTCTTTATTTATATAAATAATTTAGATTTTCCCCTTTTGGCTTTGGTTGATTAATTGGTAACTCTTGAGTTGTCAAACTCATCGTGACTGATAATTGTTATCTTTGCTGATTGATTTAAATCCCTATAACTCTAGTCTCTCCTTAGGAATTGACTAGCACTTTAGGTGTTAAATTGATTTACCCACTCGACTTACCTTCATAGTTAGAGGTTGACTTAGTGGAGAGAAAAATATAATTCTCATCACCATTGATAAGGATAACTAGGATAGGACTTCCGAATTTTCATACCTTACCAAGAGTTTATTTTACTGTTATTTATTTATTTTATTTGTCATTTAAATTATTTGTTCCTTACTTTCAAAACCCCAATTTACAAAACTCATAACCAATAATAAGAACATACCTCCCTGCAGTTCCTTGAGAAGACGACCCGAGGTTTAAATACTTCGGTTATCAATTTTAAAGGGGTTTGTTACTTGTGACAACCAAAATGTTTGTAAGAAAGGACTTTTGTTGGTTTAGAAGCTATACCTACAATGAGGATTTATCTGTGAATTTCTACACCACGCAAAAGTTCTCTCTTCAAAATGGCGCCGTTGCCGGGGAATTGCAAACGTGTGCCTTATTATTGGTTATTGTAAATATTTTTCTTTTATTTGTTTATTTGTTTTTGTTTTTCCCTTTTTATTTTTATTTTAATTAGCCACTATGAATTCTCACTCCTCTCGCTTTGAGTTTGATTCTAATATTGTTGAAGGGAACGGAAGTTATAGCAGAAACATGCATCAAGGTCAGAGCAATCAAAGATGGATGGAGCCAAGAGGATCTGATCAACCCTTTAGGCAACAACATCCTCCAAGATATCATGGACAATGACCACTATACAATGCATACCGAGCTAATAGATATGGTGGACAACCTTGTAACTACCAACAAGCCCCACCCTGTGCTTATAGACCATCCTCTCAACGCAGATTTGAACCACCACACTCACAAGTTCCTTTCCACCATTCACCACCGTATGATCCTTATTTACCACAATCCCAATCCAACTACTCCCTAGAACCACCACATTCTTATTTTGAACCCTCTCCCCCAACCAATGAAACCTCACACCCACCCTAACCTCCAGTGAATGACAAACTTCGTGTTCTTCTTCAAGGGCAAGCAAAGATAGAAAAGGGCGTACTGGAACTCACTACTGCCGTAACTAAGGTAGTAAATTTAATAGCTTCCCGACATCTGAGAACTCAAGGTACTCCCATGGCTGTATATGGGGAATCAAAAGAAAAGCGTAGCATGAAGGAAGACAGTGCACAACCTCCACAGCATATGCCTTGTGAAAAATTGGATGGAACAGACCAAGAAGTTGATTCCATGGGCAGTGACAATCTTGAATCAAGCTCTCCTAGTCACGAACTCACATCCGCAACTGAATTTCTTGAGCCTGAAGAACCTTAACCAAGTGAATACGAAGATGACGTCGAGGTAGATTTCTCTTAACCTCCAACGTATGACTTAAGTGATGAGGAAGACATAGAGGACTTTGATCAGGATGCAGTTGCAGCTGAAGAATTTTGCAAAGAAGTGGAGGAATTCACAGAAGATTACAAGGGAGTAGAACTTACAGAACCACTGGAAACACCTATCCCAAGGCCATTACCACCTAATACAAGCTTCAAGTGGGTACAATCCTTAACCTTTATCTTTACTTTTCCACTTGAATATGGTTTGCTTGAAACAGATGGCCAGCTTAGAGCTCTCTGCGGCTTTAAGAGTAAGAGGGAAATGGCTCGTACTCAGAGTTGGTGTACAAGATTCAATAAGGTTCCACGCTTCAATTCGAAGTGCACGGATTGGTACCAAGTTCAATTCAATGGGTCACGGAAGACGTTTGGTCATCTTGGTGAGAATACAATTTCTAAACCGCCCAGACAGAAGCATATAGATCAAGACAAAGGCGGATTTAAAAGCAAAGTTTGGGATCCTAGAATCTCTTCTGACATTCGTCACCCCGGGAGCCTGAGAACCTGTTTGAAGCTGCTCAAAAGCTTCACATGCCTAGTTTGGAACCCCGGAGGCTGTTGGCATTTGATGAGCAGATAATTTATACGCTTTTTGGCATTATTTTTAGTATGTTTTTAATATATTTTAGTTAGTTTTTATTATGTTTTTATTAGTTTTTAAATAAAAATCACAATTCTGGACTTTAATATGATTTTGTGTGTTTTTTCTGTGATTTCAGGTATTTTCTGGCTGAAAATGAGGGACTTGAGCAAAAATCTGATTCAGAGGCTGAAAAAGGACTGCAGATGCTGTTGGATTCTGACCTTCCTGCACTCAAAGTGGATTTTCTGGAGGTACAGAAGACCAATTGGCGCGCTCTCAATTGCGTTGGAAACTAGATATCCTGGGCTTTCCAGCAATATATAATAGCCTATTTGCCCAACCTTTGATGGCCCAAACAGGCCTTCCAAATCAGCTCAAGAATTCTGGCGTTTAACTCCAAAACTGGCACAAAAGCTAGAGTTAAAAGCCCAAACTGGTACAAAAGCTGGCGTTTAACTCCAAGAAAAGTCTCTACACATAAAATCTTCAATGCTCAGCCCAAGCACACACCAAGTGGGCCCGGAAGAAGATTTCTGCATTAATTACTTATTTCTGTAAACCCTAGGCTACTAGTTCTCTATAAATAGGACCTTTTGCTATTGTATTTACACACTTTTCATACAATTGATCACGTTTTGGGAGGCTGGCCTCACAGCCATACCTGAACCTTGTTCTTATGTATTTTCAACGGTGGAGTTTCTACACACCATGGATTAAGGTGTGGAGCTCTGCTGTTCTTCATGAATTAATACAAAGTACTATTGTTTTTCTATTCAACTCAAGTCTATTTCTTCTCCAAGATATTCATTCGCACCCAAGAACATGATGAATGTGATGATTATGTGACACTCATCACCATTCTCACCTATGAACGCGTGACTGACAACCACTTCCGTTCTACATGCAAACAAGCTTGAATGTGTATCTCTTGGGTTTCTAATCTAAGATTGGAACCTTCGTGGTATAGGCTAGAATTATTGGCGGCTATTCCTGAGATCCGGAACATCTAAACCTTGTCTGTGGTATTCTGAGTAGGATCTGGAAAGGGATGGCTGTGACGAGCTTTAAACTCGCGATTGTGGGGCGTGTGACAGACGCAAAAGGATCAATGGATCCTATTCCGACATGATCGAGAATAGACAGATGATTAGCTGTACGGTGACAGCGCATTTGGAGCGTTTTCACTGAGAGGACGGGAAGTAGCCATTGACAATGGTGATGCCCAACATAAAGCTTGCCATGGAAAGGAGTATGAATGATTAGAAGAAGGCAATAGAAAAGCAGAGGTTTAGGAGGAACAAAGCATCTTCATACGCTTATCTGAAATTCCAACCAAAGAATTACATAAGTATCTTTATCTGTATTTTATGTTTTATTTATCTTTTAATTATCAATTCTCCATCACCATCTGAATTCGACTGACTGAGATTTACAAGGTGACCATAGCTTGCTTCAAGCCGACAGTCTTCGTGGGATCGACCCTTAGTCACGTAAGGTTTATTACTTGGACGACCCAGTGCACTTGCTGGTTAGTTGTGCGGAATTGTGACAAAGTGTGATTCACGTTTAAGAGCTCCAAGTCCTTTGGCGCCATTGTTGATGATCACGATTTTGCGCACCAAGTTTTTGGCGCCGTTGCCGGGGATTGTTCGAGTTTGGACAACTGACGGTTCATCTTGTTGCTAAGATTAGGTACTTTTCAGAATTTTTAAGAATGAATTCTAGAGTTTCAAGGTGATGTTCTTAGCATCACAAAAGCTGATTAATTCTCATCAATTTAGCTGCTGAATGTAATGTTCTGCTGAAGCTTGGCTAAACATGTCTAATCTTTTTAGACTAAAGCTTTAGACTGACATTGCATAATTCCTGGAATTCTCATTAAAAGTTTTGAACCTCTTTATTTTCTATTCCAAATAAGTTTCGAAAATCACAAAAAAAATTATAAAACCATAAAAACCAAAAATATTTTATGTTTCTTGTTTGAGTCTAGTATCAATTTTTAAGTTTGGTGTCAATTGCATGACTTTCTTCTTCTTGCATTTTTCGAATTTATACATATTGTTCTTCATTAATATTCAAGTTGTTCTTGATGATTTCATTACTCTGATCTTTAAATTCTCTTGTTTTGTGTGTTTTATTGTTTTTCATATGCATTCTCAATTTCTTAGTGTCTCTTATATGAAAATTCTTAAGTTTGGTGTCTTGCATGCATTGTTTATTTGATCTTAGTTGCATTTTTATTGTTTCTCATCATTAAAAATTCAAAAAAATTTTTTTTTTCAAAACTATGTCTTTTCAAGTCAATAATATAGAGAATTGAAGATTCAGAACATTCAGCAGAGGAATCAAACAGAAAAAGCTGGGAGTTCAAAACGCCCAGTGAAGAAGGAAAACTAGCGTTTAAACGCCAGCCAGGGTACCTGGCTGGGCGTTTAACGCCCAAAGAGGTAGGATTTTGGGCGTTAAACGCCAGAATGGATGCCATTCTGGGCGTTTAACGCCAGGATGACACTAGAGGGAAGATTTTGTTTTTAATTCAAATTTTTTTCAAATCTTCATAATTTTTCAAAATCAAATCTTTTTCAAATCATATCTTTTCAATCATATCTCTTCAAAATCAATTTCTTTCCATTTTTTATTATTTTTGAAAATCCTTGTTATAATTAATGATTTACTTCAAAATTAGTTGTTACTTGCATATTAAGAAAGGATCAAAAGTTTTAATTCTAGAATCATATCTTCTAATTTCTTGTTAGTCAAGTAATCAACTTTAATTTTAAAACTTTCTCTTTTTGTCTGATTTTCAATTATATCTTCTCAATCATATCTTTTCAATCGCATCTTTTTCAAAATTAACTCTCAATCATATCTTTTTTATTTCGAATTTCAAAATTTTTTTCAAAAATCACTTAATTTCTTTCCCAATCTTAATTTTCGAAAATCTCAATCAAATTTTCAAATTTCTTTTTAATTATTTCAAAATTTTCTTAATTTATTTTCGAAAATTCTTCCCCTCTTCTCACATCCTTCTATTTAAAGGACTAACACTCCTCCTCAAGGTACAATTCGAACTCCCTCCTTCTTTATATGTTCGAATTCTCTTCTATCTACCTCCTCCTTCTATTCTTCTTTTCCTCTGACACCTCAAGGAATCTCTATACTGTGACATAGAGGATTCCCTACTTTTTCGTTCTCTTCTCTTTCATATGAGCAGAGGCAAAGATAAAGGCATACTTGTTCAAGCTGATCCTGAACCTGAAAGGACCTTGAAGAGAAAGCTAAGAGAAGCTAAAGCGCAACTCTCTCTAGAGGGCCTAACAGAGCTCTTCAAGGAGGAAGAAGCCATGGCAGCCAAAAACAACAATGCCAACAATGCAAGGAAGGTGCTGGGTGACTTTACTGTACCTACTCCCGACTTCTATGGGAGAAGCATCTCAATCCCTACCATTAGAGCAAACAAATTTGAGCTTAAGCCTCAATTAGTTTCTCTAATGCAACAGAATTGCAAGTTTCATGGACTTCCATTGGAAGATCCTTATCAGTTCTTAGCTGAATTCTTGCAAATCTGTGACACTGTAAAGACCAATGGGGTTGATCTTGAGGTCTATAGGCTTATGCTCTTCCCTTTTGCTGTAAGAGACAGAGCTAGGACATGGTTGGACTCACAACCTAAAGAAAGCCTAAACTCTTGGGAAAAGCTAGTCAATGCCTTCTTGGCAAAGTTCTTTCCACCTCAAAAATTGAGTAAGCTTAGAGTGGAAGTCCAAACCTTCAGACAGAAGGAAGGTGAATCCCTTTATGAAGCTTGGGAAAGATACAAGCAATTAATCAGAAGATGTCCTTCTGACATGTTTTCTGAATGGAGCATCATAGGAATTTTCTATGATGGTCTGTCTGAATTATCCAAGATGTCATTGGATAGCTCTGCTGGAGGATCTCTTCATCTGAAGAAGACGCCTGCAGAAGCTCAGAAACTCATTGAAATGGTTGCAAATAACCAATTCATGTACACTTCTGAAAGGAATCCTGTGAATAATGGGACAAATCAGAAGAAAGGAGTTCTTGAGATTGATACTCTGAATGCCATATTGGCTCAGAATAAAATATTGACCCAACAAGTCAATATGATTTCTCAGAGTCTGTCTGGAATGCAAGCAACAACCGGCAGTACTAAGGAAGCTTCCTCTGAAGAAGAAGCTTATGATCCTGAGAACCCAGTAATGGAAGAGGTGAATTACATGAGAGAACCCTATGGAAACACCTATAATCCTTCATGGAGAAATCATCCAAATCTCTCATGGAAGGATCAACAGAGACCTCAACAAGGTTTCAACAACAATAATGGTGGAATTAATAGGTTTAGCAATAGCAAGCCTTTTCCATCATCTTCTCAGAAACAAACAAAGAATTCTAAACAGAGCCACTCTGATTTAGCATCCATTGTCTCTGATCTAATCAAAACCACTCAAAGTTTCATGACTGAAACAAGATCTTCCATTAGAAATTTGGAGGCACAAGTGGGTCAGCTGAGTAAGAAAATTACTGAACTCCCTCCTAGTACTCTCCCAAGCAATACAGAAGAGAATCCAAAGAGAGAGTGCAAGGCCATAAACACGTCTCACATGGCCGAACCTGGAGAGGAGGAAGAGGCAGTAATCTCCACTGAGGAAGACCTCAATGGACGTCCACTGACCTCCAAGGAGTTCCCTAATGAGGAACCATGGGAATCTGAGGCTCAGACTGAGACCATAGAGATTCTATTGAATCTACTTCTGCCATTCATGAGCTCTGATGAATATTCTTCCTATGAAGAGGATGAAGATGTTACTAAAGAGCAAGTTGCTAAGTACCTCGGAGCAATCATGAAGCTAAATGCCAGGTTGTTTGGTAATGAGACTTGGGAGGATGAACCTTCATTGCTCATCAAAGAACTGGATGACTTGACTAGGCAAAAATTACCTCTGAAGAGACAAGACCCTGGAAAATTCTCCATCCTTTGTACCATAGGCACCATGACCTTTGAGAAGGCTCTGTGTGACCTAGGGTCAAGTATAAACCTTATGTCTCTCTCTGTAATGGAGAAGCTAGGGGTCATTGAGGTACAAGCTGCAAGAATCTCACTGGAGATGGCAGACAATTCAAAGAAACAGGCTTATGGACTTGTAGAGGATGTCTTGGTAAAGGTTGAAAACCATTACATCCCTGCTGATTTCATAATCCTAGAAACTTGGAAGTGTATAGATGAATCCATCATCCTTGGCAGACCCTTCCTAGCCATAGCCAAAGCTGTGATTGATGTTGACAGATGAGAATTGATCATTCAAGTGAATGGAGACTCCCTTGTGTTTAAAGCTCAAGGATATCCCTCTGTCACCATGGAGAGGAAGCATGAAGAGCTTCTCTCAATACAGAGTCAAACAGAGCCCCCACAGTCAAACTCTAAGTTTGGTGTTGGGAGGCCACAACCAAACTTTAAGTTTGGTATTGAACCCCCACATTCAAACTCTAAGTTTGGTGTTGGGAGGTTTCAACATTGCTCTGAACATCTGTGAGGCTCCATGAGAGCCACTGTCAAGCTATTGACATTAAAGAAGCGCTTGTTGGGAGGTAACCCAATTTTTACTTATTTATATTAAATTTCTATTTTCTTTTGTTATTTTATGTTTTCTATAGGTTGATGATCATGTGAAGTCACAAAAACAATTGAAAAAGTAAAAATAGAAGGAAAAACAGAATGAAAAATAGAACACCCTAGAGGAGAAACTTACTAGCGTTTAAACGCCAGTAAGGGTAGCAGAATGGGGGTTTAACGCCCAGTCTGGCACCATTCTGGGCATTTAACGCTAGAAATGGGCACCAGACTGGCGTTTAACGCCAGGAATGGTCAAGAAGCTGGCGTTAAACGCCAGAAATGGGCAGCAGCCTGGCGTTTAACGCCAGGATTGGCAGCAAGGGGCGTTTTGCATGCCACATGGTACAGGGATGAGAAATCCTTGACACCTCAGGATCTGTGGACCCCACAAGATCCCCACCTACCCTACCTCTCTCTCTCTTCTTCACCCATTGACCAATCACCTCAATACCTCTTCCCTAAAAACCCCTCACCTATCAAATCCCACCATTCTTTTCACCACTCACATCCATCCTTCATAAAACCCCACCTACCTCACCATTTAAATTCAAACCACTTTCCCTCCCAAACCCACCCTATATGTCCGAACCCAACCCCCTCTCTACTCCTATATAAACCCATCTTCACTCCTTCAATTTCACACAACATACACACCACCTATCCCCTTGGCCGAAACACATAGCCCCCTCCATCTCCTCTATTTCTTCTTCTTCTACTCTCTTCTTTCTTCTTTTGTTCGAGGACAAGCAACCTTCTAAGTTTGGTGTGGTAAAAGCTAAAGCTTTTTGTTTTTCCAAAAACATTTATGGCACCAAAGGCCGGAGAAACCTCTAGAAAGAGGAAAGGGAAGGCAAAAGCTTCCACCTCCGAGTCATAGGAGATGGAGAGATTCCTCTCAAGGGTGCATCAAGACCACTTCTATGAAGTTGTGGCCAAGAAGAAGGTGATCCCCAAGGTCCCTTTTAAGCTCAAAAAGGGCGAATATCCAGAGATCCGAAGAAGAGGTTGGAAAGTTCTCACCAGCCCCATTCAACAAGTCGGAATCTTAATGGTTCAAGAGTTCTATGCCAATGCATGGATCACCAAGAACCATGATCAAAGTGTGAACGCAGACCCTAAGAATTGGCTTACAATGGTCTGAGGGAAATACTTGGACTTTAGTCCGGAAAATGTAAGGTTGGCATTCAATTTGCCTATAATGCAAGGAGATGCACACCCCTACACTAGAAGGGTCAACTTTGATCAAAGGTTGGACCAAGTCCTCATGGATATCTGTGAAGAGGGCGCTCAATGGAAGAGAGAATCAAGAGGGAAGCCGGTTCAACTAAGAAGGCATGACCTCAAGCCCGTGGCTAAGGGATGGTTGGAGTTCATCCAACACTCAATCATTCCCACTAGCAACCGATCTGAATTTACTATAGACCGGGCTATCATGATTCATAGCATCATGATTAGAGAGGAAGTAGAAGTTCATGAAGTTATATCCCAGTAACTCTACAAGGTGGCGGATAAGTCCTCTACTATGGCAAGATTAGCCTTCCCTCATCTCATCTGTCACCTCTGTAATTCAGCTGGAATTGACATAGAGGAAGACATCCTCATTGATGAGGACAAGCCCATCACTAAGAAAATGATGGAGCAAGTGAGAGAACCTCACTAAGAGCATGAGAAAACTCCTCATGAAATCCCTGAGATACCTCAAGGGATGCATTTTCCTCCACAAAACTATTTGGAGCAAATCAACACCTTCCTAGGAGAATTAAGTTCCAACATGGGACAACTAAGGATGGAGCACCAAGAGCATTCCATCCTCCTCCATGAAATTAGAGAAGACCAAAGAACCATGAGAGAGGAGCAACAAAGTCAAGGAAGAGACATTGAGGAGCTCAAGCACTCCATAAGATCTTCAAGAGGAAGAACAAGCCGCCATCACTAAGATGGACCCGTTCTTTAATTTCCTTGTTCTTTATTTTCCTGTTTTTCGAATTTTTATGCTTATGTTATTTATGTTTGTGTCTTTATTACATGATCATTAGTGTCTAAGTGTCTATGCCTTGAATCTATGAAAATGAATCCATCACCTTTCTTAAATGAAAAATGTTTTTAATTGAAAAAGAAAAAGAAGTGCATGAATTTCAAATTTTAAAACAGTTTAATTATTTTGATGTGGTGGCAATACTATTGTTCTTCTGAATGAATGCTTGAACAGTGCATATTTTTGAATTTGTTGTTTAAAGAATGTTAAAATTGTTGGCTCTTGAAAGAATGATAGGAAAAGGAGAAATGTTATTTGATATTCTGAAAAATCATAAAATTTATTCTTGAAGCAAGAAAAAGCAGTGAAAAGCTTGCATATATATATATATATATATATATATATATATATACGCAAAAAAAAAAGTAAGAAAAAGAAAAGCAAGCAGAAAAAGCCAATACCCCTTTAAACCAAAAGGCAAGGGTGATAAAAAGGATCCAAGGCTTTGAGCATCAGTGGATAGGAGGGACCACAGGAATAAAATCCTGGCCTAAGCGGCTCAACCAAGCTGTCCCTAACCATGTGCTTGTGGCGTGAAGGCGTTAAGTGAAAACTTGAGACTGAGCGGTTAAAGTCGAGGTCCAAAGCAAAAAGAAGAGTGTGCTTAAGAACCCTAGACCCCTCTAATTGGGGACTCTAGCAAAGCTGAGTCACAATCTGAAAAGGTTCACCCAGTTATGTGTCTGTGGCATTTATGTATCCAGTGGTAATATTGGAAAACAAAGTGCTTAGGGCCACGGCCAAGACTCAGAAATTAGCTGCGTTCAAGAATCAACATACTTAACTAGGAGAATCAATAACACTATTTAGATTCTGAGTTCCTATAGATGCCAATCATTCTGAACTTCAAGGAATAAAGTGAGATGCCAAAACTGTTCAGAAGCAAAAAGCTAAAAGCCCCGCTCATCTAATTAATACTGATCTTCATAGATGTTTTTGGAATTTATTGTATATTCTCTTCTTTTTATCCTATTTGATTTTCAGTTGCTTGCGGACAAGCAACAATTTAAGTTTGGTGCTGTGATGAGCGGATAATTTATACGCTTTTTGGCATTGTTTTTAGTATGTTTTTAATATATTTTAGTTAGTTTTTATTATGTTTTTATTAGTTTTTAAATAAAAATCACAATTCTGGACTTTACTATGAGTTTGTGTGTTTTTCTGTGATTTCAAGTATTTTCTGGCTGAAATTGAGGGACCTGAGCAAAAATCTGATACAGAGGCTGAAAAAGGACTGTAGATGCTATTAGATTCTGACCTCCCTGCACTCAAAGTGGATTTTCTGACACTCATCACCATTCTCACCTATGAACGCGTGACTGAAAACCACTTCCGTTCTACATGCAAACAAGCTTGAATGTGTATCTCTTGGGTTTCTAATATAAGATTGGAACCTTCGTGGTATAGGCTAGAATTATTGGCGGCCATTCCTGAGATCCGGAACGTCTAAACCTTGTCTGTGGTATTCTGAGTAGGATCTGGGAAGGGATGGCTGTGACGAGCTTCAAACTCGCGATTGTGGGGCGTGTGACAGACGCAAAAGGATCAATGGATCCTATTCCGACATGATCGAGAACCGACAGATGATTAGCCGTGCGGTGACAGCGCATTTGGAACATTTTCACTGAGAGGACGGGAAGTAGCCATTGACAACGGTGATACCCAACATAAAGCTTGCCATGGAAAGGAGTATGAATGATTGGAAGAAGGCAATAGGAAAGCAGAGGTTTAGGAAGAACAAAGCATCTTCATACGCTTATCTGAAATTCCAACCAAAGAATTACATAAGTATCTTTATCTTTATTTTATGTTTTATTTATCTTTTAATTATCAATTCTCCATCACCATCTGAATTCGCCTGACTGAGATTTACAAGGTGACCACAGCTTGCTTCAAGCCGACAGTCTCCGTGGGATCGACCCTTACTCACGTAAGGTTTATTACTTGGACGACCCAGTGCACTTGCTGGTTAGTTGTGCGGAATTGTGACAAAGTGTGATTCACGTTTAAGAGCTCCAAGTCCTTTGGCACCATTATTGATGCTCACGATTTCGCGCACCAGCATTCCAAACATTGGTGGAGATTTCTGGATGAATTTAAGCATAAGCCACCATAACAGGAAGCTCATCCAATGTCCAACTTAAGGACTTTAACTAAAAGTGCTAGGTGGGAGACAACCCACCATGGTGTGGTCGTTTCTTTTTCAATTTTTATTTCGTACTGTTTGATTTTATGTTATATTATTGAACCTGGATGTTATTCATAGCATTTGCATTAGCATTGCATACTGCATAATTGCATACCTGCATATAAAAAAAAAGAGGAAGGCGTTCGACGTGACCGCATCGCTAAAGCGTTCGCGTCAGTTGCGGAAAATACCTCCCACGCGTCCGCGTCAATCACGTGAACGCGTGATTTGAAAATCGGCATAAAAATCCAACGCCTAGAAATCTGGGCTGGAATCGTGCGGCTGGTATCTGCCTAGCACAACACAGCTCACGCGTTCGCGTCCATCACGCGAACACGTCATTTGCAAAATACCCATCCAACGCGAAAGCATGAGCGACGCGTCCGCGTCACGTGGATTGCACAACACCCTAAATAGAGACAGAGAGTTGCGCTGAAACGATGCTGGAATTGTGCATTTAGCACAATTTCCAGCGACGCGGTCGCGTCCCTCACGCGACCGCGTCATTCACCCTTTTACCCATTCCATGCGATCGCATCATCCACACAATCACGTCAACCTCATTCCACCCTAGCAACGCGACCGCGTGCCCCACGCGTTCGCGTGGATTCAAATTCACTAACCCCCAGTGACGCGAACCCTACCCCCATCGCGCCTCCATTCTTCCCTCCCCAACCCCCCCTCTGCTCCCTCTCTGCGCCCTTGTAACACCACCACCCCAACCACCTTTGATGGCCACACCACCCCCCACCAACCCAGACCCACCACAACGTCCACCCCCTCCTTCTTCCTTCTCCCCTCCTTCTTCTTCTCCCCTCCCTTCTCTCTCTTCCACCACCGCGGCCAGCCACCACCACTGCACCATCACCGCCGCGCCTCCCACCACCATCACCCTCACCACCTTCCTTCCTCCCTCCTTAACCCCCCACCACCATTACCCCCACTCGAAACCCCCTGCCACCAAACAGCCACCGACCGCCGCGCCAACCACCCTGCTCCACCACAGCACCGCCGTGCCCCCCTCCCAGCACCACCATCTCACCACCGCCAATTCTCTGAGCCTTACCTTAGTTCATCCGCACACCAGGTTCCGCCGAACACCACTTCTCCCATTCGTAGTTAGTTGCATATTTTTCAGTTTTTGTTCAAATTAGGCTAGTTAGAGATGCATATTTATAGTGAATTCTAGGTGGTTAGGTAGCTAGGATGTGGTTAGTGGATTTAGGCCTGATAATTGCGCCGTACTTGCTGTTTGTTTTACCTATTCTGTGATTTTGGTCTGGCTGTGATGTTACTACTATTCATATGCTGTTCTTTCGTGTTTCATGCTGCTGTTGAGACTGTTCCTTACTGTTCCTACTATCTGTGTCTAATTACAGCTCTATTTTGATTCATATGAACTATTTTTTATACTGTTTATTTCCTGGGAACATCCATTTTTAGCCGGAATGCTGCCCAATTTTCTGCAAATTGTTTTGATTTTCATTCATGTTTTGGTTTTGGCAATTTGAATTTTGCATTACTTAACTTTTACCAAACTAATTCCTGAATGCACGGGCCAACATTTTTCTTTTTTTCGACTTCCTGGTTAATAAATTGCACTATTGATGATTCGATTTTAATTTTTGCTATCTCTTTATGAATCATCATTAATAACCTGATATTTTTGAATATGAGTTGACTAGTCTTTAAATTTATGAATTTTTTGTTACTTAGGAAACAATTCTCCATGCCACTTACTTTAACTTTCTTTCTCCTAACTCACTGCTTTCCACTTTTTCACTTTTAACCACTTTTAACTTTCTAACTTCCCCCTCTGCTTTTTTTGACTAACTCTGTCAGCTTTTTTAACTCATGGCATGATTATTGTTTTTCCTAATTAATAGGTATTCTACTTATAACATATTTTGGATTGTAATTTCTCATCTCAGCTTCTTAACTCCGAAACAATCCAAAATGCACAATTATTCAACTCATTTCATAATCCTACTACTCCTTTACCACTATGTGCTTATCTTGTTATTTGCCTACTTATTTTCCTGTTTTTATTATATCTTAGATTTCTGTTTTTCAGGATGTTTGACCCTCAGCGTAAGGAAAAAGACAAAGCAACAACTAGTAAACGGAAAAGAGGTGAATCCTCTATGTCCATCCTGGACATTATGCATGATGACTCCTGGCGGGAAAAGCACTTTACCCCACAGGAGAAGGCTGACCAGCTCCTCCCTGCCAATGATCCAATTAAATTTGCAAACCGATACTGTGAGCTGAAGTATCCAGTGTTTGCCACCTCCAGAAACCTGTACTTGGAGCGAACTCTGAAAATTCCAGAAGAACTACAGCAGTACACCTCTGATCAGATCAAACAGAGAGGCTGGTTCTTCTTAGAGAGAAATTTGACGGAAGTCAATACTTTCTGGGTAAGAGAGTTTTACTGCAATTATTTTAAGACTTCCCTGGATGCAGTGCACCTCAGAGGGAAACAGATACTGGTTACTGAAGAGGCCATTGAGGATATTCTGCAGCTTCAGCCTAAGTCAGATCAGCCTGACGGTTACCAAAAGGCTGACGAGGACATGCGCTTTTTGAGATTTGACTGGGATGCTGTCAAACAAAGGATAGTCCTTGACCCTACTGTCCCCTGGGTCCTGGGAAAGAACACAACAATGCCTAAGGGAATCAAGCTGATGTATCTGAATGATGACGCTCGACTCTAGCACCAGATCCTGAGCAACTTTGTTATGCCGAGCACTCATGAGACGGAGCTGCCTGCCTCTATGATCACCCTTCTCTGGTGTGTGCTGGAGGGTAAGGACCTGTATCTGCCACGATTCATCCGGCACTATATGGCCAGGGTCCATGTCAGAGGCACCCTTCCTTTCCCTTACCTGGTCACCCAGCTAGGCCGTCGAGCTGACGTACTTGGGAGGATGCTGATGAGAAGCCACCTGCTGCAGACTGCAAGAAGATTATCCCTCACAGCAGGAAGTTTCAGGCCTTGGGCTACAGACCTCCATTCCTCACCGCTTCTGATGAGACAGCCGCACCTTCCGCTGCCCCTTCTTTATCCACTACTGCACCAGCCCCACCCACTACACCTCTAACTGCTCCTGAGCCTATTTACCATTTGGTGCATCAACTCTTTGCCCACTTGGATCGTATGGAGCGTCGCAACAAGCGACGCTATGACCACGTCAAGTTGATGATCCGATCCGGCGGCGACATCCCCTCTGAGCCTGACACCCCTTCTGATACATCTGAGGTGGAGGAGGACGATCACGAGGAGGAGACACCTACCCAGGCTGCACAGGCAGGACTAGAGCAGGCTGCGCCATAGCAGGAGGTGCCACACCAGATTCAGGCTGCAAATGCAGAGATTTCTCTCCAGTCAGAGCCCCCACTGCAGCAGACAGATACTCCTACCCTTATCCAGTCTGTAGATCCTCAGGCCACCACAGAGACTACAGCAGCCCATCTATCCAGTGATGCCACTCCTTCACACCCAGCTTGACTGAGCATCGAGGACGATGCTTTATTTTAAGTGTGGGGAGGTCACCATCTCTGGCGTATTTCTTTTTTGGTGAACCACTACAGACTCATTTCATCTCATTTTGTTTACTTTTCTGTATTTTTATCTTTGTTTTTATTTTTCAGTACTTGCACACTGTTCTTTTGCTGTATTTTTACTCTATTTCCACATTTTGCACTTTATTTTATACCTTAGCCATTTAGTTTAGTTTGCAATTCTAACTTATTAGTTATAGAATATGTGGATTAATTAGTATAGTTTACCCTTTTAGCATATGATAGTTTGGTTTAAATTGAAAATAAAAAGGAAGTAAACTAGAGACTTTAAAATAATCAAAAACAATCCACACACCTTGTATATATAGCATAACATGTTAGTTAGTTAACAACATTTCATCAAGGAGGAACACTAAAACTTTAAAGCCACCCAAAAAAAAATTACATTGAGAATAATGGGAACTCTTAATTTCTACTTGCATGACATGTATAACTGATATATGATTTTTGAGCTAGAGAACACACAGCCTGTGAGTTTTGAGCTTAATTGTATGGTTACATTCAAACCATAATTTTTATTCCTGTGTATTTTGTCCTTCTTTTTCATTCTGGTGTTCTTTACTTTGTTTTAATCTATATGTCCAATTATAGAGTATAGATACATACTAAGAGATGATTGAGGCCATCATTTGAATTTTTCCTCACTTATCCCAAATTAGCCTACCTTTTACATCACCCTTGTTAGACCCCTTGAGCTTTTTAATCCCCTCTTGTTCTATAAACCACATTACTAGCCTTAAGCAGAAAAACAAAATATAAATCCCAAGTTGAATCCTTGGTTAGCTTAAGATAGAAATTGTGTATTGTTTAAGTGTGGGGAACTTTATGCGAACATGGATGATAGAAACAAGTAGGAAGTTAAAAAGAATAAAGATGTTTCAAAATAAAAAAAAATTAGGAAGCATGCTCATGTGAAATCAAAACAATTGAATTACCATGTGTATTGAAATATATATATATATATATATATATATATATATTCGGTATTTAAATAAGGGGCCACACAAAAAAAATTTCCCAATTGCAAAAATAAAAAGAATCAGTGCACATGGGATAAAATTAAAGTTAATACATGAGCTTGCAATACAAAGTGAGAATATTTGGGCAAATAGGTTAAGAAACTTTGATTTACAAAATATGTATGTTAGGTGAGATCTTAGACTAATCAAGGATTCACTTATTAGCTCACTTGGCCTTATACATATACCCTTACCTTTACCTTGGCCCCATTACAACCTTGAAAAAGACCTCATGATTTTTGTATGTCTGTATTCTATAATTGTTGATTGGTTAGATGAAGAACAAAGTTATAGGAAGTAAGTATAAAAAGAAGAATAGAGTGATTAACCCAATAAACACTGAGTGACTAGAGAGTAAACACAAAATCCAGTGAGGGTTCAATAGCTCATCACCATATATCTCTGCTTGAATTGTTAATTGTCTTGCAAGTTTGTAAAATATTTTTACCCATCTCAATTGTAAAAGTGCTTTAACATTATCTAGGGTTTGGCTATGTATATATGATTCCTTGAGGATGTGAATTAATTTAACTACATGTAAGTTTTATATACAAGTGAATAACAATTAGAATTGCAAGATTCATTTAGGTAGTTGCGTTTAGGATAGATTACATTGCATGAGATTCCACCACTTTAAACTTACCTTACTCTTTATCTTGGACTTAGCATGAGGACATGCTATTGTTTAAGTGTGGGGAGGTTGATAAACCCATATTTTATGATATATATTGTGCTTAATTTAAGTGATTTATTCAACCCTTCACCCATTTATTCATGTAAATTGCATGGTTTTACTTTCTCTTCCTTATTATGTGATATATGTGAAAAACATGTTTCCTATGCTTTAAAAATAATTATTTTAATTACCCTTTATTACCATTCGATACCGTGATTTGTGTGTTGAGTAGTTTCAGATCTTCTAAGGAAGGAATGACTTAAAGGATGGAAAGGAAACATACAAAAATGGAAGGAAAGCACAAAATGGAGATTTTGAAGAAACTGGCAGCGATGCGAACGCATTGACGACGCGGTCGCATGCCCAGCGCAAAAAGGCAGCAATGCGAACGCGTGACTGACGCGGACGCGCGCCATGAGAAGAACACAGATGATGCGTACGCGTGACCAAAGTGAACGCGTGACAAGGAAAACTCCAGATGACGCGACCGCGTGACCCACGCAGACGCGTGACGGACGCCACACACCAGAAACTGTAGAAAACGCTCCCAGCGATTTCTGAAGCCCTTTTTGGCCCAGATCCAAGTCCAGAAAACAAAGATTAGAGGTTATAAAGTGGGGAAATGCATCCATTCATAGAAGGTCTTCAATTATTCACTTTTCATAGTTTAGATGTAGTTTTTAGAGAGAGAGGTTCTCTCCTCTCTCTTAGGTTTTAAGATTAGGATTTCTTATTATTTCAATTTAGAATTTCAACTCTTCATTATGTTCAATATTCCTTTTACTTTATATTTTTCTTTTACTTTCAGATACTTTAATGCTTTCCTTTAATTACTTTTGTTTCCAAATTGGCTTATGAACCATTCATGTTTAGATTTGATTTTCTATTTAATATAATTTGAGGTATTTCAGAATTATGATTGCTTTCCTTTATTTATATAAATAATTTAGTTTTTCCCTTTTTGGCTTTGGTTGATTAATTGGTAACTCTTGAGTTGTCAAACTCATCGTGACTGATAATTGTTATCTTTGCTGATTGATTTAAATCCCTATAACTCTAGTCTCTCCTTAGGAATTGACTAGGACTTTAGGTGTTAAATTGATTATCCACTCGACTTACCTTCATAGTTAGAGGTTGACTTAGTGGAGAGCAAAATATAATTCTCATCACCATTGATAAGGATAACTAAGATAGGACTTCCGAATTTTCATACCTTACCAAGAGTTTATTTTACAGTTATTTATTTATTTTATTTGTCATTTAAATTAGGGGTAAGTACGATTTTGGTCCCCTAAGTTTAGTGCCAGAATCGAATTCGTCCCTCTTGTTATTTTGTCATTAAAATTGTCCTTAATATTTTTTTTCGTATTAAAATCGTCCTTTTTATTAAAATTTTTAATTTAATACCTAAACTACCCCTATTCCTATTTTAATAATAAAAATTATAAAATTAAAAAAAAATAAAACGCGTTTGGGGAGGAGGGGGGGAAGAAAACGCGTGGGTGGGTAAGGGGGGAGGGAGATGGCGCCGGGGAGGGGAGGGGAAGGGAGCGGGGGAGGGGGATGGCGCCGGGGAGGGAGCTGCTCACGTTGCTGCCGTCAGACCCTGTCGCCGCCGTTCGTGCTTCAGTCGCCGCTGCTGGTCGCCGCCTCACCGTTACTGCTCGTCGCCTCTGCTTCTTGCTTCGTCTTCTGCTTCTTCTTCTTCTTCTTCTTCTTCTTCTTCTTCTTCCCTTCTTCTTCTTCTTCTTATTATTATTGTTGTTGCTGATTTGTGGAATATTATTGTTGTTTTCTGTTTCTGATTTGTTGATTTGGGTGAGGGGGAGACGGGGAGGGGGAGGTGACGCGGGGTGGGGGTGGAGGTGCTGGGAAGGGAAGACGGGGAGAGGGGGGTGACGCCGGGTGGGGGTGGGGGTACTGGGAAGGGAAGACGGGGAGGGGGGTGACGCGGGGTGGGGGTGGGGGTGCTGGGAAGGGAAGACGGGGAGAGGGGGGGTGACGCCGGGTGGGGGGTGGGGGTGCTGGGAAGGGAAGACGGGGAGAGGGGGGTGACGCCGGGTGGGGGGTGGGGGTGCTGGGAAGGGAAGACGGGGAGGGGGGTGACGCCGGGTGGGGGTGGGGGTGGGGGTGCTGGGAAGGGAAGACGGGGAGGGGGAGGGGTGCTGAATTCAGCAAGACTCTCCATTTGTTGTAATTGTCATTTCAGAATTATTCCTAAGCTGCCTTGCATCTCTTCCCAGTTAATTTGATCTTGCTGCTTCTTGAGGTTCTCAAAACCCCCTTGGAGTTATTGAATATTCTGGTTGACTTGGCTTCATTATTGTTGTTGAGTCTCCTTGAGTTGATTGACATCTTCCCTCAAGTGGTGTAGGTCTCCCTTTATTTGGTGTACATCTCCTTGCAATTGTTCCCAATTGAATCCCTCTAGGAATTATTGATATTGGTAGTGTGGTGGTGGTGGTTAGAGTGCCAGGAAATGAGGTTGCTCTTCTGCCTCTTCCTCCTCTTGTTGTTGTTGTGGTCCATGAGCATGAGCTCTTTGTTCTCTAGCCCTTTGAAGTGGGTTAACAGCCACCACCTTGGCCATCTTCTTGGCAGTTATGAATTTGTCTTGCTTCACAAGCACCTCATCAATGATCTTTTCAACTCCAGCCTCATCACATAGCCTCTGTATAGTGCTGGGGAATGCCAACCTTGTGTTGTCAATGGTGCTTTTCAGCACTTTGTTGATGTTGTTGGCGATCATCTCCCCCACGTTGACATTCTCACCTCTTATGATGCTGTATATGAGCACAGTGCTCTGCTTGGTCACCTCTGAAGTGTTGGATGTGAGAATTAGGGACCTCCTCACAAATTTTATCCACCCTCTAGCTTGGGGGCTCAAATCTCTTTTCCTCAATTGGTTGAGTATCCCATCCTTATCATTTATCCAACGCACATTCAGCACACAAATTTCATTCAGGATCTCATCAAACCCAGGGTCTTGCTACTTCATTCTTTCTTCATAGCTCTGAGTGGAGCTTGTCCTCTTCACCATTAACATTCTTTCTATGCTAAAGGGACTATAGTCAATGGACTTCCCCTTTACATAGCTAATGTAGCCATAGTGTTGTCCTGGTTGAGGTATTGCGTTAGCATAGAATTTTCTCACCAAGCTCTCTGCCACCTTCCTTGGTGGGTTGCATAGAAGTGACCAACCCCTATTGTTGATCTCAATGTTGATCTCAGGATGCTCGTTCCTCCCTAGTTGGAACCCAACTTCTGGAATGATCTCCCTCTCACTCACCCAACCATAGAATTGATTTTGGTTGAATGCGGAGAGGAACTTGTAGTCATTGAAAGAGCTTGAGGATCTAGAGGTTGGTTCCTTGGTTTTTCATTTCTTTGAGGCTGAGCTTTTTGGTGGTGCCATTAGGTTGAGAGAGTGTGTTTGAGGTTGTGAAAAATTGGGGTTGCAAGAAAGAGGAAGCAAAACAAGGTTTTGCTCCAACACCAAACTTAGGACTTGATTGTCCCAATCAAGAAAAAGAAGAACGAAAGTGGGGGAAGAGAAATAGAAAAGGTGAAAAGAGAAAGGAAGGTGAAGGGTGTATGTATGCTTTTCGCATATGATTGGGGTTTTGAAGTGGGAGAGGAGTTGGGGAGGTGAGGCTTTTATAAGGGCTGAATGGTGTGGTTCGAAGGGTGGGAAATAAAAAGGGTTAAATATTTTCCCACTTGGGGAGTGGCGCCTAGCATGGGAAGAGGCGCCAACTCTTATCTCACTGTGTCTTCTCCATGTGTTGAGTTCCAAAGTGCAAGTACACTTTGACTTTCTTGCTTTGTGAGTTGTTCACCATGTGGGCCCCATCTTCTCTCCTGAAATTGAAACCGAAACCCATTAGTAATGACAAAAGAACCCCTTTACATTTGTTCTCATCAAGAGTAATTTGGATTGCAACTGATGGGTGTCCCTTGGGACACCAAACTTAATCATTTGGCATCTTAATAAATGGGTTCCATCATTGTGTATTTAATGTGTTCATAAGAATGGAATAACACCAATCTTTTCATTTTCTTTTAATTCCAATTCCTCTGAACTCATTAAGCCACGTTCATATTCTTGCCCAAAACATTAAGTGCTTTCGATATGGGTAACTTGGGCTGCGAGGTGATCCTTGGTGGTGGCCACACCAAACTTAATCTCTGGGCTTACTCTTCAAAATCAAGCTACTAATTGGTTGTAAGCCTAGATTAAGTGGGTGAGTGGCCACACCAAACATAGCAATTTAGCTAGTTCTCAGCCCATTTACTTACCATTAGTTATGCCTTCATCAAGTTGCAATTCCAGAATAGAAAGAAATAGAAGAGTGTAAAAAAAATATTCTAACTACCAAAGCTAATATCAAACTTTCCTACCTACTATTGCAATCTAATCCTAATAGGGTAATGTAACACAAATGTAAGACTGAAAATTAAACTATCTAAAGCAATAGATTTTAAACTACTTCTAAGAAAGGCAATTAAATCAAAAAGGATAAAGTGTTGGGGTGCCTCCTAACTAGCATTAGCTTGACATTCCTTCATCTTTAGCTGAGCTTGTAGCTCACTCTCTGCTCCTCTAAGGAGCCTCCCAAGTAGTGTTTGAGTCTATGGCTATTGACAGTAAAAGTTCTCTGAGTCTTGTCCGATGACACGTCACCATGTCATGTTTTTCTATGCTTTTTCATATAAGAAATTGATGATTTGTGCTTAAATATTGAATGCTTTTGTGCTTAAATGTTATATTTCTTTGATCTTTTGATTTGAAAAATTTTGTAGGAAATAAGAAGAAAAAGAAGCAAAAAGCACAAAATAAGCTAAAAAGAAGAAAAAAGGAGTTTTGGGGCACACTTTGAAGTTAGAGCACACTTTGGAGCTTTAGGCCACGCTTTTAAAAGCGTGGCCCATGACCAAATCAAGGAAGCGTGAACAATCAGCACACAAAGCTAAGTTCACTTCTTTGCCGTACAAGAAACTTAGCTTGGAAGCAAGAATTTTCGCTAAGTTAAAACTTGGGCGTTTACAGCATGACCATGCCTCCTTCAGAGGGCCATAACTTGAGCTACGGATGTCCAATTGATGTGCTTCCAGTTGCGTTGGAAAGCTGACATTCAGAGCTTTCTAACGATATATTATAGTCCATATTTGGCAACAAATTGAGGCACGAATGAAATGCATCTTTTAAGGGCCAAAAATAAGCAAAAAAATCAGACAATGCTTCCACCAAGGCTGGAAGGGGGAGACACAAGGAAAACAAGGAAAGTAAAATAGCACTCAGTTCACTTTCTCAACTGAGCTTTATCGGGCTCCCACTCAAGAAAATGCAAGGAAAAGGCTCACAAAAGTTATTCCACTAAGATTTGAACTCAAGACCTCACCCTCAAGCCAAAGGCGCTACCAAGGCACACAAAGGAAAGCTCAGTTAACTTTTCCAACTGAGCACTACTCCCCCATGCACTCCAACAACGTGACACGCGCAAGGACCAAAGGGGGCAGCACCAAGGAGCTTGTCATGTGCACAACTTGGCACACCAAGTGCAAATAGAGAGCTCAGTTTGGTATTTGAACTAAGCCATGCCCTGGGAGTGTCACCCATGGGCCAAAATTCAACCAAAATTCCGTTTAAATTCAATTCTTCATCAAATTGAATCAAGGCCAACCAAACCCATCTCTCTTCAAATTCAAAGCAAGCAAAGCCCACATCATCACTCAAAGGTACAAGAACAAGCTAGAATTAGGATTTTCATTTAATTTGTTTTTCATTTCAATTTCATATTATTTTCATTTTGTAAAGCCTATATAAGGCATCATTTTATCTTTGTAAGGGGAGCTCTCTCTTTTAGTTTTGAATCTTGGGTGGAGAATTGAAGAACTTCTGTTTCAATCTCACCTTGAGATCTTTTGTTTGCTTTCTGCATAATTCTAGAATTTAAATTTCAATTCTGTTTACTGCTTCCAACTTTCTTTTCTTCTGCAATTTACTTTTCCATTTTCAATTTGCAATTGTTCTTGTTGGATCAAGGAAGGATTTGAGATCTAGACTTATTTTCTAGTCTCTTCCAACCCCTGAGATCTTTAACCTTCTTTTAAATTACTGCAAATTAAGCATCAGTCTTTCTGTTTTCATTCTTCAAGCATTTTTGCTTTTCTGTTTAAGATCTACTTCAATTCAACTCACCTTTTACTCTTCTGTTTGTTGCAATTTACTTCTTCTTGTTTAACTTCTGCAATTTCCTTTCCTGCATACTGCAATTTCACATTTCCTTTCACGTTAAGCTTAATTTAATTCCCTGCACATTTATATTTCCTGCAATTGTTCTTATTGATTGATCTATTACTTTCTTTAATTTCCAGCACCCATTCCCCTTTACATTTAATGCAATTTACATTTCTTGCAATTTAAGTTTTAGCTATTTTACTTTCTTGTTCTTTAAGTTACTTGCAATTTTACTTTCTGCATCTTTTAAATTCCTTGCAATTTACTTTCTGTTGGCTACATTTCACACAATTCACTCAATGTTAGCTTGACTAAACTAATCATCCACTAAAGTTGCTTGATCCATCAATCCCTGTGGGATCAACCTCACTCTAAGTGAGTTTTACTACTTGATACGACCCGGTATACTTGCCGGTGAGTTTTGGGTGTTTGGAAATTCGTTTTTCCAAAAAAATCCCATCAAGTTTTTGGCGCCGTTGCCGGAGATTGATTTAGATCAACAATGATTAAGTGGGTGAGAAGTCTAGATCAAGCATTTTCTTTATTTTTGTTTTCCATTTTAGATTGAAACCAAGGTGTTTGAGTTTTTGCCTCACTAAGAAATTCTCATCTCTGATATGAGTAATTTCAATTTTCCTTGGTGTTGTGTGTTCCAAAATTCAAATGGAGTTCAACTCGTCTTATGATCAAACAAATTTTATGGGATATTACCCACCACCACCAATCTCTAATGGTGGCTGGGAATATCACCAAGAAAATACAAATTCTAAGCACTCCAATTCATGGAGAATTGCTTCAGAAACACAAGATGAGAAAGAAAATCATAGGGAATATTTCCTTCCACCATAAAATGATTCAAGTCATTATTCCAATGGTGGCTGGGAGTGTTTCCAAGAAACTGCAAGTCCTGAGCAGTCAACTCACATGAAAAATTGCCCAACCTCACCTCCCACTTCTACATTTGAAAATTCTTCATCACCTAAATATGCCTCAACACAAACCTCCACGAGCCAAAGACTCTCAAAATTTGAGTCCAGGTTCAACAGAATGGTGGAGGAATATCAACAATCCCGGAGGGAACTAGAAACCCTTTCTCAGGAGATGGATGAGCAATTGGAGGACACAGATAAACACTTAGAACTACTAAGCAAGGAAAATGAAGACCAATTGATGGATGTGAAGGATAAAGTAGAAAAGAAAGATGAGGAGGCTACTACATCAAGTGAACTTTCAATGAAGAATGAGGTGGTTGAAAATGAAACTGCACTTGAAATTACAAGGGAACATGAAGACTCACAACTCTCACAAACATCCCTGACCCAAAAACTCTCAACAATTGAATCTGTGATTGAAAAATATGAAGAGGAGATGAAAAAATATTGGGAAGATCAACAAACCTCTTTAATGAAAAAGCTATTAAGTCAAATGTTGAGTGCAAGGGAGGAAGTGGAAGAGCAAGAAAGTGAGAAATTCATCCCAGAAAATTTACACTCAAGTGAGGCAGAGAAGCACATGAAGGAAGAATTCATGGAACCACCAATTCAAAAGGCTCTGGATGAGTACAAAACTCCAATAATCACACAGCCACCAAGATTTGGATTCAAGAAAGTGAAGGCAATTAACAAAAGCACCAAGAAGAGGATTGTGACCAAGCTACCAAGGACAATATTCATGAAGAATAGAGGGTCAACCACAAGCAATCCAACCCCTGGACCACTAGCAAGCAAGCTCAATCAAGCCATGTACAAAAGAAAGCTTGCTGAGAGAAAACCAAGAAAGGGGACAATAGCTGAAACCTCTCCCCCCTTGAGGTTATTCCTCTTAATAAATTGGAAAAAGAGGAAGAAAGTGAAGAACAGGTAGACCGTAGGTACATTTCTTTCTTTGCTTTGTTTAAATTCAATAAATTGGTATATGCTTACATTCTAAGTTTGGTGTTGCCTTGCAACAAATTGTTTTCAATCTTTTTGGATGATTGCATCAAATCAAGAATGAAAGTGACACACCAAGATTCTAAGTTTGGTGTGCCACTTATTTTCTATGCAATTATTCAAGCAACACTACTTGTCTGCATAATCATAATGCCTCAGCAGATTTATTTTTCTCTTTTAATTTGACACTTTTTCATTCCACTTTCTTTAGTCATTTTTCTGTTTTTTTAAATGCTTTCATTTTAGTTTGCTTATTTACTGTGTTTGTTAATACATTACCAAGAGAGCTTTATACATGACAGATTCTTGGCTTGGTGATTGTACTTAACAAATAACAGTTTTACTTACTTAGTTTTAATTCAAATAAATTGACATATGATTGCATTCTATGTTTGGTGTTGCTATGCAACAAAATTTGGTTCCAATTCTTACTAGATACTTGCATCAATTCCAAGTGAAAGTGTCACACTAAGTTTGGTGTGCCACTTATCTTTTATGCAATATATTGTGCTCACCTTCTTATGTTTGCAATCAAAATGTCTCTGTCTCTTGTTCCTTGATTGTTATCTTAAATTTTGCTTGCTTGAAACACATGTATTACTAACATTTCATTGTGTGAGACACTCATGATCCATCTTAGCCCCATAGCCATTATTCTAATTGTTGCTTGAGGATGAGCAAGCATTCTGAGTTGGCAAGGGAAAGAGGAAGAATAGAGGAAAAAGGACAACAATGATGAAGATGAACTACAAGGGTGTAGAGTTCTTTTTCCTCTTATTTATTTCCAGCACTTAAATTGCATGATTGTCTTCATCCTTTCTGTTTACATGTGTGTATGGATAAAGCATAGCTTGAATCTTGATTTGTAACATGTTGCTGTGGCATTATGACTACCCACTTGAGTTTTGTAAAGCTTAAAGCAGTAAAGTATCATGATCATAAACAAACAAGGCATTAAAGAAGAATTTAGCATGTGCATACAAGTATTGGAAAGCTAGTATGATTAATTGTTGCTCAATTACATTAGATTTTATTTAATTGAAGTTTTCATCTAGGACATTTTGTGAAATCTTTTAAAATCATGAAAACCTTGAAAAAAAGCAAAAAAGGGGCAAGAAAAGAAAAAGGGAAAGAATGAGAAAGCTGAAGGCTCTGAGTACCAATGGCAATTTATTTGTTAAGTACTTGTGGTGTTTATGTATCAAGCCAAATGCTTGAAAAAAAAACACTTAGAAGTCAAGGCTAGGCTCAAGTGCAAAAGCACTCCCTCAAAGCTCAAGGTTCTGAGCATCAATGATTAGAGAGTCAAGAAAAGAAAAGAAAAATGAGCTTAATGAAGTCCTCTAATTCAAATGCTTGTAGTGCTTATGTATCAAGTGGTAATACTTGAAAACAAAGCATTTAGAATCGTAGCTTTGTTATTAACTCATGGGGCAAAGCACTCAAAAGGAGAAGCTAATAAGAAAAGCAAAAGCTTGTTTCATGGAAGAAATATAAGGAAAAGATTTCATAAATTGAGCTAGATAGAAGCATCAATCATTTACATTTCTCTTGTGATTGTAGCATGCTTAGAAAACTAGCTTACCATGAACATTGAGTTGCTATTCTTCTTACCTTGGATTGTCAATCTTTATTACATGATTCTTTTCTTGCTTGGGGACAAGCAAGGTTTAAGTTTGGTGTTGTGATGACACGTCACCATGTCATGTTTTTCTATGCTTTTTCATTTAAGAAATTGATGATTTGTGCTTAAATATTGAATGCTTTTGTGCTTAAATGTTATATTTCTTTGATCTTTTGATTTGAAAAATTTTGTAGGAAATAAGAAGAAAAACAAGCAAAAGGCACAAAATAAGCTAAAAAGAAGAAAAAAGGAGTTTTGGGGCACACTTTGAAGTTGGAGCACACTTTGGAGCCTTAGGCCACGCTTTTAAAAGCGTGGCCCATGACCAAATCAAGGAAGCGTGAACAATCAGCACACAAAGCTCAGTTCACTAAGTGAACTTAGCTTTGCCGTACAAGAAACTTAGCTCTGAAGCAAGAATTTTCGCTAAGTTAAAACTTGGGCGTTTACAACATGACCATGCCTCCTTCAAAGGGCCATAACTTGAGCTACAGATGCCCAATTGATGTGCTTCTAGTTGTGTTGAAAAGCTGACATTCAGAGCTTTCCAACGATATATCATAGTCCATATTTGGCACGAAATTGAGGCACGAGTGAAATGCATCTTTAAGAGCCAAAAATAAGCAAAAAAATCAGCCAATGCTTCCACCAAGGCTCGAAGGGGGAGACACAAGGAAAACAAGGAAAGTAAAATAGCACTCAGTTCACTTTCTCAACTGAGCTTTATCGGGCTCCCACTCAAGAAAATGCAAGGAAAAGGCTCACAAAAGTGCTTCCACCAAGATTTGAACTCAAGACCTCACACTCAAGCCAAAGGCGCTACCAAGGCACACAAAGGAAAGCTCAGTTAACTTTTTCAACTGAGCACTACTTCCCCATGCACTCCAACAACGTGACACGGGCAAGGACCAAAGGGGGCAGCACCAAGGAGCTTGTCATGCACACAACTTGGCACACCAAGTGCAAATAGAGAGCTCAGTTTGGTATTTGAACTGAGCCATGCCCTGGGAGTGTTACCCATGGGCCAAAATTCAACCAAAATTCCATTTAAATTCAATTTTTCACCAAATTGAATCAAGGCCAACCAAACCCATCTCTCTTCAAATTCAAAGCAAGCAAAGCCCACATCATCACTCAAAGGCACAAGAACAAGCTAGAATTCGGATTTTTATTTAATTTATTTTTTATTTCAATTTCATATTATTTTTATTTTGTAAAGCCTATATAAGGCATCATTTTCATCTTTGTAAGGGGAGCTCTCTCTTTTAGTTTTGAATCTTGGGTGGAGAATTGAAGAACTTCTGTTTCAATCTCACCTTGAGATCTTTTGTTTGCTTTCTGCATAATTCTAGAATTTAAATTTCAATTCTGTTTACTGCTTCCAACTTTCTTTTCTTCTGCAATTTACTTTTCCATTTTCAATTTACAATTGTTCTTGTTGGATCAAGGAAGGATTTGAGATCTAGACTTGTTTTCTAGTCTCTTCCAACCCCTGAGATCTTCAACCTTCTTTTAAATTGCTGCAAATTAAGCATCAGTCTTTCTGTTTTCATTCTTCAAGCATTTTTGCTTTTCTGTTTAAGATCTACTTCAATTCAACTCACCTTTTACTCTTCTGTTTGTTGCAATTTACTTCTTCTTGTTTAACTTCTGCAATTTCCTTTCCTGCATACTGCAATTTCACATTTCCTTTCACGTTAAGCTTAATTTAATTCCATGCACATTTACATTTCCTGCAATTGTTCTTATTGATTGATCTATTGCTTTCTTTAATTTCCAGCACCCACTCCCCTTTACATTTAATGCAATTTACATTTCGTGCAATTTAAGTTTCAGCTATTTTACTTTCTTGTTCTTTAAGTTACTTGCAATTTTACTTTCTGCATCTTTTAAATTCCTTGCAATTTACTTTCTGTTGGCTACATTTTACACAATTCACTCAATGTTAGCTTGACTAAACTAATCACCCACTAAAGTTGCTTGATCCATCAATCCCTGTGGGATCGACCTCACTCTAAGTGAGTTTTACTACTTGATACAACCCGGTATACTTGCCGGTGAGTTTTGGGTGTTTGGAAATTCGTTTTTCCAAAAAAATCCCATCAAGTTTTTGGCGCCGTTGTCGGGGATTGATTTAGATCAACAATGATTAAGTGGGTGAGAAGTCTAGATCAAGCATTTTCTTTATTTTTGTTTTCCATTTTAGATTGAAACCAAGGTGTTTGAGTTTTTGCCTAACTAAGAAATTCTCATCTCTGATATGAGTAATTTCAATTTTCCTTGGTGTTGTGTGTTCCAAAATTCAAATGGAGTTCAACTCATCTTATGATCAAACAAATTTTATGGGATATTACCCACCACCACCAATCTCTTTGGGTGTTTGGAAATTCTTTTTTCCAAAAAAATCCCATCATTGTCCTCCATGAGCTCTACATGACCATAGGCAAACACCTTGAGTATGGTGAAAGATCCTGACCATCGAGACTTAAGTTTCCCAGGGAAGAACTTGAGTCTTGAGTTGTATAGTAGCATTCTGTCCTTCAGTGAACTCCCTTCTTGCTATCTTTTGGTCATGCCACCTTTTTGTATTCTCTTTGTAGATTTTTGCATTCTCATATGCTTGATTTCTAAACTCCTTCAGCTCATTGAGTTGCATTAATCTCTTTTCTCCAGCAGCTTGTTCATCATAGTTTAACATTTTTAGAGCCCAAAATGCTCTATGCTCAAGTTTAACTTGTAAGTGACAAGCCTTGCCATATACCAGTTGGTATGGAGACATCCCAATGGGAGTCTTATAGGCTATTCTGTAGGCCCATAGTGCATCATTTAGCTTCTTAGACCAATCCTTTCTTGAGCTTCCAACAGTTTTTTCAAGGATTCGTTTTAGCTATCTGTTAGAAATTTCAGCTTGCCCATTAGTCTGTGGGTGGTATGGAGTTGCCACTTTGTGCTTGACTCTATATCTGAGAAGGAGTGTCTCGATTTGTTTGTTGCAGAAGTGTGTCCCTCCATCACTAATGAGAGCTCTGGGAACTCCAAATCTGCTGAAGATGTTCCTTCTCAAGAAGCTTATCACAACTTTGTTGTCATTTGTTGCAGTGGCTATGGCTTCAACCCACCTGGAGACATTATCAACTGCCACCAATATGTAGCTATTTGAGTAGGAGGTTGGAAAGGGTCCCATGAAGTCAATCCCCCAAACATGAAATAGCTCCAGCTCTGGTATGAATTACTGTGGCATCTCATTTCTCTTTATTAGATTACTAGGTCTTCGGCATTCATCATACCTTGACACCATTTTCTTGACATCCTTAAACATTGTTGGCCAGTAAAATCCGGATTGAAGCACTTTTGCTGCTGTTCTTTCTCCACTGAAGTGACCTCCATATGCAAATCCATGGCACTGCCATAACACTTCCTGCCCTTCTTCATAGGAGATACACCTTCTCAAGATTCCATCAGAACACTTTTTGAACAAATAGGGGTCATCCCAGATGTAGTGTTTGGCATCCTTGATTAGCTTCCTCCTCATGTGCTTATTGGTGTTAGTTGGTAGTTCCCTAATAGCCTTGAAGTTAGCTATGTCTGCAAACCAAGGGGTTACTCGAATCATCATCAATTGTTCATCAGAAAAGCTTTCATTTACTGCTACTTGATGCATTACTTCTTCTTATGGGATCCTTGAGAGGTGGCCAGCTACCATGTTCTCTGCTCCGCTCCTATCTTTAATCTCAATATCAAATTTTTGGAGCAGCAGAATCCATCTTATTAGTCTGGGCTTAGATTCTTGTTTGGTAAGCAAGTATTTGAGTGCTGTATGATCAGTGAACACAATTACTTTTGAGCTAATAAGATATGATCTAAACTTATCAAAAGCAAAAACTATGGGTAAAAGTTCTTTCTCCGTGGTGGTATAGTTCCTTTGATTCTCATTAAGGACCTTGCTAGCATAGTAAATAACATGTACTAGCTTGTCTTTCCTCTATCCTATAATAGGTGCAGAGGAGAGTTTCTTCTTAAGTTCATCAAAGGCTACCATGCACTCTCTATCAAAAACAAAGGGAGTATTTGAGACAAGTAGGTTGCTAAGGGGTTTTGCAATCTTTGAAAAAACTTTGATAAACCTCCTATAGAACCCAGCGTGTCCCAAAAACTTCTGATTGCTTTGACATTGCAAGGTGGAGGTAATTTTTTAATCACTTCCACTTTTGCCTTGTCCACTTCTATGCCATCTTTTGAAATCTTGTGACCAAGAACTAGCCCTTCAGTCACCATAAAATGGCACTTCTCCCAGTTTAAAACCAGGTTGGTTTCTTGACACCTTTTTAGCACAAGAGCAAGATGGCATAGGCAATTAGAATATGAATTCCCAAACACAGAAAAGTCGTCCATGAATACTTCTATGAACTTCTCAATCATATCTGAAAAAATGGGGAGCATACACCTTTGGAATGTTGCAGGTGCATTGCACAATCCAAAGGGCATTTTCCTATAAGCAGAGACACCATATGGACAAGTAAATGAAGTTTTTTCCTGATCCTTGGGGTCTACAACAATTTGATTGTAGCCCGAATACCCATCTAGGAAGCAATAATACACATGTCCTGCCAATCTTTCAAGCATCTGGTCCATGAAAGGTAGGGGAAAGTGATCCTTCCGGGTGGCTTCATTAAGTTTTCGGTAGTCAATGCACATACGCCATCCGGTCACTGTCCTTGTGGGTATCAATTCATTCTTCTCACTTGCCATAACAGTGATCCCTCCTTCTTAGGGACTACTTGCACCGGGCTTATCCAAGAGCTATCTGAGATGGGGTAGATCACCCCTACTTGCCACAATTTCAACACTTCTTTCTGAACCACTTCATTCATAGTTGGGTTCAGCCTCCTTTGTTGTTGTCTTGAAGGTTTGGCATCTTCTTCAAGTAAAATTTTATGCATACACATTGAAGGACTGACCCCTTTTAAATCTGCAAGTGTCCAGCCTATGGCATCCTTGTGTTGCTTCAACACTTGGATAAGCTCCTCCTCTTATTCTTTGCTCAGACTTGAATTTATGATTACTGGGTGAGTGTTGTTGGCACCTAGATATACATATTTCAAGCTGGGTGGTAAGGTTTTTAGCTCTAGTTTTGGTGCCTCTGCATCTTTGTTGTCTGTGGTGATTGGCATAATTGAATTTCTCATGGTTGCTTGTGGTGGTTCTCCATCTGGTGCTTGTTCCAGCTCAATGGTTCCTCCACATTGTTCTTCTTCCAAGACTCCTTGAACTATTTGTTCCATGGTGTCTACTAGCATCCATTCTCCTATGGATTCTTTGGGGTAACTCATTGCTTTAAAGACGTTTTTAGACCATTTTCTCTTCATGCAACCTCAAGACTAGTTCCCCTTTTTGCACATCAATGATGGCTCCAGCAGTAGCTAGAAATGGTCTTCCTAAGGTAATTGACGTGTTGGCCTCTTCTTCCATGTCCAGCACAATAAAATCAACAGGGAAGATGAATTCTCCCACTTTCACTAGCAAGTCTTCTACCACCCGATGTGGAAACTTAAATGTTCTGTCAGCCAATTGGAGTGTCATTCTTGTTGGCTTGGCTTCCTCAATCTTCATCCTTCTCATCATGGTTAGGGACATGAGATTTATGCTAGCTCCCAAGTCACACAAAACTTTCTCAATAGTGATATCCCCTATGATGCAAGGGATTTGAAAACTCCCTGGGTCTTTCAACTTTTGAGGCAGCTTCTTCTGTATGATGCTGCTACATTCCTCGGTCAATACTATGGTCTCTTTTGCCTCCCAGTTCCTCTTTCTTGTTATAAGCTCCTTAAAAAATTTGGCATAGAGTGGCATTTGTTCTAATACCTCAGCAAATGGTATGTTGATTTGTAGCTTCTTAAAGATATCTAGGAACTTAGAGAATTGGCCATCCTTCCCACCTTTTCCCAGTCTTTGTTGTAACGACCCAACTTCCAATACATCATGATCGTACCAAAAGTAAGGCGTTACTGACCTGTTTTCCTTATTAACTATTTACTATTAAGCCTTTAGTTCGATATCGCGATTCAATTTTAGAAAAAAAATACTAGAAATTTTTGTTTTTGTTAATCAAAATCATATAGCAAACATCACCAAGTAATAATAATCACATAATTATTAATAATAGTAATATTATACAAAAGAATTTAAATAAAATTCAGGTACAACTCCTATCCCTCTACGTAAAATAAAAACTAAAGTAACAAGGGCGAGGGAATTCTATGAAAATATCCTAACTCAAAAACTTATCTCATAAATAAATACTATAATCGTCCGCAGCTTCAAACTGAGTCTTCGAACCTGTGTCACTGAAAGGGTGGAAGATTTTGGGGTGAGAACAAACCACACGTTCTCAGTAGGGAATGAGAATGCCGTAAAAGTAATGAAATGAAATGCAAATAATTAACATACTCAAGCAAACTATATTTCATCCTAAATCCAAAAGCCTTTCTTAAAAGTTTTTCCTAGACAGTATGAATGATTAAACTGTTCCAAGCATAGGTTCATTAAGTCTGCTGAACCAGTTTAGCTTTTCATACTTTTCTAAACCAAAAATATAAACCAAACACAGTCTTCAGTCCATCTCGTAATTAACCACGGCCCTAGGCCCAAGCAACTCAATCAACAACCAAATCATTACAATCCAACCAATTTTCAGTCACAAACACAAGTAAGAAGGTTCAAACACAATCAAGCAGTTATATCAAGTAAAGTAATTAGCAATTAAACATAACTATTCACATAGGCAAACCAATTATAATATGCACACCCAAACAATGTCATATAAATGCATATGATGCATGCCTGTCCTACTGGCCATGAGCTCATGCGTCGGTTATGTTGCCAGACCCGACTCGGATAAGCGGGATTCAACCACCATCCTTATCCGTAGGTTCCACAAGCAAGCGGGACTAAACCACCATCCTTGCCCGGAACACGCAAGCGGGATTTAAACCATCGTCCTTGCCAAATAATTTATCAATATGTGAGCGGGACAAAACCACCATCCTCACTGCAGGCAGGACAAAACCACCATCCCTGCATAACAGTTTACGCACTGAGCAAGCGGGACTATACCACCATCCTTGCCAGGCCTCATCATATTCTCAATAACATCCACAGTCAATCAAACTCAAAATCTTATTTCAAAAAAAATCATTCTTGACCCACTTTCAAATTACAAATGTATTCAGTTCACATCTTGCCAAGAACCACTTTTCTTAAGTAAATTTTCTTTTCAAAACTTTCAAACAACTTCATAACCAAGCCAAATTCAAAATATCTTCTGAAAGACTCATAATCACTCATTTTCAAATCATTCGCTTCATCACTTTGAAATCAAGAGTTATTAATCAACAACCTTGGCAAGGACTCAAGACTTTAGGGAAGAATAACCTGCTTCATTTCTTAAACTCTTCAGAAATTCTCGGAATCATAGTTGCTTAAGTTGAGATAAATTAAAGTAAAGATTTAAAATCAAAACCAAAGCATGTAAGCCAAGAGTTCTGAACCAGTTTCAAAACCAAAATTATTTAAGTCCAAAAAAAAAACCCAATTTCTTTTCATTCTTAAATCAGAAACTCTCCCAAAGGTACTTCTTTAACCAAACTTCAAAACATAGGCCCCTTCTTATTTAAATCAATCAGGTAACATGAACTTTTATTAAACAGTTTAGCTCAAAACACCAATTTCTTAATAAATCAAGAACCAATACGTAGAACCTCTCAAGTCCAAATCTTTTTCTAAATCACATTTTAAAACAGAATCTGGATTTTTATGAAAATTCGGCAGCATCTCCCCTAAAACTCGGACCTAACCACCCTTACGGGTTACCTCTTTCTCAACAAGTCTCCCCCTTTCCTCAACTACTACCAAATAAGAGATTCTCAAATCAATCAGAAAATTCACAATTTACAATAGCCAACAGTTCGGTCATAACCCACAATTCCCACATAACCCATCAATTCAACTTTCACCTCATCAATTCGTAACTAACTTTCACTTATCATAGGATTCTTTCAAAATTAAACTCAATAAACTAGTATTCCAAGAAACTTGGTGTTGAGGTAATTTGGTCACAATAAAAACTTGTACCATCTCTCTTAAAATTCTGTTATTGTTTCCTAAGAAAATGCAGAAAAACAGCAGCAAGTAGTAAGTTTGATAAATTTCTTAAAAATCCAGTTTTCACCCAATGCCTTTCAAAATTCACGACCTCAAACAAGACTCTTTTAGTTTTTTATTGAATCAAATTCCAGATTAATACCATGTCATATGAAAAAGTTATGAAGTGAGAAACACAGCCAGACCTTTTAGAATTCGGTTTCCAAAATCCAGCGAGTTATCCATACTCTTTTCAACATATCTACTTGGTTAAATAGGATATTGACATGAAATTTAAAATGAAGATTGTGGACACAGGAAACTTGAAAATGCCGTTGGTTTCAGCTCAAATACTTACCAAAATTGAAAGTTAAGTGAATTGGAAGTTGGTGCTTCTGCAGTAAAGAAACAGAATTTTCTGTAGAAACCATCAATCTTCAAAAATTCATTTCTCCCAAAATACTCATCAATAAATTCTGAATTTTTTATGAGATGCTCAAAACACAGTAAAGTTTCATGCAAAATAGTTTTATTCAAGTATATGAGCTGGGATGCTCCCAGAAATTGATTCTTTCTACTGTCATGCATGCAGAAATTCTGCCTTAAGCATTTTCAACAACCTTACTTATCAAAAACCACATTTGAACTTATAACCCTTCCAAAATCACACGTTTAACCTCTTTCCAGTTATTCAAAATTTTCTTCATTGCCAACACAGCCCAAGAACCCAAAATCAATAATTCACACGATGTCAAGTACTTAAGCATCATCAAACATTTTCTTTTCTATACTATGCCAAGCATAATTTTCCATATACACTCATCATCATTCAAACACACAATAACTCATCAATTCACACCAGCAAGCTCAGCAACAAAAGTAACACCATTTATTCTATCCCTTACAACATTCAGTACGCACAATCATCAAATCAATCACCAACTACAGTTATAATTCAACTCAATTCCATCCACATCAGAGAAAACAATATCAATTACAACTTCAAACACTCACAACAAAATCCAAAGACATTCGCAGCCTTAACCTGAATTCAATAATCCAATTGAAGCACTAAAACATCATCAAACTTATTCCAAATTTCACAACCTCAAACCAAGCTTATTTCTATCAATTAGTCTCTCATAACAACAAAACTAATTACATTCACAGCAATAATCAAAACTCAATTCATCAGTTATCCATACCACAGCTTTTCAATAATTAACTCGGCATATTTCAATTTAATAAACTATACTAAATTAATCATTAATCACAACAACATCTAAATTCAATCACAACTCAGAATAATCACAACAACCAACTAATTTCACATGCATTTCATGTCATTCATGTTAATTAAGAAATTCTTAACCTTTGTTAACCATTTGCACTTATCCAATAACTTTGTAGGCATTCTAAATTAAAAATGTTAAATCCCCTACCTCAGTTAGTCAAAATCCACAAAATTAAACGTGACTCCAACTTCGTTCTAACTCGCATCAGCAACAACAGCAGCTGTAACATTTTCCTGATGACATCAACAGTGTCCCCTATGATAGTTTTAGCAGTAAACAGGGAAAATAGAGATGCAACACTGAACAAAAATATAGGTTTCCTTAGTTAGAACAGGTGAAAGACATAGGAATAGGATAGAAGCAAAGCAAGGATTGAAGCTCACGGTCTCAAAAATGGAGGAATTGGAACCAAATCAATAGCTTCAATGGCAGCTCTTATGGCGGCAGAGGCTCCGGCAACTATGAAAATCACAAGCAGAAGCAGAACAGAGGACAACAATGAGTAGAGGCAAGGACGAATTACATCAGAATCAAAACAACAACTTCGGCGTTTCAACTAGTACCAGCGGCGGACTTTACTCACGGCGGTGGCGACGGAGGGCACAAACGATGGCACTGGAACAACGGCGCAGAACCTTCGCGGTTCTTCCTCTCTGAACCCGGTTCCCAACGGCGACGGTGGCAGAACAACAATCCAGGAACAGCGGCTCCTCTCGTGCGTCCTCTTCCTCCATCACTCAGTGATGGTGACGCGACTCCACGGAACGGCAGCGACGATGGAGCATGAACGGCGACGGCGACAGGAGGCACAGCGACGCCTTCTTCCTCCTGCTCTTGGCTCGGGCTCGTTTCCCTCCTCCGGCTCCTTCTGCGACGGCATGACTTCAACGGCGATGCTTCCACAGCTCCACGAACGGCTGACAGGAAGCACTGCAGCGCGGGCAAGGCTGGGCGACACTGGGGATGGTGGCGACGGCGTAGCAGGGCCCGACGAGCGGAGGCGGCGACGGTGCCAAGCCCCCTCCGGCGACGCTCTTCCCTCTTTTCTCAGATCCCACTCTCTTTGTGCTTCTTTCTCAGCTCTGTGTAAATGAGTTTTACGTTTAGGAAAGGAAAGGGGGGAAACTAGGGGTGCGGCTGAGTGTGGTGAGGGAGTGAGGGTTAGGGTTTTCAATTTGGGAAATTAGGGTTTCTGAATTGAATTTGGGAATTAGGGTTAGAAATTAGGATTTTATAAAAGAATATGGATAGATATGAATAGATATTTTGATAAAATTGGAGGATAGAGTAGTTTTAAAATCAAATATACTCTCTTAAAAATATTTAGAAACATTATTTATCAACATATTGCTAAGTTCAATCAATTATTTCTAATTTAAAATATAAAATGAACATATTAATCATATTTTTATAAAATATAGTTTTAAACTCAATATTAATTATTCACTTCAAATGGTATAATTTTTCATTATTTTTCAATCACCAGAACATTAATTTCAAATTGCAAAATAACTAATAATAAAAATTGTACAAAAATATTAATTGACTTAACTTAAAGTATTTACAAATATCAGTCTAATCATTTCTAATAAAATAATTTCTAGGAGTTCAAATTAATAACATAATTCATTCAAAATAGAATTTATTTAAATTAAATTATACAAATCTTCTTATTTTTCAATTATCAAAATTATAATTTCAATTATACCAAATATCTAATAAAGATTATATAAAAATTCTAATTAATTTAAACTCCAATTATGATGAATTTTCATTTAATTACCTTTAGTAAAATAATTTTCTTAAAATAAAATTATCAACAAATAAAATAAATCACAAATAACTAATTATTTGATTTTCAAAAACTAGGGTTGTTACATTTGTGGATATGGTGCTTTTGGCACATAAGGCTTCAAGACTGGTTTTGGTTGAGGTAGAGCAGGGATCTCTTTTTCATCCTTATTCCCATGCTTTTCTGTAACTTCTTCATGGTTGTCTTTGCTTTGGGTTCCTTCCTCCACAACCTTCCCACTTCTTAGTGTAATGGCCTTGCATTCCCCTCTTTGGTTAGCTATGGTATCACTGGGAAATGTGTGTGTGGGGAGTGGGATTTGCTTGGATAAAATCCCCACTTGTGCTTCCAACTTTGAGATTGTTGCACCTTGATTTTTCAGATTTGACCTGTATTCCTCTTGATTAGCGTCTATCCTTCTTTCAGTTTGTGCTTGTCTATCCCTAAGGGTGGAGACTGCCCCTGTAATCTGTGATGACAGTTGTGCTATTACAACCTCCATCCTCTCAAAGTTGCTCTTGATTTCACATGGTTGCATAGTTGAGGGTGGTGTGTCTTGATTGAGGTTGTTGTGTATGGGTTGGTTGCTAAGGTATGATGTGTTTTGTGAGTTATGGTAAGGTCTATGGTTCCCTGTTTGATGGTTGGGGTTGTGGGTGGAATGCTTATTTGATGGATAAGGTTTGTTGTGGTCTTGGTTATGGTTTTGTTGGTTTTCCCACCCAAAATTTGGATGGTTCTTCCAACCTAGGTTGTATGTCTTAGAGTGTGGGTCATATGATGGTCTATATGAATTGTTCACATAATTAGCTTGTTCCCAGTCACCTTTAGATTCTGGTGCATTCCCTTCTTGTTGAGGAGTTTGGTCTTGAATGACTAGGGCTTGATTGGCCTCCATCCTCTTAGTTAAGGATGCTATTTGGGCTGCAATTGCCTTGTTCTGAGCTAACAAAGCATCTACAGAGTTTAGTTCTAGCACTCCCTTCTTCTGAGTCCTTTCTGAAGCATAGAAATACTCATTTTCAGCTACATTCTCAATGACATCTATGGCCTCTTCAATGGTTTTCTTTTTGTTGAGTGAGCCTCTTGAAGAATGATCCATGGCCTTCTTTGATTCATAGGATAGCCCCTCATAAAAGATATGTAGTTGTACCCACTCATTGAACATTTCTGGTGGGCATCTCTTGTCAGATCTTTGAATCTTTCCTATGCCTCATAGTGTGTTTTTCCATCTTGTTGTCTGAAGGATTGCACCTCAGCTCTCAACCTGTTGATTCTTTGTGGAGGGTAAAATCTTGCAAGGAATCTGTTCACGACCTCCTCCCATGTAGTTAGGTAATCCTTGGGGAATGATTCCAACCACTTTGCTGCCTTATCTCTGAGTGAGAAAGGGAACAAGAGTAGTTTGTAGATGTCAGGGTATTCTGAAGAACTGAAGACTGATGGTTTAGAAGTTATAGTAAATTCTGGTTGCGAGTATAGTTACTAAACTAAGCAATCAACCTTTCTTACAAACGTTTTGGTTGTCACAAGTAACAAACCCTTTTAAAATTGATAACCGATTATTTAAACCTCGGGTCGTCTTCTCAAGAAATTGCAGGAAAGTATGTTCTTATTATTGGTTATGAGTTTGTAAATTGGGGTTTTGGAGTTTGGGCAATGGGCACAGGTATATTTATAAATTAAAGCAATAAAAATAAATAAGAAATTTTTATTGTAATTAAATTAAAAACCTTGACCCGGAGAAGATTAATCGGAAGTTCTATCCTTGTTGAATTTTTCTCAAGATCAATTGATAATTAAAGGTTGCTTCTACTTAGTTATCCCTTACCAGGTAAAGTAAAAGAAAGTCAAGTAAGTTAGAAGTCTACTTCTATTCACAAGTTCTAATCCTCTCCCTTGGGAAGGATTAGTGTTAGTGACTAGAGAGCCAGCCAACGATAAACCCAATTACAATTTAACTCTGGAGTAATTCAACTCAAGGGTCTCCAAATATTAATCAACTCTAAAATCAAGTTAGGATCCAACTTAGAACATTAATTAATAACAAACAATAGAAGAAGTGATAAATCTTAAATACCTCAATTATATTAAATAAAATATTCAAATCTTAACATGGAAAAGTTCATAAGCCAATTAGGCAACATAACTAATACAAGCATTAAAGTATCTGAAAATAAGAGATAAATATAAAGTAAAAGAAATATTGAACCTGATGAAGAGTTGAATCCTAAATCCTTTAAGAGGAATCCTAATCCTAAAACGTAAGAGAGAGGAGAGAACCTCTCTCTCTAAAAACTTCATCTAAATTATCAAAAGTGAATTATGAAAAGCATGATTATGAATGGATGCATTCTCCCACTTTATAGCCTCTAATCTGTGTGTTCTGGGCTGAAAAATGGGTCAAAAACAGCCCAGAAATCACTCCCAGTGGTTTCTGTTACGTTCAGGTCGCGGAAAAGTGACGCGGAGGCGTCGTCCACACGTTCGCGCGGATTGCAATTCGCAGATACGACGCGGGCGCGTTATTCACGCGTTCGCGTCACCAAACGTCAGTGAAACTATGGCAAATTATATTTCAAATCGAAGCTCCGGATGTTAGCTTTCCAACGCAACCGGAACCGCATCATTTAGGCCTCTGAAGCTCAAGTTATGACCGTTTGAGTGCAGAGAGGTTAGGCTGGACAGCTTTAGCAGTTCCTTCAGTTTCTTGTATTCCTTCCACTTTTGCATGCTTCCTTTCCATCCTCTAAGCCATTCCTGCCCTGTAATCTCTGAAAACACTTAACACACATATCAAGGCATCTAATGGTAATAAGAGAGGATTTATATTAGCAATATAAAGGCCAAAGAAGCATGTTTTCAATCATAGCACAAAATCAGGAAGGAAAACATAAAGCATGCGATTAGTATGAATAAATGGGTAAAGAGTTGATAAAAACCACTCAATTAAGCATAAGATAAACCATAAAATAGTAGTTTATCAACATCCCCACACTTAAACATTAGCATGTCCTCATGCTAAGCTCAAGAGAAGCTATAAAAGAAGTGAAGAGGAATGGTAGAATATATGAAATGCAACCTATCTTATATGAATGCAACTACATGCAAAATATTTCTACCTACTTGGTTAAAAGTAAATAAATCTTCCAAGAACAAATATGAATTGGATTTCACTAATTCAAATTACAAAATAGAGTACAAATAGACTTGCAAGAAGAAAATATCTCATGAAAGCCGGGAACAAGGAATCGAGCATCGAACCCTCACCGGAAGTGTACACACTCTAATCACTCAAGTGTTTAAGGTCCGACTCTCTCAATTCTCTACTAACCTTGCTTTCTAAGGCTTGCTCTTCATCTAACAATCAACATAAATTTAATGCACATATACACATATCAAGAGGTCTTTTAAGGGTTGTAATGGGGTTAGGGTCAAGGTAGGATTGTATTTGGCCAAGTGGACTAAAATCTGAATCCTTAATTAACTTAAACTTTTCCCACCTAACTTAAGACAATCCATGTAATCAAAATACGAAACCTAACTATCCATTAACCATGTTTTTCAAATATTCATGCATTCTAATTTCAAGTACAGTACATATGCATTGCTTTCACCACTTACTTTGGGGCATTTTGTCCCCTTTTTTTTTTTACTATTTGCTCTTCTTCTTTTTCTCTTTTTCTTCTTCTTTTTTTTCTTTTTTTTTTAATGTTCCCACTCGACGCGGACGCGTCGGCAACGCAGTCGCGTGGGGCGATTTGTGCCACGGGCATGCCTCCAGCCACGCTCTCGCGTGACTCTCTGTTCATTTTATTATTTTCTCCAATCACCTGCGACGCGGACGCGTCAATGATGCGGTCGCGTCGCGTGAATTTTTTTATATTATATATATTTTTTTCTTTTATTTTTTCAATGCATATGATTAAATTATTGAATGCATGAACATGTCCTAAACAGTTCTTTCACATTTTCAGGAAATTCTAACATACTCAATTCTCAAACCAAATGTTTTCAATCCCAATTTTCCCACACTTAATTCATGACCACTCTCACTAGTCTGAGCTAACCAAGGATTTAAATTAAGGACATTATTGTTTTTCGCTTAGAGTTAATGATGTGCTAAAAATAAAGAACAGAGTGGTAAAATAGGCTCAAATTGGTTTGCAAGGGATAATGAAAAGGTTAAGGCCATATGGGTATGTAAGCTTAGTGAAACAAGGGCCTCAATCATATAAGTGCATGCATACATCAAACCATAGAAATATAGATTTAAGCAAGACAAAGATTACAATTTTAGAGAGAAAAACACACACCAAAATAAAATATTGGTTAATAAAATGAAACCAATTCAAATATGCTCAAAAATCTTACAGGTTTTATGTGTTCGAGCTCTAACCCATGTTCCAAAATAATATTTCTTCAAACAAGTGTAACAAAAAATTTTATTCAAATTAGTGAAATGCTATAAAAAGTTTCTTGAAAAAAAAAATATTACTTTAACCAAGTGGTAAAATATGCACAAAATCAAACAAACATGCAAATGTAACAATGAACAAACAAAGAAAATAAAACAATGGTGCTTGAAAAGAAGGTAGCTAACCCCTGGAAGTCGGTATCGACCTTCCCACACTTAAATATTGCACCGTCCTCGGTGCATGCTAAGATGTGCAAGTGGACGGGCTGCTCCAACTGATGCTTTTCTTTAAGGATAGTGCAGATGGACTTGTTTGTCTCCCCTGTTAGAAGTTTCTCCCTTTTTTCGTCTTCGGTGGCCAGCCTGAAAGAAGAGAAAAAGAAGAACATTATCCTAGAAAAAAAGATAAGAAAACAAATAAAATATGGTTGGGTTAATGCCAAATAATGAGGGTCTCAATTACATGGAAGCTTCAACATGCAAGTGAGGAAACAGTATAAGCACATGGCATATCAATAGTGCAAAATTTACAACAATGAGGGAGAGTGTGGGTAAAGAGAGGTAATAGAAATTCATGCCAATGCCAAAGTAATACAGGTATAAAAGATTGGCATTGAATTAAATAATATTACCTAACCAGAATAAAACAGGTCACTAAGCACCCAAAATAATTCAAGAGAAGATGCAACAGTTAAATAAGAAATTTCAACACCAACAAAAAAGTAATAAATTTAGAAAAGAAAGTAAAAATATGCACAAAATTAAAATGCAATGAATGAAAGTATGCAAATAAATTAAGTAAAAATAGAATGAAGGTGAAAAAGAATGAGAAGTGAAAGAGATAAAGTAAGAAAGAAAAAAGAAAGAAGGAAAGATAGAAGAAAAATTAGGATTTGGGAAGGAAAAAGATAAGATTTTTTGGCAGAGTTGGATGAGCTGTGCGGCGCGAGCGACGCGGACGCGTGGGGTACGCGTTCGCGTGAGCAGTGCTTAAATGATTCGACGCGGTCGCGTCGGTCACGCGGACGCGTGACATGATCTGTGCGAGTGGCGCGAGGGCAGCCTCGCGCTCGCACAACTCTCTGTTCGAAACTCTTTTGACCAAAATATTGGGTGACGCGGTCGCGTGGTTGACGCGATCACGTGGATGGCCAAGATCGGAGGGCGACGCAGACGCGTGGGGCACGTGGTCGCGTCGTAGGGCTTGTGCGTCTCGCACCATTCCAGCCCCATTCCAGCCCAACTTACTACCATACACCCGTTGACGTTGATTCCACAGAGCCACGCGGTCGCGTGGGGGACGCGGACGCGTGGGAGGCTCTTTTGCCACATGACGCGGTCGCGTCAGTGACGTGGTCGGGTGGGGTCAAATTATGCTAAAGGCGCACCTCCAGCCACGCTCTCGCGTGACTTTCTGTTCGATTTCTTTTCTTCCCCATGCACTGGTGACGCGGACGCGTCAGCGACGCTGCCGCGTCGCGTGCGTGCTTTTTTTTTTTTTAAATATGCAATATGCAGTATGCAGAATGTAAAATGTAGATGTGGATGGTATGAATAAATCCAGGTTCAATAAAAATAGAATAAAATAAAACGAAAAAGAAACAAAACGAAATAAATTATTGGCATGAATTGTTGGCTTTAGGATGCTGCTACCACAATTTTCTGGGTTTGGGTTTATGTAGGAGCCTAAGACTCTCCTTTCTTGCCCAGCATGATTGCCAGCTTCCTCTTCAACATGGTTATGTGCTTCTTCTTCCATGGTGGTTTCTAGATTTTCCTCCACTAGTTCCTCTCCAATTATGCCATTGCCTCTTGCTTCCCTCCTTCGCCTAAGGAGGGTCCTCTCAATTTTACTATCAAAGGGAGATGAAGTCTCTCCTCTTCTACCTGTCATACAATTGGCTAATAACCAGCAGAGAACAAGTGCAGTAGGGAAAACCTTGTTGAGATTAGTGGTTATCTTTGTTGATGCAATTAATCGAACAGTTAAAAGAGTGGAAACATGGATGATGAATAAAAATAATCAAAGAAGGAAGAAATAGAACTTAGAGTGGAAATAAAAAGAAAAAAAATAAAATAAAAGGTGCTAAATAAAAGAAAATAAAATAACAAGGAATTTAAATTGCTTAATCTAGCTCTCCAATCAATTTAATCACTGTCAAATTTAAGCCAATCCCCAGCAACGACGCCATAAAACTTGATGACCGGAATTTACTCCCCATTATAAAATTTGTGAACCCGTTCTTTTGGCAAGCGCACCAAAATTATCGTCAAGTAATAACCCACAGTGGAGTGGGATCATATCCACAGAAATTGGCAAATTCGAGCAGTTTTAATTAATTGATGAATTAGTCAAGCGGATCAATAGAACTGTGAAGTGCAGAATTGTAAATGACATAAATGTAAATGGCTAGAATATAAAGAAAAGCAATAAAGTGCAGAAATGGAAATGGCAGAATGTAAAGTGCAGAATCATAAATGACTTGAAGCGGGAGGATTATATGTCATATATCCAAACACCAAAACCCAGATTCTACTCAAGTGTGAGAAGGGATTTCAAGCATGGTTTCATGTTTCCTTTTCCAAGGTTCCCATGAAACCCAATTGCATTCAATCTCTTTTGCAAGATAATTGAACACTAAGCATTAAGAACGAAATTCCTTCTAGCAAATCAAAGAGAAGATGAAGAGAAGAAGAATTTCACTATTATCAATCCATCAAGTACAACAGAGCTCCCTCTCTCAATGAGAGGGAAGTTAGCTACTCATAGCTCGAAGAAAAGTACTCAAAAGTGAAGTGTAAAAATGGATCTTAAAACTAACTGCTTAACCCCTTTTCAGTACTCCTTGGGGGTATTTATACTACTCCTAGTAAAATAAAAGAATTACAAAAGTGAAAAAGGAAAATTACATTTTGGAGGGAAAAGAAGCTCAATAAGTGTGACCTCCCAGCTGGCGTGTGATTGGTGCTCTAGTGGCGTGTCACGTGCTCTTCAATTTAGCTTGGCGTGCCACGCTCAGCCCTTCAAGTGGCACGCTCGTCTTCACTAACAACCTTGGCGTGCCACGCCTTCGAGCTCAAGTGGCACGCCCTAGTCTTTTTCCACTTCTCTTTGCCTCTGGAAACTTGAACTAGCGTGGCACACCCAGGGTCTGGCGTGCCACGCCCCTTTGTGATTGAGTGGTTCCACTGTTTGGCGTGCCACGCCACGAACTCAAGTGGCACGCCCCAATGCTTCTTTGCTCTCTGGATGACACTGGCGTGCCACGCTTAGGATTCAAGTGGCACGCCTAAGTGAAGAATAGTGAGTGGCGTGCCACACCTTCGATACCAAGTGGCACGCCCCTTGTAATTGTCCTCCTTCATCCTCTCTGGAAACTTATACCAGCGTGCCATGCCCATGATCTTGCCTTGGTTCCAGTAGCTGGCATGCCACGCCTCAGCCTTCAAGTGGCACGCCATAGTGAGATGCTTGGGTTGGCGTGCCACGCCTTCGATACCAAGTGGCACGCCCAGTCCTTGTTTTTGTTGTCCTTGTGCATTGGCGTGCCACGCCTGGTTGCTCAAGTGGCATGCCTAAGTGAGATTGAGAGGTTGGCGTGCCACGCCTTCGACCTCAAGTGGCACGCCCAGTCTTCAATTGCCTTCAGCCCTTTCTCTGGATTATTGCATCAGCGTGCCACGCCATGCTGTTCAAGTGGCACGCCCATGGATTTGTGAACTCTTCAAGCTTGGCGTGCCACGCCTAAGTTCTTAAGTGGCACGCCCAAGTGACTTCTTGGAGCTGGCGTGCCACGCCTTCAATACCAAGTGGCATGACATAGTAGAGGTTCTTCTTGGAATGGTGAGTTGGCATGCCACGCCCCTTTGCTCAAGTGGCACGCCCATAGTAGTTGATGGATTAGGCGTGCCACGCCCAATCCTGGCGTGCCACGCCCCTTTTGTGTCTTCCCTTGTTGCTCTCTAGAACTTTGTACTAGCGTGCCATGCCTAGTCCTTGGCGTGCCACGCCCACATGCATGCTTGGACTTCCCCTCTGGAATTTAGTACTGGCATGCCACGCCTAGCTCCTGGCGTGCCGCGCTAGTGCATTTTTGTGGCGTTTGCTCCCAAGTGGCATGCCAGTTTCACACCCCCAGCTTCTTGTTTGTCTTCTACCCATTTTTTATGCCTTTTTCACCTGAAATTCAGCACAACTCATCTCAAAGTAGTGTACCATAATATTCATCAAATAATACATGAATTGTGCTGATCAAATGAGATTTATGCTCTTTTATGGTCTTCTTTATGCAAGAAAGAATGATAGATGATGCAAGTCATTAGCCAGCGCCGCTCTTACTGCATGGTTGGAGGCATCACACATAATCTCAAATGGTTGACTCCAGTCTGGTCCTCTCACAATTGGAGCTTGAGTCAGGGCAATCTTTAGTTTTATCAAATGCTTGCATGCAATCCTCACTAAACTCGAACTCAATATCTTTCTGCAGTAGTCTGGATAAAGGTAATGCTACCTTACTGAAGTCCTTAATGAATCTCCTGTAAAAACCTGCATGGCCAAGGAACGAACGGACTTCCCTCACGGAGGAGGGGTAAAGTAAACTAGAAATAACATCTACCTTTGTTGGATCTACTGAAATACCAGTTTTGGAGATAACATGTCGTAGAACAATCCTTTGTTTTACCATAAAATAACACTTTTCAAATTTCAATTCAAGGTTTAAACTAACACACCTGTCTAATACTCTAGCTAAACTATCCGGCAAAGGTTAAAGGAATCACCATAAACGCTAAAATTATCCATAAAAACTTCCATACAGTTCTTAATAAGATCTGAAAAGATACTCATCATGCATCTTTGGAAAGTAGCCGGTGCATTATATAAGCCAAAAGGCATCCTCTTATATGCATACGTTCCAAAGGGACGTGTAAAAGTAGTCTTTTCCTGATCTTGAGGAGCTATATGAATTTGAAAATAGCTTGTATAACCATCTAAAAAGCAATAATGGGATTTACCTGACAGGCGATCAAGCATCTGATCAATAAATGGCAAGGGGTAGTGATCCTTGCGAGTAGCTTGGTTGAGACGCTTATAGTCAATGCAAACCCTCCATGAATTCTGCACTCTAGTTTTCAGGAGCTCTCCATGCTCATTCTTTATTGTTGTGACTCCAGACTTCTTAGGTACCACTTGTAGTAGACTGACCCATTCACTGTTTGAGATGGGGTAAATGATATCTGCTTCAAGTAGCCTGGTCATTTCTTTCTTGACAACTTCTAAGATAGTGGGGTTTAATCTTCTTTGGGATTGACGGATAGGCTTTGATTCATCTTCTAAGTATATTCTGTGCTCACAAACTTGAGGGCTGATGCCTACTATATCTGCCAAGCTCCACCCAATTGCTTTCTTATGTTTTCTCAGCACACTAAGCAGCTGCTCCTCTTGTTGGGAAGTGAGTTCCCTTGCAATAACAATTGGGAACTTCTGATTATCCTCAAGGTAAGCATACTTGAGGTGTGGAGGAAGGGGCTTCAATTCCAATTTCTGCTCATGGCTAGGCTCTAGATCATCCAGGGCTAGTGATAATGGCAAAGTGTCCTCATTGTGTTTAGAGGGTGTCCCCACACTTGGACCTTGCTTCATGTGTTTCTTTTCTACTTCTTCTTGGTGAACTTCAGCTATAGTTTCATCAATGATGTCGCACTGAAAGATAGAATGATCTTCCGGAGGGTGCTTCATAGCTTCATTTAAACTGAAACTCACTGTTCTGCCATCTATCTCAAAGGAGTAAGTTCCTGAGAATGCATCCAGCTTGAACTTCGAAGTTTTCAGGAGTAATCTTCCAAGCAGGATTGATGATGGTCTTCTTGAGTGATTAGGGGGGCATTTCCAGGATATAGAAGTCAATGGGAAATGTGAGCCCCTTAATGCTCACTAATACATCTTCAGCAATTCCAACTACTGTAATAATGCTTTTATCTGCTAACACAAAACGAGCTGCCGACCTTTTTAAGGGAGGGAGCCTCAAGGTATCATATATAGACAATGGCATTATACTAACACACGCTCCTAAATCACACGTTCAATCAGAAAATATTGCACCTTCAATGGTACAATTTACCATACATGGACCTGGATCACTACATTTTTCAGGTATACCTCCCATTAAAGCAGATATAGAACTATCTAAAGGAATAGTTTTTAAAGCATTAATTTTATCTTTATGTATGCATAAATCTTTTAGAAACTTTGCATATTTAGGTACTTGCTGAATAACATAAAAAAGGGGAACAGTTACCTCAACCTTTTTGAAAATTTCTACCATTTTGGGATCAAGTTTCGTCTTCTTTCTGGGCTTCCTTGCAAGGTGTGGAAATGGGATAGGAATGGTGCCACTTGTAGTTTCTGCATCCTTTGGTTCTCCGTTCCCTTGCTGAGCTACTTCTTCTTCAACCTTGTCTTGTACTTTCTCTTCCTCCTCAGCTTCTTCCTCTTTTACCATATCCTCAACTAGGGCGTGTTCTGATGGGCTTGGCTCCTCCTGATTCCTCTCTGGTACTGTGGTTCCGGACCTCAAAGTGATGGCATTGATGCCACCCTTGGGGTTAGGTAAGGGTTAAGAAGGAATTCCGCTGGAACTTAAATGTTGGTTAGTGGAAGTAGGTAATGAATCTATCCGAGCGGCGAGAGCTTGTAAAGTGGCATTCAGACCGTTTAGAGTAGAGTTCAGTGTAATCTGCATGTCTTGTTGTCCTTGTGCAAGAGAGCGAAGCATCTCGTCATTTGATGAGGAAGTAGGATAAGTGATCTGTGGGACTTGTTGTTGGTTATGTTGGGGTCCTTGTGACTGTCTTAGGTGAGGAGCTCTGTAAGGTTGGTTCTGATTCTACTGTCTGTTGTTGTTATTCCACCTCTGATTTCCATTGTTGTCTCTGCCTCCTTTGTTATAGTTATCCCTCCAGCCATGGTTGGAATTATCTCTCCAACCTTGGTTGGAGTTGTCCTGCCATCCTTGGCTGTGGTTCCCACCTTGGTTGTAGTTGCCGCCTTGTTGATTGTATCCTTGATTTGAGTGGTTATAGAAGTTATAAGTAGCTACCACAGTGTTGTCTTCTTGTTGGAGCTGTGGGCATTCATCAGTATAATGACTATAATCAGCACAGATTCCGCATACTCTTTGGGGAACTAACTGTTGGCTTTATTGTGGTGGGGAGGGCTGAGTTTGTTGTTGATTTAACTGCAATTGCTTCAGTAGGTTGGTCATTTCACATATACTCTATGTAAGAGCAGTAGTCTCACTGCTAGAGGAAACTTCTGCAATAGCTTTTGAGTGGCTATTCCTGTGCCTGTGATTTCTAGTAGACTCAGCTAAGTCGCTAATCAGTTGCCATGCCTCATCTGCGGTCTTGTACTTTTTCAGAGAACCATTACTAGCACCATCTAGTGTAGTTTTATCCCGAGGCTTCATGCCCTGAGTGAAGTAGCTGATCAAAACTAACCCATCAATCATGTGATGGGGGCATGCGTCCAAAAGGTTCTTAAAGCGCTCCCAGTACTCATAAAGAGTCTCTGATTCTCCTTGAACAATGCAGGAAATCTCTTTCCTCAGTCTGTCTGTAACTTCGGCTAGAAAGTATTTTTCCAAGAATTCTCTCCTGAGCGTATCCCAGTTGGTAACAGTTGCTTCAGGTTGGGAGTAGTACCACTCCCTCACCTTTCCCTCAAGAGAAAACAGGAAAGCGGTTAACAGAATAGAAGTTTCATTTGCACCATGACGCCTAACAGTAGAACAGGCTGTCTGGAAATCCCTTAGGTGCTTGATAGGCTCCTAAGCAGGTAAGCCATGAAATTTAGGCATCAAGTTGATTAGTGCAGTCTTCAGCTCAAAATCTGTAGCCATAATTGGATGATGCACTTGATACGGCTGCAGTGTAAAATCTGGAGCTCCAGCTTCCTGGATAGTAATCCTCCTAGGTGCTGCCATGTTATCTGCACGTGAATCAACTGAATCAGTAGTAAAGGAGCTTGTTTCTTCCTCATATGGTGGTTCAGATTCGCCCTTAGATGAGCCTGGTGAATCGATAACAATCACTTCACCACCCTCTGAGGCTAACTTGCACCGAGCTCGCCTAATACGTGAAAGAGTTCTTTCAATTTCAGGATCAAATGCAGCTAAGCTCGGATCAAGCAGTGAATGCGTCATTCGATGAAAGAAACATATAGCTCATGGTAATAAAATAAAATAAAATATGCAAATAAAATAAAAATATATACACTAATTAATAATTCAGCACACAATTGCAACTCCCCGGCAACGGCGCCAAAAACTGATGCATGGCAGAAGTTAGACCAATTAAGAGATTATAATATAATAGAACAGCATTGCGAGTATAGCTCTTAACCAGCAAAAATCCGCCTCATCAATTTAGAAAGGTTGTCACAAAAAGATTAGAATAAAAATACTGGGAGTATGAGTCCCAGGTCGTCTCCCAACGAGTTGCTAGAAAGGGTGCTAAGTTATTAATCAGTAGTTTTCTGAGAATTTTGAGAGTTGAATGACAGAAAATAAATAATTGTAAATTAAAAGAGAAATATATATTCTAATTGAAAAGCCTTGACTGGGGGAATGATTAATTGGAAGTTCTATCCTTGTTGGAATTTTCTCAAGTGTAGTATAAAGAGGTTGTTATTTTCACTTAGTTAACCCTTACTAAATAAAGGAAATTCAAGTGATTGAGCTAACTCTTATTCGCAAATCCTAGTCCTCTCCCTTAGGAAGGTCTAGTGTTAGTAAATACAGAATTAGCCAACAACTTCCAATTTAACTAACCACTTGAGCATTCCAACTCAAGTGTCTCCTCCTAATCAACCCCCATGTCAAGTAGGGAATCTACTCTATTGACATGGATATCATCTTCGTTGTTGGGAGTTTGGAATAGAAAAGAGACATGATAAATTAAATAAAATAGGAATTCAAAATTAATTAAAAGTAAAAGTAATCCTTTGCATTAACAATCCATGAAAATAATCCAATTACCACTCTAAACAAGAATTAAGAATATGGAATAAATAAAGAAAAGAGTAAGGAAATAAACTAGAATAGTATCTTCAACGGAAGTGATGACTCTTCAATATCCAAAAGCAAAAGCATAAAACTAATAAACTATGAATGTAAAGAAAAACTAGAGGAAGAGTAATTCTCTCTCTAGATTCAGATCTAAAAACCTAAAACTATCCTAATGAGAATATGTGAACGTGTCTCTTGAGTCTCTGCATGTTTCCTGGCATTATTGTGTTTTTGGGTCGAAAACTTGGTCAAAACTTGGCTCGAAATTGCCCCCAGCATTTTCTGTTAATTCTGCAGATCGCACAGGTCACGCGTACGCGTCAGTCACGCGTGCGCGTCATTTGGCGAATTTTCTTGTCACGGGTACGAGTCGCCCACGCGTGCGCGTCTTTTGTGCAGATTCCAATCTACGCGTATGCGTCAGGCACGTGCACGCGTCGCTGTAAATTTCTCCATTCCGCGCGCTCGCGCGAGCCATGCGTGCGCGTCGGTGCTCGCTGGTCATCTCCTTATTTTCTTGTGTACCTTCCATTTTTTTGCAAGCTTCCTCTCCATTCTCTAAGCCATTCTTGCCCTATAAAGCCTAAAACACTTAACACACAGATCACGGCATCGAATGGTATAAAGGAGAATTAAAATATACTAATTAAAGATCTCTAGGAAGCAAGTTTTCAATCATAAAACAATACTAGGAAGGGATTATAAAATAATGCAAATCATATGAATAAGTGGGTAAAGGCTTGATGAAACCACTCAATTAAACACAAGATAAACCAAGAAATAGTGGTTTATCCTGGAGCAAAAGTCTGATTCAGAGACAGAAAAAACACTTCAGATGCTGTCCAAATCTGACCTCCTTGCACACGAAAGAGCTTTTTTGGAGCTATGGAAGTCCACATGGAGCGTTCTCAATTGCTATGGAAAGCTAACTTTTATAGCTTTCCAGCAATGTATAATAGTCCGTACTTTGCTTCAGAATAGAAGGCCCAAAACTGGCGTCCAACGCCAGCCTCTTGCCCCATTCCAGGCGTCTCGCACCCAAAGGAGGAGACCAGCGTCCAAACGCCCAAAGAGGACCCCTTAGCCAGCGTTCAACACCCTAGAGGCCTCATAGCACATGGATCTCATCAAGGCTCAGCCCAAACACTCACCAAGTGGGCCCCAAAGGTGGATTTTAGCACTAAAAATATTGTTTTACCTTTCTTATTTAATCCTTAGTCATTAGTTTAGTATTTAAGGGATATTTTACATAATCTTAGGGGACTTTTTGCCATATTTTTGTTTAACATTGTATTTTCTATCAGTATGAGTTTCTAAACCTCCTAAGTTGAGGGAAGGAGCCCTGCTGACTCTTATGGATTAATAAAAGTACTACTGCTCTTTCTCAATTCGTGTTTGATTCTCTATTCTAAGATGTATCTTCGTTCTTCATCAATATGAATGCGTTGAACTGGCATAAGGATATCACATTCCACATGGATTCAGAGTGAGTCTTTCAGCAGACAATCATGAACCACCAGCTTGATTATACATCTCTTAGATGGCTAATCCACAAATTTCTTAGGGACTTCTCGAGACACCAATTCGGCCGAAGTATGGGGAGATTAGGGTCTCTGTGGTAGAGGCTAGAACCCAAAGGCGCAGAATCCTCTGATCTGGAAGATTCGACCTTGTCTGTGGCATTTTAAGTAGGATCACCAAGGAGAATGAACTGCAGGAGCTTCACCTTCAATCAGACTGGATCCGCACTAACTCTGGGGTTCAGATCTGGAGGAGTATTGGCGGCTGCTCAAACTAGCATCAATAACATACAGCCTGCTGATGATTGGACTTTTGTGTGGTTTAGAATTCATAATAAATTCTCATTGCAAGTACAGTTTCTAAACCAACAATAATCCTTTCATACAAAAATTTGTTTGTCACAAGTACAAACCCCTAAATTTATAAACCGAAGTATTGAACCTCGGGTAGTTCTCCCTAGGGATTGCAATACAGTGCCTTGCTATTGGTTATGGAGCTATGTTTGGGGTTTTTGAGATATTAGACATGAAAGGTAAATGCCAATGAAAGTAAACTAACAACTAGAAGGCTCTTGGCAAGGTTGTGAGAATTAGAAGTCCTATCCTAGTTATCCTCCTCAATTGAGACCATAAATTGTCCATTGCTACCACTTAGTTAACCCCTAACGATGGAGAAAAGTCAAGTGGGTGAATCAACTTGATTCCACAAGTCCTAGCCAACTCCCAAGGGAAAGACTAGCTTTAGTGGTATCCAAATCAATTAGCAACTTCTAATTATCAATCTACAAAGGAATTAGATAACTCAAGCATCACTAATTACTCTATCAAGACCAAGAGGAGAAAAATATATACTAAAATCCAACCAAGCATTTTATCAAACACTTGGGAGGCACGAAAGGAAAGCATAGTAAATTGATAACAAGGATAAAATCTATCAACAATTGAATGTAAGAAATTAATGACAACAATCAAAGAACACAAGATCTACATGAATTACCTCGAATTGCATTAAAAGAAAATAGAATGAACAAGAGTAGATCTACAAACAAAATAGAAGAAAGTAATAACAACAACGGAAGAATAATGAATGTAACAACAAGGAATTAAGAAGAAGAGGTAGAAGAGAACATGAATTTAAACCTAGATCTAAGAAATAAACCTAATCCTAATCCTAATTCTAGAGAGAAGTGAAAGCTTCTCTCTCTAAAACTCAAACTAAACTAGCCTAATGTGTGTTATGATAGGTCCTCCCCTCTCCCTTCAATCCTTGGTCCTTTTGAGTGTTTTGGCGCCAAAGTTGGCTTGAATTGGACCCCATAGGCCTTGAGAATTCGCTGGCCACGTTTTCATTAAAAAAATCATAAATCAGCACCAACGCGTATGCGCACAGCACGCGTACGCGTCCATGGGCAAGTTCGCAATGTGCGCGAAAGCGCCTGGTGCGCACGCGCGTCCATGGCCGAGTTCAACTCTTTGGCTTTTCATGATCTTCTCTACTTGCATGCTTCCTTTCTTGCTCCCTTGATTCATTCCTAGCCTTTTTCAACCTGAGATTACTAATAAACACATCAAGGCATCTTATGGAATCAAGGAGAAGTTAAAGTTATCTAATCAAAGACCAAAAAGCATGCTTTTTACACTTAGGCACAAATAAGAGATATCACAAAAAATCATTCTAAATCATTGGTTAATTGTGAGAAAAGGTTAGCAAAATACTCTAAATCCAACACAAGATAAACCCTAAAAATGGGGTTTATCAACCTCCCCACACTTATACCTTAGCATGTCCTCATGCTAAATTAAAAGGGAAACAAGGGGTATGATCTTTATTTAATGCAACTAAACTACATGAATCCCATCTAAATGCAACTACCTAGGGTGAATGCAAATGCTTGGTCAAAATAATTAAACTTCCAAGAGAATATATATGAGCATAAGAGCTAGAGTAATAGGGATCAAGTCCAAACCACAATTGTATTGAATTATGAAAAGAATTTCAAACTTGCAAGAATATAGATAATAGGGGTGAATACATGTAATTGAGCTATTGAACCCTCACCGGATGTGTATCCACTCTATTCACTCAAGTGTTTAGGGGTTTATTCATTCAATTCTCTCCTAATCACATTTTCCAAAATTTGTTCTTCATCTAACAATCAACAATCATTCAATGTATGCATTCATTCATCATGAGGTCTTTCTCATAGGTTGTAATGGGGTTAGGATCAAGGTGGGATCATATATGGCTAAGTAGACTAGAGATTTAAATCTTTGATTAGTCTAGACTTTCCCACCAAACCCATATAATAACCTATACAATCAAGTACTAACCTAATTATCCATCCTTCACTTTTCACACACTCATGCATTTCTTTTGATTTTTCCAACACTTATGCATTGATCCTTATTGAGGTTTGCTTTGGGGCATTTTGTCCCCTTTTTACTTCTTTCTTTTTCTTTGTTTCTTTCTTTTTCTTTTTTTTATTTTTTTCTTTTTTTTTCTTTTTCACATTTACTTTTTTTCTTTTTCTTTTTCTTTTTCTTTTGTTTTTCTCATTTTTTTTCTTTCTTTCAAGCTACATACAAGAACATCAATGCATAAGGTCTATACATTTAATCAATACATGAGTATGCACCCAACTTCCCAAATACAAATACAAAATATTCTTTCATCCTAACCAATGTTCCTAATCTCCCCAAACTGGAATATAAGACACTCTCACTAGCCTAAGCTAATCAAAGATCCAAACAAGAGACTTTATTGTTTTCCGCTTTAGGCTTGTAATGTGCTAGAATAGGAACAATTGGGTTAAGCGTAGGCTCAAAATTGGTTAACAATGGAGGATAGAAGGTAGGCTATTTGAGTAAGTGAGCTAATTGAAATGATGGCCTCAATCATATAAATGCATGAATACAAGGAATAAATGGACATATAGAATCAAGCAAATCAAGGATCACAATCATAGGAAGGGAACAATCACACACAAGAATGGAAAATAGGTGGTTATAAAATGTAACTACATCAATAGGCTCAAATCTCACATGCTTGTGTTCTTGGCTCAATACATGCTTCACAAAGTATGAATTCAAGCAAGTTTAAAAAATTTTCAATCAACTGGGGTGTGTTCTATGGATGGATTCTTTTGAAAATATCATCATTTTGACTAAGCTTATTAATGCAATGTTGTGATTGAGAGTTTCCAAAAATTCCTTAGTTTACCCTTTTCCCTTTTTCAATCAAAACAAGTTTCATATGAAAAAGGGTTAACTAGGTCTTAACAATTCCAAAATAATTTCTAATCACAACGACAAGCTAAGAGGATAACTATATAAAGAAAAACCCAACTAAAGTATAAAATCTAACATCCACAATATCTACATCCAAAATGAAAGAGTATGCAACATAGAAGTATCCAAAATATCTAAAACAACCAATATATACAATAACGTGCAGAATAAGATAACTAGAAAAATATAATTAGGAAAATAGCCGAAATATTCACCGATCTACCGACGGTGCCAACGGCAACCTCCTCACACTTAAGATCAAGCATCATGCCCGATGCTAATCTTCAGGCTCAGGGAGAGGTACACCAGTCGGCTCTGGCTCTGGCTGGGGCTGTGGCTGAGGTATCTCCTGAGTAGCCTGGGTCTGTGATGGTGCCTCCACGTGAACCTGCTCCTCCTCATGAGTATCCTTATCATGTAAATTCGTATGCTCCTCTTTGTGGGTCTCCTCATCTGAACTGGAGGACTCTGGAAGAGGGGGCAGCTCAAGGCCCTGGGCCACAAACATCTGGTCAATCCGGTCCAGGCGACGCATGATCTGGCGCTTGCTGCAATCCATGAATCGGAAAAGACACTGAACCAGTAAGTAAGTCGGCTGAGGTGCTGGTGGTGGTGGTAAAGGAAGTGCTGCCGCTGAGGTAGATGCACCTGCTGAGGCTGATGATGAAAAGGGTCCAGCTCCTTCTTCTGTTGCTTTGGCTCGAGATCGGCGTCGGGAAGGAGGCTTCTCGTTCACCCAGGACCCCCATGGAATGGTCACCGGCTCCTTTTTAGGGAGCGGTGGGGGTGGTGACACGTCCTCCGGTAGCCACTGGACACAGGCCCGCTGAAGCATCTGTGTGATAAGGACGGAAAATAGAAAGATACCTCTAATATGGGCCCGCCACATGAACCGCCTGATCAGCCGGGGGAAATAGACCTCCTTCCCCTCCACCACACAGCTGATCAGGATTAACATGGCCATAGGAATCTCTGAGAAGTTGGTAGTCGACATGAGGTAGTGGGCAAAAATCTACTACCATATCTTGGCCTCCTTGCTCAAATAGATAAAACGCATCCCCTTGGGTGCCTTGTTTTCCGCATCCATGACCCAGGGGGCCTCTGGGGTAGCTACCACTGCCCTCAAAGCATCAAAATCGAAGGTCATGCAGTGGAGCTCCACCTCGGCCTGCTCGAAGGCATTAGTATCACCTTCCTTCGGCCTACAGGTAAGGGCATCCTCAATAGCTTACTCAGTGATGGGCACCTGAATACCTCTAACCAGAACCGAGTCAAGGGTGTGGCAGAAGAAGTTGCAATAGAATTCCTTCACCCACGACCGGTTCACCCGGCTAAGCTCTCGATCCACAAAGTCTAAACCCATCCTCTCAATGCTGTTATTAATCGTTTGCCTCAAATCGGATGGAAGGGCTAACTTCTTTTCAATGTTCAAGTTCTTTGTGTTGTAGCTCGGGAGCCGAAGTTCACAGTAGAGATTCAGGAACTTTACTGAATCTTGGGTAGGTAAGGATTGATTTGCCCTCTCCTCATCATCAATAGGATTTTTAGAATAATCCACATAGGGAGAGAAAGTGGAATCTGGGGCCCTTTTCCTCTTTTTGGAGGTGGCCTTGCCTTTTCCTTTAGCCGACATCCTGAAAATAGAGTATGAGTGTGAATGAGCAAGTATGCAAGTAGCAAGAAGCAAGGGAAAGCATGTTTAGGATGCAAGGTAAATGGCAAGTAATCATGTTGTGACCCAAAATTGAAAACTCGGAATCCAAGTAAGCGTAGAAAACATAACTATAGACTAAGAATTCAAACAATTCAAACAATATAGCACAAAAGTCATGCATTAGGCATATTCATCATCACACCTGAAAAGAATGGTTACAGAGTTAGGTGAACTGAAAAGTGAAGTTAGTAGGTTAGACAAGTTAGTGAGTTAGAAAAAAAATAAAGTTGAAAGTTAGTGGTATGATGGAGAATAGCTTAATTAATAGAGAGTTACAAATTGTGCACAAGAATCTTGTTCACAATCATGAGAATATAGAGATACCAAAACATGGATAATGGACTCACAATAATTGGTGTTGCAAGATATAGAAAGCAATTGTGTAACTATGAAAAGTGGAAGAGTGACACAAAGATGGTACACCGAATATTGTAGAAGAATACACATTATGAAAGAGAATTGCCAATTGATTCAATTGAAAAATTAAGCACTTCCTGAAGTTTCTTTAGTCATTGCGAATCATGGGAACCAAAATGAGAATAGGAGGCTGGCCCGAAAGTCCCAGGGATTGAACTTGGTGCGGTTTAGGCAAGAATCAATATGAAAATTCCAAGTTCAATCCGAAGTGGAAATGTGGGGTTAAAAACAGTTCTAGGAAAATCGAGCAGCATTCCGGCATAATATTGGATGTTCCTGGATAGGCAAAAAACAACAAGGGAGCCATATGAATTCAGAAGCACTAATCAGTCAATAACCATATATCCAAGCAGCATCAATCAATGTCAGAGTGAGAAATGCAGCAAGTCGTGGCAGAATATGAAAAGTTCATCATGAGAATTCATGAACATACCACTCAGCAGTCAATCAAGAGGTGCTCAAAGAGGTAAACAAATACGGCGCAATTATCAGGCCTAGAATCCTCTATCCACATCCTAGCTACCTAACAGCAGAAATTTCTATCTATCCTAACAATCAAAATTCAAATTCTAACTAACTAACAAGAGCTAACAGCAACTAATAACAAAAATAAACTTAATGAAATAAAATAGAGTTGGAGCAGAGGCTGGTAACTTGGAATGCAGGGCAGAGATGGGAATTGGGACTGGGTAGGTAGTAGGGATGAGGCGGGTTAGAAATGGAGTAGCCGCCTCAGATGGTGGTGGCGGTGACCCCACGGCTGTGCTCGGTCAGGGTTGCAGTGGTGAGAGGGGCAAGTGAGACAAGAGGGATAAGTGAGAAACGGAGATAGGGAACGGGAGTGAGGGTGGGAGAAGAAAGGTGGGGGCAACGGCGGTGGAGGGACGCCGGCGCAGTGGTCGGAGGCGCGATGGGGATGAGAAGGGGTAGGAGAGGTGTTGGAAAAGAAGAGGGGTTGAGTGGGTGCGTCTGCGCGAGTGCTCGTCACGCCCTAGGGTTATCCCAATTTTGGAACCGACGTGGGAGTGCACAGTACGCGTCCGCGTGCATTGATGAATTTAGGGATGGACGCAGGAGCGTCTCGTGGACTCATGCGTGACTGGGCTAATTAATAAGGATGCGCACGCGTACTGTACGCGTTTGCGTGGTATGAGTTGGGCTAAAGGCTCAATGCTGGCCCAACGCCAACATAACTCTCCAGAAATTGTATGGACTGGTGGCAGCCGCTTAGGGACGCGTACGCGTACAGCGAGCATCCGCGTGCATGGCCATTGGTGCACGAAATTGTGATCTCCAGGCTCGAACAAATCCTGGTAATGGCTCCAAAGCTTGGTGCTCTGATCTTAATTCATAATTGTCACAACTTCGATACAACTAACCAGCAAGTGCACTGGGTCGTCCAAGTAATACCTTACGTGAGTAAGGGTCGAATCCCACGGAGATTGTTGGTATGAAGCAAGCTATGGTCACCTTGTAAATCTCAGTCAGGCGGATATAAAATAATTATGGAGTTTTCGAATAATAAATAATAGAATAGGGATAGAGGTACTTATGTAAATCATTGGTAGGAATTTCAGATAAGCGAATGGAGATGCTTTTCGTTCCTCTGAACCTCTGCTTTCCTGCTATCTTCATCCAATCAGTCTTACTCCTTTCCATAGCTGGCTTTATGTGATACATCACCACTGTCAATGGCTACTTTCGGTCATCTCTCGGGAAAATGATCCAATGCCCTGTCACGGCACGGCTAATCGTCTGGAGGCATCACCCTTGTCAATGGCTTCATCTTATCCTCTCAGTGAATAATATGCTCACGCACCCTGTCACGGCACGGCTATTCATCTGTCGGTTCTCGATCATGCTGGAATAGGATTTACTATCCTTTTGCGTCTGTCACTAACGCCCTGCAATCGCGAGTTAGGAGCTCGTCACAGTCATTCAATCATTGAATCCTACTCGGAATACCACAGACAAGGTTTAGACTTTCCGGATTCTCTTGAATGCCGCCATCATTCTAGCTTACGCCACGAAGATTCCGGTTAGGAGATCTAAGAGATATTCATTCTAGCTTATTTCATGTAGAACGGAAGTGTTTGTCAGGCACGTGTTCATAGGGGAGAATGGTGATGAGCGTCACACATAATCATCACCTTCATCACGTTCTTGGGTGCGAATGGATATCTTAGAAGCGAAATAAGATGAATTGAATAGAAAATAGTAGTACTTTGCATTAATCTTTGAGGAACAGCAGAGCTCCACACCTTAATCTATGGAGTGTAGAAACTCTACCGTTGAAAATACATAAGTGAAAGGTCCAGGCATGGCCGAGATGGCCAGCCCCCTAAAACGTGATCAAAGGATCATAAGGTAATCCAAAGATGATCCTAAGATCCTAAGATGATCAAAAGATGTCTAATACAATAGTAAGAGGTCCTATTTATAATAAACTAGTCACTAGGGTTTACATGAATAAGTAATTGATGCATAAATCCACTTCCGGGGCCCACTTGGTGTGTGCTTGGGCTTGGGCTTGAGTGTTACACGTGCAGAGGCTATTTGTGGAGTTGAACGCCAGTTTCTGTGCCAGTTTGGGCGTTCAACTCTGGTTTTGGATCCTTTTCTGGCGCTGGACGCCAGATTTGGGCAGAAGGCTGGCGTTGAACGCCAGTTTACGTCGTCAATTCTTGGCCAAAGTATGGACTATTATATATTGCTGGAAAGACCTGGATGTCTACTTTCCAACGCAATTGGAAGCGCGCCATTTCGAGTTCTGTAGCTCCAGAAAATCCACTTTGAGTGCAGGGAGGTCAGAATCCAACAGCATCAGCAGTCCTTTTTCAACCTCTGAATCTGATTTCTGCTCAAGTCCCTCAATTTCAGCCAGAAAATACCTGAAATCACATAAAAACACACAAAATCATAGTAAAGTCCAGAAATGTGAATTTAACATAAAAACTAATGAAAACATCCCTAAAAGTAACTAGATCCTACTAAAAACATACTAAAAACAATGCCAAAAAGCGTATAAATTATCCGCTCATCACAACACCAAACTTAAATTGTTGCTTGTCCCCAAGCAACTGAAAATCAAGTAGGATAAAAAGAAGAGAATATACTATAAATTCCAAACTATCAATAAAACATAGCTCCAATCAGATGAGCGGGACTTATAGCTTTTTGCCTCTTGAATAGTTTTGGCATCTCACTCTATCCATTGAGGTTCAGAATGATTGGCTTCTATAGGAACTCAGAGTTCAGATAGTGTTATTGATTCTCCTAGTTCAGTATGATGATTCTTGAACACAGCTTCTTTATGAGTCTTGGCCGTGGCCGTAAGCACTTTGTTTTCCAGTATTACCACCGGATACATAAATGCCATAGACACATAATTGGGTGAACCTTTTCAGATTGTGACTCAACTTTGCTAAAGTCCCCAATTAGAGGTGTCTAGGGTTCTTAAGCACACTCTTCTTTTGCTTTGGACCTTGACTTTAACCGCTCAGTCTCAAGTTTTCACTTGACACCTACACGCCATAAGCACATGGTTAGGGACAGCTTGGTTTAGCCGCTTAGACCAGGATTTTATTCCTTTAGGCCCTCCTATCCACTGATGCTCAAAGCCTTGGGATCCTTTTTATTTGCCCTTGCCTTTTGGTTTTAAGGGTTATTGGCTTTTTGCTCTTGCCTCTTGGTTTTAAGAGCTTTTGGCTTTTTCTGCTTGCTTTTTCTTTTTCTTTCTATTTTTTTTTTTCGCCCTTTTTTTTTTTCTGCAAGCTTTGTTCTTTGCTGCTTTTTCTTGCTTCAAGAATCATTTTTATGATTTTTCAGATTATCAAATAACATGTCTCCTAGTCATCATTCTTTCAAGAGCCAACATATTTAGCATTCTTAGACAACAACTTCAAAAGACATATGCACTGTTCAAGCATACATTCAGAAAACAAGAAGTATTGTCACCACATTAATATAATTAAGCTAAGTTCAAGGATAAATTCGAAACTCATGTACTTCTTGTTCTTTTGATTTAAAACAATCTTTATTTAAGAGAGGTGATGGATTCATAGGACATTTATAACTTTAAGACATAATTACTAACTACTAATGATCATGTAATGAAGACACAAACACAGATAAGTACATAACATAGAAAACGAAAAACAGAGAAAGTAAGAACAAGGAATGAGTCCACCTTAGTAATGGTGGCGTTTCCTTCTTGAGGAACTAATGATGTCCTTGAGCTCTTCTATGTCTCTTCCTTGTCTTTGTTGCTCCTCCTTCATTGCTTTTAGATCTTCTCTGATTTCATGAAGGATGATGGAGTGCTCTTGATGTTCCACCCTTAGTTGCTTCCAATAATTGTGTGGAAGAAAATGTATCCCCTGAGGTATCTCAGGGATCTCTTGATTTGCAGTCAAATGTTCTACCACTGAGCTATAGACCCTTGATGGAAGCTTTTGTCTTCCCTTTCCTCTTTCTAGAGGCCTCTCTGGCCTTAGGTGCCATTAATGGTTATGGAGAAAAACAAAAAAGCTATGCTTTTTACCACACCAAACTTAGAATGTTGCTCGCCCTCGAGCAAAAGAAGAAAGAATAGAAGAAGAAGAGGATATGGAGGAGATGGATGGGAGTGTGTATTCGGCCATATGGGTGGGATTGGGTGGGAGAGAGATGTTGAATTTTGAGGGTAGTGGGTGTATGGATGTGAGTGGTAAATGGAAGATAGAAGGGATGAGTGTTTATTGGGAATAGAGGATGATTGAGAAGAGAAAAGAGAGTGAGTGAAGGTAGGTGGGGATCCTGTGGGGTCCACAGATCTTGGGGTGTCAAGGCATTTACATCCCTGCACCAATTTAGGCATGCAAAATGCCCTTGCACACAACTCTGGGCGTTCAGCGCCAGGTTGGTGCCCATTTTGGGCGTTCAACGCCCATTTGCTGCCATTTCTGGCGTTGAACGCCAGAACCATGCTTGTTCTGGGCGTTCAGCACCAGGATGCTCCCATTCTGGGCGTTCAGCGCCAGAACTATGCTCTGTTCTGGCGTTTGAACGCCAGACAGATGCTCCTCCAGGGTGTGATTTTTCTTCTGCTGTTTTTGATTCCGTTTTTGATTTTTTTGTTTATTTTGTGACTCCACATGATCATGAACCTAAGAAAACATGAAAAACAATAAAAATAAGAATTAGATAAACATTGGGTTGCCTCCCAACAAGCGCTTCTTTAATGTCAATAGCTTGACAGTGGGCTCTCATGGAGCCTCACAGATGTGCAGAGCTTTGTTGAGACTCTCCAACACCAAACTTAGAGTTCAGATATGGGAGTTCAACACCAAACTTAGAGTTTGGTTGTGGCCTCCCAACACCAAACTTAGAGTTTGACTGTGGGGGCTCTGGTTGACTCTGCTTGGAGAGAAGCTTTTCCTGCTTCCTCTCCATGGTTGCAGAGGGAGATCCTTGAGTTTTAAACACAAGGGAGTTTTCATTCCATTGAAGGACTATTTCACCTCTGTCAACATCAATCACAGCTCTTGCTGTGGCCAGGAAAGGTCTTCCTAGGATGATAGATTCATCCTCATCCTTTCCAGTATCCAGGACTATGAAATCAGCAGGGATGTAAAGGCCCTCAACCTTTACTAACACGTCCTCTACTTGTCCATAAGCCTGTCTTCTTGAGCTGTCTGCCATCTCTAATGAGATTTTAGCAGCTTGCACCCCATAGATTCCCAGTTTCTCTATTACAGAGAGGGGCATGAGGTTTATTCCTGAACCAAGGTCACACAGAGCCTTAAAGATCATGGTGCCTATGGTACAGGGTATTATGAACTTTCCAGGATCCTGTCTCTTCTGAGGCAATGTCAGTTGATCCAGATCACTTAGTTCATTGATGAACAAGGGAGGTTCAACTTCCCAAGCATCAATGCCAAACAATTTGGCATTCAGCTTCATGATTGCACCAAGAAACTTGGAAGTTTGCTCTTCAGTGACATCCTCATTCTCTTCAGAAGAGGAATACTCATCAGAGCTCATGAAGGGCATAAGGAGGTTCAATGGAATCTCTATGGTCTCTAGATGAGCCTCAGAGTCCTTTGGTTCCTCAGAGGGAAGCTCCTTATTGATCACTGGACGTCCCAGGAGGTCCTCCTCCTTGGGATTCACGTCCTCTCCTCTCCTCAGAGGTTCGGCCATGGCGCTTATGTCAATGGCCTTGCACTCTCCTTTTGGGTTCTCTTCTGTATTGCTTGGGAGAGTACTAGGAGGGATTTCAGTGATCCTTTTACTCAGCTGGCCCACTTGTGCTTCCAGATTTCTAATGGAAGACCTTGTTTCATTCATGAAACTTACAGTGGCCTTAGATAGATCAAAGACTAGATTTGCTAAATTAGAAGCATTTTGTTCAGAGTTCTCTATCTGTTGCTGAGTTGATGATGGAAAAGGCTTGCTATTGCTAAACCTGTTTCTTCCACCATTATTAAAGCCTTGTTGGGGCTTTTGATCCTTCCATGAGAAATTTGGATGATTTCTCCATGTTGAGTTATAGGTGTTTCCATAAGGTTCACCTAAGTAATTCACCTCTGCTATTGCAGGGTTCTTAGGATCATAAGCTTCTTCTTCAGAAGATGCCTCTTGAGTACTGTTGGATGCAGCTTGCATTCCATGCAGACTCTGAGAAATCATATTGACTTGCTGAGTCAATATTTTATTCTGAGCCAATATGGCATTCAGAGTATCAACTTCAAGAACTCCCTTCCTCATAGGCGTCCCATTACTCACAGGATTCCTTTCAGAAGTGTACATGAACTGGTTATTATCAACCATGTCAATGAGTTCTTGAGCTTCTGCAGGCGTTTTCTTTAGGTGAATGGATCCACCTGCAGAGGTGTCCAGTGACATCTTTGATAGCTCAGATAAACCATCATAGAATATATCCAGGATGGTCCATTTTGAAAGCATGTCAGAAGGGCACTTTTTGGTCAACTGTTTGTATCTTTCCCAAGCTTCATAGAGAGATTCACCTTCTTTCTGTCTGAAGGTTTGAACATCAGCTCTAAGCTTGCTCAGCTTTTGAGGAGGAAAGTACTTGGCTAAGAAAGCCGTGACCAGCTTATCCCAAGAGTTCAGGCTGTCTTTGGGTTGGGAATCCAACCATAATCTAGCTCTGTCTCTTACAGCAAAAGGGAAAAGCATGAGCCTGTAGACTTCAGGATCTACTCCATTAGTCTTAACAGTATCACATATCTGTAAGAATTCAGTTAAGAACTGAAAAGGATCTTCAGATGGAAGTCCATGAAACTTGCAGTTCTGCTGCATCAGAGAAACTAATTGAGGTTTCAGCTCAAAGTTGTTTGCTCCAATGGCAGGAATGGAGATGCTTCTTCCATGTAAATTGGAATTAGGTGCAGTAAAGTCACCAAGCATCCTCCTTTCATTATTATTATTTTCGGCTGCCATCTCCTTCTCCTGTTCGAAATTTTCTGAAAGGTTTTCTCTGGATTGTTGTAATTTAGCTTCTCTTAATTTTCTCTTCAGAGTCCTTTCAGGTTCTGGATCTGCTTCCACAAGAATGTTCTTATCCTTGCTCCTGCTCATATGACAAAGAAGAAGGCACAGAAAAATAATAATAATAATAATAATAGAGATCCTTTCTACCACAGTATAGGGATCCCTGTGTGAGTAGAAGGAGAGGGGGAGACAATGAATGTAATATAATGGAAGAAACACAACTGTGAGGATGGCAGAGATGTGAGATGAGATGTTAGGATATGAATGAATAAATAGAATAAGATGGGGGAGGGATAATTTTCGAAAATTATTTTGAAAAAGAGTTAGTGATTTTCGAAAATGGTTTTTGAAAATTGTTAGTATTTTTTCGAAATTTTTTTTTAAATTAAAAATAAAAATAATTAGTTAATTAAAATGAAATTTTTGAAAAAGAGGGAAGATATTTTCGAAAATTAGAGAGAGAGAGTTAGTTAGGTAGTTTTGAAAAAGTTAAGAAACAAACAAAAAGTTAGTTAGTTAGTTGAAACAAATTTTGAAAAGATAAGAAGATAGGAAGTTAGAGAAGATATTTTGAAACCAACTTTTTGAAAAAGATAAGATAAGAAGATATTTTTGAAAAGATATGATAGAAATTAGTTTTGAAAAAGATTTGATTTTTAAAATCACAATTAATGACTTGATTCACAAGAAATCATAAGATATGATTCTAGAACTTAAAGTTTGAATCTTTCTTAACAAGCAAGTAACAAACTTGAAATTTTTGAATCAAAACATTAATTGTTATTGTTATTTTTGAAAATTTGGTATAAAAATAAGAAAAAGATTTTTGAAAAATATTTTTGAAATTTTCGAAAATAACTAAGAATTTTGAAAATGATTTGATTTTTGAAAAAGATTTTGAAAAAGATAAGATTTTCAAATTGAAAATTTGATTTGACTTATGAGAAACAACTTGATTTTAAAAATTTTTTGAAAAAGTCAACTCAAATTTTCGAATTTGATGAGAGAAAAAGGGAAAGATATTTTTTTGATTTTTTGAATTTTTATGAAAACATGAAAAATTATGCAATGCATGAAATTTTTAGATCAAAACAATGAATGCATGCAAGAATGCTATGAATGTCAAGATGAACACCAAGAACACCATGAATGTCAAGATGAACATCATAGACACAATTTTGAAAAAAATTTTAATGCAAAGAAAACATGCAAGACACCAAACTTAGAATTCTTTAATGCTTACGCACTAAGAATTCAAGAATGCATATGATAAACATGAAAAGACACAAAACAAAAAATCATCAAGATCAAACAAGAGGACTTACCAAGAACAACTTGAAGATCATGAAGAACACTATGAATGCATGAAATTTTCGAAAAATGCAAGATGCATATGCAAGTGACACCAAACTTATGATATGACTCAAGACTCAAACAAGAAACACAAAGATATTTTTGATTTTTATGATTTTCTAAATTTTTTTTTTTCGATTTTTTTGAAAATTATATGAAAAAGAAAAAATAAGGATTCCAAAATTTTTAATATGAATTCCAGGAATCTTGCATTCTTAGTCTAAAGCTTCAGTCCAGGAATTAGACATGGCTCACTAGCTAGCCAAGCTTTCAATGAAAGCTCCAGTCCAAAACACTAGACATGGCCAATGGCCAGCCAAGCTTCAGCAGATACCTCTCATGCATACAACAGGAAATTTTATTGGCAACAACTAACTTGCTCTTGTGATGATGATTAGGAAGCCTCAGTCCAAAAGAATTTAGACATGGCTTTGCAGCCAGCCAGGCTTCATATGCTTCATGAAACACTAGAATTCATTCTTAAAAATCTTGAATAAAATTTTTGAAAACATTTTTATTTTTTTCGAAAATAGATGCGAGATTTTTGAAAATATTTTTGAAAGATATTTTTGAAAATAAAATAAAAAGAAAATTACCTAATCTGAGCAACAAGATGAACCGTCAGTTGTCCAAACTCAAACAATCCCCGGCAACGGCACCAAAAACTTGGTGCTGTTACCGGATCAAAAGGGAATCTGGCACTGATGTTTCCGGACCAAAAGCTTGCCGAAGACTCAAACAATCCCCGGCAACGGCGCCAAAAACTTGGTGCACGAAATTGTGATCTCCAGGCTCGAACAAATCCTGGTAATGGCTCCAAAGCTTGGTGCTCTGATCTTAATTCATAATTGTCACAACTTCGATACAACTAACCAGCAAGTGCACTGGGTCGTCCAAGTAATACCTTACGTGAGTAAGGGTCGAATCCCACGGAGATTGTTGGTATGAAGCAAGCTATGGTCACCTTGTAAATCTCAGTCAGGCGGATATAAAATAATTATGGAGTTTTCGAATAATAAATAATAGAATAGGGATAGAGGTACTTATGTAAATCATTGGTAGGAATTTCAGATAAGCGAATGGAGATGCTTTTCGTTCCTCTGAACCTCTGCTTTCCTGCTATCTTCATCCAATCAGTCTTACTCCTTTCCATGGCTGGCTTTATGTGATACATCACCACTGTCAATGGCTACTTTCGGTCATCTCTCGGGAAAATGATCCAATGCCCTGTCACGGCACGGCTAATCGTCTGGAGGCATCACCCTTGTCAATGGCTTCATCTTATCCTCTCAGTGAATAATATGCTCACGCACCCTGTCACGGCACGGCTATTCATCTGTCAGTTCTCGATCATGCTGTAATAGGATTTACTATCCTTTTGCGTCTGTCACTAACGCACTACAATCGCGAGTTAGGAGCTCGTCACAGTCATTCAATCATTGAATCCTACTCGGAATACCACAGACAAGGTTTAGACTTTCCGGATTCTCTTGAATGCCGCCATCATTCTAGCTTACGCCACGAAGATTCCGGTTAGGAGATCTAAGAGATATTCATTCTAGCTTATTTCATGTAGAACGGAAGTGTTTGTCAGGCACGTGTTCATAGGGGAGAATGGTGATGAGCGTCACACATAATCATCACCTTCATCACGTTCTTGGGTGCGAATGGATATCTTAGAAGCGAAATAAGATGAATTGAATAGAAAACAGTAGTACTTTGCATTAATCTTTGAGGAACAGCAGAGCTCCACACCTTAATCTATGGAGTGTAGAAACTCTACCGTTGAAAATACATAAGTGAAAGGTCCAGGCATGGCCGAGATGGCCAGCCCCCTAAAACGTGATCAAAGGATCATAAGGTAATCCAAAGATGATCCTAAGATCCTAAGATGATCAAAAGATGTCTAATACAATAGTAAGAGGTCCTATTTATAATAAACTAGTCACTAGGGTTTACATGAGTAAGTAATTGATGCATAAATCCACTTCCGGGGCCCACTTGGTGTGTGCTTGGGCTTGGGCTTGAGTGTTACACGTGCAGAGGCTATTTGTGGAGTTGAACGCCAGTTTCTGTGCCAGTTTGGGCATTCAACTCTGGTTTTGGATCCTTTTCTGGCGCTGGACGCCAGATTTGGGCAGAAGGCTGGCGTTGAACGCCAGTTTACGTCGTCAATTCTTGGTAAAAGTATGGACTATTATATATTGCTGGAAAGACCTGGATGTCTACTTTCCAACGCAATTGGAAGCGCGCCATTTCGAGTTCTGTAGCTCCAGAAAATCCACTTTGAGTGCAGGGAGGTCAGAATCCAACAGCATCAGCAGTCCTTTTTCAACCTCTGAATCTGATTTCTGCTCAAGTCCCTCAATTTCAGCCAGAAAATACCTGAAATCACATAAAAACACACAAAATCATAGTAAAGTCCAGAAATGTGAATTTAACATAAAAACTAATGAAAACATCCCTAAAAGTAACTAGATCCTACTAAAAACATACTAAAAACAATGCCAAAAAGCGTATAAATTATCCGCTCATCAGCCATCTAGTCTAGTGGCGTGCAAGCGCGATGTGCGCGCTCGCGTGTTGCCCCCCCAACGCTGCATGGACACTGAAGAACGAAACTCTCGTGCGATCTAGAATTTTCACTATAAATTCGCGTTGTAAGTATAGCTTCTAGACTGACAAGAATTCCTTTCTTACAAAAGTTTGGTTGTCACAAGTAACAAAACCCATTAAAATTTATAACCGAAGTATTTAAACATCGGGTCGTCTTCTCAAGGAATTGCAGGGAGGTATGATTTATTATTGGTTATGGAAAAGGTAGAATTTTTGCTTTTTAATGTATAAGATAAAAAGCAAGAATAGTAAATGGCAAGAAAGTAAATTGTAAGGAATTAATTTAAATAAATAATAAAACTCTTGGCAAGGTATAAGAACTGGAAGTCCTATCCTAGTTATCCTTATCGATGGTGATGAGAATTGAGTTTTAATCCCACTTAGTTAACCTTTACTAAAGCAAAGGAAAGTCAAGTGGACTAATTAGTTTGATCCTCAAGTCCTAGTCAATCCCTGTGGGAAGACTAGCTTTAGAGCAATCTAGATCAATTAGTAATCTGCCAATTTCAACCACTGCTGAGTTTGACATCTCAAGTGTTACCAATTACTTAACCAAAGCCAAAAGGAAGAAAATATCTAAATTAAATTAAAAGCATTAATAAATAGAATAAAATGATCATAAACTGAAATACCTCAAATAATATTAATTAAGAAAATCATAACATGAATGTAGCATAAGCTAAATTGGAAAGATAAATAATAATTAAAGGTATATAATAAAAATAGAAAATAAATAAGAGGAACAGTAAGCCTGGAAATTGAGAAGAAATAATCCTAAATCCTTTAAGAGGAATCCTAATCCTAAATCCTAAGGGAGAGGAGAGAACCTCTCTCTCTAAAAACTACATCTAAATTATGAAAAGTGAAAAATGGAAGACATGTTAATGAATGGATGCATTCTCCCACTTTATAGCCTCTAATCTGTGTTTTCTGGGCTGAAAACTAGGTCAAAAACAGCCCAGAAATCCCCCCCAGTGTATTCTGGTACGTACAGATCGCGGGAAAGTGACGCGGAAGCGTTGTCCACGCGTTTGCGTGGATTGCGTTTCTGCCAGGTCACGCGTCCGCGTGATCGACGCGTTCGCGCCACCTGGCTTCGAGGCAGCTATGGCAAATTAAATAACATTGCGAAGCCCCGGATGTTAGCTTTCCAACACAACTAAAACCGGATCATTTGAACTTCTGTAGCTCAAGTTATAGTCGATTTAGTACCAAGAGGTCAGGCTGGACAGCTTTAGCAGTTCCTTCAGTTTCTTGTATTCCTTCCACTTTTGCATGCTTCCTTTCCATCCTCTAAGCCATTCCTGCCCTGTAATCTCTGAAAACACTTAACACATATATCAAGGCATCGAATGGTAATAAGAGAAGATTAAACATATCAAAATTAAGACCAAAGAAGCATGTTTTCAATCATAACACAAAATCAGGAAGGAAAACGTAAACTCATGCAAATCATATGAATAAGTGTATGAAAGATTGATAAAATCCACTCAATTGAGCACAAGATAAACCATAAAATAGTGATTTATCAGACACCCACGCGTACCGTGCGCGTCCGCGTGGGACGAGTTGGGCTAAAGGCTTAACGCTCGCACAAGAGAGGCCCAAATCTCTGGAAAAAGTATGGGGCTGCATCCGCTTATGGACGCGTGCGCGTACAGTGTGCGCATGCGTCCCCACCCCCCCTTTTTTTTTTAAAAGCTAAAGGCTCACAATGCCCAAAAATTCCCTAGCAACATTTACAACTTCTAACTAATCACAAAGTACTCCATTTACAAAGATTTTTCCTTCAACTACTAACAAGCACAACATGCATGTTAAAATGCTAACAATCAATTCATTAAAAAAACTAAAATGACATGGAAAACTACCTAAAATGGTAACTCAAATCACTTACTGATGAAATCTACAAGAGAGTGGAAAGAGTATACCATGGTGAGGTGTCTCCCACCTAACACTTTTGGTTTAAGTCCTTAAGTTGGACTTTTGGGAAGCTCTTGTCATGGTGGCTTATGCTTGTACTCATCCTTGATTCTCCAAGGATTTTTGCGCCTCAGATGGTTGACAAAAATTCCAACCTTCTTCACTAAGTTTGGATGGAGTTCTATCCAAGATATGAGCTTCTTTAGTTGGTCTTCATGCTTCGATCCGGGATCCCATATCTTATTTTCGCACCCATCTTCTAGTTGATTATCATGATTCTTCCATCCGGGTGGTTGACGAGTGGAACATGAAGAATTCTCTCTAACATAGCAAGACTTCTTCCCAGACTAACACAAAATAGCATGCTTCCAATTATAGTTCACATATTTTGAAGCTTTGACCTCAATGAGCCTAATTCTAAACTTCCAACCACTACACAACTCCTTTCTACTCTTGCTCTCACAAAGAGCCCTAAGTTTCCCATCCGTTTCAAGCAAGCCATATTCAAGTGAGAAAGTGAAGCCTAAGGTTAGGGGTTTTACCCACTTTAATGGTGTGTTGGATGGTGACTTAGGGAGGAGAACCTTCCCACACTTAGACAATGCAAGGTCGGTTTTCTTTTTCTCTTCTTTGTGCGTTTCTACCTCGTGACAACTTCTTTCATCTTCTTCATGCTTGTTGCTTTCTTCCAATTCCTCCTCATCATCAATCAAATCAAACTTGGGAGGTGGTTGTGTAAAAAATACTTCCATATCAAACTCATATTTGATGGAAGAGTCTTCAATGAGATCACCAACATTATTTGGTGTTGAGTTGTTTTCACGGGCCTCAATTTCATGTCCCATGGGGAAGGATTCAGTATTTGATAGAAAATCGTCAATGAATGAATCCATCTCTTGATCAACCTTTTCATATTCTTCAATTTTGATATGCTCCAGAGGTTGTTGGGATTCACATGGTGGTTCCGCATCTCCTAAATCTTCAACCACTTCTCCCCTTTCTTCAATGACTCTAGGTTTCTCCAATTGTTCTGACACAAAGTGGCATCCCTCATCACCCACCGGGGTTTCCAATCTCTCCTTCATGCTATGCTCTTCAATTGATTCTTCACATGTGGCTATGAAAGCACCTTGAGTGTTCAAGCATTGGTAGGCTAAAGTATGTGACGTGGCGGAAATTGGCGAGTTAAGAAATTGTTATAAGAGATACGTTGCAAGTAGAGTTCATAACCAACCGAAGATCCACTTATCAATTTAGAAGTGGTTGTCACAAAATTAAAATTAAAATACTGGGAGTATGAATCCCAGGTCGTCTCCCAACGAGTTGCAGGAAGATGTGCTATTTTATTAATCAGATGTTTTCTAAAAATGGTTTGAGTTGATAAATAGGAAATTAAATCAGAAAAATTATGTAATTTAAATAAAAGTGATAATTAAAGTGATAATTATGTAATTTAAATAAAAATTATGTAATTTAGTTGGAAGCCCTATCCTTGATGGAGTTCTCTCAAGATAAAAGTGATAATTAAAGGTTGCCTGCTCAGTTATCCTTTACCAGGTAAAGGAAAGTTAAGCAAGTTAGAAGTCAATTTCTATTCACAAGTTCTAATCCTCTCCCTTGGGAAGGACTAGTGTCAGTGATTAGAGGGCGACCCAACGCGAAACCCAACTATAATTTTAGTCTTGAGCATCCAACTCAAGGTCTTCCTGTCAATCAACTCCCAATCAAGTTATAGAACTACTCGCTCACTATGATTGTAAAATCCACGAAATAAGAAAGGAAAATATTGAAAGACATGATAAATAATAATCAAAAGGATCAATTAAAAATAAAAATAGTTCTTGTATTAATAAATTCTAAAAATAATCCAATAATAATTTTGAGTAAATAAAGGACATGGAAGAGTAAGTGACAAGTAAGGAAACAGACTAGAATGACGAAGTCTTTACGGAAGTAATAACTCTTCTCAATATCCCAGTCCAAAAAGCAATAAAATCAAAATCCTAAGAACTATGAATGTGTAGAGAGAAAATCTAGAGGAGGAGTAAAATCAGATCTAAAACTAAAATTATGCGAAATGAATATTGTCTTCTGGTCTCTGCATGTTCCCTGGCTCTAATCTTCTTTTCTGGGTCGAAAACTGGGTCAAAACAGGGCCCAAAATCGCCCCTAGCGAATTCTGCAGATTCTGCAGATCGCGCACGTCATGCGATCGCGTCATCCAGGCGATCGCGTCATCCAGCGTTTTGCCTTGCCACACGTGCGCGTCGTCCACGCCTTCGCGTCACTTGTGCAGTTTCCAATCCGCGCGGTCACGTGAGCCATGCGTCCGCGTCACTGCAATTTCCTCTATGTCGCGCGGTCGTGTGAGCCATGCCTCCACGTCACTTCTCGCTGGTCATCTCCTCAATTTCTTGTGTTCCTTCCATTTTTGCAAGCTTCCTTTCTAATCTCCAAGTCATCCATGCCCTATAAAGCCTGAAACACTTAACACATAGATCACGGCATCGAATGGAATAGAAGAGAGTTAAGCTACATAATTAAAAGTCTCTAGGAAGCAAGTTTTCAACCATGAAGTATTTTTAGGAAGGAATTATAAATGCATGCTAATCATATGAATAAGTGGGTAAAGATTTGATAAAATTGCACAATTAAGCACAATATAAACCATAAAATAGTGGTTTATCAACCTCCCCACACTTAGTCATTAGCATGTCCTCATGCTTAGTTGAAGGAGATAAAATAAATGAGTAGGAACATGTAAAACTCATGCAATGCAATGCAACCTATATATGTGAATGCAACTATATGATTCTTTGTCCACTTGGTCAAAAGTAAATAAGCTCTTCAAGACAATCACAAATCAAATTCTATTAATTCAATTCTTATACAGTAAGAACAGATAAAAATGCAAGAAGGTAACTCATGAAAGCAGGGAACATAGAACTTAAGCATTGAACCGTCACTGATGATGTATGTACACTTTAATCTCTCTAGTGTATAGGGTAATCACTCTATCCTTCTCTAATCATGCTTTCTAATTTTTTTGTTCTTCTCCTAACCAATCCACAACATTTAATATACCAATGCAAACATCATGTGGTCTTTTCAAGGTTGTAATGGGGCCAAGGTATGGGTAAGGGTACATATATGGCTAAGTAAGCTTATAAATTGAATCTTTAATTAACCCAAGCTTTCACCTAATCACACATATATATTCCTTATAGCTTAAATTTCGCACCTAGCTGCCCAAAATTTTCCTTTCACATTCCTTACTCATATATCAACTTTTATTTCAATTTTATCATACATGCATTGATCTTTGAATTCTTAACTTAACATTAGGGTAATTTTGTCCCCTTATTTATTTATTGAATTTTTTTTATTTTTGTGAACATAAATATAAACGTAGTTTATCAATGCACATAGATTTTTAATTTTTATAGTTTTACATGAGTAGGCACCCAAATTTCCATTATATTGTCATGACACATTCCCTTATTATCTTTTGTTCCCACAATTTTTCCATACTTAATTAACACATAATTCTATCTTAAGCTAACCAAAGATTCAATTGGGATACATAATTATTTTTCCGCTTAAGTCTAGTAATGTGGTAAAATAAAGAACAAAATGGGATTTAAAAGCTCGAAGTGGCTAACAAAGGTAACTTAAGGGGTAGGCTTGATTTGGATAAGTGAGCTAAACAAATAATGGCCTCAATCATATGAAAGCATATAGATATATTAAAAATTGGACATATAGGATGAAACAAAATATAAATTACAATCATAGAGAAGTAAACATACAAGAATAAAATAATTATGGTTAAATAATGTAACCATGTATAAAGGCTCAAATCTTACAGGTTGTGTGTTCTTTAGCTCAAAAACCATGTTCCAAATATAACTTCAAGCAATTTTAACACAAAAGTTTTGATTAAAACTAGTGAAATTTTGTTCTAAAAATAGGGTCTTAGAAGAAACTTATTGTCTTTTCAATCAAGTAGAACATGCATGCAACTAATCTATTACTATGCAATCTATCCTATTCTACAAAAGAAAAACTAACTAAAATCCTATTTTATTGGTGTTAGGGAAGAGAATTTACCTCCGGAAGTCAGGTACATACCGACCTCCCCACAGTTAAGGCTTTGCACCGTCCTCGGTGCCATCTGTCAGGAACAAGGGTGGGCTGGTAGCAGTATCTCCACAGTCGGGACCATCATGGCTCCCTGTGCTGGTAAAGGAAGTGGAGTACGGGGTGTCTGAGTCTCTATATTTTCCCTTCAGTAGCTCCTTGAGGTATGTGAATCGGCGCTTGTTACGGCGCTCTCTTAGCTTTGCTTTATGTTCCTGCCGATCCAACTTTTCAAGTATCTGATGGAGTAGTTGATTGGTTGTAGGTGCTTGTAGTGGTGAAGGAGGAATGTCTTCAGCCGGTTTAGTAGGCAAGCTTGTAGTGGCTGATGGAGGTCTGATATATTTCCCGTTAGGGACATACTGATCATCCCGTGGAAGCATGGCTTTGGTGTCACCAGCTCTGTAGGAGACTCCGGCTGCTGAGACAAGATCTGAGACCAAGGCGGGAAAAGGTAAGTTGCCCACGATTTGTACGTGTCCCATAGCATTCCGGATGTGTCTTGGTAGGTTCAGAGGTTGATCTGTAAGGATGCACCATAGTAGAACGTCCATGTCTGCAGTGAAGAAGGACTCGTGAGTGCTCGAAAAGACGTCATGGGACATAATCTGTGCCCATACGCGAGCCTCCAATATTCCCCTAGGACGGGAACAATGGTATCCGTAAATCCAACTGCTGCCAGGTAGGGCGATAACTCTGAGAACAGCGTCCTAATCAAATTGGTACATCTGGCGCTTGAGTGCGGACATAAACAGACTGCAGGGTTGGTAGGTGGAAATTGTAGTAGAACTCGACTACCCAGGAAAGATTAACCTGCCGTGGCTGTCTCTGTAGGAAACCCCATTGTCTTCGTTCAATTTGCGGCTTAACAAGTCCAGCAATACGGGTCGGGAGGATAAGAAGGTATTCGTTGTTGTAACTCCTTTCTGCCAGGATGGGGAACATCTGCTCACAGAAGTGATTAGGAAATCGCGCAGTGTCCTTTGTTGGGAAGGCTTTCTCCTTTTTATCAACCTTTATAATCCTCTTGATTCTTTTTGTTGAGGGTTTAACTGCAGTCGAAGATGGTTCTACCACTAATGCTCTCTTTGTTCCTCTTCTTGCTGGTGGTTTGGGAGTAGCTTTCTCCTTGCCTTTCTTGGTGGCCATCCTAAAAGGGAGTGGTGCACGAATTGTAAATCACACTTTTCACAACTCGTACCACTAACCAGCAAGTGCACTGGGTCGTCCAAGTAATACCTTACGTGAGTAAGGGTCGATCCCACGGAGATTGTCGGCTTGAAGCAAGCTATGGTTATTTTGTAATTCTTAGTCAGGAGATCAATGATAAGAGTGATTATATTTATGAAGAGTAAAAAGTATAAATTAGTGTGAATGTTTGTACTTCAGTCTTCAATTTAATAACTCTTTGAGGTGGGTAAAACTTGGCAAGGAACTTGGTTACTAGATCATCCCAATTGTTGATGCTGTCTCTTGGGAAGGATTCTAACCATTGAGTGGCTTTGTCTCTGAGAGAAAATGGAAATAGCAGTAGCTTGTAGCTGTCAGGGTGCACACCATTGGTTTTGACAGTGTCACAAATCCTCAAGAAAATAGACAAGTGTTGGTTTGGATCTTCAAGTGGTCCTCCTCCATAAGAGCAGTTGTTCTGCACCAAGGTGATGAGTTGGGGCTTCAATTCAAAGTTATTTGCATCGACATTTGGGGTAAGGATTCTACTCCCACAATGCCTTGGATTAGCAAATGTATATGAAGCCAATACTCTCCTTTGGGGCTGACCATTGTCGTTGGCCACTTCCACTTGTGGATTTGTTGGATTTTCCTCCATTTCTTGGTTCTCTTCTCAACCTCCAAAGTGTTTCAGGATCAAAAGATATGGATTCATCGCTTCTTCCTCCTGACATAAACACAGAACCAGGAACCAAAATTAAGCACTCTATTGCTAGAGTGAAGTTAGTGTTAACTTAAGCAAAAATTCAAACAGTTAGTATGCTTAGTAAAAAGAAAAAGAAAAAGTGCTTAATCTAGATCTCCATTTCACTTAATCATTGTCAACCTAATCAATCCCCGGCAACGGCGCCAAAAAACTTGATGGGATTTTTGTGGAAACAAATTCCAACACCCAAACTCACGGGCAAGTGTACCGGGTCACATCAAGTAATAATAACTCACAAGAGTGAGGTCGATCCCACAGGGATTGAAGGATTGAACAATTTTAGTTTAGTGGTTGATTTAGTCAAGCGAATCAAGTTTGGTTGAGTGATTTGTGCTTTGCAGAAACTAAATTGCTTGAAATATAAAGGGAGAGGGGTAAAGTGCAGTAAATTAAAGAGCAGGAAAGTAAAGAAGCAGATTCTTAAAGTGCAAGTAATATAAATTACAGAAACTTAGATTGCAAGAAATGTAAATGGCTGAAACTTTAAAGTGCAAGAAATATAAATTTTCTTGAATCATAAAAGGAATTGGGAATTGGGATTGCAGAATCTGAACAAGAACAACTAAATTGCATTAAACATAAAAGAGAAAATCTAAGTGCAATGAAGTGGATCTTAACAGAAAAGTAAAATGACTTGAAGAATTTAAAAGCAGGAAAGCAGTGCTTAATTTGCAGCAAAGTAAAAGAGGTTGAAGATCTCAGGAGTGGAAGAGACTAGATAACAATTCTAGATCTCAAATCCTTCCTTGATCCAACAAGAACAATTGCAAGAGAAATGAAGAAAAGTGAATTTCAGAAATTGTAGAAGAAGAAGCAGTAAATGGAAATTGGAATTCAATTATGCAGAAAATTAAAACAAGATCTCAAGGTGAGATTGAAACAGAAGTTCTTCAATTCTCCACCCAAGATCCAAAGCAAGAAAATAAAAGAGTGCTCAAACAAGAACCAAGAAGAAGAGAGATCAATTCTTCTACCAAGTTCTCTGAAATCTAAACTCAAAAACAAAAGCTCAAAATTGAAAAATCAAAGTTCAAAGAAAAATTCAAAATAAAATTCAGCTCTTTAATTACATCAAACTAACTCCTATTTATACACTTTTTATTCTTGGATATTGGAATTTGGATGGGCTTTTGATTTGGTGAAGATTTGAATTAAATTGGACTTTTGGTTGAATTTTCAGCCCATGGGTAATATGCTTCCAGGGGAGTGCTCAGCTCACAAAGTGAGCTGAGCTTTGACACTTAGTATGGGGAAGCATTGGTAGCGTGCTGCTGTCTTGGGGTGCATCAAGGGAGAGCTCAGCTCACTTTGTGAGCTGAGCATTGGTGCCTTGGTGCCAAATTTGTTGCGCGCTATGTGCCCCTGGACCGTGTCAAGTTGTGTTGTGTGATGCCCATGGATAGCGCTCAGCTCTCCAAGTGAGCTGAGCTTTGGTGCTCACAAGGAGAGGTCCTTGGTTCGAAACTTGAGGGAAGCATGCGCTGAAGCTTTTCTTGGTGAAGGAAGTGGCGCCTTGAAATATTTCGCGTGCCAAGTCTTGGACAACATCAGGGTAGCGTCCAAGTGGTGCTAGGAGCGCACCTTCCTTGCTGAAGCTTCCGTGTTTGAGACTTGCTCGGAACATTTTGGCCAATTTTGGCTTATTTTCCTTGCAAGGAGTAGCGTTCCCCCATCCCCTTTGGTCATGGGTTCAAGTCTTGGAGCATGCATTTGCAAATCATTTTCCTTGAATTATTTCCTTAGTGCTCTCAATAATGCTCACTTTGTGAGCTGAGCTTGGTCCTTCTTTCCTTGTTTCTTGGCCTCATGTTGTGCTCAGCTCACAAAGTGAGCTGAGCTTTGTGCCTTGGTCCCTTGGGAGTGAGTGTAGCGCTCATTTAGTGAGCTTGGTGCTCTTGGAGTGAGCTTCATGGTTTGTTGCATCACACTTCCTCCTTTCTTGGCCACACTTCCTCTTCCTTGAACCACGCTTCTTAGGCCACGCTTTTCTTCTTTTCTTCTTTTCTTCACCTACAAATAACCAAAACAACCAATCAAAGTATCACCAAATTCACAAGGCTTATAAATCATTAAAAATCAATTAAATTTAGCTTAAACCTCATGATTTAGCATAAATTTCATGGTGGTTGTTTGATTCAAAGAAGTTGTGCATTTTCATTCCAAATTGATTTCTTAGGATGCAAGAAAGTGTATAAAACTAAATAAAAATAAAGAAAAAGGCTAGTAAAACTGGGTCAATATGACTTGTCATCACAACACCAAACTTAAAACTTGCTTGTCCCCAAGCAAGCATCAAACATAAGAGAAGATAGAATGAAATAGATAAGTATATATGTTCTTATTAGGCAGATAGTTGAACTTGGTCTATGGGGCTTTATGCAGATCAAAAGTAGCTCATTTATTACTTGCTGTCAAAACAAACAATGTTCCTTTAAGGGTTCACTAAGGTTGCTGCTATGAATCCTCACTTTTTGCTCATTTCCCTTGTCAGCTTTTCTTCTTTCTTTTGCATTACAGAACTTATTTCTTATTGAAGGCTTGGTTTCAAATGTTGCAGTGGCCTTTGGCCTTATTTTACTCAACATTTCTTCACCACAGACACATGGCTCACTTTGTTCTTCCTAGGATCATTGATGCCCAGCATCTCTTTGGATCACTAAATGTTTTGTAGCTAGGTTGCTCTTTATTGTGGACTTTCAGTTGGCAATCCCAGATCAGTTGATCTAAGTTGCCAAGTTTTAAAATACTCATTAGAACTTACTTGTCCAAGCATATCCTAGTACACAAACACCACAGGCATATGTCCTAGGGTCCAAGCTATTGGTGTCTAGCCTTATTGTTTTTTTCTTTGCCAAATTTTGGCTTTTCTTCTTTCTTTTTCTTCTTCTATTTTGGTTTACTTTCAAGGTACTTTCATTGATTGAGACATCATAGCAGCAAACTAGCTTAGGCTTTAAGAAACATGTCATTTTGCAGCTTTTATTCTATGAGCTAACAATTAATTCAAACACACACCACCACTAACTTTCATTCTAACTTCTGTGACATTGAACAATTACTTTTTTAAACCAAACATCTCTCTTTTATTCAAACAGCCAGGGAACACAAAACAAAGTATTCAAGTTGATGAATGATGACAATTATTAGGCAGATAATTTTCAAGCAAAAATTATGCAGATAGCTTTCTTTTTCAACATGTACTTCCACTTGCAACTAAATAATCATTTCAGCCAGACATAAAGGAGTCCCTGAATTAATTCATTGCACAATCAATGATCAAGTATAAATACGACCTGTTGGATTGCTGCTTTTCTTTCTTCCTTCTGTTTTGCTCCTTCTGAGTCATAGTGCAAGTGTTCTTTAATTTGTTGACTATTTTCCTGCATAATCTTTCAGAAGTGGCTTGCTTCTTAAACCGTTAAAGTATCTGGTTAGTATGCCAAGCTTTATTTGTGGGCTCTTGAACTTACTTTGGTGTGTGAACACCAAACTTAGTTCCTTGCTAATGCTTCTTATGCAACAAATTAGCTATATGCAAAATCTCTTTTTTTTTCTTTTTCAAAAGCAATAAAACTAATAACTAGAAAATAGCAGAATAGTCAACTAGTTTATCTGAATGCTTGAAGCTAGCTTTGTGCAGGAAGTGAGAATGTGTTTTATGATGGGATTTTGGTGGAACACCAAACTTAGAATCCTTCATTCTCTCTTATATTGTTTTGGTGTGCAACACCAAACTTAGCTTCTTGTAATACAGATGGTGGACGAAATTGTGATCCTCAAAGTTAGTCTCTTTGTATTTGTATGAAATCAAAAATACCCCAAAGAGATCATGGTGTAATGAATTGGGATCTTAATAATCCCTGGTAATGGCACGTGTGATCACAACTCCGTTCAACTAACCAGCAAGTGTACTGGATCGTCCAAGTAATAAACCTTACGTGAGTAAGGGTCGAATCCACAGAGATTGTTGGTATGAAGCAAGCTATAGTCACCTTGTAAATCTCAGTCAGGCGGATTTAAACATGATACTTGATTAGATTAAAATAAACAATAAAAGAATAGGGATAGAGATACTTATGTAGATTCATTGGCAGGAATTTCAGATAAGCGAATGGAGATGCTTTTCGTTCCTCTGAACCTCTGCTTTCCTGCTATCTTCATCCAATCAGTCTCACTCCTTTCCATGGCTGGCTTTATGTGATACATCACCACTGTCAATGGCTACTTTCGGTCATCTCACGGGAAAATGATCCAATGCCCTGTCACGGCACGGCTAATCGTCTGGAGGCATCACCCTTGTCAATGGCTTCATCTTATCCTCTCAGTGAATAATATGCTCACGCACCCTGTCACGGCACGGCTATTCATCTGTCGGTTCTCGATCATGCTGGAATAGGATTTACTATCCTTTTGCGTCTGTCACTAACGCCCTGCAATCGCGAGTTAGGAGCTCGTCACAGTCATTCAATCATTGAATCCTACTCGGAATACCACAGACAAGGTTTAGACTTTCCGGATTCTCTTGAATGCCGCCATCATTCTAGCTTACACCACGAAGATTCTGGTTAGGAGATCTAAGAGATACTCATTCTAGCTTAATTCATATAGAACAGAAGTGTTTGTCAGGCACGCGTTCATAAGGGAGAAGGATGATGAGCGTCACACATAATCATCACCTTCATCACGTTCTTGGGTGCGAATGGATATCTTAGAAACGAAATAAGAAGAATTGAATAGAAAACAGTAGTACTTGCATTAATCTTTGAGGAACAGCAGAGCTCCACACCTTAATCTATGGAGTGTAGAAACTCTACCGTTGAAAATACATAAGTGAAGGTCCAGGCATGGCCGAGATGGCCAGCCCCCCTGATCTAAGAACCAGGCGTCCAAAGATGCCTAATACAATAGTAAAAGGTCCTATTTATAATAAACTAGTCACTAGGGTTTACATGAGTAAGTAATTGATGAATAAATCCACTTCCGGGGCCCACTTGGTGTGTGTTTGGGCTGAGCCTGAGTGTTGCACGTGCAGAGGCCATTTGTGGAGTTGAACGCCAGTTTCTGTGCCAGTTTGGGCGTTCAACTCTGGTTTTGGATCCTTATCTGGCGCTGGACGCCAGATTTGGGCAGAAGGCTGGCGTTGAACGCCAGTTTACGTCGTCAATTCTTGGCCAAAGTATGGACTATTATATATTTCTGGAAAGCCCTGGATGTCTACTTTCCAACGCAATTGGAAGCGCGCCATTTCGAGTTCTGTAGCTCCAGAAAATCCATTTTGAGTGCAGGGAGGTCAGAATCCAACAGCATCAGCAGTCCTTTTTCAACCTCTGAATCTGATTTTTGCTCAAGTCCCTCAATTTCAGCCAGAAAATACCTGAAATCACAAAAAAAACACACAATCTCATAGTAAAGTCCAGAAATGTGAATTTAACATAAAAACTAATGAAAACATCCCTAAAAGTAACTAGATTCTACTAAAAACAATGCCAAAAAGCGTATAAATTATCCGCTCATCACAACACCAAACTTAAATTGTTGCTTGTCCCCAAGCAACTGAAAATCAGATAGGATAAAAAGAAGAGAATATACTATAAATTCCAAACTATCAGTGAAACAGAGCTTCAATCATATGAGCGGGACTTATAGCTTTTTGCCTCTTGAATAGTTTTGGCATCTCACTTTATCCATTGAGGTTCAGAATGATTGGCATCTATAGGAACTTCAGATTTCGAATAATGTTATTGACTCTCCTAGTTCAGTATGATGATTCTTGAACACAGCTTCTTTATGAGTCTTGGCCGTGGCCCTAAGCACTTTGTTTTCCAGTATTACCACCGGATACATAAATGCCACAGACACATAATTGGGTGAACCTTTTCAGATTGTGACTCAGCTTTGCTAAAGTCCCCAATTAGAGGTGTCCAGGGTTCTTAAGCACACTCTTTGTTTTTGCTTTGGACCTTGACTTTAACCGCTCAGTCTCAAGTTTTCACTTGACACCTACACGCCACAAGCACATGGTTAGGGATAGCTTGGTTTAGCCGCTTAGACCAGGATTTTATTCCTTTAGGCCCTCCTATCCACTGATGCTCAAAGCCTTGGGATCCTTTTTATTTGCCCTTGCCTTTTGGTTTTAAGGGTTATTGGCTTTTTCTGCTTGCTTTTTCTTTTTCTTTCTGTTTTTTTTTTTCGCTTGTTTTTTTTTTTCCCTATTTTTTTTTTCTGCAAGCTTTGTTCTTTGCTGCTTTTTCTTGCTTCAAGAATCGTTTTTATGATTTTTCAGATTATCAAATAACATGTCTCCTAGTCATCATTCTTTCAAGAGCCAACATATTTAACATTCTTAAACAACAACTTCAAAAGACATATGCACTGTTCAAGCATACATTCAGAAAACAAGAAGCATTGTCACCACATCAATATAATTAAACTAAGTTCAAGGATAAATTCGAAACTCATGTACTTCTTGTTCTTTTGATTTAAAACATTTTTCATTTAAGAGAGGTGATGGATTCATAGGACATTTATAACTTTAAGACATAGTTACTACTACTAATGATCATGTAATGAAGACACAAACATAGATAAGCACATAACATAGAAAATGAAAAACAGAGAAAGTAAGAACAAGGAATGAGTCCACCTTAGTGATGTCCTTGAGCTCTTCTATGTCTCTTCCTTGTCTTTGCTGCTCCTCCTTCATTGCTTTTAGATCTTCTCTGATTTCATGAAGGATGATGGAGTTCTCTTGATGTTCCACCCTTAGTTGCTTCCAATAATTGTGTGGAAGAAAATGTATCCCCTGAGGTATCTCAGGGATCTCTTGATCTGCAGTCAAATGTTCTACCACTGAGCTTTAGACCCTTGATGGAAGCTTTTGTCTTCCCTTTCCTCTTTCTAGAGGTTTCTCTGGCCTTAGGTGCCATCAATGGTTATGGAAAAAACAAAAAAAAGCTATGCTTTTACCACACCAAACTTAGAATGTTGCTCGCCCTCGAGCAAAAGAAGAAAGAATAGAATAAGAAGAAGATATGGAGGAGATGGATGGATCTGTGTATGGGTGTGAGTGGTGAATGGAGAACAGAAGGGATGGTCATGAATGGAGAGAGAGAGGGTGAGGTGGGTGGGGATCCTGTGGGATTCACAGATCCTGAGATGATCCTATGGTGTCCACAGATCTTGAGGTGATCCTGTGGTGTCCACAGATCCTGAGGTGTCAAGGCATTTACATCCCTGCACCAATTTAGGCATGCAAAATGCCCTTGCACACAACTCTGGGCATTCAACGCCAGGTTGGTGCCCATTTTGGACGTTCAACGCCCAATTGCTGCCATTTCTGGCGTTGAACGCCAGAACCATGCTTGTTCTGGGCGTTCAGCGCCAGGATGCTCCCATTCTGGGCGTTCAGCGCCAGAACTATGCTCTGTTCTGGCGTTTGAACGCCAGACAGATGCTCCTCTAGGGTGTGATTTTTCTTCTGCTGTTTTTGATTCCGTTTTTGATTTTTTTGTTTATTTTGTGACTCCACATGATCATGAACCTAAGAAAATATGAAAAACAATAAAAATAAGAATTAGATAAACATTGGGTTGCCTCCCAACAAGCACTTCTTTAATGTCAATAGCTTGACAGTGGGCTCTCATGGAGCCTCACAGATGTGCAGAGCTTTGTTGAGACTCTCCAACACCAAACTTAGAGTTTGGATATGGGAGTTCAACACCAAACTTAGAGTTTGGTTGTGGCCTCCCAACACCAAACTTAGAGTTTGACTGTGGGGGCTCTGGTTGACTCTGCTTGGAGAGAAGCTTTTTCTGCTTCCTCTCCATGGTTGCAGAGGGAGATCCTTGAGTTTTAAATACAAGGGAGTCCTCATTCCATTGAAGGAATATTTCACCTCTGTCAACATCAATCACAGCTCTTGCTGTGGCCAGGAAAGGTCTTCCTAGGATGATGGATTCATCCTCTTCCTTTCCAGTATCCAGGACTATGAAATCAGTAGGTATATAAAGGCCCTCAACCTTTACTAATACATCTTCTACTTGTCCATAAGCCTGTTTTCTTGAGCTGTCTGCCATCTCCAGTGAGATTTTAGCAGCTTGCACCTCATAGATTCCCAGTTTCTCCATTATAGAGAGGAGCATGAGGTTTATTCCTGAACCAAGGTAACACAGAGCCTTAAAGATCATGGTGCCTATGGTACAGGGTATTATGAACTTTCCAGGATCCTGTCTCTTCTGAGGCAATGTCAGTTGATCCAGATCACTTAGTTCATTGATGAACAAGGGAGGTTCAACTTCCCAAGTATCAATGCCAAATAATTTGGCATTCAGCTTCATGATTGCATCAAGAAACTTGGCAGTTTGCTCTTCAGTAACATCCTCATTCTCTTCAGAAGAGGAATACTCAGCATAGCTCATGAAGGGTATAAGGAGGTTCAATGGAATCTCTATGGTCTCTAGATGAGCCTCAGAGTCCTTTGGTTCCTCAGAGGGAAGCTCCTTATTGACCACTGGACGTCCCAGGAGGTCTTCCTCCTTGGGATTCACATCCTCTCCTCTCCTTACAGGTTCGGCCATGGCGCTTATGTCAATGGCCTTGCACTCTCCTTTTGGGTTCTCTTCTGTATTGCTTGGGAGAGTACTAGGAGGGATTTCAGTGATCCTTTTACTCAGCTGGCCCACTTGTGCTTCCAGATTTCTAATGGAAGACCTTGTTTCATTCATGAAACTTACAGTGGCCTTAGATAGATCAGAGACTAGATTTGCTAAATTAGAAGCATTTTGCTCAGAGTTCTCTGTCTGTTGCTGAGTTGATGATGGAAAAGGCTTGCTATTGCTAAACCTGTTTCTTCCACCATTGTTAAAGCCTTGTTGAGGCTTTTGATCATTCCATGAGAAATTTGGATGATTTCTCCATGTTGAGTTATAGGTGTTTCCATAAGGTTCACCTAAGTAATTTACCTCTGCTATTGCAGGGTTCTCAGGATCATAAGCTTCTTCTTCATGAGAAGCCTCTTGAGTACTGTTGGATGCAGCTTGCATTCCATGCAGACTCTGAGAAATCATATTGACTTGCTGAGTCAATATTTTATTCTGAGCCAATATGGCATTCAGAGTATCAACTTCAAGAACTCCCTTCTTCATAGGCGTTCCATTACTCACAGGATTCCTTTCAGAAGTGTACATGAACTGGTTATTAGCAACCATGTCAATGAGTTCTTGAGCTTCTGCAGGCGTTTTCTTTAGGTGAATGGATCCGCCTGCAGAAGTGTCCAGTGACATCTTTGATAGCTCAGATAAACCATCATAGAATATATCCAGGATGGTCCATTCTGAAAGCATGTCAGAAGGACACTTTTTGGTCAACTGTTTGTATCTTTCCCAAGCTTCGTAGAGAGATTCACCTTCTTTTTGTCTGAAGGTTTGAACATCAGCTCTAAGCTTGCTCAGCTTTTGAGGAGGAAAGTACTTGGCTAAGAAAGCCGTGACCAGCTTATCCCAAGAGTTCAGGCTGTCTTTAGGTTGAGAATCCAACCATAATCTAGCTCTGTCTCTTACAGCAAAAGGGAAAAGCATGAGCCTGTAGACTTCAGGATCTATTCTATTAGTCTTAACAGTATCACATATCTGCAAAAATTCAGTTAAGAACTGAAAAGGATCTTCAGATGGAAGTCCATGAAACTTGCAGTTCTGCTGCATCAGAGAAACTAATTGAGGTTTCAGCTCAAAGTTGTTTGCTCCAATGGCAGGAATGGAGATGCTTCTTCCATGTAAATTGGAATTAGGTGCAGTAAAGTCACCAAGCATCTTCCTTGTATTATCATTATTTTCGGCTGCCATCTCCTCTGCCTGTTCGAAAATTTCTGAAAGGTTATCTCTGGATTGTTGTATTTTAGCTTCTCTTAATTTTCTCTTCAGAGTCCTTTCAGGTTCTGGATCTGCTTCCACAAGAATGTTCTTATCCTTGCTCCTGCTCATATGACAAGGAAGAATGGCCAGAAAAATGATAATAATAATAGAGATCCTTTATACCACAGTATAGGGATCCCTTTGTGAGTGGAAGAAAAGAGGGGGAGACAAAGAATGTGATGTAAAGGAAGAAATGCAACTGTACGAATGGAAGAGATGTGAGATGAGATGTTAGGATATGAATGAATAAATAGAATGAGATGGGGGAGGAATAATTTTCGAAAATTATTTTGAAAAAGGGTTAGTGATTTTTGAAAATTGGTTTTTGAAATTTGTTAGTATTTTTTCGAATTTTTTTTTAAAATTAAAATAATTAATAAATTAAAAAGAAATTTTGAAAAAGGGGAGAGATATTTTCGAAAATAAGAGAGAGAAAGTTAGTTAGGTAGTTTTGAAAAAGATAAGAAACAAACAAAAAGTTAGTTAGTTAGTTGAAACAAATTTTGAAAACCAATTTTGAAAAGATAAGTAGTTAGGAGGTTAGGAAAGATATTTTGAAAAGATATTTTTGAAAAAGATAAGATAAGAAGATATTTTTGAAAAGATATGATAAAATTAGTTTTTTTTTAAAAAAGATTTGATTTTTAAAATCACAATTAATGACTTGATTCATAAGAAATCACAAGATATGATTCTAGAACTTAAAGTTTGGATCTTTCTTAACAAGCAAGTAACAAACTTCAAATTTTTGAATCAAAACATTAATTGGTTTTGTTATTTTCGAAAATTTGATATAAAAATAAGAAAAAGATTTTTGAAAAATATTTTTGGAATTTTCGAAAATAACTAAGGATTTTGAAAAAGATTTGATTTTTGAAAAAGATTTTGAAAAAGATAAGATTTTCAAATTTGAAAATTTGATTTGACGCATTGGCAACAACTTGATTTTAAAAATTTTTGAAAAAGTCAACTCAAATTTTCGAATTTGATGAGAGAAAAAAGGGAAAGATATATATTTTTTTTTATTTTTGAAATTTTTATGATGCAAGAATAAAACACTAAAAAAAGATGCAATGCATGAAATTTTTAGATCAAAACATGTGATGCATGCAAGAATGCTATGAATGTCAAGATGAACACCAAGAACACTTTGAATGTCATGATGAACATCAAGAACATATTTTTGAAAAATTTTTAATGCAAAGAAAACATGCAAGACACCAAACTTAGAATTCTTTAATGCTTAGACACTAAGAATTCAAGAATGCATATGATAAACATGAAAAGACACAAAACAAAAAATCATCAAGATCAAACAAGAAGACTTACCAAGAACAACTTGAAGATCATGAAGAACACTATGAATGCATGATATTTTCGAAAAAATGCAAGATGCATATGCAAGTGACACCAAACTTATGACATGACTCAAGACTCAAACAAGAAACACAAAAATATTTTTGATTTTTATGATTTTCTAATTTTTTTAGATTTTTATTTTATTTTTTTCGAAAATATTTGGGAAAAAGGAAGTAATGAATTCATAGTCCTCAATCAAAATCCTGGGAATTGGACATGGCTTAATAGCCAGCCAATCTAAACCATGTTACATGAAACACTAGAATTCATTCTTAAAAATGTTGAAGAAAAATATATTTTTGAAAACATTTTTTTTTATTTTTTTTCGAAAACAAAGGAGAAAATTTTGAAAGATTTTTGAAAAATTTTTGAAAATAAAATAAAAAGAAAATTACCTAATCTGAGCAACAAGATGAACCGTCAGTTGTCCAAACACGAACAATCCCCGGCAACGGCGCCAAAAACTTGGTGGACGAAATTGTGATCCTCAAAGTTAGTCTCTTTGTATTTGTATGAAATCAAAAATACCCCAAAGAGATCATGGTGTAATGAATTGGGATCTTAATAATCCCTGGTAATGGCACGTGTGATCACAACTCCGTTCAACTAACCAGCAAGTGTACTGGGTCGTCCAAGTAATAAACCTTACGTGAGTAAGGGTCGAATCCACAGAGATTGTTGGTATGAAGCAAGCTATGGTCACCTTGTAAATCTCAGTCAGGCGGATTTAAACATGATACTTGATTAGATTAAAATAAACAATAAAAAAATAGGGATAGAGATACTTATGTAGATTCATTGGCAGGAATTTCAGATAAGCGAATGGAGATGCTTTTCGTTCCTCTGAACCTCTGCTTTCCTGCTATCTTCATCCAATCAGTCTCACTCCTTTCCATGGCTGGCTTTATGTGATACATCACCACTGTCAATGGCTACTTTCGGTCATCTCACGGGAAAATGATCCAATGCCCTGTCACGGCACGGCTAATCGTCTGGAGGCATCACCCTTGTCAATGGCTTCATCTTATCCTCTCAGTGAATAATATGCTCACGCACCCTGTCACGGCACGGCTATTCATCTGTCGGTTCTCGATCATGCTGGAATAGGATTTACTATCCTTTTGCGTCTGTCACTAACGCCCTGCAATCGCGAGTTAGGAGCTCGTCACAGTCATTCAATCATTGAATCCTACTCAGAATACCACAGACAAGGTTTAGACTTTCCGGATTCTCTTGAATGCCGCCATCATTCTAGCTTACACCACGAAGATTCTGGTTAGGAGATCTAAGAGATACTCATTCTAGCTTAATTCATGTAGAACAGAAGTGTTTGTCAGGCACGCGTTCATAAGGGAGAAGGATGATGAGCGTCACACATAATCATCACCTTCATCACGTTCTAGGGTGCGAATGGATATCTTAGAAACGAAATAAGAAGAATTGAATAGAAAACAGTAGTACTTGCATTAATCTTTGAGGAACAGCAGAGCTCCACACCTTAATCTATGGAGTGTAGAAACTCTACCGTTGAAAATACATAAGTGAAGGTCCAGGCATGGCCGAGATGGCCAGCCCCCCTGATCTAAGAACCAGGCGTCCAAAGATGCCTAATACAATAGTAAAAGGTCCTATTTATAATAAACTAGTCACTAGGGTTTACATGAGTAAGTAATTGATGAATAAATCCACTTCCGGGGCCCACTTGGTGTGTGTTTGGGCTGAGCCTGAGTGTTGCACGTGCAGAGGCCATTTGTGGAGTTGAACGCTAGTTTCTGTGCCAGTTTGGGCGTTCAACTCTGGTTTTGGATCCTTATCTGGCGCTGGACGCCAGATTTGGGCAGAAGGCTGGCGTTGAACGCCAGTTTACGTCGTCAATTCTTGGCCAAAGTATGAACTATTATATATTTTTGGAAAGCCCTGGATGTCTACTTTCCAACGCAATTGGAAGCGCACCATTTCGAGTTCTGTAGCTCCAGAAAATCCATTTTGAGTGCAGGGAGGTCAGAATCCAACAGCATCAGCAGTCCTTTTTCAACCTCTGAATCTGATTTTTGCTCAAGTCCCTCAATTTCAGCCAGAAAATACCTGAAATCACAAAAAAAACACACAATCTCATAGTAAAGTCCAGAAATGTGAATTTAACATAAAAACTAATGAAAACATCCCTAAAAGTAACTAGATTCTACTAAAAACATACTAAAAACAATGCCAAAAAGCGTATAAATTATCCGCTCATCAACAGATAAAGCTAATTGACCTTTTTATTAAAATAGCTATGAAAAGAAAACTACCTCAGGTTGGGTTGCCTCCCAACAAGCATTCTTTTATTGTCACTAGCTTGACATCTTGTTCTTTGATCATGGAGGCTGATAAGCATAGTGCCTTAGCTTTTCTCCTCTTACTGTGAACTTCCTTCCGGTCTCCTCTTTGATGATTTCTAGGTGTTCAAGTGAAAGGATCCGGTTCACAGTATAGTACTCAGATAATTGTGGACACACCTTCATTGGTTGAGTGTTCAACATCACTTTATCTCCTGGTGAGAAGCCTTCAGTGGGGATTTTCTTGTTTTTCCACCCTTTTGGCCTCTTCTTCTTCTCTTCTTTCTTAGGAGATGATTCATGCATTGGTGGTTCTTTATCTGGAGTGTTGAGGTTCTCATCTGGGGGTTTTGGATCTAGTTCCTCCTTGATTTCTTTAGTCTGTTGCACCATCTCTACTTCTTTCAAGCATGGATTTAGAAGTCTTGGAGTTAACTCATTGAATACCTCCTTCAAGCTTTGATCCCTGGCCTTATCCTTCATAAAATCTTCTTCATGAGTGAGCTCATGCAGGGTTTTAAAAACATGGAATGCTAGGTGCTCATCATATACTCTCAACAACAATTCTCTTTTTTCAACATCTATCAATGCTCTGCCTGTAGCCAGGAAAGGCCTCCCCAGGATGATGGGAGTGTTAGGGTCTTCCTCCATATCCAGGATGACAAAATCAGCTGGGAGAAGGAATTTCCCCACTTTTACCAGTACATTCTCTACAACTCCGATTGCTTGTTGAATGGACTTGTCAGCCATTTGAAGAGCTATTCGAGTGGGTTTCAGTTCAAAAATTTGAAGCTTCCTCATGAGAGATAGAGGCATCAAGTTTATGCTTGCACCAAGGTCACAAAATGATTTCTCAATAGTTATGTCTCCTATGGTACAAGGTATATAAAACCTTCCAGGATCATCCTTCTTCTCTGGTAGACCTCTTTGGAGAATAGCACTACACTCCATTGTCATTTCAACAATTTGTCCTTCCTTCAAGGGTCTTTTCTTTGTTAGCACTTCTTTCATAAATTTGGCATATAATGGCATCTGTTCAAGTGCTTCTAAGAAAGGAATATTGATGCTGAGTGTCTTGAATATGTCCAGGAACTTTGAATATTGCTTATCCTCGTTTTCTTTTTTGAACCTCTGAGGGTACGGAAGTTTGGGGACATCTGGCTTCACCCCTTCCTTCTTCTCTTGTAGCTGTGTTTCAAGGATGTCCTCATCTTTCTTTGAGCTTTTTGCATTCTTGGTCTTTTTCTCCTCTTCACTTCTTTCTTTCGTCTCTTCTTGTGGAACTTTTCTGTTGTGTTCTTCCTGATTGATGGCTTCCTTCTCACTTTCCACCATGATTGCTTTGCACTCCTCCCACTTTGTAGCTTTTCCTTTGTCCCTTGGGTGATCTTGAGTGGTACTAGGGGATGTATTTGATTGCTTCTCACCCATCTCTGTAATTCGTTTAGCCATTTGTTCCATATGCCTCTCAAGATCTCTGATTGAAGCTTCTTGGTTTTTACTTGTTATGGCTTGATCTTTTCTTGATGCTTCTTGATCTTTTCTTGTTGTTTCTTGATCTTGTCTGGCCATCTCTTGATTTTTCATGAGTTTCTCCATCATTATCTCTTGGTGCTTCATCATCTTTTCCATCAATATCTCCAAATTGGAGATTCTTTGAGTGTCTTGTGATGCTTGTGGCTGGTTGTGAGATGTTGAAGGTTGATGATAGGTGTTTTGGTTAGTGATTTGGTTATTGGGTGGATAGTAGCTAGAATTTAGGTGGTTGTTTTGGGGTTTTCTATATGGATTGGGGTTAGTGTTTTGCTGGTTGTGGTTTTGGTTGTTTCTTAAGTTGTTTTGGTTTGAGTTTCTTTGCCATGGTTGCTGGTTTTGAGTGTGGTTATCTCCCCATCTTATGTTTGGATGATTCTTCCAGGATGGATTGTAGGTGTCACCATAGACTTCATTTTGGCCGGAGCTTTGGTTGTGCACATATTGAGGTTGTTCCTGCTGCTGATCTTCTTGGTTTTCTTCATTTTGCCCCCATTTGGTTGATGATTGGCTTGTGTTGACTGCTGCAACTTGGAGACTATCAATCCTCTTGGCCATTTGATCAAATTATTATTAAATTTGCTGCTGCATCATTTTGTTTTGAGCCAGAATTGAGTCCACTCCTTCCAACTCCATCACCCCTTTTCTTTGTGATGGTTGGCGTTGCCTTTGGTGAGCAAAGAAATACTGGTTGTTGGCCACCATATTAATGAGATTTTGGGCTTCCTCTGCAATTTTCATGAGTTGCAAAGAGCCTCCTGCTGAATAATCCAAAGCCTCTTGAGATTTCAATGTCAAGCCTTCATAGAAATTCTGCAATCTGTCCCACTCACTGAACATTCCAGGTGGGCACTTCCTGATTAGAGCTTTGTATCGTTCCCATGCCTCATACAAGGGTTCAACATCCATTTGTGTGAATGTTTGTACTTCAGTCTTCAATCTAATAACTCTTTGAGGTGGGTAAAACTTGGCAAGGAACTTGGTTACTAGATCATCCCAATTGTTGATGCTGTCTCTTGGGAAGGATTCTAACCATTGAGTGGCTTTGTCTCTAAGAGAAAATGGAAATAGCAGTAGCTTGTAGCTGTCAGGGTGCACACCATTGGTTTTGACAGTGTCACAAAACCTCAAGAAAGTAGACAAGTGTTGGTTTGGATCTTCAAGTGGTCCTCCTCCATAAGAGCAGTTGTTCTGCACCAAGGTGATGAGTTGGGGCTTCAATTCAAAGTTATTTGCATCGACATTTGGGGTAAGGATGCTACTCCCACAATGCCTTGGATTAGCAAATGTATATGAAGCCAATACTCTCCTTTGGGGCTGACCATTGTCGTTGGCCACTTCCACTTGTGGATTTGTTGGATTTTCCTCCATTTCTTGGTTCTCTTCTCAACCTCCAAAGTGTTTCAGGATCAAAAGGTATGGATTCATCGCTTCATCCTCCTGACATAAACACAGAACCAGGAACCAAAATTAAGCACTCTATTGCTAGAGTGAAGTTAGTGTTAACTTAAGCAAAAATTCAAACAGTTAGTATGCTTAGTAAAAAGAAAAAGAAAAAGTGCTTAATCTAGATCTCCACTTCACTTAATCATTGTCAATCTAATCAATCCCCAGCAACGGCGCCAAAAAACTTGATGGGATTTTTGTGGAAACAAATTCCAACACCCAAACTCACCGGCAAGTGTACCGGGTCGCATCAAGTAATAATAACTCACAAGAGTGAGGTCGATCCCACAGGGATTGAAGGATTGAACAATTTTAGTTTAGTGGTTGATTTAGTCAAGTGAATCAAGTTTGGTTGAGTGATTTGTGCTTTGCAGAAACTAAATTGCTTGAAATATAAAGGGAGAGGGGTAAAGTGCAGTAAATTAAAGAGCAGGAAAGTAAAGAAGCAGATTCTTAAAGTGCAAGTAATATAAATTACAGAAACTTAGATTGCAAGAAATGTAAATGGCTGAAGCTTTAAAGTGCAAGAAATGTAAATTTGCTTGAATCATAAAAGGAATTGGGAATTGGGATTGCAGAATCTGAACAAGAACAACTAAATTGCATTAAACATAAAAGAGAAAATCTAAGTGCAGTGAAGTGGATCTTAACAGAAAAGTAAAATGACTTGAAGAATTTAAAAGCAGGAAAGCAGTGCTTAATTTGCAGCAAAGTAAAAGAGGTTGAAGATCTCAGGAGTGGAAGAGACTAAATAACAATTCTAGATCTCAAATCCTTCCTTGATCCAACAAGAACAATTGCAAGAGAAATGAAGAAAAGTGAATTTCAGAAATTGTAGAAGAAGAAGCAGTAAATGGAAATTGGAATTCAATTATGCAGAAAATTAAAACAAGATCTCAAGGTGAGATTGAAACAGAAGTTCTTCAATTCTCCACCCAAGATCCAAAGCAAGAAAATAAAAGAGTGCTCAAACAAGAACCAAGAAGAAGAGAGATCAATTCTTCTTCCAAGTTCTCTGAAATCTAAACTCAAAAATAAAAGCTCAAAAATGAAAAATCAAAGTTCAAAGAAAAATTCAAAATAAAATTCAGCTCTTTAATTACATCAAACTAACTCCTATTTATACACTTTCTATTCTTGGATATTGGAATTTGGATGGGCTTTTGATTTGGTGAAGATTTGAATTAAATTGGACTTTTGGTTGAATTTTCAGCCCATGGGTAATATGCTTCCAGGGGAGTGCTCAGCTCACAAAGTGAGCTGAGCTTTGACACTTAGTGTGGGGAAGCATTGGTAGCGTGCTGCTGTCTTGGGGTGCATCAAGGGAGAGCTCAGCTCACACACCCCAAGAGAGAGCTCAGCTCACTTTGTGAGCTGAGCATTGGTGCCTTGGTGCCAAATTTGTTGCGCGCTATGTGCCCCTGGACCGTGTCAAGTTATGTTGTGTGATGCCCATGGATAGCGCTCAGCTCTCCAAGTGAGCTGAGCTTTGGTGCTCACAAGGAGAGGTCCTTGGTTCGAAACTTGAGGGAAGCATGCGCTGAAGCTTTTCTTGGTGAAGGAAGTGGCGCCTTAAAATATTTCGCGTGCCAAGTCTTGGACAACATCAGGGTAGCGCCTAAGTGGTGCTAGGAGCGCACCTTCTTTGTTGAAGCTTCCGTGTTCGAAACTTGCTGGGAACATTTTGGCCAATTTTGGCTTATTTTCCTTGCAAGGAGTAGCGTTCCCCCATCCCCTTTGGTCATGGGTTCAAGTCTTGGAGCATGCATTTGCAAATCATTTTCCTTGAATTATTTCCTTTTTGTTGCACCACACTTCCTCTTCCTTGAACCACGCTTCTTAGGCCACGCTTTTCTTCTTTTCTTCTTTTCTTCACCTACAGATAACCAAAACAACCAATCAAAGTATCACCAAATTCACAACTCTTATAAATCATTAAAAATCAATTAAATTTAGCTTAAACCTCATGATTTAGCATAAATTTCATGGTGGTTGTTTGATTCAAAGAAGTTGTGCATTTTCATTCCAAATTGATTTCTTAGGATGCAAGAAAGTGTATAAAACTAAATAAAAATAAAGAAAAAGGCTAGTAAATCTTGGTCAATATGACTTGTCATCACCCAGCACTCGTGAGTTTGAAGCTCGTCACAGTCATCCCCTCCCAGATCCTACTCGGAATACCATAGACAAGGTTTAGACTTTCCAGATCTCAGGAATGGCCCCCAATAATCCTAGCCTATACCACGAAGACTCTGATCATGAACCAAGAGTCTAAGAGATACACACTCAATCTAAGGTGGAATGGAAGTGGTTGTCAGGCACGCGTTCATAGGTTGAGAATGATGATGAGTGTCACGGATCATCACATTCATCATGGTTAACTACAAGCGAGTATCTTAGAATAGAAACAAGCATGATTGAATAGAAAACAGAAGTAATTGCATTAATTCATCAAGACACAGCAGAGCTCCTCACCCCCAATCATGGAGTTTAGAGACTCATGCCGTAGAGATACAATGTAAAACGTGAAAATGTCATGATGTCCAAAATAAATCGCTAAAAGTAGTTTAAATACTAAACTAGTAACCTAGGTTTACAGAAAATGAGTAAACTATGATAGATAGTGCATAAATCCACTTCTAGGGCCTTCATGGTGTGTGCTGGGGCTGAGACTTAAGCTTTACACGTGCCTAGGCTGTTTCTGGAGTTAAACGCCAAGTTGTAACCTGTTTTGGGCGTTTAACTCCAACTTGTAACCTGTTTCTGGCGTTTAACGCCAGAATAGGGCAGAGAACTGGCGTTGAACGCCAGTTTGTGTCATCTAAATTCAAAAAAAGTATGGATTATTATATATTTCTGGAAAGCCCTGGATGTCTACTTTCCAACGCAATTGCGAGCGCGCCATTTGGACAATTGTAGCTCCATAAAATCCATTTCGAGTGCAGGGAGGTCAGAATCCAACAGCATCTGCAGTCCTTTTTCAGCCTCTGAATCAGAATTTGCTCAGGTCCCTCAATTTTAGCCAGAAAATACCTGAAATCACAAAAAAACACACAAACTCATAGTAAAGTCCAGAAATGTAATTTTTATTTAAAAACTAATAAAAATATACTAAAAACTAACTAAATCATACTGAAAACTATGTAAAAACACAGCTACTTTATGAGTCTTGGCCGTGGCCCTAAGCACTTTATTTTTCAGTATTACCACCGGATACATAAATGCCACAGACACATAATTGGGTGAACCTTTTTAGATTGTGACTCAGCTTTGCTAGAGTCCCCAATTTGAGGTGTCCAGGGTTCTTAAGCAAACTCTTCTTTTTGCTTTGGACCTCGACTTTAACAGCTTAGTCTCAAGTTTTCACTTGATACCTTCACGCCACAAGCACATGGTTAGGGACAGCTTAGTTTAGCCGCTTAGGCCAGGATTTTATTTCCTTAGGCCCTCCTATCCATTAATGCTCAAAGCCTTGGATCCTTTTTACCCTTGCCTTTTGGTTTTAAGGGCTATTGGCTTTTCGCTCTTGCCTTTTGGTTTAAAGAGCTTTTGACTTTTTCTGCTTGCTTTTTCTTTTTCTTTCTCCTTTATTATTTTTTTTTTTGCTAATAATTTTTTTTCTCTTTTTTTTCTGTAAGCTTTTGTATTCACTGCTTTTTCTTGCTTCAAGAATTAATTTTATGATTTTTTAGATTATCAAATAACATTTTTCCTTTTCATCATTCTTTCAAGAGCCAACATATTTAATATTCATAAACAACAAATTCAAAAGACATATGCACTGTTCAAGCATTCATTCAGAAAAAAAAAAGTATTGTCACCACATCAAAATAATTAAACTAATTTTAAGGATGAATTCGAAACCATGTACTTCTTGTTCTTTTGTAATTAAAATATTTTTCATTTAAGAAAGGTGATGGATTCATAGGATGTTCATAACTTTAAGGCATTGACTCTAATCTTTATTTATTATTTAATGGAAATAATATAAATTAGGCATAAAGGCAGACACTTAGCAATAAAAGAAAAGAAACTAAAGACATAAAGACACATGACTCTAATTTTAATACTCATATACTCTTAAAATAGATAAAAGGTTATCACAGAGTTAGGACTCAACAACCTTTGCTTTGGGAGGTAGATGCCTCTTTAGTTTGTGGGGTGCTTGGCCCTTCAGGAGATAGCTTCTGGCACTTCAGTTCTTTCAGTTCACGCCCTTTTTCTTCTTGTTCCCTAAGCAGTTTGCAGAGCATGCTGTTTTGATTTTGCTGTTCTTCCTTCAGTTGATCCATAGTTTCTTGCAACTTGGTGATAGATGCTTCTAGGCGCCCCCAGTATTCAAATTGAGGAATTTTCGGGAGGAACTCCTGTGCTCTCCTCTTGATGGGGTCGTTGATAAACCACTATTTTATGGTTTATCTTGTGCTCAATTGAGTGGATTTTATCAACTCTTTACCCACTTATTCATACTATTTGCATGGTTTTACATTTGCCTTCCTAATTATGTGCTTTGATTGAAAACATGATTCTTTGGCCTTAAGTTCCCTATGTTTAATCCTCTCTTTTTACCATTAGATGCCTTGATATGTGTGTTAAGTGATTTCAGAGATTACAGGGCAGGAATGGCTCAGAGGATGGAAAGGAAGCATGCAAAAGTGGAAGGAATACAAGAAGTTGGAGAAATTGCTAAGCTGTCCAACCTGACCTCTTCGCACTCAAATGGCTATAACTTTAGCTACAGAGGTCCAAACGATGCGGTTCCAGTTGCGTTGGAAAGATAACGTCCGAGACTTCGATTTGATATATAATATTCCATATTAGCCCTGATGCTAGGTGACGCGAACTCGTGCTCCATGCGGATGCGTCGCAGTTCCGAAAATCAGCGTGGCAAATTTCTTCTCCAGCGATTTCTGGGCTATTTCTGACCCAGTTCTCGGCCCAGAAAACACAGATTAGAGGCTATAAAGTGGGGAAATGCATCCATTCATAAGAACAAGCTCAGAATACACAATTTTAGGATTTAGATGTAGTTTTTAGAGAGAGAGGTTCTCTCCTCTCTCTTAGGATTAGGATTAGGATTTCTATTTCTTCATCACAGGTTCAATGTTACTTTAATTTATATTTCTCCTCCATTTGAGATACTCTAATTCTTTTATTTTTTTACTTTAATTATTATTTATCTTTTCAATTTAGCTTATGCTACATTCATGTTATGATTTTCTTAATTAATATTATTTGAGGTATTTCAGTTTATGATTGTTTTATTCTATTTATGAATGCTTTTAATTTAATTTAGATTTTTCCCTTTTGGCTTTAGTTGAGTCATTAGAGACACTTGAGTTATCAAACTCATTGTTGATTGAAAATTCGAATTCTTCCAGAATTAATTCAGGTTCCAATAACTCTAACTTTTCCAAGGAAAGACTAGGACTTGAGGAATCAGAATTAATTCATCCACTTAACTTACCTTCATAGTTAGAGGTTAACAAAGTGGGAGAAAAAACCAATTCTCATTACAATTGATAAGGATAACCAGGATAGGACTTCCAGTTTTCATACCTTGCCAAGAGTTTTATTATCTATTTAATTTAATACAATTTACTTTCTTGCCATTTACTATTCTCGCTTTTTATCTTATACATTAAAAACCCCCAATTTACAAACTCATAACCAATAATAAGAACACCTCCCTGCAATTCCTTGAGAAGACGACCCGAGGTTTAAATACTCGGTTATCAATTTTAAAAAGGGGTTTGTTACTTGTGACAACCAAAACGTTTGTAAGAAAGGACTTTTGTTGGTTTAGAAGCTATACTTGCAACGAGAGTTTACTATAACCTCTAAACCATCAATCTTCACTTTTTCAGTTGTCCTGCACTTGTCCTTCCATTGAATTTTTGGTGATTGGTTGCTCAACTGAAATATACTTATTTACTCCCATTTTTACTCCAGCATCTTTACATAACAGAGAGATCAAGCTTGGATAAGCCAATTTGGCATCTTTGGAGTTCTTGTTTGTAATTTTGTAAAGCTCACAAGAAATCAGCTGATGAACTTCCACTTCTTTTTCCAGAATAATGCAATGAATCATCACTGCTCTTTTGATGGTGACTTCAGAGCGATTGCTAGTGGGCAGTATAGAGCGCCCAATGAAGTCCAGCCAGCCTCTGGCGACTGGTTTGAGATCTCCTCTTTTGAGTTGGTTTGGGACACCCTTTGTGTTGGTTGTCCATTTGGCTCCAGAGAGGCATATGTCCTCTAGGATTTTGTCCAAGCTCTGATTTGGTCTCATCATTCTCCTATTAAAGGAGTCTGGGTCATCTTGTAGTTGAGGTAGCTTGAAGATCTCCCTTATTTTGTCAGGATGGGTGTGAACAATCTTCCCTCTGACCAGAGTTCGATAGTCATAGAATGCGGTTTCAGCTATTCTCTGCCTGTCTGTCTGCCACAGATTAGAGTAAAATTCCTGAACCATTTTTTTCCCCACCTTTGTTTCAGGATTAGCTAGGACTTCCCAGCTCCTATTTTGAATTTGCTCTTGGATCTTCGGATATTCGTCTTCTTTCAGATCGAATTTAACTTCCAGGATCACTGACCTTAGACCCATTATTTTGTAGTAATGGTCTGAATGTTCTTTGGTTAAGAACTTCCCTTGATTCCAAAGTGGTTTTGGAATATTCTCTTTCTTGCCTCTTGAGTTGGTTTTTTTTCCCTTAGGAGCCATGATCTTGGTGGGTATTGGCTTAGTGATCATGGACAAACACACCAAACTTAGAGGTTTACTTGTCCTCAAGCAAATGAAAAGAAAGGAGAGGGATAGAGGGAGAGCCATGTTCGAATGTGTGGATGAGAGGGGGGAGGCCGAACGAGGATTTAAAGGGGAGGGGGTAGGTTTTCGAAAATCTTTTAAAAAGATATGATAGAAAATGTGATTTGAAAAAGATAATAAGATAGGAAAAGATGTAATTTAAAATTGAAAAGATATGAAACATATTAGAAAAAGATAGATTTGTTCTAAAAAAATTCTGAAGATTTGAAAAAGATATTGATGAGTTTGAAAAAATTTTTTTTGAAAAAGATAGATTTGTTTTTAAAAAGAATTGAGAAGAGGTTGAAGAAGAATTGAGAAAGATTTAATTTTAGGAAATAAGATATTTTAAAAATTTTTGGAAAAAGTTTGAAAATTGAAAGTATGGGAACATGTTTATGCAAGAAAAATGGATGGAGATATGAAATTTTGAAAAAAATCAAGTTGGGAACAAAAACTTCCTCCCCTCCACAATCCTGGTGTTAAACGCCCAACTGCTGCTTGTTTTGGGCGTTTAACGCCCATCTGTAGCCTATTTTGGGCGTTTAACGCCCAGCTGTTGCTTCGGGCTGGCGTTAAACACCAGAAATCTTTCGTCACTGGGCGTTTTTCTGAACACCCAGGATGCTGCAGGTATGGCGTTAAATGCCCAGAATGGTGCCCATTCTGGCGTTTAATGCCCAAAAAGGTATCATTACTGGCGTTAAACGCCTAGTAGATGCTTCTTTTGGGCGTTTAACGCTCAAATATACCTCTTACTGGCATTTTCTTGCCAGTGAGCTCTTTCTTCCTGTTTTGTAACCTTCTGTAACCCTGTGAACTTATGCAATTGATTCTTTACCTTGAAGATTATTTATATTAAAATTTTATAATTAAAAATAAATAATTAAATAAATAAATAAAAAGCTTTGCTAATGGCTGGGTTGCCTCCCAGCAAGCGCTTCTTTATTGTCTTTAGCTGGACCTTGCTGAGCTTTTAATCTAGCCTCAGCCTTGAGCACTCTTGCTCAATATTGCCTTCAAGATAATGCTTGATTCTCTGTCCATTAACAATGAACTTATTAGAATCAATGTCTTGAAGCTCCACATAGCTATATAGTGACATACTTGTAATCACATATGGTCCCCTCTACCGGGATTTCAGTTTCCCGGGGAATAGCATGGGCCTAGAGTTAAACAGCAGAACCTTCTGTCCTGGTTCAAGGACTCTAGATGACAGCTTTCTGTCATGCCACCTTTTTGCTTTCTCTTTGTAAAGCTTGGCATTCTCGAAAGCAGTGAGTCTGAATTCCTCTAGCTCATTCAGCTGGAGCAATCTTTTTTCTCCAGCTAATTTGGCATCAAAATTTAGGAATCTAGTTGCCCAGTAGGCCTTATGCTCCAGTTCCACGGGTAGATGGCAGGCCTTACCATACAAAAGCTGGTGTGGGGAGGTCTCTATAGGAGTCTTGAATGCTGTTCTGTAAGCCCACAGAGCATCATCCAAGCTTCTCGCCCAATCCTGTCTACGGGTACTTACACTCCGTTCCAGGATTCTTTTTAGTTCTCTATTAGAGACTTCAGCTTGCCCGTTTGTCTGTGGATGATATGGAGTTGCCACCTTGTGACTAATTCCATACCAGACCATAGCAGAGTAAAGCTGTTTGTTGCAGAAGTGAGTGCCCCCTGATGTGTATTTTTGGAAAAACAAATTCCAAACACACAAATCTAACCGGCAAGTGTACCGGGTCGCATCAAGTAATAATAACTCACGTGAGTGAGGTCGATCCCATAGGGATTGAACGATTGAGCAATTTTAGTTTAGTGGTTGATTTAGTCAAGCGAATCAAGATTTGGTTGAGTGATTTGTAATTGACTGAAACTAAACTGCATGAAAATTAAAGGGAGAGGGATAATTGCAGTAAAGTAAAGAGAACAGAAAATAAAAGTGCCGAATCTTAAAGAACAAGAAATTAAATGGCAGAAACTTAGAACGCAAGAAATGTAAATTGCAGAATCTTAAAGTGCAAGAAATGTAAATGGTTTGAATTATAACAGGAATTGGGAATTGGATTTGCAGAAATTAGACAAGGAAAATTAAATTGCGATAAACAGAAAAGTAGAAAAGGAATTAAAATGAAACGGATCTCAACTGGAAATGTAAATGAACTTGGAGACGCATTCAACAGAGAAATTAAAATGAAAACTCCAGATCTCAGGACCCAAGAGACTAGATAACCAAGTCTAGATCTCAATGCCTTCCTAGATCCAAATTCAGAATTCAATTGCAAGAAAAGTAAAGATCAAGCAGTAGAAGAAAGGAATGCAAATATAGATTTCTCAAAAAGTGCAGTAAATAAAACAGAGAGATCTCAGGGTGAGATTGAAACAGAATTCCTTCAATTCTCTAACACCCAAGATTCAAGACGAGTGTAAATGAAACTGAAAATAAGAAAACTAAGAGGAAGAGAATTCAATTCTCCTTCCCCAAGACTCAGAATCTCAAAATAACTCCTAACCAAAAGCTCTCCCCAAAATCACTCAGCAAAAACTAAAAAGGAAAAGCTCCTTTAAAACTTAAATTCTAAGCTATTTATACACTCTCTTTAAATGATCTTCAAGCCTTGAATTGGGCCCTTGCTCTTGATGGAATTGGGTTGACAAAAGCCTCTGTTGATTGCTCTTGGAGTTGGAGAGAAATCCACTTGTGAACCAGGCCACGAACCATTAAAGCTTGAGTCAAAGTTTGAGGCAAACATTGACTCAAGCTTTTCATATCAGCTTGCCTCCCGTGTTGTCATCCACGTTTGAGCCAAAGTTTGAGGTCAAACTTTGAGCCAAACGTGGATCCTCCCTAGCATGCCTCTTGGCCAACGTTTGCCTAAAAGCTTGAGGTCAAACGTTGGCGCAAGCTTTTGCTCCCTCCAGGGTGTGTTTGTTGTGGCGCCAACGTTTGCCTAAAAGCTTGAGGTCAAACATTGGCGCAAGCTTTTGCTCTCTCCAGGGTGTATTTGTTGTGGCGCCAACGTTTGCCTAAAATCTTAAGGTCAAACGTTGGCGCAAGCTTTTGCTCCCTCCAGGGTGTAGTCAAGCTCCTCCAAAAGTTTGAGCTAAAGTTTGAGGCAAGCTTTCGCTCAAGCTTTTTGTTCTCTCTTGCTCTTTGCCATTCTTTCTTTCTTCAACCTTTTTCAAAGCTCTTTTCACCTATCATCAATCAATCAAAGACATCAAAGCTATGCTCAAAATCATGAGATTGTTATTCTTTCATAATATATGATAGTTATAGCACAAAATCTCATGAAATTGTATTAATTTATCCATGGTTGATTGAATCAAAGGAAACATGAAATTCTACCCAATTGGCTTACTTATGGCTCAAGAAAGTGCATAAAATCAATTGAAAACAAAAGAAAAAGGCTAGTGAAATTAGGCTAAGATGACTTGTCATCACAACACCAAACTTAAAGCTTGCTTGTCCCCAAGCAAGAAAGGAATTATTGAGAAGAAAGAATGAAATGGGAGAGGATGTTTATGCTAGCAGAGTATTATTGGTGGCTCATGGGGTTTCATGTAGATTTGTAAACACTCACTTCTTATTGATATTTAGGCCTAGAAAGTCTCCTCCAAGCATCAAGCAACACACTGCTATGACCTCTCATTATTCCTTTGTCCTTGACTATAATTTTTTTTCTATAAGCTTTAGTTCAGTGTCATGTGTAACAAGCTCATTTCTTTCTTTTATGCTTGACACATTATTCACTATAGACACTTGGCTCACATTCCTTCTTAGAACATTGATGCCCAACACCTCTTTGGGTTACTAAATGTCTTGTAGTTAGGTTGCTCTTCATAGTAGACTTTCAGTTGATGATCCCGGGTTAGTTAACCCAAGTCACCAAGTGTTGATGCACTCCAAAGAACTTAATAATCCAAGCAGATCCTAATACAAAGACACCACAGGCATATATTCTAAGGTTCAAGCTATTGGTGTCTAGCTTTACTTCTTTTTTTTTTCTTTTGTTCTGTTGCCACTCTTTGGCTATTTCTTTTCTCTTTTTGTTTTTCTTTTTAACCTAGGACTTTTATTCTATTGAGATTCATAGACAGTGAGCTACCTTCTATTTAAAAGGAGACAGTCTAGTTCTTTTATTCACTAAAAGTGAGCTATCATACAATCACACATACATACCACCACTTACTTTTATTGTACTTCCAGCTAACAAAGAACTATCTCATTTCACATTCCAAACATTTCTTTTATTAAATTAAAGATGCAGGGGACAAAGCCTGCTTTTAGTTAAGTAAAGTGAACACACAAGCACACACTTAGACTAGCTTACTTATTTTAAAGAGTAATTTTGCCTACACTAGATGAACACTTTAGCAAGTCATAAATCGAAGCATTTCTCAACCGCAAGAGTTAAGTATAGATACAACCTATTGGTTTTCAGTTCTTTTTGTTTTTCCTTCTGTTGTGCCCCTTTTGAGTTGTGGTGCATGATGTCTTCAATTGGTGGTTAGTTCCCTGCACAATTCTCAAAGGTTGCTTGCTTCTCAAGCCCTTAAGTGACTGGTTAGTATGTATGAATTGAGTGTGGCTTTTGGATTTAATTTGGTGTGGGAACACCAAACTTAATTCCTTGCCACTTCCTCTGATTCAACAGGTTAACTATATGTAAAATCTTGTGTCCTTGCTAAAGGTTATGGAGTTAAAATTAGAAAGCAGTTAAGTAGTTGAATAATCTGTTTGATTGCTTAGAGCTAGTATTGTGCAGGAGGTGAGAATGTGCTTTTAAATGAGGTTTTGATGGAACACCAAACTTAGAATCCTTCATTCTCCCTTAAATTGTTTTGGTGTGCAACACCAAACTTAGCTCCTTGCAATGCATACCAATTATTCAACATTTTTATTAAAAAGGCTATGAAAAGAAAACTACCTCAGGTTGGGTTGCCTCCCAACAAGTGCTTTTTTAATGTTACTAGCTTGACACTCTTCATTCTTTTTAAGAGGGCTGTAGGCTCTGAACCTCTTTTTCATTGTCCCACTGTCCTCCTAAGTACAGCTTTGCTCTGTGACCATTTGCTGTGAATTGACTCTTTGTTACTTCGTCCAGCAATTCAATACTCCCATAAGGAAAAACCTTGGTTACCAAATATGGACCAGTCCACTTAGATTTAAGTTTGCCAGGGAACATCTTGAGTCTTGAGTTGTACAAGAGTACTTGCTGCCCAGGTTTAAATTCTTTCTTCAAGATCCTTCTGTCATGCCACCTCTTGGCTTTTTCTTTGTATATCTTGGCACGTTCATAGGCTTCTAGCCTAAATTCATCCAGCTCATTTAGCTACAACAACCTTTTCTCCCCTGCTGCTTCAGGGTCAAGGTTTAGGAGTTTAGTAGCCCAAAACGCCTTGTGTTCAAGCTCTACAGGGAGGTGATAGGATTTGCCATATAATAGATGAAAGGGGGACTTCCCAATGGGAGTTTTGAAAGCCGTCCTGTATGCCCAGAGTGCATCCTCCAACTTCCGAGCCCAATCTTTTCTTGTATTTTCTACTGTCTTCTCCAAGATCTTCTTTAATTCCCTATTTGCTAATTCAGCCTGACCATTGGTCTGGGGGTGATATGGCGTGGCTACTTTATGAATGACTCCATATTTGTGGAGGAGTTTCTCCATCTGCTTGTTGCAAAAATGGCTACCACCGTCACTCACAAGACCCTTGGGAACTCCATATCTAGTGAAGATATGCTTCTTAAGGAATTGAAGGACTATTTGTGCATCACAAGTGGTTGTGGCTATGGCTTCCACCCACTTTGAGATGTACTCTACTGCTACCAAGATATATCTAAAGGAATAGGAAGGTGGAAAGGGTCCCATGAAATCAATTCCCCATAGATCAAATAATTCCAATTCCAAAATGAAGTTTTGAGGCATTTCGTTCCTTCTTGTCAGTCCTCCTGCTCTCTGGCATTCGTTACATTAGTGAACATACTCTCTGGCATCCTTGAAGATAGTTGGCCAATAGAAGCCACTCTGCAGTATCTTTGCAGCTGTTCTTTCTGGACCAAAGTGTCCACCATAAGCTGAGCCATGGCAATGCCACAAGATATCCCTTATTTCACTCTCAGGGACACACCTTCTAATTACTCCATCAGAACATCTCTTGAACAGGAAGGGTTCATCCCACAAGAATTTCCTTGCTTCATTGATTAACTTCTTCACTTGTTGCTTAGAGAACTCTTGAGGTATCTTCCTTCCCACTTTGTAGTTCGCTATGTCAGCAAACCAAGGTGCTTGTTAGATCTGCAAAAGGTGCTCATCTGGGAAGCTTTCATTCACGGGCTGGGAGGCTTTTTGAATTGTTTCTTGTGGTAGCCTCGACAAATGATCAGCAACTCGGTTTTCAGTACCCTTTCTGTCCCTTACCTCAATGTCAAACTCTTATAGGAGCAATATCCACCTGATAAGTCTTGGTTTAGCATTCTGTTTTGACATCAAATACTTAAGGGCAGCATAGTCAGTATAGACCAAAATTTTGGATCCTATCAAGTATGATCTAAACTTATCAAATGCATAAACTACAGCTAGCAATTCCTTCTCTGTTGTGGTATAATTTTTTTGAGCTTCATTCAACACTTTACATGCATAATATATGACATGATGCAAGTTTCCCTTCTTTTGTCCAAGCACAGCGCCAATTGCAATGTCACTTGCATCACACATAAGTTCAAAAGGCAGCTCCGAATCCGGGGGTGTGATGATTGGTGCTATTGTGAGTCTGTTTTTTAAAGTTTCAAAGGCATGCTGGCAGTTTTCATAAAAAACAAAGGGGTTATCGATCATTAATAGATTACTTAAAGGTTTGGCTATTTTTGAAAAATCCTTTATAAACCTTCTATAAAATCCTGCATGCCCCAAGAAACTTCTAACAGATTTCACATTAGTTGGTGGAGGGAATTTTTCTATGATCTCAACCTTTGCCTTGTCAACCTCTATCCCTTTTCTTGAAACTTTATGACCAAGAACAATCCCCTCGGGTACCCTGAAATGGCACTTCTCCCAGTTCAAAACCAAATTAGTTTCTTGGCACCGTTTCAAAACAAGAGTTAGATGGTTCAGGCAAGCGTTGAAATTATCACCAAAAACAGAAAAGTCGTCCATGAAGACCTCTAAAAACTTTTCGACCATATCGGAGAAAATGGAAAGCATACACCTCTGAAATGTGGCTGGGGCGTTGTGTAACGACCCAATTTTCAATATGTCTAGATCATACCGGAAACTGAGCGCTACCAATTTGTCTTCCTAATTATTATCTATTATTTATCATATGAGCCTGATTCGTTGTTAAACGCGTAGTTAATTTGCGTGGTGTATTTTTTTTTTGAAAACGTTTGGTTTAATAGACAGAATCATTTATAATCAATTCACAAGTAATAACAGATAAAATAGTTATAAACAACCACACAAAAATACATCACAAGTAGTTGACAACATTCGGTGATTCAGCCTTTATTAGCATATAGACTGTTAGTTAGAACACCCCTAGATATAGCTAAATAATATCTATATACATATATATACATACAACATCCCAGGTCCTGACCTGTTCAAGAGGTCCCTAAGCTGGCACCTAGGCTAGCCTAGACTCTATACTCACCTAGTCCCTCTAAACTACTAAAGAGAGGGAAAGTACGTTCTAGGTCTTCAAAACTCAAGTCAAGTGGAACGTCATCAAAAGATAGAACATCATCTGCTACTCCTCTGCACGATCAGACTTTTCCACAGGACGTCTCTCTGGTACCTCATGAAGTAGCCACACAATAGGAATCTCGTACACAGGATTTAGGTTAAAGTGCGCATACGAACGGGGTGCAAATGTTGGCTGGTCTCATAGTATATACATATAATCAGAGAACGATATTCACCCTAGACTCAGAAGACTGCCTAGAGTGGATCCCTTTTTGCATACAATCGTCAGTGAACTACGGAAAGGAACTCTTACTTCAATCTGAAGGGGAAAGGGAGATAGAAGGGGTAAGAACTGGGGAGTTCTTAGTAGGGTCGGGGTTATTAGTTACGTTCATTTATTTGGGGTCGATTAGTAGACGAGAAACATAATATAGCGAAGCAGTAAACAGAAGATAAAGATAGAAAGAGAAAGTAGAGAGAACAGAAAGCAGAACACAAACAAAAGAATACAAGAAAATAAAGCACAGAAATAGCATACGATCGGACAAACATAAAGAAGTAGATCACACACAGAAAGGAATGCAACAGAAAATGATGCGCAGACAAGAATGATGCATGTCTAGCCCTAGCGCAGGCCATGAGCTCATGTGTCAATTGGCTGCCCGCAATCCCGACATTTATCCGGTCACGAGTAATCCCGATTTCCCGGATACGATTTTCCGTTCCTAAATAAATGCGCATATAATAATAGCCGCTCATTTGAGACAGCCTCTGCTTACTGCAGGAAAATATATATATACTCTGCTCTGCTCTGGGGAAGCGGAAAATAGCTGTAGGTAACTTAAATATAGCTCTGGGTTGCATCAAGCAACTAATATATATAAATATCTCTTTATTATATTACTCTTCTCTTTATATCTCTTTACTCTGTTCTGGTTTCTCTTTTCTCTGTATCTCTTTACTCTGTTTTAATTACTCTATTCTCTGTATCTCTTTACTCTTCTCTAATTACTCTTTTCATCTGTATCTATATTACTCTTTTTCTTTTTATCTCTTTACTTTACTCTGGTTATTCTGTTTTCTGTGTTTCTCTACTCTGCTCTGATTTTTCTGCTAAACGTATGTATTTAAAGTTTATGTAATTTTCGGTATGAATAGTTCGCCTGTCCCAAGTATAGGTTCATTAAGTCTATAATGAATCAGTTTAACTTTTCATATAATACCTAACCCTAGTCGCAACTCAAGGACTAACTATGTTGCCCTAGTTCTTCACTAATTTCTGTCTGTTTTTCTGTTATTAAAACCTTACAGACTTTTCTTTAGTTTTTATCTTTTCTTCAACTTTTTATCTTTATTTTATCTTTGCCTCACTAATATGTTCTTACCACTCCCTAAGTGTTTTATGAAGGTAATTATGAGATTCTGCGCTTAAAGTTGTCTTTCTAAAGCTTTTACAGAAAACTGCCTTTTCCGCATTATTTTATTATTTTTATTAAAATATTATTTTTAATTAAATATTATTATTTAATATTTTATTATTATTTATTATTTTATTATTAAATTTTCGAAAATTAACTTTACTTTAACCTTTAACCTTTAAAATTCACTTTTTACCACCCGTAACTTTTAATATTTCTACTTTTACCACCCTAACTTTTGGAAATTACAAAATAACCCCCCAAACACCAAAATATTTACTTCCTTGCTCTTTTATGGATCAAAAAGGTGTTCTTCATTGTTTTTCACCACACTCAAAGTGTTCTTCGTGTTCTTCGTAAATTCTTCAGATTCTTTCTTTGTTTTTACCCGTTTTTCAGTCTTTTCAGCAACCGATTTTTACCATAATTCAAAATAAATTTCCAGCCACTAAAACCCCATATTTTCTACATGATTTTAACACAAATTGAACCTCAATTTATGCTCTAGGGTTTCATTTTCCAGCAGCCACAAGAACACACATTCATAGCTTGAATTTCATCAAATTTCATCAAATTTTCACCAAAATTTCAACAAGAATTACTCATACAAACAATCAATTTCAAGCACAGCCAAACCATATCATAATCACACAACTCAAACACAACCAATCAAGATTAAATTCGTCAATCCCTACCTGGTTTTGCTGCTCCTAATTCGGTTAAACTTTCAGGTGGTCCTTAAGCACTTTTTCCTCCTAAATCACATCAAGAACAACTTTAAATCCAAAAACTCTCAACTGACCAAATCTCACTCAGTATGTTAGGAAGAGATATCTCACCTTAGACTTGCTGGAAATTCACGTTTCTTGGCCTTCAAGTCAAGTTAAGCATGATTCCTAAGGAAGAACATCAAGAAAACACATGTTTTGCATGGTTTTCCTTGAAAACCGAATCGAAATTGGAGGGAGACAGCCATCTCACCTTATTTCCATCCTTGATAAGTTACATGGTTATGTAGAGAAAGAAGAGAGGATCATTTTGGGGAAATCGGAGTTTTGATTTGAGTTTTAGTTCAGAAGAAATCAAGCTTTGAACATTAAGTGTTCATGAAAGTTTCTCTCTTTTCTCTCTTGTTATTTTCGGCCAAAATGATGAAATGAGACAGCCTTGGAGGTCTTGGAGGTGTAAGGTGAGTTGTAATTGGTTGGCTTGGAGGTGGATTAAAATAATATTAAAATATCTCTGGTGTACAACTACTAAAACTAGGTGTACCGGAACACTCGTAAAAACATCTCTAAAAATTATTTTCTGAGCTACTAGCATAAATGACACTAGTAACATATTTATTATGAGAATAGAACATGTATAATGAGGCCTTAGCATTGCTAAATTCATCAGAGAGTGCTGGTGCTAAGCTGCACCAATAAACCGTAAACCCAGTTAAACCGATTTTCTGTTTTTAACAAAAATAGACCAGGTAACCTTATAATATTATTCAAGCATGTTCTAATACTAATATAATGATAATATTATACTATTATCTCTCTCCTCTCATGAATCGAGTCCGGTTTGTCTAAGAAAGACTATTTACGAAAATCAGAATCAAAACTGCCAACCGATACGGTTCAAAAACTAGGTTCTTCGCGATTGCATTATCGAGCTTGCCTCAAAGGAGGTTCTAGCTTAAGGATGACATAATGATAATGAGGATTGAGATGCTTGATGATATAGCAGAGGTGTTCCCTTTACTGATCTTCCGGAGAAATCCGTACTTTCAGAAAAGATCTCATGTACTCGAAAATCAGGGTTGTTACATTCTACCCTCCTAAAAGAAAATTTTGCCCTCAAAATTTTAGTTACCTAGGAATAAATGCTGGTAATCAGCTTTCATCTTATCTTATCTTCCAGTTCCCAAGTGTGCTCTTCCTCTCCTCTTGGTTCCCATGCTACTTTGACTAAGCGAACAGTCTTGTCTTTTAGCTGCTTATCACTTTTTTCTACGATCTGAACCGGTGATGCTTGATATGTCAAATCATTTCATAACTGTACTGTCTCTGGTTGTAAAACGTGACTCTTGTCAGGAATATATTTCTTAAGTTGCGAGACATGAAGAACATCATGAAGATTTGATAAATAAGGAGGAAGGAATATTTGATAAACTACTAGACCGACTCTTTTAAGTATTTGGAAAGGTTCTATGTATCGTGGGTTAAGCCTTTTAGTCTTAAGGGCTCTACCTATTCCAGTAATCGAGGTTACTTCTAGAAAGACATGGTTTCCGTCACTAAACTCTAAGGGTCTATGTCTATTATCGGCATAGCTCTTTTGACGGCTTTGTGCTGTCTGGATCTTCCGACGAATCTCCTTTATCTTCTCAGTAGTTTCTTACACTAAGTCTGGACCTAAGACACTAGCTTTTCCATCATCATTCCAACACAATGGTGTCCGACATCTTCTTCCATAGAGAGCTTCATATGGTGCCATCCCGATACTTTATTGGAAACTGTTGATGTAGACGAATTTGACCAAAAGCAAATACTTATCCCAGCTAATTTGGTTGTCTATCATACATGATCGTAACATGTCTTCTAACGTCTGGATTGTCTGCTCTGATTGTCCATCTATCTGAGGATGGTATGCTATACTCGTGTGCAATTCTGTTTCCAATGCTTTCTGAAAAGCTCCCCAAAATCTAGTAGTAAACCTCGAAACTCGATCTGAGACAATTTATGAAGGTATCCCATGTAATCGTACGATTCCTTGAATATATATTCGTTCCAGCCTTTCTAAAGTATAGTCAACTCGAATCAGAAGGAAGTGCACTGACTTTGTCAACCTGTCCACAATTACCGAGATGGCATCGTGTCCAGTTGAGGTCCTTGGCAATCCCGTGACAAAATCCACAGAAATCTGCTCCCATTTCCATTGTGGTATTTCTAAGGGTTGCAGGGTTCCTGACAGCTTCTGATGTTCCACCTTCATCTTCTGGCAGGTTAAACATTTTGAGACATAATCAACTACTTCTTTCTTTAAGCCCGGCCACCAGAACATTTGTTTCAAATCTCGATACATCGTTGTCACCCAGGATGCATAGAAAGTCTACTTTGGTGAGCTTCAGCAAGAATCTTTTGTTGTAATTCTCCGGAGTTAGGCACACAAATTCTGTTCTTGTACCTCTATAGGCCACTACGATCCTGTCTCACAGCTTCTTCAGCTCTGCAAGCAATGGTGACATCCAGTACAGTGCTATGGAAATCGGTCCGGTTCCAGGTACTAGATCAATGCTGAATTTTATCTCTCGCTGAGGAGGAAACTCAGGTATGTCATCCAAGAAAACATCAGGAAATTCCTTCATCATTCAGATTCGTTCTAAGCTTAATTCACTATCATTCGAGCTAGCCGCTAACAGAACGTAGCCCTCACAATCACTCCCGCCTAAGGTAACTCTTACAGAATTCAGATATAAGGTGTGGGACAGAAATGGTTTAGTACATAGACTATCAGATGGAATAACAATAGTTCTTTTAAAATAATCAAGGAAAACATGATACTTAGATAACCAATCTAATCCTAAAATGACTTCTAAACCATATAGAGGCAAACAGATTAGATAGTGTATAAAAGTCCTGTTCCTAATAGCGAATGGTACTTGCAGGCACACTAAACTGGTCAAAGCATTTTGGGATACAGGTGTATGGACAATCAAGTAAAAATTCAATTTAAAGAAATATAATCCTAACTCGTGAGCAATAGTTAGAGAAATAAAGAATGCGATGCAGCCGAATCATACAGTACAGTTAGAAATCGATTCTTGACATAACACTGACCTTGAATGAGGGCGTTCAATTGCACAACATCGTCAATAGTGATAGCAAACACTCGTCCTTGTTGCTGAATTCTAACTGAATTTTGAGTAAATCCCTTCGGACAATCCTTGGCAATATGTCCAAGTTCTCCACAATCATAGCAGTTAGGTGATCCAAACTGGCAAGACCTGTTATCATGCTCTTTTCCGCATTGTTTACATGCAGTGTTTATGTAAGCCTGATGGGCTCGTTTACCATTGCCTTGCCTTACTTTACCTTTATTCTTACCCGTATATCGAGCAGTAATGTTACCAACTTGTAGGTTCTTATGCTGTCGTATGCCACGCGCTTTAAAATGCACCCTTCTCCCAGCTGCCTGATGATTGCTAAGACGCCTTGGTAGAAATCCTTGGCGACTCACCTTGGCCACAGTCACTTTCTTAATACATTCTTCCACTAACTTGCTCTTGTTGACTAATTCAGCAAAATTACGTATCTCCAGCGGAACTATTGAACTCATCAGATCATCACGAAGGCCTCCTTCAAACTTCAAGCACTTCCATTCTTCAAAGTCAGCAGGATTCCCTTGACAGATCTTAGAGAAACGACACAAGTCATCGAAATTACGAGCATACTCAGCAACAGTCATATCCCTTTGTTTCAACTGCATAAGCTCCATCTCCTTAGCATCTCGTGTTGCTCCCAGAAAATACTTTTTATAAAATTCGTCCCGAAAGATATCCTAAGGAATGTCATGTTCATTCTGTTATAGCAGTCGCTGTATCCCCTGCCACCAGTACTCAACTTCTCCCTCGAGCATATAAGTAGCAAACTCCACGTGTTGTCCTTCCGGAACATGTTGCGCTCTCAGTGATCGTTCAATACCTCGAAACCAATTATCAGTGTCAGTCGCAACGAGTGTACCCTTGAACTTAGGCGGATTAACCTTCAGAAATATCGCAAGGGTCATAGGTCTTTCAGGATGCCCTAAGTTGTTCTCATCATTCCCATTATCTTCTCCGTATTCATTCTCATTCCCATTTCTCATTCTGAGACGTTCAACAGCCCTAGCCGCTGCTACAGCAGCTTCACGCACTACTTCAGCCACGTTGTTCATGGTAGCCATAAACGTTTCCTGTTCCCTCCCGTAGTTAACATTAGGAATTCCTTCCCGTACGACTCGTCTCCGTGAACCCATTGTAGTCTTGTTCACACCAAACAATCATTGTTAAGGTGATCAGTCTTAACACTTCAAGTCAAGTGTGAACATTCCCAAAATGAAAACACAGAGACAATCATGCAACATATATCACTGGGATATCCTATACGCATGAGACACACAACAGAGTATGCAATGAAGCATAGTCAGTCCACTCCCCAGGCTCTACTGGGAATGAACTGCTCTGATACCAAATTGTAACGACCCAATTTTCAATATGTCTAGATCATACCGGAAACTGAGCGCTACCAATTTGTCTTCCTAATTATTATCTATTATTTATCATATGAGCCTGATTCGTTGTTAAACGCGTAGTTAATTTGCGTGGTGTATTTTTTTTTGAAAACGTTTGGTTTAATAGACAGAATCATTTATAATCAATTCACAAGTAATAACAGATAAAACAGTTATAAACAACCACACAAAAATACATCACAAGTAGTTGACAACATTCGGTGATTCAGCCTTTATTAGCATATAGACTGTTAGTTAGAACACCCCTAGATATAGCTAAATAATATCTATATACATATATATTCATACAACATCCCAGGTCCTGACCTGTTCAAGAGGTCCCTAAGCTGGCACCTAGGCTAGCCTAGACTCTATACTCACCTAGTCCCTCTAAACTACTAAAGCGAGGGAAAGTACGTTCTAGGTCTTCAAAACTCAAGTCAAGTGGAACGTCATCAAAAGATAGAACATCATCTGCTACTCCTCTGCACGATCAGACTTTTCCACAGGACGTCTCTCTGGTACCTCATGAAGTAGCCACACAATAGGAATCTCGTACACAGGATTTAGGTTAAAGTGCGCATACGAATGAGGTGCAGACATTGGCTGGTCACACAGTATATACATATAATCAGAGAACGATATTCACCCTAGACTCAGAAGACTGCCTAGAGTGGATCCCTTTTTACGTACAATCGTCAGTGAACTACGGAAAGGAACTCTTACTTCCATCTGAAGGGGAAAGGGAGATAGAAGGGGTAAGAACCGGGGAGTTCTTAGTAGGGTCGGGGTTATTAGTTACGTTTATTTATTTGGGGTCGATTAGTAGACGAGTAACATAATATAGCGAAGCAGTAAACAGAAGATAAAGATAGAAAGAGAAAGTAGAGAGAACAGAAAGTAGAACATAAACAAAAGATTACAAGAAAATAAACCACAAAAATAGCATACGAGCGGACAAACATAAAGAAGTAGATCACACACAGAAAGGAATGCAACAGAGAATGATGCCCAGACAAGAATGATGCATGTCTAGCCCTAGCGCAGGCCATGAGCTCATGTGTCAGTTGGCTGCCCGCAATCCTGACATTTATCCGGTCACGAGTTATCCCGATTTCCCGGATACGATTTTCCGTTCCTAAATAAATGCGCATATAATAATAGCCGCTCATTTGAGACAGCCTCTGCTTACTGTAGGAAAATATATATATACTCTGCTCTGCTCTGGGGAAGCGGAAAATAGCTGTAGGTAACTTAAATATAGCTCTGGGTTGCATCAAGCAACTAATATATATATAAGTATAGCTCTGGTTGCATCAAGCAACTAATATATATAAATATCTCTTTATTATATTACTCTTCTCTTTATATCTCTTTACTCTGTTCTAGTTTCTCTTTTCTCTGTATCTCTTTACTCTGTTTTAATTACTTTGTTCTCTGTATCTCTTTACTCTTCTCTAATTACTCTTTTCATCTGTATCTATATTACTCTTTTTCTCTTTATCTCTTTACTTTACTCTGGTTACTCTGTTTTCTGTGTTTCTCTACTCTGCTCTGATTTTTCTGCTTAACGTATGTATTTAAAGTTTATGTAATTTTCGATATGAATAGTTCGCCTGTCCCAAGTATAGGTTCATTAAGTCTATAATGAATCAGTTTAACTTTTCATATAATACCTAACCCTAGACGCAACTCAAGGACTAACTATGTTGCCCTAGTTCGTTCACTAATTTCTGTCTGTTTTTCTATTATTAAAACCTTACAGACTTTTCTTTAGTTTTTATCTTTTCTTCAAATTTTTATCTTTCTTTTATCTTTGCCTCACTAATATGTTCTTACCACTCCCTAAGTGTTTTATGAAGGTAATTATGAGATTCTGCGCTTAAAGTTGTCTTTCTAAAGCTTTTACAGAAAACTGCCTTTTCCGTATCATTTTATTATTTTTATTAAAATATTATTTTTAATTAAATATTATTATTTAATATTTTATTATTATTTACTATTTTATTATTAAATTTTCGAAAATTAACTTTACTTTAACCTTTAACCTTTAAAATTCACTTTTTACCACCCGTAACTTTTAATATTTCTACTTTTACCACCCTAACTTTTGGAAATTACAAAATAACCCCCCAAACACCAAAATATTTACTTCCTTGCCCTTTTATGGATCAAAAAGGTGTTCTTCATTGTTCTTCACCACACTCAAAGTGTTCTTCGTGTTCTTCGTAAATTCTTCAGATTCTTTCTTTGTTTTTACCCATTTTTCAGTCTTTTCAGCAACCGATTTTTACCATAATTCAAAATAAATTTCCAGCCACTAAAACCCCATATTTTCTACATGATTTTAACACAAATTGAACCTCAATTTAAGCTCTAGGGTTTTGTTTTCCAGCAGCCACAAGAACACACATTCATAGCTTGAATTTCATCAAATTTCATCAAATTTTCACCAAAATTTCAACAAGAATTACTCATACAAAGAATCAATTTCAAGCACAGCCAAACCATATCATAATCACACAACTCAAACACAATCAATTAAGATTAAATTTGTCAATCCCTACCTGGTTTTGCTGCTCCTAATTCGGTTAAACTTTCAGGTGGTCCTTAAGCACTTTTTCCTCCTAAATCACATCAAGAACAACTTTAAATCCAAAAACTCTCAACTGACCAAATCTCACTCAGTATGTTAGGAAGAGATATCTCACCTTAGACTTGCTGGAAATTCACGTTTCTTGGCCTTCAAGTCATGTTAAGCATGATTCCTACGGAAGAACATCAAGAAAACACATGTTTTGCATGGTTTTCCTTGAAAACCGAATTGAAATGGGAGGGAGACAGCCATCTCAACTTATTTCCATCCTTGATAAGTTACATGTTTATGTAGAGGAAGAAGAGAGGATCATTTTGGTGAAATCGGAGTTTTGATTTGAGTTTTAGTTCAGAAGAAATCAAGCTTTGAAGATTAAGTGTTCATGAAAGTTTCTCTCTTTTCTCTCTTGTTATTTTCGGCCAAAATGATGAAATGAGACAGCCTTGGAGGTCTTGGGGGTGTGAGGTGAGTTGTGATTGGTTGGCTTGGAGGTGGATTAAAATAATATTAAAATATCTCTGGTGTACAACTACTAAAACTAGGTGTACCGGAACACTCGTAAAAACATCTCTAAAAATTATTTTCTGAGCTACTAGCATAAATGACACTAGTAACATATTTATTATGAGAATAGAACATGTATAATGAGGCCTTAGCATTGCTAAATTCATCAGAGAGTGCTGGTGCTAAGCTGCACCAGTAAACCGTAAACCCGGTTAAACCGATTTTCTGTTTTTAACAAAAACAGACCAGGTAACCTTATAATATTATTCTAGCATGTTCTAATACTAATATAATGATAATATTATACTATTATCTCTTTCCTCTCATGAATCGAGTCCGGTTTGTCAAACAAAGACTATTTACGAAAATCAGAATCAAAACTGCCAACCGATACGGTTCAAAAACTAGGTTCTTCGCGATTGCATTATCGAGCTTGCCTCAAAGGAGGTTCTAGCTTAAGGATGACATAATGATAATGAGAATTGAGATGCTTGATGATATAGCAGAGGTGTTCCCTTTACTGATCTTCCGGAGAAATCCGTACTTTCAGAAAAGATCTCATGTACTAAAAAATCAGGGTTGTTACACGTTGCATAGCCCAAATGGCATCCTCCTGTATGAAAAAACTCCAAATGGACATGTGAAGGCAGTCTTCTCTTGGTCCTTGGGGTCCACCACTATTTGATTGTACCCAGAATATCCGTCCAAGAAGCAATAATAGGCATGACTGGCCAATCTTTCCAGCATCTGATCAATAAATGGGAGAGGAAAATGGTCTTTCCTTGTGGCATCATTCAATCTTCTGTAGTCTATACACATCCTCCACCCAGTCACTGTTCTAGTAGGGATCAACTCATTCTTCTCATTAGTGATGACCGTCATTCTTCCTTTCTTTGGTACAACTTGAACTGGGCTCACCCATGAGCTGTCAGATATTGGGAAGATTATCCCTGCATTCCACAACTTCATTACTTCCTTCTGGACAACTTCCTTCATTGTGGGATTTAGCCTTCTTTGAGGTTGAACCACTGGTTTGGAATTGTCCTCCAAGAGGATCTTATGCATACACATTACAGGGCTGATGCCCTTCATGTCATCAATGGTCCATCCCAAAGTATCTTTGTGAGCTTTGAGTACATCAAGAAGTTCTCCTTCTTCTTTTTTTGTCAGGGATGAATTAATGATCACTGGGAAGCTCTCTGATGTGCCAAGGAATGTATATTTGAGATGAGTGGGTAATGGCTTCAGTTCTTGTTTTCGTACTTCTTCCTTCTTGTCTTGCTTTTCATCTTGTTCAATAGAAATCTCGGCTACTTGTTCTTCTGTTGTCTATTGACTTCCTTCTTGCTCTTGAGGATTGTCTTCCAACATTTTTTCCACTAAACTCTCTATCATATCCACTCTCATGTAATCCTCTTGCTCAGGAATGTGTTGCATTGACTTGAAAATGTTTATGACCATTTGTTCATTGTGGACCCTGAAGATCATCTCTCCTTTTTCTACATCAATGATGGCTCTTGCTGTGGCTAGAAATGGCCTTCCCAAAATGATTGAATTGTTTTCTTCCTCTTCGGTATCCAAAATCACAAAATCTGCTGGGAAAATAAACTCCCCAACCTTCACCAACAGGTTCTCCACGATTCCATTGGGTGTTTTGATTGATCTATTAGCCATGACCAATGACATCCTGGTGGGTTGAAGTTCTTCTATGGCAAGCTTTCTCATCATTGAAAGAGGCATTAAGTTGATGCTGGCACGAAGGTCACAGAGAGCTTTATTGAGAACTATTCTGCCAATGGTGCATGAGACTACAAAGCTTCCTGGATCCTTGAGTTTTGGTGGAATGCCCCTTTGAATCACAACACTGCATTCCTCGGTGAGCAACATGGTTTCCTTCTCAAGCCAACTCCTCTTCTTGTTGATAAGTTCTTTTAAGAACTTTGCATACAGGGGCATTTGTTCAAGTGCTTTAGCTAAGGGAATATTGATTTCCAGCTTCTTGAAAGTTTCAAGGAACTTATGAAAGTGTTGGTCCTTAGTGTCTTTGCTGAACCTCTGAGGGTATGGCAGTGGAGGTGTAATACTTTTTTCCACTTGCTGTTGTCCCTGAATCACTTCTTCTTCTCCCTTTTTTGAAGTGGTTGGTTGGTCTTCTTTCCTTCTTTACTTCTCAGTGCTCTTGTTTGGCATCACATCTTGATCATTGGCTTCCTCTGCCTGTGTTGGCTTTTCCTCCTCTATGGGCCTTTTGCTGTTCTCCACTTGCTTCTTTGTGGTGTCATTGTTGCTCATCAATGTTCTCCCACTTCTTAACTGTATCGCCTTGCACTCTTTTTTAGGATTTGGAACTGTGTCACTTGGTAGGGAACTTGATGGTCTCTCTGTTGCAAGGTGTTTAGATAGCTGACCAATTTGCCTCTCCATATTCTTTATGGAGGCTTCTTGGTTCTTGGCTGTTATTTCTTGGTGTTTCCACATTTTGTCTATTAAGGTTGCCAGTTTAGTAATTCTTTGAGATTCTGGTGATGTTTGTGGTGGGTTATGATATGTGGATGGTGCATGGTAGGCATTTTGGTTGGTGGGTTGGTTATTGGATTGATAATGGTTGGAGTTGGGGTAGTTATTTTGGGGTTTTCTGTAAGGGTTTTGGTTATTTTGCTGCTGGTTGTGGTTTTGGTTGTTTCTTGAAGTGTTTTGGTTTGAGTTCCTCTTCCATGGTTGTTGGTTCTGGTTGTGATTATCCCCCCATCTGAGGTTTGGGTGGTTCTTCCAGGATGGATTGTAGGTGTCACCGTACACCTCATTTGATCCTTGGTTGTGCATATACTGCACTTGCTCTTATTGTTGTTCTTCTTGGTTCTCCTCATTCTGCCCCCAAGGGTTGTTGGTTGGCTTGTGGCACTCACTGATGCTACTTGTAGGCCATCAATTCTTTTGGCCATTTGCTCAAATTGTTGTTGAATTTGCTGTTGCATCATTTTATTTTGAGCCAGGATTGAATCTACTCCTTCCAACTCCATCACTCCTTTCCTTTGTGATGGTTGGCGTTGCCTTTGGTGAGCAAAGAAATACTGGTTGTTGGCCACCATATCAATGAGATTTTGGGCTTCTTCTGCCGTTTTCATTAGTTGTAGAGAGCCTCTTGCTGAATAATCCAAAGCCTCTTGAGATTTCAATGTCAAGCCTTCATAGAAATTCTGCAATCTGTCCCACTCACTAAACATTCCTAGTGGACACTTCCTGATTAGAGCTTTGTATCGTTCCCATGCCTCATACAAGGGTTCAGCATCCATTTGAGTGAATGTTTGCACTTCAGTCTTCAATCTAATAACACTTTGAGGTGGGTAGAACTTGGCAAGGAACTTTGTTACTAGATCATCCCAATTGTTGATGCTGTCTCTTGGGAAGGATTCCAACCATTGAGTGGCTTTGTCTCTAAGAGAAAATGGAAATAGCAGTAGCTTGTAACTGTCAGGGTGCACACCATTGGTTTTGACAGTGTCACAAATCCTCAAGAAGGTGGACAAGTGTTGGTTAAGGTCTTTAAGTGGCCCTCCTCTATAGGAACAATTGTTTTGAACCAAGGTGATGAGTTGTGGCTTTAGTTCAAAGTTATTTGCATTAATATTTGGGGTCAGAATGCTACTCCCACAATGTCTAGGATTTGCACACGTGTAGGAAGCCAAAACTCTTCTCTGTGGTAGATTATTGTTGTTATTGTCCGCTCCTTCAATTCCATTTGGTGGATTTGTTAGGTGTTCCTCCATATCCTGGAACTCTTCTTCTGATTCCTCTTCTCCAACAATGTTTTTTTCTTTTTCAGCCCTTCTTAATCTTCTGAGGGTTCTTTCGTCTTGTTCACAAAAAGTGGGTGTAATTCTCCTTGTACCTGACATACAACCAAAGCATAAAAATCACACACCAGAAAGACAATAACACTTCAATCCATGGCTGAAGTGAAATGTTAGTTAGCTTAAGCAAAAATTCAAACAGTTAGTGGGTTAGTAAAAAGTTAAAGAAACAGAAAAGAAAAAGTGCTTGATCTAGATCTCCACTTTACTTAATCATTGTCAATCTATTTCAATCCCCGGTAACGGTGCCAAAAACTTGATGTGTATTTTTGGAAAAACGAATTCCAAACACACAAATCTAACCGGCAAGTGTACCGGGTCGCATCAAGTAATAATAACTCACGTGAGTGAGGTCGATCCCACAGGGATTGAAGGATTGAGCAATTTTAGTTTAGAGGTTGATTTAGTCAAGCGAATCAAGATTTGGTTGAGTGATTTGTAATGGACTGAAACTAAACTACATGAAAATTAAAGGGAGAGGGATAATTGCAGTAAAGTAAAGAGAACAGAAAATAAAAGTGCTGAATCTTAAAGAACAAGAAATTAAATGGAAGAAACTTAGAACGCAAGAAATGTAAATTGCAGAATCTTAAAGTGCAAGAAATGTAAATGGCTTGAATTATAACAGGAATTGGGAATTGGATTTGCAGAAATTAGACAAGGAAAATTAAATTGAGATAAACAGAAAAGTAGAAAAGGAATTAAAATGAAACGGATCTCAAGTGGAAATGTAAATGAACTTGGAGACGCATTCAACAGAGAAATTAAAATGAAAACTCCAGATCTCAGGACCCAAGAGACTAGATAACCAAGTCTAGATCTCAATGCCTTCCTAGATCCAAATTCAGAATTCAATTGCAAGAAAAGTAAAGATCAAGCAGTAGAAGAAAGGAATGCAAATATAGATTTCTCAAAAAGTGCAGTAAATGAAACAGAGAGATCTTAGGGTGAGATTGAAACAGAATTCCTTCAATTCTCTAACACCCAAGATTCAAGACGAGTGTAAATGAAACTGAAAATAAGAAAACTAAGAGGAAGAGAATTCAATTCTCCTTCCCCAAGACTCAGAATCTCAAAATAACTCCTAACCAAAAGCTCTCCCCAAAATCACTCAGCAAAAACTAAAAAGGAAAAGCTCCTTTAAAACTTAAATTCTAAGCTATTTATACACTCTCTTCAAATGATCTTCAAGCCTTGAATTGGGCCCTTGCTCTTGATGGAATTGGGTTGACAAAAGCCTCTGTTGATTACTCTTGGAGTTGGAGAGAAATCCACTTGTGAACCGGGCCATGAACAATTAAAGCTTGAGTCAAAGTTTGAGGCAAACTTTGACTCAAGCTTTTCATATCAGCTTACCTCCCGTGCTGTCATCCACGTTTGAGCCAAAGTTTGAGGTCAAACTTTGAGCCAAACGTGGATCCTCCCTAGCATGCCTCTTGGCCAACGTTTGCCTAAAAGCTTGAGGTCAAACATTGGCGCAAGCTTTTGCTCCCTCCAGGGTGTGTTTGTTGTGGCGCCAACGTTTGCCTAAAAGCTTGAGGTCAAACGTTGGCGCAAGCTTTTGCTCTCTCCAGGGTGTATTTGTTGTGGCGCCAACAAGGTTCAGAAAACCGGACCGGTCATCAAACCGTTCTAGTCACTGGTTCACTGGTTCATTGGTCTAACCGGTTCAACCGGTGGTCCAACCGGAAAAACCGTTTTAGAGTAAAATAATAAATAAATTATAAATACACATCCTAAAATATAATTATAGTCTGATACAAATCTTAAAATATCTTCGAAATTAAAAACACTACATAAAATATCATCAACCAAATACATATGATCTTATCAAAATCCAAACTCAAAAGTTAAATAGTAATAAAAGCATATCTAAATGTTAAATCCCAACATCATGATTTATCAATTATCAAAATCTACAAGAACTTGTTGCAAATCTGCTTCGGTGGGATGATCTTCACCTTCATTCCCACCCTGATCAGTAGAAGAAAGAGATGCAGCATAAAGACCACTACTACCACCGCCACTTGGATAACTGAAATTAGTAAAACATGTATGAAATTAAACAACACAAGACAACACAACACAATGAACATACCCAGAAATTGAACAGTTCACAGATGAAGTTCCAGAAATTGAACAGTTCACTGAGCAAGTTCACAAAGCAAGTTCACAGAAATTGAACAGTTCACAAATGAAGTTAAGCTGCAAAATAGAAGACCAGCCAGCTTAACATTCAGATTTTGACCAAACACAAATTGACCAACAAATAGAAATTGTGCAACAAAGAGGAATTAAGCTGCAAAATAGAGCAGAAATTGAGCAGAGGACCAAACACAGCCACTTACATTGAACAGTTCACAAATGAAATTGACAGAAAATTAGAAGACCATCCAGCTTAACATTCAGATTTTTTATTTCTTATGCTCAGCAGCAAACAGAAATTGAGGTAAGATAAGGAAAATGTCAAAGCAGCATATACATATACCTAAAAATGAGGTAAGATCCTAATCTCCTTTCATCCCATTTTCTCAACTACAGAGACAGAAACATAGTTCAGAATGGAAAAACACACCTGATCAAATCTCTCTCTTCGTCTTTTAGATGACCGGTAAAATTGTGACTCCACTTCACGCCGATATGCCTGCACAGCAGCTCGAAGTGCTGGTCAGGGCAGTCAGCAGTTCAGCACAGGACCCACAAGAAATCAAGGAACAAAATTAGGATTGTTAAAAAGGATATCACTAGTTATAAACTTATAATACATTTATTTATCTTCACAAAATGAAGGTATCGTATATCCAGTATTTTGCATTTTCAATATATAAACATTTTACATGAAAGGTTTGCTTAGATTTTGCTTAGTAAATGAAAGCATTGAGAGAAGGGGAGTGTGTGTAATTAGCAACTTAGCACACTGCAAATACAGAAAGGAAGGTTTAGAAATCCTTTCAACTCTTCCTAGCCCATTTTCATTATAGTACTTTTCCTTTTTGTGTACATTACATACAAGCAACATGAAAGCAAAAATAAAGGAGAAATTGAGCAGAGGACCAAACACAGCCACGTACATTTCAGATTATTAATTTCTGATGCTAATTGCTAACCAAGAAACAGCCAAACAGAAATTGATCATATTCATATTTCTTATGCTAATTGCTAACCAACAAACAGCCAAACAAAAATAGATGAGCACTGAAATTCACAAATGAAGTTCACAGAAAATTAAGCCTAGGTCTAAGTTCAGTTCACATTGAGGACAAAGAGAAACAGAACATGAGCAGAGGTCTAAGTTCAATTCAGTTCACAGAAAATTAAGCCGAGGTCTAAGTGCACAGAAATTGAACAGTTCACATCCATGGAAGAACATGAGCAGAGGCGAAGGACAAAGAGAAATGAGCAGAGGACGAGTCACTCACCTGGGGTCGATGGAGGCTACCGGTGTTGACTGTTGAGGACCGCCGATGAGAGGCTACTGCGTGCTGGTGTTGAGACTTGAGAAGATGAAGACGATGGAGCTGAGGATGGCGACACCACGGGCGCGAAGGATGGCGACACCACGGGCGCGAAGGGTGGCGACAGGGGGCTATGGTTCAGGCAGCGCGGCTAGGGTTCTCCTCCATTGATGATTCAGATGATGATTGATGAATGAATGGGGTCGGGGCTCGGGGGAAGGAAGGGGGGGTGCTCCACGGGCGGGTCGGGTCGGGTGTATTTTTTTATTTTTTCTAAAACGTTAAACGACGCCGTTTTAGCGTAACCGGCCGGTCACCGGTTCGGTCCAACCGGCCGGTTTTTGACCGGTTCGCCGGTTCTTGACCGGTTATTCTCCCAGCGGTTTTCATATAAGGACCGGACCGTTTGAAGCGCCGGTTCGCGGTTAAACCGGTCGAACCGGCCGGTCCGGTCCGGTTTTCAGAACCTTGGGCGCCAATGTTTGCCTAAAAGCTTGAGGTCAAACGTTGGCGTAAGCTTTTGCTCCCTCCAGGGTGTAGTCAAGCTCCTCCAAAAGTTTGAGCTAAAGTTTGAGGCAAGCTTTGGCTCAAGCTTTTTGTTCTCTCTTGCTCTTTGCCATTCCTTCTTTCTTTAACCTTTTTCAAAGCTCTTTTCACCTATCATCAATCAATCAAAGACATCAAAGCAATGCTCAAAATCATGAGATTGTTATTTTTTCATAATATATGATCGTTATAGCACAAAATCTCATGAAATTACATTAATTTATCCATGGTTGATTGAATCAAAGGAAACATGAAATTCTACCCAATTGGCTTACTTATGGCTCAAGAAAGTGCATAAAATCAATTGAAAACAAAATAAAAAGGCTAGTGAAATTAGGCTAAGATGACTTGTCATCACCCCCATCACTAATTAGTGCTCTAGGGACACCAAACCTGCTGAAGATATATTTCTGGAGGAACTTCAGCACTGTCTTAGTATCATTAGTGGGTGTGGCAATGGCCTCTACCCATTTGGATACATAGTCAACTGCCACCAGAATATAAGTGTTTCAGTATGATGGTGGGAAAGGCCCCATGAAGTCAATACCCCATACATCAAACAACTCAATCTCCAAGATTCCTTGTTGAGGCATGGCGTAACCATGAGGCAGATTACTAGATCTCTGGCAACTATCACAGCTACGTACAAACTCTCGGGAATCTCTATAGAGGGTATGCCAGTAGAAGCCACATTGGAGGACCTTGGTGGCTGTTCGCTCACCTCCGAAATGGCCTCCATATTGTGACCCATGGCAATGCCATAAGATCTTCTGTGCTTCTTCTCTAGGCACACACCTACGGATTATTCCGTCTGCACATCTCTTAAAGAGATAGGGTTCATCCCACAAGTAGTACTTTGCATCAGTAATTAATTTTTTCTTTTGTTGCCTGCTGTACTCCTTGGGTATGAACCTTGCAGCTTTATAGTTTGTAATGTCTGCAAACCATGGTGTTTCCTGAATGGCGAACAAATGCTCATCTGGAAAGGTTTCAGAGATCTCAATAGAGGGAAAGAATGCCCCTTCTACTAGTTCTATCCGGGACAGATGATCAGCCACTTAGTTTTCTGTCCCTTTTCTGTGTCTTATTTCTATATCAAACTCTTGCAGAAGCAACACCCATCTTATTAGCCTGGGTTTTGAATCCTGCTTTGTAAGTAGATATTTAAGAGCAGCATGGTCAGTGTATACAATCACTTTTGATCCTACTAAGTATGATCTAAACTTGTCAATGGCATAAACCACTGCAAGCAATTATTTTTCTGTGGTTGTGTAATTTTTTTGGGCATCATTTAGAACACGGCTAGCATAATAAATGACATGCAGAAGCTTGTCATGCCTCTGCCCCAATACTGCACCAATGGCATGGTCACTAGCATCACACATTAGTTCGAATAATGTCCAGTCTGGTGCAGAAATAACTGGTGCTGTGACCAGCTTAGCTTTTAGAGTTTCAAATGCCTGCAGACACTCTGTGTCAAACACAAATGGCGTGTCAGCAGCTAGCAGGTTGCTCAGAGGTTTTGCAATTTTTGAAAAATCCTTTATAAACCTCCTATAGAATCATGCATGCGCCAGAAAGCTTCTGATTGCCTTAACATTAGCAGGTGGTGGTAATTTTTCAATTACCTCTACCTTAGCTTGATCCACCTCTATTCCCTTGTTTGAAATCTTGTGCCCAAGGACAATCCCTTCAGTCACCATAAAGTGGCATTTTTCCCAGTTTAAAACCAGGTTAGTCTCTTGGCATCTTTTCAGAACCAGTGTCAGGTGATCAAGACAGGAGCTAAATGAGTCTCCATATACTGAGAAGTCATCTATGAAGACTTCTAGAAATTTTTCCACCATATCAGAGAAAATAGAGAGCATGCATCTCTGAAAGGTTACAGGTGCATTACATAGCCCAAATGGCATCCTTCTGTAGGCAAATACTCCAGATGGGCATGTGAATGCTGTTTTCTCTTGATCCTGGGGATCTACTGCAATTTGGTTGTAGCCTGAATAGCCATCCAAAAAGTAGTAATAATCATGACCTGCTAGTCTTTCTAGCATCTGGTCTATGAATGGTAAAGGAAAATGATCCTTTCTGGTGGTTGTATTGAGCCTTCTGTAGTCAATACATATGTGCCACCCTGTAACTGTTCTTGTAGGAACCAGTTCATTTTTTCATTATGAACCACTATCATGCCTCCCTTTTTGGGGACAACTTGGACAGGGCTCACCCAGGGGCTATCAGAAATAGGATAAATAATCCCAGCCTCTAGTAACTTGGTGACCTCTTTCTGCACCACTTCCTTCATGGCTGGATTTAGCAGCCTCTGTGGTTGAACCACTGGATTAGCATCATCCTCCAATAGGATCTTGTGCATGCATCTTGCTGGGCTGATGCCCTTAAGATCACTTATGGACCACCCAAGAGCTGTCTTGTGTGTCCTTAACACTTGAAGTAGCGCTTCCTCTCTTTCAATTCCTCTGATTCCTCCAGATCAGGCTGAACATCTTTAAAGATGTCTTCCAGTTCTGATTCGAGACTCTCAACCATGCTGATCTCCTCTACCAAAGAGTCAATAAGATCAACTTTTATGCAGTCTTTTGATGTGTCTGGATGCTGCATGGCTTTGACAGCATTCAACTTAACTCATCCTCATTGACTCTCAGGGTTACTTCCCCTCCTTGGAGATCAATGAGAGTTCGTCCAGTTGCTAGGAAAGGTCTTCCTAGAATGAGAGTAGCACTCTTGTGCTCCTCCATTTCCAGCACTACAAAGTCAGTGGGGAAGGCAAATGGCCCAACCCTGATAATCATGTCTTCAATCACGCCTGATAGGTATTTAATGGAGCCATCAGCAAGTTGGAGACATATTCGGGTTGGTTTGACTTCTTCAGTTAAACCAAGCTTTCTGATAGTGGATGCAGGTATTAGGTTGATGCTTGCCCCAAGATCACATAAAGCTATCTTGGAGCAATTACCCTCTAATATGCATGGTATCATAAAGCTCCCGAGATCTTTAAGCTTTTCTGGGAAGCTTTTCAGAATGACTGCACTGCATTCTTCAGTGAGGAGAACTTTTTCAGTTTCTCTCCAATCCTTCTTATGACTCAAGATCTCTTTCATGAACTTGGCATAAGAGGGTATTTGCTCAAGTACCTCTGCAAACGGAATCTTTATTTCAAGAGTCCTGAGATAGTATGCGAAACGGGCAAATTGCTTATCCTGCTCCTCTTGGCGGAGTTTTTGAGGATAAGGCATCTTGGCTTTGTATTCCTCAACCTTGGTTGCTGCAAGTTTATTTCCTACAGAGGTGGTTGGAGAAGCCTTTTTAGAGGGGTTGCTATCAGCACTTGTGTGTGTCTGATCCCTCACTGGCGTTTGGATGCCAGGGTTAGAAGCTTGATTGGCGTTGGACGCCAACTTCTTGCCTGTTTCTGGCGTTTGAACGCCAGAACTGAGCTTCCATTGGGCGTTTGACGCTAGCTCCTTGCCTGTTTCTGGCGTTTGAACGCCAGAATTGTTCCTCTCTGGGCTCTTATTGTCTTCAGAGGGATTTTAGATAATATTTTGCTCATCCTCTGTCAGTTGTTCTTTCCTTGGCTTTCTGCTGCTCTGAAGTGAGGTATTTAATATTTTCCCACTTCTTAATTGAACTGCCTGGCACTCTTCTGTTATCTGCTTTGATAACTGCTGTTTTGTCTGATTCAATTGTGCCTCCATATTTTTATTAGCATTTTTAGTGTCTTGTAGCATCTCCTTGAATTCTGCTAGTTGTTTTGTTAGAAAGCACAATTGTTGATTGAGTTCAGCAACTTGTTCTGGAGGACCAAGTTCAGTAGACACTGCTTTGGCTTCTTCTTTTATGGTGGACCCACTACTTATGTACAGATGCTGGTTTCTAGCAACTATATCAATAAGTTCTTGAGCCTCTTCAATAGTTTTTCTCATGTGTATAGATCCACCAGCTGAGTGGTCTAGAGATATCTGAGCTCTTTCTGTATGCCCATAGTAGAAGATGTCTAATTGCACCCACTCTGAAAACATTTCAGAAGGACATTTCCTTAGCATCCCTCTGTACCTCTCCCATGCATTATAAAGGAATTCATCATCCTCTTATTTAAAGCCTTGGATATCCAGCCTTAGCTGTGTCATCCTTTTTGGAGGGAAATATTGATTCAGGAATTTGTCTGATAACTGTTTCCATGTCCTTATGCTTGCTGTGGGTTGGTTATTTAACCACCTTTTAGCTTGATCTTTTACAGCAAACGGAAACAGTAACAGCCTATATACATCCTGATCTACCTCCTAGTCACGTACTGTGTTAGTAATTTGCAAGAATTGTGCCAGAAACTCAGTAGGTTCTTCCTGCGGAAGACCGGAATACTGGTAGTTTTGCTGCACCATGACAATGAGCTGAGGATTTAGCTCAAAACTGCCTGCTTTGATGGGAGGTATACAGATACTACTCTCATATGCAACAGTAGTGGGATTAGCATATGACCCCAGAGTCCTTTTGGACTGTTCATTTCCACTTAGATCCATGATGGATAAAATGGAATTGATATGAATTGCAAAGAAAATATATTTTTGTTTTTATTTTATTGAAGTAGATCAAACCAAATTATTATGATAAATAAAAATAATAAGATGAAATAAAATAAAATAATTAGAATTTAAAATGTAAATTTCGAAAACTTAAAAAAAAAAATTTGAAAATGAAAATAATTGCTTAATTGAGAAGATCTGAAAAACTTTGGATATGATTTTTGAAAAAGATTTTGAATTTTGAAAAGATTTGATTTTTAAAATAAAAATCTGAATTTTTAAAAGTAATTCTCGAAAATTCAATTTAAATTAAAGAGAAAAGATATTTTTAAATTTAATGAGGAAAGAGAAAAATAATAAAATGACCTAAGACTTAAAATTTTTAGATCTAATGCTCCTTGTTTTTTTCGAAAGTTTTGGAGGAAAGACACCAAGGAACACCAAACTTAAAGATTTTAAGATTGAAACATAGAGAAGCCTCAGGAACACTTTGAAGACTCACAAGAACATAAAAAGAACACCAAACTTAAAACTTTTAGAAAACTAAAAATAATTTTTCGAAAAAAAAAAGTTAACAAGAAAACACCAAACTTAAAAGTTTGACATGAGATTTAATCAAAGAAAAGTTATTTTTGAAAAAGTTTTAAAAGGAAAATTCCCAATTACCAAGAACATAAGCACACTGCTCTAGTCAATTGAGCTATAAATTTAAAGTGTTTTAATAAAGGTATTTAATGTATAAAATTTTTTTGAATACTGATAATTTGAAAATGCACAAGAAAAATAATAAAAGACACAGAACAGGAAAAACTAAAGATCAAACAAGAAAAATAGTAAGAACAACTTGAAGATCAAGAAAAAACAATGAACACAAATTCGAAAATTTAAAGGAAAATAAAAACATGCAATTGACACCAAACTTAAAATATGAAACTAAACTCAAACAGAAGATTAAATCATGAAGTTATTGGTTCTAAAAATTTTCGAAAATAATTTAGAAAAATAAAATAAGGATTTTAAAATTTTAACCAAAAACAATATAGAAGACTCTAAACCAAAAAAGAAAAATTTTCCTAATCTAAGCAACAAAATAAACCATCAGTTGTCCAAACTCGAACAATCCCCGGCTACGGCGCCAAAAACTTGGTGCACGAATTGTAAATTACACTTTTCACAACTCGTACCACTAACCAGCAAGTGCACTGGGTCGTCCAAGTAATACCTTACTGAGTAAGGGTCGATCCCACGGAGATTGTCGGCTTGAAGCAAGCTATGGTTATTTTGTAATTCTTAGTCAGGAGATCAATGATAAGAGTGATTATATTTATGAAGAGTAAAAAGCATAAATTAAATAATACTTGTTATGCAGTAATGGAGAACAGATTGAGGTTTTAGAGATGCTCTATCTTCTGAATCTCTGCTTTCCTACTGTCTTCTTCTTCACGCACGCAGGTCTCCTTCCATGGCAAGCTGTATGTTGGTGGATCACCGTTGTCAATGGCTACCATCTGTCCTCTCAGTGAAAATGGTCCAAATGCTTTGTCACCGCACGGCTAATCATCTGTCGGTTCTCATTCATGTTGGAATAGGATCCATTGATCCTTTTGCGTCTGTCACTACGCCCAGCACTCGTGAGTTTGAAGCTCGTTACAGTCATCCCCTCCCAGATCCTACTCGGAATACCACATACAAGGTTTAGACTTTTCGGATCTCAGGAATGGCCGCCAATAAATCTAGCCTATACCACAAAAACTCTGATCATGAACCAAGAGGCTAAGAAATACACACTCAATCTAAGGTAGAACGGAAGTGGTTGTCAGGCACGCGTTCATAGGTTGAGAATGATGATGAGTGTCACGGATCATCACAGTTATCACGGTTAAGTACAAGCGAGTATCTTAGAATAGAAACAAGCGTGATTGAATAGAAAACAGAAGTAATTGCATTAATTCATCGAGACACAGCAGAGCTCCTCACCCCCAATCATGGAGTTTAGAGACTCATGCCGTAGAGATACAATGTAAAACATGAAAATGTCATGATGTCCAAAATAAATCTCTAAAAGTTGTTTAAATACTAAACTAGTAACCTAGGTTTACAGAAAATGAGTAAACTATGGTAGATAGTGCATAAATCCACTTCATGGGCACACTTGGTGTGTGCTGGGGCTGAGACTTGAGCTTTACACGTGCCTAGGCTGTTTTTGGAGTTAAACGCCAGGTTGTAACCTGTTTTGGGCATTTAACTCCAACTTGTAACCTGTTTCTAGCGTTTAACGCCAGAATAGGGCAGAGAACTGGCGTTGAACGCCAGTTTGCGTCGTCTAAACTCGGCCAAAGTATAAACTATTATATATTTCTGGAATGCCCTGGATGTCTACTTTCCAATGCAGTTGAGAGCGCGCCATTTGGACTCATGTAGCTCCATAAAATCCATTTCGAGTGTAGGGAGGTTAGAATCCAATAGCATCTGCAGTCCTTTTTCAGCCTCTGAATCAGAATTTGCTCAGGTCCCTCAATTTCAGCCAGAAAATACCTGAAATCACAGAAAAACACACAAACTCATAGTAAAGTCCAGAAATGTAATTTTTATTTAAAAACTAATAAAAATATACTAACAACTAACTAAATTATACTAAAAACTATCTAAAAACAATGCCAAAAAGCGTATAAATTATCCGCTCATCAGGGAGAAAAGAGAAAGTTTGTCAAAATGTCATGGGATAGAGCAAGGAAGAGGGTGGGTAAGGTGGTAATCAATGCACATTAAAAGATGAATGAAATTAACACATGGTCATGACTACATGTGAAAAATCATAAATGGAAATATAGCAGGTGCATAAGATGACAAATAAATGCAAGGTGTTTATTGGCATGCAGGCAAAGGCATGAGTAGCATAGATCAAGCATTTAATGTCCTAGTGAGATTACCAAGACTTTCAAACTAATAACCTGTTTGTAACAACAATTATTTTAAATGAATAAAATATAAAAAGAGGTTTTGTGAAAAGCAAGCATTTAGAATAGTAGAATAAAAGAAATCTAAAAATAGTGCACAATGCCATACGGGCATTTTTACAAACACATAGCATGCATGGTAAATAAGCTAATGAAGGTATTAAATTGAACATGCAAGCAACCCTTTTAAAAAGTAATATATAATTATCAAATAATTCCTGAATAATTCACAAGCAAATCATAGGAAAGAATAGTGACCCAAATAAATTTCCAACACCAATTAAAAGAAAAATAAAGAAAAAGAAAACATGGATAATGCAAGGAAAAAGAAAAGAAAAAGATAACATAAAAAGAAGAAGAATAGAAAAGTAAGGAGGGAAGAAGAAAAGAAAAACCTTGATAATGGTGGTGAGAGAGAGAAAAAGTAGAGAGTGAGAAAGAAGGAAGAAGGAAGAAATAAGGAGGGAAAAGAAAAAGTAGGATTTGGGGAAGAGAAAGATAAGATATTTTGGCAGATTAGGTTAAGCTGTGCGGCGCAAGCGACGCGGACGCGTGGGGTACGCGTTCGCGCGGATGGCGCTTAGATGGGTCAACGCGGTCGTGTCAGTCACACGGACGCATGACTCGTTTTGTGCTACTGGCGCAAGGGCAGCCTCGCGCTCGCACAACTTTCTGTTCAAAACTCATTATTTCCAAATTCCAGGGTGACGCGGTCACGTGGTTGACGCGATCGCGTGGGGGCCAATTTTAGGAGATGACGCGGACGCGTGGGGCACACATTCGCGTGGAAGGGACTGTGCGTCTAGTGCCAGTTTAGCACCACTCTAGCACAACTTTCTGCCATGCATCCTCTTTTACGTCGATTTTCAGGTCACGCGTCCGCGTGGGTGACGCGGACGCGTGGAAGGCAATTCTCCCACATGACGCGGACGCATCAGCGACGCAGTCGCGTGGGGCAATTTATGCTATAGGCATGCCTCCAGCCACACTCTCGCGTGACTTTCTGTTCGATTTCGCATTCTTTCTGAGCCACCTGCGACGCGAATGCGTCGGCGACGCTGTCGCGTCGTGTGCTCTCCCTCTTTTTTTTGTGTGAAAATAAAAATATGCAAATGCAGATGCAAGCTAAATGTGCTAATAAAGAGAAGAGTTATTGAAAAAGAAAACTAAGAATAAAGAAAGGAACGATCATACCATGGTGGGTTGTCTCCCACCCAGCACTTTGCTTTAACGTCCTTAAGTTGGACGCTCCACTAGCTCAGTCTTCTGCTGTGGGTGGATCCTCCAAGAGGAAGATCTCTAGCTCCCTGGGTTTCACCTTCGCACCATGATATAGCTTCAAGCGATGTCCATTAACTTTGATGAATTCAGAGCTTGAAGGATGACTCAGGTGGAAAACTCCGTATGGCTCAGCCTTCTCTATTCTATATGGACCTTCCCATCTTGATCTCAACTTGCCTGGCATGAGTCTCAGTCTAGAGTTGTAAAGGAGGACAAAGTCTCCAGGTTGGAACTCTCTCCTCTTGATGTGCTTATCATGCACAGCCTTCATCTTTTCCTTGTACAGTCTTGAGTTCTCATAAGCTTCTAGGCGTAGGCTCTCTAATTCCTGCAGTTGCAACTTTCTCTCAGTTCCGGCCTTCTCAAATTCCATATTGCAATCCTTTACTGCCCAAAAGGCTTTGTGCTCTACCTCTACTGGGAGGTGACAGGCCTTTCCATAAACTAAGCGAAAGGGACTCATCCCAATGGGTGTCTTGTATGCAGTTCTGTATGCCCAGAGTGTATCTTGTAGCCTGGTGCTCCAGTCTCTTCTATTTGGTTTGACTATCTTCTGCAATATACTCTTTATCTCTCTGTTAGACACCTCAGCTTGCCCATTAGTCTGGGGATGGTAGGCTGTTGCCACTTTATGAACTATCCCATGCTTCTTCAGTAATCCTGTTAGCCTCCTGTTACAGAAATGGGTGCCTTGATCGCTCACGATTGCTCGTGGTGATCCAAAGCGACAAATAATGTGGTTTCTCACAAAGGAAACAACAGTGTTAGCATCATCAGTGTGGGTAGGAATTGCTTCCACCCATTTAGAAACGTAATCTACAGCTAACAGTATATAAAAATAACCATTAGAATTTGGGAATGGACCCATGAAGTCAATGCCCCAAACATCAAAAATTTCACAGAAAAGCATAGTCTGTTGAGGCATCTCATCCCTCTTGGATATATTACCAAACCTTTGGCATGGAGAACAAGATTTACAAAATTCAGCAGCGTCTTTAAAAAGAGTAGGCCACCAGAATCCACAGTCTAAAATTTTTCTAGCTGTTCTTTGAGGGCCAAAATGTCCTCCATTCTCAGATGAGTGACAGGCCTCTAAAATGGACTAGAATTCTGATTGAGGCACACAACGCCTAATTACCCGGTCAGCGCCACATCTCCATAAATATGGTTCATACCATATATAATATTTGGACTCGCTTTTCAGCTTGTCTCTTTGATGCTTAGTAAAATTTGGAGGAAAGGTGCGGCTAACTAGATAATTAGCTACAGGTGCATACCAAGGGATTACTTCAGATACTGCTTGTAAGTCATCAAATGGGAAATTATCATTTATAGGAGTGGCGGTATCCTTAATGTGCTCAAGGCGACTCAAGTGGTCTGCCACTAGATTCCGGTTATCACTCCTATCCTTAATTTCTAAATCAAATTCTTGTAGTAGCAGTATCCAACGTATAAGCCTTAGTTTGGACTCCTTTTTAGCTAATAAATACTTTAGAGCTGCATGGTCTGAGTACACTACTACTTTAGTACCAAGTAAATAGGCTCGGAATTTATCCAGAGCAAAAACAATAGCAAAAAGCTCTTTCTCAGTAGTAGTGTAGTTAGACTGAGCAGTGTCTAAAGTCTTAGACGCATAAGCAATTACAAAAGGATCCTTACCTTCACGCTGAGCCAGCGCTGCTCCTACTGCATGGTTGGAAGCATCGCACATGATTTCAAATGGCTGGCTCCAGTCAGGTCCTCTTACAATTGGAGCTTGAGTCAGGGCAGTCTTCAGCCGCTTGTTTGCAATCCTCACTGACCTCAAACTCAATATCTTTTTGCAGTAATCTGGATAAAGGAAGTGCTACCTTACTAAAGTCCTTAATGAATCTCCGGTAAAAACCTGCATGGCCAAGGAACGAACGGACTTCCCTCACAAAGGAGGGGTAAGGTAAACTAGAAATAACATCTACCTTTGCTGGATCTACAGAAATGCCAGTATTAGACACAACATGTCCTAGTACAATCCCTTGTTTAACCATAAAGTGACATTTTTCAAAATTCAATACAAGGTTTGTACGGACACATCTATCAAATACTCTAGATAAACTATCCAAGCAAAGGCTAAATGAATCACCATAAACGCTAAAATCATCCATAAAAACCTCCATACAGTTCTCAATAAGATCAGAGAAAAGACTCATCATGCACCTTTGAAAAGTAGTTGGTGTATTGCACAAGCCAAATGGCATTCTCTTATAAGCATAAGTTCCAAAAGAACATGTAAAAGTAGTCTTTTCCTGATCTTCAGGAGCTATATGAATTTGAAAATAGCCTGTATAACCATCTAACAACTAATAATGGGATTTACCTGACAGGCGATCAAGCATCTGATCAATGAATGGCAAGGGGTAATGATCCTTGTGAGTGGCTTGGTTAAGACGCCTATAGTCAATGCAAACTCTCCATGAATCCTGCACTCTAGTTGTCAGAAGCTCTCCTTGCTCATTTCTTACTGTTGTGATTCCAGACTTCTTGGGCACCACTTGTACTGGACTGACCCATTTGCTATCTGAGATGGGGTAAATAATATCTTCTTCAAGTAGCCAGGTCACTTCTTTCTTGACAACTTCTAAGATGGTGGGATTCAGTCTTCTCTGAGGTTGACGGACAGGCTTTTCTCCCTCTTCCAGGAATATTCTGTGCTCACAAACTTGAGGGCTGATGCCTACTATATCCGCTAGGCTCCATCCAATTGCTTTCTTGTGTTTCCTCAGTACATTGAGTAGCTGTTCTTCTTGTTGGGGAGTGAGTTCCGTTGTAATAATTACTGGAAATCTCTACTTGTCCTCAAGGTAAGCATATCTGAGGTGTGGAGGGAGGGGCTTTAATTCCAATTTCTGCTCATGGTCAGGCTCTGGATTATCTGGGGCTGGTGATAATGGCGAAGTGCCCTCATTATCCTCCAAGAGTGTCCCCACACTTGGACCTTGTCCTGTGTACTTCTCTTCTAACTCCTCCTGGTGAACTTCAGCCACGGTTTCATCTATGATGTCACACTGGGAGATAGAAAGGTCATCTGGAGGGTGCTTCATAGCCCCATTTAAATTGAATTTCACTATTCTGCCATCTATTTCGAAGGAATAAGTTCTGGAAAATGTGTCTAGCTTGAACTTTGAAGTCTTCAAGAATGGTCTTCCAAGCAGGATTGATGATGGCCGTCCTGAGTCATTAGGGGGCATTTCCAGAATATAGAAGTCAATGGGAAATGTGAGTCCCTTAATGCTCATTAATACATCTTCAGCAACTCCAACCACTATAATAATGCTTTTATCTGCTAACACAAAATGAGCTGCCGACCTTTTTAAGGGAGGGAGCCTCAAAGTATCATATATAGACAAAGGCATGATACTAACACATGCTCCTAGATCACACATGCAGTCAGAAAATATCACACCACTAATAGTACAGTTAACCATACATGGACCTGGATCACTACACTTTTCAGGTATACCTCCCATTAAAGCAGATATAGAACTACCTAAAGGAATAGTTTCTAATTCATTAATTTTGTCTTTATGTATGCATAAATCTTTTAGAAACTTTGCGTATTTAGGTACCTGCTGAATAACATCAAAAATGGGAACAGTTACCTTAACCTTTTTCAATATCTCTATCATTTTAGGGTCAAGTTCCATCTGCTTCCTGGGCTTCCTTGCAATTTATGGAAATGGAATAGGAAGGACGTTTTCTGCAGCGCCTACATCCTTTGGTGCTTCTTTCTGTGGTTGAATTTCTTCTTCTTCAACCATGTCTGGTATGTTCTCTTCCTCTTCAGCATCCTCTACTTCCACCATCTCTTCAGCTGAGGCGTGTTCTAGTGGGTTTGGCTCCTCTTGATTCCTCTCTTGCAGTGTGGTTCCGGACCTTAGGGTGATGGCATTGATGCCACCCTTTGGATTGGGTAAGGGTTGAGAAGGAATTCCACTAGAGCTTGCATGTTGAGTGTTTGAAGTATTGGGTGATGCCAGCTGAGAGATGAGAGCTTGTATAGCGGATGCTAGGCCATTAAGTGAACTTTCCATGTTCCTTTGTCCTTGTGCAATGGATTGAAGAGCCTTGTCACTCGGAGAGGAATTAGATTGAGTGATCTGCGGAACTTGTTGTTGGTTGTGCTGTGTTTCTTGGGACTGCCTCAGGTGAGGTGCTCTGTAAGGCTGGTTCTGGTTCTGCTGCCTGTTGTTGTTATTATTCCACTTCTGATATCCTTGATTGTCTCTACCTCCTCTGTTATTGTTGTCCCTCCAATTCTGGTTAGAATTATCTCTCCAACCTTGGTTAGAACTGTCCTGCCATCCATGGTTGTAACTGCCACCTTGATTATACCCTTGGTTGGGGCGGTCATAGAAGTTATGAGTGGCTGCCACAGTGTTGTCTTCCTGCTGGAGCTGCAGACATTCATCAGTATAATGGCTGTAATCAGCACAGATCCCACACACTCTCTGTGGGACTAACTGTTGGCTTTGCTGTGCTTGTTGTTGACTCAACTGCATCTGCTTCAGTAAGTTGGTCATTTCACATATACTCTGAGTCAAAGCAGTAGTTTCTCTGCTAGAAGATACCTCTGCAACAGTCTTTGACCGGCCTTGTTTCTGCCTGTGATTCCGAGTAGATTCAGCTAAGTCGCTGATCAATTGCCATGCCTCATCAGTGATCTTGTACTTTTTCATAGACCCATTGCTAGCACTTTCCAATGTGGTCTTATCTTGGGGCCTCATGCCCTATGTGACGTAGCTGAGCAACACTATCTTGTAAATCATATGGTGGGGACATACTTTCAGAAGGTTGCTGAAGTGCTCCCAGTATTCGTAGAGAGTCTCGGCTCGTCCTGGACAATCATGGAAATGTCTTTCCTCAGTTTATCAGTAACTTCAGCTGGGAAGAATTTTTCCAAAAATTCTCTTCTAAGCGTATCCCAGTCATAAACAGTTGCTGTGGGTTGAGTGTAGTACCACTCTCTCGCCTTTCCCTTAAGAGAGAATGGGAAAGCTTTTAACAAAATAGAAGTTTCATCTGCACCATCGTGCCTGACAGTAAAAAAGGCTGCTTGGAAATCCCTCAGGTGCTTGATAGGCTCTTGAGCAGGTAAGCCATGAAACTTAGGCATCAAATTGAGTAGTGCAGTCTTTATTTCAAAATCTGTAGCCACTGCTGGGTGATGCGCTTGAAACGGTTGCATTGTGAAATCAGGGGCTCCAGCCTCCTGGATAGTAATTCTTCTAGGTGCTGCCATGTCACCTGCACGTAAATCAATCGAATTAGTAGAACGGGGACTTGTTTCTTCTTCAAGTGACGTTTAAGATTCGCCCTCGGAGAGGACTAACCGACGCCGAGCTTGCCTTATACGTGAAATAGTTCTTTCAATCTCAGGATCAAATACTGGCAAGCTTGGATCAAGAAGTGAACGCATCATTTAACGGAAGAAACATGCAGCTCATAGTAACAAAAATAAAATAAAATGCAAATAAATAAATTCCAATCAATAACTTAGCACTCTATTGCAACTCCCCGGCAAAGGCGCCAAAAATTAACGTGGCGGAAATTGGCGAGTTAAGAAATTGTTATAAGAGATACGTTGCAAGTACAGTTCTTAACCAACTGAAAATCCACTTATCAATTTAGAAGTGGTTGTCACAAAATTAAAATTAAAATACTGAGAGTATGAATCCCAGGTCGTCTCCCAACGAGTTGTAGGAAGATGTGCTATTTTATTAATCAGATGTTTTCTAAAAATGGTTTGAGTTGATAAACAGGAAATTAAATCAGAAAAATTATGTAATTTAAATAAAAAACCTTGATCGGGAGTAGATTAGTTGGAAGCCATATCCTTAATGGAGTTCTCTCAAGATAAAAGTGATAATTAAAGGTTGCCTGCTCAGTTATGCTTTACCAGGTAAAGGAAAGTTAAGCAAGTTGGAAGTCAATTTCTATTCACAAGTTCTAATCCTCTCCCTTGGGAAGGACTAGTGTCAGTGATTAGAGGGCGACCCAACGCGAAACCCAACTATAATTTTACTCTTGAGCATCCAACTCAAGGTCTTCCTGTCAATCAACTCCCAATCAAGTTATAGAGAACTACTCGCTCATTATGATTGTAAAATCCATGAAATAAGAAAGGGAAATATTGAAAGACATGATTAATAATAATCAAAAGGATCAATTAAAAATAAAAATAGTTCTTGTATTAATAAATTCTAAAAATAATCCAATAATAATTCTGAGTAAATAAAAGACATGGAAGAGTAAGTGACAAGTAAGGAAACAGACTAGAATGATGAAGTCTTGACGGAAGTAATAACTCTTCTCAATATCCCAGTCCAAAAAGCAATAAAATCAAAATCCTAAGAACTATGAATGTGTAGAGAGAAAACCTAGAGGAGGAGTAAAATCAGATCTAAAACTAAAATTATGCGGAATGAATATTGTCTTCTGGTCTCTGCATGTTTCCTGGCTCTAATCTGCTTTTCTGGGCCAAAAACTGGGTCTAAACAGGGCCCAAAATCGCCCCCAGCGAATTATGCAGATTCTGCAGATCGTGCACGTCACGCGATCGCGTCATTCAGGCGTTCGCGTCATCCAGCGTTTTGCCTTGCCACGCGTGCGCGTCGTCCACGCCTTTGCGTCACTTGTGCAGTTTCCAATCCGCGCGGTCGCGTGAGCCATGCGTCCGCGTCACTGCAATTTCCTCTATGTCGTGCGGTCGCGTGAGCCATGCGTCTGCGTCACTTCTCGCTAGTCATCTCCTCAATTTCTTGTGTTCCTTCCATTTTTGCAAGCTTTCTTTCTGATCTCCAAGTCATCCATGCCCTATAAAGCCTGAAACACTTAACACACAGATCACAACATCGAATGGAATAGAGGAGAGTTAAGCTACATAATTAAAAGTCTCTAGGAAGCAAGTTTTCAACCATGAAGTATTTTTAGGAAGGAATTATAAATGCATGCTAATCATATGAATAAGTGGGTAAAGATTTGATAAAACCTCACAATTAAGCATAATATAAACTATAAAATAGTAGTTTATCAGTATGCACTACCTTGGTCAAGTTAGTCACAAACTCTAGGGTGTTCCTTTGCATATCCGCTTGTCCTTGAAGTAGCAAGGTGAGAGAATCATCTATTAGAGCTTGGAGTGGATAAGAGGGTTCATCATTTTAGGGAAAGGGTTCATAGTAGAAAGGTGGTTCTTCTTGGTAAGGGTATGGAGATGGTGTGCATTGAGGTGGTTCTTCATAGTAGTCATGATAAGGTTGTGGTGGTTCTAAAGGTTCTTGCTCATAATGGTCATAAGAATATGGTATGGGTGATTGGTCATATGGTGGATATGGATCATAGGAAGATGCTTGGTATGGAAAGGCTTTTGAGTATGGTTGTTCATGTTGAGGATAAGAGTCATAGGCATATGATGGTTGTTCATGTTGAGGATAAGAGTCATAGCCATTGAGTTGACATGCACTAGGATGTGAATTATACCTATAAGTGTCCGGAGGTTGTTGCCAATAGGAGTGATCAATTCCTTGAGGCTCCTCCCATCTTGGAGTGTTCCATCCTTGATGCATGTTGTCATTGAAGTCCACATTTCCTACAACATAGTTAGAGCCAAACTCATAGCCAAAGTGAGAATTCATAGTGGAAAAACAAAATAAAACTAACAAAAACTAGAAACAAGAAAAATACAAACCTATTTACAATATTCACATATATACAATAACCAATAACATAACACCATTGCAAATCCCCGGCAACGGCGCCATTTTGATGATTGAACTTTTGTGTGGTTTAGAATTCACAATAAATTCTCGTTGCAAGTATAGTTTCTAAACCAACAATAATCCTTTCATATAAAAACTTGTTTGTCACAAGTACAAACCCCTAAATTTATAAACCGAAGTATTGAACCTTGGGTCGTTCTCCCTAGGGATTGCAATACAGTGCCTTGCTATTGGTTATGGAGCTATGTTTGGGGTTTTTGAGATATTAGACATAAAAGGTAAATGGCAATGAAAGTAAACTAACAACTAGAAAGCTCTTGGCAAGGTTGTGAGAATTAGAAGTCCTATCCTAGTTATCCTCCTCAATTGAGACCACAAATTGTCTATTGCTACCACTTAGTTAACCCCTAACCATGGAGGAATGTCAAGTGGGTGAATCAACTTGATTCCACAAGTCCTAGCCAACTCCCAAGGGAAAGACTAGCTTTAGTGGTATCCAAATCAATTAGCAACTTCTAATTATCAATCTACAAAGGAATCAGATAACTCAAGCATCACTAATTACTCTATCAAGACCAAGAGGAGAAAAATCTATACTAAAGTCCAACCAAGCATTTTATCAAACACTTGGGAGGCACGAAAGAAAAGCATAGTAAATTGATAACAAGGATAAAATCTATCAATAATTGAATGTAAGAAATCAACAACAACAATCAAAGAACACAAGATATACATGAATTACCTTAAATTGTATTAAAAGAAAATAGAATGAGTAAGAGCCAAAAACTTGATACGCAAAAAATAAATTTCACGTAATTACCGGCAAGTATACCGGGTCGTATCAAGTAATAAAACTCACTAAGAGTGAGGTCGATCCCACGGAGATTGGTAGATTAAGCAACTTTAGTTAAATGGTAGATTTAGTCAAGCAAACATGGTTTTGATTTCATGAGATTTGTGATTTTTGAACATAATTGCAAAAATTTAAATTGCAAGGAATTTAATGAACTAGAAGAGAGAAAGAAAATTCTCATGAATTGATGTTGATCAACTTCTTCTCAATCATGGGTATAGATCCATGGCAAATTGTGGGTAATTGAGTCCCAATCTCTTTGTAACTCAATTTCTCTCAACACAACCAATTGCCACTCTCGTGATCTAATTGTTCATGAGAAGAGATGAAGTTCAATTTCTAATCCAAGCCACACAACTTCCAGAATCTCAACTAAGGGAGGTTATATCTCACGTACCAACCAAAGTGTATTGATTAAGGAAATCATGAAAGGATGAACTCTAAACTGAATTATGTGGCTCCTTTCTCAAACTCACCACATAATTCATATAGATTAATCCCTCTCTCGATGGTAATTGAATCTGTGAAGAACAAGAGTTTCCTCTTAGATGAACCACTTGAATTGAGTAGGAAAAGAAAAGTTATCAATCCATTCAAATGAGCAGAGCTCCTCCCCCTAATGAAAATGGGGTTTAGTGAATCATAGCTCAAATTTCAACAACAAATACAAAGATGAAAATTAAACTAAGTGTAGAGAAGAATGAAGAAGAAGAAGAAGAAGTTCTTAAAACTAAAATTCAATGTTGCAAGAAAAACAAAATAGAAGACCGGTGAGAAAAAGTAAAGAATAAAAATGCTAGTGTAATAGAAAAATGTCTAAGTCTCCAAAAAAGTCCCCTAAAAGTACCAAACTCTTCTCTATTTGTACTACTCCTAAAACTCCTTCAGAGATCTTTAATTTGGGCTAGCAATGTGGGCTTTCCCTTTGTTGAATTCCTGGCTCAATGGAAGAAGTGTTGCTAAACAGGGAAGTAGGAGCTTGTTCATAATGTTCCTGGCCCAATGGCTTGGCGTGTTTGCCAATAACGCCAGCCTTAATGCACGTTGGCAACGTGCAAGGCATTTTCCTGGGAATGGGACTTGGTGCTTGGGCGTTGTTAGCCCAAGTTGTTGCTAACAACTTGGCTTTTCTTCTTCTTAGCTCCACTTTTCATGCCTAATGTTGCCTATAATTTGAGCTTCAATCCTCTGCTTCAATATAAACTATCATATATCATTGGACAGCTCAGAATGTCTTCTTTCTAATGCACTTGGGCTCATCTCAATTGGATCTTTCTAGCTCAAGTTATGCTCCATTGAAGAAGGCAAGGTCAAGTTGCCTTGGTTGTGGCGTTTTTATCAAACACTCCAGTTCATTCCAAGTTGGCAACGTGCTAGTGCCCTTCCTTGGCCCAAATTCTCTGCCCCTTGGCATTGTTAATGAACACGCCTTCTCTTCCTTGCCTTGGTAACGTGCTCGACCTTCTTTGGGCTCATTCATGCCTCCTTGAATTTCAACTTCATGTTCTTATTTTTGGGTCTAAAGATGACTCTGATTTGAGCTTCCATTTCATGCTCCACTATAGACTATTATATATGGTTGGAAAGCTCTGAATGTCAGCTTTCCAACGCAACTAGAAGCATATCAATTGGATCTCTGTAGCTCAAGTTATGCTCCATTGAAGATGACAAGATCAGGCTGCCAGGGTTGCCGTCGTTTTTGACAAACATGCCTTCACATTCTCAAGTTGGCAACGTGGGTTACCTTCTAAGGCTGCTAAGCTTCGCAAGCGTTGCTAGCAAACACGCCTTCACCCTCCCCAAGTTGGCAATGCCCAAATTTACTCTCCAGGGCTGCCTTGCATTGTTGGGCGTTGTTGATGGCGTTGCCTTCAAACACGCCCTTGTTACTACAGGTGGACAACGTGCTCGAGGCTAGAAGTTGCCCTTCAAGGTTGCTTGTTGCGTTGCCAAGGAACACGCCTTCAGAATTTGGTTTTGGCAACGTGCTTCACACCCTTCTTATCCATGCCTTCTTGCTGCTGGCGTTGTCACCAAACACGCCCTTGTTAGTGGCGTTGGCAACGTGCTAGGAAGCTGTTTCCTTCCAAGTTTTGCTCCCTGGCGTTGCTATGGACCACGCTAGTAGTTTGGGGAGTTGGCAACGTGCCAACCCGCTCTTTTTGGCTTGCTTTGGATTGTTGGAGTTGCCCTCAAACACGCCATTTTAAATTCAAGTTGGTAACTTGCTTGGGGCTTCAAATTCACCTTCCAGGACTACTTGGCATTATTGCCAAACACTCAAGTGATAATGCACGTTGGCAACTCCCAAGTCTCTTCCTCCTTGCCAAGCTTGCTATGTCCCCAATCTTTCTTGCTCCAATTCTTGCTGGCTTGACCTTCTTGCTTCATTACCTATCATTAACCAAAGAATTTGCTTCAAAGTTTTGCCATTCTATGCAACAATTTTCAAGAGATTCATTCATGCTAATTCATTTGTCAACTCCTAGAATTCTTTGCGCAAATATGGTCAAATTCTACCTAGTTCTTGGTTCATGAATGCATGGAGAGAAAACTCACACAAATGCTTTTTTATTTCAAAGAAAGTGAATGAAATTAAGCTAAAACTACTTAAACTAACTAGCTAATATAGCAAAGATGCAAATGCATCACAACACCAAACTTAAACTTTGCTTGTCCTCAAGCAAGAAAAGAACTATGCACAAAGGTTTCTTTTAATTGGAACAAGTTGAGGGATAGCTTGTAATGCCTTGGTGAGTGAAGTGATTAAGTGATAGTGGGGTGAACTCTGAATTATATGCTCATGCAAGGATTTCAATGCTTATTAGTCCCTACATTTTGGAAGTCTTAGATCTTAGGACTTTCATTCAAATGATATCATGGAAATCTCTCTATAGGTAATCACCTTGAAGCAGTCTTATAGTTTTTGTGTCTTAGACTTGACTCTAAGTGTCATGTCTCAAAGCGGCTCTTTAGATAAGCTTTCAATCAATACTCCTAAACCAGTTGGTTTTAAGGTATTAGGTGTTGAAGCACCCCTTAGGATTTACTTGCCCAAGCTTCTCTCTTTGACACAATTCTACCACAAGCATTTAACTAGGATAATAACTCTTTGAGTTCTTATTTCTTTCCTTTTCTTCCTAGTAATTGATGCTCAGAGCCTTTTGCCATGTTCTTTTTTTTTCTTTTTGCTGCTTCTTGGATCAAAAGATATTTGAGAATCTCCATAATACTTCTTTGAACTCTATTTCCTGCCTATGAGCTCCCATGCAGGTTTTCACAAACATGCAACCTCAATACACAATCATACAACTAGAACCACCACTTCTCTAAATCTTTTGCTTGCCTCAAAACAAATTTTTGACTCCTCAATCATTCTTTTCAAAGAACTGTTCTCTGTTTGCAATTTATGGATCTTGAGTGTAAGCATATTTTCAAGTGTATAGTGCTATGATGTATTTAGCATCTTAGTTATTGAACTTTTAAAGAGACTGAGTTTTTCTTGGGTGCATATATCATAGTCAATTCTGTCTCTATGTCTAGCCTCCTTGAACATTCTGCTTTCATTGAACTCTTTGTGAAATGTGTCATGTCTAGCATCCAACCTATGGAGAAGCTCCCTTTGCTGAGCTTGCTCTTTCCTTAGTTGAGCTTGTTCCTATATTACCTTTTCCATGGATCTTTCATATTCAACAGTTGAATTGTTGATGGCTTCATACATCTTGGCATATTGTTCTTGTTGTAGTTCCATCATGTGTGTTTGATATTCATTTTGCTGACTCATCCATTGAACTTGAACTTCTCTTTGCTGATTCATTACCTGCCAAAGGTCCCTTTGTTGTTGAGCTTGTTCCTCTTGGCTTCTTTGAATTCGTGAATATTGCCCAGAGATTCCTTCCAAAGCGGCTTGGAGTTGATTCATGTTCAAGGTACTTGTTTCTTTCAGTTCTTGAGGCTCTTCCTCTTGTCTTGCTTCTTTCCTTTTCTTTTTTCTTGCTAAAGGTTGTCTCTCCAATTGGGTTGTGGTGACAAATTCCAATCTCTCCTTGGTGAGAGGCTTTCCAATAGATACCACGTCAGTTTCTTCAAATTCTTCGAGAGGTACTCTAGCTTCTTCACATAAGCACAGAATGGTACTAGGATATCCCAGCCAGCTGTCCTGTTTGACCTTCTGAGCTATGTCAATGATGTTCTTGGCTATAATTTCTCCAACATTGATATCCCTTCCTTTCATTATGCAGTGGATCATTATTGATCTATTCACTGTCACTTCGGAATTATTTGAAGTAGGGATTAATGATCTCCTCACTATGTCATGCCATCCTTTTGCTTGAGGTATGAGATCACCTCTTCTGAGTTTGATTGGTTGTCCTTGTGAATCCAACACCCAATCCGTGCCTACTTTGCATAGGTCACCTAACACATCTACATACCTTGGATCATTTTCAACTCTTTCCTCATAGCTAGCTTGTTTGAACCGTTTTGGTTTGACCTTTAGCACCCTGTTGATGGCGTTTGGACTAAAGTCAACAGTCACCCCTCTTACATAGCTCATGTATGGCTCTTCATCATCAAATTCTCTTATCACATTAGTGTAAAACTCATGGATGAGAACCATGCTCACTTCTTGAGGTTGGTTACAGAGAAGCTCCCATCCCTTCTTCCTAATTATTTTTTGTATCTCAGAGTATTCCTCTTTTCTTAGCTTGAAAGGTAACTCCGGGACAACGTCTTTGCCTGACATCCAACTAAAGATGCGCTCATTGTGTTTGGATTTGAATCTTCTTCGATCAAAGGTGTTTTGTCCTTCATTTTCTACGGGTTGCTTTTCCTTCCTAGCTCTTGATGATGAGCCCATTGAATTGCACAAGGGTCAAATCTTCCAACACCAAACTTAGAAGAATGCTTGTCCTCAAGCATAAAGGAAATATTTATGAAGGGGAGTGTAGATGGATATGGTGACAAGGTAAGGACTACAAGCTTGAAAGTGATTGTGAGAGGGAATGAAGAAGGGGGGTGGTTCGGGTAGGCTAGAAGAGATTTGATGAACTGTGGTGATGGGGAGTAGTAGATATAGAAGTGGGGGCAAAGTGAGGTTTGATGATTGTGGTTGGAGTGTTTTAAAGTCATATGTATGGTGAAGGAATGGTCTTGATGGTTCGGTCACAGCATGGGAAGCATGCTTCTTCGTGCCCAATGCATGTTGAGTTGCTTTTTCCAATGCACAAAATTCAAGACTCATGTGACTTTCTTTTCCTTGTGTGTCTGTGACTTCTCTTCAAAGATTCCTCATGACTTATTTCTTTCACTTCCCTGCAACAAAATTCCAAAACCTTGAGATTCTTGAAGTGTCTTAACTTATTCTAACAAATTATGATGATATTCTCTTGTAGAATTGACTATAATAGTAAAAATTAAAATCTAAGGATTGATTTCCTATGCTAAAAAAATACACTTTCTTTCTTTTTCTAGCATTATTTATGTATGTAAAGACACCAAACTTAGTTTGTGACTAGTGTTCTAACAGAATTAAAATGTCCTATTTGCTTCAAAGTTGGCCACACCAAACTTAGTGTCTTACATACATTACATGCTATTTCAACCCCTTTTTCTCTCTTCTTCTCTTTTTTTTTTAAATGTATATGATGCAGTCCCTCATTATTGACTACTAAAGCATGAAAATAACAAGAACTCCTGTGCATGGTTGCCTCCCATGAAGCGCTTGTTTATTGTCCTTAGCTTGACAATGCAGCTTCCTTGCTCATGCTAAGAGTTGCACACTCTCTTCCTTGCTCCAGGGGCCACCAAGATAAAGTTTCACCCTATGTCCATTGGCTGTGAAAGTCTGTTTTGAAGCCTTATCAAGTAATTCTACATAGCCATGAGGGGATACTTTGGTGATGGTGTATGGACCAGTCCATCTAGACCTCAGCTTCCCAGGGAAAATCTTCAGTCTTGAGTTGAATAGTAACACCTTTTGGCCTAGTTCGAATGTTCTTTGGGAGATCCTCTTGTCATGCCACCTTTTTGCTCTTTCTTTGTATATTCTGGCATTTTCATATGCCTCCAACCTGAATTCCTCCAATTCATTGAGTTGTAGTAACCTCTTTTCTCCTGCTGCTTGAGCATCTAAATTCAAAAGTTTGGTGGCCCAAAAGGCCTTGTGTTCAAGCTCCACAGGGAGATGGCATGCTTTCCCCTACACCAGCTGAAATGGAGATTTTCCTATGGGCATTTTGAATGCTGTTCTGTATGCCCAAAGTGCATCATCCAGCTTCCTAACCCAATCCTTTCTTGTTGCTCCCACAGTTTTCTCCAGAATCCTCTTTAGCTCTCTGTTAGCAAGTTCAGCTTGCCCATTTGTCTGTGGGTGATAAGGTGTGGTCACTTTGTGAGTAACTCCATATTTGTGGAGTAGAGAATTTAATTGCTTGTTACAGAAGTGGCTTCTTCCATCACTTATAAGTCCCTTGGGCACTCCAAATCTAGTGAAGATGTTTCTCTTTAGGAATTATAATACCACGTTGGTATCACATGTAGTGGTGGCTATTGCTTCTACCCATTTTGAAACATACTCCACTGCCACCAAAATGTATTTGAATGTGTAGGATGAAGGGAAGGGTCCCATGAAGTCTATTCCCCACAAATCAAAGAGTTCCACTTCCAAAATGAACTTCTGAGGCATCTCATTTTTTCTTGTCAAACCCCCTGTTCTTTGACATTCATAGCAATGGCTCACAAAGTCTCTAGCATCCTTGAAGATGGAAGGCCAGTAGAAACCACTTTGAAGCACCTTTGCAGCAGTTCTTTCAGCTCCAAAATGGCCACCATAGCTTGAGTTGTGACAATGCCATAGTATGTCCTTCATCTCAACCTCCGGTACACACCTTTTTATCATTCCATCTGGGCACCTTTTGAATAGAAATGGTTCATCCCAAAAGAAGAACTTAGCCTCATGTAATAGCTTCTTGACTTGTTGTTTTGTGTATTCTTGTGGGATGATCCTTCCTGCTTTGTAGTTGGCCATGTCTGCGAACCAAGGGATGTGTTGAATCTGCAAGAGGTGCTCATCTGGAAATTCTTCATTTATTGATTGAAGGTTGTCTTGACATGCATCTTGTGGCACCGTTGATAGATGGTCAGCAACTTGATTTTCACTACCCTTTCTATCCTTTATCTCAATGTCAAACTCTTGTAGGAGTCGTACCCATCTGATTAACTTTGGTTTTGCATCCTGTTTTGACATAAGATACTTAAGAGCAGCATGGTCAGTATATACCAGAACTTTAGATCCAATCAAGTATTTTCTAAACTTATCAAAAGCATATACCACAGCTAGTAGCTCTTTCTCTGTTGTAGTGTAATTTCTTTGAGTTTCATTCAATACTTTACTTGCATAGTAGATAACATGAAGCCTCTTTTCCTTCCTCTGCCCCAACACAGCATCAATTACAAGGTCACTTGCATCACACATAAGTTCAAAAGGTAATCCCCAACTTGGGGGTGTGATGATTGGTGCTGTAGTGAGCTTAGCTTTTAGAGTTTCAAAGGCATGTTTACATTCATCATCAAAGAGAAAAGGATTGTTTACCACCAGCAGATTGCTTAGTGGCTTTGCTATTTTGGAAAAATCTTTGATGAACCTCCTATAGAATCCAGCATGTCCTAAGAAGCTTCTAACAGCTTTCACACTAGTTGGTAAAGGAAGTTTCTCTATAATTTCTACTTTTGCCTTGTCAACCTCTATACCCTCTCTTGAAATTTTGTGGCCAAGAACAATGCCCTCGGGTAACATGAAATGGCATTTCTCCCAGTTTAAAACCAAATTGGTTTCTTGGCACCTCTTCAAGACTAGGGTAAGATGGTGTAAGCAAGCATTGAAAGAATCACCAAAGACAGAGAAATCATCCATAAAGACTTCAATAAATTTTTCTACCATGTCCGAGAAGATTGATAGCATGCATCTCTGAAAGGTAGCTGGGGCGTTACACAGTCCGAATGGCATTCTCCTGTAAGCAAAGACTCTAAAAGGGCAGGTAAAGGAGGTCTTCTCTTGATCCATGGGGTCAACCACGATTTGGTTATATCCAGAGTATCCGTCAAGGAAACAGTAATAATCATGGCCAGCCGGCCTTTCCAGCATCTGGTCAATGAAAGGAAGGGGAAAATCGTCCTTTCGTGTGGCATCATTCAGCCTCCTATAGTCAATGCACATCCTCCATCCAGTCACTGTTCTTGTTGGAATAAGCTCATTCTTCTCATTGACAATGACAGTCATCCCACCTTTCTTTGGTACTACTTGAACTGGGCTAACCCATGGACTATCAGAGATGGGGTAAATGATCCCAGCTTTGCATAGCTTCAGTACTTCTTTTTGGACTACCTCTTTCATTGTGGGATTCAATCTTCTCTGAGGTTGTACCACTGGTTTAGAATTTTCCTCCAAGAGTATTTTGTGCATGCATATGGCAGGGCTTATGCCTTTCAAGTCATCAATGGTCCATCCCAACGCCTCTTTGTGAGCTCTCAATACTACAAGTAGCTTTTCTTCTTCCTCTGCACTCAATGTAGAATTGATGATCACTGGGAAGCTGTCCTTTTCACCAAGAAATGCATATTTAAGATGAGGGGGTAGTGGTTTTAACTCTTGTTATGGTGCCTCTTCTTTCTTAGCTTCACTTGTTTCCTCTGGTGCTTCTAATTTGTTCTCTTCTTGTCTTTGGATGTCCTGGACTTCCTCTTGTTTCACTTGATGGTTTATTTCAAGTACTTCCTCAACCAAAGAATAAACCACATCAATCCTCATGCAACTCTCTTTCTCAACGGGGTGTTGCATTGCCTTGAAGACATTTATGGTCATTTGCTCATCATGTACTCTGAAAATCATCTCTCCCTTTTCCACATCAATGATTGTTCTGGCTGTAGCCAAAAAGGGTCTACCAAGGATAACTGAGTTGCTCCCCTCTTCGTCCATATCTAGGACCACAAAATCAGCTGGGAATATAAAGTTCTCCACTTTTACCAAGAGGTTCTCAACTACACCATTTGGTATTTTGATAGATCTGTCAGCAAGTTGGAGTGACATCCTTGTGGGTTTCAATTCTTCTATCATCATTTTCTTCATCATGGTAAGGGGTATTAAGTTAATGCTCGATCCCAGGTCACAGAGTGATTTGTCAATGTCTATACTCCTAATTGTGCATGGTATGAGGAAGCTGCCTGGATCCTTGAGTTTTGGTGGCAATCCCCTTTGAATAATGGCACTACACTCTTGAGTGAGAATCACTGTTTCTTTCTCTTGCCAACTTCTCTTCTTGGTGATTAATTCTTTAAGAAACTTTGCATATAGTGGCATTTGTTCCAAGGCCTCTGCCAATGGGATGTTGATTTCAAGTTTCTTAAAGATTTCCAAGAACCTTGGGAATTGTTGGTCTTTCGTTCCTTTATGTATCCTGGTTGGGTATGGAAGCTTGGGTACATAGGCTTTCACTCCTTCATTCTTGTTCTCCTGTTGTGGCTTCACATTCCCCTTGTTATTGGAGTGGTTGTCTTGAGTGGGTGTCCTGCTCTGTGGCTCTTCATCTTCTTTGTTTTCTTGAGGTGTTGATACTTTGTCTTCACCTTGCTTGCTTGCTGTGCCTTGCTCTTTGAGTTTTGTTGCTTCTTTGTTAGAGCTTTCTCCAATTACTTTGCCACTTCTCAACTGAAAAGCTTTGCATTCTTCTCTTGGGTTGGGTACTGTGTCACTTGGGAGGACATTGGTCGGCCTTTCAGCTTGTTTAGCTAATTGTCCCACTTGCTGTTCAAAGCTCTTCATGGTGGCTTCATTTCTCTCTTGCACTTTGATCAAGCTTTGAGTGGACTGAACAATTGTGTGTAAGGCTGCCTTAAGACTTGAAAGTCTATTTTCATGATGGTCAATTGGTGGTATGATGGGGGTGGAATGTGGTTGCTGGAAGTTGTTTGTAGAGGTGATGTGGTGATTTTGAGGGTTAGATGTTGGTGCAGAAATGTTATTTTGGTGAGTTTGTGGATTGTGGTGAGGTGGTTGATATGTGTTTTGTGGTTTCTTGTATTGGTTAGTGTTGTTGGATGAGTGGTTTTGGTTGTGTGTGTTGCGGGAATGGTTGGAGTTGTTGTTCTTCTGCCACTGGTTTTGATTATCTCCCCATCTCAGGTTGGGGTGGTTCCTCCAGGATGAGTTGTATGTGTCACCATGAAAGTCATTTTGAAATGAACTTGAGGTGTTTTGCATGTATTGAACTTGTTCTTGTTGCTGCTCAACATTGCCTGCTTCATTTTGACCCCATTCAATTGAAGGTTGATTTGTTGTGTTCACTGAAGCTAGTTAGAGACCATCTATTCTCTTAGCCATCATTTCCATTTGTTGCTGGAGTTGCTGGTGCATCAACTTGTTTTGTGCCAAGGTTGTGTCCACTCCTTCTAGTTCCAATACACCCTTCTTTTGAATAGGTTGGCGTTGCCTCTGATGAGCAAAGAAGTATTGGTTATTTGTCACCATGTCTATGAGATTCTGAGCTTCTTCGGCTGTATTCATCAATTGTAGTGAGCCTCCTGCAGAGTAATCCAAAGATACTTGAGATTTTTCAGTCAACCCTTCAAAGAAATTTTAAAGTTTATCCCATTCACTGAACATCTCAGGTGGACATTTTCTAATCAAGGTTTTATATCTTTCCCATGCTTCATACAATGATTCCCTATCTATTTGAGTGAACGTTTGCACCTCCGTTTTTAACCTGATGATCCTCTGAGGTGGATAGAACTTGGATAGGAATTTATTCACCAGATCATCCCAAGTGTTGATACTTTCTTTGGGGAATGTCTCCAGCCATTGCACGAGGGTGATGAGTTGAGGCTTCAATTCAAAGTTGTTTGCATGAACATTGGGAGCGAGTATACTGCTCCTGCAGTGTCTTGGATTTGGGAGAGTGTAAGAAGCTAGAACTCTCCTTTGAGGTGGGTTATTATTGTTGGCAACTCCCTCAGGGTTGTTATTGTTGGCAACTCCCTCAGCATGGTTATGTGAATTTCCCTCCATGACTTGTTCTTCTCCTTCTGAATCCTCTTCTCCAACAATGTTTTTCCCTCTTTCAGCTCTTCTTAATCTTCTGAGGGTTCTTTCGTTTTGTTCACAAAAAGTGGGTATAATTCTCCTTGTACCTGACATGCAACCAAAGCATAAGAATCACACAACACCAGAAAGGCAATAACACTTCAATCCATGGCTGAAGTGAAATGTTAGTTGGTTTAAGCAAAAATTCAAACAGTTAGTGTGTTAGTTAAAAGTTAAAGAACAAAAATAAAAAGTGCTAGATCTAGATCTTCACTTCACTTAATCATTGTTAATCTTTTCCAATCTCCGGCAACGGCGCCAAAAACTTGATACGTAAAAAATTAATTTCACGTAATTACCGGCAAGTATACCGGGTCGTATCAAGTAATAAAACTCACTAAGAGTGAGGTCGATCCCACAGAGATTGGTAGATTAAGCAACTTTAGTTAAATGGTAGATTTAGTCAAGCAAACATGATTTTGATTTCATGAGATTTGTGATTTTTGAACATAATTGCAAAAATTTAAATGGCAAGGAATTTAAAGAACTAGAAGAGAGAAAGAAGATGAAAGTAAATAACTGAAACTTAAAATGCAAGAAACTTAAATGACATTAAAGATAAATTGCAAGAAAGTAAAGATTGCAGAATTTTAAAGAGCATAAGAGTAAACAGCAAGAATTATAGAAACAGAATGTAAATGACAAGAATAATGCAAGAATGTAGAAGGGAATTGGGTAATGGGTATTCAAACAACTAAAGAGCAAAAGAAATAAGAGTTGATGATGGAGAGGATCATTAAGGATCAGAGATGCAAATTCTCATGAATTGATGTTGATCAATTTCATCTCAATCATGGTTATAGATCCATGGCAAATTGTGGGTAATTGAGTCCCAATCTCTTAGTAACTCAATTTCTCTCAACACAACCAATTGCCACTCTTGTGATCTAATTTTTCATGAGAAGATATGAAGTTCAATTTCTAATCCAAGCCACACAACTTCTAGAATCTCAACTAAGGGAGGTTACATCTCACATACCAACCAAAGTATATTGATTAAGGAAATCATGAAAAGATGAACTCTAAACTGAATTATGTGGCTCCTTTCTTAAACTCACCACATAATTCATATAGATTAATCCCTCTCTCGATGGTGATTGAATCTGTGAAGAACAAGAGTTTCCTCTTGGATTAACCACTTGAATTAAGAAGGAAGAGAAGAGTTATCAATTCATTCAAACAAGCAGAGCTCTTCCCTCTAATGAAAGTGGGGTTTAGTGAATCATAGCTCAAATTTCAACAACAATTGCCAAGATGAAAATTAAACTAAGTATAGAAAAGAATGAAGAAGAAGAAGAAGTTCTTAAAACTGAAATTCAAAGTTGCAAGAAAAAAAAAATAGAAGACCGGTGAGGAAAAGTAAAGAGTAAAAATGCTAGTGTAATAGAAAATTCTCTAACTGTCAAAAAGTCTAAAAAAAACAAGTTCCAAAAGCTAAAAAAAAGTCTTTTTAAGTATCAAACTCTTCTCTATTTATACTACTCCTAAAACTCCTTCAGAGACCTTTAATTTGGGCTAGCAATGTGGGCTTTCTCTTGGTTGCATTCCTGGCTCAATGGAAGAAGTGTTGCTAAACAGGGGAGAGGGAGCTTGTTCATAATGTTCCTGGCCCAATGGCTTGGCGTTTTTGCCAATAACGCTAGCCTTAATGCACGTTGGCAACGTGCATGGTATTTTCCTGGGAGTGGGCTTTGATACTTGGGCGTTGTTAGCTCAAGTTGTTGCTAACAACTTGGTTCTCTTCTTCTTGACCCCATTTTCATGCTTAATGTTGCCCAGAATTTGAGTGTCAATCTTCTGCTTCAATATGAACTATCATACATCATTGGAAAGCTTAGAATGTCCTTTTTCTAATGCACTTGAAATCATCTCAATTGGATTTTCCTATCTCATGTTATGCTTCCTCAAAGAAGGTAAGGTCAGGCTGCCAAGTTTGTTGACGTTGTTGCTGAACACGCACCCTCTCTTCCAAGTTGGCAACGCCCAAATCTCCCAAGGCTGAGACATGGGGCTGGCATTGTTGCTGAACACGCCCCCTTGTTGGCACGTTGGCAATGTGCTCGCTGCTCCCCTCCAGGGCTGCCTTCTCGCTTCAACTTTGCTTGTCACGTTGCCTTGGAACACGCCTATAGAGCTTGGCGTTGGCAACGTGCTCGAGTAAGGGGGGTTGCTCTCCAAGCTTCCTTGTTACGTTGCCTTGGATAACGCCCATGCACTCAGCGTTGGCAACGTGCTTAAGGCCTTGGGATTGCCCTCCGGTACTGCCTTCTAGCTTCAAGCCTTGCTTGCAACGTTGCCACTGAACACGCCTTTAGAATCCGGCGTTGGCAACGTGCTAGCTTCCTTGTTGGCGTTGTCATTGGACACGCCCAAGCCTCCAAGCGTAAACAACGTGCTCGATGTGTGAAAGGCTTAGAAGTGCCCTCCAATGTTGCTTCCTTCCTAGATCCGAATTTGCTTGCTGCGTTTTCTTAGAACACGCCTCTAGGGACTGGCGTTGGCAACGCGCTCTCCAAGACTGCCTCCTTCCAGGTTTTTCTCCCTGGCGTTGCCTCTGAACACGCTAGTGAAGCAGCACGTTGGCAACATGCTCGAGCTTCCCTAGCTGGACAAAATCTTCTAGCTCAGCGTTGCCTTGAAGCACGCCAATACATTCCCACGTTGGCAACGCCCTCGAGCTCTTCCCTGGCCCAGTTCCTTGCTTGCCTGCGTTGCCAAGGAACACGCCCCCTTTCTCCAAGTTGGCAACGCCCAAATGTACTCTCCAGGGCTTCCTGGCGTTGCCTAGGAGCACGCCCTTGTTCCTGGCGTTAGCAATGCCCAAGCCCTTTTCTCCTTGCCCAGTTTACTTCTTGGTGTTGTTGCCAAGCACTCCAATGTAGCTCCAAGTTAGCAACGTGCACGTTTCTCTTCTTAAATGAGTTGTTAGCCACTTGCTTGCTTCATTCTTGCTTCAATGCCTTCTTGTTGCATCACCTATCATTAACAAGGAGAATTGCTTCAAAGTCTCACCAATTCATGCAATCAATGCAATCAACTTCATGAGATTTATTTATTTATGCATTCCTTGACTCAATTGCATGAAATTAGCCACAATTAACACGGTCCTTGGTATTCTTATGCATGAAAACAAAACTCATAAAAATACTTGTTTAATTCAAAGAAAATGAGTGAAACTGAGCTAAAACCAACTAAACTAACTAGCTAATATAGCAAATATGCGAATGCATCAGATCTACAAACAAAATAGAAGAAAGTAATAACAATAATGAAAGAATAATGAATGTAACAACAAGGAATTAAGAAGAAGAGGTAGAAGAGAACATGAATTTAAACCTAGATCTAAGAACTAAACCTAATCCTAATCCTAATTCTAGAGAGAAGTGAGAGCTTCTCTCTCTAAAACTCAAACTAAACTAGCCTAATGTGTGTTATGATAGATCCTCCCCTCTCCCTTCAATCCTTGGTCTTTTTGAGTGTTTTGGCACCAAAGTTGGCTTGAATTGGACCCCATAGGCCTTGAGAATTCGCTGGCCACGATTTCATTAAAAAAAATCATAAATCAGCACCGATGCATACGCGCACATCACGCGTACGCGTCCATGGCCGAGTTCAACTCTTTGGATTTTCATGATCTTCTCTACTTGCATGCTTCCTTCCTTGCTCCATTGATTCATTCCTATCCTTTTTCAACCTGAGATTACTAATAAACACATCAAGACATCTTATGGAATCAAGGAGAAGTTAAAGTTATCTAATCAAATACCAAAAAGCATGCTTTTTACACTTAGGCACAAATAAGAGAGATCACAAAAAATCATGCTAAATCATTGGTTAATTATAAGAAAAGGTTAGCAAAATACTCTAAATCTAACATAAGATAAACCCTGAAAACAGGGTTTATCACCTGCCATAGAAGAAATCATTCACAATTGAAGAAGACAGTAACACTAGAGTTAATCCATAAGGACAAAGCATCTCCAAGCCTTAACCACCTTCTTATCATAGTTTACACGACTTTTGAGTTCTGATTACCCTTTTTTCTTCATTTTCTTTTATGCAATTAAACATATCAATCCAGTTTAGATCTCACAAAAACAACAACTCTTCTATCCGCCTGACTAAGATCTACAAGATAACCATAGCTTGCTTCAAACCAAAATCCTCGTGGGATCGAACCTGACTCGCTCGGGTATTACTTGGACGACCCAATGCACTTGCTGGTTCAACTGTACGAAGTGTGGGGATTTGTGCACCAAGTTTTTGGCGCCATTGTCGGGGATTGTTTGAGTTTGGACAACTGACGGATTATCTTGTACCGTAGATCCGGTATTGTTATTTTGTTAGAGTCTTTTATTTTATTTTTCTTTTTTTTTTTGAAAAATCAGGAACCTTTTTCAAAATTTTTTTTTTCTTTTCTTTGTGTAATCTTTGTTTTTGGTTTGAGTCTTTTGTTTTTGTTCTTGTTGAAATTTTCGAATTCTTTGAGTCTTTCTTTCAAAAAATTTTCAAAATTAGTGTCTTTTGTTTGAGTCTTGTGTTAATCTTTAAGTTTGGTGTCTTCCTGTGTATTTTCTTTATTTTTTCGAAAATTGTCTTTGTTTTCAAAATTTTTAAATTTGGTGTCTTTTGCATGTTCTTGTGTTCTTTGAATTCTTTAAGTTTTGTTCTTGGTGTTCTTCTTGATCTTCAAGGTGTTCATGTTTTCTTTTTTTTTTTATCTTAAAATTTTTATGTTTGGTGTCGCTTTGTGTTTTTCTTGTTAATTTTTGCACACTAGGTCCCTTTAGATTTAAAAATTTTAAGTTTGGTGTTTTTTTGTTGTTTTTCTCTTTCCTCATTAAATTCAAAAATAAAAAATATCTTTTCTATCTTTATTTTAATTAAATTTTCATAATTCAGATTTTAATTTTAAATTATTATCTTATCTTACCTTAGTTTTCAAATTTCAAAATTCAAATCTCTTCAAAATGAAATCTTTTCATAAATCATATCTTTTTCAAAATCTTATCTTATCTTTTTATCTTTCTTAAAAATTCAAAAATCTTATCTTATCTTATTTCAAAATTCAATTTTAAAATTCAATTTCAAATTTCAAAATTTAAATTTTAAATTTCAAATTTCAAATTTTAAAAATTAAACTTTTTCAAATCTTTTTCAAATCCTTATCATATCTTATTTCAAATTTTAAAATCAAATCTTTTCTAATCTTCTATCTTATCTTGTTTTCAAATCTTTCTTAATTAGTTACTTATCTTCTCTCTCTTGTTTTTCAAAACTTCCTAACTAATTCTTCTCTCTCCTAATTTTTGAAAATCCTTCCTCTATTTTTCTTTCTTTTTTTTTTCAAAATTCATAATTAAATTTTCAAATCCTTTTAATTCATTAACCTTTATTTTTGAGTTACATATATAAATAAAACAAAAACAAGAATATTTTAATTCTTGTTTATCTTTTTTATTTCTAATTCTTCTCCTCTCTACTTCTATTTATTCGAATTATTCTTTTCCTTCTTCTATCTTCATTCTTCTATCTTCCTCTTCTTTCTTCACATCTCACAGGGAGTCCTCTGTTCTTAAACATAGAGCTTCCATTCTCTTCTGTCCTTAGTTTCTTCTTTTCTTGTTTATGACCAGGAACAGGGATAAAGAACCTCTCTTTAATTTTGATCCTGAACCTGAAAGGACTTTAAGGAGGAGCTTACAACAAATTAAAGCACAACACTCCGGAAGAAACCTTTCAGAAAATTTTGAACAAGAAGCTGACGACATGGCCGAACATGAAGGAGAGGCAAGAAAGGTTCTTGGTGACTTCACCATGCCTACCTCTGACTTTTATGGCAGAAGCATCTTTGTACCTGCCATTGGAGCTAACAATTTTGAGCTTAAGCCTTGATGACAAGTCATCTTAGCCTAGTTTCACTAGTTTTTTTTACTTATTTTCAATTGATTTATGCACTTTCTTGAGCCATAAGCAAGCCAATTGGGTAGATTTTCATGTTTCCTTTGATTCAATCAACCATGGATGAATTAATGCAATTTCATGAGATTTTATGCTATAATTGTCATATATTATGAAAGAATAACAAACTCATGATTTTGAGCAAAGCTTTGATGTGTTTGGTTGATTGATGATAGGTGAAAAGAGTTTTGAAGAAGGTTGAAGATAGAAGGAATGGCTAGGAGCAAGAGAGAACAAAAAGCTTGAGCCAAAGTTTGCCTCAAACTTTAGCTCAAACCTTTGGAAGAATTGAAAACACCCCAGAGGAAAAAAGCTTGAGCCAAAGTTTGCCTCAAACTTTTTGGCAAACGTTGGCATCACAAAACCAACACCCTGGAGGAGAAAAGCTTGTGCCAACGTTTGCCTCAAACTTTTTGGCAAACGTTGGCGCCACACTTGCACACCCTGGAGGAGAAAAGCTTGCGCCAACGTTTGCCTCAAGCTTTTTGGCAAACGTTGGCACCACACATGTACACAAGGGGATCCACGTTTGAGCAAAAGTTTGACCTCAAACTTTAGCTCAAACGTGGATATCAGCAAAAGGAGGGCAGTTGGTATAAAAAGCTTGAGTAAAAGTTTGCCTCAAACTTTTACTCAAGCTTTTATGATTTACAACCCGGTTCACAATGGATCTTTCTCCAACTCCAAGAGCAATCAACCAAGGCCTTTATCAACCCAATTCCATCAAGAGCAAAGGCCCAATTCAAGGCTTGAAGACCATTTGAAGAAAGTGTATAAATAGCTTAGGATTTAAGTTTTATGGAGCTTTTCCTTTTACTTTTGCTGAGTGGTTTTGGAGAGCTTTTGGTTTTGAATTATTTTGAGTTTCTGAGTTTCGGAGAGGAGAATTGAATTCTCTTCCTCTTAGTTTCCTTGTTTTCAATTTCAATTACACTTGTCTTGGGTCTTGGGTGTTGAGAATTGGGGAAATTCTGTCTCAATCTCACCTTGAGATCTCTTTCTGTTTCTTTTACTGCACCATTGGAGAATTGAGATTTAAATTCAAGTTTTCTTCTATTTTGATCTTTAATTTGTTGCAATTGCTTTCTGAATTGGATCAAGGAAGGTAGTGAGATCTAGACTTAGTTTTCTAGTCTCTTGACCCCTGAGATCTGAAATTTCATTTTAATTCCTCCGTTGAATGTTTATTCAAGTCAATTTACAATTTCTGTTTGAAATCCACTACAATTAATTTCATCTTCTACTTTCCTGTTTATTGCAATTTATTGTTCCTTGTTTAATTTCTGCAAATCCAATTCCCAATTCCCTTTACAATTCAAGCCATTTACATTTCTTGCACTTTAAGATTTTGCAATTTACATTTCTTGCAATCTAAGTTTCTGCAATTTATATTACTTGCACTTTAAGATTCAGCTTATTTACTTTCTTTGCTCTTTAATTTTCTGCCATCTACCCCTCTCCCTTTACATTTCAAGCAATTTAGTTTCTGCAATCATAAATCACTCAACCAATACTTGATTTGCTTGACTAAATCAACCACTAAACTAAAATTGCTCAATCCTTCAATCCCTGTGGGATCGACCTCACTCACGTGAGTTATTATTACTTGATGCGACCCGGTGCATTTGCCGGTTAGATTTGTGTGTTCGGAATTCGTTTTTCATTTTCCGAAAATTTCACATCAAGTTTTTGGCGCCGTTGCCAGGGATTGAAATAGATTGACAATGATTAAGTGAAGTGGAGATCTAGATCAAGCACTTTTTCTTTTCTGTTTCTTTAATTTTTGACTGACACACTAACTGTTTGAAATTTTGCTTAAGCTAACTAAACTTCACTCTGGCAACAGATCGAAGTGTTACTGGTGGTGTTTCTTTTGTTTTGTTTGTATGTCAGGTACAGGGAGAACCACTCCTGTTTTATCTGAAACTGACCAGAGAACTCTTAGAAGGCTAAGAAGATAAGCAAGAGAAAAAAATGTTGCTGGAGAGGAAGAATCAGATGAAGAATATCATGAATTGGAGGAACACTCAACAAATCCAACAAATCCACCAGTGAGAATGGCCAACAACAATGGTCAACCCCAGAGGAGAGTCTTGGCTTCATATACATTTGCTAATCCAAGGCATTGTGGGAGTAGCATCCTTACCCCAAATGTCGATGCAAATAACTTTGAATTGAAGCCCCAACTCATCACCTTGGTGCAGAACAACTGTTCTTATGGAGGAGGCCCCTCAGAAGATCCAAACCAGCACCTATCCACCTTCCTGAGGATATGTAACACAGTGAAGACCAATGGTGTACATCCTGACAGTTACAAATTGTTGTTGTTTCCATTTTCCCTGAGGGACAAAGCTACTCAATGGTTGGAGTCATTTCCAAGAGAAAGAATCAACAATTGGGAAGATCTAGTGAGCAAGTTCTTAGCAAAGTTTTATCCTCCTCAAAAGATCATCAGGCTCAAAACAGAGGTTCAAACATTTACTCAGATGGATGGAGAGTCATTGTATGAAGCATGGGAGAGATACAAAGCTTTACTCAAGAAGTGTCCATCAGAGATGTTTAATGAATGGGATAAACTCCAAAATTTCTATGAAAGACTGACAATGAAAGCTCAAGAGGCACTTGACTATTCAGCAGGAGGCTCAATGCAACTCATGAAGACAGCTGAAGAGGCCCAAAACCTCATTGATATGGTGGCAAACAATCAATATTTCTTTGCTCATCAGAGACAACGCCAGCCATCACAAAGGAAAAGAGTGCTAGAGTTGGAAGGAGTAGACACCATCCTAGCTCAAAACAAGATAATGCAGCAGCAAATCCAGCAACAATTTGAGCAGATGGCTAAAAAGATTGATAGCTTGCAAGTTGCAGCAGTGAATACAAGCCAACCATCAATCACATGGGGGCAAAATGAAGAAAACCAAGAAAATCAGCAGCAGGAACAACCTCAATATGTGCACAACCAAGGCTCAGGTCAAAATGAAGTTTATGGTGACACCTACAATCCATCCTGGAAGAACCATCCAAATCTTAGATGGGGAGATAACCACACCCACAGCCAGCAACCGTGGCAGAAAAACTCAAACCAAAACAACTCAAGAAACATAACTTACTCAAACCACGACCAGCAAAACACTAATCATAATCCATATAGAAAACCCCAAAACAACCATCATCCACCTTCCACATCCACATTCCACCCACAAAATAATCCCACAAATAGTTCAAACAACTTCCAGCCACAACCATCTCATGTTACACAACCACAACCAAATCCAGGCTCTCAAAGAATCTCTAATCTGGAGATGATGATGGAGAAACTCATGAAAAATCAAGAAGCATCAATCAAAAACCTTGAGAGGCATATGGAGCAAATGGCTAAGGAATTTTCAGAAAGGGGTGAGAAGAGAGCAATTACCTCCCCCAATGTCACTAAAAGAGACAAAGGAAAAGCCACAAAGTGGGAGGAGTGCAAAGCAATCATAGTGGGGAGTGAGAAGACTGGGGAGAAGGAAGCCATCATTTAGGAAGAACACAATAGACAAGTTCCACAAGAAGAGACAGAAGAGAGAAGTGAAGAGGAAAGAAAGACCAAGAATGCAAAAAGCTCAAATAGAGATAAGAACATCCTTGAAACATAGCTACAAGAAAAGAAGGAAGGGGTGAAGCCATATATCCCCAAACTTCCATACCCTCAGAGGTTCAAAAAAGAGAATGAGGATAAGCAATACTCAAAGTTCCTGGACATATTCAAGACACTCAGCATCAATATACCTTTCTTAGAAGCACTTGAACAGATGCCAGTGTATGCCAAATTTATGAAGGAAGTGCTGACAAAAAAAAGTCCCTAAAAGAAGGACAAATTGTTGAGATGACAATGAAATGTAGTGCTATTCTCCAAAGAGAGTTGCCAGAGAAGAAAGATGATCCTGGGAGTTTTTATATACCTTGCACCATAGGAAACATAACAATTGAGAAGTCATTCTGTGATCTTGGTGCAAGCATAAATTTGATGCCTTTGTCTCTAATGAGGAAACTCCAAATTGTCGAGCTGAAATCAACACGAATACTTCTTCAAATGGCTGATAAATCCATTTAGCAAGCACTTGGAGTTGTAGAGAATGTGCTGGTAAAAGTGGGAAAATTTCTTCTCCCAGCTGATTTTGTCATCCTGGATATGGAGGAGGACCCTAACACTCCCATCATTCTGGGGAGGCCTTTCCTAGCTATGGGCAGAGTATTGATAGATGTTGAAAAGGGGGAATTGTTGCTAAGAGTGCATGATGAGCACCTAGCATTTCATGTTTTTAAAACCTTGCATGAGCCAATTCAAGAAAAAGATTCTATGAAGGATAAGGCTAGAGATCAAAGTTTGAAGGAGGTAGTCAATGAGTTAGCTCCAAGACTTCTAAATCCATGCTTGAAAGCAGTAGAGATGGTGCAACAAACTAAAGAAATCAAGGAGGAACTGGATCCAAAACCTCCAGATGAGAAATTCAACATCTCAGAAAAGGAACCACCAAGGCAGGGAGTATCTTTTGAGAAAGAAAAGAAGAAGAGGCCAAGAGGGTGGAGAAACAAGAAGATCCCCACTGAAGGCTTTTCGCCAGGGGATAAAGTAGTGGTAAACACCCAACCAATGAAGGTGTCCCCACAATCATCTGAATACTACACTGTGAACCGGGTCCTTTCACTTGAACACCTAGAGATCATCAAAAAGGAGACCGGAAGGAAGTTCAGAGTAAGAGGAGAAAAGCTGAGGCACTATGATTTTCAACCCCCATGATCTAAAGGGATCGATGTCAAGCTAATGACAATAAAGAAGCGCTTGTTGGGAGGCAACCCAACCTGAGGTAGTTTTCTTTTCATAGCCTTTTCAATAAAAATGTTGAATAATTGGTATGCATTGCAAGGAGCTAAGTTTGGTGTTGCAAACCAAAATAATTTAAGGGAGAATGAAGGATTCTAAGTTTGGTGTTCCACCAAAATCTCATTTAAAAGCATACTCTCACCTCCTGCATAATGCTAGCTCAAAGCAATCAGACAAATTGTTCAACCATTTAATTACTTTTTAGTTTATATTCCATAACCTTTAGCAAGGCCAAAAGAATTCATAAATGTACAACCTGTTGCATTAGAGACAGTGGCAAGGAATTAAGTTTGGTGTTCCCACACCAAATTAAATCCAAAAGCCACACTCAATTCATGCATACTAACCAGTCACCTAAGGACTTGAGAAGCAAGCAACTTTTGAGAATTGTGCAGGGAACTAACCACCATTTGAGGACATTATGCATCATAACTCAAAAGGGGCACAACAGAAGGAAGAACAAAAGAACTGCAAACCAATAGTTTGTATCTATACTTAACTTCTTCTGTTGAGAAATGCTTTGATTTATGTCTTGCTAAAGTGTTCATCTAGTACAAGTAGAATCATTTTTTTTTTTGCAATAAATAAGCTAGTCTAAGTGTGTGCTTGTGTGTTTACTTTCACTTAACAAAAAGCATGCTTTGTCCCCTGCATCTTTAATTCAATAAAAGAAATGTTTGAATGTGAAGTGAGATAGTTCTCTGTTAGATAGAAGTACAATAAAAGTAAATGGTGGTATGTATGTGTGATTGTATGATAGCTCACTTTTAGTAAATAAGAGAACTAGGATGTCTCCTTCTAAGTAGAAAGTGGCCTACTGTCTATGAATCTCAATCAAATAAAAGTTCTTGATTAAAAAGAAAAACAAAAAGAGAAAAGAAAAAGCCAAAAAGTGGCAACAGAACAAAAGAAAATAAAAAGAAACAAAGCTAGACACCAATAGCTTGAACCTTAGAATATATGCATGTGGTGTCTTTGTACTAGGATCTGCTTGGATTATTAAGTTCTTTGGAGTGCATCAACACTTGGTGACTTGGGTTAACTAACCAGGGATCATCAGCTGAAAGTCCACTATCAAGAGCAACCTAACTACAAGGCATTTAGTAACCCAAAGAGGTGCTGGGCATCAATGTTTTAAGAAGGAATGTGAGCCAAGTGTCTATAGTGAATAATGTGTCAAGTATAAAGAAAGAAATGAACTTGCTACACATGACACTGAACTAAAGCTTATAAAAAAAAAATAGTCAAGGATAAAGGAATAATGAGAGGTCATAGCAGTGTGTTGCTTCATGCTTAAAGGAGACTTTCCAGGCCTAAAAGTCAATAAGAAGTGAGTGTTTACTTATCCACAGAAAACCCCATGAACTACCAATAATACTCTGCTAGCATGAACATCCTCTTCCATTTCATTCTTTCTTCTCAATAATTCTTTTCTTGCTTGGGGACAAGCAAGCTTTAAGTTTGGTGTTGTGATGACAAGTCATCTTAGCCTAGTTTCACTAGTTTTTTTTACTTATTTTCAATTGATTTATGCACTTTCTTGAGCCAAAAGCAAGCCAATTGGGTAGATTTTCATGTTTTCTTTGATTCAATCAACCATGGATGAATTAATGCAATTTCATGAGATTTTATGCTATAATTATCATATATTATGAAAGAATAACAAACTCATGATTTTTGAGCAAAGCTTTTGGGAGAAAAGCTTGAGCCAACGTTTGCCTCAAACTTTTTGGCAAACGTTGGCATCACAAAACCAACACCCTGGAGGAGAAAAGCTTGTGCCAACGTTTGCCTCAAACTTTTTGGCAAACGTTGGCGCCACACTTGCACACCCTGGAGGAGAAAAGCTTGCGCCAATGTTTGCCTCAAGCTTTTTGGCAAACGTTGGCGCCACACATGTACACAAGGGGATCCACGTTTGAGCAAAAGTTTGACCTCAAACTTTAGCTCAAATGTGGATATCAGCAAAAGGAGGGCAGCTGGTATAAAAAGCTTGAGTAAAAGTTTGCCTCAAACTTTTACTCAAGCTTTTATGATTTACAACCCGGTTCACAATGGATCTTTCTCCAACTCCAAGAGCAATCAACCAAGGCCTTTATCAACCCAATTCCATCAAGATCAAAGGCCCAATTCAAGGCTTGAAGACCATTTGAAGAAAGTGTATAAATAGCTTAGGATTTAAGTTTTATGGAGCTTTTCCTTTTACTTTTGCTGAGTGGTTTTGGAGAGCTTTTGGTTTTGAATTATTTTGAGTTTCTGAGTTTCGGAGAGGAGAATTGAATTCTCTTCCTCTTAGTTTCCTTGTTTTCAATTTCAATTACACTTGTCTTGGGTCTTGGGTGTTGAGAATTGGGGAAATTCTGTCTCAATCTCAACTTGAGATCTCTTTCTGTTTCTTTTACTGCACCATTGGAGAATTGAGATTTAAATTCAAGTTTTCTTCTATTTTGATCTTTAATTTGTTGCAATTGCTTTCTGAATTGGATCAAGGAAGGTAGTGAGATCTAGACTTAGTTTTCTAGTCTCTTGACCCCTGAGATCTGAAATTTCATTTTAATTCCTCCGTTGAATGTTTATTCAAGTCAATTTACAATTTCTGTTTGAAATCCACTGCAATTAATTTCATCTTCTACTTTCCTATTTATTGCAATTTATTGTTTCTTGTTTAATTTCTGCAAATCCAATTCCCAATTCCCTTTACAATTCAAGCCATTTTACATTTCTTGCACTTTAAGATTTTGCAATTTACATTTCTTGCAATCTAAGTTTCTGTAATTTATATTACTTGCACTTTAAGATTCAGCTTATTTACTTTCTTTGCTCTTTAATTTTCTGCCATCTACCCCTCTCCCTTTACATTTCAAGCAATTTAGTTTCTGCAATCACAAATCACTCAACCAATACTTGATTTGCTTGACTAAATCAACCACTAAACTAAAATTGCTCAATCCTTCAATCCCTGTGGGATCGACCTCACTCACGTGAGTTATTATTACTTGATGCGACCCGATGCACTTGCCGGTTAGATTTGTGTGTTCGGAATTCGTTTTTCGTTTTCCGAAAATTTCACATCAAGCCTTAGTTAGTCTCTCTTCTGTAATAGAATTACAAGTTCCATGGACTTCTACTGGAAGATCCACATCGGTTTTTAGCTGAATTCTTGCAAATCTGTGACACTGTTAAGACCAATGGAGTGAATCCTAAAGTCTACAAACTTATGCTCTTTCCCTTTGCTGTAAGAGACAGAGCTAAGATATGGTTGGATTCTCAACCTAAAGAGAGCTTAGACTCTTGGAAAAAGCTGGTCAATGCTTTCTTGGCTAAATTCTTTCCCCCTCAAAAGATGAGGAAAATTAGAGTGGAAGTTTAAATCTTCAGACAAAAAGAAGGTGAATCCCTCTATGAAGCTTGGGAAAGATACAAGCAACTCCTGACATACTCTCAGAATGGTCTATCCTAGGATTTTTCTATGATGGTCTGTCTGAGATGTCCAAAATATCATTGGACAGCTCTACAGGTGGATCACTTCACTTGAACAAAATACCTGCAGAAGCAAGAGAACTCATTGAGATGGTTGCAAACAACCAATTCATGTACACTTCTGAAAGAAACCCTATAAGTAATAGGGTACCTCAAAAGAAAGGAGTTCTTAAAGTTGATACTCTGAATGCCATATTGGCCCAGAATAAGATCTTGACCCAACAGGTCAATATGATCTCTCAGCATTTGACTGGAATGCAAGCTGCAGCTGGCAGCACTCAGGAAGCTTCTTCTGAAGTAGAAGCTTATGATCATGATCAACCCACTATAGAGGAGGTGAATTACATGGGAGAACCCTATGAAAACACCTACAACCCTTCATGGAGGAATCATCCTAACCTTTCATGGAAGGATCAACAGAAGTCTCAGCAAGGCTTCAATAATAATCAAGGTGGAAGGAACCAGAATAGGTTCAACAAAAGACCACCATTCCTATCTTCTCAGGAACATATGGAAACCCCTAAGTAGAACTTTTCTGACTTAGTCACTCTGGTCTCCATTCTCTCAAAGACCCCTCATAGTTTCATAACTGAAACAAGGTCCTCCATTAGAAATTTGGAGGTACAGAATGATCAACTGAGCAAGAGAATCCCTGAGACTCCTCCAGACACTCTTCCTAGTAACACTGAAGTAAATCCAAGAGAAGAGTGCAAGGCCATCACCATAGAGGTAGAGGCCAAATCTGGAGAGACTGGGAAGGCATTGAACGCCAATGAGGAAAATCTCACTGGGTGTTGAACACCCAAAATGGCTGAGAACCTGGTACTGAACGCCAGTGAGGAAGCCCTTACTAGGCGTTCAACGCCCATCTTGGCACCAGAGCTGGCGCTAAACGCCAGTGAAGAAGCCCTTACTAGGTGCTCAACGCCCAACCAGGCAGCAAAGCTGGCACTGAACGCCAGTGAAGAAGCCCCTCACTGGGCGTTCAATGCCCCAACAGGTAGGGAAGCTGGCATTGAACACCAGCTAGGACATCCCTAATGGGCATTTAATGCCCAAAATGGTAAGGAAACTGGCGTTTAACGCCAGTAAGGGTATACAGCATGGGCGTGGGAGAACTCATGAAGGAATGAAGGAACCGCAAAGCTATCAAGCCTGACCTCTTCGCACTCAATCGACCATAACCTGAGCTACAGAGGTCTAAATGAGGCGGTTTCAGTTGCATTGGAAAGCTAACATCTGGGGCTTCAAAATGTTATAAAATTTTGCATAGTTGCTTCTTGTTTAGAGATGCCTACATGCACTGTACGTGTACGCGTCGATGTTGCACGTGGCCCACTAAAGGAGAAATCCCTAGGGGCGATTTCTGAAGCATTTTGAGCCCAATCCACTCATTTCTGATGCTATTTCATGTAGAATTCAAGCTTGGGCAAGGAGGGGAGCAATTGTTTGGAGTTTTGGCATCATGTAGTTTAGTTTCTAGAGAGAGAAGTGGTGCACAGAATTGTGATTCACACTTTTCACAACTCCGCACAACTAACCAGCAAGTGCACTGGGTCGTCCAAGTAATACCTTACGTGAGTAAGGGTCGATCCCACGGAGATTGTCGGCTTGAAGCAAGCTATGGTCATCTTGTAAATCTTAGTCAGGCGAATTCAAATGGTTATGGGGTTTTGATAATTAAAAGATAAATAAAACTTAAATTAAAATAAAGATACTTATGTAATTCATTGGTGGGAATTTCAGATATGCGTTTGGAGATGCTTTGTTGCTTCTAAACCTCTGCTTTCCTATTGTCTTCTTCCAATCATGTGTGCTCCCTTCCATGGCAAGCTGTATGATCCTCTCGGATGAAAAATACCAGGTACGATCTCTGCACGGCTAATAAACTGTCAGATTTCTCGTCTCGGATGAAAAATACCAGGTACAGCTATCGCACGGCTAATCATCTGTCAGTTTTTACTAGCGTCAGAATAGGATCTCTCTATCCTTTTGCACACTGTCACTGCATCCAACATTTGCAAGTTTGAAGCTCGTCACAGTCATCCCTTCCCAGATCCTACTCATAAATGCATAGACAAGGTTTAGACTTTTCGGATCTCAGGAATGCTGCCAATTGTTATAGCCTATACCACGAAGGTTCTAATCACGGCTTCGGATGCTCTGTTGTCAGGAGAGACGATGCAAATCGTGGCTTCGAGACCCAAGAGAATATACTTCGGCTGTCGTCCAATGACTACGTTGAACATCATGTAGACCGCTTGTGGTTGTCAGGCACGCGGATCTTGGCTAAGCGAGTAACGAAGATAGTGGGTGATTGTCACGGGTCACCCCTTCACGAGAGTATATCTTGGAGAAGAAGTAGGCGTGAATTGAAAGAAAAACAATAGTACTTGCATTAATGCATGAAGAACAGCAGAGCTCTGCACCTTAATATATGAGGTGTAGAAACTCCACCGTAGAAAATACATAAGAGAAAGAGGTCTAGGCATGGCCGAATGGCCAGCCTCCATTGTCTAAAGATCTAAAAGTGATCAAAAGATGATAAAGTCTCCAAAAGATATATGAATACAATAGTAAAAAGTGCTATTTATACTAAACTAGTTACTAGGGATTACAGAAAATAAGTAACTAAATACAAATAGTGCAGAAATCCACTTCCGGGGCCTACTTGGTATGTGCTTGGGCTAAGCATTGAGCTTTACATGTGCATAGGCCATTCTTGGAGTCAAACGCCAGCTTGGGTGCCAGTTTGGACATTTAACTCCAGTTCTGGTGCCAGTTCTGGCGTTTTACGCCAGAAAAGGGTCTCTGGTGGGCATTTAGATGCCAGTTTGGGCCATCAAATCTCGGGAAACGTATGGACTATTATGTATCACTGGAAAGCCCATGATGTCTACTTCTAACCCAATTGAGAGCACGCCAATTGGGCTTCTGTAGATCCAGAAAATCCACTTCGAGTGTAGGAGGGTCAGAATCCAACAGCATCTGCAGTCCTTTCTCAGCTTCTGAATCAGATTTTTGCTCAGGTCCCTCAATTTCAGCCAGAAAATACCTAAAATTACAGAAGAACACACAAACTCATAGTAAAGTCCAGAAATTTGATTTTTGCATAAAAACTAATAAAAATACAATAAAAAGTAACTAAAACAAACTAAAAACTATGTAAAAACAATGCCAAAAAGGGTATAAATTATCCGCTCATCACAACACCAAACTTAAATTGTTGCTTGTCCCCAAGCAACTAAAAACAAAATAGGATAAAAAGAAGAGAAAATAAAATAAATTCCAAAATTATCAATGAAACTTAGTTCCAATTAGATGAGCGGGACTAGTAGCATTTTGCTTCTGAAGAGTTTTGGCATCTCACTTTATCCTTTGAAGTTCAGAATGATTGGCATTCATAGGAACCTAGAATTCAGATAGTGTTATTGATTTTCTTAGTTTAGTATGTTGATTCTTGAACACAGCTACTCTATGAGTCTTGGCCGTGACGCTAAGCACTTTGTTTTCCAGTATTACCACCAGATACATAAATGCCACAGACACATAACTGGGTGAACCTTTTCAGATTGTGACTCAGCTTTGCTAGAGTCCCTAGTTAGAGGTGCCCAGAGCTCTTAAGCACACTCTTTTTGCTTTGGACCACAACTTTAACCGCTCAGTCTCAAGCTTTTCACTTGACACCTTCACGCCACAAGCACATGGTTAGGGACAACTTGATTTAGCCGCTTAGGCCAGGATTTTATTCCTTTGGGCCCTCCTATTGGTTAAAGCTCAAAGCCTTGGATCCTTTTTACCCTTGCCTTTTGGTTTAAAGGGTTATTGACTTTTTCTACTTGCTTTTTCTTTTTCTTTCTCTTTTGTTTTTTCTTTATTTTTCGCCTTTTTTTTTCGCAAGCTTTGTGTTTTTCACTGCTTTTTCTTGCTTCAAGAATCAATTTTATGATTTTTCAGATTATCAATAATATTTCTCTTTTTCCATTATTCTTTCAAGAGCCAACAATTTTAACATTTATAAACTTCACTATCAAAAATATCCACTGTTCAAGCATTCATTCACAAAACAAAAAGTATTGCCACCACATCAAAATAATTAAACTATTTTCAAGATAGAATTCCAAATTCATGTACTTCTTTTTCTTTTTCAGAAAACATTTTTCATTTAAGAAAGGTGAAAGATTAATAGGACGGTCATAGCTTTAAGACATAGACACTAGACACTAATGATAATGTAATAACAACACAAACATAGACAAAACATAAAGCATAGAAACCGAAAAACAAAAAAATAAGAACAAGGAAATTAAAGAACGGGTCCACCTTAGTAACGGCGGCTAGTTCTTCCTCTTGAAGATTTTATGGAGTGCTTTAGCTCCTCAATATCTCTTCCTTGCCTTTGTTGCTCCTCTCTCATGGCCTTTTGGTCCTCTCTGATTTCATGGAGAATGATAGAGTGCTTTTGGTTCTCCATCCTTAGTTGCCCCATGTTGGAACTTAATTCTCCTAAAGAAGTATTGAATTGCTCCTAATAGTTGTTTGGAGGAAAATACATCCCGTGGGGTATCTCAAGGATTTCTTGATTAGGAACTTCCTCAGGCTCTTGTTGAGGTCCATGAGTGGGCTCTCTTATTTGCTCCATCCTCTTTTTAGTGATGGGTTTTTGAGATGAATCTCTCCATCTCCTATGACTCAAAGTTGGAAGCAAATGCCTTCCCTTTCCTCTTTCTAGAGGTTTTTCTGGCCTTAGGTGCCATTAATGGTTATGGAAAAACAAAAAGCAGAGCTTCTTTCCCACACCAAACTTAAAAGGTTTGCTCATCCTCGAGCAAAAGAAGAAAAAAAGGAGTAGAAGAAGAAGAAATGGAGGAGATAAAGGGGTGTGTTAGTTTTGGCCAAGGGGGGTTTAAGTATTTATGATGTGTGAAATTGAAGGTGGTAAGGAGGGGTTGGGTTTAGGAGGGAGATGGTTTGAGTTTGAATGGGTGGCGGTAGGTGGGTTGTATGATGGTTTTGGAGGATAAATGGAGGTGATTGGTGGAGGTTATTTTGGGGAATAGTGTTATGGAAATGTGTGAAGAGGAGAGAGAGTGAGTTGGGGTAGGTGGGAATCCTGTGGGGTCCACAGATCCTGAGGTATCAAAGAATTCTGGTCCCTGCACCTTTCTAGCGTTTAAACGCCCTCTGTGTGCCATTTCTGGCGTTTAACACCAACTCTGCTACCATTCTTGGCGTTAAAGGCCACGCTGATGCCCTTTTCTGGCGTTAAACGCCAGTCTGTCTGCCAATTCTGGCATTTAACGCCCAGAATGCTGCCAGACTGGGCGTTAAACGCCCATTCTGCTATCCTTACTGGCGTTTAAATGCCAGTAAGCCTGTCCTCCAAGGTGTGCTATTTTTTATTCCGTTTTTATTCTGCAGTTGTTTTTGTGACTTCACATGATCATCTACTAAAAGAAAACATAAAATAACAATGAAAAACAAATGTCTATAATAAATAAATATAATTAAATAGCATTGGGTTGCCTCCCAATAAGCGCTTATTTAATGTCAATAGCTTGATAGTGAGCTCTTAGAGAGCTTCACAGAGACTCAGAGCTTTAATAGTGGCCTCCCAACACCAAACTTAGAAGTTCAGTGTGGGGGCTGATGAAGAGAATTCTTGACGGTTTAGAATTTCCTCAAATGAGTGAATTCTCATTGTGAAGTATAGTTTCCAAACCAATCAAGAATCCTTTCATACAAAAATTTTAGTTGTCACAATTAACAATCCCCAATAAGAATTAACTGAAGTATTAAGACTCCGGGTCGTCTCACAAGGAATTGCAATGAAGTGCTTAATTATTGGCTATGGGGATCAAGGGGGTTTTTGATTGATATTGGGCAAGAAAATAAAAAGACAAGAAAAGTAAATTGAGCAAGTAATTAAAGAAAGCAAGTAATAAAGAGAGACATTCATGGCAATGGATTGAGATCATAGGCTTTCTATCCTAGTCATGCATGATTAATTCATCTTATTTAGTTAACTCACACATCGGGAGAATGTCAAACAAGACTAATTAATCATATCACAAATATAAACAGAAATTTATCTCATTACGTCAACTCCAACAAATAGGAAGAAAGTCTAACGAGACTAGCTAATCTCAATCCAAAAGTCCTAACCAACTTACTAATTAAAATAGCAAAAGATTAGCGTCAATGGAAATAATATTCCATAAGTCCTAATCAACTCACTAATTTAATTAGCAAAAGATTAGCGTCAATGGAAACAATACTAGCTAACAACTCTAGATCACCAACATAAGTTGGGTTTTCATGACTCAAGATTGCCCAATCACTCTTTCCAAGCCAAGAATGCTCAAAATCTACTCTAATATCCTTCCAAGCATTTTATCAAACACTTGGAAGGCATAAAAGGAAAGCATAATAAAAGTGCAAGAATAATAAAATCTACCAACTACAATTTGCAAGAAAAGTAAATCAACAACTCAATTCATTAATAAAAAGACATCAAACATTAAATTGCATTAAAAGTAAATGGAAATCCAACAAGGGTTCATCAACATAAAAGTAACAAAATAAAGGAAATGCACAAGAGAAACTGAGAAGATTAGAGTAGTAGCAACAAGAAATTAAAAGGTAAGCTAAATCAAAACAAGAATTCAAAGTTGGATTAAACCTAAACTACCCTAAATTCTAGAGAGAAGAGAGAGCTTCTCTCTCTAGAATTCTACCCTAAAACATGATGAAAACTAAACTATGACTACTTGGTTCATTCCCCCTTCAATCCTTGGGTTCAATAGCATCAGAAATGGGTTGGATTGGGCCCAAAAGGAGCTGCAAAATCGCTGGGGGCGATTTCATTAAAGTGGGCCACGGACAGCATCGGCACGTGCGCGCAAAGTGCGCGTGCGCGTGCGTGCCCCTGAACGCGAAGTAACATATGGCAAAATTTATATCATTTCGAAGCCCCAGATGTTATCTTTCCAACGCAACTAGAACCGCCTCATTTGGACCTTTGTAGCTCAAGTTATGGTCGTTTGAGTGCAAAGAGGTCGGACTTGACAGCTTTACGGTTCCTTCATTTCTTCATGAGTTCTCCCATTTTGCATGCTTTTCTTCTCACTTTTTCCATCCAATACTTGCCTTATGAACCTGAAATTACTCAACAAACATATCAAGGCATCGAATGGAATTAAAGTGAATTATATTTAGCTATTTTAGGGCCTAAAAAGCATGTTTTCACTTTTAAGCACAAATCAAGGGAGAATTGCAAAACCATGCTATTTCATTGAATAAATGTGAGAAAAGGTGATAAAATCCCTCAAAATAAGCACAAGATAAACCACAAAATCGGGGTTTATCAAATCTCCCCACACTTAAACTAAGCATGTCCTCATGCTAAGAATAAAGAAGGACAAGAAAAGGGTATGGACATTTATTCAATGCGAATAAACTATATAAACCTATCTATATGAATGCACTAAATGCAAAATGATTCTACCTACTTGGTCAAAAGAAAATCAATCTCCAAGAACATGTATGAACAAGTTGGGCTAAGATCATATGATGATTCATGAATCTTACCAATTTGAATATCAAAATAAAGTTCAAATAGACTTGCAAAAAGAACGCTATTCATGAAAGCCGGAAACAAGGAATTGAGCATCGAACCCTCACCGAAAGTGTTTGCACTCTAGTCGCTCAAGTGTATAGGGTCGATTCTCTCAATTCTCTCCTAATCATGCTTTCCAAGATTTGTTTTTCATCTAACAATCAACATTTATTTCATGCATGCATACAACTATCATGAGGACTTTTCATAGGTTGTAATGGGGCTAGGGTTAAGGTAGGGATGTATATGGTCAAGTGAGCTTGAAATTTGAATCTTTGATTAGCCTAAGCTCTCACCTAACACATATGACAACCTATACAATTCTAATACACAACCTAGCTACCCATGATTCCTAGTTTTTTCACATACTCATGCATTCTTTTTAATTCACATTCCATATGCATTGATTTTTATTGAACTTTACTTTGGGGCATTTTTGTCCCCTTTTTATTGTATTCTTTTCCTATATATTTTTCTTTTTCTTTTTTTTATATTATTTTTTTTTTCTTTTTATATATATATTTTTTTCTGCACATTTTTTTTTTTTTGAAAAATATATACAAACATATCAATGCATATGATTTTATATATAGTGCATGAATATGTACCCAATTTCCAATATTTTTAACAAAAATAAAAATTACACTTTTATCTCAACCAATGTCCCAAGTTTTCCATACCCAATTGATACACACCCTCACTAGCCTAAGCTAATCAAAGATCCAAATTAGGGGACATTTATTGTTTTTTTCACTTAGGAGTAGTGATGTGCTAAAATTAAGAACAAAAGGGATTAAATAGGCTCAAAATTGGCTAACAATGGTTGATGAAAGGTAGGCTATTTGGGTAAGTGAGCTAAATGAAATGATGGCCTCAATCATATAAATGCATGTATACATGGAATAATGGACATAAAGAATCAAACAAATCAAAGATTACAATCATAGAAAGAGAACAGTGCACACAAGAATGGAAAATAAGTGGTTATAAGATGTAACCACGCAATTAGGTTCAAAACTCACATGCTTGTGTTCTTAGCTCAAAAACCATGTTCCAAAATAAATTCTTCAAGCAAGTTCAACAAGAAAATTTTTTTTCAAATTGGTAGGGTGCCCTAAAAAACAATTTTTCTTGGAAAAGAAATCATCACCCTAACCAAGTAGTCCTAACATAAAAAGAAGTGGTAAAATATGTACAATTTCTAACTAGCATGCAACCTATCATGCAATGCAACAACTAACTAACAAGGACAAAAATTAAGAATTGGTGTTGAAAAAGGAAGTTGTTACCCATGGAGATCGGTCGGACGACCTCCCCACACTTAGAAATTTGCACCGTCCTCGGTGCATGCAAAGGAGAGCAAGGTGGACGGGTTGCTACAATTGATGAGCTCCTTCAAAAGGTTGTGCGGATGAACTTGTTTGTTGCCCCATTTAGAAGCATTTCCATTCCTTTCCTTCTTGGTGGCCAACCTCAAAGGAGAGAAAAAGAAAGAAAATTAAGCCTACAACAAAGATATCAAAACAAATAGAACGTAGGCGAGGGCTAATGCCAAGTAAGAGTAAGGTTCTCACTACATGTTAGCTACGCATATAAGTGAGAAAGCAATTCAAGCAAAGGCATATTAACTAATACTTGATGCAAGAACAAGTTAAAGCATGAAGAGCACTCAAAAGCATCAAGTTCAACTAGAATAGTGGGTCATGAAAGACATGCAAGTTCATATCAATGCACAAAGAATATAAGAGTCATACAAGATTAAGCATTGAATCAAAAGTTTCATCACCCAACAATATCAAACAAGTCAAGAAGCACCAAGATTAACCAAGAAATTCTCAACAATTGAGTAAGAAAATTCAACACCATTATTAAAATAAGAAACTTAGAAAATAAAATAAGAACAAGCTATAAAAACAAAATTAAAATGCAATAAATAAAAATAAGCAAATGCAATAAAAGAAATTGGAAGAGAAGAGAAAAAAAATTCTTTTTTTTAAATTTTTTATATATATATATTTTATTTTTTATTTATTTATTTATTTATTTTTTTTGAAGAAAAAAAAAATTTTTTTTAAGAGAGGAAGAAAAAGAAAAAGAAAAAGTAGAAAGAAAGAAGAAGAAAAGAGGAAAGAAGGACAAAGGATAAAGGAGAAAAACAGGGGGGCAAATCCGTGCATATGCGCCATGCGTGCTTATGCACGGATGCAGCAGGTACAATCCGCGCGCGCGCGCCATGCGTGCTTACGCGCGGATGCGACAGGGACAATCGGCGCGCGCGCGCCATGCGTGCTTACGCGCGGATCGCCTGGCACAAAGTAGGCATAAAGTGGGCACAACTCTCTGGTTTTTGTACCAGGAGTGTGATATGCACCACCCACGCGCGCGCGCACTGCGCGCTTAGGCGCCGATTCCCGTTTTTTTTTTTTTCAAAGAAGCACAAAAACAGAATTTAATACTCTTCTAATCTATAAACATTCTAAAGCAATCAAAAATCAAAGTTAACAACAAATCTTTTTGGTTTTTGTAAAATTTTCAAATACACTAGAAACAAAACTTATACTACAAGCAAAATGTAACCTAACAATAACTATTCTAATCAAAGCATGAATGTAACAAACAACCTATCAATAAAAGCAAAATGCATAGGAGTATAGAAAATAAGAAGAACTACCTACAATGGCAACTCCAATCACTTATTAACCAAATCTAAAAGAGAGTGAAAAGAGTTTACCATGGTGGGGTGTCTCCCACCTAGCACTTTTAGTTTAAGTCCTTAAGTTGGACATTTGGGAAGCTCCTTGTTATGGTGGCTTGTGCTTGAATTCATCTTGGAGCCTCCACCAATGCTTGGACTTCAAGTAAGCTCCAAAATTCAAAACTAATGGCACCAAGCTTTGATGAAGTTCCACACAAGCTAAGGGCTTCCAAAATTGATCTTCATCTATTCCCGGATCCCAAATCTTGTTTCTACACCCATCTTCAAGTTGATCATCACAATTCCAATTGGGTGAGAAGTGATCCGAATTCTCATGTGAGTACCAAAGCATTCTCCTAGACCCTTCTAGTTGAGAATTATACCAACCATTGCACGTACACTTTAAGCTTCCAACCATAAGGAACCTTGATTGGCATTTCCATCCACTACTCAATTTCCTTTTGCTCTTAACCCCACAAAGAGCTCTAAGTTGCCCATCCGTCTCAAGCAAACCATATTCAAGTGAGAGATTAAAGCTTAGGGATAAAAGTTTTACCCACTTGAATGATGTGTTGGATGGTGACTTAGGAAGGGACGTCTCCAATGGTCTTGTAAGCTCCATTCCCTTGTGCTCTTCTTCGAATACCTCCACCTCTTGGCAAGCTTTTTCAACTTCAATTCCTTGCCCACCAACTTCTTCCACACATTCTTCATTGGTGGAGCTTGCCTCTTGATCATCCTCTTCCAATCTTTCATCATTCATACTATGCCTTGGAGGTTGCGCATTATCCTCCTCAACACCAAATTCAAACTCATTGGAAGAAGGTTCAACAACTTCCACAAAATCATCAACAATGTCACTTGGTGTGGAAGTGCTTTCAAGTTTGAAATCCACCTCTTGCTCAACTTCGCCTAGCTCTTCAACCACTTCTTCTTCTTCAACAATCTCTCCCTCCTCCACTTGTTGTAAGACATACCCCATCTCCTTGTCCTCATGTTGAGATTCTAAAATCTCCTTTATGCTCCTTTCTTCGGTTGATTTCTCACACTCATCCGTGGAGATGCCTTGCTTGTTGCATGAGTCCCATGAGTCCAAGTTGGCTTTAATTTTGGCAAGGTTAGCCTCAATAGCTTCATAATTCCTCCTTTGGGCTTCCTCTTGCTCCTTTTGACGGATTATTGCTTGAAGCCGATCCATTTCTTCCTTGAGACGATCCATTGACTCTTGGATGGATGGATGTGGGTGTTCTTCCTTGGAGGGTTATGGTGGAAAGGGAAATTCATTATGTGGTTGAAAGTTATCATACATGGGAGGTGATTCATCTTGGTATGGTTAGTAAGGTGGTGGTTCTTGAGGATATTGGTGGTGGAATTGGGGTGGTTCTTCATATGGTTCATATGGATCATAAGGTGGTTGGTATGGTGGATATGGGTTGGGGTCATATGGAGGTGTTTGGTGAAAAGGGGCTTGTGAGTAAGGTGGTTCAAAATTATGTTGAGGAGGTGGTTCATAGGCATATGGTGGTAGTTGTTGACAATCATAATAAGGGTCACCATATCCATTAGATTGATATGTATTAGGATGAGAGTTATACCCATAAGAATCCGGAGGTTGTTGTTGCCAAGAAGGTTGATCAATCCCTTGAGGCTCCTCCCACCTTTGATTGTTCCATCCTTGATACATATTGTCATTATAGTTCCCATTTCCTACAACATAATTTGAGCCAAACTCATAGCCAAAGTGATGAGAATTCATGATAGCAAATAAAAACAAAAGCTAACAAAAATAAGCAACTAGTCCTAAGGCTAACAAAAACTAACAAATAAGCAAAAGGCAAACATATTCACAATATTCACAATAGCCAACAATATAACACCATTACAACTCCCCGGCAACGGCGCCATTAATTTGATAGAGAATTTATACCGGTTTAGAATTTCCTCAAATGAGTGAATTCTCGTTGTGAAGTATAGTTTCCAAACCAATCAAGAATCCTTTCATACAAAAATTTTAGTTGTCACAATTAACAATCCCCAATAAGAATTAACCAAAGTATTAAGACTTCGGGTCGTCTCACAAGGAATTGCAATGAAGTGCTTAATTATTGGCTATGGGGATCAAGGAGGTTTTTGATTGATATTGGGCAAGAAAATAAAAAGACAAGAAAAGTAAATTGAGCAAGTAATTAAAGAAAGCAAGTAATAAAGAGAGACATTCATGGCAATGGATTGAGATCATAGGCTTTCTATCCTAGTCATGCATGATTAATTCATCTTATTTAGTTAACTCACACATCGGGAGAATGTCAAACAAGACTAATTAATCATATCACAAATATAAACAAGAATTTATCTCATTACGTCAACTCCAACAAATAGGGAGAAAGTCTAACGAGACTAGATAATCTCAATCCAAAAGTCCTAACCAACTTAATAATTAAAATAGCAAAAGATTAGCGTCAATGGAAACAATAATCCATAAGTCCTAATCAACTCACTAATTTAATTAGCAAAAGATTAGCGTCAATGGAAACAATACTAGCTAACAACTCTAGATCACCAACATAAGTTGGGTTTTCATGACTCAAGATTGCCCAATCACTCTTTCCAAGCCAAGAATGCTCAAAATCTACTCTAATATCCTTCCAAGCATTTTATCAAACACTTGGAAGGCATAAAAGGAAAGCATAATAAAAGTGCAAGAATAATAAAATCTACCAACTACAATTTGCAAGAAAAGTAAATCAACAACTCAATTCATCAATAAAAAGACATCAAACATTAAATTGCATTAAAAGTAAATGGAAATCCAACAAGGGTTCATCAACATAAAAGTAACAAAATAAAGGAAATGCACAAGAGAAACTAAGAAGATTAGAGTAGTAGCAACAAGAAATTAAAAGGTAAGCTAAATCAAAACAAGAATTCAAAGTTGGATTTAAGAAAATTAAACCTAAACTACCCTAAATTCTAGAGAGAAGAGAGAGCTTCTCTCTCTAGAATTCTACCCTAAAACATGATGAAAACTAAACTATGACTACTTGGTTCATTCCCCCTTCAATCCTTGGGTTCAATAGCATCAGAAATGGGTTGGATTGGGCCCAAAAGGAGCTGCAAAATCGCTGGGGACGATTTCATTAAAGTGGGCCACGGACAGCATCGGCGCGTGCGCGCAAAGTGCGCATGCGCGCCCCTGAACTTGAAGTAACATATGGCAAAATTTATATCTTTTCGAAGCCCCGGATGTTAGCTTTCCAACGCAACTGGAACCGCCTCATTTGGACCTCTGTAGCTCAAGTTATGGTCGTTTGAGTGCGAAGAGGTCGGACTTGACAGCTTTACGGTTCCTTCATTTCTTCATGAGTTCTCCCATTTTGCATGCTTTTCTTCTCACTTTTTCCATCCAATACTTGCCTTATGAACCTGAAATTTCTCAACAAACATATCAAGGCATCGAATGGAATTAAAGTGAATTATATTTAGCTATTTTAGGGCCTAAAAAGCATGTTTTCACTTTTAAACACAAATCAAGGGAGAATTGCAAAACCATGCTATTTCATTGAATAAATGTGAGAAAAGGTGATAAAATCCCTCAAAATAAGCACAAGATAAACCACAAAATCGGGGTTTATCAGGGGCTCTGTTTGACTTTGTATTGAGATAAGCTTTTCATGCTTCCTCTCCATGGTTACAGAAGAAGATCCTTAAGCCTTAAACACAAGGTAGTCCTCATTCAATTGAAGGACTAACTCTCCTCTATCCACATCAATCACAGCCTTTGCTGTGGCTAGGAAGGGTCTTCCAAGGATAATGCATTCATCCTCATCCTTCCCAGTGTCTAGGATTATGGAGTCAGCAGGGATGTACAGGCCTTCAACCTTCACTTAGACATCCTCTACAAGTCCATAAGCCTGTTTCATTGATTTGTCTGCCATCTCCAGTGAGATTCTTGCAGCTTGTACCTCAAAGATCCCTAGTTTCTCCATTACAGAGAGTGACATGAGGTTTATTCCTGACCCTAGGTCATGCAGAGCCTTCTCAAAGGTCATGGTGCCTATGGTACAAGGTATTAAGAACTTTTGGGATCCGATTTCTTCTGAGGTAATTTCAGTTGAACCAAATCATTCAGTTCATTAATGAGCAATGGAGGTTCATCCTCCCAAGTCTCATTACCAAATAACTTGGCATTCAACTTCATGATTGCTCCTAGATACTGAACAACTTGCTCTTCAATAATATCTTCATCCTCTTCAGAGGAAGAATACTCATCAGGGCTTATGAATGGCAACAGTAAGTTCAGTGAGATCTCTATGGTCTCTATATGAGCCTCAGATTCCTTTGGTTCCTCAATAGGGAACTCCTTAATGGTTAGTGGACGTCCAGCAAGGTCTCCCTCATTGGAAATGACTGCCTTTTTACTCTCTCCAGGTTCGGCCACTTTGGATATGGTTATGGCCTTGCACTCTTTTTTGGGATTCTCTTCTGTATTGCTTGAGAGAGTACTAGGAGGAGTTTCAGTAAATCTTTTACTCAGCTGACCCACTTGTGCCTCCAAATTTCTGATGAAGGACCTTGTTTTAGTCAAGAAACTGAGAGTGGTCTTAGATAGATCAGAGACTATGGTTGCTAAGTCAGAGAGGCTCTGCTTAGAATTCTCTGTCTGTTTCTCAGAAGATGATGGAAAAGGCTTGCTATTGTTATTAAAGCCTTGATTAGGCTTCTCCTGATCCTTCCATGAGAAATTAGGATGATTCCTCCATGAAGGATTATAAGTGTTTCCATAGGATTCTCCCATGTAATTCACCTCTTCCAATGCAGGATTCTCAGGGTCATAAGCTTCTCCTTCAGAGGAGGCTTCTTTAGTACTACCAGATGCAGCTTGCATTCCAGTCAGATTCTGAGAAATCATATTGACTTGCTGAGTCAATATTTTGTTCTGAGCCAATATAGCATTTAGAGTATCAATCTCAATAACTCCTTTCTTTTGAGTCATCCCATTATTCACAGGATTTCTTTCAGAAGTGTACATGAACTGGTTATTTGCATCCATTTCAATGAGTTTCAGGGCTTTTGCAGGCGTTTTCTTTAGATGAAGAGATCCACCAGCAGAGTGGTCTAATGACATCTTGGACAATTCAGACAAACCATCATATAATATACATAAGATACTCCATCCTGAAAGCATGTCAGAAGGACACCTTCTGATCAATTGCTTGTATCTTTCCCAATCTTCATAGAAGGATTCACCTTCCTTCTGTCTAAAGGTTTGGACTTCCACTCTAAGCTTGCTCATCTTTTGAGGTGGAAAGAATTTGGCAAAGAAAGCATTGACCAACTTTTCCCAAGAGTTCAGGCTTTCTTTAGGTTATGAGTCCAACCATATCCTAGCTCTGTCTCTTACAGCAAAGGGGAAAAGCATAAGTCTGTAGACCTTGGGATTAACCCCATTGGTCTTAACAGTGTCACAGATTTACAAGAATTCAGCTAAGAACTGATGAGGATCTTCCAATGGAAGTCCATGAAACTTGCAATTCTGCTGCATTAGAGAAACTAATTGAGACTTAAGCTCAATGTTGTTTGCTCGAATTGCAGGAATTGAGATGCTTCTTCTATAGAAGTTGGAAGTTGGTGCAGTAAAGTCACCAAGTACCTTCCTTGCATCTCCACCATTGTTGTTGGGTTCGGCTGCCATGTCTGCTTCTTTTTCAAAATTTTCTGTAACGTCCTCTCCGGAGTGTTGTGCTTTAACTTCTCTTAGCTTCCTCCTCAGAGTCCTTTCAGGTTCAGGATCAGCTTCAACAAAAATATCTTTATCCCTGTTCCTGCTCATATAAAAAAGAAGAGAACAGAAAAAAAGAGGAATCCTCTATGTCACTGTATAGAGATTCCTTTAAGTGAGTAGAAGAATAGAAGAATAGAAGAATGAAGAAGAAGAAATTTGAACACACACAGAGAGAGAGAGAGAGGGTTTGAATTATTAGATGAGTAGAAGAGAAGGGTTAGTAGATAAATAAAATAAATAGAAATAGATGAGAGAGAGAGAGTATTCGAATATTAATTAAAAGAAAAGAAAAATATTTTTATTTTTATTTAATTAATTAAGTTAAAATTCAAAATTTAAGAAAAGAAATAAAATAAAATTAGAAGTTAAAACAATTAGTTAATTAAAAAAAATTTTGAAAAAGTGGTTAGTTGTTTTCGAAAATTAGAAGTGGAAAAGTAATTAGGTGGTTTTGAAAAAGATAAGAAATAGTAAACTTTTTAAAATTAAAACAAACAAGTCAAGTGGTTAATTGAAAAAGATTTGAAAATAAATTTTGAAAAGATAAGAAGTTAGAAAAAGATTTTGAAATTAAGTTTTGAAAAATATATGATTGAAATTTATTTTGAAAAAGATTTGAAAAAGAAATTTAAAAAGATTTGATTTTGAAAATTAAAGTTGATGACTTGACTAACAAGAAACTAAAAGATATGATTCTAGATTTTAAAGATTGAACCTTTCTTAACAGGAAAGTAATAAACTTGAAATTTTTGAATCAAAACTTGAAAATTATGAAATAAAATTGAGAAAAAGATTTTGAAAACTTTAGTAAAGAAATTCAAAAATATTAAGAAGAAAAATGAAAAGATTTGATTTTTGAAAAAGATTTGAAAAGATAGAAATTTTAAATTGAAATTTTGGCTTGACTAGCAAGAAACAACTAAATTTTAAAATTTTTTGACTAAGTCAACCCAAAATTTCGAAATTTATGAGTAAAATAAGGGAGAGATATTATTTTTGATTTTTTTTGAATTAATGAAGAAAGAGAAAAAATAACAAAATGACACAAGATATAAAAATTTAAGATCAAAACAAATAATGCATGCAAGAACACTTTGAATGTCAGGATGAACACCAAGAACACTTTGAAGATCCTGATGAACATCAAGAATATATTTTTGAAAATTAAAAAAAAAAGATATTCAAGACACCAAACTTAGAACTTTTTAATGTTTGGACACTAATAATTTGAAAATGCATATGAAAAACAAGAAAAGATACAAAACAAGAAAAATTAAAGATCAAACAAGGAAAATCATCAAGAACAACTTGAAGATCAAGAAAGAACACATGATGAATTTTCGAAAATTCAAGAAAAATTAAAAAAATGCAATTGACACCAAACTTAAAATTTGACACTAGACTGAAACAAGAAACATAAAATTTTTTTGGTTTTATGATTTTATTAAATTTTTTTGTATATTTTTTGAAATTATTTTGGAAAAAGAAAATAAAGAAATTCAAAATTTTTAATAAGAATTCCAGGATTCGTGCAATGTTAGTCTAAAGCTCCGGTCCAAAAGAATTAGACATGGCCAAATGGCCAGCCAAGCTTTAGCATAACAAATACAGACACGTCCTTTCTACAATAGAAAGTGGAAACCTCAGTCCAAAAGATTAGACATGGCTTAACAGCCAGCCAGGCTTCAACATATCTCATGAAGCTCTAGAATTCATTCTTAAAAATTATGAAGAACAAAATATTTTTTATTTTTTTTTAATTTTTCGAAAAATAAATTTTTATTTGTATTTTTTTCGAAAATAAAAATAAAAAGCTTAAACATAAAATAAAATTACCCAATCTAAGATGAACCGTCAGTTGTCCAAACTCGAACAATCCCCGGCAACGGCGCCAAAAACTTAGTGCACGAAATTGTGATTCACACTTTTCACAACTCCGCACAACTAACCAGCAAGTGCACTGGGTCGTCCAAATAATACCTTACGTGAGTAAGGGTCGATTCCACGGAGATTGTCGGCTTGAAGCAAGCTATGGTCATCTTGTAAATCTTAGTTAAGTGGATTCAAATGGTTATGGGGTTTTGATAATTAAAAGTTAAATAAAACGTGAATTAAAATAAAGATACTTATGTAATTCATTGGTGGGAATTTCAGATAAGCATTTGGAGATGCTTTGTTGCTTCTGAACCTCTGCTTTCCTATTGTCTTCTTCCAATCATGCGTGCTCCCTTCCATGGCAAGCTGTATGATCCTCTTGGATGAAAAATACTAGGTACGATCTCTGCACCGCTAATCAATTGTCGGATTTCTTGTCTCGGATGAAAAATACCAGGTACAGCTACCGCACGGCTAATCATCTGTCGGTTCTCACTAGCGTCGGAATAGGATCTCTCTATCCTTTTGTACACTGTCACTGCACCCAACATTCGTAAGTTTGAAGCTCGTCACAGTCATCCCTTCCCAGATCCTACTCGGAATACCACAGACAAGGTTTAGGCTTTCCGGATCTCAGGAATGCTGCCAATTGTTCTAGCCTATACCACGAAGGTTCTAATCACGGATTCAGATGCTCTATTGTCAGGAGAGACGATGCAAATCGTGACTTAGAGACCAAAGAGAATATACTCTGGCTGTCATCCAATGACTACGTTGAACATCATGTAGACCACTTGTGGTTGTCAGGCACGCGGATCTTGGCTAAGCAAGTAACGAAGATAGTGGGTGATTGTCATGGGTCACCCCTTCATTCTGACTTAACTGAATTAAGTACGAGAGTATATCTTGGAAAAGAAGTAGGCGTGAATTGAGAGAGAAACAATAGTACTTGCATTAATTCATGAAGAACAGCAGAGCTCCGCACCTTAATCTATGAGGTGTAGAAACTCCAGCGTAGAAAATACATAAGAGAAAGAGGTCTAGGCATGACCGAATGGCCAGCCTCCGTTGTCTAAAGATCTAAAAGTGATCAAAAGATGATAAAGTCTCCAAAAGATATATGAATACAATAGTAAAAAGTGCTATTTATACTAAACTAGTTACTAGGAATTACAGAAAATAAGTAACTAAGTGCAAATAGTGCAGAAATCCACTTCCGGGGCCCACTTAGTGTGTGCTTGGGCTAAGCATTGAGCTTTACACGTGCATAGGCCATTCTTGGAGTTAAACGCTAGCTTGGGTGCCAGTTTGGGCATTTAACTCAAATTCTGGTGCCAGTTCTGGCATTTTACGCCAGAAAATGGTCTCTGGTGGGCGTTTAGATGCCAGTTTGGGCCATTAAATCTCGGGCAAAATATGGACTATTATACATTTCTGAAAAGACCAAGTTGTCTACTTTCCAAAGCAATTAAGAGCGCACCGATTGGGCTTCTGTAGCTCTAAAAAATCCACTTCGAGTGCAGGAGGGTCAGAATCATACGGCATCTGCAGTCCATTCTCAGCTTCTTAATCAGATTTTTGCTCAGGTCCCTCAATTTCAGCTAGAAAATACTTGAAATTACAAAAAAACACACAAACTCATAGTAAAGTCCAGAAATGTGATTTTTTCATAAAAACTAATAAAAATATAATAAAAAGTAACTAAAACATACTAAAAACTATGTAAAAACAATGCCAAAAAGGGTATAAAAACTTTTTGGCATATTTATACCCTTTTTGGCATTGTTTTTACATAGTTTTTAGTATGTTTTAGTTACTTTTTATTATATTTTTATTAGTTTTTAAATAAAAATCACATTTCTGGACTTTACTATGAGTTTGTGTGTTTTTCTGTGATTTCATGTATTTTCTGGCTGAAATTGAGGGATCTGAGCAAAAATCTGATTCAGAGGCTGAAAAAGGACTGCAGATGCTGTTGGATTCTGACCTCCCTGCACTCAAAGTGGGTTTTCTGGAGCTAAAGGAGTCTAAATGGCGCGCTCTTAATTGCGTTGGAAAGTAGACATCCAGGGCTTTCTAGCAATATATAATAGTCCATACTTTTCCCGAGTTTAGACGACGCAAACTGGCGTTCAACGCCAATTCTCTGCCCTATTCTGGCGTTAAACGCCAGAAACAGGTTACAAGTTGGAGTTAAACGCCAGAAACAGGTTACAACCTGACGTTTAACTCCGGAAACAGCCTAGGTACGTGTAAAGCTCAAGTCTCAGCCCCAGCACACACCAAGTGGGCCCCAGAAGTGGATTTCTGCACTATCTATCATAGTTTACTCATTTTCTGTAAACCTAGGTTACTAGTTTAGTATTTAAACAACTTTTAGAGATTTATTTTGTACCTCATGACATTTTCACATTTTACATTGTATCTCTATGGCATGAGTCTCTAAACTCCATGATTGGGGGTGAGGAGCTCTGCTGTGTCTCGATGAATTAATGCAATTACTTCTGTTTTCTATTCAATCACGCTTGTTTCTATTCTAAGATACTCGCTTGTACTTAACCGTGATAACTGTGATGATCCGTGACACTCATCATCATTCTCAACCTATGAACGCGTGCCTGACAACCACTTCCGTTCTACCTTAGATTGAGTGTGTATCTCTTAGCCTCTTGGTTCATGATCAGAGTCTTCGTGGTATAGGCTAGGATTATTGGCGGCCATTCTTGAGATCCGGAAAGTCTAAACCTTGTCTGTGGTATTCCGAGTAGGATCTGGGATGGGATGACTATGACGAACTTCAAACTCACGAGTGCTGGGCGTAGTGACAGAAGTAAAAGGATCAATGGATCCTATTCTAACATGAATGAGAACCAACAGATGATTAGCCATACGGTGACAGCACATTTGGACCATTTTCACTGAGAGGACGGATGGTAGCCATTGACAATGGTGATCCACCAACATACAGCTTGCCATGGTAGGAGACATGCGTGCGTGAAGAAGAAGACAGTAGGAAAGCAGAGATTCAGAAGATAGAGCATCTCCAAAACCTCAATCTGTTTTCCATTACTGCATAACAAGTACTATTTAATTTATGCTTTTTACTCTTCGTAAATATAATCACTCTTATCATTGATTTCCTGACTAAGAATTACAAAATAACCATAGCTTGCTTCAAGCCAACAATCTCCGTGGGATCGACCCTTACTCACGTAAGGTATTACTTGGACGACCCAGTGCACTTGCTGGTTAGTGCTACGAGTTGTGAAAAGTGTGATTTATAATTCGTGCACCAAGTTTTTGGCACCATTGCCGGGGATTGTTCGAGTTTGAACAACTGACGGTTCATCTTGTTGCTTAGATTAGAAAAATTTTGTCTTTTGGGTCAGAGTCTTTTATTTTCGTTTCAAAAAAATTTTCCAAAAATTTATTATTTTTCTTTATTAATCTTTAGAGTTTTTCTGTTTGAGTTTAGTTTTATATTTTAAGTTTGGTGTCAATTGCATGTTTTTATTTTCTTTTAAATTTTCGAATTTGTTTTCATTGTTCTTTCTTAATCTTCAAGTTGTTCTTGTTTATTTTCCTTGTTTGATCTTTAGTTTTTCTTGTTTTGTGATTTTTCTTATTTTTCTTGTGCATTTTCGAATTATTAATATCTAAAATAAATAAAAAATTTTATACATTAAATATTTTTATAAAAAAAAACACTTTAAATTTATAACTCAATTGGCTAGAGCGTTGTGTTTATGTTCTTGGTAATTGGTAATCTTCCTTTTAAAACTTTTTCAAAAATAATTTTTCTTTGATTAAATCTCATGTCAAACTTTTAAGTTTGGTGTTCTCTTGTTATTTTTTTATTTTCGAAAACTCATTTTTAGATTTCTAAAAGTTTTAAGTTTGGTGTTCTTTTTATGTTCTTGTGAGTCTTCAAAGTGTTCTTGAGGCTTCTTTGTGTTTCGATCTTAAAATCTTTAAGTTTGGTGTTCCTTGGTGTTTTCCCTCCAAAACTTTCAAAAAACAAGGAGCATTAGATCTAAAAATTTTAAGTCTTGTATCATTTTATTGTTTTTCTCTTTCCTCATTAAATTCAAAAATCTCTTTTCTCTTTATTTTAAATTGAATTTTCGAAAATTACTTTTAAAAATTCATATTTTTATTTTGAAAATCAAATCTTTTCAAAATTCAAATTTTTTTTCAAAAATCATATCCAAAGTTTTTCAAATCTTCTCAACTAAGCAATTATTTTCATTTTCAAATTTATTTTTCTCTTGGTTTTCGAAATTTACATTTTAATTTCTAATTATTTTATTTTATTTTATCTTATTATTTTTATTTATTTTAATAATTTGGTTTGTTCTACTTCAATAAAATAAAAACAAAAAAAATATATTTTCTTTGTAATTCATATCAATTCCATTTTAGCCATCATGGATCTAAGTGGAAATGAACAGTCCAGGAGGACTTTGGGATCATATGCTAATCCCACTACTGCTGCATATGGGAGTAGTATCTGTATACCTTCCATCAAAGCAGGCAGTTTTGAGCTAAATCCTCAGCTCATTGTCATGGTGCAGCAAAACTGCCAATATTCTGGTCTTCCACAGGAAGAACCTACTGAGTTTCTGGCACAATTCTTGCAAATTGCTTACACAATACGTGACAAAGAGGTAGATCAGGATGTATACAGACTGTTACTGTTTTCATTTGCTGTAAAAGATCAAGCTAAAAGGTGGTTAAATAACCAACCTACAGCAAGCATAAGGACATTGAAACAGTTATCAGACAAATTCCTGAATCAATATTTTCCTCCAAAAAGGATGACACAGCTAAGGCTGGACATCCAAGGCTTTAAACAATAGGATGATGAATCCCTTTATAATGCATGGGAGAGGTACAGAGGGATGCTAAGGAAATGTCCCTCTGAAATATTTTCAGTGTGGGTGCAATTAGACATCTTCTACTATGGGCTTACAGAAAGAGCTCAGATATATCTAGACCACTCAGTTGGTGGATCTATACACACAGGGACGGATCCAGAAATGATATTATGGAGGGCCAATAACACATATAATATTAAAAAGTATGTAAAAAAATTATATAATATAAGATGTATTATAAAAATATACGGATAGAGAATATATTTTAAAGTAAAAAAAATATGTGTATATTTTTTACTAACGAAGTGATCGATTCTTCGTATCATAAAATTCACCGATAATAGAATGTGTCAAAATTTTCAATAATTTTCTTTTCAATATAATTAAAAGACAATTAGCAAGAAATTCATCTTTTATTTTGTTTCTAAGTTATTTTTCACAATATTCATAGTTGAAAAATATCTCTTAATTGTAGCAGTTGAAACAGAGAGAATTAATACCAAACGAATAAAAAAAAGGCCACAAAAAGAAAAAGAATTCACTTTATGAGATTTAAAAATTTTTATTTAATTAAAAAATATTAGTAATAATATCTTTTTCATATATTTTTAATATTGTTACTTATTTTTTAGATACTAAAAATTATTAATATTTAAATTAGATTGAAATTTTATTTATATTAGACTAAATACTAAATATTTTAAAAAAAAATTAAATTATACATAATAACTTATTACTTTTAAAAAAAGTTGGGGGGGCCGAGGCCGCCACTCGTCTCCCCTTATGTCCGTCCTTGTATACACATGAGAAAAACTATTGAAGAGGCTCAAGAGCTTATTGATATAGTTGCTAGAATTCAGCATCTATACATAAGTAGTTGGTCCTCCATAAAAGAAGAAGCCAAAGCAGTGTCTACTAAACTTGGTCCTCCAGAACAAGTTGCTGAACTCAATCAACAATTGTGTTTTCTAACAAAACAGCTAGTAGAATTCAAGGAGATGCTACAAGACACTAAAAATGCTAATAAAAATATGGAAACACAATTGAATCAGACAAAACAGCAGTTATCAAAGCTGATAACAGAAGAGTGCCAGGCAGTTCAATTAAGAAGTGGAAAAATATTAAATACCTCACTTCAGAGTAGCAGAAAAAGCCAAGAAAAGAGCAACTGACAGAGGATGAGCAAAATATCATCCAAAATCCCTCTGAGGACAGTAAGAGCCCAGAGAGGAACAACTCTAGCGTTCAAACGCCAGAAACAGGCAAGGAGCTGGCATCAAATGCCTAATCGAAGCTCAGTTCTGGCGTTCAAACGCGAGAAACAGGTAAGAAGTTGGCGTCCAACGCCAATCAAGCTTCTAACCCTGGCATTCAAACGCCAGTGAGGGATCAGACACACACTAGTGTTGATAACAACCCCTCTAAAAAGGCTTCTCCAATCACCTCTGTAGGAAATAAACCTGCAGCAACCAAGGTTGAGGAATACAAAGCCAAGATGCCTTATCCTCAAAAACACCGCCAAGAGGAGCAGGATAAGCAATTTGCCCGCTTTGCAGACTATCTCAGGACTCTTGAAATAAAGATTCCGTTTGCAGAGGCACTTGAGCAAATACCCTCTTATACCAAGTTCATGAAAGAGATCTTGAGTCATAAGAAGGATTGGAGAGAAACTGAAAGAGTTCTCCTCACTGAAGAATGCAGTGCAGTCATTCTGAAAAGCTTCCCAGAAAAGCTTAAAGATCCCAGGAACTTTATGATACCATGCATATTAGAGGATAATTGCACCAAGACAACTTTATGTGATCTTGGGGCAAGCATCAACCTTATACCTGCATCCACTATCAGAAAGCTTGGTTTAACTGAAGAAGTCAAACCAACCCGGATATGTCTCCAACTTGATAATGGCTCCATTAAATACCCATCAGGCGTGATTGAAGACATGATTGTCAGGGTTGGGCCATTCGCCTTCCCTACTGACTTTGTAGTGCTGGAAATGGACGAGCACAAGAGTGCTACTCTCATTCTAGGAAGACCTTTCCTAGCAACTAGACGTACTCTCATTGATGTCCAAAAGGGGCAAGTAACCCTGAGAGTCAATGAGGATGAGTTTAAGTTGAATGCTGTCAAAGCTATGCAGCATCCAGACACACCAAAAAACTGCATGAAAGTTGATCTTATTGACTCTTTGGTAGAGGAGATCAACATGGCTGAGAGTCTCCCACCATCCCTGAAATATGCATTTCTGGGAGAAGGTGACACTTTTCCGGTGATCATAGGCTCTGCTTTAAATCCCTTGGAAGAGGAAGCACTACTTCAAGTGCTAAGGACACACAAGACAGCTCTTGGGTGGTCCATAAGTGATCTTAAGGGCATCAGCCCAGCAAGATGCATGCACAAGATCCTATTGGAGGACGATGCTAAGCCAGTGGTTCAACCACAGAGGTGGCTAAATCCAGCCATGAAGGAAGTGGTGCAGAAAGAGGTCACCAAGTTACTAGAGGCTGGGATTATTTATCCTATTTTTGATAGCCCCTGGGTGAGCCCTGTCCAAGTTGTCCCCAAAAAGGGAGGCATGACAGTGGTTCATAATGAAAAAAATGAACTGGTTCCTACAAGAATAGTTACAGGGTGGCGCATGTGTATTGACTACAGAAAGCTCAATACAGCCACCAGAAAGGATCATTTTCCTTTACCATTCATAGACCAGATGCTAGAAAGACTAGCAGGTCATGATTATTACTGCTTTTTGGATGGCTATTCAGGCAACAACCAAATTGCAGTAGATTCCCAGGATCAAGTGAAAACAGCATTCATATATCCATCTAGAGTATTTGCCTACAGAAGGATGCCATTTGGGCTGTGTAATGCACCTGCAACCTTTCAGAGATGCATGCTCTCTATTTTCTCTGATACGGTGGAAAAATTTCTGGAAGTCTTCATGGATGACTTCTCATTATATGGAGACTCATTCAGCTCCTGTCTTAATCACCTGACACTGGTTCTGAAAAGATGCCAAGAGACTAACCTGGTTTTAAACTGGGAAAAATGTCACTTTATGGTGACTGAAGGGATTGTCCTTGGGCATAAGATTTCGAACAAGGGAATAGAGGTGGACCAAGCTAAGGTAGAGGTAATTGAAAAATTACCACCACCTGCCAATGTTAAGGCAATCAGAAGCTTTCTGGGGCATGCAGGATTTTATATGAGGTTTACAAAGGATTTTTCAAAAATTGCAAAACCTCTGAGCAACCTGCTAGCTGCTGACACGCCATTTGTGTTTGACACAGAGTGTCTGCAGGCATTTGAAACTCTGAAAGCTAAGCTGGTCACAGCACCAGTTATTTCTGCACCAGACTGGACATTACCATTCGAACTAATGTGTGATGCCAGTGACCATGCCATTGGTGCAGTATTAGGGCAGAGGCATGACAAACTTCTACATGTCATTTATTATGCTAGCCGTGTTTTAAATGATGCCCAGAAAAATTACACAACCACAGAAAAAGAATTGCTTGTAGTGGTTTATGCCATTGACAAGTTTAGATCATACTTAGTAGGATCAAAAGTGACTGTGTACACTGACCATGCTGCTCATAAATATCTACTTACAAAGCAGGAATCAAAACCCAGGCTCATAAGATGGGTGTTGCTTCTGCAAGAGTTTGATATAGAAATAAGAGACAGAAAAGGGACAGAAAACCAAGTTGTTGATCATCTGTCCTGGATAGAACCCGTAGAAGGGGCATCCTTTCCCTCTATTGAGATCTCTAAAACCTTTTCGGATGAGCATTTGTTTGCCTTTCAGGAAACACCATGATTTGCAGACATTGCAAACTATAAAGCTGCAAGGTTCATACCCAAGGAGTACAGCAGGCAACAAAAGCAAAAATTAATTACTGATGCAAAGTACTACTTGTGGGATGAACCCTATCTCTTTAAGAGATGTGCAGACGGAATAATCCGAAGGTGTGTGCCTAGAGAAAAAGCACAGAAGATCTTATGGCATTGCCATGGGTCACAATATGGAGACTACTTCGGAGGTGAGCGAACAGCCACCAAGGTCCTCCAATGTGGCTTCTACTGGCCTACCCTCTGTAGAGATTCCCGAGAGTTTGTACGTAATTGTGACAGTTGCCAGAGAGCTGGTAATCTACCTCATGGTTACGCCATGCCTCAACGAGGAATCTTGGAGATTGAGTTGTTTGATGTATGGGGTATTGACTTCATGGGGCCTTTCCCACCATCATACTCAAACACTTATATTCTGGTGGCAGTCGACTATGTATCTAAATGGGTAGAGGCCATTGCCACACCCACTAATGATATTAAGACAGTGCTAAAGTTCCTCCAGAAACATATCTTCAGCAGGTTTGGTGTCCCTAGAGCACTAATTAGTGATGGGGGCACTCACTTCTGCAACAAACAACTTTACTCTGCTATGGTCCGGTATGGAATTAGTCACAAGGTGGCAACTCCATATCATCCACAGATAAACGAGCAAGCTGAAGTCTCTAATAGAGAACTAAAAAGAATCCTGGAACAGACTGTAAGTACCCGTAGACAGGATTGGGCGAGAAGCTTGGATGATGCTCTGTGCGCTTACAGAACAGCATTCAAGACTCCTATAGGGACCTCGCTATACCAGCTTGTGTATGGTAAGGCCTGCCATCTGCCCGTGGAACTGGAGCACAAGGCCTATTGAGCAACCAGATTCCTAAACTTTGATGCCAAATTAGCTGGAGAAAAAAGATTGCTCCAGCTGAATGAGCTAGAGGAATTCAGACTCACTGCTTTCGAAAATGCCAAGCTTTACAAAGAGAAAGCAAAAAGGTGGCATAACAGAAAGCTGTCATCCAGAGTCTTTGAACCAGGACAGAAGGTTCTGCTATTTAACTCTAGGCTCAGGCTATTCCCCAGGAAATTGAAATCCTGGTGGAGGGGACCATATGTGATTACAAGTGTGTCACCATATGGCAATGTGGAACTTCAAGACATTGATTCTAATAAGAAGTTCATTGTTAATGGACAGAGAATCAAGCATTATCTTGAAGGCAATGTTGAGCGAGAGTGCTCAAGGCTGAGGCTAGATTAAAAGCTCAGCAAAGTCCAGCTAACGACAATAAAGAAGAGCTTGCTGGGAGGCAACCCAGCCATTAGCAAAGCTTTTTATTTATTTATTTTTAATTATACAAGTTTAATATAAATAATCTTCAAGGTAAATAATCAATTGCAAAAGTTCACAGGGTTACAGAAGGATTCAGAATACAAAACAGGGAGAAGGAGCTCACTGGCAAGAAAACGCCAGTAAGAGGTATATTTGGGCGTTAAACGCCCAAAAGAAGCATTTACTGGGCGTCTAACCCCAGTAAAGATACCTTTCTGGGCGTTAAACGCCATACCTGCAGCATCCTGGGCGTTAAATGCCCAAAACAAGCAGCAGTTGGGCGTTTAACGCTAGGATTATGGAGGGGAGGAAGTTTTTGTTCCCAACTTGATTTTTTTCAAAATTTCATATTTCCATCCATTTTTCTTGCATAAACATGTTCCCATACTTTCATTTTTCAAACTTTTTCCAAAAAATTTTTAAAATATCTTAATCCTAAAATTAAATCTTTCTCAATTCTTCTTCAACCTCTTCTCAAATCTTTTTCAAAACAAATCTATCTTTTTCAAATTTTTTCAAACTCATCAATATCTTTTTCAAATATCTTTCATATCTTCTCAATTTTAAATTACATCTTTTCTTATCCTACTTATCTTTTCCAAATCACATTTTCTATCATATCTTTTTAAAAGATTTTTGAAAACCCACCCCCTCCCTTTTAAATCCTCGTTCGGCCTCCCCCCTCTCATCCACAAATTCGAACTTGGGTCTCCCTCTATCCCTCTCCTTTCTTTTTTTTGCTTGAGGACAAGCAAACCTCTAAGTTTGGTGTGTTTATCTGCGATCAATAAGCCAATACCCACCAAGATCATGGCTCCTAAAGGAAAACAAACTAACTCAAGAGGCAAGAAAGATAATATTCCAAAACCACTTTGGAATCAAGGGAAGTTCTTAACCAAAGAACATTCAGACCATTACTACAAAATAATGGGTCTAAGGTCAGTGATCCCGGAAGTTAAATTCGATCTGAAAGAAGACGAATATCCGGAGATGCAAGAGCAAATTTGAAACAGGAGCTAGGAAGTCCTAGCTAATCCTGAAACAAAGGTGGGAAGAAACATGGTTCAGGAATTCTACTCTAATCTGTGGCAGACAGACAGGCAGAGAATAGCTAGAACCGCATTCTATGACTATCGAACTCTGGTCAAAGGGAAGATTGTTCACACCTACCCTGACAAAATAAGGGAGATCTTCAAGCTGCCTCAACTGCAAGATGACCCAGACTCCTTTAATAGGAGAATGATGAGACCAAATCAGAGCTTGGACAAAATCCTAGAGGACATATGCCTCCTTGGAGTCAAATGGACAACCAACACAAAGGGTGTCCCAAACCAACTCAAAAGAGGAGATCTCAAACCAGTCGCTAGAGGCTGGCTGGACTTCATTGGGCGCTCTATACTGCCCACTAGAAACCGCTCTGAAGTCACCATCAAAAGAGCAGTGATGATTCATTGCATTATGCTGGAAAAAAGAAGTGGAAGTTCATCAGCTGATTTCTTGTGAGCTTTACAAAATTGCAAACAAGAACTCTAAAGATGCCAAATTGGCTTATCCAAGCTTGATCTCCCTGTTATGTAAAGATGCTGGAGTAAAAATGGGAGTAGATGAGTATATTTCAGTTGAACAACCAATCACCAAAAAGTCAATGGAAGGACAAGTGTAGGACGACCCCATCAAGAGGAGAGCACAGGAGTTCCTCCCGGAAATTCCTCAATTTGAATACTAGGGGCGCCTAGAAGCATCTATCACCAAGTTGCAAGAAGCTATGGATCAAATGAAGGAAGAACAGCAAAATCAAAGCAGCATGCTCTGCAAACTGCTTAGGGAACAAGAAGAGCAAGGGCGTGAACTGAAAGAACTGAAGCACCAGAAGCTATCTCTTGAGGGCCAAGCACCCCACAGACTAAAGAGGCATCTACCTCCCAAAGCAGAGGTTGTTGAGTCCTAACTCTGTGATAACCTTTTATCTATTTTAAGAGTATATGAGTATTAAAATTAGAGTCAATTATCTTTATGTCTTTAGTTTCTTTTCTTTTATTGCTAAGTGTCTGCTTTTATGCCAAATTTATATTATTCCCATTAAATAATAAATGAAGATTAGAGTCTATGCCTTAAAGTTATGAACATCCTATGAATCCATCACCTTTCTTAAATGAAAAATGTTTTACTTACAAAAGAACAAGAAGTACTGATGAGCGGATAATTTATACGGTTTTTAGCATTATTTTTACATGGTTTTTAGTATGATTTAGTTAGTTTTTAGTATATTTTTATTAGTTTTTAAATAAAAATCACATTTCTGGACTTTACTATGAGTTTGTGTGTTTTTCTGTAATTTTAGGTAATTTCTGGCTGAAATTGAGGGACCTGAGCAAAAATCTGATTCAGGCTGAAAAAGGACTGCAGATGCTGTTGGATTCTGACCTCTCTGCACTCAAAGTAGATTTGCTGGAGCTACAGAAATCCAAATGGCGCGCTCTTAATTGCGTTGGAAATTAGACAGCCAGGGCTTTCCAGCAATATATAATAGTCTATACTTTGCCTATGTTTAGATGACGCAAACTGGCGTTCAACGCCAGTTTCATGCTGCATTCTGGAGTTAAACGCCAGAAATAGATTGCAAAGTGGAGTTAAACGCCAGAAACAGGTTACAAACTGGAGTTCAACTCCAAGAAAAGCCTCTACACGTGTAAAGCTCAATGCTCAGCCCAAGCACACCAAGTGGGCCCCGGAAGTGGATTTCTGCATCATTTACTTATCTCTGTAAACCCTAGTAACTAGTTTAGTATAAATAGGACTTTTTACTATTGTATTTACATCTTTGGATTATCTTTTGATCCTTTGATCACGTTTTGGGGGCTGGACATTCGGCCATGCCTGGACCTTATCACTTATGTATTTTCAACGGTAGAGTTTCTACACACCATAGATTAAGGTGTGGAGCTCTGTTGTTCCTCATGAATTAATACAAAGTACTACTGTTTTCTATTCAATTCAAGCTTATTCCTATTCTAAGATATCCATTCGCACCCAAAAACATGATGAATGTGATGACTATGTAACACTCATCATCATTCTCACTTATGAACGCGTGCCTGACAAAAACATCCGTTCTACATGCAAACAAGCTAGAATGAGTATCTCTTAGATATCTAATACAGGGGACTGAGTCCGAGATATTAGAATCTTTGTGGTATAAGTTAGAACCCATGGATGGCCATTCTTGAGATCCGGAAAGTCTACACCTTGTCTGTGGTATTCTGACTAGGATCTGGGAAGGGATGGCTGTGACGAGCTTCAAACTCGCGAGTGCTGGGCGTAGTAACAGACGTAAAATGATAGTAAATCCTATTCCAGTATGATCGAGAACCGACAGATGATTAGCCATGCAGTGACAGTGCATTGGACCATTTTCACAGAGAGGATGGGATGTAGCCATTGACAACGGTGATGCCCTACATATAGCTTGCCATGGAAAAGAGTAGGAATGGTTGGATGAAGACAGCATGAAAGCAGAGGTTCAGAGGAACAAAAGCATCTCTATACGCTTATCTGAAATTCTCACCAATGAATTACATTAGTATCTCTATCCTAATCTATGTTTTATTTTTCTTTTAATTATTAAAATTCTATAACCATTTGAATCCGCCTGACTGAGATTTACAAGGTGACCATAGCTTGCTTCAAGCCGACAATCTCCGTGGGATCGACCCTTACTCACGTAAGGTTTATTACTTGGACGACCCAGTGCACTTACTGGTCAGTTGTTCGAAGTTGTGACAAAGGATTAAGATCATGAACGTGCGTATAAAGTTTTCAGCGCCGTTACCAAGGAATGGAACCGTCACGATTTCCATGCACCAAGTTTTTGGCGCCGTTGCCGGGGATTGTTCGAGTTTGGACAACTGACGGTTCATCTTGTTGCTCAGATTAGGTAATTTTATTTTAATTTTAAAGTTTTTATTCTTATTCTTTTTATTTTCGAAGAATATTTTTAAAAAAAAAATATACATTTTTCTTCAGAATTTTTAAGAATGAATTCTAGTGTTTCATGATGATCTGTTGAATCCTGGCTGGCTGTAAAGCCATGTCTAAATTCTTTTGGACTGAGAATTCAACTAATCACTTCAATGCATGTAATATCCTACTGAAGCTTGGCTGGCCATTGGCCATGTCTAGTGTTTTGGACTAGAGCTTTCACTGAAAGCTTGGCTGGCTAGTGAGCCATGTCTAATTCCTGGACTGGAGCTTTAGATTAACAGTGCAAGATTCCTGGAATTCCTATTAAAAATTTTGAAGTCCTTATTTGCTTTTTCTAAATAATTTTCGAAAAATTACAAAAAAAAAATTTATAAAATCATAAAACCAAAATAATTTTATGTTTCTTGCTTAAGTCTTGTGTCAATTTTTAAGTTTGGTGTCAATTGCATGTTTATATCTTTCATGCATTTTTCGAAAATTCATGCATTGCATTCTTCATGATCTTCAAGTTGTTCTTGGTAAGTCTTCTTGTTTGATCTTCATATTTTCTTGTTTTATGTCTTTTCTTGTTTTTCATATGCATTTTTAATTTGTTAGTGTCTAAATATTGAAAATTTCTAAGTTTGGTGTCTTGCATGTTTTTCTTTTTTTTTTTAAAATTTTCAAAAATAAGTTCTTGGTGTTCATCTTGACATTCAAAGTGTTCTTGCATGCATTAGTTGTTTTGATTCATAATTTCTATGTTATGTGTCAATTTTGTGTTTTTCTCTTTCATCATTAAAAATTCAAAAAAAATAAAAAAATATCTTTCCCTTATTCTAGCATAAAATTTCGAAAATTTGGATTGACTTTTTCAAAAATTTTCAAAATTAGTTGTTTCTTATGAGTCAAATCAAATTTTCATTTTAAAAACTCTATCTTTTTCAAATCTTTTTCAAAAAAATCAAATCTTTTTCATTTTTCTTTCATAATTTTTGAAAATTTCAAATTGATTTTCAAAAATCTTTTTCTTATTTCTATTCCATATTTTTGAAATTAATACTAACAATTAATATGATTGATTCAAAAATATTAAGTTGTTACTTGCCTATTAAGAAATGTTCAATCTTTAAATTTTAAAATCATATCTTTTAGTTTCTTATTAGTCAAGTAATCAACTTTAATTTTCAAAATCAAATCTTTTTAAATTTCTTTTTCAAATCTTTTTCAAAATAAATTTCAATCACATCTTTTTCAAAATCAATTTCAAAATCTTTTCTAACTTCTTATCTTTTCAAATTTGATTTTCAAATCTTTTTCAATTAACCACTTAACTTTTTGATTGATTCTTATCTTTTTCAAAACTACCTAACTAATTCTCTCTCTCTAATTTTCGAAAATCCCTTCCCTCTTTTTCAAAATTCCTTTTTAATTAACTAATTGTTTTAATTTTAATTCAATTTGATTTAAATTTTAATTTTTGAATTTTGAATTTTAAATTTTAATTTTATTTTATTTAAATTTTTGAATTCTTCCCTATCTCATCTCCTTCTATTTATTTATTGATCTACTAACACATCTCTTCCACCCAAAATTCGAACACCATCTTCCTCTTTGTGTTCGAGTTTTTCTATTCTCCTTCTTACATTCTTCTCTTCTTATACTCACATAAAGAAATCTCTATACTGTGACATAGAGGATTCCATATTTTCTTTTGTGTTCTCTTCTTTTTCATATGAGCAGGAACAAAGATAAGAACATTCTTGTTGAGGCTGATCCTGAACCTGAAAGGACTCTGAAGAGGAAGCTAAGGGAAGCTAAAGCACAACTCTCTGGAAAAAATCTAACAGAAATTTTCGAAAAAGAAGACAACATGGCTGAAAATAATAACAATGCAAGGAAGATGCTTGGTGACTTTACTGCACCAAATTCCAATTTACATGGAAGAAGCATCTCAATCCCTGCCATTAGAGCAAACAATTTTGAGCTGAAACCTCAATTAGTTTCTCTGATGCAACAGAACTGCAAGTTTCATGGACTCCCATCAGAAGATCCTTTTCAGTTCTTAACTGAATTTTTGTAGATCTGTGACACTGTTAAGACCAATGGGGTTGATCCCGAGGTCTACAGGCTTATGCTTTTCCCGTTTGCTGTAAGAGACAAAGCTAGAGTATGGTTGGACTCTCAACCTAAAGAAAGCCTGAACTCTTGGGAGAAGCTGGTCACGGCTTTCTTAGCCAAGTTCTTTCCTCCTCAAAAGCTTAGTAAGCTTAAAGTGGATGTTCAAACCTTCAGACAAAAAGAAGTTGAATCCCTCTATGAAGCTTGGGAGATATACAAGGAACTGACCAAAAGGTGTCCTTCTGACATGCTTTCAGAATAGACCATCCTGGATATATTCTATGATGATCTGTCTGAGTTATCAAAGATGTCATTGGACCATTCTGCAGGTGGATCCATTCACCTAAAGAAAACGCCTGCAGAAGCTCAAGAACTCATTGACATGGTTGCTAATAATCAGTTCATGTACACTTATGAGAGGAATCCTGTAAGTAATGGGACACCTCAAAGGAAAGGAGTTCTTGAAATTGATACTTTGAATGCCATATTGGCTCAGAACAAAATATTGACTCAGCAAGTCAATATGATCTCTCAGAGTCTGAACGGATTGAAGGAATCATCCAACAGTACTAAAGAGGCATCTTCTGAAGAAGAAGCTTATGATCCTGAGAACCCTGCAATAGCAGAAGTGAATTACATGGGGGAACCCTATGGAAACACCTATAATCCCTCATGGAGAAATCATCTAAATTTCTCATGGAAGGATCAACAAAAGCCTCAACAAGGCTTTAATAATGGTGGAAGAAACAGGTTTAGCAATAGCAAGCCTTTTCCATCATCCACTTAGCAACAGACAGAGAATATTGAGCAGAATCCATCTAGCTTAGCAAATATAGTCTCTGATCTATCTAAGGCCACTTTAAGTTTCATGAATGAAACAAGGTCCTCCATTAGAAATTTGGAGGCACAAGTGGGCCAGCTGAGTAAAAGAGTCACTGAAACTCCTCCTAGTACTCTCCCAAGCAATACAGAAGAGAATCCAAAAAGAGAGTGCAAGGCCATTGATTTAATCACCATGGCCGAACCTACAGGGGAGGGAGAGGACGTGAATCCCAGTTAGGAAGACCTCCTGGGACGTCCAGTGATCAACAAGGAGTTTCCTTCTGAGGAACCAAAAGAATCTGAGACTCATCTAGAAACCATAGAGATTCCATTGAACCTCCTTATGCCATTCATGAGCTCTGAAGAGTATTCTTCTTCTGAAGAGAATGAAGATGTTACTGAAGAGCAAGTTGCCAAGTACCTTGGTGCAATCATGAAGCTGAATGCCAAATTATTTGGTAATGAGACTTGGGAAGATGAACCTCTCTTGCTCATCAATGAACTGAGTGATCTGGATCAACTGACATTGCCTCAGAAGAAACAGGATCCTGGAAAGCTCTTAATACCTTGTACCATAGGCACCATGACTTTTGAGAAGGCTCTATGTGACCTTGGGTCAGGGATAAACCTCATGCCACTCTCTGTAATGGAGAAACTGGGAATCTTTGAGGCGTAAGCTGCTAGAATCTCATTAGAGATGGCAGACAACTCAAGAAAATAGGCTTATGGACAAGTAGAGGACGTGTTAGTAAAGGTTGAAGGCCTTTACATCCCTGCTGATTTCATAATCCTAGACACTGGGAAGGAACACGATGAATCCATCATCCTTGGAAGACCCTTCCTAGCCACAGCAAGAGTTGTGATTGATGTGGACAGAGGAGAGTTGGTCCTCCAACTGAATGAGGACACCCTCGTGTTTGAAACTCAAGGATCTCCTTCTGTAACCATGGAGACGAAGCACAAAAAGCTTCTCTCACTGCAGAGTCAACCAAAGCCCCCACAGTCAAACTCTAAGTTTGGTGTTGAACCCCCACATCCAAACTCTAAGTTTGGTGTTGGGAAGTTCCAACCTTGCTCTGAACATCTGTGAGGCTCCATGAGAGCTCACTGTCAAGCTATTGACATTAAAGAAGCGCTTGTTGGGAGGCAACCCAATGATTATCTAATTATATTTATTTATTTTCCATTGTTATTTTGTGTTTTATTAGGTTAATGATCATGTGAAGTCACAAAAACTACTAAAAAATAAAAAACAAAGTGAAAAATAGAATGAAAAATAGCACACCCTGGAGGAGAACAGTCTGGCGTTTAACGCTAGAAACAGGCACCAAGCTGGCGTTTAACGCCAGAAACAAGCATATACCTGGCGTTAAACGCCAGAACAGAGCATGGAAGTGGCGTTTAACGCCAGAAACAGGCAGCAGTCTGGCGTTAAACGCCAGGATTGCATGTATAGGGCGTTTTACACGTCTAAAGGGTGCAGGGATGAAAAATCCTTGACACCTCAGGATCTGTGGACCCCACAGGATCCCCACCTAACCCTATTCTCTCCTCTTCACACCTTTTCATAACTCTCTTTTCCATCACCCCCTCACCACTCACATCCATCTTCTCTTCCCCATAAACCCCACCTACCTTCAAATTCAAAATATTTTCCCTCCCAAACCCAACCCTAAATGGCCGAACCCTAAAATCCTCCCCACTTCTATATAAACCCCTCATTCCTTCTTCTATTTCACACAACACAACCCCCTCTTCTTCCACTTGGCCGAAATCTACTCTCTCTCCCTCTCCCCCATTTCTCTTCTTCTTCTACTTCTTTCTTTCTTCTTTTGCTCGGGGACGAGCAAACATTTTAAGTTTGGTGTGGTAAAAGCATAGCTTTTTATTTTTCCATAACCATTTATGGCACCTAAGGCCAGAGAAACCTCTAGAAAGAGGAAAGGGAAGGCAATTGCTTCCACCTCTGAGTCATGAGAGATGGAAAGATTCATCTCAAAGGTCCATCAAGACCATTTCTATGAAGTTGTGGCCAAGAAAAAAGTGATCCCTGAGGTTCCTTTCAAGCTCAAAAAGAATGAGTATCCGGAGATCCGACTTGAGATCCAAAGAAGAGGTTGGGAAGTTCTCACCAACCCCATTCAACAAGTCGGGATCCTAATGGTTCAAGAATTCTATGCAAACGCATGGATCACTAGGAACCATGATCAAAGTGTGAACCCGAATCCAAAGCGTTGGCTTACTATGGTTCGGGGAAAATACTTAGATTTCAGTCCGAAAAATGTAAGGCTGGCGTTCAACTTGCCAATGATGGAAGAGAACGCACGCCCCTACACAAGAAGGGTCAACTTTAATCAAAGGTTGGACCAAGTCCTCATAGACATATGTGAGGAAGGAGCTCAATGTAAAATTGACTCAAGAGGTAAGCCGGTTCAACTAAGAATGCATGACCTTAAACCAGTGGCTAGGGGATGGCTAGAGTTCATTCAACGCTCAATCATTCCTACTAGTAACAGGTCTAAAGTTACTATAGACCGGGCCATCATAATCCATAGTATCATGATTGGAGAAGAGGTGGAAGTTCATGAGATTATACCTCAAGAACTCTACAAGGTGGCTGACAAGTCCTCCACTTGGGCAAGGTTAGCCTTTCCTCACCTTATTTGCCACCTCTGCAATTCAGCTGGAATTGACATAGAGGGAGACATCCTCATTGAAGAGGACAAGCCCATCATTAAGAAAAGGATGGAGCAAACAAGAGATCATGGACCTCAACATGAGCATGAGGAGATTCCTCACCATGAAATCCCTGAGATGCCTCAGGGGATGCACTTTCCTCCACAGAATTATTGGGAACAAATCAACACTTCCCTAGGAGAATTAAGTTCGAATATAGGACAGCTAAGGGTGGAGCATCAAGAGCACTCCATCATCCTCCATGAAATTAGAGAAGATTAAAGAGCTATGAGGGAGGAGCAAGAAAGACAAGAAAGAGACATAGAGGAGCTCAAAAGCACCATTGGTTCTTCAAGGAGAGGAAGACGCCACCCTCACTAAGGTGGACTCATTCCTTAATCTCCTTGTCTATTTATTTTCTTTTTTTCGATTTTTGAGCTTTATGTTTTATCTATGTTTGTGTCTTCACTATATGATCATTAGTGTCTAAGTGTCTATGCCTTAAAGTTATGAATATGAATCCATCACCTCTCTTGAATGAAAAATGTTTTAATTACAAAAGAACAAGAAGTACATGGTTTCGAATTCATCCTTGAAACTAGTTTAATTATTTTGATGTGGTGACAATACTTTTTGTTTTCTGAATGAATGCCTGAACAGTGCATATATCTTTTGAAGTCGATGTTTACTGAATGTTAAATATGTTGGCTCTTGAAGAATAAGGAAAAAGGAGAAATGTTATTTGATAATCTGAAAAATCATAAAAATGATTCTTGAAGCAAGAAAAAGAAGTGAATACAGAAAGCTTGCAAAAAAAAAAGAGAGAAAAGAAAAAAATGGCGAAAAAAAAAAGAGAAAAAGAAAAAGAAAAAGCAAGTAGAAAAAGCCAAACACTCTTTAAACCAAAAGGTAAGAGCAAAAAGCCAATAGCCCTTAAAACCAAAAGGCAAGGGTAATAAAAAGGATCCAAGGCTTCCAGCATCAGTGGATAGGAGGGCCTAAAGGAATAAAATCCTGGCCTAAGCGGCTAAACCAAGCTGTCCCTAACCATGTGCTTGTGGCGTGAAGGTGTCAAGTGAAAACTTGAGACTGAGCGGTTAAAGTCAAGGTCCAAAGCAAAAATAAGAGTGTGCTTAAGAATCCTGGACACCTCTAATTGGGGACTTTAGCAAAGCTGAGTCACAATCTGAAAAGTTTTACCCAATTATGTGTCTGTGACATTTATGTATCCGGTGGTAATACTGGAAAACAAAGTGCTTAGGGCCACAACCAAGACTCATAAAGTAGCTGTGTTCAAGAATCAACATACTAAACTAGGAGAATCAATAACACTATTTGAATTCTAAGTTCCTATAGATGCCAATCTTTCTGAGCCTCAATGGATAAAGTGAGATGCCAAAACTATTGAAGAGGCAAAAAGCTACAAGTCCCGCTCATTTGATTGGAGCTAAGTTTTATTGATATTTTGGAATTTATAGTATATTCTCTTCTTTTTATCCTATTTGATTTTTAGTTGCTTGGGGACAAGCAACAATTTAAGTTTGGTGTTGTGATGAGCGGATAATTTATACGCTTTTTGGCATTGTTTTTACATAGTTTTTAGTACGATTTAGTTAGTTTTTAGTATATTTTTATTAGTTTTTAAATAAAAATCACATTTCTGGACTTTACTACGAGTTTGTGTGTTTTTCTGTGATTTCAGATAATTTCTGGCTGAAATTGATGGACCTGAGCAAAAATCTGATTCAGGCTAAAAAAGGACTGCAGATGTTGTTGGATTCTGAGCTCTCTGCACTTAAAGTGGATTTTCTGGAGCTACAGAACTCCAAATGGCGCGCTCTCAATTGCGTTGGAAAGTAGACATCCAGGGCCTTCCAGCAATATATAATAGTTCATACTTTGCCCAAGTTTAGATGACGCAAACTGGCGTTCAACGCCAGTTCCATGCTGCATTCTGGAGTTAAACGCCAGAAATAGGTTGCAAAGTGGAGTTAAACGCCAGAAACAGGTTACAAACTGGCGTTAGACTCCAAGAAAAGCCTCTACACGTGTAAAGCTCAATGCTCAGCCCAAGCACATACCAAGTGGGCCCCAAAAGTGGATTTCTGCATCATTTACTTATCTCTGTAAACCCTAGTAACTAGTTTAGTATAAATAGGACTTTTTACTATTGTATTTACATATTTGGATTATCTTTTGATCCTTTGATCACGTTTTGGGAGCTGGCCATTCGGCCATGCCTGGACCTTATCACTTATGTATTTTCAACGGTAGAGTTTCTACACACCATAGATTAAGGTGTGGAGCTTTGCTGTTCCTCATGAATTAATACAAAGTACTACTGTTTTTCTATTCAATTCAAGCTTATTCCTATTCTAAGATATCCGTTTGCACCCAAGAGCATGATGAATGTGATGATTATGTGATGCTCATCATCATTCTCACTTATGAACGCGTGCCTGACAAACACTTCCGTTCTACATGTAAACTAGCTAGAATGAGTATCTCTTAGATATCTAATACAGGGGACCGAGTCCGAGATATTAGAATCTTTGTGGTATAAGTTAGAACCCATGGATGGCCATTCTTGAGATCTGGAAAGTCTAAACCTTGTCTTTGGTATTCTGAGTAGGATCTGGGAAGGGATGGCTGTGACGAGCTTCAAACTCGCGAGTGCTGGGCGTAGTGACTGACGCAAAAGGATAGTAAATCCTATTCCAGTATGATTGAGAACCGACAGATGATTAGCCATGCAGTGACAGCGCATTGGACCATTTTCACAGAGAGGATGGGATGTAGCCATTGACAACGGTGATGCCCTACATACAGCTTGCCATGGAAAGGACTAGGAATGATTAGATGAAGACAGCAAGAAAGCAGAGGTTCAGAGGAATGGAAGCATCTCTATACGCTTATCTGAAATTCTCACCAATGAATTACATAAGTATCTCTATCCTAATCTATGTTTTATTTATCTTTTAATTATTAAAATTCTATAACCATTTGAATCCGCCTGACTGAGATTTACAAGGTGACCATAGCTTGCTTCAAGTCGACAATCTCCGTGGGATCGACCCTTACTCACGTAAGGTTTATTACTTGGACGACCCAGTGCACTTTCTGGTCAGTTGTGCGAAGTTGTGACAAAGGATTAAGATCATGAACGTGCGTATAAAGTTTTCAACGCCGTTACCAAGGAATGGAACCGTCACGATTTCCGCGCACCAAGTATATGGTTTCGAATTCATCCTTGAAATTAGTTTAATAATTTTGATGTGGTGACAATACTTTTGGCTTTTTGAATGAATGCTTGAACAGTGCATATGTGTTTTGATACTGTTGTTTATGAATGTTAAATATGTTGGCTCTTGAAAGAATGATGAAAAGGAGAAATGTTATTGATAATTGATTCTTGAAGCAAGAAAAATCAGTGAATACTAAAGCTTGCGAAAAAAAAAGAAAAGAAAAATGGCGAAAAAAAAAAGAGAGAGAAAGAAAAAGCCAAAAGCTCTTTAAACCAAAAGGCAAGAGCAAAAAGCCAATAGCCCTTAAAACCAAAAGGCAAGGGTAAAAAGGATCCAAGGCTTTGAGCATCAGTTGATAGGAGGGCCTAAAGGAACAAAATCCTGGCCTAAGCGGCTAAACCAAGCTGTCCCTAACCATGTGCTTGTGGCGTGAAGGTGTCAAGTGAAAACTTGAGACTGAGCGGTTAAAGTCAAGGTCCAAAGCAAAAAAAGAGTGTGCTTAAGAACTCTGGACACCTCTAATTACGGACTTTAGAAAAGCTGAGTCACAATCTGAAAAGGTTCACCCAGTTATGTGTCTGTGGCATGTATGTATCCGGTGGTAATACTGGAAAACAGAGTGCTTAGGGCCACGGCCAAGACTCATAAAGTAGCTGTGTTCAAGAATCAACATACTGAACTAGGAGAATCAATAACACTATCTAAAATCTAAGTTCCTATAGATGCAAATCATTCTGAACTTCAATGGATAAAGTTAGATGCCAAAACTATTCAAGAGACAAAAAGCTACTAGTCCCGCTCATCTGATTGGAGCTAAGTTTCATTGATATTTTAGAATTTATAGTATATTCTCTTCTTTTTATCCTATTTTATTTTCAGTTACTTGGGGACAAGCAACAATTTAAGTTTGGTGTTGTGATGAGCGGATAATTTATACGCTTTTTGGCATTGCTTTTACATAGTTTTTAGTATAGTTTGATTAGTTTTTAGTATATTTTTATTAGTTTTAAAATAAAAATCACATTTCTGGAATTTACTATAAGTTTGTATGTTTTTCTGTGATTTCATTTATTTTCTGGCTTAAATTGAGGGATCTGAGCAAAAATCTGATTCAGAGGCTGAAAAAGGACTGCAGATGCTGTTGGATTCTGACCTCCCTGCACTCAAAGTGGGTTTTCTAGAGCTAAAGGAGTCCAAATAGCACGCTCTTAATTGCGTTGGAAAGTAGACATCCAGGGCTTTCCAACAATATTTAATGGTCTATACTTTACCCAAGTTTAGATGACGCAAACTGGCGTTCAACGCTAGTTCCATGCTCCATTCTGGAGTTAAACGCCAGAAACAGGTTGCAAAGTGGAGTTAAATGCCAGAAACAGGTTACAAACTGGCGTTAAACTCCAAGAGAAGCCTCTAAACGTGTAAAGCTCAATGCTTAGCCCAAGCACAGACCAAGTGGGCCCCGGAAGTAGATTTCTGCATCATTTACTTATCTCTGTAAACCCTAGTAACTAGTTTAGTATAAATAGGACTTTTTACTATTGTATTTACATCTTTGGATTATCTTTTGATCCTTTGATCACGTTTTGGGAGCTGGCCATTCGGCCATGCCTGGACCTTATCACTTATGTATTTTCAACGGTAGAGTTTCTACACACCATAGATTAAGGTGTGGAGCTTTGCTGTTCCTCATGAATTAATACAAAGTACTACTATTTTTCTATTCAATTCAAGCTTATTCCTATTCTAAGATATCCATTCACACCCAAGAACATGATGAATGTGATGATTATGTGACGCTCATCATCATTCTCACTTATGAACGCGTGCCTGACAAACACTTCCGTTCTACATGCAAACAAGCTAGAATGAGTATCTCTTAGATATCTAATACAGGGGACCGAGTCCGAGATATTAGAATCTTCGTGGTATAAGTTAGAACCCATGGATGGCCATTCTTAAGATCTGGAAAGTCTAAACCTTGTCTGTGGTATTCCGAGTAGGATCTGGGAAGGGATGGCTGTGACGAGCTTCAAACTCGTTAGTGCTGGGCGTAGTGACAGACGCAAAAGGATAGTAAATCCTATTCCAGTATGATCGAGAACTGACAGATGACTAGCCATGCAGTGACAGCGCATTGGACCATTTTCACAGAGAGGATGGGATGTAGCCATTGACAACGGTGATGCCCTACATACAGCTTGCCATGGAAAGGAGTAGGAATGGTTAGATGAAGACAGCAGGAAAGCAGAGGTTCAGAGGAATGAAAGCATCTCTATACGCTTATCTGAAATTCTCACCAATGAATTACATAAGTATCTTTATCCTAATCTATGTTTTATTTATCTTTTAATTATTAAAATTCTATAACCATTTGAATCCGCCTGACTGAGATTTACAAGGTGACCATAGCTTGCTTCAAGCCGACAATCTCCGTGGGATCGACCCTTACTCACGTAAGGTTTATTACTTGGACGACCCAGTGCACTTTCTGGTCAGTTGTGCGAAGTTGTCACAAAGGATTAAGATCATGAAGGTGCGTATAAAGTTTTCAGCGCCGTTACCAAGGAATGGAACCGTCACGATTTCCGCGCACCAAGTACATGGTTTCGAATTCATCCTTGAAATTAGTTTAATTATTTTGATGTGGTGACAATACTTTTGGTTTTTTGAATGAATGCTTGAATAGTGCATATGTCTTTTGATACTGTTGTTTATGAATGTTAAATATGTTGGCTCTTGAAAGAATGATGAAAAGGAGAAATGTTATTGATAATATGAAAAATCATAAAATTGATTCTTGAAGCAAGAAAAAGCAGTGAATACTAAAGCTTGTGAAAAAAAAGAAAAGAAAAATGGCAAAAAAAAAGAGAGAGAAAGAAAAAGCCAAAAGCTCTTTAAATCAAAAGGAAAGAGCAAAAAGCCAATAGCCCTTAAAACCAAAAGGCAAGGGTAAAAAGGATCCAAGGCTTTGAGCATCAGTGGATAGGAGGGCCTAAAGGAATAAAATCCTGGCCTAAGCGGCTAAATCAAGCTGTCCCTAACCATGTGCTTGTGGCGTGAAGGTGTCAAGTGAAAACTTTAGACTGAGTAGTTAAAGTCAAGGTCCAAAGCAAAAGAAGAGTGTGCTTAAGAACTCTGGACACCTCTAATTGGGGACTTTAGAAAAGCTGAGTCACAATCTGAAAAGGTTCACCCAGTTATGTGTCTGTGGCATGTATGTATCCGGTGGTAATACTGGAAAACAGAGTGCTTAGGGCCACGGCCAAGACTCATAAAGTAGCTGTGTTCAAGAATCAACATACTGAACTAGGAGAATCAATAACACTATCTAAAATCTAAGTTCCTATAGATGCCAATCATTCTGAACTTCAATGGATAAAGTGAGATGCCAAAACTATTCAAGAGACAAAAAGCTACTAGTCCCACTCATCTGATTGGAGCTAAGTTTCATTGATATTTTAGAATTTATAGTATATTCTCTTCTTTTTATCCTATTTTACTTTCAGTTACTTGGGGACAAGCAACAATTTAAGTTTGGTGTTGTGATGAGCGGATAATTTATACGCTTTTTGGCATTGCTTTTACATAGTTTTTTGTATAGTTTGATTAGTTTTTAGTATATTTTTATTAGTTTTTAAATAAAAATCACATTTCTGGACTTTACTATAAGATTGTGTGTTTTTCTGTGATTTCATGTATTTTCTGGCTGAAATTGAGGGATCTGAGCAAAAATCTGATTCAGAGGCTGAAAAAGGACTGTAGATGCTGTTGGATTCTGACCTCCCTGCACTCAAAGTGGGTTTTCTAGAGCTAAAGGAGTCCAAATAGCACGCTCTTAATTGCGTTGGAAAGTAGACATCCAGGGCTTTCCAACAATATTTAATAGTCTATACTTTACCCAAGTTTAGATGACGCAAACTGGCGTTCAACGCCAGTTCCATGCTGCATTCTGGAGTTAAACGCCAGAAACAGGTTGCAAAGTGGAGTTAAACGCCAGAAACAGGTTACAAACTGGCGTTAAACTCCAAGAGAAGCCTCTAAACGTGTAAAGCTCAATGCTTAGCCCAAGCACACACCAAGTGGGCCCCAGAAGTAGATTTCTGCATCATTTACTTATCTCTGTAAACCCTAGTAACTAGTTTAGTATAAATAGGACTTTTTACTATTGTATTTACATCTTTGGATTATCTTTTGATCCTTTGATCACGTTTTGGGAGCTGGCCATTCGGCCATGCCTGGACCTTATCACTTATGTATTTTCAACGGTAGAGTTTCTACACACCATAGATTAAGGTGTGGAGCTTTGCTGTTCCTCATGAATTAATACAAAGTACTACTATTTTTCTATTCAATTCAAGCTTATTCCTATTCTAAGATATCCATTCACACCCAAGAACATGATGAATGTGATGGTTATGTGACGCTCATCATCATTCTCACTTATGAACGCGTGCCTGACAAACACTTCCATTCTACATGCAAACAAGCTAGAATGAGTATCTCTTAGATATCTAATACAGGGGACCGAGTCCGAGATATTAGAATCTTCGTGGTATAAGTTAGAACCCATGGATGGCCATTCTTAAGATCTGGAAAGTCTAAACCTTGTCTGTGGTATTCCGAGTAGGATCTGGGAAGGGATGGCTGTGACGAGCTTCAAACTCGCAAGTGCTGGGCGTAGTGACAGACGCAAAAGGATAGTAAATCCTATTCCAGTATGATCGAGAATCGACAGATGATTAGCCATGCAGTGACAGCGCATTGGACCATTTTCACAGAGAGGATGGGATGTAGCCATTGACAACGGTGATGCCCTACATACAGCTTGCCATCGAAAGGAGTAGGAATGGTTAGATGAAGACAGCAGGAAAGCAGAGGTTCAGAGGAACGAAAGCATCTCTGTACGCTTATCTGAAATTCTCACCAATGAATTACATAAGTATCTCTATCCTAATCTATGTTTTATTTATCTTTTAATTATTACTATTCTATAACCCTTTGAATCCGCCTGACTGTGATTTACAAGGTGACCATAGCTTGCTTCAAGCCGACAATCTCCGTGGGATCGACCCTTACTCACGTAAGGTTTATTACTTGGACGACCCAGTGCACTTTCTGGTCAGTTGTGCGAAGTTGTCACAAAGGATTAAGATCATGAAGGTGCGTATAAAGTTTTCAGCGCCGTTACCAAGGAATGGAACCGTCACGATTTCCGCGCACCAAGTACATGGTTTCGAATTCATCCTTGAAATTAGTTTAATTATTTTGATGTGGTGACAATACTTTTGGTTTTTTGAATGAGTGCTTGAACAGTGCATATGTCTTTTGATACTGTTGTTTATGAATGTTAAATATGTTGGCTCTTGAAAGAATGATGAAAAGGAGAAATGTTATTGATAATATGAAAAATCATAAAATTGATTCTTGAAGCAAGAAAAAGCAGTGAATACTAAAGCTTGCGAAAAAAAAAGAAAAGAAAAATGGCGAAAAAAAAAGAGAGAGAAAGAAAAAGCCAAAAGCTCTTTAAACCAAAAGGCACGAGCAAAAAGCCAATAGCCCTTAAAACCAAAAGCCAAGGGTAAAAAGGATCCAAGGCTTTGAGCATCAGTGGATAGGAGGGCCTAAAGGAATAAAATCCTGGCCTAAGCGGCTAAACCAAGCTGTCCCTAATCATGTGCTTGTGGCGAGAAGGTGTCAAGTGAAAACTTGAGACTGAGCGGTTAAAGTCAAGGTCCAAAGCAAAAAAAGAGTGTGGTTAAGAACTCTGGACACCTCTAATTGGGGACTTTAGGAAAGCTGAGTCACAATCTGAAAAGGTTCACCCAGTTATGTGTCTGTGGCATGTATGTATCCGGTGGTTGATGACAAGTCATCTTAGCCTAGTTTCACTAGCCTTTTTCTTTTGTTTTCAATTGAATTATGCACTTTCTTGAGCCACAAGCAAGCCAATTGGGTAGATTTTCATGTTTCTTTTGATTTAATCAACCATAGATAAATTAATGCAATTTCATGAGGATTTATGCTATAATTGCCACATATTATGAAAGAATGACAATCTCATGATTTTGAGCATAGCTTTGATGTGTTTGGTTGATTAATGATAGGTGAAGAAAGCTTGGAGAAAGGTTGAAGCAAGAAGAAATGGCTAGGAGCAAGAGAGAACAAAAAGTTTGAGCAAAAGTTTGCCTCAAACTTTTGCTCAAACTTTCGGAAGAAGTGAAAACACCCCAAGGAAAAAAAGCTTGAGCAAAAGTTTGCCTCAAACTTTAGCTCAAACTTTTGGGAGAAAAGCTTGAGCCAACGTTTGCCTCAAACTTTTTGGCAAACGTTGGCGCCATGAGTGTGCATAAGGGGGCCAACGTTTGAGCAAAAGTTTGACCCCAAACTTTAGCTCAAACGTTGGTAGCAGCAAGAATGGGGCAGCTCATGTAAAAAGTTTGAGTAAAAGTTTGCCTCAAACTTTTACTCAAACTTTTACTCAAGCTTTGATAATTCCCAACCCGGTTCACTTCGGTTCTCTCTCCAACTCCAAGAGCAATCAACCAAGGCCTCTATCAACCCAATTCCATCAAGAGTAAAGGCCCAATTCAAAGCTTGAAGACCATTTGAAGAAAGTGTATAAATAGGTTAGGATTTAAGTTTTGAGGAGAGCTTTTCTTTAGTTTTGGTAGGTAGTTTTTAGGGAGCTTTTCTTTAGTTTTGGTAGGTAGTTTTCAGAGAGCTTTTCCTTTAGTTTTCATAGGGAGTTTTCGGAGAGCTTTTGGTGTTGAGTGATTTTGAGTTTCTAAGTCTCGGGGAAGGAGAATTGAATTCCCTTCCTCTTAGTTTTCTTGCTTTCAATTTCAATTACATTTGCTTTGATCTTGGGTTGGAGAATTGAAGGAATTCTGTTTCAATCTCATCCTGAGATCTCTCTGTTTACTTACTACACAATTGAATTTCAGTTTCTATTAATTGCTTCTTCCACTACTTTCTCTGGAATTTACATTTCCTTTGCAATTGCTCTTGTTGGATCTAGGAAGGCATTGAGATCTAGACTTGGTTATCTAGTCTCTTGAGTCCTGAGATCTGGATTCCCATTCTCAATTTCTCTGTTTACTGCTTTTCAAGCTCTTTTATATTTCTGTTTTAGATCCGATTCAATCCAAGGCATCTTCTACTCTTCTGTGTGTTGAATTTTACTCTTCCTTGTTTAATTTCTGCAAATCCAATTCCCAATTCCCTTTACAATTCAAGCCATTTACATTTCTTGCACTTTAAGATTCTGTAATTTACATTTCTTGCGTTCTAAGTTTCTGCCATTTAATTTCTTGCCCTCTAAGATTTAGCACTTTAAATTTCAGTTCTCTTTAATTTCATGCAAATTACCCATTCCCTTTATTTTCCATGCAATTTAAATTCTGCAAATCACAAATCTCTCAACCAAATCTTGATTCGCTTGACTAAATCAACCACTAAACTAAAATTGCTCAATCCTTCAATCCCTGTGGGATCGACCTCACTCCCGTGAGTTATTATTACTTGATGCGACCCGGTGCACTTGCCAGTGAGTTTTGTGTCGGATCGTTTTCCGTCCATCAAGTTTTTGGCGCCGTTGCCGGGGATTGAAATAGATTGACAATGATTAAGTGAGGTGGTGATCTAGATCAAGCACTTTTTCTTTATTTTTCTCTAATTTTGACTAACCCACTAACTGTTTGAACTTTTTCCTAAACTAACACTAACTTTGCTCTCTCAGTAGAGTACATTGCTTTTCTGGTTCTGTATCTGTTTCTTGTTGTTCTGTACAACAAAAGCAATTTTCTTCTGATTTTCTCTCAAAGCCTATTAACTGTTTGACACATTGTGTCAACTAATCCTCTGACTACATTCTGGCATTAGAATATCCAATTTTCATTTGGATTGTTTGTGATTGTGCAGGTCATGGAGGAAAGGAATCCTACAGCAAGAGGAGAAAAACTGAGGCATTATGATTTCCAGCCTCCATAATCAAAGAGCAAGATGTCAAGCTAGTGACAATAAAAGAGCGCTTGTTGGGAGGCAACCCAACCGGAGGTAACCATCTTTTCATATCTATTTCAATAAAAAGGTTAATTAGTTTTATCTATATTGCAAGAAGCTAAGTTTGGTGTTGCACACCAAAATAATCTAAAGGATGATGAAGAATTCTAAGTTTGGTGTTCCACCAAAATTCTATCATATAACATATTCTCACCTTCTGCATAAGGCTAGCTTCAAGCATTTAGACAAACTAGTTAACTATTCTGCTGTTTTCAGTTTTACTGCTTTTGAAAAAGAAAAAGAGTTTCACACATGGTTAATTTGATGCATGAAAACCATTGGCAAGGTACTAAGTTTGGTGTTCCCACACCAAAGTAAGTTCAAAGGCCCATAAATAAATCATGCATGCTAACCACTTTGCAAGTGCTTCGGGAACAAGCAACTTTCAATACCACTGCAGAGTATCATACAAGCTTTTGGAGAGATTAAGCATCATCAATCAAGGAGACAAAAGAGGAATGTGAAGGCCAGCAATGATGATGATGAGAAGAAGGAAAGCAAGCAAACTCCAAAAGGTTGTATTGTTAAGTGATTATTTTACATCAAACACTGCTATGATTGAAAGTGATATTATACCCCTATCTGTCCTTCTGCCTAGTATAGTTTTTTTTCTGCAATTCAATAAGCAAGATGCTTGATCATTTACAACACTATACTCTCCAAAACTTGTTTGCACTCAATATTTCAAAAAATGCATCACATGAAAGTTCTTTGAAAAGAAGGATTGAGGAATTAAATAATTTTGAGGCAAGCAAAAGATTAGGAGAAGTGGTGGTTCTAGTTGTAGGATTATGTATTGAGGTTGCATGCTTATGAAAACTTACATGGGAGCTCATAGACGGGACATAGAGTTCAAAGAAGTGTTGTGGAGATTATCAAACATTTATTGATCCAAGAAGCAGCAAACAAAACAAAAGAAAATAAAGAAAATACAAAAACAAAAAGAACATGGCCCAAGGCTCTGAGCATCAATTACTAGGCAGAAAAGAAGAAAGAAACAAGAACTCAAAGAGTTGTTATCCTAGTAAATGCTTGTGGTCGAATTGTGTCAAAGAAAGAGGCTTGAGCAAGTAAATCCTTAGGGGTGCTTTAACACCCAATACCTTAAAACCAACTGGTTTAGGAGTATTGATTGAAAGCTTATCTAAAGAGCCGCTTTGAGACATGACACTTAGAGTCAAAGCCAAAGCAAAGAAACTATAAGCTGCTTCAAGGTGATTACATATAAAGATATCTTCATGATATTATTTGGATGAAAGTTCTAAGACCTAAGACTCCCAAGATGTAGGGACTAGTAAGCACTGAGGCCCTTGCATGAGCACATGATTTAGAGTTCACCCCACTGTCACTTGATCACTTCACTCACAGGATAGTACATGTAATTTTTCAAATCCATTCTGATTGAAAGAACCTTTGAGCATAATTCATTTCTTGCTTGGGGACAAGCAAGCTTTAAGTTTGGTGTTGTGATGACAAGTCATCTTAGCCTAGTTTCACTAGCCTTTTTCTTTTGTTTTCAATTGAATTATGCACTTTCTTGAGCCACAAGCAAGCCAATTGGGTAGATTTTCATGTTTCCTTTGATTTAATCAACCATAGATAAATTAATGCAATTTCATGAGGATTTATGCTATAATTGCCACATATTATGAAAGAATGACAATCTCATGATTTTGAGCATAGCTTTGATGTGTTTGGTTGATTAATGATAGGTGAAGAAAGCTTGGAGAAAGGTTGAAGCAAGAAGAAATGGCTAGGAGCAAGAGAGAACAAAAAGTTTGAGCAAAAGTTTGCCTCAAATTTTTGCTCAAACTTTCGGAAGAAGTGAAAACACCCCAAGGAAAAAAAGCTTGAGCAAAAGTTTGCCTCAAACTTTAGCTCAAACTTTTGGGAGAAAAGCTTGAGCCAACGTTTGCCTCAAACTTTTTGGCAAACGTTAGCATCACAAATCAACACCCTGGAGACAAAAAGTTTGCGCCAACGTTTGCCTCAAACGTTTTGGCAAACGTTGGCGCCATGAATGTTCATAAGGGGGCCAACGTTTGAGCAAAAGTTTGACCCCAAACTTTAGCTCAAACGTTGGTAGTAGCAAGAATGGGGCAGCTGATGTAAAAAGTTTGAGTAAAAGTTTGCCTCAAACTTTTACTCAAACTTTTACTCAAGCTTTGATAATTCCCAACCCGGTTCACTTCGGTTCTCTCTCCAACTCCAAGAGCAATCAACCAAGGCCTCTATCAACCCAATTCCATCAAGAGCAAAGGCCCAATTCAAAGCTTGAATACCATTTGAAGAAAGTGTATAAATAGCTTAGGATTTAAGTTTTGAGGAGAGCTTTTCTTTAGTTTTGGTAGGTAGTTTTCAGAGAGCTTTTCCTTTAGTTTTCATAGGGAGTTTTCGGAGAGCTTTTGGTGTTGAGTGATTTTGAGTTTCTAAGTCTCGGGGAAGGAGAATTGAATTCCCTTCCTCTTAGTTTTCTTGCTTTTAATTTCAATTACATTTGCTTTGATCTTGGGTTGGAGAATTGAAGGAATTCTATTTCAATCTCATCCTGAGATCTCTTTGTTTACTTACTGCACAATTGAATTTCAGTTTCTATTAATTGCTTCTTCCACTACTTTCTCTGCAATTTACATTTCCTTTGCAATTGCTCTTGTTGGATCTAGGAAGGTATTGAGATCTAGACTTGGTTATCTAGTCTCTTGAGTCCTGAGATCTGGATTCCCATTCTCAATTTCTCTGTTTACTACTTTTCAAGCTCTTTTATATTTCTGTTTTAGATCCGATTCAATCCAAGGCATCTTCTACTCTTCTGTGTGTTGAATTTTACTCTTCCTTGTTTAATTTCTTCAAATCCAATTCCCAATTCCCTTTACAATTCAAGCCATTTACATTTCTTGCACTTTAAGATTCTGTAATTTACATTTCTTGCGTTCTAAGTTTCTGCCATTTAATTTCTTGCCCTCTAAGATTTAGCACTTTAAATTTCAGTTCTCTTTAATTTCATGCAAATTACCCATTCCCTTTATTTTCCATGCAATTTAAATTCTGCAAATCACAAATCTCTCAACCAAATCTTGATTCGCTTGACTAAATCAACCACTAAACTAAAATTGCTCAATCCTTCAATCCCTATGGGATCGACCTCACTCCCGTAAGTTATTATTACTTGATGCGACCCGGTGCACTTGCCGGTGAGTTTTGTGTCGGATCGTTTTCCGTCCATCAGTGGTAATACTGGAAAACAGAGTGCTTAGGGCCACGGCCAAGACTCATAAGGTAGTTGTGTTCAAGAATCAACATACTGAACTAGGAGAATCAATAACACTATCTAAAATCTAAGTTCCTATAGATGCCAATCATTCTGAACTTCAATGGATAAAGTGAGATGCCAAAACTATTCGAGAGACAAAAAGCTACTAGTCCCGCTCATCTGATTTGAGCTAAGTTTCATTGATATTTTAGAATTTATAGTATATTCTCTTCTTTTTATCCTATTTTATTTTCAGTTACTTGGGGACAAGTAACAATTTAAGTTTGGTGTTGTGATGAGCGGATAATTTATACGCTTTTTGGCATTGCTTTTACATAGTTTTTAGTATAGTTTGATTAGTTTTTAGTATATTTTTATTAGTTTTTAAATAAAAATCACATTTCTGGACTTTACTATAAGTTTGTATGATTTTCTGTGATTTCATGTATTTTCTGGCTGAAATTGAGGGATCTGAGCAAAAATCTGATTCAGAGGCTGAAAAAGGACTCCAGATGCTGTTGGATTCTGACCTCCCTGCACTCAAAGTGGGTTTTCTGGAGCTAAAGGAGTTCAAAGGGCGCGCTCTTAATTGCGTTGGAAAGTAGACATACAGGGCTTTCCAGCAATATATAATAGTCCATACTTTTCTCGAGTTTAGACGACGCAAACTGGCGTTTAACGCCAGTTCTCTGCCCTATTCTGGCGTTAAACGCCAGAAACAGGTTACAAGTTGGAGTTAAACGCTAGAAACAGGTTACAACCTGACGTTTAACTCCGGAAATAGCCTAGGCATGTGTAAAGCTCAAGTCTCAGCCCCAGCACACACCAAGTGGGTCCCAGAAGTGGATTTCTGCACTATCTATCATAGTTTACTCATTTTCTATAAACCTAGGTTACTAGTTTAGTATTTAAACAACTTTTAGAGATTTATTTTGTACCTCATGACATTTTCAAATTTTACATTGTATCTCTACGGCATGATTCTCTAAACTCCATGATTGGGGGTGAGGAGCTCTACTGTGTCTCGATGAATTAATGCAATTACTTCTATTTTCTATTCAATAACGCTTGTTTCTATTCTAAGATACTCGCTTGTACTTAACCGTGATGAATGTGATGATCCGTGACACTCATCATCATTCTCAACCTATGAACGCGTGCCTGACAACTACTTCCGTTCTACCTTAGATTGAGTGTGTATCTCTTAGCCTCTTGGTTCATGATCAGAGTCTTCGTGGTATAGGCTAGGATTATTGGCGGCCATTCTTGAGATCCGGAAAGTCTAAACCTTGTCTGTGGTATTCCGAGTAGGATCTGGGATGGGATGACTGTGACGAACTTCAAACTCACAAGTGCTGGGCGTAGTGACAGACGCAAAAGGATCAATGGATCCTATTCCAATATAAGTGAGAACCGACAGATGATTAGCCGTGCGGTGACAGCGCATTTAGACCATTTTCACTGAGAGGACGGATGGTAGCTATTGACAACAGTGATCCACCAACATACAGCTTGCCATGGAAGGAGACCTGCGTGCGTGAAGAAGAAGACAGTAGGAAAGCAGAGATTCAGAAGACAAAGCATCTCCAAAACCTCAATCTGTTTTCCATTATTGCATAACAAGTACTATTTAATTTATGCTTTTTACTCTTCGTAAATATAATCACTCTTATCATTGATTTCCTGACTAAGAATTATAAAATAACCATAGCTTGCTTCAAGCCAACAATCTCCGTGGGATCGACCCTTACTCACGTAAGGTATTACTTGGACGACCCAGTGCACTTACTGGTTAGTGGTACTAGTTGCGAAAAGTGTGATTTACAATTCGTGCACCAACTTTCTCTAATGGAAGATAACTTACACCTTCTTCCAACATTGGGGATGGTGAAATAAGATAAATTCTTGTTAATTATTGTTATTAGTGACTAATATGGAAAGCCTATGATCTCAATCCTTACCATGAATGTCTCTCTTTAGTTAATTGCTTTCTTTAATTGCTTGCTTGAATTACTTTTCTTGCCCATTTAATTTTTTACTCTTTTATAAAATCAAACCCCGTGCATTTTCATAGCCAATAATTGATCATTTCATTGCAATTCCTTGTGAGACGACCCGAGGTTTAAATACTTTGGTTAATTTTCATTGGGATTTGTACATGTGATAACTCAAATTTTTGATGTGAGAATTGTTTGTTGGTTTGGAGCTATGCTTACAACGAAGTTCTTGTTTCTACAAGAGAAATTCTAGACCATCGAGCAAAAATTTCATTATCAAAATGGCACCGTTGCCGGGGAGTTGCAATGGTGTTATATTATTGGCTATTGTGAATATGTGAATATGTTTGCCTTTTGTTTGTTTGTTAGTTTTTGTTAGGCTTAGGACTTGTCGCTTATTTTTGTAGCTTTTGTTTTTATTTGCTATTATGAATTCTCATCCTCACTTTGGTTGAGTTTGGCTCAAATTATGTTGTAGGGAATGGAAGCTACAATGATAACATGCATCAAGGATAGAACAATCAAAGGTGGAGGGAGCCTCAAAGGATTGATCACCCTTCTTGGCAACAACCTCCTCCGATTTCCTATAGGTATAATTCCCATAATGCATATCAATCTAATGGATGTGGAGACCCTTATTGTGATTGTCAACGACCACCACCACATGCCTACGAACCACCCCATCAACATGGTTTTGAACCATCATACTCACAAGCCCCATATCACCAAACACCTCCATATGACCCTAATCCTCATCCACCATATCAACTATCTTATGAACCATATGAACCATACATAGAACCACAACAATTCCGAAACATCTAATCTTAAGAACCACCTCTATATACACCATCTCTAAACCCTTATCAATATGAACCACCTTCCAATTATGAGCCTTTCCCCCCAAATAATGAATCCTCTCTACCACCGCCATCAATGGATGGACCTTTCTAATCCTTTGTGGAAGAACGACAAGATTTCCTAGCTAGGTGTATGAAGCATGAAAAAGAGTTCAAAAAGATAGAAGCCGTGCTTGCCACCATAGCAGGAACCGTTAGCGACATGGTCTCCTCCCGACTAAGCCTAAGCATCCAAGGCACTCCCATTGACAAATGTGGAGAAGCAATTAAGGAGCATGGTGAGGGAGTGAGTTTAGAGCTTCAAGGTGGAGAAGAAGAGTTGAAGCAAGAATTGCCACAACGGGAGGAAGTTGAGATAATTAGGCCAGAAGAAGTGGTTGAAAACCTAGGAGATGTTGGAAGTCCATGGGAATGTAGCATTATAGATACCTCTTCCAAGAAGCTTGATATTGATGTTGAGGAGGGTGTACAACCTCCAAGACATATCATGGTGGAAAACTTTGAAGAGGTTGATCAAGAGATGGATTCAATCATTGATAAATTCCTGTGTACAATTGAATCCTCTCCCATTAGGCTTGACATGGAGGTTAAAGAAGAAGATACCTCACCTTCCCTACCCTTGGTAAGCAATGAAGAAGAGATTGAATTGGAATGAAGCTACCAAGAGGAGGAGGTTGAGCAAGAAGCTAGCTCCATCATTGAAGATGATTCCACACCAACCCATGAGCCTTTTGGAATTGATGAATCCACCCCATTGTGGTATGGATTTGATGACAAGGAGGACCGTGCACAATCTCCGACACATGGTGTGAGCAATGAAGGGTGTATAGAAGAAGTTGGTGAGCAAGGAATTGAAATTGAAGAAGCTTGCAAGGAGGTGGAAGTTGCAAAGGAAGACCATAAGGGAATGGACCCCGCATTGGCTAAGTGTGGGGAGGTCCCCCTTCCTAAGTCACCATCATCCAACACAACATTCAAGTGGGTAAAATTTCTATCTCTAAGCTTTGCTTTCTCACTTGAATATGGTTTGATTGAAAATGATGGTCAACTTAGAGCTCTTTGTGGAGTTAAGAGTAGGAGAGAATTGTGTAGTGGTTGGAAACATCACTCTAAGTTCATGATGGTTGCATGATCAAAGTTGAATGGCAATGGTTGGTGTAGAACCAAATTGCATGGGTCTAGGAGAATGTTTGGATGCTTGATTGAGAATTCGCAAGCCTTATCACCCAAATTTAACTATGGTAGTCAACGAGAAGATGGGTGCAAGAACAAGGTTTGGGACCCTGGTATTCATTTCAACAACCAAAACTCTTGGGGCCTTGTCATCTACCTAAACTTACTTGAAGGCCTTGTGCGCCTAATTTGGGATCCCAGAGGCTATTGGAAATGCAAGCATTGGTGGGGATTCCAGGATGAATTCAAGCATAAGCCACCATAGCAAGGATTCCACCAAATGTCCAATTTAAGGACAATAAACAAAAGTGCTAACCCCATATGGTAACATCCTTCCTTTTTCTTCTTTGTAAATATTGGTAAAATTAGGCTTAATTTCATGTATAGCTTAGTTTGTTGAGTTTATTTGGTAGTTTAGTATGTCAAATAAGGTTTCATGGTGTTTTGGTAGCTGTTTGGAGGTTTGGAATGCTTGGTTTGGTGTAAGAACTTGGAAAAATTTTAAAAAATAGAGCACCAACCCACGCGTAATTTTGAGCTATGGACACAAGCATGTGAGTTTTGAGCCTAATTGTGTGATTACACCTTATAACTACATATTTTTATTCTTGTGTGCATTGTTCTCTTTCTATGATTGTGATCTTTGATTTGTTTGATTCTTTATGTCCATTATTCCATGTATACATGTGATGAATCCAATTCACACCTCCATTCAAAAAATGGTGAATTAGTTCTTTTGGCAAGCGCACCAAAATTATCATCAAGTAATAACCCACAGTGGAGTGGGATCGTATCCACAGAGACTGGCAAATTCAAGCAGTTTTAATCGATTGATGAATTAGTCAAGCGGAACAAGTAGATTGTGATTTGCAGAATTATAAATGAGAGAAATGTAAATGGCTAAAATGTAAAAGAAAGCAATAAAGTACAGAAATAGAAATAACAGAATGTAAAGTGCAGAATCATAAATGACTTAATTGTAAATGGGAATGGGAAATTGTAGAATGTAAAAATAAGCTATAAAGAAAGTGGTAGATAAGAATGGGGAAATTCATTGAGATTAGGATATGTTGTCTCTTTGGATCAATTTTAGCTTATATCCTCTTCAATCATGCAACTCATTGGCCTCTTGGCAATCATGATTGATTGAGCCCCAATCCCTTGGTGACTCAATCTCTCAGATCTTGATCAATGGCCAATTCCTTGGTCTAATTTCTCATGAAGAGAGATATGCTTGGTCCCTAATTATACCGCACACCATCATAGGTCCAAGTAGAGGGAGGATTATATGTCACATATCCAAACACCAAAACCCAGATCCTACTCAAATGTGAGAAGGGATTTCAAGCATAGTTTCATGTTTTCTTTCCCAAGGTTCCCATGAAACCCATTTTGCATTCAATCTCTTTCCCAAGATAATTGAACACTAAGCATTAGAAATGAAATTCCTTCTAGCAAATCAAAGAGAAGATGAAGAGAAGAAGAATTTCACTATCATCAATCCATCAAGTACAACAGAGCTCCCTCTCTCAATGAGAGGAAATTTAGCTACTCATAGCTCAAAGAAAAGTACTCCAAAGTAAAGAAGATGATGAAGTGTAAAAGTGAATCTAAAACTAATATCTCTAACTGCTTCACCCCCTCTTCAGTACTTCTTGGGGGTATTTATACTACTCCTAGCAAAAATAAAAGAATAAAGTGAAAAAGGAAAATTATATTTTGGAGGGAAAAGAAACTCAATAAGTGTGACTTCCCAGCTGGCGTGTGGCTGGCGCTCCAGTGGCGTGTCACGTGCTCCCTCAATTCTGGCTTGGCGTGCCACGTCCAGTCCCTCAAGTGGCACGCTCATCTTTATAACAACTTTGGCGTGCCACGCCTTCGAGTTCAAGTGGCATGCCCAAGCCTTTCTCTATTTCTCTTTACCTCTGGAAACTTGAACTAGCGAGGCACGCCCAGGGTATGGCGTGCCACGCCCCTTTGTGAACAAGTGACTCTTCTGTTTGGTGTGCCATGCCACGAACTCAAGTGGCACGCCCCAATGGTTCTTTTTCTCTTTGAATGACACTAGCATGCCACGCCTGAGGTTCAAGTGGCACGCCCAAGTGAGGAATAGTGGATGGCGTGCCACGCCTTCGACACCAAGTGGCATGCCCCATGTATTTGGCCTTCTTCACCCTCTCTGGAAACTTATACCAGCTTGCCATGCCTAGAGGCTGGTGTGCCACGCCCATGATCTTGCCTTGGTTCCAGTAGCTGGTGTGCCACGCCCAGTACTCAACTGGCACGCCATAGTGAGATTATTGGGTTGGCGTGCCACGCCTTCGACATCAAGTGGCACGCCCAGCCCTTGTTTTGGCCTCTTTGTGCATTGGCGTGCCACGCCTAGTTGCTCAAGTGGCACGCCCAGTCTTCAATTGCCTTCAGCCCCTTCTCTGGATTTTTGCACCAGCGTGCCACACCATGCTGCTCAAATGACACGCCCATACATTTATGGACTCTTCAAGCTTGGCGTGCCATGCCTGGTTCCTCAAGTGGCACGCCTAAGTGATTTCTTGGGGATGGCGTGCCACGCCCTCGATACTAAGTGGCACGCCATAGTGAAGGTTCCTCCTGGAGTGATGCGTTTGCGTGCCACGCCCTTTGGCTCGAGTGGCACGCCCATAGTAGCTGATGGGTTAGGCGTGCCACGCCTAACCTGGCGTGCCACGCCCCTTTTGTGTCCTCCATTGTTGCTCTCTGGAACTTTGTACTAGCGTGGCACGCCCAGTCCCTGGCGTGCCATGCCCATATGCATGCTTGAACTTCTCCTCTGGAGTTTAGTACTGGTGTGCCACGCCTAGCTCCTGGCATGCCACGCCAGTGCATTTTTGTGGCGTTTGCTCCAAAGTGGCACGCCAGTTTCACAGGCCCAGCTTCTTTGTTTCTTTCTTCCCATTTTTGATGCCTTTTTCACCTGAAATTCAGCACAACTCATCTCAAAGTAGTGAACCATAATAGTCATCAAATAATGCATGAATTGTACTGATCAAATGAGATTTATGCTCTTTTATGGTCCTCTTTATGCAAGAAAGAAGGGTAGATGATGCAAGTCATCAACATGCATTTATATGATTGAGGCCATCATTTCATTTAGCTCACTTACCCAAATAGCCTACCTTTCATCAACCATTGTTAGCCAATTTTGAGCCTATTTAATCCCTTTTGTTCTTAATTATAGCACATTACTACCACTAAGTGAAAAATAATAAATATCCTTAATTCAGATCTTTGATTAGCTTAGGCTAGTGAGAGTGTGTATCATCTGGGTATGGGAAACTTGGGACATTGGTTGAGGTAAAAGTGTAATTTTTATTTTTGTTGAAAATTTTGGGAATTGGGTACATACTCATGTATTAAATTTGTAAAACCATTTGCATTGATACGTTTGTATATACCTTAGTGAAAACAAGAAATAAAAATGAAAAATGAAAATGATAAAAGAAAAAAATATACATATATAAAAAGAAAAAAATAGAAAAAGTAAAAAAAAGAGAAAAAGAAATAAAAAGGGGACAAAATGCCCCAAAGTAAGGTTCAATAAAAATCAATGCATATGGGATGTAAATTAAAAAGAATGCCTGAGTATGTGAAAAAGTGGGAATCATGGGTAGCTAGGGTGTGCATTAGAATTGTATAGGTTGTTATATGTGTTTGGTGAGAGCTTAGGTTAATCAAAGATTCAAATTCCAAACTCACTTGACCATATGCATCCTCACCTTTTACCCTAGCCCTATTACCACCAATGAATAAGTCCTCATGATGAATGTATGCATGCATTGAATAATTGTTGATTGTTAGATGAAAAACAAATCATGAAAAGCATGATTAGAAGAGAATTGAGTGGATCGACCCTATACACTAGAGCGACTAGAGCGGATACACGTCCGGTGAGGGTTCGATGCTCAATTCCTTGTTCCCGGCTTTCATGAGCTTTCTTCTTGCAAGTCTATTTGAACTTCATTTTGATATTTGAATTGGTAGAGTTTGTGAGTCGTCATATGACCTTTGCCCTACTTGCTTATATATGTTCTTGGAGATTGATTTACTTTTAACCAACTAGGTAGAATCATTTTGTATTTAGTTGCATTCATATAGATAGGTGCATATAGTTCATTTGCATTGAATAAATGTTCATACCCCTTTTCTTATCCTTCTTTAATCTTAGCATGAGGACATGCTTGGTTTAAGTGTGGGGAGGTTTGATAAACCTCAATTTTGTGGTTTATCTTGTGCTTAATTTGGGGATTTTATCACCTTTTCCCACATTTATTTAATGAAATAACATGGTTTTGCAATTCTCCCTTGATTTGTGCTTAAATGTGAAAACATGCTTTTTAGGCCTTAAAATAGCTAAATTTAATTCACTTTAATTCCATTCGATGCCTTGATGTGTTTGTTGAGTGATTTCAGGTTCATAAGGCAAGTATTGGATGGAAGAAGTGAGGAGAAAAGCATGCAAAATGGGAGAACTCATGAAGGAATGAAGGAACCGCAAAGCTGTCAAGCCTGACCTCTTCGCACTCAATCGACCATAACTTGAGCTACAGAGGTCCAAATGAGACGGTTTTAGTTGCGATGGAAAGCTAACATCTGGGGTTTCAAAATGATATAAAATTTGCTATAGTTGCTTCACTTTTAGAGATGCGTACGTGCACTGTACGCGTATGCGTCGATGTTGCACGTGGCCCACTAACTGGGGGCGATTTCTGAAGTATTTTGGGCGATTTCTGATGCTATTTCATGCAGAATTCAAGCTTGGGCAAAGGGGGGAGCAATTGTTTGGAGTTTTGGCATCATGTAGTTTAGTTTCTAGAGAGAGAAGCTCCCTCTTCTCTCTAAAATTAGGGTTCCTTAGGATATTTCCATCTTAGATTTAGGTTCAATTACATGTTTTCATCTTATTTCTTTTATGAATTCTTGCTTCTACTCTTTCATTCTCATGATTTGTAGTGTTAATTTCCCTTTTTGCTCTCCTTTGTGATGATGAACTCATGTTGGATTTGGATATTTTTATAATGAGATTTGATATTTGATGTTTCTTTATTGATGATTTAAGTTGTTGATTTACTTTTCTTGCCATTGGTAGTTGGTAGATTTATAATTCTTGCACATTTACCATGCTTTCCTTATACACTGACCAGGTGTTTGACAAAATGCTTGGTTGGGCTTTAGAGTAGATTTTGAGCATTCTTGGCTTGGAAGGAGTAATTAGGCAATCTTGAGTCATGAGTACCCAATTTAGATTGGTGATCTAGAGTTGTTAGTTAATATCATTTCCAATAACTCTAATCTCTTGCTAATCCAATCAGTGAGTTGATTAGGATTTTTGACTTGAGATTAATTAGTCTTGTTTGACTTTCTCTAATGGAAGATAACTTACACCTTCTTCCAACATTGGGGATGACGAAATAAGATAAATTCTTGTTAATAATTGTTATTAGTGACTAAGATGGAAAGCCTATGATCTCAATCCTTGCCATGAATGTCTCTCTTTAGTTAATTGCTTTCTTTAATTGCTTGCTTGAATTACTTTTCTTGCCCATTTAATTTCTTACTCTTTTATAAAATCAAACCCTGTGCATTTAAATAGCCAATAATTGATCACTTCATTGCAATTCCTTGTGAGATGACCCGAGGTTTAAATACTTCAGTTAATTTTCATTGGGGTTTGTACATGTGACAACTCAAATTTTTTATGTGAGAATTGTTTGTTGGTTTGGAGCTATGCTTACAACGAAGTTCTTGTTTCTACAAGAGAAATTCTAGACCATCGAGCAAAAATCTCATTATCACACACCTCCCATGTTTTCATGTGTGCGCGTACGCACACCTACATGTGTGATGACAAGTCATCTTAGTCTAGTTTCACTAGCCTTTTTCTTTTGTTTTCAATTGATTTATGCACTTTCTTGAGCCATAAGCAATCCAATTGGGTAGATTTCCATGTTTCCTTTGATTTAATCAACCATAGATGAATTAATGCAATTTCATGAGGTTTTATGCTATAATTGTCACATATTATGAAAGAATGAATATCTCATGATTTTGAGCATAGCTTTGATGTGTTTGGTTGATTGATGATAGGTGAAGAAAGCTTGGAGAAAGGTTGAAGCAAGAGGGAATGGCTAGGAGGAAGAGAGGACAAAAAGTTTGAGCAAAAGTTTGCCTCAAACTTTTGCACAAACTTTTGGGCAAAAAGCTTGAGCAAAAGTTTGCCTCAAACTTTTTGGCAAACTTTTGGGAGAAAAGCTTGAGCCAACGTTTGCCTCAAACTTTTTGGCAAACGTTGGCATCACAAATCAACACCCTGGAGAGCAAAAGTTTGCGCCAACGTTTGCCTCAAACTTTTTGGCAAACGTTGGCGCCATGAACAACACACCCTGGAGAGCAAAAGTTTGCGCCAACGTTTGCCTCAAACTTTTTGGCAAACGTTGGCGCCATGAGTGTGCAAGGGGGAGCCAACGTTTGAGCAAAAGTTTGACCCCAAACTTTGGCTCAAACGTTGGTAGCAGCAAGGATGGGGTGGCTGATATGAAAAGTTTGAGTAAAAGTTTGCCTCAAACTTTTACTCAAACTTTTACTCAAGCTTACATGATTCCAAACCCGGTTCACTTTGGTTCTCTCTCCAACTCCAAGAGCAATCAACCAAGGCCTCTATCAACCCAATTCCATCAAGAGCAAAGGCCCAATTCAAGGCTTGAAGACCATTTGAAGATAGTGTATAAATAGCTTAGGATTTGAAGTTTCAAGGGAGCTTCCTTTTTAGAATTTTTAATACTTGCAGTAGAGAGCTTTTCTTTTCGGTTTGGATTGAGTGCACTTAGTAGAGAGCTCAACTTTACATTTAGCATTGTTGTTTTAATTCAAGAGAACTTGGGAGGAGAATTGATCTCTCTTCTTCCTTGTTCTTGCCCAGCACTCTTTACTTTTGTTGTCTTGGATCTTGGGTTGGAGAATTGGAGGAATTCTGTTTCAATCTCACCCTGAGATCTCTCTGTTTAATTTTACTACATAATTGAATTTCCATTTCTGTTACTTGCTTCTTCATCTACTTTCTCTGCAATTTACATTTCCTTTGCAATTGTTCTTGATTGGATCTAGGAAGGCATTGAGATCTAGACTTGGTTATCTAGTCTCTTGGGTCTTGAGATCTGAATTATCATTTTACTTTCTCTGTTTAACGCTTTTCATGTTCATTTACATTTCCGTTTTAGATCCGGTTCAATCCAAGCCATCTTTTACTCTTCTGTTTGTTGAATTTTACTTTTCCTTGTTTAATTTCTGCAAATCCAACTCCCAATTCCCTTTACAATTTAAGCCATTTACATTTCTTGCACTTTAAGATTCTGCAATTTACATTTCTTGCGTTCTAAGTTTCTGCCATTTAATTTCTTGCTCTTTAAGATTCAGCACTTTATTTCCTGTTCTCTTTAATTTCATGCCAATTACCCATTCCCTTTATTTTCCATGCAATTTAAATTCTGTAAATCACAAATCACTTAACCAAATCTTGATTCGCTTGACTAAATCAACCACTAAACTAAAATTGCTCAATCCTTCAATCCCTGTGGGATCGACCTCACTCGCGTGAGTTATTATTACTTGATGCGACCCGGTGCACTTGCCGGTGAGTTTTGTGTCGGATCGTTTTCCGCACATCAAGTTTTTGGCGCCGTTGCCGGGGATTGATTAGATTGACAATGATTAAGTGAGGTGGTGATCTAGATCTAGCATTTTTATTTTCTGTTTCTCTAATTTTTGATTAACCCACTAACTGTTTGAATTTTTGCTTAAGCTAACTGGAACTTCATTCTAGCAATAGATTGAAGTGCCACTGGTTCTGTGCGTTTCTTATGTTCTGCTTGTATGTCAGGTACAGGGAGATCCATTCCTATTTTATCTGAAACTGACCAGAGAACTCTTAGAAGGTTGAGAAGAGCTGAAAGAGGGAAAAATATTGTTGGAGAGGAAGAATCTGAGGAAGAATATCACGAGATGGAAGGAGATCCATCTAATCCAGGAGGAGGGGTTAACAACAACCCACCCCAGAGGAGAGTTTTGGCCTCCTATACTTTTGCAATTGCTAGACATTGTGGAAGCAGCATTCTCACCACTAATGTCAATGCAAATAACTTTGAATTGAAACCACAACTCATTACATTGGTCCAAAACAACTGCTCGTTTGGGGGAGGACCATTGGAGGATCCAAATCAACATCTATCTACCTTCTTAAGGATTTGTGACACTGTCAAGTCCAATGGCGTGAATCCTGAAACTTACAAGCTTCTGCTGTTCCCGTTCTCATTAAGGGACAAGGCCGCACAATGGCTTGAAACTTTTCCTCAAGGAAGCATCACTAGTTGGAATGACTTGATAACTAAATTTCTAGCCAAATTCTATCCACCTCAAAGAGTCATCAGGCTGAAAACTGAGGTGCAAACATTCATGCAATTGGAAGCTGAAAATTTGTATGAAGCATGGGAGAGATACAAGGCTCTACTGAGGAAATGTCCACCAGAAATGTTCACTGAGTGGGACAAGCTACAGAACTTCTATGAAGGACTCACTCTAAAGGCTCAAGAATCACTTGACCACTCAGCTGGAGGATCATTGCAACTAATGAAAACAGCAGAAGAAGCTCAAAATCTCATTGATATGGTGGCTAACAACCAATATTTCTTTGCTCATCAAAGAAACCGCCAGCCATCACAAAGGAGAGGAGTAATGGAGCTAGAAGGAGTGGACTCAATCTTGGCTCAAAACAAGATGATGCAGTAGCAAATTCAACAACAATTTGAGCAAATGGCTAAGAGGATTGATAGCCTCCAAGTTGCAGCAGTTAGCACAAGCCAACCATCATCCACATGGGGGCAAAATGAAGAAACTCAAGAAGAACAACAACAAGAGCAAGTACAGTATATGCACAACCAAGGACCAAATGAAGTGTATGGTGATACATATAATCCATCCTGGAAGAACCACCCAAAACCAACAACCATGGCAGAGGAACTCAAACCAAAACAACCCAAGAAGCAACCAAAACCACAACCAGCAGCAAACTAACCAGAATCCCTATAGAAAACCTCAAAACAACTACCCCAACCCCAACCAGTACCAATCCAATAACCAATCCACCAACCAAAATGCCTACCATCCACCACCCACATCTCACAACCCACCATAAGCATCACCTGAATCTCAAAGACTCACTAACTTGGAGACCTTGATAGAAAAAATGTTGAAACACCAGGAAATGACAACCAAGAACCATGAAGCCTCCATAAAGAGCCTAGAGAGGCAAATTGGGCAAATCTCCAAACAGATTTCTGTTGAGAGACCTTCAAGCTCACTGCCGAGTGACACAATCCTAAATCCTAAGGAAGAATGCAAGGCAATACAATTAAGGAGTGGGAGAACATTGATGAGCAACAATGACACTACAAAGAAGCAAGCAGAGAGCAGCAAAAGGCCAATAGAAGATGAGGAGCAAACAAAGGAAGATGAAGCCAAGGATCAAGTTGTGATGCCAAACAAGGGCACTGAGAAACTCAAAGAGAAGGATAACCAGTCACACAGTTCAAAAGAAGTGATTCAAGGACAGCAGCAAGTAGGAAAGAGCATCACACCTTCACTGCCATATCCCCAGAAGTTCAACAAAGAGGCTAAAGACCAACAATTTCATAAGTTCCTTGAGACTTTCAAGAAGCTGGAGATCAATATCCCCTTAGCTGAAGCACTTGAGCAAATGCCTCTGTATGCCAAGTTTTTGAAGGAGCTTATCAATAAGAAAAGAAGTTGGGATGAGAAAGAAACCATACTTCTTACTGAGGAATGCAGGGCCTTGATTCAAAAAGGGCTTCCTCCGAAACTTGAGGACCCAGGGAGCTTCTTGCTACCTTGCACCATTGGGGAATTAACCATCACTAAAGCAATGTGCGATCTAGAAGCAAGTATTAACTTAATACCATCCTCCTTGGTGAAAAAGCTGCGTATAGAGGAAGTTAAACCGATACAGATATCTCTAGAGCTAGTAGATAAGTCAACTGTATACCCCAGGAGTATGATTGAAAACCTTCTGGTCAAGGTGGACAATTTCATATACCCTGCAGATTTTGTGGTTCTAGATTCAGATGGGGATGATGGTGACTCTATTATACTGGGAAGGCCATTCTTGGCCACTGCTAGAGCTATCATAGACATAGAGCAAGGAGAACTAACTCTCAGGATGCATGATAAGAGTGTCACTCTGAAGGTATTACCAGAAGCCCAGTTTAGTAATGAGAGGAGGGACTATATGGAAATTGACAAGGTGATTCACAACAACATCCCAAGGCAGAAGATTATGCAGAAGGATGAAAAAGTCCAAGAGGATATTGGAATATTAGCCACTGAAGAGAGAGATCCCCAAGGTAAGCCTACAGCCAGAAAAGAAAGATCAACAAAAAAGGGGATGAAACGCAGAAATAAAACAAAAAGGGGTTGGAAGAACAGGAAGATTCCAACAGAGGGTCTTTCCAAAGGTGACAAAGTGCAATTGATATATCAACAACTGGGAGCAAGCCAACAGACTGATGACTGTTACACTGTCAGCAACATACTCTCGTTGGAACATGCTGAAATTGAACACCATAGAACAAAGAGGAGGATCACAGTCAGGGGAGACAAGTTGAGGCATTACAATCCTCAACCACCATAAAAGAAAGCTCCAATGTCAAGCTAGTGACAATAAAAGAGCGCTCCATGGGAGGCAACCCATGATTTAAGATTTATGTCATTTTAAGTTCAATAAGCTATGATCACCTGAGCATGATTTTTTTTCTTTTCATAGACGTACTTAATGAATGCATGCAAATTTTTTTACATATGCTAAGACTCCTAAAGTTTGGTGTGCCTTCAAGCACACCAAACCAGTTTTACAAACATTTTTATATTATATGCCTAGCATATGACCAAACACTAAGTTTGGTGTTTCTCTTCTCATGAAAATTAAAAATCATGCATCAATGATCATACATTATCTCTTTCTGAGACTTTTCAATTAAAAAGAAATCATATTTTGTGATGAAGGCATCAATTGTGATTAACTACTAGCATCTCACATTTACCCCTTAAGCAAGAGACAAGTTTGGTGTTCATCAAACCTTGATGCACTGATTTAGGGACACAATTGATCCTTCATGAAAAAAAAAAGGAAAAGGAAAATTATGATGAAAACATTTCTTATAAACATTTAATCAAGAGTGACATTGGGTTTTCAAGAACACTAGTGGGAGTAAGAAACATTTCTTTCACTATATGACCAAACATTAAGCTTGGTGTCCTCCAAGAAAAGTCACGATTCAAATGGATATAAGGAATGATTATTCATATAGTGTTAATAAAAGAAGCACTCTTGCCACAGTTTGATAAAACTAATGTTTGTTGTCTTGTTGTGATGACTAGGTGGTCAAAGAACACTCAATGAAAAAGACAAGACAAAGGAAAGCATAGCATGAGGACAAAATCTCATCACATGCCTCAAAAGGAGAATCTGCCACTCCTTGAGATGATCACGGCAAAGACAATTGAAGAAGCAAGCTTTGTCTTCATTCATCCTTACATGCACACCTTTGATTCACATAGTATCTAATTGCATCCTAGCCCTTCATTGTTCATTTAAATAACACACCACCTTCAAGCCATGCATATGACCGAATCCTTGCACTCCAACCATTTAAACTCCATTCCCTTCATCACTTCTCATCATAATAAGCTCAGCCTCAAACTTCTTCTTGCTCCAAATACACATCAAAATCTCCAACGTTCTTCACACTCCCTTTAACCCCAGAGAGATCAAACAACCAAGTGATCATGGCCTCTTCCTCAAGAACCAAACGAAGAAAAGGGAAAGATCCCATGGTGGAGGAGAGCACCCCTGAATATGACCGATGGAGATTCAAATCTTGGCACCATCAATTACAAATTGAATGGATGAATGAGAAGAAGATATATCCAGAAGTTTCACTCTTGCTACCGGATGATGGATGCCAAGAAATGAAGGACAAGATTAGAAAAAGGAGGTGGGAAGAACTCATATCACCAACCACCCAGATCAATGCTAACATAATAAGAGAGTTCTATGCCAATGTCTCAAGGCTTGACATGAGTGAGGCCCCAACATACAAGAGCTATGTGCGGGGAGTGGAAGTAGACTTTAGCTCGGATGCAATCAAGAAAGTCTTGGGACTAAAATCAGTCCGCTTTAGTGAACCGGGATACCACCAAAGGGTAAATGGTGATCCGGATTATGATAGGATTGCTAGAGATATTTGTATGGAGAACTCAAAGTGGGAAGGAGATGACAAGAACAAATACAAGTATCTGAAGAGAGGTAACCTTACCCTGAAAGCAAAGGGATGGTATGAGTTGTTGAAAAGATCAATTCTGGGCACAGTAAACACCTCAGAAGTTAACAGGAAGAGAGCTGTTATGTTGCATTGCATCATTGTGGGAGGAGAGGTAAAAGTTCATGAAATCCTGGCAAAAGACATTCAAAAGCTTGCTGAGAAGAACTCAGCCGGGTCTTGGTTATACTATCCAAGTACCATTTGGAGGTTGTGTGCAAAGGCTAAAGTGCCAATGGAAGAGGAGAATCCAACGTGGTTGAGCCAAGGCATGCCTATAACCATTGAAAGAATGATGATGGCTCCTGAAGCACATCAAGGCCGAAGACCACATGGAAGAAGGCAAAGAGAAGAACCAATGGAAAAAGATGTGTTACAAGAGGAATACCATTCACTATACATGAAAAACCAACAAGAGCAAGAAGAACGGGAGCTAAGAATGATGAACAAACAAAGTGAATTTGAGTCAAAATTCCTTGTGATGCAAGAAGAGCATGCTTTTCAATCTCATGATCATTTGGAAAGTTGGAACAAATGCAAGCTGAAAATTTGAGGGCTTTCAAAGAGTTCACAACACTCCAAAATGCAAGATATGAAGTCCAATCCGATTACAACATAAATGGACAAATCAAACTGAACTATATTGGAGAACATCTACACAACATGGATCCAGCATTTCCAACTTTCGATGAATTCTTCAAAAAGAGAAGTGAGATAGAGGTAAGCAATGCTATGAAGCTTGAAGATAGAGTAGAGGAAGCGATGAATAGAGCTGGTTTCTGGCGGGATCAACAGACAACAGACATGGACACAGGGAACACCAGCAACCAAGTGTATGAAAGAAGAAAGAAAAAGCATGACAAATAAAAGGTGGACTTGCTCCTTGTTCATCACTACAAAGAAAAAGCATGCATTGTATCTGTTTTAAGTTGCTTTGCATCTTTAAGTAGTTATTTTAATTAATAGTCTTTGCATCATGTTTGTTTCTCTTAAAATAAGTAAGCTAGTCTATGTGTGTGCTTGTGTGTTTACTTTCACTGAACAAAAAGCATGTTTTGTCCCCTGCATCTTTAATTCAATGAAAGAATGATGAACAAGAGAAATGTTATTGATAATCTGAAAAATCATAAAATTAATTCTTGAAGTAAGAAAAAGCAGCAAAAAAAAGAGAAGAAGAAGGAGCAGTAGAAAAAGCCAGTAGCCCTTAAAACCAAAAGGCAAGGGTAAAAAGGATCCAAGGCTTTGAGCATTAATGGATAGCAGGGTCTAAAAGGAATAAAATCCTGGCCTAAGCGGCTAAACTAAGCTGTCCCTAACCATGTGCTTGTGGCGTGAAGGTGTCAAGTGAAAACTTGAGATTGAGCGGTTAAAGTCGAGGTCTGTTCACACCCTGGGCCGAGCTATCCGACCCGAGATGTTCAGTGACAAAGCGGCCAACCTCCTCAGGTAAGGCTATCCGACCTCTTCTCAAAGAGGTCGGCCAAATTGACAGAAAAGCCCAATAAAGGGCCCAAATAGAGGAACACGATCCAAATCCACAGGCCGTCCAAGCCTATAGAGATAAGGACGGTTCCCTTGAAGATAAGCTGACCTCAACTCAAAGATAAAGATAAGATAAGATAACTAACTTATCTTATCTAGAAAGGTCAGCCCACACCACTATAAATACACTGGAGCACCCAGGTATAACTCATACTCTGATTCTACAATAAACCTGCTTAATACCCGTGCTAACTTAAGCATCGGAGTCTCTTGCAGGTACCCCCCACCCTACGGTGACCAATGATCAGAAGTGAAGCCAGTCCAACAAGTCGGACACAATAGCTCCGGCCACCACCAGCCAGCCGGACACGTCATCTCTGACCAGTACAGGAGATCTCATCCGAGATCGGCCTACAGTTTTAGGTAATCCTCGGAACATTGGCGCCGTTGTTGGGGAACCTGGAAGTCATCCCATCCCCATGTCGGACGACCATGACAACGACCACGATTCAAATCTCGAGGACAGAACGCCGCACAAAAAAGCGGACGCTATACTAAAGGATACTCCAGAATCTAACGGAGACAAAAACTCATCAAATCCAGGAGTAATAAAAGCACTTCAAAATCGTTTAAAGCAACTTGAAAAAGAAAGCCAGCATCAACGAGAAGTTGGCAAGGATCTACAAAGAGAGGTAAGGCGACATCGAGAGCTAGAAGATAAAATCCTACAACTCGAAGCCGATCTCAAAGCAAAGGCTACCCGAACCACCCCTGAGGACAATTCTCGCAAAGATCAAGATTCATTCACTAGGGACATCATGAAAACTAAAATTCCTAAGGACTTCAAACTCCCGGATATGACTCTGTATGATAGCACTACAGATCCCAACCATCACCTCAGCAACTTCAGAAGCAGAATGTACCTCACCGACGCCTCGGACGCTGTTCGCTGCAAAGCTTTTCCAACGACCCTCACGAAGACAACAATTAGATGGTTCGATAACTTACCTCCTAAGTCCATCTCAAGCTTTAACGACCTAGCCAAAAAATTCCTGGCCAGATTCTCCATCCAAAAAGACAAGGCCAAGCACGCCCCCAGTCTACTAGGAATCAGACAAGGAGATCGGGAAAGTCTTCGCAACTACATGGAAAGATTCAACAAAACATGCCTAGACATACAAAGCTTGCCAACAGAGGCCTCCATCATGGGCCTCATCAATGGCCTACAAGAGGGACCTTTCAGCCAATCTATATCGAAGAAATATCCCACATCTCTGGATGAGGTGCAGGAGTGAGCGGAAAAATATATCAATATGGAAGAAAACTCTCGGTTGGGAGAAACCTCAAAATCCGGATTCTCCTACCGAGACAAAGATAAAGAATCCAAAAAGAAGGAAGATCGACAAGGGGAGAAAATTAAAAAATATCATAATTACACCCCTCTTAGGGTATCCCTGGTAGATGTCTACAAAGAAGTCTGCCATACGGAGAAGATACCCCCAGCTCGACCACTCAAAGGCAAAAGAGGAGGAGGAAATCGGAACGAATATTGTGAATATCACCGAGTCCGAGGGCATTCCACTAACGAATGCTTCGACTTAAAAAACATCATAGCAAAATTAGTACTAGAAGGAAAACTAGATCGGTTTCTGGCCACCCGAGATGATGATCAAAGAAAGAGAAGAAGGGATGAAGATGTCGGACGAGTCGAGCGATCACCTCGTATGCCAGAAAGACATGTCCATATGATACACGGAGGATTTGCAGGAGGAGGAATCTCTAAATCATCCCGCAAAAGATATCTCAAAGAAGTATATCATGTCAAAGGAAAGGAGGAAGCTCCCGACATCCCTGTAATCACATTCACCAAAGAAGATGCATCCGATATCATTTTAGGACACGATGACCCCATGGTCATCACCATCATACTGGCAAATGCCAATCTCCACCGCACATTAATAGACGAAGGGAGCTCCGCCGACATCTTATTTAAAACTGCCTTCGACAAGCTCGGCTTAGAAGAAAAGGAGCTTAGAGCATACCCTAACAGCCTGTTCGGATTGGAAGATACCCCAGTACAACCGCTGGGATACGAGTCACTACATACAACCTTCAGAAAAGGGAACCAATCCCGAACACTCAAGATAGACTACATTGTGGTCGACGTAAGTTCAGCCTACAATGCCCTAATAGGTCGGACAACACTAAATCAACTCGGCGCAATAGTCTCAACTCCACACCTATGTATGAAATTCCCAACTACAGAAGGGATAGCCACAATAAAAGCAGATCAAAAGATGGCACGCCGCTGTTATAATGAAAGTCTAAACCTCAGAGGCAGAGGAGAAGAGTTCCATACAATTGAGCTTGGTGGATTTCAGAGACGAGAAGAACTCCGTCCACAGCCCGAATGAGAAATAGAGAAAGTTCAGATCGGAGATACCTCGGACAAAACAACTAATATTGGCACGATACTGAAGGGAGACGCAAAAGAATTACTGGTACAGTTCTTACGAGATAATGTCGATCTCTTTGCATGGAAAGCTGCAGACATGCCAGGCATAGACCCCAAGCTAATGAGTCACAAGTTGGTGGTCTATCCAGGATCTCGGCTGGTACAGCAGAGATGAAGAAAACTTGGGCCAGAACGATCCCAAGCTGTGGAAGAACAGGTGCAAGTACTATTGGAGGCAGGATTCATAAGAGAAGTCAAGTTCCCACTATGGCTAGCTAACGTCGTCTTGGTGAAAAAATCAAATGGGAAATGGGAAATGTGCACCGACTACACCGATCTCAACAAAGCTTGCCCAAAAGATCCTTACCCACTCCCAAGTATCGACGCTCTGGTATATGCTTCATCCGGATATAGATACCTCTCGTTTATGGATGCATATTCCGGATACAACCAAATCACCATGTATCCACCAGATCAAGAAAAGACCTCATTTTTAACGCCAAAAGCAAATTACTACTACATTGTGATGCCTTTCGGTCTCAAGAATGCGGGAGCTACGTATCAAAGGCTAATGAATAAAGTCTTTTCAGATCATATCGGAAAGATCATGAAAGTCTACATGGACGACATATTAATAAAGACACAAAGCAAAGAGACATTACTGTCCGACCTGGCTCAAGTGTTCGACACTATAAGGAAGCATGACATGCGACTCAATCCCGCAAAATGCACCTTTGCAGTAGAAGCGGGCAAATTCTTAGGTTTCATGCTCACACAAAGAGGAATTAAAGCAAATCCAGACAAATGCCAAGCCATACTTAAAATGAAGAGCCCAACTTGTGTCAGAGAGGTACAACAACTCAACGGGAGATTAGCAGCCTTATCCAGATTCTTAGTGGGATCAGCGATAAGATCTCTCCCCTTCTATGCCACTTTAAGGAAAGGAAAGAAGTTTGAATGGACAATGGAATGCGAGCAAGCCTTCCAGGATTTTAAAAATTTTCTGGGACGACCACCTATCCTAACTCGACCACGAGAGGAAGAACCACTCGTATTATACCTTGCGGTAAGAAGTCAGGCAGTAGCCTCAGAACTGGTTCGAGAGGACGACAAAGGGCAACAACCTGTATACTTCATTAGTAAAGTGCTGCAGGGATCCGAGCTGAACTACCAAAAAATAGAAAAGTTCGCCTACACTCTCATACTGACATCTTGACGACTTCGCCCGTACTTTCAGGCTCACACCATTAAGGTTCGGACCGACCAGCCCATAAAAGTGATACTGCAGAAAACAGATCTAGCGGGCAGAATTTTACAATGGGCAGTCGAGTTATCCGAGTTTGACCTCCAATATAAAGCTCGAATAGCCATCAAATCACAATACTTGGCCGACTTCATTGCAGAATTCACAAATACCCTGGAAACCCCCACAGAATGGAATTTTTACGTGGACAGGTCTTCAAATAAGATTGGAAGTGGCGCCAGCGTGATAATAGAAAGCAACCAAGGAACCCAAGTTGAGCTTTCCCTCAAATTTGGGTTCCCGGCCTCAAACAACGAGGCGGAATATGAAGCGTTACTAGCTGGTTTGAAGCTGGCTAAGGAGGTTAGAGCTCAAAAACTCAACATCTTCAGCGATTCAGAAGTAGTCACCTCACAAATAACAGGGAGCTACCAAGCCAAAGATCCCACCATGAAAATGTATTTGGATAAAACCAAGGAACAGCTCGGACAACTCGGGGAATATAAGATCTGCCACATACCCTGCGAACAAAATGCCCGAGCTGATGCACTCTCAAAACTAGCCAGCACCAAACCAGGGGGCAACAACAGAAGCCTCATCCAGGAAATGCGGCAGAATCCATCAATCTTGGAAGAGGAAAAAGTCCTAGCCATAACAAGTCAGGATCAAGGATGGATGACCTCCATAATTAATTACCTCAAAAAAGAAACACTCCCCATAAATGAGAAGGAGGCAAAGAGGTTAAAACGGGAGGCTCAGTACTACACCATCATAAACAACACCCTATATAAAAGAGGGATTTCAATACCACTACTAAAATGTATGCCGACCTCCAACACAAGGGAAGTTTTAGAGGAAGTACACAGTGGCATTTGTGGTAATCATCTCGGAGCACAAGCTCTCACCAAAAAAGTACTCCGGACAGGATTTTATTGGCCAACTCTACAAAAGGAAGCTACAGAGTTTGTAAGGACATGCCCACCATGCCAGAAACATGCCAACTTTCACATCACCCAGCTGATAAACCACTATTTTATGGTTTATCTTGTGCTCAATTGAGTGAATTTTATCAACTCTATACCCACTTATTCATAATATTTGCATGGTTTTACATTTGCCTTCCTAATTATGTGCTTTGATTGAAAACATGCTTCTTTGATCTTATAATTGCTTATTATTAATCATCTCTTATTACCATTAGATGCCTTGATATGTGTGTTAAGTGTTTTCAGATATTATAAGGCAGGAATGGCTTGGAGGATGGGAAGAAAGCATGCAAAAGTGGAAGGAATGCAAGAAGTTGGAGAAATTGCTAAGCTGTCCAGCCTGACCTCTCTGCACTCAAACGGCTATAACATTAGCTACAGAGGTCCAAACGACGCGGTTCCAGTTGCGTTGGAAAGCTAACGTCTGGGGCTTCGATTTGATATATAATATGCCATAGTTCCTCTGATGCTAGGCGACGCGACCACGTGATCCATGCGGCCGTGTCGCAGTGACAGAAATCAGCGCAGTTGAATTCGAAACCAGCGAATTCTGGACTGTTTTTGACCCAGTTTGCGGCCCAGAAAATACAGATTAGAGGCTATAAAGTGGGGGATTGCATCCATTCAGAAGAGGGCTTTCACATTCACAATTTTAGGAGTAGATGTAGTTTTTAGAGAGAGAGGTTCTCTCCTCTCTCTTAGGACTAGGATTTAGGACTTCTCTTAGTTTTAGGAGTGACTCTCAATCCCAAGTTCTTTATTTTTATTTAATTTATGAACTCTTCCATGTTACATATTATTCTCTTAATTAATGTTATTTGAGGTATTTCAATTCATGACTACTTTCTTTTATTTACATGATTACTGCATCCCATCTGAAGACATCTTTATTCCAGCAAGTTTACTTCTTCTCCTTTTGGTCTTGGTTAAGAAATCAGTAACTCAGGAGTTATCCAACTTAATAGCATAATTGTTAATTATTATCTTGCCAATTGAATTGAACTTCAATAATCCCAATCTTTTCATAGGAATTAACTAGGATTTGAAGATCAAACCAATTAGTCACTTGACCTTCCTCTGCCTTAAGTAAGGGTTAACTAAGTGAAATTAAGATTCAATTTTCATTATCATTGATAAGGATAACTTGGTCTGGACTTCCAATTCCTAATACCTTGCCAAGAGTTTATTTTATTATTATTATTTATTTTTCTTATCATTCAACATACTGCTTCCTTACTTTAAAAACCCCCAATTTACAAGATTCATAACCAATAATAAGAACATACTTCCCTGCAATTCCTTGAGAAGACGACTCGAGGTTTGAATACTCGGTTATCAATTTCAAAGGGGTTTGTTACTTGTGACAACCAAAACGTTTGTACGAAGGGATTTCTGTCGGTTTAGAGACTATATCTACAACGCGACTGTTTTTATGACATCCTTTACTGGCAAAAATCCTAACGTCAAAATGGCGCCGTTGCCGGGGAATTGCAAACGTGTGCCTTATTATTGGTTATTGTAAATATTTGCTTTTTACTTGTTTACTTGTTTCAATTTTTGTTTTTATTTTTGCTTTTTCATAAATCAAGAGGTTATTTGTTTTTATTTAGTTATTAAAAAATTTTTTTTTTCAAAAATTTGTTCTTAGTGTTCATCTTGATCTTCAAGTTGTTCTTCACGTTCATCTTGACCTTCAAGCTGTTCTTAGTTGTTTTCTTCATTTTGATCTAAAAATTTTAAATTTGGTGTCATATTATTATTTTTCTCTTTCCTCATTAAATTTAAAAATATTTTTAATTAATTTTTTCGAAAAAAAAATTCAGATTTTTATTTTTAAAATTTTTATCTTATCTTATCTTATTTCAAATTTCAAATTTCAAATTTCAAAAATTCAAATTTCAAAAATTTAAAATTCAAATTTCAAAATTCAAATTTCAAAATTTCAAAATTTCAAATTTCAAAATTTAATTTTCAAATTCAAAATTTAAATAACCTTTTAATTTAAATTTATTTTTATTTTCATTTTTAATTGCTACTATGAACTCTCACCCCTTTGGCTATGAGTCTGGTTACAATTATGTTGCAGGAAGAAGAAATTACAATGAGAACATGCATCAAGGTTGGAACAATCAAAGATGGGAGGAGCCACAAATATTTAATCAACCTTCATGGCAACAACCACCTCCAGTGAATTATCAACAACCACCACCATATGCCTATGAACCCTTTCCTCAACATAACTTTGGACCACCAAACTCACAAGCCCCTTTCTACCATTCACCTCCATATGACCCTAACCCACATCCACCATACCAACCACCTTATGAACCAAATGAACCATACATAGATCCACCCCAAACCTCCATGGAGAAAGCACTTGCCAATCTAAACTCTACTATACAAGCTCTCGTCGCCCAAATCAGACCACCAAATACCTTCAACAATCAACCCTCAAGCTCTAGTGCACTTCCTTTTCAACCACAGAATGATCTCTCCATCCCATCACCACCATCCATGGAAGAGCACCCACATCCATCAATCCAAGAGCAATATGATCCCAATGATGCTATTGACATGGAACAAGAGAGAAGGGATCATCTTTGCGAATCCATACTTCATAAGGAGCTAGAGGAGGCCCTAAAGGTGAAGGTAGTAAATACCCTTGAAGATGAAAGAACAATTGAAAGGAGTTGTCATGGAAAGCAAATCATCAAGGATGAGTACGATTTTATATTAAAACTACTGGACAAAGCAGTAATTATTAAAGAGGAAAAAGTGGTTGAAGACTTAGGAGATGTTGAACCTCCATGGGAAAGTCAAGACATAGAGACTCCTTCCGAGACGGTTGAAATTGATGCTGAGGAGGGTATACAACCTCCAAAGCATATCATAGTTGAAGACTTGGAAGAGGTTGATCAAGAGATGGAGATTCAAGAAGAAGAAGCACAACCTCCCATGCCCTTGGAAAGCAATGGAGAGGAGATTAAATTGGAAGAGAGCTGCCAAGAGGAAGAGGTTAAAATTGAAGAAGCTTGCAAAGAAGTGGTAATTATCAAAGAAGAGCACAAGGGAGTGGAGCTTGCAATTTCATTAAAAATGCCTCCCCCTAAGTTGCCATCATCCTTCACAACATTCAAGTGGGCAAAATTCATATCCCATAGCTTTCTAATCCCACTTGAATATGGGCTACTGGAGACGGATGGTCAACTTAGAGCTCTTTGTGGCATTAAGAGTAACAGGAAGATAGCCAGTGGTAAGAATTGTCCCGCAAGGTTCATCATGGTTGGAAGCTTTAAGTTCAAACTCAAAGGTTGGTATAAAGCTCAACTGAATGGGTCTAGGAAGCTGTTTGGTCACTGCAGTGAGAATTCAGATCACCTTTCACCCAGCTGGAAAAATACAGATCCCGAGAAAAATGGGTATAAAAGTAAAGTTTGGGATCCTGGAATCTGTTCTGACATCCAACACCCCGGGAGCCTAAGAATCTTTTTGAAGCTGCTCAAGGGTTTTACATGCCTAGTTTAGGACCCCGGAAGTTACCGGAATCACAAACACTGGTGGAGATTCCTGGATGAGTTCAAGCATAAGGCACCATAACAGGAAGCTCATCAAATGTTCAACTTAAGGACTTTAACTAAAAGTGCTAGGTGGGAGACAACCCACCATGGCATGATCGTTCATTTTTCATTTTTATTTAGTTTTATTTATTTTTAAATTTTATTTTATTTTTTTATATTGAACCTGGAGTTTTGCATCACATTCATATTAACACTGCATTCTACATTTTTCAGACTAAGAAAAAAAAAACGAGCACGCGACGCGACCGCATCAGCGACGTGTCCGCGTCGCAAGGAGATGAAAGAATAATAAATTGAACAGAGAGTTATGCAGGAGCAGGGCTGGAGGCACGCCATCAGCACAAATTGACTCCACGCGACCGCATCGATGACGCGTCCGCATCATTTGGAAAAAATAGCCTCCCACGCGACCGCGTGACCTGAAAATCGACGTCAACCAGGTGCTTGGCCGAAAGTTGAGCTGGAGTTGGGCTGGACCCATGCTAGTAGCACAAACCATGCAACGCGAACACGTCACCCATGCGTCCGCGTCATATTGGAAATAAGGCCACCCGCGCGATCGCGTCGACCACGCGACTGCATCACCCTGGATTTTGGCAATACCGAGTTTTGAACAGAAAGTTGTGCGACCGCGAGGATGCACTCGCGCCACTAGCACAAATCGAGTCACGCGATCGCGTGCCCCACGCGTCCGCGTCACCCAACCTTATCGCGCACCACGCAACCGCGTCACCCACGCAACCGCGTCGCCAGCGTCGCACAACCTATCCAGATTAGTGCCAATTTTCTTCTCTTTTCTTCTCCGAATCCTTATTCTTCTTATCTTTTCTTATTTATTTCTTCTTCCTTTCCTATTTTCTCTCACTTCCATTTTATTTTATTTAATTTATTTGCATACTTTCATTCATTGCATATTTTTATTTTTTTTAAAAAATTATTATTGGTGTTCAAATATTCTTATTCAACTGTTACATCTTTTCTGGTATTTTCTTGATGCTTAGTGACTTGTTTTATTTTGAATAGGTAATATTATTTATATCAATGCCAATCTTTTATACTTGTATTACTTTTACATTGATATGAATTTATATTATCTCTCCTTACCCACACTCTCCCTCATTGTTGCAACATTTTTGCACCACTGGTATGCCATGTGCTTCTATTGTTTTCTCACTTGCATGTTGTAGCTACCATGTAAATGAGACCCTTATTATCTGGCATTAACACCCATATTTTATTTATTTTCTATCTTTATTTTTGGGTTACTTTTTCTTTTCCCTCTTCTTTTAGGATGGCCACCACGAAGGGAGCGGAAAAACTTCTTAAGGGGAGACAAACAAATCCATCTGCACAGTCCTTGAAGGAAAGCATCAGTTGGAACAACCCGTTCACCAGCACATCTCAGCATGCACCGAGGACGGTGCAATCTTTAAGTGTGGGGAGGTCGATACCGATCTCCATGGGTTAGTATTTCCTTCTCAAACACCAATGTTTTATTTTCCTTGTTAGTTGTTGCATTTGCATGTTTGTTTGATTTTTGTGCATATTTTACCACTTGGTTAAAATAATATTTTCTTTTTCAAGAAAATTTTTAGAAAATTTCACTAATTTGAATAAAATTTAATGTTACACTTGTTTGAAGAAATATTATACTGGAACATGGTTTAGAGCTCGAACACACAAAACCTTTGAGATTTTTGAGCCTATGTGAATTGGTTGCATTTTATCAACCAACATTTTATTTTTGGTGTGTGTTTTTCTCTCTAAAATTGTGATCTTTGTCTTGCTTAATTCTATATTTCCATGGTTTGATGTATGCATGCACTTATATGATTGAGGCCTTTATTTCACTGAGCTTACATACCCATATGGTCTTAACCCTTCATTATCCCTTGCAAACCAATTTGAGCCTATTTTACCCCTTTGTTCTTTACTTTAGCACATCATTAACTCTAAGCGGAAAACAATAATGTCCTTAATTTGAATCCTTAGTTAGCTTAGACTAGTGAGAGTGCTTATGATTTAAGTGTGGGAAATTGAGTTTGGAAATATTTGGTTTGAGAATTGAGTATGTTAGAATTTTCTGAAAATGTGAAAGAAATATTTAGGACATGTTCATGCATTCAATAATGTAATCATATGCATTGAGAAAAATATATATATATATATATATATATATATATATATATATATAATATAAAAAAAAGAGAAAAAGAGAAAAAGAGCAATTAAGTAAAAGGGGACAAAACGCCCCAAAGTAAGTGGTGAAAGCAATGCATATGAGTTGTACTTGAAATTAGAATGCATGAATATGTGGAAAACATGGTTAATGGATGGTTAGATGTTGTATTATGATTACATGGATTGTTTAAGTTAGGTGGGAAAAGTTTAAGTTAATTAAGGATTCAGATTTTAGTCCACTTGACCAAATACAATCCTACCATGACCCTAACCCCATTACAACCCTTAAAAGACCTCTTGATTTGTGTATTTGTGCATTAGAATTATGTTGATTGTTAGATGAAGAGCAAGTCTTAGAAAGCAAGGTTAGTAGAGAATTGAGAGAATCGAACCTTAAACACTTGAGTGACTAGAGTGTATACACTACCAGTGAGGGTTCGATGCTCAATTCCTTGTTCCCCGCTTTCATGAGCTATTTTCTTCTTGCAAATTTGTTTGTACTTCATTTTCATGACTTGAATTAGTGAAATCCAGTTCATATTTGTTCTTAAAAAGATTTGTTTATCTTTAACCAAGTAGGTAGAAACATCTTAGCATGTAGTTGCATTCATATAGATAGGTTGCATTTCATATTAAATCTACCATTCATCTTCATCTTTATAGTTTCTCTTGAGCTTAGCATGAGGACATGCTAGTGTTTAAGTGTGGGAAGGTTAATAAACCACTATTTTATGGTTTATCTTGTGCTCAATTAAGTGGATTTTATCAACTCTTTACCCACTTATTCATAATATTTGCATGATTTTACATTTGCCTTCCTAATTATGTGCTTTGATTGAAAACATGCTTCTTTGATCTTATAATTGCTTATTATTAATCCTTTCTTATTACCATTAGATACCTTGATATGTGTGTTAAGTATTTTCAGATATTATAAGGCAGGAATGGCTTGGAGGATGGGAAGAAAGCATGCAAAAGTGGAAGGAATGCAAGAAGTTAGAGAAATTGCTAAGCTATTCAACCTGACCTCTCTGCACTCAAATGGCTATAACTTTAGCTACATAGGTCCAAACGACGCGGTTCCAGTTGCGTTGGAAAGCTAACGTCCGGGGCTTCGATTTGATATATAATATGCCATAGTTCCCCTGAAGCTAGGCGACGCGACCGCGGGATCCATGCGGCCGCGTCGCAGTGACGGAAATCAGCGCAGTTGAATTCGAAACCAGCGAATTCTGGACTGTTTTTGACCCAGTTTGCGGCCCAGAAAACACAGATTATAGGCTATAAAATGGGGGATTGCATCCATTCAGAAGAGGGCTTTCACATTCACAATTTTAGGAGTAGATGTAGTTTTTAGAGAGAGAGGTTCTCTCCTCTCTCTTAGGATTAGGATTTAGGACTTCTCATAGTTTTAGGAGTGACTCTCAATCTCAGGTTCTTTATTTTTATTTAATTTATGAACTCTTCCATGTTACATATTATTCTCTTAATTAATGTTATTTGAGGTATTTCAATTGATGACTACTTTTTTTTATTTACATGATTACTGCTTCCCATCTGAAGACATCTTTATTCCAGCAATTTTACTTCTTCTCCTTTTGGTCTTGGTTAAGAAATCAGTAACTCAGGAGTTATCCAACTTAATAGCATAATTGTTAATTATTATCTTGCCAATTGAATTGAACTTCAATAATCCCAATCTTTTCTTAGGAATTAACTAGGATTTGAAGATCAAACCAATTAGTCACTTGACCTTCCTCTGCCTTAAGTAAGGGTTAACTAAGTGAAATTAAGATTCAATTTTCATTATCATTGATAAGGATAACTTGGTCTGGACTTCCAATTCCTAATACCTTGCCAAGAGTTTATTTTTTTATTATTATTATTTATTTTTCTTATCATTCAACATACTGCTTCCTTACTTTCAAAACCCCCAATTTACAAGATTCATAACCAATAATAAGAACATACTTCCCTGCAATTCCTTGAGAAGACGACCCGAGGTTTGAATACTCGGTTATTAATTTCAAAGGGGTTTGTTACTTGTGACAACCAAAACGTTTGTACGAAGGGATTTCTGTCGGTTTAGAGACTATATCTACAACGCGACTGTGTTTATGACATCCTTTACTGGGAAAAATCCTAATGTCACCCGCCAGAAGAGCTCATCAGCGTAACATCACCTTGGCCAATTGCAAAATGGGGACTCGATCTTCTCGAACCCTTTCCCCAGGGATCGTGACAAGTTAAATTCCTCATAGTCAAGGTAGACTATTTCACAAAGTGGATCGAGGCAGAGCCCCTAGCCAACGCCACTGCTCAAAGGAGCCGGAAATTCCTATATAGGAATATTGTCACAAGGTTTGGGGTTCCATACGCCTTCACTACAGACAATGGTACCCAATTCACAGACGCGGACTTCAGAAAGTTAGTAGCCGACTTAAACATAAAATACCAGTTCACCTCCGTTGAACATCCCCAAGCCAATGGACAAGCCGAAGCAGCCAACAAAGTCATATTGGCTGGGCTGAAACGGAGACTGCAAGATGCAAAGGGAGCCTGGGCCGAAGAACTTCCGCAAGTCCTATGGACATATCGAACAATGCCACATTCCACCACAAACGAATCACCATTTCGACTAGCATACGGAGTGGACGCAATGATCCCATTAGAGGTCGAGGAAAGGTCGCCTAGAGCGGTTCATTATAATGAGGAAGCCAACTCCCAACGTCAAAGGGAAGAGCTCGACCTACTTCCTGAAATCCAAGAAAAAGCTCGGATCAGGGAAGAAGCACTAAAACGTCGAATGGCTTCCAGATATAATCAAAAGGTAGTGCCGAGAGGTTTCACTGAGAATGATCTCATCCTAATCCGAAATGATATTGGAACAACTCGACCCAGAGAAGGAAAGCTGGCAGCAAACTGGAAAGGACCCTACTGAGTCATAGAAGTACTTGGGAAGGGCTACTACAGACTGTCCGAACTCGAGGGACGAGAGCTTCCCAGATCATGGCACGCCTGCAACCTAAGAAGGTACTATAGCTAGAGAAGGTAAAAGATCTCATCATGGGATGCACTCTTTTTCCTGAAAAGGTTTTTTAATGAGGCACTAAGTTGAGATTCAGAAATTATCCGACTTAAAGGGATGAAAAAACTCCCACATGTATATATTTGCACTTTTTTTAAATAAAACATATTTTAGATATTCTACAAATTTTCAAGACGCATTAATCTGAAGCATTCATCGTCCGATTATAAAGCAACAGATCGGCAGAAAAGTGAAAAATAGATTCACTGCACGATCACGATAAAGACCAATAGATATGAAAACGCGATTCATCTAAAGGTCGACTGATGCGCATAAACTTGTTATGCTACGATTTAGGAAATTGCACGATCGGCAAAATTCCTTCCGGCAAGTGCACCGGTTATCGTCAAGTAAAAACTCACAATAGAGTGAGGTCGAATCCCACAAGGATTGGTTGAGTGAGCAATTCAGATTAGAAGTGTGTTCTAGTTGAGCGGAATCAAGATTTAGATGAGAATTGCGGAATGTAAAATTGGCGGGAAAAGTAAATGACAAGAAATTGAAATGGCGGAATCTTAAATTGCATGAATTAAAGAGCAGAATGTAAATTGCTGAAATTAAAAGGGAATGGGGGTGATTGCATGAATTGAGTTGCAGAATGTAAAGAGAAAGTGGAAATCAGAAATGGGGAATTCATTGGGTTATAGGAGATATTGAGATCTCCGAATCAAAACATGTTTATTTCTTCCTCAACCAATGCGTTCATTGAATTTTGCTTGGCAATCTTATATGATTGGATCCCAATCCCTTGGCTCACCAATTCTCTCTAAAAACAAACAAATTCCCAATCCCTTGGTTTAAATGTTCATAAGAAGAGATGATGCTCGATCACTGATTATACCACACAGTTTCATGAACCACAATTTGGTAGGATTACATGTCACAATATCCATCCAAACCCCAATCCAATTCACTGTGAGAAAGCTTCTCTAGCATGAATCCTCCATTCCTTTCCCAAGGTTCCGAAGGATTCCAATTATGGGTAGTTTCTTTCCCAAGACAACTACCCAATGGAATTAGAACGAGAAGCTTTCTAACAAAATTCAAGAGAAAAGATTGAAGAAGAAGATAAACTATTATTGATTCATTGAATTACAATAGAGCTCCCTAACCCAATGAAAGGGGTTTAGTGAGTCATAGCTCTGAATTCAACTACAAAGATATGAAAACTAGCTAAAAATGAAAAAGTAAAAGTTCCTTCTAACTTCAATTCTATCCTATTTATACACTTTCTATATTGAGCTTCTGTTGTGTTTCTTGGGCTTTGAGGCCTCTCCCTGCTTTCCTTTTGCCTTGGGTTTATGATCCATAATCTTGATGAGGCTGCTGATCCAAATTCTGTAACATTCATTGAGCCAACTTAGTGATAATCAAATAATGGCACATGACTCAATAAATTGAAATTTCAGACTCATCAATCCTTCAGGCCCAATCCCATAAACCATGATATTCAATTGGGTTTCATACCAGAATAAGTTTAAGTTAATGTTTGTGCTCAAATACTAACTTAAACCACAATATTTTTGGTCCAGAAACCTTTTCCAAGAGTGGCGTTTAAGTTGCAGTTTGAGCTTAAACTGCAGCTTAAACGCCAGACACTTCCAGTGAGGCCTTTTGTAGAAGCACGTTTAAGCTTCAGTTTAAGGTTAAACTGAAGCTTAAACGTGGAAATGGAAGAAGGCAGCCCTGGAGAGTCATGTAGTCGAACACGTTTAAGCTTCAGTTTAAGGTTAAACTGAAGCTTAAACGTGGATATAGGAAGGGCAGCCCTGGAGGTCGAACACGTTTAACCTCCAGTTTAAGGTTAAACTGGAGGTTAAACGTGGAAATGGAAGGAGGCATCCTGGAGGTCGAACACGTTTAACCTCCAGTTTAAGGTTAAACTGGAGGTTAAACGTGGAAGCTTAGAAGGGTAGCCCTGGAGGTGTCGAACACGTTTAAGCTCCAGTTTGAGGTCAAACTGGAGCTTAAACGTGGAAATGGAGAGAGCAACCCTGGAGGAGAAAACTTGGTCGAACACGTTTAAGCTCCAGTTTAAGGTCAAACTGGAGCTTAAACGTGGAAATGGCTCCCTGGTGCTTTTCCCATTCTGGCGTTTAACCTCCAGTTTAAGGTTAAACTGGAGGTTAAACGTGGAACTCCTTCCTGAGTGGCATTATCATTCTGGCGTTTAACCTCCAGTTTAAGGTTAAACTGGAGGTTAAACGTGGAATTCTTCTTTGTTGAGACTTTCATTCTGGCGTTTAACCTCCAGTTTAAGGTTAAACTGGAGGTTAAACTTCAATTCCAGCATTTCTTAGCCTTCATGATTCTGGCGTTTAAGCTCCAGTTTAGGCTTAAACTGGAACTTAAACTCCACATGTGATATTCAAGCTTCCTTTATTGATTTTGTTGCTTCCTTGCTTAGCCTCTTCTTCCCTGAAATCATCCAAACAATTGCATCAAAGTCTTGCAAAATTTCATGAGAAATCTTCCATTCATAGCATTCAAGTAATATAACTAAAAACTCATGGAATTTGCATCAAAATCATACTGTTTGGATGGTTCATTGCTTTGTTATTCATTTAACCATTCTTGGTTACTTTAAGCTCAAGAAAATGCATAAAACAACTAAAACTAACAGAAAAATGCTAGTGAAACTAGCCTAAGATGCCTTGGCATCACAACACCAAACTTAATACTTGCTTGTCCCTAAGCAAGTCCTGAGTTATTTGAGAAGAAAGTATGAAACAGAAAGCAATTACATTGGCTATATTAGCAAGCATTTGAAGTTCATCAGAAGGGTTTTATGCAGAAAGTTGCAGCATCACTTTTTCATTCTTATCAGGTAAGATTATCACTTTTTCCTTGCATCCATCAAACACTGCTATGGCCTCTTGTTATTCTTATGTCCTTGGCACTTTTCTTCTTTGTTTTTCTTTTCTTTTTCTTAGAGCTTCTTTGCTCCTTGTTTGCTTAGTGTCATGTGTTGCACAAGCCTTTGGCATTTTCTTTTTCTTATCAGTGCACTACACATATCCACTTCAGTCATTTTAGTTCACATTTCTTCTTGAGACATTGGTGCCCAGCACCTCTTTGTGTGACTAAATGTTTTGTATTTAGGTTGCTCTTGATAATGGACTTTTGGTTGATAATCCCGGGTTAGTTAACCCAAGTTACCAAGTGTTGAAACACTCCTCAGAACCTATTCATCCAAGCATATCCTTAATACATGAACACCACAGGCATTTGTCTCAGAAGTTCAAACCATTGGTGCCTAGCTTATTTTCTCAAAAAAAAATTTTTTTTTTTTTTTTGGTTGCCCTTTTTCAGTGGCTTTTTCTTCTTCCTTTTCTTTCTTTTTCATGGCCAAAGACATTTATTCATCAAGATCCATAGACAGTTTTCAATTTCTACATAAAAATGATAATTCTACACTCTATTTCCAGTGATCTGACTAAACAATCAAGCATGCATACCACCACTTAATTCTACTTGATTTGTCACTAATTGAGCCAAGTTACTTTTGTTCAAACTTTTCTTTTATTTTCGGAAACAGAACAAGCATGGCAAGCATTTGTTTAAGAAGGTGGAGTTATATCCAAACATCTAGGCATTCACTTTATTCAAAGCAATAAACAGACAAATATACTAAAAACTTCACATTCCAGAAAGATTCAACATTTACAGTTTAAACCAGAACAAGCATGCTTTTGTTTGCCCTTTTTAAAGAATTATCAAGGAACAATACCACCTTGTGAAATTCCTTGTTTTCTCTTTGTTGCCAGGAAACAATTTGATTTCCCTTTTTCTCCTAAATGTTGCTTCATGCTTTAAAATCCTTGTTTCCTTTCCTGCAAAGAGTGATGAAGTTGCTTGCTTCTCAAGCACTTGAGTGGTTAGCTCAACTATGTGTGGGTAAGTATCTGAGTCTTAAGTTGGTGTGTGAACACCAAACTTAGTCTCCCACTTACTTCTCTGTGCTTTGAATCCTTGAGTTCTCTTTGGAATGAAGTTGCTGCTAAGGGTTTTAAGCATTTCTGTGACTGCTTAGAATGGTTGTTCCTCTCATATAATTCAAAGGTTGTTGTGTTCAGTTGATCTTTATGGTGGAACACCAAACTTAGAGTCACACATTCCCCTTTGAATTATTGATCCACGAATTCATTGTTTGGTGTGAAACACCAAACTTAATTCTTTGCAATGCACAGAAACTACTTCACCCTTTTTATTGAAACAAATAAAAGAAACAGCAAAAGGGTATTACCTCAGGTTGGGTTGCCTCCCAACAAGCGCTTCTTTAACGTCATTAGCTTGACGGTCAGCTTCCTCAGTTGAGGTGATATTTAACTTTGTCCTTCTCATCCACATCTCCCAAGTAATGTTTGAGTCTTTGACCGTTCACAATGAAGGTTCGTTGTGACTTTTCTTCCATGATTTCTACTTGTCCATATTTGGAGACCTTGGTGACAAGGAATGGTCCAGACCACCTTGATTTTAGCTTCCCTGGAAATAGCTTCAGCCTAGAATTGTAGAGCAATACTTTTTGTCCTTCTTCAAATTTCCTTGGGGCTATGTTGCTGTCATGCTTCTTCTTTGCTCTTTCCTTGTAAATTTTGGCATTCTCATAAGCTTCCGCTCTGAATTCTTCCAACTCTTGAATTTGCAACATCCTTCTTTCTCCAGCAGCTTTGTTGTCCAAGTTCAAAAGTTTCAAGGCCCAGTATGCCTTGTGCTCCAACTCCAGTGGCAAATGGCAAGCTTTTCCATATACTAGTTGGTAAGGAGACATTCCAATTGGTGTTTTGAAAGCTGTCCTATATGCCCAAAGAGCATCATCCAGCTTAATCGACCAGTCCTTCCTTGAAGTTCCCACAGTCTTTTCCAGGATCCTTTTGAGTTCTCTGTTAGATATTTCGGCTTGCCCACTTGTCTGTGGATGGTATGGTGTGGCTACCTTGTGTTTGACTCCATATTTTAGAAGCAATGCCTCTAATGGTTTGTTGCAGAAGTGGCTTCCTCCATCACTGATGATTGCTCTTGGAACCCCAAAACGGCAAAAAATGTGTTTTCTGAGGAAGTTCATGACTACCTTATTATCATTGGTTGGAGTTGCTATTGCTTCAACCCATTTGGAGACATAGTCTACTGCCACAAGAATGTAATTATTTGAGTATGAGGAGGGAAAGGGTCCCATGAAATCTATCCCCCATACATCAAACAATTCAAGTTCTAGAATGAATTGTTGTGGCATTTCATTTCTTCTTGGCAGGTTCCCCGCTTTCTGACATTCATGGCAGTGCTTCACTAGTTCCTTTGCATCTTTGAATATAGTGGGCCAATAAAAACCACACTGCAACACCTTAGCTGCTGTTCTTTCTCCTGCAAAATGTCCTCCATAAGTGGAGCCATGGCAGTCCCATAAGACTTCCCTTCCTTCTTCCTCTGATATGCATCTTCTGAGTATGCCATCGGAACATTTTTTAAACAAGTATGGTTCGTCCCAGATGAAGTATTTGGCATCATTTACCAATTTCCTCCTTTGATGTTTGTTAAATTCCAACGGTAAACTCCCAGTGGCCTTGAAGTTTGCTATGTCTGCAAACCAGGGTGCTTTGTGAATTACCATGAGTTGTTCATCAGGAAAGCACTCATTTATATGTGTGCTTTGTGCGCTTCCTTCTTCACATGGTATTCTTGATAAATGGTCTGCCACCTTGTTCTCTACACCCTTCTTGTCTTTGATTTCAATGTCAAATTCCTGCAACAAAAGAACCCATCTAATAAGTCTTGGTTTGGATTCTTGTTTAGCAAGTAAGTATTTTAAAGCTGAATGATCAGTGAAGACAATGACTTTAGATCCAATGAGATAGGATCTAAATTTGTCAAATGCAAAGATTATTGCCAAGAGTTCTTTTTCAGTGGTTGTGTAATTCCTTTGGTTATCATTCAAGACTTTACTGGCATAATAAATCACATGTACCAAATTGTCTTTCCTTTGTCCTAACACTGCCCCAATAGCAAGGTCTGATGCATCACACATCAGTTCAAAAGGTAAGTTCCAATCAGGTGGGGCAATGATAGGTGCAGAGGAAAGTTTTTACTTCAAAAGTTCATAGGCTAGCATGCAATTTTTATCAAATACAAAGGGTGTATCAGAGACAAGCAAGTTACTCAAAGGTTTGGCTATTTTAGAAAAGTCTCTAATAAACCTTCTGTAAAAACCAGCGTGTCCCAAAAAACTCCTAACTGCCTTGACATTACTTGGTGGAGGTAATTTTTCAATGAGTTCCACCTTAGCTCTGTCCACCTCAATGCCTCTATTAGAGATTTTGTGGCCAAGGACTATTCCTTCTGTGACCATGAAATGACACTTTTCCCAGTTTAATACTAGGTTGGTCTCTTGGCATCTCTTAAGCACCAAGGCAAGGTGGTGTAGGCAGCTAGGAAAAGAATCTCCAAACACAGAAAAATCGTCCATGAAGACCTCAATAAATTTTTCAATCATGTCCGAAAAGATGGACAGCATGCATCTTTGGAAAGTGGCAGGTGCATTGCACAATCCACAGGGCATGCGTCTATAAGCAAAAACTCCATATGGACAAACAAATGATGTTTTCTCTTGATCTTTAGGATCAACTACTATTTGGTTGTAGCCTGAATATCCATCTAAAAAACAATAGTAAGCATGTCCGGCAAGCCTTTCAAGCATCTGATCCATGAATGGGAGTGGGAAATGATCCTTTCTGGTGGCTTCATTGAGCTTCCTGTAGTCTATGCACATCCTCCACCCAGTGACGGTTCTTGTGGGTATGAGTTCGTTCTTCTCATTTGGCACCACAGTTATGCCACCTTTCTTGGGAACTACATGGATGGGACTAACCCATGGGCTATCAGAAATGGGGTAGATTACCCCTGCTTGCCATAACTTCATGACTTCCTTTTGTACCACTTCTTTCATGACGGGATTCAATCTTCTCTGAGCTTGAATGGAGGGTTTAGCATCCTCTTCTAACAAGATTTTATGCATGCATATGGATGAACTTATCCCCTTCAAATCGGCTAGGGTCCATCCAATGGCATCTTGATGAGTTTGTAGCACCTTGATCAATTCTTCTTCCTGTTCTTGGCTCAGGGCAGAGCTAATGATAACAGGGTGACTCTCATCACTACCCAAGTATGCATACTTGAGATTAGGGGGCAATGCTTTGAGCTCAGGTTTTGGTGCTTCCTTCTCTTCTTTCACTCTCTCTGGCATGCTTGGCATGGTTGTTTCAGCAGCCTTGATGTCACTAACTTCAATATCCTTGGTGAACTCCTCCTCTGCCACTTCCTTTATTGTTTCCTCAAAAGTTTCTTGTACTGCAATGTCCACTACATCAATCCTCATGCATTCCCTTAGTGATTCTGATGGATAGCTCATTGCCTTGAATACGTTAAACACCAATTTCTCATCATGTAGTCTAAGAGTGAGTTCACCCTTTTGTACATCTATGATGGCTCCAGCAGTAGCCAGGAAGGGTCTTCCCAGAATTATTGAAGCTTTGGCTTCTTCCTCCATATCTAACACCACAAAATCAGCAGGAAATATAAAATCTCCCACTTTCACCAACAAATCCTCAACTATCCCATGAGGGAATTTAAAAGTTCGATCTGCCAATTGGAGGGCCATTCTTGTTGGTTTGGCTTCCTCAATCTTCATTCTTCTCATCATTGTTAGAGACATCAAATTGATGCTGGCCCCTAAGTCACACAAGGCCTTCTCCACCATGACTTCTCCTATGATGCAGGGGATTTGGAAACTGCCTGGGTCCTTCAATTTCTGAGGCAATTTGTGCTGAATGATGGCATTGCATTCTTCAGTTAACAACACAGTTTCCTCATTTCTCCAGCTTCTCTTCTTGGTCATTAATTCTTTTAAGAATTTTTGTATAGAGTGGCATTTGCTCTATTGCCTCAGCAAACGGAATGTTGATTTGGAGCTTCTTGAAAATCTCCAAGAACCTAGAGAATTGACCATCCTTTTCACTTTTCATCAAACGTTGAGGATATGGTGCTTTAGGTGTATAAGGCTTCAGGACTTCTTTTTCTTTTGTTGCGGACGGTGTAAAAGATTGTCCTTGTTCCTTGTCTCTCACATGTTCCCTTGCTTCATCCTCTGTGGTTTCCTTTGAGATCTCCTTTAGATTCTTTCCACTTCTGAGGGTTATGGCCTTACATTCTTCCCTTGCAATAGCCTTGGCAGCATGAGAAACGCTCGTCCCAGGGGTTTGCTTAGACAAATACAAAATTTGATTTTCTAGCTTCTGGATGGCAGCTCCTTGGTTTTGCAGGTTAGACTTTACTTCTTCCTTAAAAGCTTTCAATTCGGTTATGTCTTGACTCATGGTTGTAAGCATTCCTTCTATCCGGTTTAATTGATCTTGAAATTGTTGGTTAGGATCAGGTTGGGTAGGTTGATTATTTTGGCCATGATATGATGGTTGGGAGTAAGTGTTTTGTGTGGCTTGGTATGATCTTTGGTTGGAGTTTTGGTATGTGGAATTGTTATGTTGGTTGTGGTTGTAAGGTTTGTGGTTTTGTGGTTGGGTTTGTTGGTTCCCCCACCCAAAGTTTGGGTGATTTTTCCATCCTGGGTTGTAAGTATTGGAATGTGGATCATATGATTGCCTTTGTTGGTTTCCCACATAGTTGGCCTCTTCCCAATCACCTCCTTCAATGCTTACTTCCTCTTGATCTTGTGTGTGTATTGCAGCCACTTGCTTTATTTCTAATTGCCTGGTAAGCTCTGCTAGTTGCTTGGCAAACACTTTGTTTTGGGCTAGAATTGTATCAACATGGTTCAGCTCCATGACTCCCTTAGTGTTGTGCCTCTCTGATGCATAGTAGTACTCATTCTCAGCCACTGTCTCAATCACTTCAATGGCTTCTTCCACAGTCTTTTTCCTGTTCAATGAACCTCCTGATGAATGGTCTACAGCCTTCCTTGATTCATAAGAGAGTCCATCATAGAAAATATGCAATTGCACCCAGTCATGGAACATGTCCGGTGGGCATTTCCTTGTCAAATCCTTGAATCTCTCCCATGCCTCGTAGAGAGTTTCACCATCTTGTTGTCTAAAAGTCTGAACCTCAGATCGAAGCCTATTGACCTTTTGTGGGGGGTAGAAACGTGCCAGAAACTTGCTTTCCACCTCATCCCATGTTGTTAGACTCCCCCTTGGGAATGATTCCAGCCACTTAGCTGCTTTGTCCCTAAGTGAAAATGGGAACAAAAGCAGTTTATAGGCATCTTCCTGGACTCCATTGGACTTCACAGTGCCACAAATTCTCAGGAATTTTGTGAGATGTTGGTTGGGATCTTCATTAGCACTCCCACCAAATGAACAATGATTCTCCACAAGTGATATTAGCTGTGGTTTGAGTTCAAAATTGTTGGCCTGAATGGGTGGTTTCTGAATGCTGCTACCACAATTCCCAGAGGTTGGGTTTATGTATGAACTAAGAACCCTCCTCTCAGGAATGGCATTGTTTCCATCAGCTCTCTCATGGTTGTGAACTTCTCTATCCATGTTGAGATCTAGAGCTTCCTCAAAATTGTCCTCAGATTCTCCTTCAGATTCTTCTTCTCCCAGTACTCTCTTCCCTCTTGCTTCCCTTCTAAGTCTATGAAGGGTCCTCTCTGGTTCGGTATATGGAGGAGTTGATGTCTCTCCTCTCCTACCTGTCATACAAGAACACAGCACAGGCAACAAACAAGTGAAATACTCTTGGTTAATGGAAGAGTATGGTTAGAGCAATTGAGGAATTAATTCAAACAGTTAGTGAGTCAGTGAGTTAGTTGCTTGAATTTAAAGGCATAAAGAAAGAAAGCATGTAACAGAGTGCAGAAATTAAAATTCAACAAGTAACTTGTACTGAATTAATCAAAACACAAAAAAAATGCTCAATCTAGTTAACTTCCAATTGGAGAATTGTCAATCGAAAACCAATCCCCGGCAACGGCGCCATAAACTTGATGCGCATAAACTTGTTATGCTACGATTAGGAAATTGCACGATCGGCAAAATTCCTTCCGGCAAGTGCACCGGTTATCGTCAAGTAAAAACTCACAATAGAGTGAGGTCGAATCCCACAAGGATTGGTTGAGTGAGCAATTCAGATTAGAAGTGTGTTCTAGTTGAGCGGAATCAAGATTTAGATGAGAATTGCGGAATGTAAAATTGGCGGGAAAAGTAAATGACAAGAAATTGAAATGGCGGAATCTTAAATTGCATGAATTAAAGAGCAGAATGTAAATTGCTGAAATTAAAAGGGAATGGGGGTGATTGCATGAATTGAGTTGCAGAATGTAAAGAGAAAGTGGAAATCAGAAATGGGGAATTCATTGGGTTATAGGAGATATTGAGATCTCCGAATCAAAACATGTTTATCTCTTCCTCAACCAATGCGTTCATTGAATTTTGCTTGGCAATCTTATATGATTGGATCCCAATCCCTTGGCTCACCAATTCTCTCTAAAAACAAACAAATTCCCAATCCCTTGGTTTAAATGTTCATAAGAAGAGATGATGCTCGATCACTGATTATACCACACAGTTTCATGAACCACAATTTGGTAGGATTACATGTCACAATATCCATCCAAACCCCAATCCAATTCACTGTGAGAAAGCTTCTCTAGCATGAATCCTCCATTCCTTTCCCAAGGTTCCGAAGGATTCCAATTATGGGTAGTTTCTTTCCCAAGACAACTACCCAATGGAATTAGAACAAGAAGCTTTCTAACAAAATTCAAGAGAAAAGATTGAAGAAGAAGATAAACTATTATTGATTCATTGAATTACAATAGAGCTCCCTAACCCAATGAAAGGGGTTTAGTGAGTCATAGCTCTGAATTCAACTACAAAGATATGAAAACTAGCTAAAAATGAAAAAGTAAAAGTTCCTTCTAACTTCAATTCTATCCTATTTATACACTTTCTATATTGAGCTTCTGTTGTGTTTCTTGGGCTTCGAGGCCTCTCCCTGCTTTCCTTTTGCCTTGGGTTTATGATCCATAATCTTGATGAGGCTGCTGATCCAAATTCTGTAACATTCATTGAGCCAACTTAGTGATAATCAAATAATGGCACATGACTCAATAAATTGAAATTTCAGACTCATCAATCCTTCAGGCCCAATCCCATAAACCATGATATTCAATTGGGTTTCATACCAGAATAAGTTTAAGTTAATGTTTGTGCTCAAATACTAACTTAAACCACAATATTTTTGGTCCAGAAACCTTTTCCAAGAGTGGCGTTTAAGTTGCAGTTTGAGCTTAAACTGCAGCTTAAACGCCAGACACTTCCAGTGAGGCCTTTTGTAGAAGCACGTTTAAGCTTCAGTTTAAGGTTAAACTGAAGCTTAAACGTGGAAATGGAAGAAGGCAGCCCTGGAGAGTCATGTAGTCGAACACGTTTAAGCTTCAGTTTAAGGTTAAACTGAAGCTTAAACGTGGATATAGGAAGGGCAGCCCTGGAGGTCGAACACGTTTAACCTCTAGTTTAAGGTTAAACTGGAGGTTAAACGTGGAAATGGAAGGAGGCATCCTGGAGGTCGAACACGTTTAACCTCCAGTTTAAGGTTAAACTGGAGGTTAAACGTGGAAGCTTAGAAGGGTAGCCCTGGAGGTGTCGAACACGTTTAAGCTCCAGTTTGAGGTCAAACTGGAGCTTAAACGTGGAAATGGAGAGAGCAACCCTGGAGGAGAAAACTTGGTCGAACACGTTTAAGCTCCAGTTTAAGGTCAAACTGGAGCTTAAACGTGGAAATGGCTCCCTGGTGCTTTTCCCATTCTGGCGTTTAACCTCCAGTTTAAGGTTAAACTGGAGGTTAAACGTGGAACTCCTTCCTGAGTGGCATTATCATTCTGGCGTTTAACCTCCAGTTTAAGGTTAAACTGGAGGTTAAACGTGGAATACTTCTTTGGTGAGACTTTCATTCTGGCGTTTAACCTCCAGTTTAAGGTTAAACTGGAGGTTAAACTTCAATTCCAGCATTTCTTAGCCTTCATGATTCTGGCGTTTAAGCTCCAGTTTAGGCTTAAACTGGAACTTAAACTCCACATGTGATATTCAAGCTTCCTTTATTGATTTTGTTGCTTCCTTGCTTAGCCTCTTCTTCCCTGAAATCATCCAAACAATTGCATCAAAGTCTTGCAAAATTTCATGAGAAATCTTCCATTCATAGCATTCAAGTAATATAACTAAAAACTCATGGAATTTGCATCAAAATCATACTGTTTGGATGGTTCATTGCTTTGTTATTCATTTAACCATTCTTGGTTACTTTAAGCTCAAGAAAATGCATAAAACAACTAAAACTAACAGAAAAATGCTAGTGAAACTAGCCTAAGATGCCTTGGCATCATCGACCAAACAAAGATAGAAACCACCTTCTACAAATCGGCATGATGAACATAGAATAATGCAAGAAGTTATCAAAAGTGATCCGAAAAAAGAACCTGACGAGGTCTTATGGATTACTAAATAATAACTTAAAGACTGGCCGACGTTAAAAAGTAGGTCCAAGTCAACCCAAGTTATCAGCAAATCCCTGGAAAGAGGTCTGGCCAACCCTATAAAAGAGGAATTGCTATAACTTAGAAGAGATCGAGATGACGAAGTCGGTCTCCTACGAAAAACAAGTTGTAAAAGTAGTCCCTGAAAGAGACCTGACAAAGGTCCAAGAAAGAGGATTACAAAATAACTTAGAAGAAATCGACATAAAGAAGTCGGTCACCTACAACGGACAAGTTATAAAAGTAGTCCCTGAAAGAGACCTGACAAAGGTCCAAGAAAGAGGATTACAAAATAACTTAGAAGAGATCGACATAAAGAAGTCGGTCTCCTACAACGGACAAGTTATAAAAGTAGTCCCTGAAAGAGACCTGACAAAGGTCCAAGAAAGAGGATTACAAAATAACTTAGAAGAGATCGACATAAAGAAGTCGGTCTCCTACAACGGACAAGTTATAAAAGTAGTCCCTGAAAGAGACCTGGCAAAGGTCCAAGAAAAAGGATTACAAAATAACTTAGAAGAAATCGACATAAAGAAGTCGGTCTCCTACAACGGACAAGTTATAAAAGTAATCCCTGAAAGAGACCTGACAAAGGTCCAAGAAAGAGGATTACAAAATAACTTAGAAGAGATCAACATACAGAAGTCGGTCTCCTACAACAAACAAGTTATAAAAGTAGTCCCTGAAATAGACCTGACAAAGGTCCAAAAAAGAGGACTACAAAAATAACTGGAAAGAGGACCAACGTAAAGAAATCGGTTATGGATGGCCAGAAATAAATACAAGTAAGAGCCAAAAAACCGAAACACAAGTTGGATCCACACATCCACAAAGGATCCAAGCTACTAGCAATAAGTACAAAGCAATCCTCAAAGGCCGAGCAGCAAGGTTTCAGCATTCTCAAAACCCAGAAAGATGCCAAGACAAGTGCAAACAAGCATGATGTAAAATACAATATTATAAATAAGCTTCAGGATCAGGCCCAAAGCTTGAAAGCTACTTGTTTTTTTTCAAAATAAAAAGTTGCTAAACAAGCAACCAGAAGGAGTATCAACAGTCAGTAAAATATTCAAATTACAGAATAAAGTGTTTAAAAAAGCCCACAAGTCGGGCTATCTACACAAACATCCAAGAAAAATCAGCTAAGATCGGGATCCTTCTCGGTAGAATCAGTCTGGGGTGAAGGAGGGCGAGTTTGGAGAGGCACTGCATCCACCGTACCGTCGTCCCTATTCAGAATTTGACAATCAGGATCTAATTCTGGACGAGCAATCCCAGCAGGAGGAACTATAGAGGTCGACACTTTAGCAGCAGGCACAGAGGGAGGTTCGACATCATCATCATCTTGGTCGTCGGGGACAATCTTACTATCCCTCACAATGTTGTCCAAGCTAAAAAGAGTAAGATCAACCTCAGGAGCGAGAACTTGAACCTGCTCCTTCAAATTATCATAAGCAGCGTTTACGCTGCCGACAAGGTGACCTTAGAGCTCGGAATAGTCAACTCGGGCAGACTCCAACTCCTCCCTCAGACGTATCACCTCCCGATAAGATGTGACATAACTATCTTTTTGCCTCAATGCAGTGTCCTCGGCCAATCTCACCGAAGCCGCCAGGGCAAGAGAACTAGCCTTTTCGTTCTCCAGATCCTTCTCCAGTTTGGCTACTCTCACCTCAAGCTCCTCTTTTAAGCCCTTCATCCGGTCGAATTCCTATTTTGCCTCTTCCATGAAGGCTTTGGTGGCATGGAGACGAAGATTTAGAGCCGTTCGGTACAAGGCAGCTCCCATATGTGCCATTTTTACCCTCCTCGGCCCAGGAGAACTCGGCACGGGCGGCTTCACCGAAACTTGGGAAGATCCCTCTCCCACCACCTTGGCCGAGATATTTTGAGCAGCTGCAGCCTTCTTTGCTTTCTTGTAGGCCTTCATGGAATCGTTGTTTTTTGACATCTATGAAAATACAGAATCGACCACAGTAATGGGTTACAATCACAAAAAGAAGAAGCAAAACTAAAAAGCAAGTATAGAAACAAGTCAGACAGTACCCAAAGCAGTTCGAATCAAAGATGGATCACTCAAAAATCTTTTCGTATCAAGATAGGGTGGTTCCCCCCATAAATCTTCAAGAACAATTACAAAAGCCCGGTCAACCTCGTCAAGCATCTCCCATGTATAGTGAGACACTCTCACATTCTTTTGCCATTCTAGAGGAAAGACAGGCTCATCATTTTCATCAAGAAAAAAGGGGCGGACCCCTCAACAGCACGGACTCGGAAGAAATAATTCTTAAAATCTTTAAAAGACTCATCGTACATGGCAAAAACTTTATGCCCCTGGGCTGACCTGAAAGAAACCCAAGAAACTTTCTTTTTGGAAGACCCTCCGGGCTTGGCAGAAATAAAAAGATAGAGGAAAAGAGTCTGAGAAGGTGTTATGCCTAACTCTTGGCAAAGCAGCTGAAAAATCTTGATAAAACCCCAGGAATTCGGATGAAGCTGGGATGGGGCAATATTACACGACCACAACAAGTCGGTCTCGAAAGCAGTAAAAGGAAAGGTAATGTCCAACTGGCTGAAGAAATATTCATAGGCGTAGAAAAAGGGACGCTCCCTCTCGACAGAAGTAAGAAAGCAAACCCTCTCATCAGAGTCGGGCGCCACAAGCTCATAATCTCTCTCTCGGGCACCACCACCACAAATCCTATGACGTTTCCTCAACTCTACACAAAACTCAGCATCCACAACAGAGACACACATTAAGACAAGGGAGTCCAGCCAATCGGACATCCCCTCGGGAACTTTAGAAGACATCTCTACAATGTTATGACAAGAAGACATGAGGCCAACTAATCCTACAATAAGAAAAGAAGATTGGATTACTAAAAAACATCTCGGACGAGGGGCAAAACAACTCGACTAATATGATACAGAAGAACAAACAGAAAAGGAAAACCCCAAGACTCAAACCAAAGCCGTAGGGCATCCTTTGGAGGCAATAACAAAGCAAGGATTCAGGAAAAATCTACAGTTTACGTCCATCTCTCAAACAAGAAAAGTCAAGTCACAAACATTTCAAAAAATCAAAACACAAAAAGTCATCAAAGCCACTATCTTTTTACAGTCTATCAGCAAAAAGCATCGACAACATCAAACACGCCAAGTGGAAACCGTCAAAGGCACAACCTTTTTTAATAATCAAACAAAATCATCATCAAAGGCACAAACAGAAACGGTGATAACATGCAAAAGCCTTAAGAACATCAAGCAATAGGAAAGACGAAAAGGTTCATGCAAAAGGGCGAAGAAACTCCCAGAACACACATCACAACAGCAATCAGGCACAGCAAAAGCAGAAAGATCCAAACTTTCTCCAAACAAAATCAAAACTTTCTCAAAACCAGACAGGAAAATAACGTGAGAAAGGAAGAAAAACCAACCTGAAAAGAGAAAGAAGCTTCAGAGGAGATTGAAGATGGAAAAATGGAATCACCGAGAGAATCGCCAAAATGATGCTGAGGCAGAATGCAGGCGAAAACAGAAAGTGAGAAAGTAAAGGGAGAAGTTACAAAGAAAGACGAAGAAGAGAAACCGTTTTTTGGTCGTGAATTTCGAAAATAAAAGCCAAAGAAACAGGTAATCAAAACTAATTAATGAAGGTATTTAAAGCTTCGCATATTCCCAAAGCCAAAGCGCTGATATAAAAATGCGCGCTCTTAGAGGAAAGCGTTCTACATTCAAAAAAGGTTCTACAAAGAAAAGAATCGACAAAATGCTCGAGTTCGGCTTCACTAGAGAAAGATCGAAGTCAAGGACTCGACCTCAAAGCAGAAGACCGAGCTCAAGCAGGGACACTGTTCACACCCTGGGCCGAGCTATCCGACCCGAGATATTCAGTGACAAAGCGATCGACCTCTTCAAGTCAGGCGATCCGACCTCTTCTCAAAGAGGTCGGCCAAATCGACAAGAAAGCCCAATAAAGGGCCCAAATAGAGGAACACGACCCAAATCCACAGGCCTTCCAAGCCTATAGAGATAAGGGCGGTTCCCTTGAAGATAAGCTAACCTCAACTCAAAGATAAAGATAAGATAAGTAACTTATCTTATCTAGAAAGGTCAGTCCACACTACTATAAATACACCGGAGCACCCAGGTATAACTCATACTCTGATTCTATAATAAACCTGCTTAATACCCGTGCTAACTTAAGCATCGGAGTCTCATGCAGGTACCCCCCACCCTCCGGTGACCAAGGATCAGAAGTGAAGCCAGTCCAACAAGTCAGACACAACAGCTCCGGCCGCCACCAGCCAGCCAGACACGTCATCTCCGACCAGTACAGGAGATCTCATCTGAGATCGGCGTACAGTTTTAGGTAACCCTCAGAACAAGGTCCAAAGCAAAAATAGAGTGTGCTTAAGAACTCTGGACACCTCTAATTGGGGACTTTAGCAAAGCTAAGTCACAATCTAAAAAGGTTCACCCAGTTATGTGTCTGTGGCATTTATGTATCCGGTGGTAATACTGGAAAACAAAGTGCTTAGGGCCACGGCCAAGACTCATAAAGTAGCTGTGTTCAAGAATCAACATACTAAACTAGGAGAATCAATAATACTATCTGTATTCTGAGTTCCTATGGATGCCAATCATTCTGAATTTCTAAGGATAAAGTGAGATACCAAAACTGTTCGGAAACAAAAATCTACTAGTCCCGCTCATCTAATTAGAATCTGAGCTTCACTTAAAACTCTGAGATATTATTGCTTCTCGATTTCTTTTTATCCTATTTTATTTGTCTAGTTGCTTGGGGACAAGCAACAGTTTAAGTTTGGTGTTGTGATGAGCGGATATTTTATACGCTTTTTGGGAGTAATTTCATGTAGTTTTTAGCATGTTTTAGTTTGTTTTTAGTATATTTTTATTAGTTTCTAGGAAAAATTCATATTTCTGGACTTTACTATGAGTTTGTGTATTTTTCTTTGATTTCAGATATTTTTTGGCTGAAATTGAGGGAGCTGAGCAAAAATCTGATTCAGGCTAAAAAAGGACTGCAGACGCTGTTGGATTCTGACCTCCCTGCACTCGAAATGGATTTTCTGGAGCTACAAGAGTCCAAATGGTGCGCTCTCAATTGCGTTGGAAAGTAGACATCCAGGGCTTTCCAGCCATATATAATGGTCTATACTTTGCTCAAGGATAAATGACGTAAACTGGCATTCAACGCTAGTTCCATGTTACATTCTGGCGTTAAACGCCAGAAACATGTTACAAGTTGGAAGTAAACGCTAGAAACAGGTTACAACCTGGCATTTAACTCTGGAAACAGCCTAGGTATGTGTAAAGCTCAAGTCTCAGCCCCAGCACACACCAAGTGGGCCCCAGAAGTAGATTTCTGCACTATTTATCTTAGTTTACTCATTTTCTGTAAACCTAGGTTACTAGTTTAGTATTTAAACAACTTTTAGAGATTTATTTTGTACCTCATGACATTTTAGATCTGAACTTTGTACTCTTTGACGGCATGAGTCTCTAAACTCCATTGTTGGGGGTGAGGAGCTCTGCTGTGTCTCGATGAATTAATGCAATTATTTCTGTTTTCTATTCAAACACACTTGTTTCTATCTAAGATGTTCATTCGCACTTCAATATGATGGATATGATGATCCGTGACACTCATCACCATTCTCAACCTATGAACGCGTGACTGACAACCACCTCCGTTCTACCTTCGATTGAATGAGTATCTCTTGGATTCCTTAATCAGAATCTTCATGGTATAAGCCAGAATCCATTGGCAGCATTCTTGAGAATCTGGAAAGTCTAAACCTTGTCTGTGGTATTCCGATTAGAATTCAGGGATTGAATGACTGTGACGAGCTTCAAACTCACAAGGATTGGGCGTAGTGGCAGACGCAAAAGGATCAATGGATCCTATTCCAGCATGAGTGAGAACCGACAGATGATTAGCCATATGGTGACAGCGCACCTGGACCATTTTCACTGAGAGGACGGATGGTAGCCATTGATAACAATGATCCACCAACACACAGCTTGCCATAGGAGGAACCTTGTGTGCGTGAAGAAGAAGACAGGGGGAAAGCAGAGATTCAGAAGACAAAGCATCTCCAAAACTCCAACATATTCTCCATTATTGCATAACAAGTATTTAATTCATGCTCTTTTAATTTTCGCAATCCAAACTGATAATTATAATTGATATCCTGACTAAGAATTACAAGATAACATAGATTGCTTCAAGCCAACAATCTCCGTGGGATTCGACCCTTACTCACGTAAGGTATTACTTGGATGACCCAGTGCACTTGCTGGTTAGTGGTACGAGTTGTGAAAAGTGTGATTTATAATTCGTGCACCAACAACTGGGCGTGTGAAACTGGCTTGCCACTTGGAACAAACGCCATGAAAGTAATTGGGCGTGGCACGCCAGGAGTTGGGTGTGGCACGCCAGTTATGTTTTCCAGAAAGGATCCTCAAAGCTTTTACATGGGCATGGCACGCCAGTATAGTTTTCCAGAGAGCAATGCTCAAGGCCACAAGAGGGGCGTGGCACGCCAAGCTGGGTGTGGCACGCTGATTAGTGGTAGAAGTTAGACCAATTAAGAGATTATAATATAATAAAACAGCGTTGCGAGTATAGCTCTTAACCAGCAAAAATCCACCTCATCAATTTAGAAAGGTTGTCACAAAAAGTTTAGAATTAAAATACTGGGAGTATGAGTCCCAGGTCGTCTCCCAACGAGTTGCTAGAAAGGGTGCTAAGTTATTAATCAGGAGTTTTCCGAGAATTTTGAGAGTTGAATGACAGAAAATAAATAATTGTAAATTAAAAGAGAAATATATATTCTAATTAAAAAGCCTTGACTGGAAGAATGATTAATTGGAAGTTCTATCCTTGTTGGAATTCTCTCAAGTGTAGTATAAAGAGGTTGTTATTTTCACTTAGTTAACCCTTACTAAATAAAGGAAAGTCAAGTGATTGAGCTAACTCTTGTTCGCAAATCCTAGTCCTCTCCCTTGGAAAGGTCTAGCGTTAGTAAATACAGAATTAGCCAACAACTTCCAATTTAACTAATTACTTGAGCATTCCAACTCAAGTGTCTCCTCTTAATCAACCCCCATGTCAAGTAGGAAATCTACTCTATTGACATGGATACCATCTTCGTTATTGGGAGTTTGGAATAGAAAAGAGACATGATAAATTAAATAAAATAGAGATTTAAATTAATTAAAAGTAAAAGTAATCCTTTGCATTAACAATCCATGAATATAATCCAATTACCACTCTAAACAAGAATTAAGAATATGGAATAAATAAAAGAGCAAGTAAGAAAATAAACTAGAATAGTATCTTCAATGGAGGTGATGACTCTTCAATATCCAAAAGCAAAAGCATAAACTATGAATGTAAACAAAACCTAGAGGAAGAGTAGTTTTTCTCTAGATTCAGATCTAAAAACCTAAAAACTATCCTAATGAGAATATGTGAATGTGTCTATGTGTGTGTTGAGTCTCTGCATGTTCCCTGGCTTTATTCTGTGTTTCTCGGCCGAAAATTGGGTCAAAACGCGGCCTGAAATCACCCCCGGCGTTTTCTGTTAATTCTGCAGATCGCGCAGGTCACGTATACGCGTCAGTCACGCATACGCATCAGTCACGCGTACGCGTCAGTCATGCATGCGTGTCGTTTGGCGAATTTCCTTGTCACGCGTACGCGTCGTCCACGCGTGCGCGTCTTTTGTGCAGACTCCAATCCACGCGTACGCATCAGGCACGCGCACGCGTCGCTGTAAATTTCTCCATTTTGCGCGCTCGCGTGAGTGATAAACCACTATTCTATGGTTTATCTTGTACTCAATTGAGTGGTTTTTATCAACTCTTTACCCACTTATTCATACTATTTGCATTTTTTAACATTTTCCTTCTTGATTTTGTGCTATGATTGAAAACATGCTTCTTTGATCTTATATTTGTTTATTATTAATCTTCTCTTATTACCATTAGATGCCTTGATATGTGTGTTAAGTGATTTCAGAGATTACAGAGCAAGAATGGCTTAGAGGATGGAAAGGAAGCATGCAAAAGTGGAAGGAATACAAGAAGTTGGAGAAATTACTAAGCTGTCCAGCCTGACCTCTTCGCACTCAAACGACTATAACTTTAGCTACAGCGGTCCAAATGACGCGGTTCCAATTGCGTTGGAAAGCTAACGTCCAGGGTTTCGATTTAATATATAATATGTCATAGTTTCCCTGACGCTAGACGACGCGACCGCGTGCTCCATGCGGCCGCGTCGCAGTGACGAAAATCAATGTGTATGAATTCGCAACCAGCGAATTCTAGGCTGTTTCTGACCCAGTTTGCGCCCCAGAAAACACAGATTAGAGGCTATAAAGTGGGGGAATACATCCATTCATCATTAAGCTTTCACATTCACAATTTTAGGAGTAGATGTAGTTTTAGAGAGAGAGGTTCTCTCCTCTCTCTTATGATTAGGATTTATGATTTCTCTTAGTTTTAGGAGTGACTCTCAATCCCAGGTTCTTTATTTTTATTTATTTTTCCAATTCAATTTATGAACATCTATGCCAAATTTAATTTCTTTTGTTAATGCAATTTGAGGTATTTTCAGATTTAATTTTGCTTTGCTTTATTTATATTGATGCTTTTTAATTTAGATATTTTCTTCCTTTTGGCTTTGGTTAAGTAATTGGTAACGCTTGAGCTGTCAATAAAGGAGTGATTGAAATTGGGAGTTGCTCCAATAACTCTAGTCTTTCCATAGGAATTGACTAGGACCTGAGGATTAAGCTAATTAATCCACTTGATCTACCTTCATAGTTAGAGGTTAACAAAGTGAGATTAAAATCCAAATTTCATCACAATTGATAAGGATAGGACCTCCAGTTCTAATACCTTGCCAAGAGTTTATTTTATTATTATTATTTTATTTTTCTTATCATTCAACATACTGCTTCCCTACTTTCTAAAACCCCTACCTTACAAGACTCATAACCAATAATAAGAACATACCTCCCTGCAATTCCTTGAGAAGACGACCCGATGTTTGAATACTCGGTTATCAATTTCAAAGGGGTTTGTTACTTGTGACAACCAAAATGTTTGTACGAAGGGATTTTTGTTGGTTTAAATACTATATCTACAACGCGACTGTTTTTATGAAATTCTTTACTGGCAAAAATTCTTAACGTCAAAATGGCGCCGTTGCCGGGGAGTTGCAAACGTATGCCTTATTATTGGTTATTGTAAATATTTTATTTTTACTTGTTTATTTGTTTTTATTTTTGTTTTTATTTTTGCTTTTTCTTAAGTTAAGAGGTTATTGGTTTTTATTTTTATCTTATCTTATTTCAAAAATCAAATTTCAAAATTCAAATTTAAAAATTTTCAAATATCAAATTTCAAAAATTCAAAATTCAAAAATTTAAAATTCAAAATTTCAAAATTTAATTTTCAAATTCAAAATTTAAATAACCTTTTAATTTAAATTTATTTTTATTTTTAATTTTTTATTAGCTACTATGAATTCTCACCCCTCTCGCTTCAAGTTTGATTCCAATGTTTTTGTTAGGAATGGAAACTATAATGAAAACTGGCATCAAGGTTGGAAGAATCAAAGATGGGAGGAGCCACAAGAATTTAATCAACTCTCATGGCAACAACCACCTCCAATGGACTATCAACAACCATTCTGTGATGCATATCAAGGCAATGGCTATGGTGAGCGCTCCTTTGATTATCAACAACCACCACCATACGCTTATGAACCCCCTCCTCAACATAACTTTGGACCACCAAACTCACAAGCCCCTTTTCGCCATTCACCTCCATATGACCCTAACCCTCAACCACCATACCAACCACCTTATGAGCCATATGAACCGTATATAGAACCACCCCAATTCCAACCCAATTACTCACAAGAACCACCACTTTAATATTCACCATCTCCATATCCATCAATCCAAGAGCACTATGATCCTATTTATGAAAGCCGAGTGCATCAAGAGACAAAGGATCGTTTCAAGGAAACAGTGGATCGATTTCAGGCAACCATTTGTCAATTGGAACAAGCGATAAATCAATTAGCTTCCCGACGTTCGGACACTCAAGGAACCCCCATGGCTTCATGTGGACAATCTAATGAAGAACGTAGCATGAAGGAGATACTAGAAACTCCAGTGAACAGTACGGAGCATGACTTTGTACTGGAACAAGTAGAGGAAGCCGGAATTATTGAAGAAGAAGAAGAAGTGGTTGAAGACTTAGGCGATGCAGAACCGCCATGGGAAAGTCCAGTCATAGAACCCCCTTCCAAGACGTTTGAAATTGATGCTGAGGAGGGTGTACAACCTCCAAGGCATATCACAGTTGAAGACTTGGAAGAGGTTGATCAAGAGAAAGAGATTCAAGAAGAAGAAGCACAACCTCCCATGCCCTTGAAAAGCAATGAAGAGGAGATTGAATTGGAAGAAAGCTACCAAGAGGAAGAGGTTGAAATTGAAGAAGCTTGCAAAGAGGTGGTAATTATCAGAGAAGAGCACAAGGGAGTGGAGCTTGCAATTTCATTAAAAATACCTCCCCCTAAGTTGCCATCATCCTTCACAACATTCAAGTGGGTAAAATTCATATTTCTTAGCTTTCTAATTCCACTTGAATATGGGCTACTGGAGACGGATGGTCAACTTAGAGCTCTTTGTAACATTAAGAGTAAGAGGAAGATGGCCAGTGGTAAGAATTGTCCTGCAAGGTTCATCATGGTTGGAAGCTTTAAGTTTAAACGCAAAGGTTGGTGTAAAGCTCAACTGAATGGGTCTAGGAAGTTGTTTGGTAGCTGTAGTGAGAATTCAAATTACTTATCACCCAGTTGGAAAAATACAGATCCCGACAAGGATGGGTGTAAAAGCAAGATTTGGGATCCTGGAATCTGCTCTGATACTTGTTACCCCGGGAGCCTAAGAATCTGTTTGAAGCTTCTTAAGGGCTTTACATGCTTAGTTTGGGATCCTAAAGGCTACTGGAATTACAAACATTGGTGGAGATTCCTGGATGAGTTCAAGCACAAGCCACCATAACAGAAAGCTCACCAAATGTCCAACTTAAGGACTTTAACTAAAAGTGCTGGGTGGGAGACAACCCACCAAGGTATGATCGTTCCTTTTCATTTTTATTTAGTTTTATTTGTTTTCGAGTTTTATTTTATTTTATTATATTGAACCTGGAGTTTTGCATCACATTCATATTAACACTGCATTCTGCATTTTTTTCAGATTTAAAAAAAAAAGGCACGCACGCGACGCGGCAGCGTCGCTGACGCGTCCGCGTCACCAGTGCAATGGGAAGAAAAGAAGACGAACAGAGAGTCACGCGAGAGTGTGGCTGGAGGCGCACCTTTAGCATCATTTGACCCCACGCGACCGCGTCGCTCACGCAACCGCGTCATGTGGGAACTTTGGCCTCCCACGCGACCGCGTCACCCACGCGGCCGCATGCCATGTAAATCGACGTAAGCAAGGGTGTATGGCAGTAAGTTGAGCTGGAGTTGGGCTGGACTCGTGCTGGAAGCCCAAGCCCTCCCACGCGAACGCGTGCCCCACGCGTCCGCGTCATATTGGAAATAAGGCCACTCACGCGATCGCATGCCCCACGCGACCGCGTCGCCCAATATTTGGCATTCAATGATTTTGAATAGAGAGTTGTGCGAGCGCAAGGCTGCCCTCACGCCAGCAGCATAAAACGGGTCACGCGACCGCGTGACTGACGCGACCGTGTCAATCAGTTTAAGTGCAAGTCGCGCGACCGCCTGCCCCACGCGACCGCGTCGCTTGCGCCGCACAGCTTATCTTAATTTGCCAAATATCTTATCTTTTCTTTCCCAATCCTAATTTTTCCTCCCTCCTTTCTTACTTACTTCTTCTTCCCTTCTTTTCCTTCTCATTCTTCTTATCTTTTATTTTATTTTATTTATTTGCGTACTTTCATTCATTGTATTTTAATTTTGTGCATATTTTTATTTTCTTTTCTAAAATTATTGGTGTTCAAATGTTCTTATTCAACTGTTATATCTTTTCTGGTATTTTCTTGGTGCTTATGACTTGTTTTGTTCTGATTGGGTAACATTATTTAAATCAATGCTAATCTTTTAAGATACTTGTACTTCTCTTGCATTGATATGAACTTATCTTATCTTGCATTACCCACATTCTCCCCTCCTTTGTTGCAAATTCTGCACCACTGGTATGCCATCCCTTCTATTGTTTTCTCACGTACATGTTGAAGCTTCCATGATGGCCACCTGGAAGGGAAGCGGAAGACGTTTACATGGGGAGACAGACAAGTCCATCTGCACAATTTTTAGAGAAAAGCATCAGTTGAAGCCACCTGTCCACTTGCACATCTTAGCATGCACCGAGGACGGTGCAATCTTTAAGTGTGGGGAGGTCGATACCGATCTCCATGGGTTAGTACCTTTCTGTTTTAACAACAATGTTTAAATTTTCTTTGTTAAAGTATTTATTGCATTTGCATATTTGTTTGATTTTATGCATTTAGTTACAACTTGGTTAAAGTAATAAAATTCTTTTAAGACCCTATCTTTGAAAAATTTCACTAATTTAAATTGAAAAAAATTTTTATGTTAAAACTTGTTTGAAGTTGTATGTGGAACATGGTGTTTGATCCAAAGAACACACAACCTGTGAGATTTTGAGCTTATTTATATGGTTACATTATTTAACCATAAATATTTTATTCTTGTGTGTTTTCTTCTCTATAATTACAATCTTTGCTTTGTTCCACTCCATATGTCCATTATTTAGTATATTTACATGCTTGCACATGATTGAGGCCATTGTTTGATTTTAGCTCACTTATCCCAAATAAGCCTACCCTTTAAATCACCCTTGTCAGCCACTTTGAGCCTTTTAGTCCCCATTTGTTCTATATTTTACCACATCACTAGCCTTAAGCGGAAAACAAATTAATTATCCCAATTGAATCTTTGGTTAGCTTAAGATAGAGATTGTGTATCAAATAAGTGTGGGGAAATTGTGGGAACATGGGTTGATAAAGGAATGTATCATGTTTTTAATTTATTTGAATATGGGAAATTTGGGAACCTACTCATGAAAAACCAAAATAGAAAAATAATGAAAAATCCATGTGCATTGATAAGTTATGTTTGCTTTTATGATTCAAAAAAAAAAGAAAAAAAAAAAATATATATATATATATATATATATATATATATATAATATAATATAAATAAATAAATAAGGAGACAAAATTATCCCAATGTTGAGTTAATAAAAAAATCAATGCACATGTGATAAATTAAAAAGAAAAAGTTGATACATGAGTATGTGATGTAAAAGTGAGAATCATGGGTAGCTAGGCATGAATTAGAATTATATAGAGTATATGTATGTTAGGTGAAAGTTTAGGTTAATTAAAGATTCATATTATAACTCACTTGGCCATACATATATCCTTACCTTTACCTTAGCCCCATTACAACCTTGAAAAGACCTCATCATGTTTGCATTGGTACATTAAATAATGTTGATTGGTTAGATAAAGAACAAAGTTTAGAAAGCATGATTAGAGAAGAGTAGAGTGATTGACCCTAGACACTTGAGAGTTAGAGTGATATACACTACCAGTAAGGGTTCAGTGCTAAATTCTATGTTCCCTGCTTTCATGAGCTATCTTCTTACAAGTTTACTTGCTTTTTATTGTACGATTTGAATTAGTGGATATTGGTTTGTATTTGTCTTGGAGAACTTGTTTACTTTTAAACCAAGCAGGTAGAAACATTTTGCATGTAGTTGCATTCATATAGATAGGATTGCATTTCATACATCCTACCAGTCCTCTTCATCCTTATAGCTTCTCTTGAGCTTAGCATGAGGACATGCTATTATTTAAGTGTGGGGAGGTTGATAAACCACTATTTTATGGTTTATCTTGTACTCAATTGAGTGGTTTTTATCAACTCTTTACCCACTTATTCATACTATTTGCATGTTTTACATTTTTCTTCCTGATTTTGTGCTATGATTGAAAACATGCTTCTTTGATCTTATATTTGTTTATTATTAATCTTCTCTTATTACCATTAGATGCCTTGATATGTGTGTTAAGTGATTTCAGAGATTACAGGACAGGAATGACTTAGAGGATGGAAAGGAAGCATGCAAAAGTGGAAGGAATACAAGAAGTTGGAGAAATTACTAAGCTGTCCAGCCTGACCTCTTCGCACTCAAACAGCTATAACTTTAGCTATAGAGGTCCAAATGATGTGGTTTCAGTTGAGTTGGAAAGCTAACGTCCGGGGCTTCGATTTGATATATAATATGCTATAGTTTCCTTGACGCTAGGCGACACGACCGCGTGCTCCATGCGGCCGCGTCGCAGTGACGAAAATCAGCGTGTTTGAATTCACAACCAGCGAATTCTGGGCTGTTTCAGACCCAGTTTGCGGTCCAGAAAATACAGATTAGAGGTTATAAAGTGGGGGAATGCATCCATTCATCATCAAGCTTTCACATTCATAATTTTAGGAGTAGATATAGTTTTAGAGAGAGAGGTTCTCTCCTCTCTCTTAGGATTAGGATTTATGATTTCTCTTAGTTTTAGGAGTGACTCTCAATCCCAGGTTCTTTATTTTTATTTATTTTCCCAATTCAATTTATGAACATCTATGCCAGATTTAATTTCTTTTGTTAATGCAATTTGAGGTATTTTCAGAATTAATTTTGCTTTGCTTTATTTATATTGATGCTTTTTAATTTAGATATTTTCTTCTTTTTAGCTTTGGTTATGTAATTGGTAACGCTTGAGCTGTCAATAAAGTAGTGATTGAAATTGGGAGTTGCTCCAATAACTCTAGTCCTTCCATAGGAATTGACTAGGACCTGAGGATTAAGCTAATTAATCCACTTGATCTACCTTCATAGTTAGAGGTTAACAAAGTGAGATTAAAATCCAAATTTCATCACAATTGATAAGGATAGGACTTCCAGTTCTAATACCTTGCCAAGAGTTTATTTTATTATTATTATTTTATTTTTCTTATCATTCAACATATTGCTTCCCTACTTTCTAAAACCTCTACCTTACAAGACTCATAACCAATAATAAGAACATACCTCCCTGCAATTCCTTGAGAAGACGACCCGAGGCTTGAATACTCGGTTATCAATTTCAAAGGGGTTTGTTACTTGTGACAACCAAAACGTTTGTACGAAGGGATTTTTGTTGGTTTAGATACTATATCTACAACGCGACTGTTTTTATGAAATTCTTTACTGGCAAAAATCCTTAACGTTAGTGAGCCATGCGTGCGCGTCGGTGCTCGCTGGTCATCTGCTTAGTTTCTTGTGTTCCTTCCATTTTTGCAAGCTTCCTCTCCATTGTCTAAGCCATTCCTGCCCTATAAAGCCTGAAACACTTAACACACGGATCACGGCATCGAATGGTATAAAAGAGAATTAAAATATACTAATTAAAGATCCCTAGAAAGCAAGTTTTCAATCATAAAACAATACTAGGAAGGGATTATAAAATCATGCAAATCTTATGAATAAGTGGGTAAAGGCTTGATGAAACCACTCAATTAAACACAAGATAAACCATAAAATAGTGGTTTATCAACCTCCCCACACTTAAACATTAGCATGTCCTCATGCTTAGCTCAAGGAGATAAAATAAATGAGTAGGGAAAAGTAAGACTCATGCAATGCAATGCAACCTATGTATATAAATGCAACTATATGCTAAGATGGTTTTGCCTACTTGGTTAAAATAAATAAGTTCTTCAAGACAAATATAAATCAAATATCACTAATTAAAATTTATACAGTAAAAACAAGTAAACTTGTAAGAAGACAGCTCATGAAAGCAGGGAAGATAGAATCAAGCATTTGAACCCTTACTAATGGTGTATATGCACTCTAGTCACTCTAGTGTATAGGGTAATCACTCTACTCTTTCCTAGTCATGCTTTCAAGATTTTGTTCTTCACCTAACCAATCAACAAGTATTTAATGTAATAATACAAACATCATGAGGTCTTTTTAAGGTTGTAATGGGGCCAAGGTAAAGGTGAGGGTATATATATGGCTAAGTGAGCTATGAATTGAATCTTCGATTAACCTAAGCTCTTACCTATACATATTCAATATTCTTCTTAAATCATGCCTAGCTACCCAAAATTTTCCCACTTTTGTATTACATACTCATGCATCAACTTTTCTCTTTAACTTGTATCACATATGCATTGATTTTTCATTAAATTTAAAACTGGGGTAATTTTGTCTCCTTATTCATTTATTTATTTACTTAATTACTTTGAATATTTTTTTTGAAGCATAAAAATATACATCACATTATCAATGCACCTGGATTTTTAATTTTCTAGTCTCACATGAGTAGGTACACAAATTCCCCATTAATTCATCAATGTAAAAACATAACACATTCCCTTGTTAACCTATGTTCCCACAGTTTCCCATACTTAATCGACACACAATCTCTATCTTAAGCTAACCAAAGATTCAATTTGGGTAGTTAATTTATTTTTCCGCTTAAGGCTAGTGATGTGATAAAATATAGAACAAATGGGATTAAAAGGCTCAAAGTGGCTAAAAAGGTAAATGGAAGGGTAGGCTATTTGGGATAAGTGAGCTAATAAAATAATGGCCTCAATCATATGCATGCATATAACACATTAAACATTGGACATATAGGATGGAACAAAATATAGATTATAGTCATAGAGAAGCAAACACATAAGAATAAAATTTTTATGGTTAAATAGTGTAACCATGTAATTAAGCTCAAGTCTCACGGGTTGTGTGTTCTTAGCTTTAAAGTATGTTCCAAATACAATCGTCAAACAAATTTAACACAAAAAATTCTGATTTAAATTAGTGAAAATTTTTTAGAATAAAGTCATGAAAAGAAACATATTATTTTTCAACCAAATAGAACATGCATACAATTACCTATTACTATGCTATCTATCCTATCCTAATAAAAGAAAAATTACTAATTTATTGGTGTTAAGAAAGAGAAATTACCTCCGGAAGTCAGGTACTGACCGACCTCCCCACACTTAAAGCTTGGCACCGTCCTCGGTGCCATCAGTCAAGAACAAAGGGGAGCTGGTAGCAGCCTCTCCACAATCGGAACCGTCATGGCTCCCTGTGCTGGTAAATGAAGTGGAGTCCGGGGTGTCTGGGTCTCCTTTAGGTGGGTAGTTACCAACAAGTAGCTCCTTGAGGTATGTAAATCTACGCTTGTTACGGTGCTCTCTTCGCTTTCCTTGTCGGTCAAGCCGGTCCAATTTCTCAAGTATTTGATGGAGCAGTTGGTTTGTTGAAGGTGCTTGTGATGTGGTAGGAGAAGGGATATCTTCTGCTGGTTCTGTGCTCCGGTTGATAGTGGCTGCTGGAGGTCTGATATACTTCCCATTGGGAACGTACTGATCATCCCGTGAAAGCATGACCTTAGTGTCCCCAACTCTGTAGGACAATCCAGCTGCTGAGACTAGATCTAAAACCAAGGCGGGAAAAGATTGGTTGCCCGCAATCTGTACGTGTCCCATAGCATTCCGGATGTGTCTTGGTAAATTGAGAGGCTGGTCTGTAAGGATACACCAGAGTAAAACAGCCATATCTGCAGTGAAAGAGGACTCGTGAGTGCTCGAAAAGATGTAATGGGACATGATCTATGCCCATACTCGAGCCTCCAAGGTGAGTGCTGAAGCCAATATGCTCTTAGGTCGGGATCGATGGTATCCATAGATCCATTTGCTGCCAGGTTGTGCTATAACTCTGAGAACAGTGTCCCAGTCAAATTAGTATGTCTGGAACTTGAAAGAGGCTTTTTAAAATGCGTCCAATCCTTCTGGAACAGGGGGAAGATCTAAAACTCGCTGAATGGCCTCTTCAGTTATGGGAACTTGCTTCTGACGGACATAGACAGACTGCATGGTTGGCATGTGAAAATTGGAGTAGAATTCAACTACCCATGAAAGGTTAACCTGTCACGGCTGTCTCCGTAGGAATCCTCATTGTCTTCATTCAATTTGGGACTCAACAAATTTAACAATGTTGGTCGGGAGGATGAGAAGGTACTCAATATTATAGTTTCGGTCAGCCAGGATGGGGAACATCTGCTCACAGTAGCGGTTAGTGAACCGCGCAGTGTCCTTTGCTGAAAATGCTTTCTCTTTTTCATCGACCTTGAGGATCTTCTTGATTCTTTTTTTTGAGGGCTTTACTGCTGTTGAAGATGGCTCTGCAGCTAGTGCTCTTTTTGTTCCTTTCCTTGCTGGTGGTTTAGGAGTGACTTTCTCTTTACCTTTCTTGGTGGCCATCATGAAAAGGGAAAAAGAAAGAAACTTTTAAAGCTAAGGGTTGGAGCAAGGAAGAGGATGGTACAAGTGATAATCAATGCACGGTAAAGAAGGATTGATGACAAGTCATCTTAGCCTAGTTTCAATAGCCTTTTTCTTTGTTTTTATTAGGTTTTATGCACTTTCTTGTATTATAAGTAAGTGATTTGGAGTGGAATTGTATGGTTTCCTTGAATCAAACAACCACCATTTATTTGATACTAAATCATGAGGTTGAAGCCAAATTTAATTGATTTTTAATGATTTATAAGCCTTGTGAATTTGGTGATACTTTGATTGGTTGTTTTGATTACTTGTAAGTGAAGAAAGAAGAAAAGAAGAAAAGCGTGGCCTAAGGAATGTGTCCAAAGGGAGCAACAAGCGTGCCCAAGAGAGGAAAAGAGTGGCAAAAGTCAAAGAAGAATAGAAGCCAAGTTGAGAAAGCAAACTGAGCTTCACAAAGACAAATAAGAGAAAGTAAGGTACCAAGCTAAGTTCAAATAGTCAACTGAGCACTAAAGAAAGCAAGGAAATGGCATGAAGCTCAGTTCACTAAGTGAGCTTTATCGGGGACTTCTCAAAATTAATTCAAGATGAAATTCCAAGGGAGGAAGCCACCAAGTTTCGAACCAAGGACCAAAGGGAGGCAAGGAACGTTCCTCACAAAGGAAAATCATGAAGAATTAGCCAGAATGCTTCCTCTAGGATTCGAACTTGGGAACTCTTTGAAACACAAGGGAGGAGCGCCACTTAGCTTACAAGAAAATTAACCAAAATGCTTCCTCTAGGATTCGAACCTGGGAGCTCATGAACACAAGGAGGGGCACCACTTTTAAATGCAAGAAAATGAGCCAAGATGCATTCCATAGGGTTCGAACCAAGGAGCTCCATGAAAATTAAGGAAGGAGCGTCCACTCCTCCAAGGAAAATAAACTCTCATTTGCTTCCACCAAGAGTTGAACCTAGGACCTTGAAGACAAGAGCAAGGCACCACCAAGAAGAGCTCAGTTGGTTTTCCCAACTGAGCACTGCTCACCCCAAGCCTCCCATACTTTGGCGCACAATTTTTGCACACCAAGGGGCTGTGACACGCGAATTGACACGGCCAGGATCCCATGAGGCGCACAACATTGACACACTTAGAGCTCAGTTCAAAATTCCAACTGAGCACTAGTGTAATGAAGCATGGCCAAGTCTGACGCACCAAATCACACAAGCAAGGCAACATTTGGCCGCTCAGTTTGGTTTTCCAACTGAGCTTGCCCTTGGGAGGTGCACTTGGGCCAAAATTCACTAAAAATCCAATTTAATTCATTTCTTCACCAAATTTGAAAGCCCATCCAAATTCTAAAATCCAAGAATAGAAAGTGTATAAATAGAAGCTAGTTTGATTGACTTTGGACCTGGAGACTTTACTTTGAATTTTTCCTTTAATTTTGATTTTTCATTTTGAGCTTTTACTTTTGAACTTAGATCTTAGAGAATTGGGAAGAGGAATTGATCTCTCTTCTTCCTTGTTCTTGCTTGAGCACTCTTTACTTTTCTTGCTTTGGATCTTGGGTGGAGAATTGAAGAACTTCTGTTTCAATCTCACCTTGAGATCTCTTGTTTACCTTCTGCATAATTGAATTTGAATTTCTGTTTACTGCATCTTCTTTTATTCTTTATCTTCTCTTTAATTCTGCAATTTACTTTTCTTTATTTCTTTTGCAATTGCTCTTGTTGGATCAAGGAAGGATTTGAGATCTAGACTTGTTTTCTAGTCTCTTCCACTCCTGAGATCTTCAACTTCTTTTAATTTTCTGCAATTTAAGCACAAGTCATTTTCTGTTTTAATTTCTCAAGCATTTCTACTTTTCTGTTTAGATCTACTTTACTACAATCCACATTCTACTCTTCTGTTTTGTTGCAATTTACTTCCTCTTGTTTAAATTCTGCAATCCCAACTCCCAATCCCTTTTACAATTCAAGCAATTTACATTTCTTGCACTTTAAGATTCAGTCATTTACATTTCTTGCAATCTAAGTTTCTACAATTTACATTACTTGCACTTTAAGATTCAGCACTTTTACTTTCTTTGCTCTTTAATTTACAGCAATTACCCCTCTCCCTTTACATTTCAAGTAATTTAGCTTCTGTCAATTACAAACCTCTCAACCAATACTTGATTCGCTTGACTAAATCAACCACTAAACTAAAATTGCTCAATCTTTCAATCCCTGTGGGATCGACCTCACTCATGTGAGTTATTATTACTTGATGCGACCCGGTACACTTGCCGGTGAGTTTTGTGTTGGATCATTTTCCACACATCAAGTTTTTGGCACCGTTGCCGGGGATTGAATTAGATTGACAATGATTAAGTGAAGTGGAGATCTAGATCAAGCACTTTTTATTTTCTGTTTCTTTAATTTTTGACTAACACACTAACTGTTTGAATTTTTGCTTAAATCAACTAACATTTCACTTCAGCAATGGATTGAAGTGTTATTGCCTTTCTGGTGTTGTGTGATTCTTATGCTTTGGTTGTATGTCAGGTACAAGGAGAATTATACCCACTTTTTGTAAACAAGACGAAAGAACCCTCAGAAGATTAAGAAGAGCTGAAAGAGGGAAAAACATTGTTGGAGAAGAGGAGTCAGAAGAAGAATTCCAAGATATGGAAGAACACTTAAAAAATCCACCAAATCCACCAGAAGGAGCAGCCAATAACAACAATAATCCACCACAGAGAAGAGTTTTGGCTTCCTACACATGTGCAGATCCTAGACATTGTGGGAGTAGCATTCTCACCCCAAATGTTAATGCAAATAACTTTGAACTAAAGCCACAACTCATCACCTTAGTTCAAAACAATTGTTCTTATGGAGGAGGACCACTTGAAGACCCTAACCAACACTTGTCCACCTTCTTGAGGATTTGTGACACTGTCAAAACCAATGGTGTGCACCCTGACAGTTACAAGCTACTGCTATTTCCATTTTCTCTTAGAGACAAAGCCACTCAATGGTTGGAATCCTTCCCAAGAGACAGCATCAACAATTGGGATGATCTAGTAACCAAGTTCCTTGCCAAGTTTTACCCACCTCAAAGAGTTATTAGATTGAAGACTGAAGTGCAAACATTCACACAAATGGATGTTGAACCCTTGTATGAGGCATGGGAACGATACAAAGCTCTAATCAGGAAGTGTCCACCGGGAATGTTCAGTGAGTGGGACAGATTGTAGAATTTCTATGGAGGCTTGACACTGAAATCTCAAGAGGCTTTGGATTATTCAGCAGGAGGTTCTTTACAACTAATGAAAACTGCAGAGGAAGCCCAAAATCTCATTGATATGGTGGCCAATAACCAGTATTTCTTTGCTCACCAAAGGCAACGCCAACCATCACAAAGGAAAGGAGTGATGGAGTTGGAAGGAGTGGACTCAATCCTAGCTCAAAACAAAATGATGCAGCAGCAAATTCAACAACAATTTGAGCAAATGGCCAAGAGGATTGATAGCCTCCAAGTTGCAGCAGTTAACACAAGCCAACCATCAACCACATGGGGGCAAAATGAAGAAACTCAAGACGAGCAACAGCAAGAACAACTCCAGTACATGCACAACCAAAATTCTGGGCCAAATGAAGTCTATGGTGATACTTACAACCCTTCATGGAAGAACCACCCCAACCTCAGATGGGGAGATAACCACAATCAAACTCAACAGCCATGGCAGAGAAACTCAAACCAAAACAATTGAAAAAACATAAACCAAAACAATCAAGAGAACAATAGCCAAGCCACATACAGAAAACCACAAAACACCTACCCCAATTCTAACCATCATCCATCCAATAACCAAGCTTCAAATCAAAACACTTACCCTCAACCCTCAACACCCCAAAATCAACCAATCTCACAAGACTCTCAGAGGATTAACAACTTGGAGCTCTTAATGGAAAAGATGATGAAGCACCAAGAGATGACATTAAGGAACCAGGAAGCCTCCATGAAAAATATGGAAAGGCAAATTGGACAACTCTCCAAGAAAATTACTATTGAAAGGCCATCAAGCTCACTACCAAGTGACACCATTCCTAATCCAAAAGAGGAGTGCAAGGCAATACAACTGAGGAGTGAAAAAAATCCTGGTGAAAAATGAAGAAGCAACCAAGAAGTCAAAGGAAAGTGACAAGAAACAAGCTGAATAAGAGAAAGCCAATGATGAGGATGTAACAGCAAGCAAGCAAACTCAGAATCAAGCTCAAGAAAAAGAAGATCAGCCACAAAAATCAAGAAAAGGGAAGGAAGCAATTGAAGAGCCAACCAAGGAACAAAGGCAGGGAATGAACTTCACACCACCTTTACCATATCCTCAAAGGTTGACTAAGGACCAACACTTCCTAAAATTTCTTGAAATCTTCAAGAAGTTGGAGATCAATATTCCCTTAGCTGAAGCACTTGAGCAAATGCCCATGTATGCTAAGTTCTTGAAGGAACTCATCAACAAGAAGAGGAGTTGGCGAAACTATACTTCTCACAGAAGAATGTAGTGCTGTGATTCAAGGAGTTATCCCACCAAAGCTCAAAGATCCAAGGAGCTTTGTAGTTTCATGTACCATAGGCAAAATGACCCTAGACAAAGCTCTCTGTGACCTTGGTGCTAGCATCAATCTGATGCCGTTATCAATGATGAGAAAGCTTGCCATAGAGGAACTCAAACCTACCAGGATGTCTTTGGTGATGGCTGACAGATCAATCAAGACACACAATGGCATTGTGGAAAACCTGTTAGTGAAGGTTGGGGAGTTTATCTTTCCAGCAGACTTCGTAATTCTGGATACAGAGGAAGAAGGAAACAACTCAATCATCTTGGGAAGGCCATTTTTAGCCATAGCCAGAGCCGTTATTGATGTAGAGAAGGGAGAGATGATTTTTAGAGTACATAATGAGCAAATGGTCATCAATGTCTTCAAATCAATGCAACACCCTCTTGAACAAGAAAATTACATGAAGGTGGATGATAAACCACTATTTTATGATTTATCTTATGCTCAATTGAGTGGTTTTTATCTACTCTTTACCCATTTATTCATACTATTTGCATGGTTTTACATTTGCCTTCCTAATTATGTGCTTTGATTGAAAACATGCTTCTTTGATCTTATATTTGCTTATTATTAATCCTCTCTTATTACCATTAGATGCCTTGATATGTGTGTTAAGTGTTTTCAGATATTATAAGGCAGGAATGGCTTGGAAGATGGGAAGAAAGCATGCAAAAGTGGAAGGAATGCAAGAAGTTGGAGAAATCGCTAAGCTGTCCAGCCTGACCTCTCTGTACTCAAACGGCTATAACTTTAGCTACAGAGGTCCAAACGACGCGGTTCCAGTTGCGTTGGAAAGCTAACGTCCGGGGCTTCGATTTGATATATAATATGTTATAGTTTCTCTGACGCTAGGTGACGCGACCGCGTGATCCATGCGGCCGCGTAGCAGTGACGAAAATCCAGCGTGGCAAAATTTGAAACCAGCGAATTCTGGACTGTTTCTGACCCAGTTTGCGGCCCAGAAAACACATATTAGAGGCTATAAAGAGGGGAACTGCACCCATTCATAGCAAGCTTTCACATTCACAATTTTAGGAGTAGATGTAGTTTTTAGAGAGAGAGGTTCTCTCCTCTCTCTTAGATTTAGGATTTAGGACTTCTCTTATTTTTAGGAGTGACTCTCAATCCCAGGTTCTTTACTTTTATTTAATTTATGAACTCTTCCATGTTACATATAATTTTCTTAATTAATGTTATTTGAGGTATTTCCATTCATGACTGCTTTCTTTTATTTACATGATTACTGCTTCCCACCTGAAGACATTTTTATTCTAGTAGATTTACTTTTTCCCTTTTGGTTTTGGTTAAGAAATCAGTAACTCATGAGTTATCCAACTTAATAGCATAATTGTTAATTGTTATCTTTGCTAATTGAACTGAGCTTCAATAATCTCAATCTTTTCTTAGGAATTAACTAGGATTTGAAGATCAAATTAATTAGTCACTTGACCTTCCTCTGCTTTAAATAAGGGTTAACTAAGTGAAATTAAGATTCAATTTTCATTATCATTGATAAGGATAACTTGGTCTGGACTTCCAATTTCTAATACCTTGCCAAGAGTTTATGTTTATTGTTATTATTTTATTCCCTCTGCCACTTCTTTTCTAACTTTTTACCTTGATCCAAAAACCCCAAAAACACACTTTTTCATAATCAATAATAAGAACACCTCCCTGCAATTCCTTGAGAAGACGACCCGAGGTTTGAATATTCGGTTATCAATTTCAAAGGAGTTTGTTACTTGTGACAACCAAAACGTTTGTACGAAAGGATTTCTGTCGGTTTAGAGACTATATCTACAACGCGACTGTTTTTATGACATTCTTTACTGGCAAAAATCCTAACGTCAAAATGGCGCCGTTGCCGGGGAATTGCAAACGTGTGCCTTATTATTGGTTATTGTAAATATTTTATTTTTGCTTGTTTATCTGTTTTTATTTTTATTTTTTCTTTTCCATAAATTAAGAGGTTATTTATTTTTATAAAAAAAAATTTCAAAAATTTGTTCTTAGTGTTCATCTTGATCTTCAAGTTGTTCTTCACGTTCATCTTGACCTTCAAGCTGTTCTTAGTTGTTTTCTTTGTTTTGATCTAAAAATTTGAAATTTGGTGTCACTTTATTGTTTTTCTCTTTCCTCATTAAATTCAAAAATATTTTTAATTAATTTTTTTCAGAAAAAAAAATTTCAGATTTTTATTTTTTTAAATTTTTATCTTATCTTATCTTATTTCAAAAATCAAATTTCAAAATTCAAATTTAAAATTTTTCAAAATTTAAATTTAAAAATTTTCAAAAAATCAAATTTTAAAATTCAATTTTAAAAAAATTTTCAAAATTTAATTTTCAAATTAAAATTTTAAATAACCTTTTAATTTAAATTTGTTTTTATTTTTAATTTCTATTTACTATGAACTCTCACCCCTTTGGCTATGAGTCTGGTTACAATAATATTGCAGGAAGAAGAAATTACAATGAGAACAGGCATCAAGGTTGGAACAATCAAAGATGGGAGGAGCCACAAGGATTTGATCAACCCTCATGGCAACAACCACCTCTAATGGACTATCAATAACCACCACCATATGCTTATGAACCATTTCCTCAACATAACTTTGGACCACCATACTCACAAGCCCCTTTCCACCATTCACCTCCATATGACCCTAACCCACATCCACCATACCAACCACCTTATGAACCAAATGAACCATACATAGATCCACCCCAAACCTCCATGGAGAAAGCACTTGCCAATCTAAACTCTACTATACAAGCTCTTGTCGCCCAAATCAGACCACCAAATACCTTCAACAATCAACCCTCAAGCTCTGGTGCCCTTCCTTTTCAACCACAGAATGATCTCTCCATCCCATCACCACCATCCATGGAAGAGCACCCACATCCATCAATCCAAGAGCAACATGATCCCAATGATGCTATTGACATAGAACAAGAGAGAAGGGATCATCTTCGCGAATCCATACTTCATAAGGAGCTAGAGGAGGCCCTAAAGGTGAAGGTAGTAAATACCCTTGAAGATGAAAGAACAATTGAAAGGAGTTGTCATGGAAAGCAAATCATCAAGGATGAGTACGATTTTATATTAAAACTACTGGACAAAGCAGTACTTATTAAAGAGGAAAAAGTGGTTGAAGACTTGCGAGATGTAGAACCTCCATGGGAAAGTCCAGTCATAGAGCCTCCTTCCGAGACGGTTGAAATTGATGCTGAGGAGGGTGTACAACCTCCAAAGCATATCATAGTTGAAGACTTGGAAGAGGTTGATCAAGAGATGAAGATTCAAGAAGAAGAATCACAACCTCCCATGCCCTTGGAAAGCAATGAAGAGGAGATTGAATTGAAAGAGAGCTACCAATAGGAAGAGGTTGAAATTGAAGAAGCTTGCAAAGAGGTGGTAATTATCAGAGAAGAGCACAAGGGAGTGGAGCTTGCAATTTCATTAAAAATACCTCCCCCTAAGTTGCCATCATCCTTCACAACATTCAAGTGGGAAAAATTCATATCCCATAGCTTTCTAATCCCACTTGAATATGGGCTACTGGAGACGGATGGTCAACTTAGAGCTCTTTGTGGCATTAAGAGTAAGAGGAAGATGGCCAGTGATAAGAATTGTCAAGCAAGGTTCATCATGGTTGGAAGCTTTAAGTTTAAACGCAAAGGTTGGTATAAAGCTCAACTGAATGGGTCTAGGAAGCTGTTTGGTCACTGCAGTGAGAATTCAGATCACCTTTCACCCGGCTGGAAAAGTGTAGATCGAGACAAGAACGGGTGTAAAAGTAAAGTTTGGGATCCTGGAATCTGTTCTGACATTTGTCACCCCGGGAGCCTAAGAATCTGTTTGAAGCTTCTTAAGGGCTTTACATGCTTAGTTTGGGACCTCGGAGGTTACTGGAGATACAAACATTGGTGGAGATTCCTGGATGAATACAAGCATAAGCCACCATAACAGGAAGCTCATCAAATGTCCAACTTAAGGACTTTAACTAAAAGTGCTAGGTGGGAGACAACCCACCATGGTATGATCGTCCTTTTTCATTTTTATTTAGTTTTATTTGTTTTGAATTTTATTTTATTTTGTTATATTGAACCTGGAGTTTTGCATCACATTCATATTAACACTGCATTCTGCATTTTTCAGATTACAAAAAAAAAAAAAAAAGCGAGCACGCGACGCGACTGCATCAGCGACGCGTCCGCGTCGCAAAGAGATGGGAGACAATATTAATGTGAACAGAGAGTTACGCAGGAGCAGCGCTGGAGGCGTGCCAATGGCACAAATCACCCCACGCGACCGCGTCGCCGACTCGTCCGTGTCACATGGGAACTTTGGCCTCCCACGCGACATGATCCTAGGAAGAAAAAGGTGAGCCATGTGTCTGTGGTGAAGAAATGTTGAGTGAAAGTAAGCCAAAGGCCACTACAACATTTGCCACCAAGCCCTCAATAAATAATAAACTCTGTAATACAAAAGAAAGAAGAAAAAGCTAACAAGGGAAATAAGCAAAAAGGTGAGGAATCATAGCAGCAATCTTGGTGAACCCTTAAGAAAACATGGTTAGTTTTGACAGCAAGTAATAAATGAGCTACTTTTGATCTGCATAAAATCCCATAAACCAAATTCAACTATATGCCTAATAAGGACATGCAGACTTCTCTATTTCATTCTATCTTTTCTTATGTTTAGTGCTTTCTTGGGGACAAGCAAGTTTTAAGTTTGGTGTTGTGATGACAAGTCATCTTAGCCTAGTTTCACTAGCCTTTTTCTTTGTTTTTATTAGGTTTTATGCACTTTCTTGTATTATAAGTAAGTGATTTGGAGTGGAATTGCATGGTTTCCTTGAATCAAACAACCACCATTTATTTGATGCTAAATCATGAGGTTGAAGCCAAATTTAATTGATTTTTAATGATTTATAAGCCTTGTGAATTTGGTGATACTTTGATTGGTTGTTTTGATTACTTGTAGGTGAAGAAAGAAGAAAAGAAGAAAAGCGTGGCCTAAGGAATGTGTCCAAAGGGAGCAACAAGCGTGCCCAAGAGAGGAAAAGAGTGGCAAAAGTCAAAGAAGAATGGAAGCCAAGTAGAGAAAGCAAACTAAGCTTCACAAAGACAAATAAGAGAAAGTAAGGCACCAAGCTAAGTTCAAATAGTCAACTGAGCACTAAAGAAAGCAAGGAAATGGCATGAAGTTCAGTTCACTAAGTGAGCTTTATCGGGGACTTCTCAAAATTAATTCAAGATGAAATTCCAAGGGAGGAAGCCACCAAGTTTCGAACCAAGGACCAAAGGGAGGCAAGGAACGTTCCTCACAAAGGAAAATCATGAAGAATTAGCCAAAATGCTTCCTCTAGGATTCGAACTTGGGAACTCTTTGAAACACAAGGGAGGAGCGCCACTTAGCTTACAAGAAAATTAACCAAAATGCTTCCTCTAGGATTCGAACCTGGGAGCTCATGAACACAAGGAGGGGCACCACTTTTAAATGCAAGAAAATGAGCCAAGATGCATTCCATAGGGTTCGAACCAAGGAGCTCCATGAAAAGCAAGGAAGGAGCGTCCACTCCTCCAAGGAAAATAAACTCTCATTTGCTTCCACCAAGAGTTGAACCTGGGACCTTGAAGACAAGAGCAAGGCGCCACCAAGAAGAGCTCAGTTGGTTTTCCCAACTGAGCACTACTCTCCCCAAGCCTCCCACACTTTGGCGCACAATTTTTGCACACCAAGGGGCTGTGACACGCGAATTAACACGGCCAGGATCCCATGAGGCGCACAACATTGACACACTTAGAGCTCAGTTCAAAATTCCAACAGAGCTCTAGTGTAATGAAGCATGGCCAAGTCTGACGCACCAAATCACACAAGCAAGGCAACATTTGGGCGCTCAGTTTGTTTTTCCAACTGAGCTTGCCCCTGGGAGGTGCACTTGGGGCAAAATTTACTAAAAATCCAATTTAATTCATTTCTTCACCAAATTTGAAAGCCCATCCAAATTCTAAAATCCAAGAATAGAAAGTGTATAAATAGAAGCTAGTTTGATTGACTTTGGACCTGGAGACTTTACTTTGAATTTTTCCTTTAATTTTTCATTTTCATTTTGAGCTTTTACTTTTGAACTTAGATCTTAGAGAATTGGGAAGAGGAATTGATCTCTCTTCTTCCTTGTTCTTGCTTGAGCACTCTTTACTTTTCTTGCTTTGGATCTTGGGTGGAGAATTGAAGAACTTATGTTTCAATCTCACCTTGAGATCTCTTGTTTACCTTCTGCATAATTGAATTTGAATTTCTGTTTACTGCATCTTCTTTTATTCTTCATCTTCTCTTTAATTCTGCAATTTACTTTTCTTTATTTCTTTTGCAATTGCTCTTGTTGGATCAAGGAAGGATTTGAGATCTAGACTTGTTTTTTAGTCTCTTCTACTCCTGAGATCTTCAACTTCTTTTAATTTGCTGCAATTTAAGCACAAGTCATTTTTTGTTTTAATTTCTCAAGCATTTCTACTTTTCTGTTTAGATCTACTTTACTACAATCCACATTCTACTCTTCTGTTTTGTTGCAATTTACTTCCTCTTGTTTAAATTTTGCAATCCCAACTCCCAATCCCTTTTACAATTCAAGCAATTTACATTTCTTGCACTTTAAGATTCATCCATTTATATTTCTTGCAATCTAAGTTTCTGCAATTTACATTACTTGCACTTTAAGATTCAGCACTTTTACTTTCTTTGCTCTTTAATTTACAGCAATTACCCCTCTCCCTTTACATTTCAAGCATTTTAGCTTCTGTCAATTACAAACCTCTCAACCAATACTTGATTCGCTTGACTAAATCAACCACTAAACTAAAATTGCTCAATCCTTCAATCCCTGTGGGATCGACCTCACTCATGTGAGTTATTATTACTTGATGCGACCCGGTACACTTGCCGGTGAGTTTTGTGTTGGATCATTTTCCACACGTCAAGTTTTTGGCGCCGTTGCCGGGGATTGAATTAGATTGACAATGATTAAGTGAAGTGGAGATCTAGATCAAGCACTTTTTATTTGATAATTGTCAAACAATTCCATAATAACTCACAAGCAAAAATATAGAAGAAAACAATTACCCAAATAAATTTCTAACACCAATTAAAAGAATGTAAAAAGAAAAAGAATGAAAAAAAACATAGATAATGAAAGTAAAAAGAAAAAGAAGAAAAAAACATAAATAAAAATAATAATGAAAAGGTAAAAAGGGAAGAAGAAAATACCCTTGATGATGAATGTGAAAAAGAAGGTGGGAGAAAGCAAAAAGTTAGAAGGAATAAAGAAGAAAGAAGGAAGAAGAAAGAAATAAGAAGGGAGGAGAAGAAATTAGGATTTGGGGAAGAAAGGATAAGATATCTGGCGCTGACATAGTAAAACTGTGCGTCGCATGTGACGCAGACGCGTGGAGCATGCGTTCGCGTGCTTTGTGATATTTTCAGGTGACACGGACACGTGGGTGACGCGCACGCACAACTCTCTGTTTCAAACGCTCATTGCCAAACTTCAGGGTGACGCGTGCGCGTGGGTGACGCGCACACGTGAATGTCTTCTTTTTGAAAAATGACACGGACGCGTGGTGCACGCGTTCGCGTGATAGGGCTTGTGCTTCCAGCAATATTCCAGCCCCACTCCATCATAACTCTCTGCCATACACCTTTTTACGTGGATTTCTTAGAGTCACGCGTGCGTGTAGGTGACGTGTACGCGTGGGAGGCTGGTTTTTCAAGTGACGCGAACGTGTTAGGGACGCGTTCGTGTGGGCGTGTTTGTGCCTAAGGCACGCCTCCAGCCACGCTTCTGCTTGAATCTCTACTTCTTTTCTTCCTTGTTTCGAATGCACATATGACGCAGACGGGTCAGCGACGCTTGCGCGTCGCGTGCATTTTTTTTTATATATGCAGAACGTAAATGCAAATGCAGACTATATGCAGAGATTATGAGAAGAGTCACTTAAGAAAATAAAGTAAAGTAAAATAAAACAAAACTAAGATTGAAACGGAATGATCATACCATGGTGGGTTGTCTCCCACCTAGCACTTTGCTTTTACGTCCTTAAGTTGGACGTTCTTCAATTGGTGTCTTGTACGCTGTTCTAAATGCCCATAGTGCATCTTGTAGCCTGGCACTCCAGTCCTTCTTATGAGGCTTTACTATCTTCTCCAGAATACTCTTAATTTCTCTATTAGATACTTCTGCTTGTCCATTGGTCTGGGGATGATAAGTTGTTGCTACTTTGTGAACAATCCCATGCTTCTTCAGTAATCCTGTTAGTCTCCTATTACAAAAGTGGGTGCCTTGATCACTCACGATTGCTCGTGGTGATCCAAAGTGGCAGATAATATGGTTTCTAACAAAGGAAACAACAGTGTTAGCATCATCAGTACGGGTAGAAATTACTTCCACCCATTTAGAAACATAATCTACAGCTAACAGTATATAAAGGTAACCATTAGAGTTTGGAAATGGACCCATGAAGTCAATGCCCCAAACATCAAAAATTTCACAGAAAACATAATCTGTTGAGGCATCTCATCCCTCTTGGATATATTACCAAACCTTTGGCATGGGGAACAAGATTTACAAAATTCAGCAGCATCTTTAAAAAGGGTAGGCCACCAGAATCCACAGTCTAAGATTTTTCTAGCTGTTCTTTGAGGGCCAAAATGTCCTCCACTCTCAGAAGAGTGGCAGGCCTCTAAAATGGACTGGAATTCTGATTGGAGCACACACCTTCTAATTACCTGGTCAGCATCACACCTCCATAAGTATGGGTCATCTCATATATAATATTTAGACTCGCTTTTCAGCTTGTCCCTTTGATGCTTAGTAAAATTGGGATGGAAAGTATGGCTAACTAGATAATTAGCTACAGGTGCATACCAAGGAACTACTTCAGATACTGCTTGCAAACTATCAAATGAAAAAGCATCATTGATAGGAGTGGAGTCATCCTTAATGTGCTCAAGGCAACTCAAGTGGTTTGCCACTAAATTCTGGTTACCACTCCTATCCTTAATTTCTAAATCAAATTCTTGTAGCAGCAGTATCCATCGTATCAACCTTGGTTTGGACTCTTTTATAGCTAATAAATACTTTAGAGCTGCATGGTCTGAGTACACTACTACCTTAGTACCAAGTAAATAGGCTCGGAATTTATCTAGAGCAAAAACAATAGCAAGAAGCTCTTTTTCAGTAGTAGTGTAATTAGACTGAGTGGCATCTAAGGTCTTAGATGCATAAGCAATTACGAAAGGATCTTTACCTTCGTGTTGAGCCAGCGCCGCTCCTACTGCATGGTTGGAGGCATCACACATAATCTCAAATGGCTGGCTCCAGTCTGGTCCTCTTACAATTGGAGCTTGAGTCAGGGCGATCTTCAGCTTATCAAATGCTTGCATGCAATCCTCACTGAACTCGAACTCAATATCTTTCTGCAGCAGTCTGGATAAAGGTAATGCTACCTTACTGAAGTCCTTAATGAATCTCCTGTAAAAACCTACACGGCCAAGGAATGAACGGACTTCCCTCACGGAGGAGGGGTAAGGTAAACTAGAAATGACATCTACCTTTGCCGGATCTATTGAAATACCAGTTTTGGAGACAACATGTCCTAGAACAATCCCTTGTTTTACCATAAAATGACACTTTTCAAAATTCAATACAAGGTTTGAACTAACACACCTGTCCAATACGCTAGCTAAACTATCCAGGCAAAGGTTAAAGAAATCACTATAAACGCTAAAATTATGCATAAAAACTTCCATACAGTTCTCAATAAGATCTGAAAAGATACTCATCATGCATCTTTGGAAAGTAGTTTGGTGCATTATATAAGCCAAAAAGCATCCTCTTATATCCATATGTTCCAAAGGGACATGTAAAAGTAGTCTTCTCCTGATCTTCAGGAGCTATATGAATTTGAAAATAGCCTGTATAACCATCTAAAAAGCAATAATGGGATTTCCCTGACAGGCGATCAAGCATCTGATCAATAAATGGCAAGGGGTAGTGATCCTTGCGAGTAGTTTGGTTGAGACACCTATAATCAATGCAAACTCTCCATGAATTCTGCACTCTAGTTTTTAGGAGCTCTCCATGCTCATTCTTTATTGTTGTAACTCCAGAATTCTTGGGCACCACTTGTACTAGACTGACCCATTCACTGTCTGAGATGGGGTAAATGATATCTGCTTCAAGTAGCCTGGTCACTTCTTTCTTGGCAACTTCTAAGATTGTGAGATTCAATCATCTTTGGGGTTGATGGACGGGTTTTGATTCCTCTTCTAAATATATTCTGTGCTCACAAACTTGAGGGCTGATGCCTACTATATCTACCGAACTCCACCCAATTGCTTTCTTATATTTCCTCAGCACACTAAGTAGCTGCTCCTCTTGTTGGGAAGTGAGTTCCCTTGCAATGATAACTGGGAACTTCTGATTACCCTCAAGGTAAGCATACTTGAGGTGTGGAGGAAGGGGCTTCAATTCCAATTTCTGCTCATGGTTAGGCTATGGATCATCCGGGGCTAGTGATAATGGCAAAGTGTCCTTATTGTGTTTAGAGGGTGTCCCCACACTTGGACCTTACTCCATATGTTTCTCTTTTACTTCTTCTTGGTGAACTTCAGCTACAGTTTCATCAATGATGTTGCACTAGAAGATAGAATGATCTTCTGGAGGGTGCTTCATAGCTTCATTTAAACTGAAACTCACTATTTTGCCATCTATCTCAAAGGAGTAAGTTCCTGAGAATGCATCCATCTTGAACTTCGAAGTTTTCAGGAATGGTCTTCCAAGAATGATTGATGATGGTCTTCCTGAGTCATTAGGGGGCATTTCCAGGATATAGAATTCAATGGGAAATGTGAGCCCCTTAATGCTCACTAATACATCTTCAGCAATTCCAACTACTGTAATAATGCTTTTATCTGCTAACACAAAATGAGCTGCCGACCTTTTTAATGGAGGAAACCTCAAGGTATCATATATAGACAATGGCATTATACTAACACACTCTCCTAAATCACACATGTAATCAGAAAATATTACACCTCCAATGGTACAGTTTACCATACATGGACCTGGATCACTACATTTTCTGGGTATACCTCCCATCAAAGCAGATATAGAACTACCTAAAGGAATAGTTTCTAATTCATTAATTTTATCTTTATGTATGCATAAATCTTTCAAAAACTTTGCATATTTAGGTACTTGCTGAATCACATCAAAAAGGGGAACAGTTACCTCAACCTTTTTGAAAATTTCTACTATTTTGGGATCAAGTTCCGTTTGCTTTCTTACTTCCTTGCAAGGTGTGGAAATGGGATAGGAATGGCGCCACTTGCAGCTTCTGCATCCTTTGGTGCTCCATTCCCTTGCTGAGCTAGTTCTTTTTAAACCTTGTCTTGTACTTCCTCTTCCTCTTCAGCATCTTCTACTTCTATCATATCCTCAGCTGGGGCGTGTTCTAGTGCGCTTGGCTCCTCTTGGTTTCTCTCTTGCAATGTGGTTCCGGACCTCAAAGTGATGGCATTGATGCCACCCTTGGGATTAGATAAGGGTTGAGACGGAATTCCACCGGAGCTTGAAGGTTGGTTGATGGAAGTAGGTAATGAATCTATCCGGGCAGTGAGACATTGTAAAGTGGCATTCAGACCATTTAGAGTAGAGTTCAGTGTAGTCTGCATGTTTTGTTGTCCTTGTGCAAGAGAACAAAGTATCTCATCATTTGATGAGGAAGTAGGATAAGTGATCTGTGGGACTTATTGTTGGTTATGCTGGGGTCCTTGTGACTGTCTTAGGTGAGGAGCTCTGTAAGGTTGGTTCTGATTCTGCTGTCTGTTGTTGTTATTCCACCTCTGATTTCCATTGTTATCTCTGCCTCCTTTGTTATAGTTGTCCCTCTAGCCATGGTTGGAATTATCTCTCCAACCTTGGTTGGAGTTGTCCTGCCATCCTTGGTTATAGTTCCCACCTTGGTTGTAGTTGCCGCCTTGTTGATTGTATCCTTGATTCGGGTGGTCATAGAAGTTATGAGTAGCTGCCACATTGTTGTCTTCTTGTTGGAGCTGCGGGCATTCATCAGTATAATGACAATAATCAGCACAGATTCCGCATACTCTTTGGGGAACTAACTGTTGGCTTTATTGTGGTGGGAAGGGCTGAGTTTGTTGTTGATTTAACTGTAATTGCTTCAATAGGTTGGTCATTTCACATATACTATATGTAAGAGCAGTATTCTCATTGCTAGAGGAAACTTCTGCAACAGCTTTTGAGTGGTTACTCATGTGCCTGTGATTCCTAGTAGACTCAGCTAAGTCACTGATCAGTTGCCATGCTTCATCTGCAATCTTGTACTTTTTCAGAGAACCATTACTAGCATTATCTAGTGTAGTTTTATCCCGAGGATTCATGCCTTGAGTGAAGTAGCTGATCAACACTAACTGTCAATCATGTGAATAGGGCATGCGTCAAGAAGGTTCTTAAAGCACTCCCAGTACTCATAAAGAGTCTCTGATTCTCGTTGAACAATGCAGGAGATCTCTTTCCTCAGTCTGTCTGTAACTTCAGCTGGAAAGTATTTTTCCAAGAATTCTCTTCTAAGCGTATCCCAGTTGGTAACAGTTTCTTCAGGTTGGGAGTAGTACCACTCCCTCGCCTTTCCCTCAAGAGAAAATGGGAAGGCGGTTAACAGAATAGAAGTTTCATTTGTACCATGACGCCTAACAGTGGAACAGGCTGTCTGGAAATCCCTTAGGTGCTTAATAGGCTCCTGAGCAGGTAAGCCATGAAACTTGGGCATCAAGTTGATTAATGGAGTCTTCAGCTTAAAATCTGTAGCCAGAGTTGGATGATGCCCTTGATATGGCTACAGTGTAAAATCTGGGGCTCCAGCTTCCTGGAGAGTAATCCTCCTAGGTGCTGCCATGTTATCTGCATGTGAATCAACTGAATCAGTAGTAAAGGAGCTTGTTTCGCTCTCAGATGGCGGTTCAGATTCGCCCTCAGATGAGACTAATGAATCGATAACAATCACTTCACCACCCTCTGAGGCTAACCTGCGCTGACCTCGCCTAATACGTAAAAGAGTTCTTTCAATTTCAGGATCAAATGCAGCTAAGCTCGGATCAGGCAGTGAACGCGTCATTCAATGAAAGAAACATATAGCTCATGGTAATAAAATAAGATAAAATATGCAAATAAAATAAAAATATATACACTAATTAATAATTCAGCACACAATTGCAACTCCCTGGCAACGGCGCCAAAAATTGATGCGTGGCAGAAGTTAGACCAATTAAGAGATTATAATATAATAGAACAGCGTTGCGAGTATAGCTCTTAACCAGGAAAAATCCGCCTCATCAATTTAGAAAGGTTGTCACAAAAAGTTTAGAAAAAAAATACTGGGAGTATGAGTCCCTGCTCGTCTTCCAACGAGTTGCTAGAAAGGGTGCTAAGTTATTAATCAGGAGTTTTCCGAGAATTTTTAGAGTTGAATGACAGAAAAAAAAATTGTAAATTAAAAGAGAAATATATATTCTAATTAAAAAGCCTTGACTGGGGGAATGATTAATTGAAAGTTCTATCCTTGTTGGAATTCTCTCAAGTGTAGTATAAAGAGGTTGTTATTTTCACTTAGTTAACCCTTACTAAATAAAGGAAAGTCAAGTGATTGAGCTAACTCTTATTCGTAGATCCTAGTCCTCTCCCTTGGGAAGGTTTAGCGTTAGTAAATACAAAATTAGCCAACAACTTCCAAGTTAACTAATTACTTGAGCATTCCAACTCAAGTGTCTCCTCTTAATCAACCCCCATGTCAAGTAGGAAATCTACTCTATTGACATGGATACCATTTTCGTTATTGGGAGTGTGGAATAGAAAAGAGATATGATAAATTAAATAAAATAGAGATTTAAATTAATTAAAAGTAAAAGTAATCCTTTGCATTAACAATCCATGAAAATAATCCAATTACCACTCTAAACAAGAATTAAGAATATGGAATAAATAAAAGAGCAAGTAAGAAAACAAACTAGAATAGTATCTTCAACGAAGGTGATGACTCTTCAATATCCAAAAGCAAAAGCATAAACTATGAATGTAAAAAAAACCTAGAGGAAGAGTAGTTTCTTTCTAGATTCAGATCTTAAAACCTAAAAACTATCCTAATGAGAATATGTGAATGTGTCTATGTGTGTGTATTGAGTCTCTGCACGTAACCTGGCTTTATTCTATGTTTCTGGGCTGAAAACTAGGTCAAAATGCGGCCCGAAATTGCCCCCAGTATTTTCTGTTAATTCTGCAGATCGCGCAGGTCACGCGTTCACGTCAGTCATGCGTGTGCGTCGTTTGGTGAATTTCCTTGTCATGCGTACGCGTCGTCCATGCGTGCGCGTCTTTTGTGCAGACTCCAATCCACGCGTACGCGTCAGGCACGTGCACGCGTAGCTATAAATTTCTCCATTCTGCGCGCTCGCGTGAGCCATGCATCTGCATCGGTGCTCGCTGGTCATCTCCTTAGTTTCTTATGTCCCTTCCATTTTTACAAGCTTCCTCTCTATTCTCTAAGCCATTCCTGCCCTATAAATCCTGAAACACTTAACACAAGAATCACGGCATCGAATGGTATAAAGGAGAATTAAAATATACTAATTAAAGATCTTTAGGAAGCAAGTTTTCAATCATAAAACAATACTAGGAAGGGATTATAAAATCATGCAAATCATATGAATAAGTGGGTAAACGCTTGATGAAACCACTCAATTAAACACAAGATAAACCATAAAATAGTGGCTTATCACACGCCAAGTCCATCACACACTATGGGCGTGCCACTTGGTATCGAAGGAGTGGCACGCCAGCTCCAAACCATCGCTTGGGCGTGCCACTTGAAGACCCAGGCGTGGCACGCCAAGCTTCAAGGGACACACCAATATGGGCATGACACTTGAACACCTGGGCATGGCACGCCAGTACAACTTTCCAGAGGAGAAGATAGAGGACCAAATATATGGGCGTGCCACTTGGTGTCGAAGGCGTGGCACGCCAGCTACTATTTCCCACTTGGGCGTGCCACTTGGGCCTCAGACATGGCATGCCAGCATCATCAATCAACAAGAAGAAGACTTGGGTGTGCCACTTGATCTTCAAGGTGTGGCACGCCAATACTAGGAGGCTATAGGTGTGCCACATGAGTTTTGGGCGTGGCACGCCATCAAAGAAACCAATCACACACAAGGGGCGTGGCACGCCAGACCCTGGGCGTACCACGCTAGTTCAATTGTCCAGAAGGAAGAACCAAGCACACATAATGGGCGTGGCATGCTAGGGTGCCACACTAGTTCAACTTTCCAGAGAGGAGAAGAAGAAGGAAGAGGCCTGGGTGTGCCACTTGGGCTCGAAGGCGTGGCACGCCAGGCTAACCAAGGCTTAAAAAGACCCTGGGTGTGCCACTTGGGTTCGAAGGCGTGGCACGCCAGGGGCACCAAAACATGAGGCGTGCCACTTGAAGAGCTGGGCATGGCGTGCCAAGCGAAATTGAAAGGATGGGCGTGGAACGCCACTTAAACGCCGGTCACACGCCATGCTAGAAAGTCACGTTTATTGAGTTTTCTTTTCTCTTTTGTATTTTCTTTATTCTAGTGCTAGGAGTAGTATAAATAACCCCTGAAAGTACTAAGAACTTGTTGTTGAGTAGGAGTTTTGTTAAAGTATAGCTAGATTTACTTTCTTCTTCCATCTCTTGTACTTTTCTCTTGAGCTATGAGTAGCTAAATTCCCTCTCATTGAGAGAGGGAGCTCTGTTGTACTTGATGGATTAATGATAGTGAATTTCTTCTTCTTTTTATCTTCTCTTTGATTTGCTAGAAGGAATTTCATTTTAGTGTTAGTGTTCAATCATCTTGGGAAAGAGGTTTGATGCACGGAAACTTGTCTCTCAACAATTTTCCCTCGGCAAGTATACCGAATTGTCGTCAAGTAAAAACTCACAATAGAGTGAGGTCGAATCCCACAGGGATTGATTGGTCAAGCAACTTTAATTGGAAGAATGTTCTAGTTGAGCTAAGCAGAATTTGATTAGAGAATTGCAGGAAATTAAATGGCGAAAAGTAAATGGCAGGAAATGTAATTACTGGAAATAAAGGACTGAATGTAAATGACGGAAAGTAAATTGCAGAATCTTAAATGGGAAATGGGGAGGATGAACATAAAAGTAAATGGCAGAAAGTAAAGAGAATGGGTAAGATCAAAAATGGGGAGTTCACTGGGCTCAGGAGATGTTGTATTCTCCGGATCAAGTTTATTTTCATCTCTTCCTCAATCAATGCATTCATTGATCTCCTTGGCAATCTTAAGTGATTGAATTCTAATTCCTTGGCAACCCAAACTCTCAAATCTTGATCAATAGCCAATTCCTTGATCTAATTGCTCATGAGAAGAGATGAAGTATGGTCACTGATTATACCACATGTATTCCCAAATCAAAGTGTTGGTAGGATTATATGTCACCATATCCATCCAAACCCCAATTTGGTCCAACATGAGAAAGCATTTCTAGCATGATCTCTTCATTCCTCTTCCAAGGTTCCGAAGAGATCCAAGTATGAATAGCTTCTTTTCCAAGACAACTACCCAATTGGATGAAGATTGAAAGCTTTCTAGTAAAATCAAGAGAAAAGAAAGAAGAAGAATAATGAAAACTATTATTGATCCATCAACTTACAACAGAGCTCCCTAACCCAATGAAAGGGGTTTAGTTGTTCATAGCTCTGGGAATGGAAAGCAAAGATGGAGAATACATTCTTAAAGTAAAACTAAAAGTGCAGAGAAAGTAAAATTATACAGAGAGTAGTTCTCCCAATGGCCAAAAGCTCTCTTTCTAGTTCAAAACTACTCCTATATATACTACTCTTCTGATCTTCTAGTTGGCTCTTCAAGTCTTTAGATATGGGCCTTTGGATCTTGAGTTAAAGCAGTTTGGAATCTTCAGTGGGCTCAGCTTTACTTACAGAGAAAGTGTGAAGTAGGCATGGACTTTAGCTAGGACGTTAGTGGCGTTAACGTTAAGTGAAAATGTGGGTTCGAGAACATTAGTGATAATCACCTTTTTCACTAGCATCCCTAGCCCAAGATGGTTCACGTTAACTTCAACGTTAGTGGGACTAACGTGACCACTAACATTGCCTCTTGGTCCATCGCAAGCGTTATTGGCATTCACCTTTGCCAATAACATTGCTCTTAGCCCTCCTTTTCTCATGTTAGAGTCCACATTAGTATAACTAACGTGGCTCTTAACGTGGGCATGCCTTAGCCTCGAGAGTGTTAGTGACACTTACCTTTGTCACTAACGCTCTAAACACCCCTTCTCACGTTAGTGCCTCACGTTAATTGTCTTAACATGGCCACTAACGTGGTGGTGATTGCCATCTCCAATGTTAGTGACAAAGGTGAGTGTCACTAACGTTAGCTCATCATTTTTTTCCTCCACGTTAACTTCCACATTAATGCAATTAACGTGGCAACTAACGTGGCTCATAGTGGCTTGGTCCAACGTTAGTGACAAAGGTGAGTGTCACTAACATTGGCGATTCCTTGCTCCTCCCACGTTAGAGTTTACGTTAATGTAGTTAACGTGGCTCTTAACGTGGCCAATTGGGCTTAGTCCAACGTTAGTGACAAAGGTGAGTGTCACTAACGTTGGCATTGTCTTCCCTTTCCACGTTAGAGTTCACGTTAACTGAGTTAACGTGACTCTTAACGTGGCCAATTGCCAATTTGGAGCGTTAGTGGTATTCACTTTTACCACTAACGCTGGAGCTCCCTTTCTCTTCACGTTAACTACCACGTTAATGTAGTTAACGTGGCAATTAACATGGGCCATGATGGTTTTGAAGGCGTTATTGGCAATCACTTTTCTCATTAATGTTGCAAGTTTATTCCCATTCCACATTAGTGGTGACGTTAATTAGATTAACGTGGCTGCTAATGTGGCTCTTCCTTGCTTCCTTTGTCCTGAAACCAAGCAAATAAAGTGCATCAAAGCTCTAATCCATGCATTATTCAATTTGTCATTCAATTCATGCATAATTCTCATAAAATCACATGAAATTCACAATGTTTGCTTGAATCAAGATGTAAGTGATTATCTACCCAAAACTTGCTTATTAACTAAGAAATTGCATGAAACTACCCTAAAACAGTAAAGAAAAGGTCAGTGAAACTGGCCAAAATGCCATGGCATCACAACACCAAACTTAAAGCTTGCTTGTCCCTAAGCAAGTACTGAAACATGAGAATGATGAATGAAATGACAAGAGAAATGAGTCATTATTGTGAAAGTCATGTCCTTGGTTTTATGGGGTTTCATGCATAGCAACTTAGGTTCATTCCTTCATTGGCTTTCAGACCTTTACCATGCCCTGGAATACTCACTTGATTGCACCCTATGAGACTTTTATTCATTGATCCTTTTGTCTTTTCAGGGTTTGATTGTGTTCTTTAGACTAGGTGCTCTGTAAGGGGGCGACTCTTTAAGATAAGCTTTCAGCCAGCACTCCCGAACCAGTTGGTTCAAGGTGCTAGGTGTTAAGACACCCCTAAGGACTTACTCCCTCAAGTCTCTTTCCCCCATACATTCACACCACAGGCACATGGTTTGTTATTTTTCTTCTTGAGACCTTGGTGTCCAGCACCTCTTTGGGTTACTAAGTGCTCTGTAGCAAGGGTTACTCTTGATAGTGGACTTTCAGCTGATAATCCCGGGTTAGTTAACCCAAGTTACCAAGTGATAAGGCACCCCTGAGAGCTTATTCATCCAAGTATATCCTTTGCACAGGAGCACCACAAACACATACCTTAAGATTCAACCCTTGGTGCCTAGCCTTATTTCTTATTCTTTTTCTTTATTTCTCAACTTTCATTTTTCTTTCCCCTTTTCTTATTAGGATCTTGTTATTTAGCTAGTCTCACGGGGTGTGTTTCAAGCATATGATTCAGGACAGATAGTTGCCTTCTGATGACAAGTCATCTTAGCCTATTTTAACTAGTCTTTTTCTTTTGTTTTCATTAGAATTATGCACTTTCTTGAGCTACAAGCAAGCCAATTGGGTAGATTTTCATGTTTCCTTTGATTTAATCAACCATGTATGAATTCATGCTATTTCATGAGGTTTTATACTATAATTGTCACATATTATGAAAGAATGAATATCTCATGATTTTAAGCATAGCTTTGATGTGTTTGGTTGATTAATGATAGGTGAAGAAAGCTTGGAGAAAGGTTGAAGCAAGAAGGAATGGCTAGGAGTAAAGAGAAGACAATGGAATAAGTGAAATTGAACCAGGAAGCAAAAAAGCTGGACCTAAAGTTAGCCTCAAACTTTTGCACAAACTTTTGGGTGAAAAGTTAGCCTCAACGTTAGCCCCTAACTTTTGGGCTAACGTTGGAACTTGAAAATCACTCCCTGGGTACCAAAAGTTTGCGCCAACGTTAGCCCCTATCTTGGAGGCTAACGTTGGCACATGAAAATCACCCCTGGGCACCAAAAGTTTGCGCCAACGTTAGCCCCTAACTTGGAGGCTAACGTTGGCACATGAAAACTATAAGGGGAGGAGCAAAAGTTTGCGCCAACGTTAGCCCCTAACTTGGAGGCTAACGTTGGTGCCTCAAGTGCACCAAGGAAGGCCAACGTTGGTGCAAAAGTTAGACCCCTAACTTTTGCACCAACGTGAGTATCAGCAAGATGTGGGAGCTGATATGAAAGGTTGGACCAAAAGTTAGACCCTAACTTTTGCTCCAACTTTTGGTCCAACTTTTGCAAAACTCCAACCCGGTTCAATTGGTTCACTTTGGTTCTTCTCCAAACTTCAAGAGCAATCAACCAAGGCCTCTTTCAACCCAATTCCACCAAGAGCAAAGGCCCAACTCAAGGCTTGAAGATCATTTAAAGAAAGTGTATAAATAGGATAGAATTCAAGTTCTTCGGGGAGCTTTCCTTTGGAGCTTTCATAATAGTTTTCGGAGAGCTTTGGATATTGAGTGATCTTTAATTTCTTAGTTTGGGGGAAGGAGAATTCCACTCTCTTCCTCTTCATTTTCTTGCTTTCAATTTCAATTGCAATTGTCTTGGATCTTGGGTTGGAGAATTGAAGAAATTCTGTTTCAATCTCACCTTGGATCTTGCTTTATTCACTGCTTAATTGAATTTCAGTTTCTGTTAATTGTTCTTCATCTATTTTCCTTGCAATTTACAATTCCCTTGCAATTGTTCTTGTTGGATCTAGGAAGGCATTGAGATCTAGACTTGGTTTTCTAGTCTCTGGGTCCTGAGATCAAATTTCCCAATTTTACATTCTCTGTTACTGTTTTCATGTTCATTTACTTTTCTGCTCTGAGATCCAAATTGATCCCACTCCTCTTCTACTTCTCTGCTTGATGCAATTTACTTTTCCTTGTTTAAATTCTGCAAATCCAATCCCCAATCCCCTTTACATTTCAAGCCATTTACATTTCTTGCACTTTAAGATTCTGCAATTTACATTTCTTGCAATCGAAGTTTCTGCAATTTATGTTTCTTGTACTTTAAGATTCAGCAATTTAATTCTTATTCTCTTTAATTTCATGCCAATCACCTGTTCCCTTTACTTTTCTTGCAATTTAAATTCTGCAAATCACCAATCAATCAACCAAATCTTGATTCGCTTGACTAAATCAACCACTAAACTAAAATTGCTCAATCCTTCAATCCCTGTGGGATCGACCTCACTCCCGTGAGTTTTTATTACTTGATGCGACCCGGTGCACTTGCCGGTTAGATTTGTGTGTTTTGGGAGAAATTTATTTTTCCACCAAAATACTCATCACCTTCCTACCTTGTTGGTGAACCAACTTAGCTAAGTAATTACTACACCACAAGCTTAAGAACTTACTCCACAAACTGAACATCACTCTGGTAAGCATAACATCTCTTTTTATTTGACTTAAAGGACAAGCATACAAGTAGACAAGGTGAAAATGCAATAGTGACATTAGACTAGCAAGCATAGACCTAAGCAATGAAAACTTAAAGGCAGAATTTAAAATCCTAAACTACCATGGAAATATGTTCTATTTCATACATGATTTTCCTTATTTAAAACTTGAAAAAGATGGAACAAAGAGGAAACTCCGCCACCTTTTACTCTCGGGGGTGCCCATGCTCTCCCTCTTGTTTGTCCTCTTTGTGTCCACTTGTGTTTCCTTGTATCTGCGCCAGTCTAGCTTTTTTCCACTCCTCAAGTGCCTTCCTTACTGATTCATGACTCTTTTCTACCCTCTCTCTTTCTTCTCGTGCTAAGTCATCTTTCACCTCTTCATATCTTGTAATTCCTGGATGCAATATAGGAAGTTGTCTAACTAAGTACCCGAGCCTGGCTTGAGTGTTCACATGATGTCCAGTCTCGTTCATGTAAACTCCATCTGCGAACGCTCTGTATTCGTCAAAGAGTTCTGCTTGTTCCAATTGTTTCCGATGCATTTCATGTATGTGTGCACCTTGATGTGCTTGGATGTTGATTAGCTTTTGGATGGCTTCTTATTGTTGATCCTGCCTTTGCTCTATCCTATGGAAGAATTCACCCCATTATTTCCCTTGTTCCAGTTGTTGTTCCATCATTTGCTTTTGCCACTCCCCTTATTGATTCGTCTATGTAGAGAGTGATTCTTCTTGACGATCCATCAACTGTAGTTGAAGCTCTTTCTGTGTCCCTTGATTTTCCAAGTATTTTCTAGATAAGCCATCAATGGCTTCCTGTATTTGGTGCATGTCCAGAGGGGCTTGCTCCTCTAGGTTTTGTCCTTCTACCACTTTCTAGGCTGGCCTCTTTCTTGGCTTTCGTTGAGGTAGGGGAGATGCAACAGCATGCATCCGTCGAACAGTAATTGGGATGCCCACTTTTATCCACTCGGGGTTCTCATCCTCGAACACCACCCCAGCCTTGTCACACAGATGGAAAATAGTGCTAGGGTAGCCCAACCTTCCTCCAGAATCGCTTTTCTCAGCCATCTTCCTAATGCCTTGGGCTATGAGTTCATGAACCTTGATATCTCCCCCTTTAAGAATATATTGCACCATTGTTGCTCTCTTAAGATTTACCTCTGAGTTATTCCCGGCGGGGAGGATGGATCTCCTTACAATTTTGAACCCACCCCTTTGCTTCAGGAGTGAGGTCCCCTCTCTTGATGAACTTGGGCTTCCCTTGAGGGTCTCGTACCCAATCAGCTCCTTGTACGCAAATATCTTGCACAATCTGGTCATAGTTGGGACTGATATCTATTTTAGAGTGATAGCTTTCTTCTGCAAATGGTATGGTTCGTAGTTTCAACGCCCTCATGACGCTCATGGGACTGAAATCCACGGTCACCCCTCTTACAAAGCTTATATAGGATTCATCGGCCTATCATACCTAACTGCATTTGCATAAAACTCTCTTACAAGAGTTGCGTTTACTTTTATGACCGGATCAGTGAGGAGCTCCCATCTCCTCTTTTCCACCTTCTCTGTGATTTTGGGGCACTCAGTTTTTCTGACTTGAAAGCCCAGCTCATATATGATCTCCTTATCAACCATCCACCCGAATTGTAATGCATGGTAAAAGATTCTAAATTTCTTCTCATCGAAAGGACGTTGCTCCATAGGCTCCTTCCCCTTTCTTCTTTTAGAGCTTGACGATGCCATGAATAAGAGTTGGTATGTAAAGGTGGTGAGGAGTATGAGTTGCTGGTGAAATTCGATTGGGTTTGGATAGGGTGTAGTTAAAGGAGTGGGTGAAAGTGCTTTTGATGGGGTAAGAGGAGTTGGGTGCCGAAAGTAGGAAGTACAAAGAATGGGAATTGGAGTGTGAATGGGGTATAGAATAAGAACCACTTATATATAGAAGTGGTGAGTGAATGAAAGGTGTGGATTGATGGAGTGGGTGTATGATGAACGGATGGGGTTTAGCATAGGATGAGCACAAGGATCATCAACTTTATGATGGGTTTGGTTCGATTTCAAAGCGTGTCATTCTTTGAATGTTGCATGGCAACATTTCCCAATGCATTCCCCTTGAAGACACGTGTATAGTCCTCTCCTTTTGTGATGGCCGAACCCTCCTCCTTTAATTGTCCCATCAATTTTCCTACAAAACAAAAGAAATGTGATTAATGAAATTGTGGAAAGTGGCGGTAAAATTTAAAAAAAATTGGGATAACTGCTTTTTAAAGTTTTTGTGTCTAACTAACTAAGTGCTATTCATGAATGCAAACTAACTGACTATTTAATTGTCCATGTATACAACATTGGTAACACCAAACTTAGTTTGTGGTCATGTAGTGTACAAAGTTTTGTTCAAGGCTCTAAGAGTGATATGATATGAATTGCATTTATGCTCTCTTAGTATGCCTTGAACACCAAACGTGTTCCTCACTGTGTGCTGCATAAAAGGATTCATTCAAGTATATGTCAAAGTTGATTTAGAATTCAAGAACCTTGCATTATTAACTACTCTAAAAGCATATGGAACATGGGTTGCCTCCCATGAAGCGCTTCTTTAGCGTCACTAGCTTGACGTTCTGACTTTGTCAGGGTGGTTGGTAATGCTTCAAATCTTCCCCCATCGCAGTAAATCTATCTCCATTGGCTTCATCAAGGATCTCCACATGTTCTAAGGAGAGAATCCTGTTGATGGTGAAAACTTTAGGTAGCTGAGATGGGATGGTGGGAAGATGGGGTGGAATAACTGGGAAATAAGCTGAGATCACTTTATCCCCTGGAGAGAAGTCCTCTGTAGGGATCTTCTTGTTCCTGCACCTCCTTGGTGCCTTCTTCTTTGTTCCTTTTACTGTTGCCCTGCTCTTTGTGACCTCTTTTTCTAAGAAAATTTTGTTGCTGGTCTCATATGACCCTGGTGGTTTAGGTTCCTCCTGGTTTTCCTTTTGCTGTGACAACTGCTGACTGTCTTGTTCATCAACCAAAGGGATTCCCAGGTGTACAGCTTGTGCTTCAATGCTTGTTTCTTCCACCAGTACTTTGTTGTGCTCTTCCCTTGATTCCTTGCTTTCCTGATCTGCTTATTGTGAGGGTTTGAAGACATTGAATGCGAGTTGTTCATCATGTATCCTCAGTATTAGCTCTCCTCGCTCTACATCTATGAGCGCTCTGGCTGTAGCTAGGAATGGTCTTCCCAATATGATTGGGTGAAGGTCACTCTCTTTCATTTCCAATATGACAGTCTGTGGGAAGGAAGTAGTTTCCAACCTTTACCAACACGTTTTCAACCACTCCTACTGCTTGTTTTTGAGTTTTGTCAGCCAGCCTGATGACTACGTCTGTAGGCATTAGCTCATTGATCTGCAGCTTCTTCATAAAGGATAAAGGGATTAAGTTGATGCTTGCTACCAGGTCACAGAGTCCTTTGTCAAACATTGTTTCTCCTATGGCACAGGGGATGTGAAAACTCCCTGGGTCCTTCCTTTTTGTAGGCAACTCTGGTTGAATGAGAGCATTGCACTCCTTATTCATCACTATTGTTTGCCCTCCTTTGAGTGAGCTTTTTCTGGTCAGCAGCTCTTTCATATATTTAATGTATGAGGGCATTTGTTGGAGAGCCTTGATGAATGGTATATTTACATGGAGAGATGCAAACATATCAAGGAACTTTGAGTATATTCTCTTTTCCACACCACCCTTGAGTCTTTGGGGAAAAGGTGCATAGAGTTTCAGCATCTCCTTCTGTGTAATTTTGGTTTCTTGGTGACCCTCTTCCTGCTTCTCTGCTGAAGTATCTCTAGAGTGTTCGAAGGGTTTGTTCAGTTCTTCCTCAGTCCCCTTATCACTTATAGTGACCATCTTGCAGTCCTCCCATCTTACTTTCTTTGCTTCACCTCTCGGGTTTTTCTTTGTGTCACTTGGGAAGCTGTCAGTAGGTTTGGAAATCTTCTCAGAGAGGTATCCCACTTGAAATTCTAGCCTCTTAATGGTGTCTCCCTGGTTTTTGATATTAGCTCGCACCTCCTCCTTGAACACCTTGTTCTCTTGGAGTTCCTTACATATGCCTTCAAGTAGGGTCTCAATCCTTGAGAGTCTATCTTCGGATGATGGTGAGTTGGAGTTGGAGGGATGAGAATGGCCATTTTGGTTTTGATATGGATGTTGAGAGGTGTTGTTAGGTGGGTGCTAATATGATCTCTGTGTGGAATGTTGGTGAGCTACATTGTTGTTGGGGTTGTGACGTCTCTGATCTTGGCCTTGATCTTGTTGATTTCCCCACCCAAAGTTTGGGTGGTTCCTCCAACCAGGATTGTAAGTTTTGGAGTATGGATCATGGGTCTGCCTAGGTGAGTTTCCAATGTAGCTGGCTTGTTCCTGCTCACCCTCTGCTTCTGCATTCACTCCTTCTTGGGTTGCTGATGAGGTGGTGATTGCTGCTACTTGGTTCCTCTCCATCTTCTTGGTAAGGTCAGCCAACTGCTTGGTAATCAGCTTGTTCTGGGCCAGCAATGCATCCACGTTATTTAGCTCCATTACTCCTCTAGTGTTGCCTCTTTCAGAAGCATAGAAGTAGTCATTATCAGCTACAGTCTCAATGACATCTATGGCTTCTTCAATGGTCTTCTTCTTGTTCAGAGATCCCCCAGATGAGTGGTCTACTGCCTTCTTTGATTCATAAGAAAGACCTTCATAGAAAATATGTAACTGCACCCATTCATTGAACATATCTGGCGGGCACCTTCTTGTCAAGTCCTTAAACCTCTCCCATGCTTCATAGAGAGTTTCACCATCTTGTTGCCTGAAGGTTTGTACCTCAGCTCTTAACCTATTGATTCTTTGAGGAGGATAGAATCTCGCCAAGAATTTGTTCACCACATCTTCTCAGGTTGTTAAACTCTCCTTCGGGAAGGATTCCAGCCATTTAGATGCTTTGTCCTTGAGTGAGAAGGGAAACAAAAGCAGTCTATAAGTGTCAGGATGAACACCATTAGACTTCACAGTATCACATATCCTTAGGAATGTGGTTAGATGTTGATTGGGGTCTTCTTGGACACTTCCTCCGAATGAACAGTTGTTCTGAACCAGGGTGATGAGTTGTGGCTTTAGTTCAAAGTTATTGGCATGTATGGTTGGCTTTTGGATGCTACTTCCACAGTTTCCTGGGTTTGGATTGATATAAGAGCCTAGAACTCTTCTTTCTTGTCCAGCATGATGCACTGGACCTTCTCTGCCATGGTTGTGAGCCTCTTCTTCATGATGGATCTCCATATTCTCATCCATGTCTGGTTCAAAGTACTCTTCCTCTTCCTCAGCACCAACAACTCTCTTTCTTCTTGCTTCCCTCCTTAATCTAAGGAAGGTCCTCTCAGGTTCAGAATCAACAGAAGTTGAAGCCCCGCTTCTTCTACCTGTCATACAACCAACAAGGCCAAAGCAAAAGGGAGATAGAGAATATTCTTGTTAGGAATTCTATTAGTGTGAGTGATGCAATATATCAAACAGTTAGTGGGTTAGTGAACTAAATTGTAACAAATACGAGAACACCACAAACGGGTAGGGGTAAAGGGAAGAAAATAACTAAAACTGAAAGTAAATTACTCAAACAGAATTTAAATCAAACAAAAGAAAAATGCACAATCTAGTTATCCACCAATTTAATCATTGTTGATACAAAATCAATCCCCGGCAACGGCGCCAATAACTTGATGCACGGAAACTTGTCTCTCAATAATTTTCCCTCGGCAAGTATACCGAATTGTCGTCAAGTAAAAACTCACAAAAGAGTCAGGTCGAATCCCACAGGGATTGATTGGTCAAGCAACTTTAATTGGAGGAATGTTCTAGTTGAGCTAAGCAGAATTTGATTGGAGAATTGCAGGAAATTAAATGGCAGAAAGTAAATGGCAGGAAATGTAATTACTGGAAATAAAGGACTGAATGTAAATGACGAAAAGTAAATTGCAGAATCTTAAATGGGGAATGGGGAGGATGAACATAAAAGTAAATGGCAGAAAGTAAAGAGAATGGGTAAGATCAAAAATGGGGAGTTCACTGGGCTCAGGAGATGTTGTATTCTCCGGATCAAGTTCATTTTTATCTCTTCCTCAATCAATGCATTCATTGATCTCCTTGGGAATCTTAAGTGATTGAATTCCAATTCTTTGGCAATCCAATCTCTCAAATCTTGATCAATAGTCAATTCCTTGATCTAATTGCTCATGAGAAGAGATGAAGTATGGTCACTGATTATACCACATGTATTCCCAAATCAAAGTGTTGGTAGGATTATATGTCACCATATCCATCCAAACCCCAATTTGGTCCAACATGAGAAAGCATTTCTAGCATGATCTCTTCATTCCTCTTCCAAGGTTCCGAAGAGATCCAAGTATGAATAGCTTCTTTTCCAAGACAACTACCCAATTGGATGAAGATTGAAAGCTTTCTAGTAAAATCAAGAGAAAAGAAAGAAGAAGAATAATGAAGACTATTATTGATCCATCAAATTACAACAGAGCTCCCTAACCCAATGAAAGGGGTTTAGTTGTTCATAGCTCTGGGAATGGAAAGCAAAGATGGAAAATACATTCTCAAAGTAAAACTAAAAGTGCAGAGAAAGTAAAATTATACAGAGAGTAGTTCTCCCAATGGCCAAAAGCTCTCTTTCTAGTTCAAAACTACTCCTATATATACTACTCTTCTGATCTTCTAGTTGGCTCTTCAAGTCTTTGGATATGGGCCTTTGGATCTTGAGTTGAAGCAGTTTGGAATCTTTAGTGGGCTCAGCTTTACTTACAGAGAAAGTGTGAAGTAGGCATGGACTTTAGCTAGGACGTTAGTGGCATTAACGTTAAGTGAAAATGTGGGTTCGAGAACGTTAGTGACAATCACCTTTTTCACTAACGTCCCTAGCCCAAGATGGTTCACGTTAACTTCAACGTTAGTGGGACTAACGTGACCACTAATGTTGCCTTTTGGTCCATCGCAAGCATTATTGGCGTTCACCTTTGCCAATAACGTTGCTCTTAGCCCCCTTTTCTCACGTTAGAGTCCACGTTAGTATAACTAACGTGGCTCTTAACGTGGGCATGCCTTAGCCTCGAGAGCGTTAGTGACACTTACCTTTGTCACTAATGCTCCAAACGCCCCTTCTCACGTTAGTGCCTCACGTTAATTGTCTTAACGTGGCCACTAATGTGGTGGTGATTGCCATCTCCAACGTTAGTGACAAAGGTGAGTGTCACTAACGTTGGCTCATCATTTATTTTCTCCACGTTAACTTCCACGTTAATGCAATTAACATGGCTCATAGTGGCTTGGTCCAACGTTAGTGACAAAGGTGAGTGTCACTAACGTTGGTGATTCCTTGATCCTCCCACGTTAGAGTTCACATTAATGTAGTTAACGTGGCTCTTAACGTGGCCAATTGGGCTTAGTCCAACGTTAGTGACAAAGGTGAGTGTCACTAACGTTGGCATTGTCTTCCCTTTCCACGTTAGAGTTCACTTTAACTGAGTTAACGTGACTCTTAATGTGGCCAATTGCCAATTTAGAGCGATAGTGGTATTCACTTTTACCATTAACGCTGGAGCTCCCTTTCTCTCCACGTTAACTACCACGTTAATGTAGTTAACGTGGCAATTAACGTGGGCCATGATGGTTTCGAAGGCGTTATTGGCAATCACTTTTCTCATTAACGTTGTAAGTTTATTCCCATTCCACATTAGTGGTCACGTTAATTAGATTAACGTGGCTGCTAATGTGGCTCTTCCTTGCTTCATTTGTCCTGAAACCAAGCAAATAAAGTGTATCAAAGCTCTAATCCATGCATTATCCAATTTGTCATTCAATTCATGCATAATTCTCATAAAATCAGATGAAATTCACAATGTTTGCTTGAATCAAGATGTAAGTGATTATCTACCTAAAACTTGCTTATTAACTAAGAAATTGCATGAAACTACCCTAAAACAGTAAAGAAAAGGTCAGTGAAACTGGCCAAAATGCCCTGGCATCAAGGTTGAATGCAAAATGGGTTTCATGGGAACCTTGAAAAAGAAAATATGAAACCATGCTAGAAATCCCTTCTCACACTTGAGTAGAATCGGGGTTTTGGTGATTGGATATGGTGACATATAATCCACCCTCTACCTGGATCTATGAGGATGTGTGGTATAATCAGAGATCAAGCATATCTCTCTTCATGAGCAATTTGACCAAGGAATTGGCTATTGATCAAGATCTGAGAGATTGAATCACCAAGGGATTGGGGTTCAATCAATCATGATTGCCAAGAGGTCAATGAGTTGCATGATTGAAGATGAGATTAGTTAGATTTAATCCAAAGAGAACAACATCTCCTGATCTCAATGAATTTCCCTTATTCTTATCTTTCACATTCCTTATAGCTTTCTTTACATTCTGTTATTCCCCATTCCCATTTACAATTAAGTCATTTATGTTTCTGCACTTTACATTATTGCCATTTTCTTTCCTGCACTTTATTGCTTATCTTTACTTTTGAGTCATTTATATTTATTCTCATCTAAAATTCTGCAATCACAATCTATTTTGCTCTGCTTGACTAATTCACCCATTGATTAAAATTGCTCAAATTTACCAATCTCTGTGGATACGATCCCACTCCTAGTGGGTTATTACTTGACGATATTTTTGGTGCACTTGCCAAAAGAACGGATTCATTATTTTTATATGGGGAGTGAATTCCGGTCATCAAGTTTTATGGCGCCGTTTCTGGGGATTAGTTTGAATTTGACAATGATCAAATTGATGGGTAGCTAGATTAAGCACTTTAATTACCTTGTTAATTCTTTTTTAGTTTTTTAATTTTATTTGTTTCTATTTTATTTTACTTTTACTTTGATCATTTTTGCTATTCATTGTTCATACTTCCATTTTTCTTACTGCTCTATTAACTGTTTGATTAATTGCACCAACCAAACTAGCTACTAGTCTTAACAAGGAGTGATTCCTTCACTTGTTGTCTATCTACTATTTGTTGAATATATGACATGTAGGAGAGGAGAAACTTCATCCTCTTTTGATAGTGAACCTGAGAGGACCTTCCTGCGATTAAGGAGGGAAGCAAGAGGCAAAGGAATAGTTGGAGAGGAAGTAGTAGAGGAAGATCTGGGAGCTACTATGGAGGAAGAGGTGCAAAACCATGTTGGAGTAGATGCTGGCAATCATATTGGGCAAGAGAGGAGAGTCTTAGGCTCCTACATCAATCCAAATCCAGAAAACTGTTGTAATAGCATTCTATAGCCAACAATCCATGCTAACAACTTTGAGTTGAAACCTCAACTCATCACACTTGTCCAGAATAATTGTTCACATGGCGGGGGTGCCCAAGAGGACCCAAACCAATATCTCACTACATTCTTGAGGATTTGTGACACTGTAAAGTCCAATGGTGTATACACTGACACCTACAAACTACTTTTGTTCCCTTTTTCTCTCAGAGATAAGGCAGAAAAATGGTTGGAAGCATTTCCCAAGGAGAGCTTAACAACTTGGGATGAGGTTATGAACAAATTTCTAGCAAGATTCTACCCTCTACAGAGAGTCAACAGACTGAAAGCTGAGGTGCAAACCTTTAGATAGCAAGATGGTGAAACACTTTATGAGGCCTGGGAGAGGTTCAAAGACTTGACAAGGAAGTGCCCTCCGGATATGTTCAATGAATGGGTTCAACTACACATCTTTTATGAAGGGCTATCATATGAAGCAAAGAAAGCTGTGGACCACTCTTCAGGGGGTTCACTTAACAAGAAGAAAACCATTGAACTAGCCATAGATGTTATAGAGACTATAGTTGAAAATGAGTACTTCTCTGCTTCAGAAAGAGCTCAAAAGAAAGGAGTGCTGGAGCTAAATTCTATGGATGCCTTGTTGGCGCAGAACAAGATGATTGCAGCACAACTAGCAGCCCTAACAAAGAAGATAGAGACTAGCCAAGTCTCAGCTATCCAAGCTCAAGCACCACCACAAGAAGAAGATGCACCAGAAGCTGAATGCGAATGGGAGCAGGCAAATTATGTGAACAATTACTCTAGACCACCATATGATCCAAACTCCAAAACATATAACTCAGGTTGGAAGAACCACCCAAACTTTGGGTGGAGAAACCAACAAGGCCACAACCAAGATCATAACAAACCATACCAATCCAACCAATACAATAACCACAACCCCAACCATCAATTAAGCAACAATAAACCCTAGTACAACTCACAAAATACATCATATCACTTCACCCAACAGACACACAATAACCATCATCAAGATACCTCAGCCTCAACCACACAACCATGCGAAATCAAAAGCAATTTTACAAAATTGGAGGCTGCAATAGCATAATTATCATCACAGATGACAGGAACTATTTCCACTATTCTGGAGGGACAACTATAGGCTGAAAGAAAAATAGATACAAACCAAGAAGAGTTCAGATCAAACATAAGAAATCAAGGCGTGACAATCTCAAAATTGGAAGCACAATTAAGGAGCTTATCTAAACAAATACCAATGCCCACACATACATTTCCTAGTGATACCATGGCCAACCCAAGAGGGAAATGTAGGGCCATCACACTGAGAAGTGAAAAAGTTGTAGAAGAAGCATCCCCAAGTCAAATCAACCAAGAAAACGAAGCTACAAAGGAGCCTGAAACCAAGAAAGAAGAAGAGACCCCTGCACCATCCTCATCAAAGCAAGTCCTAAAGCCTTATGTGCCACAGGCACTACATCCAAAAGGCTGAGGAATGATGGGAAAGACAACCAGTTCTCTAGGTTCCTAGAAATCTTCAAGAAGCTCTAGATCAACATACCCTTTGCTGAGGCATTAGAGCACCACTCTATGCCAAATTTTTAAAGGAGCTCATGGCAAGAAAAAAGAACTGGGGTGAAAAGGAAACCATAGTGCTAACTGAGGAGTGCAGTGCCATCATACAAAAGAAGCTTCCTCAAAAGATGAAAGACCCTGGGAGCTTCCAAATTCCTTGCATCATAGGTGATATCACCATTGAGAAGGCATTGTGTGATCTGGGGGCTAGCATCAACCTTATGTCCTTGGCTATGATGAGAAGGATGAAGATTGAGGAAGCCAAACCAACAAGAATGGCACTCTAATTGGCTGACAGGACATTCAAGTTTCCTCATGGGGGTAGTAGAAGATTTGTTGGTGAAAGTAAGAGAGTTTATTTTTCCAGCTGATTTTGTTGTGCTGGATATGGAAGAAGAGGCCAACACATCAATTATTCTAGGAAGGACATTTCTAGCTACTGCTGGAGCCATTATTGATGTTCAAAAAGGGGATCTAGTCTTGAGGTTACATGAAGAGAAGAAGGTCTTCAATGTCTTCAAAGCAATGAATTACCCCAAGGAATTCATAGGAGAGTGCATGATGGTAGATACCATAGAAAAGATAGTTCAAGGGGTTCTAGAAGAAGAACAATGTGAAGAAACTATGGAGCTGGAGCAACAAGCATCAAGTGGAGAATTACCACAAGGAATCATGGAGAATTCGATCATGTTGAACCACATGGACAACAAGGAAGTGGAAGCACCAAAACTAGAACTGAAGACCCTACCTCCAAGTTTGAGGTATGCTTACTTGGGTGACAACAACATTTACCCAGTAATCATTAATTCCAGCTTGAGTGAGGGACAAGAAGAGGAGCTTATCCATGCTGAAGCAACACAATGATGCTATAGGATGGACACTTTCAGACTTGAAGGGAATTAGTCCTTCAATGTGCATACACAAAATCCTACTTGAAGAAGGTGCCAAGCCCTCAAGACAGCAACAAAGAAGGCTAAACCCAACCATGAATGAAGTAGTCCAAAAAGAGGTGTTGAATTTGTGGCAAGCTGGGGTGATCTACCCAATCTCAGACAGCCCTTGAGTAAGCCCAGTGCAAGTAGTCCCTAAGAAAGGAGGGGTCACTATTGTACCAAATGAGAAGAATGAGCTGATACCTACAAGAACAATGACCGGCCGGCACATGTGTATTGATTATAGGAAGCTTAATGAAGCTACCAGGAAGGATCACTACCCCCTACCTTTCATGGACCAGAAACTAGAAAGACTTGTGGGACATGAATATTATTGCAACTTGGACGGTTACTCTGGTTACAACCAAATAGTTGTAGATCCTAAGAACCAAGAAAAGACCTCATTTACCTGTCCCTATGGTGTTTTTGCTTATAGGAGAATGCCCTTTGGATTGTGCAACGCACCTGCAACATTCCAAAGGTGAATGCGCTCCATATTTTCAGACATGATTGAAAGATTTATTGAAGTGTTGATGGATGACTTCTCTGTGTTTGGTGATTCATATTCTAACTGCTTGCACCACTTAGCCTTGGTGCTAAAGAGATGCCAAGAAACTAACCTTGTTTTGAATTGAGAAAAGTGCCACTTGTGTGTTTTGTAACATGTTTCTGGTGTTTAACTCTGCTTTGCAACCTGTTTCTGGCGTTTAACTCCAGAATAGGGCAGAGAGCTGGCGTTGAACGCCAGTTTGCATCGTCTAAGCTCGGGCAAAGTATGGACTATTATATATTGCTGGAAAGCCCTGGATGTCTAATTTCCAACGCAATTGAGAGCGCGCCATTTGGACTCTTGTAGCTCTAGAAAATTCACTTTGAGTGCAGGGAGGTCAGAATCCAACAACATCTACAGTCCTTCTTTAACCTCTGAATCTGATTTTTGCTCAAGTCCCTCAATTTCAGCCAGAAATTACCTGAAATCACAGAAAAACACACAAACTCATAGTAAAGTCCAGAAATGTGATTTTTATTTAAAAACTAATAAAATTATATTAAAAACTAATCAAATCATACTAAAAACTATGTTAAAACAATGCCAAAAAGCGTATAAATTACTCGCTCATCACAACACCAAACTTAAATTGTTGCTTGTCCCCAAGGAACTGAAAATCAAATAGCATAAAAAGAAGAGAATATACTATAAATTCCAAAATATCAATGGAACTTAGCTCCAATCAGATGAGCGGGACTAGTAGCTTTTTGCCTCTTGAATAGTTCTGGCATCTCACTTTATCCCTTGAAGTTCAGAATGATTGGCATCTATAGGAACTTAGAATTTAGATAGTGTTATTGATACTGCTAGTTCAGTATGTTGATTCTTGAACACAGCTACTTTATGAGTCTTGGTTGTGGCCCTAAGCACTTTGTTTTCCAGTATTACCACCGGATACATAAATGCCACAGACACATAACTGGGTGAACCTTTTCAGATTGTGACTCAACTTTGCTAGAGTCCCCAATTAGAGGTGTCCAGGGTTCTTAAGCACACTCTTATTTTTGCTTTGGACCTCGACTTTAACCGCTCAGTCTCAAGTTTTCACTCGACACCTTCACGCCACAAGCACATGGTTAGGGATAGCTTGGTTTAGCCGCTTAGGCCAGGATTTTATTCCTTTAGGCCCTCCTATCCACTGATGCTCAAAGCCTTGGATCCTTTTTATTACCCTTGCCTTTTGGTTTTAAGGGTTATTGGCTTTTTGCTCTTGCCTTTTGGTTTTAAGAGTTTTTGGCTTTTTCTGCTTGCTTTTTCTTTTTCTTTCTTTTTTTTCACCATTTTTTTCTTTTCTCTCTTTTTTTTTCGCAAGCTTTTGTATTCACTGCTTTTTCTTGCTTCAAGAATCAATTTTTATGATTTTTCAGATCATCAAATAACATTTCTCCTTTTTCATCATTCTTTCAAGAGCCAACATATTTAACATTCATAAACCACAATATCAAAAGACATTTGCACTGTTCAAGCATTCATTCAGAAAACAAAAAGTATTGTCACCACATCAAAATAATTAAACTAATTTCAAGGATGAATTTGAAACCATGTACTTCTTGTTCTTTTGTAATTAAAACATTTTTCATTTAAGAGAGGTGATGGATTCATAGGACATTCATAGCCTTAAGACATAGACACTTAAAAACTAATGATCATGTAATAAGACAAAAACATAAACATAAAGCATAGTAAATGAAAAATAGGAAAATAAGAACAAGGAGATTAAGGAACGGGTCCACCTTAGTGAGGGTGGCGTCTTTCCTCTTCTTGAAGAACCAATGGTGCTCTTGAGCTCCTCTATGTCTCTTCCTTGTCTTTGTTGCTCCTCCCTCATAGCTCTTTAATCTTCTCTAATCTCATGGAGGATGATGGAGTGCTCTTGGTGCTCCATCCTTAGTTGTCCCATGTTGGAACTTAATTCTCCTAGGGAGGTGTTGATTTTCTCCCAATAGTTTTGTGGAGGAAAGTGCATCCCCTGAGGCATCTCAGGGATTTCATGGTGAGGAATTTCCTCATGCTCTTGTTGAGGTCCATGATCTCTCGTTTGCTCCATTCTTTTCTTAGTGATGGGCTTGTCCTCTTCAATGATGATGTCTCCCTCTATGTCAATTCCAGTTGAATTGCAGAGGTGGCAAATGAGGTGAGGAAAGGCTAACCTTGCCAAAGTAGAGGACTTGTCAGCCACCTTGTAGAGTTCTTGAGGTATAATCTCATAAACTTCCACTTCCTCCCCAATCATGATACTATGGATCGTGATGGCTCGGTCTACAGTAACTTCAGACCGGTTGCTAGTAGGAATAATTGAGCGTTGAATAAACTCCAACCATCCTCTAGCTACAAGCTTAAGATCCGGTCTTCTCAATTGAACCGGCTTGCCTCTTGAGTCAACTTTCCATTGAGCGTCTTCTACACATATGTCCATGAGGACTTGGTCCAACCTTTGATCAAAGTTGACCCTTCTAGTGTAGGGGCATGCGTTTTCTTGCATCATTGGCAAGTTGAACACCAACCTTACATTTTCTGGACTGAAATCTAAGTAATTCCCCCGAACCATTGTAAGCCAATTCTTTGGATTCGGGTTCACACTTTGATCATGGTTCCTAGTGATCCATGCGTTTGCATAGAACTCTTGAACCATTAAGATCCTGACTTGTTGAATAGAGGATTAGAGAGAACTTCCCATCCTCTTCTTCTAATCTCTTGTCGGATCTCCGGATATTCGCTCTTTTTGAGCTTGAAAGGAACCTCAGGGATCACTTTATTCTTGGCCACAACTTCATAGAAGTGGTCTTGATGGACCTTTGAGATGAATCTCTCCATCTTTCATGACTCAGAGGTGGAAGCAATTGCCTTCCCTTTCCTCTTTCTTGAGGTTTCTCTGGCCTTAGGTGCCATTAATGGTTATGGAAAACAAAAAGCAATGCTTTTTTCACACCAAACTTAAAATGTTTGCTCGTCCCCGAGCAAAAGAAGAAAGAAAGAAGGAGAAGAAGAAGAAAAATGGAGGAGAGAAAGAGAGGTGTGTATTCGGCCAAGGGGAAAAAGAGAGGGTTGTGTTGTGTGAAAATGAAGAAGGAATGAGGGGTTTATATAGGAGTGGAGGAAGGTTTAGGGTTCGGTCATTAGGGTTGGGTTTGGGGGGGAAAAGAGTTTTGAATTTTTGGAGGTAGGTGGGGTTTTTGGGGAAGAGAGGATGGATGTGAGTGGTGAAGAGGTGATGGGGAAGAGTGATTGAGGTGATTGGTGAGGGGTATTTGGGGAAGAGAGTTATGAAAAAGTGTGAAGAGGAGAGAAGAAAAGGTGGGGATCCTATGGGATCCACAGATCCTAAGGGGATCCTGTGGGGTCAAGGACTTAATATCCCTGCTCCAATTAGGCGTATAAAACGCCCTTAGCATGCATGTCTGGCGTTAAACGCCAGCTTGTTGCTTGTTTTTGGCGTTAAACGCCCAAATGTAGCCTGTTTCTAGCGTTTAACGCCACTTCCATGCTTTGTTCTGGTGTTAAATGCCACTCTAATGCTTGTTTCTGGCGTTTAACGCTAGCTTGATGCTTCTTTCTGGCGTTAAACGCCAGTTTGATGCTTCTTACTGGCGTTTAAACGCCAGTAAGTTCTTCCTCCAGGGTGAGCTATTTTTAAAGCTATTTTTCATTCTGTTTTTGATTTTTCAGTAGTTTTTGTGACTCCACATGATCATCAACCCAAAAAAAATATAAAATAGCAATGGAAAATAAATAGATATAATTAGATAACATTGGGTTGCCTCCCAACAAGCGCTTCTTTAATGTCAATAGCTTGACAGTGAGCTCTCATGGAGCCTCACAAATATTCAGAGCATTGTTGGAACCTCCCAACACCAAACTTAGAGTTTGAATGTGGGGGTTCAACAACAAACTTAGAGTTTGACTGTGGGGGCTTTGGTTGACTCTGCAGTTCGAGAAGCTTTTCATGCTTAGTCTCCATGGTTACAGAAGGAGATCCTTGAGTCTTAAACACAAGGTTGTCCTCATTCAGTTGAAGGACCAATTCTCCTCTGTCCACATCAATCACAGCTCTTGCTGTGGCTAGGAAGGGTCTTCCAAGGATGATGGATTCATCCTCTTCCTTCCCAGTGTCTAGGATTATGAAAGCAGCAGGGATGTAAAGGCCTTCAACCCTTACTAGCACGTCCTCTACTAGTCCATAAGCCTGTTTTCTTGAGTTGTCTGCCATCTCTAATGAGATTCTGGCAGCTTGCACCTCAAAGATCCTAAGTTTCTCTATTACAGAGAGTAGCATTAAGTTTATTCCTGACCCCAGGTCACACAGAGCTTTCTCAAAGGTCATGGTGCCTATGTTACAGGGAATTAGGAATTTACCAAGATCCTATTTCTTTTGAGGTAGAGTTTGCTGAACCAAGGCATTTAGTTCCTTGATGAGCAATGGAGGTTCATCCTCCCAAGTCTCATTACCAAATAATTTGGCATTCAGCTTCATGATTGCTCCTAAATATTGAGCAACTTGCTCTTCAGCAATGTCTTAATCTTCTTCAGAGGATGAATACTCATCAGAGCTCATGAAGGGCAAAAGGAGGTTCAATGGAATCTCTATGGTCTCTAGATGAGCCTCAGATTCCTTTGGTTCCTCAAAGGGAAACTCCTTATTGGTCACTGAACGTCCCAGGAGGCCTTCCTCACTAGGATTCACGTCCTCCTCCTCCTCTTTGGGTTCGGCCACACCAAGTAAGGTAATGGCCTTGCACTCTCTTTTTGGATTCTCTTCTGTATTGCTTGGGAGAGTACTAGGAGGGGTTTCAGTGACTCTTTTACTCAGTTGGCCCACTTGTGCCTCCAAATTTCTAATGGAGGACCTTGTTTTCATTCATGAAACTTAAAGTGGCCTTAGATAGATCAGAGACTATATTTGCTAAGCTAGATGGATTCTGCTAAGAATTTTCTGTCTGTTGCTGAGTGGATGATGGAAAAGGCTTGCTATTGCTAAACCTGTTTCTTCCACCATTACTAAAGCCTTGTTGAGGCTTTTGTTGATCCTTCCATGAGAGATTTGGATGATTTCTCCATGAGGTATTATAGGTATTCCCATAGGGTTCCCCCATGTAATTCACCTCTGCTATTGCAGGGTTCTCAAGATCATAAGCTTCTTCTTCAGAAGATACCTCTTGAGTACTGTTGGAAGTAGCTTGCAATCCATTCAGACTCTGAGAAATCATATTGACTTGCTGAGTCAATATTTTATTCTGAGCCAATATGGCATTCAGAGTATCAATTTCAAGAACTCCCTTCCTCTGAGGCGTTCCATTACTCACAGGATTCCTTTCAGAAGCGTACATGAACTGGTTATTTGCAACCATGTCAATGAGTTCCTGAGCTTCTACAGGCGTTTTCTTTAGGTGAATGGATCCACCTGCAGAATGGTCCAATGACATCTTTGATAACTCATACAGACCATCATAGAATATATCCAGGATGGTCCATTCTGAAAGCATGTCAGAAGGGCACTTTTTAGTCAGTTGCTTATATCTCTCCCAAGCTTCATAAAGGGATTCACCTTCTTTTTATTTGAAGGTTTGAACATCCACTCTAAGCTTGCTAAGCTTTTGAGGATGAAAGAACTTGGCTAAAAAAGCCATGACCAGCTTATCCCAAGAGTTCAGGCTATCTTTAGGTTGAGAGTCCAACCATATTCTAGCTTTATCTCTTACAGCAAACGGGAAAAGCATAAGCCTGTAGACCTCGGAGTCAACCCCATTGGTCTTAACAGTATCACAGATCTGCAAGAATTCAGTTAAGAACTAAAAAGGATATTCGGATGGAAGTCCATGAAACTTGCAGTTCTATTGTATCAGAGAAACTAATTGAGGCTTTAGCTCAAAATTGTTTGCTCCAATGTTGAGATGCTTCTTCCATGTAAATTGGAATTTGGTACAGTAAAGTCACCAAGCATCTTCCTTGCATTGTTATTATTTTCAGCCATGTCTCCTTCTTTTTCGAAAATTTCTGTCAGATTTTCTCCAGAGAGTTGTGCTTTAGCTTCCCTTAGCTTCCTCTTCAGAGTCCTTTCAGGTTCAGGATCAGCTTCAACAAGAATATTCTTATCCTTGTTCCTGCTCATATGAAAAAAAGAAGAAAATAAAAAAGAAGAGGAATCCTCTATGTCACAGTATAGAGATTCTTTTATATGAGTAGAAGAAGAAAAGAATAGAAGAAGAGAAATTCGAACACCAAGAGAAAGAGAGGGTTCGAATTTTGAGATGAAGAGAAGTGTTAGTAGATAAATAAATAATTAGAAAGAAATGAGAGAGGGAAGAATTCGAAAATTAAATAAAATAAAATAAAAATATTTTTGTTTTTTCATTTTAAAATTAGTTAGAATTCGAAAATTTTAAAAAGAAAAATGAAATTAAATTAAATTAAAATTTAAAATAATTAGTTAATTAAAAAAGAATTTTGAAAAAGAGGAAGGTGATTTTCGAAAACTAGAGAGAGATAATTAGTTAGGTGGTTTTGAAAAAAATTAAGAATCAAACAAAAAGATAAGATTAATTGAAAAATATTTGAAAATCAATTTTGAAAAGATAAGAAGTTAGAAAAGATTTTGAAATTGATTTTGAAAAAGATGTGATTGACATTTATTTTGAAAAATATTTGAAAAAGAAATTTAAAAAGATATGATTTTGAAAATTAAAGTTGGTTACTTGACTAACAAGAAACAAAAAGATATGATTTTAAAATTTAAAGATTGAACCTTTCTTACTAGGCAAGTAACAAACTTAAAATTTTTGAATCAATCACATTAATTGTTAGCATTAATTTCGAAAATATGAGATAAAAATAAGAAAAAGATTTTTTAAAATCATTTTGAAATTTTCGAAAATCATAAAAGAAAAATGAAAAAGATTTGATTTTTTTGAAAAAGATTTGAAAAAGATATAATTTTTTAAAATAAAAATTTGATTTGACTCATAAGAAACAATTAAATTTAAAAACTTTTTGACTAAATCAAACCAAATTTTTGAAAATTTATGAGAGAATGAGGGAAAGATATTTTTTTGATTTTTGAATTTTTAATGAAGAAAGAGAAAAATAATAAGAAGACTCAATGCATGAAAATTTTGGATGAAAACAAATGATGCATGCAAGAACACTATGAATGTCAAGATGAACACCAAGAACACTTTGAAGATCATAATGAACATCAAGAACTTATTTTTGAAAAAATTTCAAGAAAAGAAAACATGCAAGACACCAAACTTAGAAATTTTTAATTTTTAGACACCATGAATGCAAGAATGCATATGAAAAACAAGATGCAACACACAACAAGAAAATATGAAGATCAAACAAGTGGATTCATCAAGAACAACTTGAAGATCATGAAGAATGCAATGCATGAATTTTCGAAAAATGCAAGAAAGAGATAAACATGCAATTGACACCAAACTTATGACTTGACACTAGATTCAAGCAAGAAACATCAAATTATTTTTGGTTTTATGATTTTGTAAATTTTTTTTTTGGATTTTTCGAAAATTATTTGGAAAAAGAAAAATAAGGACTTCAAAATTTCTAATGAGAATTCCAGGAATCATGCAATATTAGTCTAAGGCTCCGGTCCAGGAATTAGAGATGGCTTACTAGCCAGCCAAGCTTTCAGTGAAAGCTCTGGTCCAAAATACTAGACATAGCCAATGGCCAGCCAAGCTTCAGCAGATACAAATCCGGCATATAACAGTTGATTAGATGAGAATCCACGGACTCTTTTGATGATAAGTTGAAATCTCGGTCCAAAGGATTAGACATGGCTTCACAGCCAGCCAGAATTCAACAGATTATCGTGAAACTCTAGAATTAATTCTTAAAAATTCTGAAGCCATAGGATAATTTTTTTTTTGAAAATTTTTCGAAAATAAAAGAATAAAAACAAAAAGCTTGAAATTAAAATAAAATTACCTAATCTGAGCAACAAGATGAACCGTCAGTTGTCCAAACTCGAACAATCCCCGGCAACGGCACTAAAAACTTGGTGTGGGAAAATCGTGATCGTTCATTTCTTGGTAACGGCGATGAAAACTTGGTACGGACGTTCATAATCTTAGTTCTTTGTCACAACTTCGCACAACTAACCAGCAAGTGCACTGGGTCGTCCAAGTAATAAACCTTACGTGAGTAAGGGTCGATCCCACGGAGATTGTCGGCTTGAAGCAAGCTATGGTCACCTTGTAAATCTCAGTCTGGCGGATTCAAATGGTTATGGTGAATTGATAATTAAAATATAATTAAAATATAAAATAGGATAGAAATATTTATGTAGTTCATTGGTGAGAATTTCAGATAAGCGTATAGAGATGCTTTTGTTCCTCCTGAACCTCTGCTTTCCTGCTGTCTTCATCCAATCATTCCTACTCCTTTCCATCGCAAGCTTTATGTAGGGCATCACCGTTGTCAATGGCTACTTTCCGTCCTCTCAGTGAAAATGGTCCAAGATGCGTTGTCACCGCACGGCTAATCATCTGTCGGTTCTCGATTCTGCTGGAATAGGATTCAGTAATCCTTTTGCGTCTGTCACTACACCCAGCACTCGCGAGTTTGAAGCTCGTCATAGCCATCCCTTCCCAGATCCTACTCGGAATACCACAGACAATGTTTAGACTTTCCAGATCTCAAGAATGGCCGCCAATAATTCTAGCCTATACCACGAAGACTCTGATCTCACGATCAGGAGGCTAAGAGATATGCATTCAACCTTGCTTTTATGTAGAACGGAAGTGTTTGTCAGGCACGCGTTCATAAGTGAGAATGGTGATGAGCGTCACATAATCATCACATTCATCATGTTCTTGTGTGCAAATGAATATCTTACAGAAGAAATAGGCTTGAATTGAATAGAAAAACAATAGTACTTTGCATTAATTCATGAGGAACAGCAGAGCTCCACACCTTAATCTATGGTGTGTAGAAACTCTACCGTTGAAAATACATAAGTGGTGAAGGTCCAGGCATGGCCGAATAGCCAGCCTCCAAAACATGATCCAAGGATCAAAAGATAATCCAAAGATGTAAAAACAATAGTAAAAAGTTCTATTTATACTAAACTAGTTACTAGGGTTTACAAAGATAAGTAAATGATGCAGAAATCCACTTCCGGGCCCACTTGGTGTGTGCTTGGGCTGAGCATTGAAGCTTTCATGTGTAGAGGTCTTCCTTGGAGTTAAATGCCAGTTTGTAACCTGTTTCTGGCGTTTAACTCTGCTTTGCAACCTGTTTCTGGCGTTTAACTCCAAAATAGGGCAGAGAGCTGGCGTTGAACGCCAGTTTGCGTCGTCTAAGCTCGGAAAAAGTATGGACTATTATATATTTCTGGAAAGCCCTGGATGTCTACTTTCCAACGCAATTGAGAGCGTGCCATTTGAACTCTTGTAGCTCCAGAAAATCCACTTTGAGTGCAAGGAGGTCAGAATCCAACAGCATCTGCAGTCCTTCTTCAACCTCTGAATCTGATTTTTGCTCAAGTCCCTCAATTTCAGCCAGAAATTACCTGAAATCATAGAAAAATATACAAACTCAGAGTAAAGTCCAGAAATGTGATTTTTATTTAAAAACTAATAAAAATATATTAAAAACTAATCAAATCATACTAAAAACTATGTAAAAATAATGCCAAAAAGCGTATAAATTATCCGCTCATCTGTGTTCAATCATCTTAGGAAAGAGGTTGAATGCAAAATGGGTTTCATGGAAACCTTGGAAAAGAAAACATGAAACCATTCTAGAAATCCCTTCTCACACTTGAGTAGAATCTAGGTTTTGGTGATTGGATATGGTGACATATAATCCACCCTCTACTTGGATGTATGAGGATGTGTGGTATAATCAGGGATCAAGCATATCTCTCTTTATGAGCAATTAGACCAAGGAATTGGCTATTGATCAAGATCTAAGAGATTGAATCACCAAGGGATTGGGGTTCAATCAATCATGATTGCCAAGAGGTCAATGAGTTGCATGATTGAAGATGAGATGAGTTAGATTTAATCCAAAGAGAACAACATCTCCTTATCTCAATGAATTTCCCTTATTCTTATCTTTCACATTCTTTATAGCTTTCTTTACATTATGTTATTCCCCATTCCCATTTACAATTAAGTCATTTATGTTTCTGCGCTTTATATTATTGCCATTTCTTTTCCTGCACTTTATTGCTTATCTTTACTTTTGAGTCATTTATATTTCTTCTCATTTAAAATTCTGCAATCACAATCTATTTTGCTCTGCTTGACTAATTCACCCATTGATTATTGCTCAAATCTACCAATCTCTGTGGATACGATCCCACTCCTAGTGGGTTATTACTTGACGATATTTTTGGTGCGCTTGCCAAAAGAACGGATTCATTATTTTTATATGCGGAGTGAATTCCGGTCATCAGTGTGTCAGGTTGGCTGTATAACCGACAGATGAGCTCATTGGCCATAAGGCAGGCATACATCATTTGCATATATTTGATTTGATTGGGTTTGCTTAATTGTATTGTTTGTCTGATTGTATACCTTATATGACTAAATGTTACTTGCCTTACATACCTTACTTGTCTATTACTTGTTTGATTATTTGTGTTTGTACAACTGAGAGGTCCCTCATGCTGGTGTTGGTTTATACTGAGGGCTGTCCTTGTTGAAATGAGATGATGAGATGATTTGAGCTCCTTGGGTAGATGTAGTGAAGTGAGTTCACTTGCTCTAGGTAAAGATATGAAGTATTGATATATAATTACTGAAACGACTAGCTGGTTTTGGTTCTGGTTATGATTCTATTCTAAAGTGGAAGCTGAAAAGTTTGGATAGTTGAAAAAGATGTGAAGTTGAAGTAGACTTAGTATCCCCAGGACAGTTGCCTAAATTATAGATTATTGAGAATCTAGGGTGAATAATTGATGAAAGGGAGATTAGGATGCTTAGTGAGTTCTTATTATATATAGTGTATTGTAGTTATTTGGCACTTTTATCGTACTAGGGACCCAAAGGTCGTGAATTTTCATTCCGTATATATTTTCTGTTTTTCAGATGCAGGTTTAGATGCTTAGCAGTGAGCTGTGGTATATCTGAAAGATGGTGAAGATCATTGGATTCTACATACTCATTTTGAAAAACTTATGCTATGTATCTATTTAATCCTTTTGAAAACTTGCCTATAGAGGTCTTGATGCATATTTTGGGAGATAGGAAACTACCGTTATTAACTGATTTTATTTCTGTACCCTAGTCGACCTAAACTTCACAGGTCGCGACTAGTAGCTATTATACTTATGTCTAAATGTGTGTGTGTGTGTGTGTGTGTGTGTGTGTGTGTGTGTGTGTGTGTGTGTGTGTGTGTGTGTGTGTGTGTGTGTGTGTGTGTGTGTGTGTGTGTGTGTCTTTTCCTTACTCTATTCTTTCTTATCATTATACCTCATCTTGATTCGCTATTCGAATACGTTTTATCGTATGTTTTAGCGATACATGAGTGTTTCGATTCGCGATTTTATTTTACTCTTTTCAGGCTTCTCGTTAATACTTCCCTTCAACTCATATATAATTATGTATTATAATCCACCTAAGAGTCGTACCACCTTAGTATCATTGACTTTTGACTCGAATATAAGGATTTGAATATTAGGGTGTTACACCTGACCCAATTTCATGCGTGAGTCAGCAGCTGGAAAGCTATCCACATGGGATGAATAGAACAACACTGTTTTGATCCTTGGCACGTTTTGAAAGTAAAATGTCGCCATTTTGCTATACAAAGAAATGAAAAGGTTGCTAGTTAAGAGGGGTGATCAGTTACAACGTCTTCTTCCTCTTTTCTCACCAACATCAATGCTTCATCTCCTCTATTAGATAGACAATAACGATAGTTTAGGGCAATCTAACATCGCCTAATTTCTTCTATTTCTTTCCACAACTCTTGAAGACAGGGGACCATCGAGTGCTACTCAAGCAAAGGGTGAAAATCATTTTCGCTATCTAGAAGGTGAGTTTTTTTTTTTTTTTTGAAAAAGATAATTTTTTGGCTTCTTTGTTCATTTTTTGTTTGATATGTTATCTTTGTAGGTCTTTTCGTTTGCATTCATTCGGATTTATGTGGGAACATTATCTTGTTAGGGTTTATGTTGTTCATTTATTAGAATGGAGGTTGATGTTCTGTTTCTGTTGAATAGAATGGGATTGTTATTTCATGGTTACATTTGTGTTTTATTTATCTTTTAATTTCATGTAGAGTAAGTATTTTTTTTATGATGCAGATGAAACCACTATTAGATATAATGTTTTATTATAGTGAAAATTTTGAAAAAAAAAATAAGAATGAGAGGTTGGGTTATTAAAAGAAGAGGATGGAGAAGAAGTGAATCAAAAACACATAAAAAAAAGATTTAGGGTTTATAATTGGGAATCAGGGACCAAATTAAAAAATTTCACACTAACAGCCATGTTAGCTAGCCATTATATTGTGCCACATCAATTTTTTGATTGTTGACTTACATCTGAAATTGGACTAGAAATTTATATATAACCTGAAATTTAATATGGGGTCTAAATTAGTGCAACTAAAATATCAGGGATCAAATTGATGCACGATGTCAATCTCAAAATCCGCTTTGTAATTTAGTCAAATGGACGAATAATTCAAATTGGTTAATATTTTTTTATTTAATTAAGCAAAAAGCATATATATATATATTTTTTTGTCATCCAAGATCTTTGTTTGAACGCAGCATTGGGTCTCCCATGTCCCATGCCCGGCCACATGAAAAAATGGGATGGCGATATGAAAATATTAAATGCACGGTCAAGATTTCTCTTATGTGCTGGAATTTTGTATTTTGCAATGATAATCCAAATGGATTCTTAATTATTTTTGTATTACATAAGATAATTATTATTACAAATTAATAAAATAATATTTATTTATTAAAATATTAAATATATTAATTTTTAATAATAAAATAAAAGAATTTATTAATTTATATATTTTTATTAGAGGAATGCTAGGGGATCAGTAACTTTTGTGATTTGTAGCCATCAAATAGCTATCAATGATGGTTTTAATGGTGTGAGATTTCATCCAATGGCTCACTTTTCTTTGTTGGTTACATACTGGCCAGAATTTAACAAAATTGCTGGCCCTAGATTTTTTTTTTTTTATTATATTCATGAGAAAATAATTTATTCGGAAGAATTATTAGAGAGTACTTTGAAGTATCACTATCAGTCTAGTCTCTATATATATGTCCAAACTCCGGATTGCTTAAGGGTGATTGTTCATGCTCGCAGTCACCGTGAAGGAAAAGCTGTCAATGGAGCAGTGACATAGAGATCTAACACTCACGACAGAGAAATAATAAAAGTACAAAGCTCTTTCCTTTCTGTCTGTATCTGTTCTCCTCCGTTTCCTCTCTCCTTTTTGAAAAGAGGGAAATAACAATAAAAATAAAATGCCGGTGTTAATTGTTTTTTATTCTGCACACTCTTTCTCATTGCTCATTGTATTCGCTCTCTCTCTCTCTCTCTCTCTCTCTCTCTCTCTCTCTCTCTCTCTCTCTCTCTCTCTCTCTCTCATTAGACATGTCCATTGTTACTCGCAAGATGCAAAGTAATTCTCCTTTTTTTGCGTGTATCTTATCCTATATGCTATACTCTGTTACATTTTTATATGCCGATATTCAAATCTCAAGTCATGTGGATGGATTAATCACATTATGGTTGTGCTACGCTCAATTGCAAATATTGAATCACGAATTTTGTTAAGTTATAAATCATAATCCATGAATTTGAATCTGAAGCCTGGACTTTTAATTTTTTCGGTGGGTTCCTGATCTCATTGCAAGAGAATTTCTTTTGTTTCGGTTCTGCATTGTTATCTTTTTCTGTGATTTATGATATGTTGTTTTATTTTGTTGACAATGACGTAATGGAGTGCATTCTCTGAACCATACAGATACAGAGTGGATTTTGGCGGAGACTAACTAGTTCAAGAAAGATTGAAGGAAGATGAAAAACTCCGTTTCAGATCGCAGTTTCTACATTGAGAGCGACGACGAAGATGAGGAGAAGGATTTGAACAATGTAGATCAAGGAAACGATTCAGACGATTCGCATGAATGGAATGATCACGACGCAATGAGAAAACCCAGTTCCTACAGCATGGCATGGCCTCAAAGTTACAGGTCAGAACCTTCTCTGTATTTCTGTGACAGTGAGAATCCGTCAAAAAGTTGTTTCATTAGTCACTCATGAAATTCAAGGGTGGAGAAAGTAGATCATAGATGAGGGACCACGTTCTCATCAATTCGTGATAATATAGTTGTAAACATTATTGAAACTTAATTATGCTATTCAGATTATTTTGATGTAATTTAGTGGTAAAATGTTTTATACCATATACTAATTTTACAACACCATCTTTGCGACTGTTGTAAGAGTTAAAATTTTTGTAGTGATTTGACTACTGGATAAGATGTATGTGTATAATCTGAAACTTAGGTAATTAACATTAGCCATGGAAGAAACATATCTGCAAATATTTTCGTTGTTTATCGAAAGGTTTTTGAGAAAGATCATCGATATGCCACAGCTCAGTGTCTCAAAAATCTATTGCATCAATCTCTTTTAACTGATGTTTCAGGCAATCCATTGATCTGTTAGGCAGTGTACCATCACCAAATATTGGATTTTTGGGCACTACCTCCCTATCAAGATTAGGAAGTTCTTTTATTGTTCCACCTTTGATAAAGAGGCACCCCCCAGTTCCAGATACAATTCCGTCAGCAAAGAAACCTCTGCTACAACCAACAGACATTGATGATCAGCGGCGGAGCTCCCATAGCCTGCATCCTCCCCATCTGTTGAGGGGTTCTACTAGGAATGTGATTTCCAAGGTTGCTCATGATCATGAAGTTCATTTTTCTGGCCAATGCACTTTTGGTCAAGCTGTGCTTAATGGTAACTAGTGGATCCTTGGCTTTCATTATGTACTGATCTCTGATTGTGCCTCTTGGTGAATTTAGAAAGAAAAATAAATGGAGTTAAAGCAAAGAAGGAAGAACATAATACTGAAGCTATATTAGATATACAAATAAACATAGGATGCAAACTGCTTGTTGCAGTATACAGGATTAATTTAATGAATATGGACCATGTCTATATTTTTGTTCTAACAGGTAGTTAAACTTGCTCCACACTTTCAATTGGAATGTTCCCACCTTAATTATTTTCTAAGTTTTAGGATATTTTGGCAATTTACCTTTGTCATATTATCTTCCTTCATATCAATACACTTTTGTACTTTATTATGAATATGAATATAGTTGTGAAGAACTATTGTGGTCCTCCCTTGTGTAAATGCACCTCATTGGATAATTTCCCAAAGAATCATGAATAAGTGGTCCTACACCAACTTTCTTAATGTCAGGTATCAGTCTTACCTCTGATTTAAGGGACCACAAACCACTAATGGTCACAAGCATTAGAAAACAATGTTGTTGATAGTTAATGCAACTGTCGCATCTCTACTTGACTGTGATCATTGCTTCTTTATGCTGAGTTTCTGCTCATGTGCAAATAAGTATTAGCCTTTGGCCTTTCATTTTTCCTCTGCCCTTTGAAGTCTATATTTAACAAAGGTTATCATTTAACATCAAGATGTCTGGATTTATCTGAGATTTCCATAAAACTAAGACACAATGAAATCGTTATTTTTTGGCAAACTAACTTCTGTTGCAAGGACAAGATAAATTGTGAGCCAGTATATCTCTGAATTTTTATCTACAGTTTTTGAATATTAAATTTTTAGTTGAAGCTTTCACACTGGCTTAATGTAATGATCAACCTCCATAAAGGCATAAACTATTTGGTGAAGCTGCAGTGTTGGTTTTTATATCTGTAACACGGTAATATTCCCTCAGGTTGTAGCTTAAGTACGAGAAGAGAAGGGAGTGAAATCGAGTGCGTTTGGTTGTTTTTATTTTTTGTTTTCATTTTTAGTATTTTCTATTTTCATGATTTTGCAAAGGAAAAAAAGAAAACAAGATTTTATTATTTTCATTGTTTTCTCTTTTTTCTTCACAAAATTCTAAAAATAGAAAACGAAAATGAAAACACAAACAAACACACCCTGAATTTCTCACTGTTAGAAGCTCTATATTGTGTCGAGTAATAATTCTCGCATAGCCCTAAATTCTTAAATTAAGACCCAAGTTTGGTTTATATATAACCAAACGTTGTATTTTTATCACCATTGATGCACCAAAACTAGTTATCTATAACAGAATTGACTGCCTGACACATATACTGCACAAAACCATAAACCAAGCATTTAAGGTGCTATATTTATGTCTTATTTTGAATTTCGCAGGCATAAATGCTCTTTGTGGTGTTGGAATCCTTTCTACCCCTTATGCCCTCAAAGAAGGTGGATGGGTTGCGCTTTCAGTCTTGTTTATATTTTCAGCTTTCAGCTTCTATACTGGGTTGCTATTACGTCACTGCTTGGATAGTGAACCTGGGCTTGAGACATACCCTGACATTGGCCAAGCAGCTTTTGGTACTAGTGGACGCATTTTCATTTCTGTAAGTCTTCCAGCTGACTAATTGCTAATTTTATTTGAGTATGCAATTTTTCTTCAATGGGTTAGATTCAAAAAAATAAACCTCTGACCTTTTTCGGCCATTTTGTGGACACAGGTAATATTATACTCGGAATTATATGTAAGTAGTACATTCGCCTTCACTCAGTGAGTATTGCTTTTTTCCACTATTTTCGTTGTAGTAAAATAATATCTTAACAACTTAGCGTTGTCTTGTTAAGTAGACTCAGCTATATGGATTAAACTACTGCCATGTGGTCTTGTATTTGTTAATTTAAAGATTATTTTACGAGGGTACTTGTTTGGGTTGAGCAGTTTTGGTTATTATTGGTAGTCTCCTCTTATGATCTTGAGTATATATTTTTAATCTCATCAGCTGATAACATAAGATGGACTATTTTATTTTATAGTTTATCTTCTTCTTTTATACCTTTTAGAACTTAATAAGGCATTCTTCACCAATGTTATTGTGCGAATAGACCATAACAAAATGGTGGTGTTGAGCATAAGAATTGTCATTGGAGTGAAGCAACAAGTGCTTCTTCATACACATGCTCCTACAAGGCTTTGAAGTAATGTTTTTTTCCACTTGTTATTTAAATACCTTTGTACCTGAATTCATTTTTGGACAATAGCCGAATAACTTATTGTTGTTTCCCTTTGCATCTTTCTACTCACTAACTCCTCAGAATATTGCTTGTACTTGTTTTGTTGCAAATCTAATTTCTGTGTATAATGAAGTTACAAGCTAAAGCTCTCAAATAGTCAAATGCGTATTCCTCATGTAGCCTTGTGGTTAGAATCGGGATTTTTGCTATCATTCAGACAATCACTATTACATTATTATACCTCTGTGAACGTCACGCTCTTTGAGGGGATTCCTTTCCCCCTAATCTCCTATAAAGCATTCTTCAATGCCTGTTATTCTCTCTAAGAACCTGGTATCTGTAAAAGAATAGGAAATAGAACAATAGTAATATAGAGAAGATATAGCAAAGATTAAAGAGAGGGAAAATAGCGGTAGAAACAGGGATGCTGAATGATATCAGTCAGTGTCTATTATTTGCAGAAAGAAATGCATCAAGGAAATGACATAGCAGTTTGTGAGCAGCTGTTCCCCTCCTCGTAAGGTCTGTCCTAGTCCAAACTTCCCAGAAAAATTTCATCAAATTCTCTCCATAGGAACTCCTGGCCATTCTTTTTTTAACAGAATTTCCTCTCATTCCTAGCGCTTCCCACTATCCTTGCCACCTGGCAATTCAGTAACAGCCAGTCCCATCTTATTCTCACTAACCTCCATAGCCTTTCCAAGATATAATTACTCTTGCTTGAGCTTTACATTGTAAAATTATAAATGGAGGTAAACTTTCAACTGTTTAATTACTTTCTTGTAATCTTGATGGTGGGTCATAGTAGTTACCATCCTTTTCTTAGAATATATCAAATCTCAAAAACTTAATATTTTTTCATGCAGGCTTGTTGCATAGAATATATAATTTTGGAGAGCGATAACTTATCTTCATTGTTTCCAAATGCGCACCTAAGTTTAGGTGGACTTGAATTGAACCCTCATGTTCTATTTGCAATTTTGACCACCTTGGCTATTCTTCCTACTGTTTATCTTCGTGATTTGCGCATTCTGAGTTACCTCTCAGGTAAACACTTTACTTTTATGTTTACTTATTTGCAAATAAATGTTAGGTAGCAATTTTTAGAAGTTATATCAGTCTCATTCACCTTTTGTCCGGACAAATTATAATCATTCACCTTTTGTATAATCATTACTCTATCCAGTTTTAAGCGGGCAAATTAGATTTATGCCGGATCATTATTTTTTCATATGAAAGCATAAATATTAAGTAGGTTCCTGCTTATTGTCATCTAGTGACTTGAGAAAAGAGAGCCTGGGGGAAAGTTTAACAACTTTTGGTATGACTTGCAGCTTGGTTTGCATGCTGTATGTGTGTGACAGGATAAACAAATACTGTATGATAATGATATGATTTTACTCGTTGTTTGATTTTATTCATCACCATTCTATACTTCAAAATAACAGATATATATGAGGCTATATGAGACTATATATGAAGCTCTTAACATTTAATTTACAAGGGTATTTTATATTTTTGTATATTTTTTAAAAGTAAAAATTAAGAAATAAATATTTAAAAGAATAATTAATATAGAAATAAAATATTTTTTTAAATCAAATTATAGTAAATTATGATTTTAAAAATCAAATTCAATATAAAATTGTAACAAGTAATATGATTATAAATTTAATAATATATACAGTATACAATTACTAAAGATAAATAAATAATAATAATTTTAAATATAAAAAATATTAGTTTATTAACAATTACAATTAATTAAATAATGACTTTTGAATGATACATATATAAATTTTTATAACAATGTTACAAATTTTAGTAAAATAATTAATTCACTAAAATTATATTTTGTGATTTTCTTTTTGTTACAATTCACGGTGAAAATGGAAAATATCAACTTATATTCCTTATTCATTTTATAGACCTCAGATCAAGGTTTTTCAAAGAACATAACGTTTTCATTTAAAAATTAGATCTAACTTAGATTTTGTTGCTTATAAAAGTTGTAAAGCACAGTTAACTATTCCTTCTCGTGTAGTTTTAGTCATATCACTTAATTTACTTAACTTATCAAAATCTCATTCTTTTTTCTAGCTTTAGTTGTTTTACTCAATATACTTAATCTGTCATCCTTTTTTCTTGATCATTTGCTATCTTGCAAATGCCTCTTCCTTTCTTTCGTGACAAAATACTAATAAATACCCCCTATAATGTCTTGTTCTTGCTACAGTTACCACCATTTGTCTCCTTCTTAGTCATCTTATACTTTTTCGGATCTCCTCATTTTGGAATAATAAGCACTTTAAAGCATTCCTTCTTTACATTCTCTGGCACACTTGTGACTTACTCTTTATCTCTTGCTCAGATACATCTTGTTTCTCTATAAGGTTTTTTTGGCCACTTTTCTAATAACTTCTGACATCTCATTCCATATTTTTTATTTGAGGAATGTTAGAGGGCCATAAAAATTTCTTGTTTTTGGCTATCATTTGGCCAGCAATAATTTGCATCCATATTTGCAGGTATTTGCACACAAGAAACATATAATTTGTAGCTATATTTACCAGAGCTTGCACACATGAATTAATACAATTTGCTCCCATATTTACAAGTATTTGAACACAAGAAACATAATTTACACCTATATTTACTAGAGTTTGCACACATGAAATCAATATAATTTGCACCTACAATTTTTAGAATTTGCATACATAAATGATAATTTAGTATTTATGATGACCAAATGATAGCCAAAATTATAAAAAACTGATGGCCACGTAGAGTTTTTCTTTTTATTTTTATTAGATTTCTTACTATATAATACAAAATCTTATATAAAAGTGTATCAAATTCGGCATAGTAATAATATTTTAGCGGGCTCATATAATCAAGCCTTCTATGTCAAGGATTTGGTCGTGTGCAACATTTGATAATGAATGCAACGTTTTATTCTTCAAGACAGATCTTTACGGTATGATGATTGAACTGTTTGGGCCTTTGGCTAAGGATGGGTTATAAATTGGAATTTAGAATAAAATAAAAAGTTATATTAAACTTTTTAAGTTTAAAAAAATTGAGTTTTGAATAATATATTTATAGAAATTTTAAAGACAAAATATAAATACATAAACTTTTTAATTTATTAATTATAAAGTATTAACTTATGCTTTACAAAAGCAAAAGCACCGTTCAAATTAAATCACCTAATATAACATTTTATTTTATTCTAAATTCCAATTTCTACTTGTCTGATTATGCTTACACCAAGTTTTGTCAAAATGCATTTACCCTTCATATTCACGATCGTTTTAGCAAACTCAAGGACATGAAGTGCCATCCATTGCCACATATCATAATCATGTTATGTAATCATCTCAATCCCAGGGCCGGCTACTCCTCTCTTCCATTTTTTCCTGTTTTCAAACCGCTATTCAAAATCAATTCAATTCGAATAAAAGGAACTATTGTCCTTAATTTTCCTAAATTAAGGAATATAACAATAACACAATATATTTATATTGGGAGAGATAGACAGAGAGAGACCCATGGGAGGGGAGGGAGGAGGGGTGTGTGTGAAATACAGTCACTATCTTAGAGAACAGAGAGATGGTACCTTTGATAAAATGTTATTTCTAAATGGTTTAGGGTATGGATTTATAAATTTAGAGTTGTCAGGAGGAGGTCAATGTAATTTATCCTAATTTTTAAAAGATAGACGTTGGATTTGTTTTATGTAATGCTTCATATGCTTTAAACTCATTCTTTTTGGTTTTTGTTTTGTTTTAGGAAAATCTTCATATAAAACTGTATTGTATAACAGTAACTTCCTTTTCCATAACTTTCTTTCTGTGTTGATAAATTTAGCCTATATTTGGGTCTCGACAATGACATTAAAATGTTATCATACTTGGGTTATTCCATTATGACCTTTTTATGTTGTGTGTCTAGCATGTGGTGTTCTTGCAACAACTTTGGTGGTTCTCTGCTTGTTTTGGGTTGGCTTAATAGATAATGTTGGCATTCACAGCAAAGGAACTACAATCAATCTTGCAACTTTTCCTGTTGCTATGGGTCTCTATGGTTACTGCTACTCAGGACATGCTGTGTTCCCAAACTTGTATACAGCCATGGCAAACAGAAATCAATTCCCTGCAGTGCTTTTAGTATGGTAAACACAACATAATCTTTGAGATTATCCATTGAGGCATAAATCATCTAGACATTTGAATTGGTTAAACTCAAAGAAAAAGTTACTCTAGATTTCTCGGTTTTGATATATATATATATATATATATGTAATACACATTCTTTCTACATGCAGTTTTGCACTCTGTACAGTTATGTATGCTGCAGTAGCTATTATGGGATACACAATGTTTGGAGAATATACATTGTCTCAGTACACTCTTAACATGCCTCAAGGCATAGTGGCCACCAAACTTGCTGTGTGGACAACGGTATGCTCATTTTAGATTTTTGAAGAACAATTTCCCATCCCACATCATACTTTATTTGCTGGATTTTCTCTCTAAATGAGTTATTTTATTATTATATATTTTTGTTTGGGAGGTAGATTTTAGAGATTAGAGCCATCTTCTTGGTTGAAACAACTAGCTCTGAAACTTTTGGCACGGTATCCAAGAGTTCATTATAACCTCGGCATGGTCTTATTTTGGTTCTTCAAAAGGGAGAAATTGGAATATGTAGATATGATCAATACAGGTGGGTGCAGTGCAGATGCTAATATAGTTTGTTTTGTAGTTGTCTAAGTTTTAGGCGATGAAGAGTTTTTGGTGTTTTTGCTTAGCAATTGGTCATATAGGGTAAAGGGAGTCTTGAAGCATTTAGTTGTCTCCGTATGGCTTCAAGGTCATGGGTTCAAGCTGTAGAATTAGCACTGATTTAATTATCGGGTTCAGACTGCTTATATTATACCCTTTGGATGTGGCCCTTTCTTGGACCCTGCATTATTGCAGGATGCTTGTACACTAGGTTGTCCTTTAATTGATCATATAGGGTGCATGGAGAAAAGGTCTGATAAGGGTTTATCTTTGGGGTATTTGTATACTATGCTTTAATTCAAAATTAATGGAAGTTGTAATGATCAAAAACTTATCTCAACCCCAAAGAATTCTAGCAATAGACTTGGTGTATAACTTGATGCCAAAAGAAATTGCACTTTTAGTTTACTTACTATATTAAAATCCAGGAAGAGGTAATCAAATGTAAAATAACCCAGCTCAGGTACAAATTAGACTTTTAGCTACTAATTGGACTAGAAGATACATGAGATTCAGATGTTTTTGGTCAATTATTATTCTTGGAACTAGTTTACTTTGTTATTCTAATCAATACATGATTTTCTAACCTAATTCTGGACTTTTTATTTTGCAGGTGGTGAATCCATTTACCAAATATCCTTTGTATGCTTTGTATAAATACATAGTTCTTGCTCAAAATTATCTGGCATAAGGAATGGAATCCAATCCGATAGGTGTCCCTCTAATTTGTGCTGTCAAAACACAGCCAAGCATATTCTTAGTCTCTAAAACGTGTCTCTCTTAAAAGTGAGTCACTTGACATTGTTAGAGTTAAGGCTTGTAGAAGATAGAGAAGATAGATGGGTAATAGTGCTATAAGTTGAAAATATGATTCATATACGCAATGTGATGTGCCATAAAATGCTAACTTATACAATTTAAATTACAATGTATTCTGCCCATTCATAAAAGTTTATTTTATCATACATTTTGCTTCTCTTAGGCTGCTTTTCTAAGACTAAATTTTTTTAATTCATTATATGTACATCCTAACAAGCTTTTCCAGGTACTAGGAATGACACATATCAATTAAGTTGTTTTGGTTTCTCTTCATGGAGTACCCTGAAGATATGAGAAAATGATTTAGGGCAGAAATAATTTGTTTAAATCCATTATTACACATAATTTGTTGAACGAAAAGATGTTTTCTCTTAATTAGCACCACATATGCATTGAGTTTGACTCCAGTGGCAAAGTGTCTAGAGGAGCTGATACCATTAAACGACCCCAAGTTTAACTTATATTCAATCTTCATCCGAACAATGTTAGTGGTTTCTACACTGCTTGTTGGTCTTTCTGTTCCCTTTTTTGGTGAGTCTTTCTTCTACTTAACTATGTATTTCATCGCATTCACTGCCAAGAACCGTATTAGAGTCTGGGTTCAGAATGAAATTCAATATTTCTTCATACAACAAATTTGTTGAACCAAGGTTGCTATACCCCTTTCCTCGCTCCAAATTTTCTACAATGTTACTTTAGCTATAAATTCAATTTAATTTTCTTTATTTTTCCTTTTAAATGAACTTACTGTTTCAGCATTGGCTTCAAGTTTATGAATAACATATAAACTTTTCACTGCAGGTTTGGTAATGTCATTGATTGGATCTTTACTCACAATGTTCGTTGTAAGATTACTGTTTATTTCCTTTCCTTGTCCTATGGTTACTAGCTACTCAGCATTTTGTTAATAAAAAGCCATTTTGGATGCAGTCCTTGATTCTTCCCTCTGCTTGTTTCCTAAAGATTAAATGGGGCAAAATCTCTCAAATTCAGGTACGATGATGATGATGATCATTGTAATGGTACTGAATGCAAGTTACAAAATTACTCAATCTTTTACTCCATGAGACTATGTTTTAGCATTGATATACTAAAAAAGTGAAACCACCTTGTAATTAACTAGAGATTTGATTTGTCCAAATGAGTATTAACATTTTTCCACCATTAATGTTAATAGCATAAGCAAAGAGAAACCTTTGAAAAAATTGAAAATGTAGTGAGTATTCAATCATAATGTGTCTTATCAAATTTAAGGTGACATGCAAAAAGTTCTATTAGAATTGAACATGCCTAACTTAATGTCAAAAGTTGACTTAAGAGGTGGTGGTTGGAGCACACTTACTCGCACTTATAAAAGCTATCATAGCCATCTCCCCAATCAATGGGAAACTAGAAATATACGTTCTACATGCCGAGGACTAGGTAAGTGGAGCATGAAAAGTTAGCAGGACTAGGAACATGAAATAGTCTCTAATAACACTAGAATTGAGTAAGCAACTATGTAAAAAAGGTGAGTTCTCCCACACTTAGAATTGAGTAGAACATTTTTTATTGCATTCCAAATGTACTATGTTGATATTAATAGGACCTGTAGAATCTAGAGGACAATGAATTAAAAAATGATCATTTTGTGAACCATAATGTACTATGCTGATATGTATAAATGGAAGAGGAAAAATCATCAGATGTTTTTTTGAAACCACTATACTCGTTCAACGTTGCTTGTTTTTCATGGTTATGATGAAGTCCACTGTGACATAACGTCTTTTCTCTTCCTGTCCCTACAGGTAGCACTTTGTGTTACAGTTATGATAGTAGCTGTTGTATCCTCCGCTTTTGGATCATATTCAGCAATCTCAGAGATTATTGAACAGTTGTTTGGATAAAATTTTTGCACCTTAGTCATGGACTGAGTTGTTTCTTGTCTTATGTTCGACAAAATCCTACTATTTTATATTTGGTTTTATTTCTAATGGCCAATTTTGATCTATTATTATTGTTTGAAGCCATTGTGTAAGGATGTGTTTCATCTTTTTAAGAGTATTTTTATGGCCAGGACTGTATCTAATAAAATCACATGGGGTGGGGGTGCCGGCCAAAGTTTTGGAGTAGAGGATTATCATCGAAGATGAGTGCAAAATTTCTTGATATACGTGAAATTGAGTAAATAGCATTTACATCACTTATAATGTTAAGTTATTGCAGTTCTTCTCAAATTCGTACAAATATTATACTCCGATTATGTCCGTAAAAGGATAGTCAAGTTAATTCCTAAGCTAGTTTGAGTTTCATTCCTTAATAGCTTAATAAATTAATTCATAAGCTCGTATGTCGTCAAATTTAAACTTGATATTTCAACTTATATATTAACCATGAGCAATGTTAAATGCTCGGCAAATATTATTTTTATCAGTATTTAGTCAACAATAATTTGCATCCATATTTATAAGTATTTTATACATAAAAAATATATAATTTATACATATATTTATTAGAGTTTGCAAACATAAATCAGACTACAATTTTCAGAATTTACACATAAATTAATAAAATTTATTTATTAAAAATAATTAATATTTATGCTGGTCAAATAATGGTTAAAAATATTAAAAAATATTTATTCCAAAAGTTTTTCATTAGCTAAATTAAGACCATAATATAATCACAACAAATTAATACTATAATTTTTTTACATAATCTTTTAAGTAACAAATAATAATTTATGAATTTTTGGTTTTACTGTTCATTAAATAAATAATATATATAATTTTTAAAATAATTATATTATAATAAATTTTATAATATAATATTCAATCAATTTATTATACCATTACTTACATATATTGAAATATTTGTTTTAGTAGAAATTCTTGATAAAGTAGAAAAGAGGTAAAGTTTTAATTACTATTTGGTTTTGGTAAATAAATGTAGATTTAAAGAAAACATAGCCAAGAAAATATAAAAGTAATACATTTATTGACATTCAAATAAAATTTTATTCGTATAATTTTCGCTTTACTAAAAGCATTTTCAATGAAACATATAAATAAGAAAATTTGAGAGAGGAAAATAATAATAATAATTTTAAGGGTAAAATATATTTTTTATCTTAGAAATTTGTTAAAAATTTTAAAAATATTCCTAAATTTTGATTTGTTTCAATTTTATCTCTCAAGTTTTTGATTTGCATCAATTTTACCCTTATTACTAATTTTTTGATAATTAATATTTTTCTTTCCAAAGATACCCTTTCCTCATATACCTATCATCATCATCACAATCCTCTCTCTCTCTCTCTCTCTCTCTCTCTCTCTCTCTCTCTCTCTCTCTCTCTCTCTCTCTCTCTCTCTCTCTCTCTCTCTCTCTCTCTCTCTCCGTCCTCAAAATCATCTCCACCACCATTATCATCGAACAACCACTATCAAACCCTTCATCACCATTGTAACAACCTCGTTTTCGAGTACGCGAGATCTTTTCTGAAGACACGGATTTCTCAGAAGATCAGTAAAGGGAGCACCTCTGCTGTATCATCAAGCATCTCAATTCTCATTGTCATTATGTCATCTTTAAGCCAGAACCTCCTTTGAGGCAAGCTCGACAATGCAGTCGCGAAGAACCCAATTTGTGAGTCGTATCGATTAGGAGTTTTTGATTCTGGTTTTCGTAGTTAGACTCAGTTTGACGAACCAATCTCAATTTATGAGAGAAGAAAGATAATAAATATAATATTATCATTATATGAGTCTTAAAGTAGCTTGAATGATATTATAATATTACCTGGTCTGTTTTAGTTAAAAACAGGAGATCGGTTTGACTGCGTTCACAGTTTACTAGTGCAGATTAGCACCAGCACTCTCTGATGACTTTAGCAATGCTAATGCCTTATCAAACATGATCTATTGTTGATGAGTTTGGAAAACTCTAAATTTATTTGATCAAACATTATTAAAATAATTAATCACAAAATTATTAATTTGATTTTAAATCACATTTGTTAATTAATAATTTTGTTGCTTACAGATCTTGACCTTGGGCATAAAGAAAAATGAAAGCCCAAAATGGTTGACAAAAATAATCAGCCTTGTGAAAAAATCCTATCTAATATGTGGCTGAATTATTTTAGGCAAAATAAGTTGGGCCAGAATTTATTGAGCAAGCCCAAAATAATCCTTGTTGAAAGACCAACAATGGTTTGGTCCGAAATTGAAAAGGAAAGAAAGCAAAGGCTGCATGCTTCCCACGGACACCAATTTCCCTCTTTTGAATGGATTTCAAAATTCAATTAACTTGTATTAATAGCATTGGTAATATGAGAGAGAAATTTCAAAATTGATTTGATTGCTATCATTACTCTCACACATTACTAGGCATGGGGTTTTGGAAACTTAATTCATTTTAATTCTCTTTCTTAATTCCATTGAAAGCTTTTTTGCATTCTCTCTCTTCTCTCTCTTTTCTTTGCTTTAGTTTTCGGTCATGTCACAGAAAAGAAGAGAAAGCAAGTTATCAGAGGTGAAGCACTGTAGCAGTAAAGCTAGAAGCAAGAAAAGGGCTAAGGTGATGATGACCTTAGCTAGAAGAAGATCCAAGGCTTGGTGTGGCTGAGATCTTTGCCACTTATGGTAAGAAGTGGTGAGGAAGTCTCAAGCTCTCCATACCCGAAAATGGAAGAGATCCAATTCAGTTAGAGAAGAAGATCCCAGAGGCATGACTTGTCTCTACTTTTGATCAACCATCACAGAAGGTAGCTACTGTAGCTACATGAAGGAAGAGGCAGAAGATAGAGTAGATGGAGCTGTTAAGCATCAAGGACTCATCAAGGGCCAAGAATCCTTCTTGGGGAGCAAGTCAAGATGGAAGGCCCGGATTGATGAAGCTTGGTGAGAAGGGATGAGGAAGAGGTAATTGCATGTTGGATTTTACATTCGGTTCTCTTTCTTCTCTCTCTGGCCGAACTGGTTTTGTGTTGAAGAAGAAGAAGTTTAGCTCGGTTCAACCATTTCAACCTTGGAGACTTTCCCTTCTATAATAAGGGTGAACAGCCAAGGCTTGAAGCAAGGAGAAAAGAGGGAAAGCACAGAGTTCTCATAGCTACCCAAGCTAATAGAAGTTCTTCTCCTTCAATGTGTTTCATATTGTATTTTTTTTGTTTAGTTTTGTCTGTCTTGAGTCTCATGGAAAAAGGCAAACAATGAGGTTTGTATAAAAAGCCATAGAGCAGAAAAAGGCAGAGTATACAAAATTGAAAGAAAAAGACATAGGTGTCTTAGAGGTCCTTTGTACATCTGTGTTGTGTATCATGATTCTGTGGGAATCTCCTTACAAGTTGGGTTAGCACTTAGCAGTTGAAAGCTTGGTAGGTGACCAAGTCAAGTTCAGGATTAGGGATAGATTCTGGACTTGTCCCGGATAGGAAGGGTAGTTCCTAGGGAGAATTGGTGTATGTAATCTGTTTGATTATAGTGAAATTCCATCATTGTTGTGATGGAGACTGGATGTAGGCTGCAATGCACTTAGCAGCTGAATCAGGATACTTCTGGGTGTGATTCTCTCTATCTCTTCTACTCAATTTCTGATTCTGTTCGTAGGAGAAAAAATTGAAAAATATCTCCTCATTGGTTACGAGACAAAAAGAATATGTCTCTTGACTAGTGACGAGACAAAAAGCAGAAATATCTCCTAAAGCATTTTAAAAGGCAACAAGTGTTATTCAGCAAAAAAAAGGGCTAAGATTTAACCCCCTTCTCTTAGCCACTGATAAATCATCAATTGGTATCAGAGTTTGGTCTTAAAGAGATCAAGCTTTGCAGCTTGGAGAAAAGATCCTGATGGCAGAAAATAGTGGCTCAAACCTGGTAGCCTACACTCTGACAGAGGGGTAGTCAAGCAACAGACCTCCTATCTTTAATGGAAAGAACTACACTTATTAGAAGGAAAGAATGAAGATTTTTGTCCAATCAGTAGATTACAGACTCTGGAAAATAATCTTGGAAGGTCCTCAATTCCCAACCACCACAGGAGCCGATGGTGTGGTCTCTATCAAGGGTGAGGCTAGTTGGACCGAAGAAGACAGAAAAAAGGTGGAGCTCAACGCCAAAGCTGTCAACTTGCTTAACTGTGCAATCAGCTTCGAGGAATACCGACGCGTATCAAGATGCACAACAGCAAAGGAAATATGGGACAAATTACAAGTCACTCATGAAGGCACAACCCTAGTGAAGAAGACCAGAATAGACATGCTAAACAGAGAGTATGAAATATTCTCAATGAAGGAAGGTGAATCTATAGATGAGTTGTTCGAAAGATTCAATGTCATCATCACTGGCTTGGATGCTATGGGAATCACATATTCTAAATCTGTGCTTGTGAGGAGAATTTTGAGAAGTCTCACTAAAGAGTGGGAAACTAAGGCTATAGTGATATCTGAGAGTAGTGGTCTTTATTCCATCACATATGATGATTTGAGAGGAAATTTACTTGCATTTGAAAATAAATATTTGAAAAAAGATACCAAATGAAAAAGAATAGCTCTCACATTTGTTGCTAATCCCCTAGATGATGAATGCAGTGATTATTCTTATGAAAATGAATTTGTTTTGTTTGCAAAAAAATTCAGAAAAATGGTGAAACTCAAAGAAAGGAACAAAGGAAGCGGTTCAAGAAAACCAAGGAAAGATTCCAGTAAAGTGATATACTACAACTGCAAGGAGACTGGGCACTTCAAATCTGATTGCCCTAAGCAAAAGAAAGAAGATAAGCCGAAAAAGGGAAAGAGGAAGGGACTCATGGCTTCTTGGGAAGACTTGGAGAACGATTCTGATGAAGATGAAGAATCAGAAACCAAGTCTCAAACCTGCCTTATGACTGATCATGTTGAGCAGGTAGTATTTCATAACCCTAACACTGAAGATCTTCATCTCATGATCGATCACCTGTCTGAAAAAATTAGATGCTTCTTACTTAAAAACCAAAATCTTGAGTCTCAAATTGAAATACTTAATGCTGAAAATGGTTTTCTAAAAGAAAAGTTGAGAGATGCTAAAACTGCTGTTGAACTTGTTGAAGAAAACAAGCAGTTGAAAGCTCAACTTAAAAGCTGTGAATACCACCATTCCGTAACTGCTAATCTGAATTATTTTGAAGAAAATGAGTGGCTGGATAAAGAGATAAAAAGGCTTAAAGAAGACTTAGCCAACTTTGCACAAAGTTCAGAAAATTTAAATCAACTATTGGCTAGTCAAAAACCTCTTTATGACAAAGCTGGGTTGGGATTCCATAAAGCATCAAAATCGGTTGAAACACCTTGTTTTGCAAACATAGCATCATCTTCAAATGATGTGAGGTTTCAAAACCCAACAAGCTTTGTGAAAACAGCTTCTCATAGATTTTGTAGATTATGCAACCGGAATGGCCACTTTCCTATTCAATGTTTCTTTGGTGAAAGAATGATTGGTAACAAAGTTTGTAAAATTGTTTTTGATTACAATGGATTGGGACAAAGAAGATGGTTTAACATGAAAGGATCCAAAAAGACTTGGATACCTAACGTCACTTGAGCTCATTTTGTAGGTTTTCCTAGCATCCAAGCAAAAGGACAATATGTGGTATATAGATAGTGGATGTTCTAGGCACATAACCGGAAAGGAAACCTTCTTCATTAAGCTTGATGAATATGATGGTGGGTTTGTCACTTTCGGTGATAATGGAAAGGAAAGATAGTGGTCATTGAAAAAGTTGGTAAAAGTTTTTCTTCTTTTATAAATGATGTTCTTCTTGTTGATGGTTTGAAATATAATTTACTAAGTGTTAGCCAATTATGTGATCTTGGGTATGAAGTCATTTTTAGAAAATTGGTTTGCTTAGTTATTTGTGAAAAATCGGGTGAAATTTTGTTTGAAGCTAAAAGATGTAACAATGTGTATGGATTGACTCTTGAGGATTTAAAAGATCAAAAAGTAACATGCTTTACTTCACTTGAATCTGAAAAATGGCTTTGGCATAAGAAATTAGGTCATGCAAGCATGTACCAAATTTCTAAGCTTGTGAAAAGGAACTTGGTAAAAGGAATTCCCAACATTAAATTTGATAAGGATATAACTTGTGATGCTTGTCAACTTGGCAAACAAGAAAAATCCTCTTTTAAACCTAAAGATGGGATTTCCACCAAGAGGCCATTAGAGATGTTGCATATGGATCTTTTTGGTCCAATAAGAATACAAAGTTTAGGAGGTAAACATTATGGATTGGTGGTGGTGGATGACTACTCTAGATTCGGTTGGGTACTTTTTCTTGCTTATAAAAATGATGCTTTCCATGCTTTCTCAACCCTTTGCAAAAGAATTCAAAATGAAAAAGATTTGAAAATTGCCCACTTAAGAAGCGATCACAGAAAGGAATTTGAAAATCAAGATTTTGAAAAATTCTGTGATGATTTTGGAATTGCTCATAATTTTTCATGCTCTAGAACACCTCAACAAAATGGGGTAGTTGAAAGAAGGAATAAAAGCCTTCAAGAAATGACTAGGGCTATGTTATGTGAAAATGAGGTTCCAAAATTTCTATGGGCTGAAGCTATAAATATAGCTTGTTATATTTTGAATAGGACTATTGATGAGCGGATAATTTATACGCTTTTTGGCATTATTTTTAGTATGTTTTTAGTATATTTTAATTAGTTTTTATTATATTTTTATTAGTTTTTATTTAAAATTCACTTTTCTTGACTTTACTATGAGTTTTTGTGTTTTTCTGTGATTTCAGGTATTTTCTGGCTGAAAATGAGGGACCTGAGAAAAAATCTGATTCAGAGGCTGAAAAAGGACTGTAGATGCTGTTGGATTCTGACCTCCATGCAATCAAAGTGGATTTTCTGGAGCTATAGAAGCCAAATTGGCGCGCTCTCAATTGCATTGGAAAGTAGACATCCTGGGCTTTCCAGCAATATATAATAGTTCATACTTTGCTCGAGATTTGATGGCCCAAACAGGCGTTCCAATTCAGCTCAAGAGTTTTGGCATTTAACGTCGGAACTGGCATAAAAACTGGAGTTAAACGCCCAAACTGGCACAAAAGCTGGCGTTTAACTCTTAGAAAAGTCTCTACACATGAAAGCTTCAATGCTCAGCCGAAGCACACATCAAGTGGGCCCCGGAAGTGAATTTTTACACTAAACACCCTAGCTTACTCATTTTCTGTAACCCTAGGTCACCAGTTTACTATAAAAACTACTTTTAGTGATTCATGTTGAATCTCATGACATTCTACACGTTTCATATTGTATCTTCTACGGCATGAGTCTCTAAACCCCATTGTTGGAGGTGAGGAGTTCTGCTGTTCTTCATGAATTAATGCAATTACTACTGTTTTCCATTCTATCACGCTTGCTTCTATTCTAAGATATTCATTCGCACTTCAACCTGATGAATGTGATGATCCGTGACACTCATCATCATTCTTACCTATGAACGCGTGCCTGACAACCACCTCCGTTCTACCTTAGATTGAATGCATATCTCTTAGCCTCATGATTCAGATCAGAGTCTTCGTGTTATAAGCTAGAATTATTGGCGGCCATTCCTGAGATCCGGAACGTCTAAACCTTGTCTGTGGTATTCTGAGTAGGATCTGGGAAGGGATGACTGTGACGAGCTTCAAACTCGCGAGTGTTGGGCGTAGTGACAGATGCAAAAGGATCAATGGATCTTATTCTAACATGATCGAGAACCGACAGATGATTAGCCGTGCGGTGACAGCGCATTTGGAACATTTTCACTGAGAGGACGGGAAGTAGCCATTGACAACGGTGATGCCCAACATAAAGCTTGCCATGGAAGGAGCCTTGCGTGCATGAAGAAGAAGATAGTAGGAAAGCAGAGATTCAGAAGACAAAGCATCTCCAAAGCCTCAACCTGTTCTTCATTACTGCATAACAAGTATTTATTTCATGTTCTTTTACTTTTTACAATTAAATCTGAGAATTATTGATATCCTGACTAAGAGTTACAAGATAACCATAGCTTGCTTCAAGCCGACAATCTCCGTGGGATCGACCCTTACTCACGTAAGGTATTACTTGGATGACCCAGTGCACTTGCTGGTTAGTTGTGCGGAGTTGCAAAAGTGTGATTGTAATTTTGTGCACCAAGTTTTTGGCGCCGTTGCCGGGGATTGTTCGAGTTTGGACAACTGACGGTTATTCTTGTTGCTTAGATTAGGAATATTTTATTTTTGTTGGTTTAGAGTCTTTTATTTGAGTTTAGTTTCATATTTTAAGTTTGGTGTCAATTGCATGCTTTTATTTTCTTTTAATTTTTCGAAATTGCATGTCCTTAGTTCTTTCTCGATTTTTAAAAATTCTAAGTTTGGTGTTTTCTTTGTGTTTTTCCTTTAATTTTCGAAAATTTGGGTTTGATTTTCTAAAAATTTTAAGTTTGGTGTCCCTTGTGCTTTTATTTACCTAAATTTTTTTTTCAAAAATTTGTTCTTGGTGTTCATCTTGATCTTCAAAGTGTCCTTGGTGTTCATCTTGACATTCAAAGTTTTCTTGTTTGTCCTCTCTATTTTGATCTAAAATTTCTAAGTTTAGTGTCATTTTGTTATTTTTCTCTCTCCTCATTGAAATTCAAAAATAAAAAAATATCTTTTCTTTATCTTACTCATAATTTTCGAAATTTGGCATTAAAGTAGTCAAAGATTTTCAAAATCATATCTTTTCTTTTTAGTCAAGTCGAAATTCTAATTTCAAAAATTGATCTTTTCAAATCTTTTAAAAATCAAATCTTTTTAATTTCTTCAATCATATCTTTTTTATTAAATTGCAATCATATCTTCTCAATCAAATATTTTTCAAAATAATTTTCAATCATATCTTCTCAATCATATCTTTTTCAAAATAATTTTTAATCATATCTTTTTTTATTAAATTGCAATCATATCTTCTCAATCAAATCTTTTTCAAAATAATTTTCAATCATATCTTTTTGATTGCTAATTTCAAAATCCTTTTAATTAATTAATTAATTTAGTCTTCAATTTGCTTTTATTTTCTTTTTTTCGAAATTTTATTTTATTTTATTTTCCATTTATTTTATTTTATTCTATTTTAATTTCGGTCACTTTTAATTAAATAAAAAAATATAATTTAATTGTAATCCACATCATCTTCCTTTCTCCATCATGGACCTAAGTGGAAGTGAACAGTCTAGAAGGACTTTGGGGTCATATGCTAACCCCATTACAGCTGCATATGGGAGTAGCATCTGTATACCTCCCATCAAAGCAAGCAGCGTTGAGCTAAATCCTCTGCTCATTATCATGGTGCAGCAATATTGCCAGTATTCCGGTCTTCCACAGGAAGAACCCACTGAGTTTCTGGCACAATTCTTACAAATTGCTGACACAGTACGTGATAAAGAAGTGGATCAGGATGTCTACAGATTATTATTGTTTCCATTTTCTGTAAAAGATCAAGCTAAGAAGTGGTTAAATAACCAACCCACATCAAGCATAAAAACATGGAGACAATTAACAGAAAAATTCCTGAATCAATTTTACCCTCCAAGAAGGATGACACAGCTAAGGCTGGACATCCAAGGCTTTAAACAAGAGGATCATGAATCCCTTTATAATGCCTGGGAGAGGTACAGAGGGATGCTGAGAAAATGCCCCTTTGAAATGTTTTCAGAGTGGGTACAGTTAGACATCTTCTACTATGGACTTACAGAAAAAGCTCAGATGTCCCTAGACCACTCAGCTGGTGGATCTATACACATGAGAAAAACAATTGAAGAAGCTCAAGAGCTCATAGATACAGTTGCTAGAAATCAATATCTGTACTCAAACAGTGAGTCCTCCATACAAGAAGAGGCTATGGCAGTAACTACCGATCCTAATCCTCAAGAACAGATTGTTGAACTTAATCAGCAATTACTCCTTATGACAAAACAATTACCAGAATTCAAAGAGATGCTCCAAGACACTAAAAATGCTAACAAGAATATAGAAGCACAATTGAATCAGACAAGACAGCAGCTATCTAAACAGATAACAGAAGAATGCCAAGCTGTCCAACTAAGGAGCGGGAAGATATTGAAAAACTCAGCTCAAAATAGCAAAATGTCAAGAAAAGAACAAATGACAGAGGATGACCAAACCACTGCCCAAAATCCCTCTGAGGACATCAAGAGCCCAGAGAGGAATAACTCTGGCGTTCAAACGCCAGAAAAGGGGGAAAAGTTGGCGTTAAACGCCCATTCCTTGCCCAGTTCCGGCGTTCAAACGCCAGAAAAGGGTGGGAAGCTGGCGTTAAACGCCCATCCAGCACCCAATCCTGGCGTTCAAACGCCAATGAGGGATCAGACACCTGCAAGTGCTGATAGTAACCCCTCTAAGAAGGCTTCTCCAACCACTTATGTAGGGAATAAACCTGCAGCAACTACGGTTGAAGAATATAAAGCCAAGATGCCTTATCCTCAGAAGCTCTGCCAAGCGGAACAGGATAAATAATTTGCCCGCTTTGCAGACTATCTCAGGACTCTTGAAATAAAGATCCCGTTTGCAGAGGCACTTGAGCAAATACCCTCTTATGCTAAGTTCATGAAAGAGATCTTAAGTCATAAGAAGGATTGGAGAGAAACTGAAAGAGTGTTTCTCACTGAAGAATGCAGTGCAGTCATTCTAAAAAGCTTACTAGAAAAGCTTCAAGATCCAGGAAGCTTTATGATACCATGCACATTAGAGGGTGCTTGCATCCACTATCAGCAAGCTTTATGAAGAAGTCAAACTGATGACAAGTCATCTTCGCCTAGTTTCACTAGTCTTTTTCCTTTGTTTTCATTTAGTTTTATGCACTTTCTTAAGCCATAAGTAAGCCAATTGGGTTGAATTTCATGTTTCCTTTGATTCAATCAACCATGGATAAATTGATGCATTTTCATGAGTTTTTGTGCCATAATTGCTCATGTGACAAGAAGAAGAACAACTCTCATGATTATGGCATAGCTTTGATACAATTGTTGATTGATGATAGGTGCAATAAAGCTTGGAAGAAGGTTGCAAGAATGGGCTTGAAAAGAGGGATTCACGTTTGAGCTAACGTTTGCCTCAAACGTTAACTCAAACGTGAGAAGCAGATGAAGAACACCCTGGAGAAGAGCCAACGTTTGCGCCAACGTTTGCCTCAAACGTTGAGGCAAACGTTGGCTGAAGAAGAAGCAAGGGAAGGCAACGTTTGCGCCAACGTTTGCCTCAAACGTGAGGTCAAACGTTGGCGCCAAAAAGAATGAAAAAGAGCACTCCTGGGCACGGCAACGTTTGAGCCAACGTTTGCCTCAAACGTGAGGTCAAACGTTGGCTACATTTTGGCAAGGAAGAGCATGGCATATACACCCAGGGAAAGCCAACGTTTGCGCCAATGTTTGCCTCAAACGTGAGGTCAAACGTTGGCCACATATTAGCAAGGAGAAGCACCCCTGATTGATGCCTTGGATGACCAACGTTTGCGCCAACGTTTGCCTCAAACGTTGGGCCAAACGTTGGCCAAGAGAGATGCAATGGAGGAGCCACGTTTGAGCTCACGTTTGACCTCAAACGTTGAGCCAAACGTGGATGACAGCAAGTGGCCGAGCTGCATAATTGGTTTCACGAAGACGTTTGAGTCAACGTTTGCCTCAAACGTTGACTCAAACGTGAATGGTTTATGGCCCGGTTCACAAATGGATTTCTTCCCAACACCAAGAGCAATCAACGGAGGCTACTATCAACCCAATTCCATCAAGACTAAAGGCCCAATTCAAGGCTAAATGATCATTTGAAGAAAGTGTATAAATAGCTTAGGATTTGAAGTTTTAGGGAAGCTTTTCCTTTTTAGTTTTGCTGAGTAGTTTTTGGAGAGCTTTTGGGTTTTGAGCTAATTGGAGATTTTGAGTCTTGGGTGTTGAAGAATTGAGGAAATTCTGTCTCAATCTCACCTTGAGATCTCTCTGTTTTCTTGACTACACTTTTTGAGAAATCAATATTTGAATTCCTTTCTTCTACTGCTTGATCTTTACTTTTCTTGCAATTGAATTCTAAATTTGGATCTAGGAAGGCATTGAGATCTAGACTTGGTTATCTAGTTTCTTGGGTCCTGAGATCTACATCTTTCAATTTCAATTTCCTTGTTTCGTTTCTACACCAAGCTTATTGCTATTGTCATTTGAGATCCGGTTTAATTGAATCCATCTTTTATATTTCTATTTGTTGAATTTTACTTTTCCTTGTTTAATTTCTGCCATCCCAATTCCCAACTCCTTTTATAATTCCAGCAATTTACATTTCTTGCACTTTAAGATTCTGCAATTTACATTTCTTGTGTTCTAAGTTTCTGCCATTTAATTTCTTGTTCTCTAAGATTCAGCTCTTTTTCTTTTTTGTTCCCTTTAATTTCCTGCAAATCACCCACTCCCCTTTACATTCTATGCAATTTAATTCCTGTCAACACAATTTCACACAATCAACACTTGTTTGCTTGACTAATTCAACCACTAAACTAAAGTTGCTCAATCCTTCAATCCTTGTGGGATCGACCTCACTCCCGTGAGTTTTATTACTTGATGCGACCCGGTACACTTGCCGGTGAGTTTTATGTCGGATCGTTTTCCGCACATCAAGTTTTTGGCACTGTTGCCGGGGATTGAATAGATTGACAATGATTAAGTGAGGTGGTAGTTTAGATCAAGCACTTTTTCTTTAATTTTGACTAACCTACTAACTGTTTGAATTTTTGCTTAAGCTAACTAAAACTTCATTCTAGCAATAGATTGAAGTATCACTGGTTGTGTGTTTCTTGTTTTGTTTGTATGTCAGGTACAGGGAGAGCTACTCCTATCTTATTCAAAGCTGACCAGAGAACTCTCAGGAGATTAAAAAGAGCTGAGAGAGGGAAAGGTATTGTTGGAGAGGAAGAATCTGAGGAAGAATATCACGAGATGGAAGGAGATCCATCTAATCCCAATCCACCACAGAGGAGAGTGTTGGCCTCCTAAACTTTTACAAATCCCAGACACTGTGGAAGCAGCATCTTAACTCCCAATGTCAATGCAAACAACTTCGAGCTAAAACCACAACTCATTACACTTGTCCAGAACAATTGTTCCTATGGAGGCAGCCCATTGGAAGATCCCAACCAGCATCTATCTACCTTCTTAAGGATTTGTGACACTGTCAAATCCAATGGTGTGAATCCTGAAACTTACAAGCTTCTGCTGTTTTCGTTCTCATTAAGGGACAAGGCCGCACAATGGCTTGAAACTTTTCCCCAAGGAAGTATCACTAGTTGGGATGATTTGGTGACTAAATTTCTAGCCAAATTCTATCCACCCCAAAGGATCATCAGGCTGAAAACCGAGGTGCAGACATTCACACAATTAGATGCCGAATCCTTGTATGAAGCATGGGAGAGCTACAAAGCCTTAATCAGAAAGTGTCCTCCAGAGATGTTCAATGAATGGGACGTGCTGCAGAATTTCTATGAAGGCTTGACATTGAAATCTCAAGAGGCATTAGATCATTCTGCTGGAGGTTCATTACAACTAATGAAAACTGTTGAGGAAGCCCAGAATCTTGTAGACATGGTGGCCAACAATCAATATTTCTTTGCTCATCAAAGAAACCGCCAACCATCACAGAGAAAGGAGGTACTAGAACTGGAAGGAGTAGACTCCATTTTGGCTCAAAACAAGATGATGCAACAACAAATTCAACAACAGTTTGAACAAATGGCAAAAAGGATTGACAGCCTTCAAGTAGCAGCTGTGAACACAAGCCACCCATCAACTGTATGGGTGCAGAATGAAGAAAGCCAAGAAGAGCAACAACAGGAGCAAGTGCAGTACATGCATAACCAAAACTCTGGACAGAATAAAGTTTATGGTGATACCTACAATCCATCCTGGAAGAACCACCCAAACCTCAGATGGGGAGACAATCACAACTAGAACCAACAACCATGGCAGAGGAACTCAAACCAAAACACTTCAAGGAACAACCAAAACCACAACCAGCAGCAAACTAACCAAAACCCTTACAGAAAACTTCAAAATAACTACCCCAACCCCAACCATTATCAATCCAATAACCAACCCACCAACCAAAATGCCTACCATCCACCATCCACATCTCACAACCCACCACAAGCATCACCAGAATCTCAAAGAATCACTAACTTGGAAACCTTGATAGATAAAATGTGGAAACACCAAGAAATGACAACCAAGAACCATGAAGCCTCCATGAAGAGCCTAGAGAGGTAGATTGGGCAAATCTCCAAGCAGATTTCTGTTGAGAGACCTTCAAGCTCACTACCAAGTGACACCATTCCTAATCCAAAAGAAGAGTGCAAAGCTGTACAACTACGGAGTGGAAAGACATTGGTAGACAACAACAAGGAGGTAACCAAGAAGCCTTTGGATAGCAACAAAGAATCATCAGAGAAAGGGGAAGCTAGCAACGAAGACATGACAACAAGAAGAAATGACCCAAAGAAGCTCAAAGAGAAAGACAACCAGCCACATAGTTCAAAGGAAGCAATTCCGGGACAGCAGCAAGTGGAGAAGAGCATTACACCTCCACCACCATACCCTCAGAGGTTCAACAACAAAACCAAGGATCAACACTTCCGCAAATTCCTGGAAACTTTCAAGAAGCTGAAAATCAACATTCCCCTGGCTGAAGCATTGGAACAGATGCCCTTATATGCCAAGTTCTTGAAGGAACTCATTAACAAGAAAAGAAGCTGGTTGGAGAAGGAAACTATACTTCTCACTAAAGAATGTAGTGCGCTCATCAGAAAAGGACTTCCCCCCAAAGTGGAAGACCCCAGAGGTTTCTTCCTACCTTGCACACTCGGAAATCTACTCATCAACAAGGGGATGTGTGACTTAGGAGCAAGCATAAATTTAATTCCATCATCCTTAGTGAAAAAGCTTGGCATAGGAGAGGTGAAACCAATACAGATGTCTTTAGAATTGGTGGACCAGTCAGTAGTATACCCCGAAGGAGTGATTGAAAACCTTTTAGTTAAGGTTGACAAGTTCATTTTTCCTGCGGACTTTGTAATACTGAACACTGAAGAAGAAGAAAACAATTCAATCATCTTGGGAAGGCCATTTTTAGCCACTGTAAGAGCCATCATAGATGTAGAGCAAGGAGAATTAACCCTCAGGATGCATGATGAGAGTATCACTCTGAGTGTACTGCCAGAAGCACAGTTCAATCATAAAAAGAAGGATGATACAGAAAATAAAGAAAATCTACAATGGAAGGAGGGAATCAACAAGACAGACAACAACTGCCCTCCCAAGCAAGAGATAAATGATTCAACAAATCAAAGAAGGAAAGAATCTATGCAAAATAATGAAGAAGTTCAAGAGGACATTGTAGTGTTAGCCACTAAGAAGAGAAATCTCCAAGGTAAACCTACGGCCAAAGAAGAAAGGTCAACAAAAGGAAGGAAGAAACATAAGAACAAAACAAAAAGGGGTTGGAAGAACAGAAAGATTCCAACAGAAGGGCTTTCCAAAGGTGATAAAGTGCAATTGATCTATCAACAACTGGGAGCAAGCCAACAGACTGATGATTACTACACTGTCAGCAATATACTTTCATTAGAGCATGCTGAAATTGAACATCAAGGAACAAAGAGGAGGATCACAGTCAGGGGGGACAAGTTGAGGCACTACAATCATCAACCACCATAAAAAAAAGCTCCAGTGTCAAGCTAGTGACAATAAAAGAGCGCTCCATGGGAGGCAACCCCTGATTTAAGATTTCTGTCGTTTTTAATTCAATAAGCTATGATCACCCTAGCATGATTTCCTTTTTCATGAACGTACTTAATGAATGCATGCACTGTTTTGAAACATAGGCCAAGACTTCTAAGTTTGGTGTACCTTCAAGTACACCAAACCAGTTTTTCAAACACTCTTAGACCATATACTTAGTCATCCTGATGAAGTATATAACCAAACATTAAGTTTGGTGTCTGCATATGTAAATGTTTTCGGAAGATCATTTCTTATTCATGAAATTAAAATCATGCACCGATGATCATACGTTGTTACCTTCTAGGACCTTATAATTAAAAAGGAATTATATTCTGTAATGAAGGCATCAATTGTGATCAACTGCTGGCATTATGCATTTACTCCTTAATAAGAGACAAGTTTGGTGTTCATCAAACCTTGATACACCAATTAAGGGACACAATTGATTCCTCATGAAAAAAAAAATAAAAAAAAAGCATCTCTTATAAATATTTAACCAAGAGTGACATTGAGATTTCAAGAACACTAGTTGGAGGAAGAAACACTTTAGACAATATGACCAAACATTAAGTTTGGTGTCCTCCAAGAAAAAAAAAAAAGAAAAGTCATGGTTAAAATAGATATAAGAAATTAGAGTTCACATAGTTGTTTAATAAGCCTTCTTGCCACGGTTGGATAATATTTATCTTTGTTATCTTGTTGTGATGGTTAGGTGGTCAAAGAATACTCAATGAAAGAGACAAGACAAGGGGGAGCTTAGCATGAGGACAAAATCCCATCACATGTGAATCTGCACACTCTTTGGAATAAGCACGTTGAAGACCATTGAAGAAGCAAGTTTTATCCTCATCCAACCTTACATGCACACCTTTGATTTGCAAAGTATCCAATTGCATCCCAACCCTCCATTATTCAATTAAATGATTATAAAACACCACCTTCAAGCCATGCACATAAACGAAAAAGTTGCACACTCCCTGCACTCTAACCATTCAAACTCCAATTCCTCCATCATTCTTCATCATATAAGCTCAGCCTCAAATATTTTCTCTGCCAAAAAAACATCAAAATCTCCAACTTTCTTCACACTCCCTCTAACCTCAAAAAGATCAGCCAATCAAGTAATCATGGCATCCTCCTCAAGAATCAAACGAAGAAAAGGAAAAGAGCCCGAGGTGGAAGAGAGTACACCAGAATATGACCGATGGAGATTTAGATCTTGGTACCATCAACTACAACTTGAATGGATGAGTCAGAAGAAGATATATCCAGAGGTTCCACTTCTATTGCCGGACGATGAGTGCCAAGGAATGAAAGCCAAGATCAGGAAGAGGAGGTGGGAAGAGCTCATTTCACCAATTACCAGGATCAATGCGAACATTATATGGGAATTCTATGCTAATACCCCAAGGACCGAAATGAATCAAGCTCCAACTTACAAGAGTTATGTGCGGGGAACTGAAGTAGATTTTAGCCCAAATACTATCATGAAAGTATTGAAACTGAGGGCAGCCCATTTTGATAAGCCAGGATACCATCAAAGGCTAAATGAAGAGCAAGACTATGATGAGATTGCCAGTGAAATTAGTGTAGTCAACACGGAGTGGGTAAGAACTATTAAAAACAAGTACAAGTACTTGAGAAGAAGAGATCTCACCCCTGAAGCAAAATGTTAGTATGAGCTAATGAAGAGATCAATTTTAGGCACAGTAAACAACTCGGAGGTCAATAAGAAGAGAGCTATCATGTTATATTGCATAATAATGGGAGGAGAAGTGAAGGTCCATGAGATCATTGCAAATGACATTCAAAGGATAGCAGAGAAAAATTCGGCCGAAGGGTGGCTACACTACCCGAGCACCATTATGCGTTTATGCATGAAAGCCAAGGTGCCAATGGAGGAGGCAAATCCAATATGGTTGAACCCGGGCATGCCTATAACCATTGAAAGAATGATGATTGTTACTGAAGCACAGCAGAGTCGAAGACTACCAAGAAGAAGGCAAAGAAATGAACCAATGGAGGAAGAAGAGGCACAAGAGAAAGAGGAACAGCAACACATTCCACCACACAACAATCTAGATATGACTCAGATGCAGGAAGAAATTGGAAGATTATCACAACAGTACATGAGAATTCAAGAAAGGCAAGAGGAATACCACTCGCAATACATGAAACACCAAAAAGAGCAAGAAGAATGGCAGCTGAAAATGATGAACCAACAAAGTGGGTTTGAGTCAAAATTCTTCGTGATGCAAGAGGAGCATGCTTTTCAATCTCACGAATCATTTGGAAAGTTGGCACAAATGCAAGCTGAAAATATGAGGGCTCTCAAGGAGTTCACGGCCCTTCAAGATGCAAGATATGAAGTCCAAGCTGATTACAACATAAACAGTCAAATCAAATTGAACTATATTGGAGAGCATCTGCATAACATGGATCCAGCGTTTCCAACTTTCGATGAGTTCTTCAAAGGGAAAAGTGAGATAGAAGTGAGCAAGGCCATGAGACTTGAAGATAGAGTAGAGGAGACGATGAATAAAGCTGGGTTCTGGCAGGGTCAACAGACAACAGACATGGACACAGGGAACACCAACACCCAAGCAAATGAAAGAAGCAAGAAAAAGCATGATACATGAAAGGTGGACCTGCTCCTTGTTCATTACTACAAAGAAAAAGCATGCATCCTTTCTGTTTAAAGTAGTCTTTGCATCTTTAGTAGTCATTTTAGTTAATAGTCTTTGCATTATGTTTGTTTTCTTAAAAATAAGTATGCTAGTCTAAGTGTGCTTGTGTGTTTACTTTCACTTAACTAATGCATGCTTTGTCCCCTGCATCTTTTCAATTCAATAAAAGAAATGTCTGAAACATGAAGTAAGATGGTTCATTGCTAGCTAGAAGTCAAATAATAGTAAGTGGAGGTATGAATGTGTGATTGTGTGGCAACTCACTATTAGTGAATAAAAGGAATAAACTGTTTTCTTTTTAAGAAGAAAGTAGTTCACTGTCTATGGATCTCAACAAAATAAAAGTCCTTGGATGAAAAGAAAAACAAAAAGAAAAAAAGAAAAAGCCAAAAGTGGCAACAGAACAAAAGAAAAAAAAAGAAACAAAGCTAGACACCAATAGCTTGAACCTTAGAATATATGCCTGTGGTGTCTTTGTACTAGGATCTGCTTAGATTATTAAGTTCTTTGGAGTGCATCAACACTTGGTAACTTGGGTTAACTAACCCGGGATTATCAACTGAAAGTCCACTATCAAGAGCAACCTGGCTACAAGACATTTAGTAACCCAAAGAGGTGCTGGGCATCAATATTCTAAGAAGGCATGTGAGCCAAGTGTCTAAAGTGAATAATGTGTCAAGCATAAATAAAGAAAAGAGCTTGTTACACATGACACTGAACTAAAGTTTATAAAGAAAAGAATTCAGTAAACAAAGACAAAGGAATAATGAGAGGTTATAGTAGTGTGTTGCTTGATGCTTAGAGAGAACTTTCTAGGCGTACTTGTCAATAAGAAGTGAGTAGTTACATATCTGCATAAAACCCCATGAGCTACCAATAATACTCTGCTAACATGAGCATTCTCTTTTTTTTTCATTCTTTCTTCTTAATAATTCTGTTCTTGCTTGGGGACAAGCAAGTTTTAAGTTTGGTGTTGTGATGACAAGTCATCTTAGCCTAGTTTCACTAGTCTTTTTCCTTTGTTTTCATTTAGTTTTCTGCACTTTCTTAAGCCATAAGTAAGCCAATTGGGTTGAATTTCATGTTTCCTTTGATTCAATCAACCATGGATAAATTGATGCATTTTCATGAGTTTTTGTGCCATAATTGCTCATGTGACAAGAAGAAGAACAACTCTCATGATTATGGCATAGCTTTGATACAATTGTTGATTGATGATAGGTGCAATAAAGCTTGGAAGAAGGTTGCAAGAATAGGCTTGAAAAGAGGGATTCACGTTTGAGCTAACGTTTGCCTCAAACGTTAACTCAAACGTGAGAAGCAGATGAAGAACACCCTGGAGAAGAGCCAACATTTGCGCCAACATTTGCCTCAAACGTTGAGGCAAACGTTGGCTGAAGAAGAAGCAAGGGAAGGCAACGTTTGCGCCAACGTTTGCCTCAAACGTGAGGTCAAACATTGGCGCCAAAAAGAATGAAAAAGAGCACTCCTGGGCACGGCAACGTTTGAGCCAACGTTTGCCTCAAACGTGAGGTCAAACGTTGGCTACATTTTAGCAAGGAAGAGCATGGCATATACACCCAGGGGAAGCCAACGTTTGCGCCAACGTTTGCCTCAAACGTGAGGTCAAACGTTGGCCACATATTAGCAAGGAGAAGCACCCCTGATTGATGCCTTGGATGACCAACGTTTGCACCAACGTTTGCCTCAAACGTTGGGCCAAACGTTGGCCAAGAGAGATGCAATGGAGGAGCCACGTTTGAGCTCACGTTTGACCTCAAACGTTGAGCCAAACATGGATGACAGCAAGTGGCCGAGCTGCATAATTGGTTTCACGAAGACGTTTGAGTCAACGTTTGCCTCAAACATTGACTCAAACGTGAATGGTTCATGGCCCGGTTCACAAATGGATTTCTTCCCAACACCAAGAGCAATCAACGGAGGCTACTATCAACCCAATTCCATCAAGACTAAAGGCCCAATTCAAGGCTTAATGATCATTTGAAGAAAGTGTATAAATAGCTTAGGATTTGAAGTTTTAGGGAAGCTTTTCCTTTTTAGTTTTGCTGAGTAGTTTTTGGAGAGCTTTTGGGTTTTGAGCTAATTGGAGATTTTGAGTCTTGGGTGTTGAAGAATTGAGGAAATTCTGTCTCAATCTCACTTTGAGATCTCTCTGTTTTCTTGACTACACTTTTTGAGAAATCAATATTTGAATTCCTTTCTTCTACTGCTTGATCTTTACTTTTCTTGCAATTGAATTCTAAATTTGGATCTAGGAAGGCATTGAGATCTAGACTTGGTTATCTAGTCTCTTGGGTCCTGAGATCTACATCTTTCAATTTCAATTTCCTTGTTTCGTTGCTACACCAAGCTTATTGCTATTGTCATTTGAGATCCGGTTTAATTGAATCCATCTTTTATATTTCTGTTTGTTGAATTTTACTTTTCCTTGTTTAATTTCTGCAATCCCAATTCCCAACTCCTTTTATAATTCCAGCAATTTACATTTCTTGCACTTTAAGATTCTGCAATTTACATTTCTTGTGTTCTAAGTTTCTGCCATTTAATTTCTTGTTCTCTAAGATTCAGCTCTTTTTCTTTTTTGTTCCCTTTAATTTCCTGCAAATCACCCACTCCCCTTTACATTCTATGCAATTTAATTCATGTCAACACAATTTCACACAATCAACACTTGTTTGCTTGACTAATTCAACCACTAAACTAAAGTTGCTCAATCCTTCAATCCTTGTGGGATCAACCTCACTCCCGTGAGTTTTATTACTTGATGCGACCTGGTACACTTGCCGGTGAGTTTTGTGTCGGATCGTTTTCTGCACATCACAAACCAACCCGGATATGTCTTCAACCTGCTGATGGCTCCATTAAATATCCATCAGGCATCATTGAGGACATGATTGTCAAGGTTGCGCCATTCACCTTTCCCACTGACTTTGTAGTGCTGGAAATGGAAGAGCACAAGAGTGCAACTCTCATTCTAGGAAGACATTTCCTAGCAACTGGACGAACTCTTATTGATGTACAAAAAGGGGAAGTGACCCTGAGAGTCAATGAGGATGAGTTCAAGTTAAATGCTGTCAAAGCTATGCAGCATCCAAACACATCAAATGACTGCATGAGCACTGATATTATTGACTCTTTGGTGGAAGAAATCAATATGACTGAAAGTCTTGAATCAGAGCTAGAGGACATCTTTAAAGATGTTCAGCCTGATCTGGAGGAATCAGAGGAAATAAAAGAAACTCTAAAAATCCTTCAGGAAGAGGAAAAATCTTCTAAATCCGAACTCAAACCACTACCACCATCCCTGAAATATGCATTTCTAGGAGAGGGTGACACTTTTCCAGTGATCATAAGCTCTGCTTTAAATCAACAGGAAGAGAAAGCACTAATTCAAGTGCTAAGGACACACAAGACAGCTCTTGGGTGGTCCATAAGTGACCTTAAGGGCATTATCCCAGCAAGATGCATGCACAAGATCCTATTAGAGGATGATGCTAAGCCAGTGGTTCAACCACAGAGGCGGCTAAATCCAGCCATGAAGGAAGTGGTGTAGAAAGAGGCCACTAAGTTACTAGAGGCTGGGATTATTTATCCTATTTCTGATAGCCCCTGGGTAAGTCCTGTCCAAGTTGTCCCCAAGAAGGGAGGCATGACAGTGGTTCATAATGAAAAGAATGAACTGGTTCCCACAAGAACAGTTACAGGGTGGCGTATGTGTATTGACTACAGAAGGCTCAATACAGCCACTAGAAAGGATCATTTTTCTTTACCATTCATAGACCAGATGCTAGAGAGACTAGCAGGCCATGAATACTACTGCTTTTTGGATGGCTATTCAGGCTACAACCAAATTGCAGTGGATCCTCAAGACCAAGAGAAAACAGCATTCACATATCCATCTGGAGTATTTGCTTACAGAAGAATGCCTTTTGGTCTGTGCAATGCACCTGCAACCTTTCAGAGATTCATGCTCTTTATCTTCTCTGATATGGTAGAGAAGTTCCTGGAAGTCTTCATGGATGACTTCTCAGTATTTGGAGACTCATTCAGCTCCTGTCTTGATCATCTAGCACTTGTCCTGAAAAGGTGCCAAGAGACTAACCTGGTCTTAAACTAGGAAAAATATCACTTTATGGTGACTGAAGGAATTGTCCTTGGACACAAAATTTCAAGAAAGGGGATAGAGGTGGATCAAGCCAAGGTAGAGGTAATTGAGAAATTACCACCACCTGCCAATGTTAAGGTAATCAGAAGCTTTCTGTGGCATGCAGGATTCTATAGGAGGTTCATAAAGGATTTTTCAAAAATTGCAAAACCTCTAAGCAACCTGCTAGCTGCTGACACGCCATTTGTGTTTGACACGGAGTGTCTGCAGGTGTTTGAGACCCTGAAAGCTAAGCTGGTCACAGCACCAGTCATCTCTGCACCTGACTGGACATTACCATTTGAATTAATGTGTGATGCCAGTGACCATGCAATTGGTGCAGTGTTGGGACAAAGGCATAACAAGCTTCTGCACGTCATTTACTATGCCAGTCGTGTTCTAAATGACGCACAGAAGAACTACACAACCACAGAAAAGGAGTTACTTGCAGTAGTTTATGCCATTGACAAATTTAGATCCTATTTAGTAGGTTTAAAAGTGATTGTGTATACTGACCATGCTGCTCTTAAATATCTACTCACAAAGCAGGATTCAAAACCCAGGCTCATAAGATGGGTGTTGCTTCTGCAAGAGTTTGATATAGAAATAAGAGACAGAAAAGGGACAGAAAATCAGGTAGCTGATCACCTGTCCCGGATAGAACCAGTAGCAGGGGTGATGACAAGTCATCCTAGCCTATTTTAACTAGTCTTTTTCTTTTGTTTTCATTAGAATTATGCACTTTCTTGAGCTACAAGCAAGCTAATTGAGTAGATTTTCATGTTTCCCTTGATTGAACCAACCATATATGAATTCATGCCATTTCATGAGGTTTTATGCTATATTTGCATATTATAAAAGAATGAATATCTCATGATTTTGAGCATAGCTTTGATGAGTTTGGTTGATTAATGATAGGTGAAGAAAGCTTGGAGAAAGGTTGAAGCAAGAAGGAATGGCTAGGAGTGAAGAGAGGACAATGGAATAAGTGAAATTGAACCAGGAAGCAAGAAGCTGGACCTAAAGTTAGCATCAAACTTTTGCACAAACTTTTGGTTGAAAAGTTAGCCCCAACGTTAGCCCCCTAACTTGGAGGCTAACGTTGGAACTTGAAAATTCTCCCCTGGGCTCCAAAAGTTTGCGCCAACGTTAGCCCCCTAACTTTGAGGCTAACGTTGGCACATGAATTTCTCCCTTGGGCACCAAAAGTTTGCGCCAACGTTAGCCCCCTAACTTTGAGGCTAACGTTGGCACATGAATTCCTCCCTGGCCATCCAACGTTTGCGCCAATGTTAGCCCCCTAACATGGAGGCTAACGTTGGCACATGAAAATTCAATGGGGAAGGAGCAAAAGTTTGCGCCAACGTTAGCCCCCTAACTTGGTGGCTAACGTTGGCGCCACAAGCACACTAGGCAAGGCCAACGTTAGGGTCAAAGTTAGACCCCTAACGTTGGCACCAACGTTGATATCAGCAAATTGTGCTAGCTGATATGAAAAGTTGGAGCCAAAGTTAGACCCCTAACTTTGGCTCAAACTTTTGGTCCAACTTTTGCTAACCTCAAAACCGGTTCAATTGGTTCACTTCGGTTCTTCTCCAAACTTCAAGAGCAATCAACCAAGGCCTCTTTCAACCCAATTCCACCAAGAGCAAAGGCCCAACTCAAGGCTTGAAGATCATTTGAAGAAAGTGTATAAATAGGATAGAATTCAAGTTCTTCAGGGAGCTTTCTTTTGAAATTTTCATAATAGTTTTCGGAGAGCTTTTAATATTGAGTGTTCTTTAATTTCTTTGTCTTGGGGAAGGAGAATTCACTTCTCTTCCTCTTAGTTTTATTGCTTTCAATTTCAATTAAACTTGTCTTGGATCTTGGATTGGAGAATTGAAGAAATTCTGTTTCAATCTCAATCTTGGATCTCTCTGTTTCTTTATTGTTAATTGAATTTCATTTCCGGTTAATTGCTCTTCATCTATTCTCTTTGCAATTTACAATTCCCTTGCAATTGTTCTTATTGGATCTAGGAAGGCATTGAGATCTAGACTTAGTTTTCTAGTCTCTGGGTCCTGAGATCCAAATCTCCAATTTACATTCTGTTTCTTGCTTTCCATGTTCATTTACTTTTCTGCTATAAGATCCGATCCAATCCCAATTCCCTTTTTCTCTTCTGTTTAATGCAATTTAACTTTTCTTTGTTTAATTTCTGCAAATCCAAATCCCAATCCCCTTTACAATTCAAGTCATTTACATTCCTTGCACTTTAAGATTCCGCAATTTACATTTCTTGCACTCTAAGTTTCTGCCATTTAATTTCTTGTTCTTTAAGATTCAGCAATTTAATTTCCTGCTCTCTTTAATTCCATGCAATTTAAATTCTGCAAAGCACCAATCAATCAACCAAATCTTGATTCGCTTGACTAAATCAACCACTAAACTAAAATTGCTCAATCCTTCAATCCCTGTGGGATCGACCTCACTCCCGTGAGTTTTTATTACTTGATGCGACTTGGTGCACTTGCCGGTTAGATTTGTGTGTTTTGGGAGAAATTTATTTTTCCTCCAAAATACTCATCAAGTTTTTGGCGCCGTTGCCGGGGATTGATTAGATTGACAATGATTAAGTGAGGTGGTGATCTAGATCAAGCACTTTTTCTTTAATTTTGATTAACCCACTAACTGTTTGATTTTTTGCTTAAACTAACTAACACTTCAATCTGGCAGTAAATTGAAGTGTCACTGATTTTGTGCATTTCTCATGCTCTGCTTGTATGTCAGGTACAAGAAGAACCATACCCAATTTTCATGAACAAGACGAAAGAACTCTCAGGAGGTTAAGAAGAGCTGAAAGAGGGAAAAATATTGTTGGAGAAGAGGAATCAGACGAAGAATTCCAAGAGATGGAGGAACATTTAACCAATCCACCAGGTGGAGAAGACAACAACAATGGCAACCCACCCCAGAGGAGAGTTTTGGCTTCCTATACCTTTGCAAATCCTAGACATTGTGGGAGCAGCATCTTGGCTCCAAATGTCAATCCCAACAATTTTGAACTCAAGCCACAACTCATCACTTTGGTTCAGAACAATTGCTCTTTTGGTGGAGGACCACTTGAGGACCCACACCAACATTTATCCACTTTCTTGAGGATATGCAACACTGTCAAAACTAATGGAGTGCCCCCTGACAGTTACAAACTGATGCTATTCCCATTTTCTCTCAGGGACAAGGCCACTCAATGGTTGGAATCGTTTCCAAGGGACAGCATTAACAACTGGGATGATTTGGTAACTAAGTTTCTTGCCAAATTTTATCCACCTCAGAGGATTATAAGGTTAAAGGCTGAGGTACAAACATTTACACAAATGGAGGCCGAACCCATCTATGAGGCATGGGAGAGGTACAAGGCTCTGATCAGGAAATGTCCCCCTGCCATGTTTAATGAGTGGGAGAAGCTTCAAAACTTCTATGAAGGCTTAACACTGAAATCCCAGGAAGCTTTGGATCATTCAGCTGGAGGTTCCTTGCAACTCATGAAAACTGCAGAAGAAGCTCAAGAACTCATTGATATGGTGTCCAACAACCAATATTTCTTTGCTCATCAAAGAGGCCGCCAACCATCACAAAGGAGAGGAGTAATGGAGCTAGAAGGAGTGGATTCAATCCTGGCTCAAAACAAGATGATGCAGCAGCAAATTCAACAACAATTTGAGCAAATGGCCAAGAGGATTGATAGTCTCCAAGTTGCAGCAGTTAACACCAGCCAACCATCAACCACATGGGGACAGAGTGAAGAAACTCAAGAAGAACAACAACAAGAGCAAGTACAGTATATGCACAACCAAGGACCAAATGAAGTGTATGGTGATACATACAATCCATCCTGGAAAAACCACCCAAACCTCAGATGGGGAGATAACCATACCCAAAACCAACAAACATGGCAGAGGAACTCAAACCAATACAACCCAAGAAGCAACCAAAACCACAACCAGCAGCAAACTAACCAAAACCCCTACAGAAAACCTCAAAACAACTACCCCAACCTCAACCAATACCAATCTAATAACCAACCCACCAACCAAAATGCCTACCATCCACCACCCACATCTCATAACCCACCTCAAGTATCACCTGAAGCCCAAAGAATCACTCACTTGGAGGCCATGATAGACAAAATGTTGAAACACCAAGAAATGGTAACCAAGAATCAGGAAGCCTCCCTGAAGAGCCTAGAGGACAGATGGGGCAACTCTCCAAGCAAGTATCTGTTGAGAGACCTTCAAACTCACTGCCCAGTGACACAATTCCAAATCCCAAGGAGGAATGCAAGGCAATACAATTAAGGAGTGGGAGAACATTGATAAGCAACAATGACACTACAAGGAAGCAAGCAGAGAACATCAAAGAGCCAACGGAGGATGAGAATCAAACAAAGGCAGATGAAGCTAAGGAGCAAGTTGTGATGCCAAACAAAGGCACTGAGAACCTTAAAGAGAAAGATAACCAGCCACATAGCTCAAAGGAAGTAGCTCAGGGGCAGCAGCAAATAGGAAAGAGCATCACACCTCCACTGCCATATCCCCAGAGGTTCAACAAAGAGGTTAAAGACCAGCATTTTCACAAATTCCTTGAGATTTTTAAGAAGCTGGAAATCAATATTCCCTTGGCTGAAGCACTTGAGCAAATGCCTCTATATTCCAAATTTCTGAAGGATCTTATCAACAAGAAAAGAAGCTGGGATGAGAAAGAAACCATAATGATTACTGAGGAATGCAGGGCCTTGATTCAAAAGGGGCTTCCTCCCAAGCTTGAGGACCCAGGGAGCTTCCTGTTACCTTGCACCATTGGGGAATTGACCATCACTAAAGCAATGTGCGATCTCGGAGCAAGTATTAACTTAATACCATCCTCCTTGGTGAAAAAGCTGCATATAGAGGAGGTCAAACCAGTACAAATGTCTCTGGAACTGGTAGACAAGTCAATGGTATACCCCAGGGGTGTAATTGAAAATCTTTTGGTCAAGGTGGACAGTTTTATATACCCTGCTGATTTTGTGGTTCTAGAATCAAACGATGATGATGGTGACTCTGTTATACTGGGAAGGCCATTCTTGGCCACTGCTAGAGCTATCATAGACGTAGAGGAAGGGGAATTAACTCTAAGGATGCATGACTAGAGTGTCACTCTGAAGGTATTACCAGAGGCACAATGTAGCAAGGAGAAGAAAGACTATATAAAAAATGACCAGGAAAGTCACAGCAACATCCCAATGCTAAGGATTGTGCAGACTGATGAAAAAGCCCAAGAGGGTATTAGAGTATTAGCCACTGAAAAGAGAGGCCCCCAAGGAAAGCCTATGGCCAGAAAAGAAAGATCAACAAAAGGAAAGATGAAACGCAGAAACAAAGCAAAAAGGGGCTGGAAGAATAGAAAGATTCCAACAGAGGGGCTTTCCAAAGGTGACAAAGTGCAACTGATATATCAACAGCTGGGGGCAAATCAACAAACCGAGGATTACTACACTGTCAGCAACATACTATCATTAGAGCATGCTGAAATTGAACACCAGAAAACAAAGAAGAGGATCACGGTCAGAGGAGACAAATTGAGGCCCTACAAGCACCAACCACCATAAAAGAAAGCCTCAATGTCAAGCTAATGACAATAAAAGAGCGCTCCATGGGAGGCAACCCATGCTTTAAGATTCATGTCATTTTAAATTCAATAAGTTATGATCAATTGAGCATGAATTCTTTTCTCTTTTCATGAACATGTCCATTGACTGCATGCACTATTTTGAAACATATGCTAAGTTTGGTGTGCCTTCAAGCACACTAAACCAATGTTACAAATAATCCCATTTTGCATGTTTGGAGCATCTTGACAAAGCATATGGCCGAACACTAAGTTTGGTGTCCACATAGCTTCATGAAAAGTAGAAACTCATGCATCAATGATCATACAATTGTTGTTTTTTTTTTTTTAAAAAATCTTATAAATAAAAAAAATTCTTTTCCGGTAATGGAGGATTTGATTGTGATGTACCCTTTGTCAAGAAACAAGTTTGGTGTTCACCAAACCTTGATGCACCGATTTAGGGATACAATTGATCCTTCATGAAAAAAAAAGAAAAGAGAAAAAGAAAGTATGATGAAAACAATTCTTATGAACATTTAATATTTGAATCTCACTAATTGGAGGAAGATACTCATTTTCTTTATATATGACCAAACACTAAGTTTGGTGTCCTCCAAAGAGAGTGTCACGGTTCAAATAAGATAAGAATTGATGGTTCACATAGTATTACTAAAAAGAACACTCTTGCTACGGTTGGATAAGACTAATGTATGTTGTCTTGTTGTGATGACTAGGAGGTCAAAGAATCTTCAATGAAAAAGACAAGACAAAGGAAAGTATAGCATAAGGACAAAATCCCATCACATGCTTCAAGAAAGAAATCTGCCACTCCTTGAGAATGATCATGGCAAAGGCAAGGGAAGGAGCAAACTTTGTCTTCATTCATCCATACATGCATGCCTTTGATCTCCATAAGTCTAATTGCATCCCAACCCTTCATTGCTCATTTAAAAGCATACCACCTTCAAGCCATGCACATGACCGAATCACTCCTCAACATAACAAGCTTTGTGCAACCTTTCTCTTACTTTAAACTCCAACCACTTAAACTTCTCTTCATAATTTCTTATCATAGCAAGTCCGGTCCTAATTTCTTTTTCCTCCAAACACACATCAAACTCTCCAACATTCTTCACATTCCCTCTCAACCAACCAAGTGATCATGGCATCCTCCTCAAGAACCAAACGACGAAAAGGAAAAGATCCAATAGTGGAGGAAGAAATACATGAATATGACCAACGGAGGTTCAAGTCTTGGTTTCATCAAATGCAAATTCAATGGATGAACGAGAAAAGAATCTATCCTGAAATTCCATTCATGTTGCCGGATGATGGATGTCAAGAAATGAAGAACAAAATCCGGAAGAGGAGATGGGAGGAACTTACATCACCAGCCACCCAAATTAATACCAATATCATAAGAGAGTTCTATGCAAATGTCCCAAGGCTTGACATGCGTAAGCCCCCAACGTACAAGAGCTATGTGCGGGGGGTGGAAGTAGACTTTAGCTCGGACGCAATCAAGAAAGTCTTGAAACTAAAGTCAGTCCGCTTTGATGAACCGGGATACCAACAAAGATTGAATGAAGATCAGGATTATGAGGAGATTGCGAGAGACATTTGTTTTGAGAACTTAGAATGGGAAGGAGATAACAAGAACAGATACAAGTTCCTGAAGAGATGTAACCTCACTCCGGAAGCAAAAGGATGGTATGAGTTGATGAAAAGGTCAATTCTGGGCACAGTGAACACCTCAGAAGTTAACAGGGAGAGAGCCGTGATGCTACATTGCATCATTGTGGGAGGAGAGATAAGAGTTCATGAAATCCTTGCAAGAGACATTCAAAAGCTAGATGAAAAGAATTCGGCCGGATCTTGGTTGTACTATCCGAGCACCATTTGGAGGTTGTGTGCAAGGGCTAAGGTTCCAATGGAAGAGGAGAATCCAATGTGGTTAAGCCAAGGCATGCCCATAACCATTGAACGGATGATGATGCCCCTTGAAGCACATCAAGGCCGAAGGCCACATGGAGGAAGGGAAGTAGAAGAACCAATGGAAGAAGATGAGCCACACATAGAAGAAGAGCCACAAGAGGAGGAGGAACAGCCACACTTTTTCCCACATGGCAATATGGATATGACTCAAATGCAAGAAGCAATAGGGAGATTGTCTCAACAGTACATGAGAATCCAAGAAAGGCAAGAGGAATACCATTCTCTGTACATGAAAAACCAACAAGCACAAGAAGAAAGAGAGCTAAGAATAATGAACAAACAAAATGAATTCGAGTCAAGATTCCTTGTGATGCAAGAAGAACATGCCTTTCAATCTCATGAATCTTTTGGGAAGTTGGAACAAATGCAAGCTGAAAATTTGAAGGCTCTTAAAGAGTTCACAACACTTCAAGATGCAAGGTATGAAGTGCAAGCCGATTACAACGTCAATAGCCAAATCAAACTGAACTATATTGGAGAACATTTGCACAACATGGATCCGGCGTTCCCAACTTTTGATGAATTCTTCAAAATGAGAAGTGAGGTAGAAGTAAGCAGGGCTATGAGACTTGAAGATAGAGTGGAGGAGGCTATGAATAAGGCTGGCTTTTGGCAAGATCAACAGGCACCAAACAAGGATGGTGGGAACACTAGCAGCCAAGTGTATGAAAGGAGAAAGAAAAGGCATGACAAATGAAAGGTGGACTTGCTCCTTATTCATCACTACAAAATCTATCTGTTCTAAGTTGTCTTTGCATTTTTAAGTAGTCATTTAAAAGTCTTTGCATTATGTTTGTTTCTTTTAAAATAAGTAGGCTAGTTTATGTGTGTGCTTGTGTGTTTATTTTCACTTGACAAGAAGCATGTGTTGTCCCCTGCATCTTTAAATTCAATAAAAGAAATGCTTGAATATGAAGTAAGATGGTTTCTGTTAGATAGAAGTAGAATAAAAGTAAGTGGTGGTATGTGTGTAATTGTATAATAGCTTACTTTTAATGAATAAAGAGCCAGGATATCTCCTTCTAAGTAAAGAGTGGCCTACTATCTATGAATCTCAATTGAATTAAATTCCTTGGTTAGAAAGAAAAACAAAAAGAAGGAAAGAAAAAAGATAGCCAAAAAGTGGCAGAACAAAAGAAAAACAAAAAGAAACAAAGCTGGACACCAATAGCTTGAACTTTGAAATATATGCCTGTGATGTCTTTGTACTAGGATCTGCTTGGATTAGTAAGCTCTTAGGAGTGCCTCAACACTCGGTGACTTGGGTTAACTAATCCGGGATCATCAGCTGAAAGTCCACTATCAAGAGCAACCTAACTACAAGGCATTTAGTAACCCAAAGAGGTGCTGGGCATCAATGTTTTAAGAAGGAATGTGAGCCAAGTGTCTATGGTGAATAATGTGTCAAGTATAAAGAAAAGAAAATGAACTTGCTACACATGACACTCAAATAAAGCTTATGAACAAAGTAATAGCCAAGGATAAAGGAATAATGAGAGGTCATAGCAGTATGTCACTTGAAGCTTGAAGGAGACTTTCTAGGCCTAGGAGTCAATAAGAAGTGAGTATTTGCATATCCACACAAAACCCCATGAACTATCAATAATACTCTGCTAGCATGAACATCCTCTTCCATTTCATTCTTTCTTCTCAATAAATCTTTTCTTGCTTGGGGACAAGCAAGCTTTAAGTTTGGTGTTGTGATGACAAGTCATCCTAGCCTATTTTAACTAGTCTTTTTCTTTTGTTTTCATTAGAATTATGCACTTTCTTGAGCTACAAGCAAGCTAATTGAGTAGATTTTCATGTTTCCCTTGATTGAACCAACCATATATGAATTCATGCCATTTCATGAGGTTTTATGCTATATTTGCATATTATAAAAGAATGAATATCTCATGATTTTGAGCATAGCTTTGATGAGTTTGGTTGATTAATGATAGGTGAAGAAAGCTTGGAGAAAGGTTGAAGCAAGAAGGAATGGCTAGGAGTGAAGAGAGGACAATGGAATAAGTGAAATTGAACCAGGAAGCAAGAAGCTGGACCTAAAGTTAGCATCAAACTTTTGCACAAACTTTTGGTTGAAAAGTTAGCCCCAACGTTAGCCCCCTAACTTGGAGGCTAACGTTGGAACTTGAAAATTCTCCCCTGGGCTCCAAAAGTTTGCGCCAACGTTAGCCCCCTAACTTTGAGGCTAACGTTGGCACATGAATTTCTCCCCTGGGCACCAAAAGTTTGCGCCAACGTTAGCCCCCTAACTTTGAGGCTAACGTTGGCACATGAATTCCTCCCTGGCCATCCAACGTTTGCGCCAATGTTAGCCCCCTAACATGGAGGCTAACGTTGGCACATGAAAATTCAATGGGGAAGGAGCAAAAGTTTGCGCCAACGTTAGCCCCCTAACTTGGTGGCTAACGTTGGCGCCACAAGCACACTAGGCAAGGCCAACGTTAGGGTCAAAGTTAGACCCCTAACGTTGGCACCAACGTTGATATCAGCAAATTGTGCTAGCTGATATGAAAAGTTGGAGCCAAAGTTAGACCCCTAACTTTGGCTCAAACTTTTGGTCCAACTTTTGCTAACCTCAAAACCGGTTCAATTGGTTCACTTCGGTTCTTCTCCAAACTTCAAGAGCAATCAACCAAGGCCTCTTTCAACCCAATTCCACCAAGAGCAAAGGCCCAACTCAAGGCTTGAAGATCATTTGAAGAAAGTGTATAAATAGGATAGAATTCAAGTTCTTCAGGGAGCTTTCTTTTGAAATTTTCATAATAGTTTTCGGAGAGCTTTTAATATTGAGTGTTCTTTAATTTCTTTGTCTTGGGGAAGGAGAATTCACTTCTCTTCCTCTTAGTTTTATTGCTTTCAATTTCAATTACACTTGTCTTGGATCTTGGATTGGAGAATTGAAGAAATTCTGTTTCAATCTCAATCTTGGATCTCTCTGTTTCTTTATTGTTAATTGAATTTCATTTCCGGTTAATTGCTCTTCATCTATTCTCTTTGCAATTTACAATTCCCTTGCAATTGTTCTTATTGGATCTAGGAAGGCATTGAGATCTAGACTTAGTTTTCTAGTCTCTGGGTCCTGAGATCCAAATCTCCAATTTACATTCTGTTTCTTGCTTTCCATGTTCATTTACTTTTCTGCTATAAGATCCGATCCAATCCCAATTCCCTTTTTCTCTTCTGTTTAATGCAATTTAACTTTTCTTTGTTTAATTTCTGCAAATCCAAATCCCAATCCCCTTTACAATTCAAGTCATTTACATTCCTTGCACTTTAAGATTCCGCAATTTACATTTCTTGCACTCTAAGTTTCTGCCATTTAATTTCTTGTTCTTTAAGATTCAGCAATTTAATTTCCTGCTCTCTTTAATTCCATGCAATTTAAATTCTGCAAAGCACCAATCAATCAACCAAATCTTGATTCGCTTGACTAAATCAACCACTAAACTAAAATTGCTCAATCCTTCAATCCCTGTGGGATCGACCTCACTCCCGTGAGTTTTTATTACTTGATGCGACCCGGTGCACTTGCCGGTTAGATTTGTGTGTTTTGGGAGAAATTTATTTTTCCTCCAAAATACTCATCAAGGGGCGTCCCTCCCTTCTACTGAGATCTCTGAGACCTTTCCGGATGAGCAACTTTTTGCCATTCAGGAAGCACCATGGTTTGCAGACATTGTAAATTATAAAGCTGTGAGGTTCATACCCCAAGAGTACAGCAGGTTGCAAAAGAAAAAACTAATTTCTAATGCAAAGTACTACTTATGGGATGAACCAAATCTCTTTAAGAGATGCGCAGACGGAATGATCCACAGATGCGTCCCTAGAGAGGAGGCATAGAAGATCCTGTGGCATTGCCATGGATCAGAGTACGGAGGACATTTCAGAAGTGAGCGAACAGCCACTAAAGTTCTCCAATGTGGCTTCTATTGGCCTACTCTCTATAGAGATGCCCGAGAGTTTGTATGTAACTGTGACAGTTGCCAAAGAGCTGGTAACTTGCCTCATGGTTATGCCATGCCTCAACAAGGAATCTTAGAGATTGAGTTGTTTGATGTATGGGGAATTGACTTCATGGGTCCTTTCCCACCATCATATTCAAACACTTACATTCTAGTGGCAGTAGACTACGTATCTAAATGGGTGGAAGAAATTGCCACACCCACTAATGATACCAAGACAGTGCTGAAGTTCCTCCAGAAACATATTTTCAGTAGATTTGGTGTTCCCAGAGTACTAATCAGTGATGGGGCACCCATTTCTGCAATAAACAGCTTTACTCTGCTATGGTTCGATATGGAATTAGCCACAAAGTAGCAACTTCGTATCATCCACAGACAAATGGGTAGGCTGAAGTCTCTAATAGAGAACTAAAGAGAATCCTGGAACGGACTGTAATTGCATGTAGAAAGGATTGGGCAAAGAGCTTGGATGATGCTCTGTGGGCATACAGAACAGCATTCAAGACTCCTATAGGAACCTCTCCATACCAGCTTGTGTATGGCAATGCCTGTCATCTGCCCGTGGAACTGGAACATAAAGCCTACTGGGCAACCAGATTTCAAAACATGGATGCTAAGTTAGCTGGTGAGAAAAGATTGCTCCAGCTAAATGAGCTAGAGGAGTTCAGACTCAATGCTTTTGAAAATGCAAAAATTTATAAGGAAAAAGCAAAAAAATGGCATGACAAGAAATTGTCATCCAGAGTCTTTGAGCCAGGACAAAAAGTTCTGCTGTTCAACTCTAGGCTCAGATTATTCCCCGGGAAATTAAAATCCCGGTAGAGGGGACCATATGTGATCACAGGAGTGTCACCATATGGTTACGTTGAGCTTCAAGATATTGATTCTGACAGAAAGTTCATTGTTAATGGACAGAGAATCAAACATTATCTTGAAAGCAATTTTGAGCAACAATGCTCAAAACTGAGGCTTGAATGAAGCTCAGTAAAGGTCCAGCTAAAGACAATAAAGAAGCGCTTGCTGGGAGGCAACCCAGCCATTAGCAAGTTATTTGTCTTAATTAATACTTGTAGAAGTTGATATACATTTTTCTTCAAAGGTTAATCATCAAAATTGAAGGAATTCACAGAGCTACATAAGGATTCAGTGCAAAAAGTAGAGAAAAGGAGCTTGCTGGTAAGAAAACGCCAGTAAAGGGCATTTTGGGCGTTAAACGCCAGAATTGGTACCATTCTGGGCGTTTAACGCCAGAATTGCAGCATCCTGGGCGTTCAGCAAAACGCCCAGTGATAAAGGGGTTTCTGGCGTTTAACGCCAGCCAGGGTACCTGGCTGGGCGTTAAACGCCCATAATGGCCAACAATTGGGCGTTAAACGCCAGAATGGATACCATTCTGGGCGTTTAACGCCAGAAAGGCAGGGGAAGGAGATTTTATTTCCAACTTCAAATTTTTTTCAAATTTTCATGTTTTGATTCATACTTTTCTGCATAAACATATTTCAAACTTTCATCATTCACCCTCAATTTTCAAAAATTCAAACATTTTCTAAATCTCTTTTCAATTTTCTTTCAAATCGTTCCCAAATCTTCTTCAAAAACTCAATTATCTTCTTAATTTCTTTCCAAATCTTTTTCAAATCATCATATCATCTTTTAATTCTTAGATGCATAACCAAATTTTTAGATTTAACATTTTTATATCTTTTTCAATTACAAATCTCATCTTTTTCATATCATGATTTTATTTTCTTCCATCAATCATATCTCTATGTCATATATCTTTCAAATTTTTTGAAATCCCTCCTCTCCTCCTATAAATATACATTCGGCCATCCCCTCCTCTCCACCATTCGAATTTGCCTCCTCTCGTCTCTCTCCCCTTTCCTTTCTTTTGCTTGAGGGCAAGCAAACCTCTAAGTTTGGTGTGTTTTTCGGTGATCACTGAGCTAAGACTCATCAAGATCATGGCACCTAAGGGAAAACAAACCAAATCAAGAGGCAAGAAAGAGAATACTCCAAAGAGTCTTTGGAATCAAGAGAGGTTCTTAACCAAAGAACATGCAGACCATTACCACAAAATAATGGGTCTGAGGTCAGTGATCCCGGAAGTTAAATTCAATCTGAAAGAGGATGAATATCCGGAGATCCAAGAGCAAATTCGAAACAGAGGATGGGAAATTCTAGCCAATCCTGAGACAAAGGTTGGAAGAAACATGGTTCAGGAATTCTACTCAAATTTGTGGCTGACAGATAAGCAGAGAATAACTGGAACCGCCTTTCATACCTACCGAACCATGGTCAGAGGGAGGCTTATTTACTTCCATCTGGACAAAATAAGAGAGATCTTCAAATTGCCTCAACTACAAGATGATTCAGAATCCTTTAATATTAGAATGGTGAGAGTAGATAAGGGGTTGGATCAAGTTCTAGAGGGCATATGCCTCCCTGGAACTAAGTGGATAACCAATTCAAAAGGTGTCCCAAACCAACTCAAGAGGGGAGATCTCAAACCAGTTGCAAGAGGCTAGTTGAATTTCATTGGGTGTTCTATATTGCCCACTAGCAACTGCTCTGAGGTCACTGTCAAAAGAGCAGTGATGATTCATTGTATTATGCTTGGAAAAGAAGTGGAGATTCATCATCTGATTTCTTGTGAGATTTACACAATTGCAAACAAGAACTCCACTGAAGCCAAACTGGCCTACCCAAGCTTAATTTCTCTGCTATGTAAAGATGCTGGGGTGAGGATGGGAGTAGATGAATTCATCCCAATCGAACACCCAATCACCAAGAAGTCAATGGAAGGACAAGTGCAAGACAACTCCATCAAAAGGAGGGCGCAGGAGTTCCTCCCAGAAATTCCTGAAATTGACTACTGGACCCGCCTAGAAGCATCTGTTACCAAGCTGCAAGAAGCTATGGAACAACTTAAGGAAGAATAGTAGAATCAAAACTACATGCTCTGCAAACTGCTGAAGGAACAGGAGAAGCAGAGGCGTGAGCTACAGGAGCTGAAGCGCCAGAAGCTCTCCCTTGAAAGACCAAGCACCCCACAGATTGAGGGAGCATCCACTCCTCAAAATCAAGGTTGTTGAGTCCTAACTCTGTGATAACGTTTATTATTAAGAGTCTATTTTAAGAGTCATTTATTCTTCTGCTTTTAATTTTCTGTCTTCTATTATTATGGGTCTGCGCTTATATTTATTTTTTGAGTCTTATTTTTATTCCATAATCAATAAAAATTTAAAGTTTATGTCTTAAAGCTATGAATGCCCTATGAATCCATCACCTTTCTTAAATAAAAAAGTATTTTTAATTGAAAAAGAAAAAGAAGTACATGAATTTTGAATTTTAAAACATTTTAATTATTTTGATGTGGTGGCAATACTATTATTTTTCTGAATGAATGCTTGAACAGTGCATATTTTTGAATTTGTTGATTCATGAATGTTAAAATTGTTGGCTCTTGAAAGAATGATGGAAAAGGAGAAATGTTATCTGATAATCTGAAAAATCATAAAATTGATTCTTGAAGCAAGAAAAAGCAGTGAATAGAAAGCTTGCAAAAAAAAAAGAGGCGAAAAAAAAAGAGAAAAGAAAAAGAAAGAAAAAGAAAAAGCAAGCAGAAAAAGCCAATAGCCCTTTAAACTAAAAGGCAAGGGTAAAATAAAAAAGGGATCCAAGGCTTTGAGCATCACTGGATAGGAGGGCCCACAGGAATAAAATCCTGGCCTAAGCGGCTGAACCAAGCTGTCTCTAACCATGTGCTTGTGGCGTGAAGGTGTCAAGTGAAAACTTGAGACTGAGCGGTTAAAGTCGAGGTCCAAAGCAAAAAGAAGAGTGAGCTTAAGAACCCTGGACACCTCTAATTGGGGATTCCAGCAAAGCTGAGTCACAATCTGAAAAGGTTCACCCAGTTATGTGTCTGTGGCATTTATGTATCCGGTGGTAATACTGGAAAACAAAGTGCTTAGGGCCACAACCAAGATTCATAAAGTAGCTGTGTTTAAGAATCAACATACTTAACTAGGAGAATCAATAACACTATCTAGATTCTGAGTTCCTATAGATGCCAATCATTCTGAACTTCAAGGAATAAAGTGAGATGCCAAAACTGTTCAGAAGCAAAAAGCTAAAAGCCCCGCTCATCTAATTAATACTGATCTTCATAGATGTTTTTGGAATTCATTGTATATTCTCTTATTTTTATCCTATTTGATTTTCAGTTGCTTGGGGACAAGCAACAATTTAAGTTTGGTGTTGTGATGAGCGGATAATTTATACGCTTTTTGGCATTGTTTTTAATATGTTTTTAGTATATTTTAATTAGTTTTTATTATATTTTTATTAGTTTTTATTTAAAATTCACTTTTCTGGACTTTACTATGAGTTTGTGTGTTTTTCTGTGATTTCAGGTATTTTCTGGCTGAAATTGAGGGACCTGAGCAAAAATCTGATTCAGAGGCTGAAAAAGGACTGCAGATGCTATTGGATTCTGACCTCCCTGCACTCAAAGTGGATTTTCTGGAGCTTAGAAGCTCAATTGGCGCGCTCTCAATTGCATTGGAAAGTAGACATCCTGGGCTTTTCAGCAATATATAATAGTCCATACTTTAACCGAGATTTGATGGCCCAAACAGGCGTTCCAAGTCAGCTCAAGAATTCTGGCGTTTAACGCCGGAACTGGCATAAAAACTAGAGTTAAACGCCCAAACTGGCACAAAAGCTGGCGTTTAACTCCAAGAAAAGTCTCTACACATGAAAGCTTCAATGCTCAGCCCATGCACACACCAAGTGGGCCCCGGAAGTGGATTTTTACACTAAACACCCTAGCTTACTCATTTTTTGTAACCCTAGGTCACCAGTTTACTATAAAAACTACTTTTAGTGATTCATCTTGAATCTCATGACATTCTACACATTTCATATTGTATCTTCTACGGCATGAGTCTCTAAACCCCATTGTTGGCGGTGAGGAGCTCTGCTGTTCTTCATGAATTAATGCAATTACTACTGTTTTCCATTCTATGACGCTTGCTTCTATTCTAAGATATTCATTCGCACTTCAACCTGATGAATGTGATGATCTGTGACACTCATCATCATTCTCACCTATGAACGCGTACCTGACAACCACGTCCGTTCTACCTTAGATTGAATGCATATCTCTTAGCCTCATGATTCAGATCAGAGTCTTCGTGGTATAAGCTAGAATTATTGGCGACCATTCTTGAGATCCGGAACGTCTAAACCTTGTCTGTGGTATTCTGAGTAGGATTTGGGAAGGGATGACTATGGCGAGCTTCAAACTCACGAGTGTTGGGCGTAGTGACAGACGCAAAAAGATCAATGGATCCTATTCTAACATGATCGAGAACAGACAGATGATTAGCCGTGCAGTGACAGCGCATTTGGAACATTTTCACTGAGAGGACGGGAAGTAGCCATTGACAACGGTGATGCCCAACATAAAGCTTGCCATGGAAGGAGCCTTGCGTGCATGAAGAAGAAGATAGTAGGAAAGCAGAGATTCAGAAGACAAAGCATCTCCAAAGCCTCAACATGTTCTTCATTACTGCATAACAAGTATTTATTTCATGTTCTTTTACTTTTTACAATTAAATCTGAGAATTATTGATATCCTGACTAAGAGTTACAAGATAACCATAGCTTGCTTCAAGCTGACAATCTCCGTGGGATCAACCCTTACTTACGTAAGGTATTACTTGGACGACCCAGTGCACTTGCTGGTTAGTTGTGCGGAGTTGCAAAAGTGTGATTGTAATTTCGTGTACCAACTATCATTAGAAAATGGTTAAAGAAAACTCCTTATGAGCTATGGAAAGGAGCCCCTCCTAATCTTAAGTATTTCCACATTTTTGGATGCAAATGTTTTGTGCTTAATAATAAAGAAAATCTTGGAAAATTTGATCCAAAAGCCTATGAGGGAATGTTTGTTGGATACTCCGCCACTAGCAAAGCGTATAGAATTTACCTCAAAGATCATAGGACCATAGATGTAACGACCCAACTTTCAATACGTCATGATCGTACCAAAAGTAAGGCGTTACTGACCTGTTTACCTTATTAACTATTTACTATTAAGCCTTTAGTTCGATATCACGATTCAATTTTAGTAAAAATACCAGAAATTTTTGTTTTTATTAATTAAAATCATATAGCAAACATCACCAAGTAATAATAATCACATAATTATTAATAATAGTAATATTATACAAAAGAATTTAAATAAAATTCAGGTACAACTCCTATCCCTCTGCATAAAATAAAACCTTAAGCAATAAGAGCGAGGGAATTCTATGAAAGAATCTCAAGTCATAAACTTAACTCGTAAATAAATTCTAGAATTGCCCGCAGCTTCAAACTGAATCTTGGAACCTGTATCACTGAAAGGGTGGAAAATTTGGGGTGAGAACAAACCACACGTTCTCAGTAGGGAATGGGAATGCCGTAAAAGTAATGATTAACATGCAAATAATTAACTTTGCTTAATAAACATTCTTTGTCAACCCTTTGAAATACTTTTTAATCTTACTTTAGATAAATAGTTACTTTCTTTAGATTCCTAAACCCAAAACAGATCACAATCACAAAATTTGACATATTAAATATCTTTCAACCACATAATTGATTCTCAGTCGCAACAAACAGTTATCAATCATCTCTATACATTCACAAATTACTAGCACAAGTAAGAAACTCAATTAAACACACAAACAAATCACAATAAAACAAACAACACAATCACAGAGAAGTAATATAAGCAAACACAACCAAATGCAAATGCACAACCAATATGATGCATGTCTGTCCTAAGCAGGCCATGAGCTCATGTGTCGGTTTACACCCTGCAACCCGACATTACCTAGGAACAAGTCCCAGGTATGGCTTCCCTTTGTGTCCTTAGTGCATATGTGTCGGTGGTAAGAATACCACTCCTTCGTAACTACCAGCAGTCGGCGCGAAGCCCGACCCCATTATATACGCACAAGGGGAAACAGTGATCCTCAGTTCGTGGGCGTCCCCGAGATCAATTCACAAACAAAACAGAGATCTTCAGTTCATGGGTTTTTCCCCGAGATCAATACACATAACATAGCGATCTTCAGTTCGTGGGTTATACCCGAGATCAATACACAGCAAACATTGATCTTCAGTTCATGGGCTATACCCAAGATCAACATACAACAATTCATGGGTTATTCCCGTAATCAATGATTATCAGTCCGTGGGTTTTTCCGGCATATAAAACAAATAACAATCTATAGGTTTTCCCCGAGATCAATGATCATTCAGTTCATGGGTACTTCCCGAATTTTACCAATTATCAATTCATGAATTTTCCTCGTAGTTAAACAACTAACAGTTCGTGGGGTTTTCCCGTATTTTATCACTTTTCATTTTCCTTTCTAAAACTCAACAATCCATATATCAGTTCCCCATTCTCTTTTCCCTTTGAATCCTTAACATATTTTCTTAAACACTTTCTTAACTTTCTCAATCATTCGTTCACAAAAATCTCAATCATCAATTCGGTTCATAATCTCTGCTTTAGCAACCTTGAGTCAAGCTAACTTTAAAACTATATTTCAGTTTAGTCCTCTATCAAAAGACTCAAGAAAATCATTTATTTTAATTTCATTAAACACCTTTCAAAACTTAACCTTTCATTAGAAGTAATCAAATAAAACTCTTTCTCATGTTTACTAACTTCCCAAAGATTCAAAAATCATCTCTCTTACTATTCAAATTCAAATATTATTATTTCACCAAATTTCTAAAAAGATAATCCTTTATTTCAAACCCAAAACACAACTCTCTTATATTAAATCAAACTCAAAACATAAACATTTCCTTGATAAATCGATTTCATAATAATATAATTTTCCAAATCTTACTCTTTTAAAAGAACCTCAGATTTAATAAAATTTCGGCAGCACCTCCCTTATAACTCGGACTTAGCCACCCTTACGGGTTCCCTCTTTCTCAACAAGTCTCCCCCTTTCCTCAACAACTACCAAATAAGAGGTTCTCAAATCAGTCAGAAAATTTACAATTTACAATAGCCAACAGTTCGGTCATAACCCACAATTCCCACATAGCCCATCAATTCAACTTTCACCTCATCAATTCGTAACTAACTTTCACTTATCATAGGATTCTTTCAAAATTAAACTCAATAAACTAGTATTCCAAGAAACTTGGTGTTGAGGTAATTTGGCCACAATATAAACTTGTACCATCTCTCTTAAAATTCTGTTATTGTTTCCTAAGAAAATGCAGAAAAACAGCAGCAAGTAGTAAGTTTGATAAATTCCTTAAAAATCCAGTTTTCACCCAATGCCTTTCAAAATTCACGACCTCAAACAAGACTCTTTTAGCTTTTTATTGAATCAAATTCCAGATTAATACCATATCATATGAAAAAGTTATGAAGTGAGAAACACAGCCAGGCCTTTTAGAATTCGGTTTCCAAAATCCAGTGAGTTATCCATACTCTTTTCAATATATCTACTTGGTTAAATAGGATATTGACATGAAATTTAAAATGAAGATTGTGGACACAGGAAGCTTGAAAATGCCGTTGGTTTCAGCTCAAATACTTACCAGAATTGAAAGTTAAGTGAGTTGGAAGTTGGTGCTTCTGCAGTAAAGAAACAGAATTTTCTGCAGAAACCATCAATCTTTAAAAATTCATTTCTCCCAAAATACTCATCAATAAATTCTGAATTTTTTATGAGATGCTCAAAACACGGCAAAGTTTCATGCAAAAATAGTTTCATTCAAGTATATGACCTGGGATGCTCCCAGAAATTGATTATTTCTACTGTCATGTATGCAGAAATTCTGCCTTAAGCATTTTCAACAACCTTACTTATCAAAAACCACATTTGAACTTATAACCCTTCCAAAATCACACGTTTAACCTCTTTCCAGTTATTCAAAATTGTCTTCATTGCCAACACAGCCCAAGAACCCAGAATCAATAATTCACACGATGTCAAGTACTTAAGCATCATCAAACATTTTCTTTTCTACACTATGCCAAGCATAATTTTCCATATACACTCATCATCATTCAAACACACAATAACTCATCAATTCACACCAGCAAGCTCAGCAACAAAAGTAACACCATTTATTCTATCCCTTACAACATTCAGTACGCACAATCATCAAATCAATCACCAACTACAGTTATAATTCAACTCAATTCCATCCATATCAGAGAAAACAATATCAATTACAACTTCAAACACTCACAACAAAGCCCAAAGACATTCGCAGCCACATTTAATTCCAGTCACAGCTCAAAATATTCACAACAACTAACAAATTTCAAATGCATTTCAGGTCATTCATGACAATTAAGAAATTCTAAACCATTGTTAACCATTTGCACTTATTCAAATAACTTGGTGGGCATTCTAAATTAAAAACGTTAAATCCCCTACCTCAATGTCGCATTAACAACGCAATTAAACCAAGCAGCAGCCTCGGTGACATTTTTCCTATGAGTTCCCTTCCTCTGGCAACAACACAGCAGTTCGGGACCTACATAGCAGCATCAGAATCATCAAGAGCGGCTCCAACATTGGTTCCCGGCGACTCCAATGGAACTAGCAATCTCCAAATAGAGCCGGCAGCTGCCTCCAGTAACGGCGGCGGCAAGGTAATTTTACAATAGTCTCTTTATACAATACAAGCAGTTTCAGAGACAAGCTTCAAAGTAGAAACAAATTGGTAGGACAAGGAAGCAGAAACAGGGGCAGAGCTTACCAAAACAGTAGTGGTTCTAATGGTGGTTTCCTGGGCAGCTCGAATGTTGGCTCCTGGTGGCAGATGATGACATGTCACCATGTCATGTTTTTCTATACTTTTTCATACAAGAAATTGATGATTTGTGCTTAAATATTGAATGCTTTTGTACTTAATTGGTATATTTCCTTGATCTTTTAATTTTATAAATCTTGTAGGAAATAAGAAGAAGAAGAAGCAAAGAAGCACAAAATAAGTTAAAAAGGAGAAAAAAAGAGCTTTGGGGCACACTTTGAAGTTGGAGCACACTTTGGAGGCTTAGGCCACGCTTTTAAAAGCGTGGCCCATGACCAAATCAAGGAAGAGAAGCGTGGCCCAAAGGAAGAAAAGCGTAGCTCAAAACAAGGAGCAAGAGCACAAAGCTCTTGCCGAGAGCTTTAGAGCTCTTGTAGAGAGCTTTACTTCAAATAATCAAAAGCCAAGCTCTTGCCAAGAGCTTTTTCGGGCTTGCCTCAAGGAAAATGAGCATTGGAAGCAAATTTTCTCTAAGTTAAAATCTGGGCGCTCACAGCATGACCATGCCTCCTTCAAAGGGCTATAACTTGAGCTACAAAAGTCCGATTGATGTGCTTTCAGTTGCGTTGGAAAGCTGACATTCAGAGCTTTCCAACGATATATGAAAATTTATATTTGGCATGAAATTGAGGCACGAGTGAAAGGTATCTTTAAGGACCAAAAACAAGCAAATATGAATCAAAGTGGCTTCACCAGGATTCAAAGAGGGAGACCAAGGGAAGCAAGGAAGTAGCGCTCTCCTCATGAAAATGTAAGAAAAAGGGCTCACAAAATGTATCCATCATGGTTCGAACTTGGAGTTTCTCTCCAAAACAAAGGGTTGCTTCTAATAGAGCTCTTACGGAGAGCTTTGAAGCTCTTGGGGAGAGCTTTGCCTGGGAGTGTGACCCATGGTCCAAAAATCAAATTAATTCAATCCTGCACCAAAATTTAAAAGCCCATGGATATCACTTCAAGGCACAAGAACAAGTTAGCTTAGGAATTTATTTTTAATTGTAATTTGTTTAGAATTTCATTTTTCATTTTCATTTTTATTTTGTGAAAAGCCTATAAAAAGGCATCTGCTTCATTTCTTAGAGGGGGCTCCATTAGAAAGTATTAGGGGGAATTGGGAAGGGGAATTGATCTCTCTTCTTCCTTGTTCTTGTTTCTACACTTTTTACTCTTTGTTTTGGATCTTGGGTGGAGAATTGAAGAAATTCTGTTTCAATCTCACCTTGAATTCTCTCTTGTTTAGTTTTCTGCATAATTGAATTTAAATTTCTGTTACTGTTTCATTCTTCTACTCCTTCTGCAATTTACTTTTCCTTATTTCTTTGCAATTGTTCTTGTTGGATCAAGGAAGGATTTGAGATCTAGACTTGTTTTCTAGTCTCTTCCACTCCTGAGATCTTCAACCTTCTTTTAAATTGCTGCAATTAAGCATCAGTCACTTTCCGTTTTACTTCTTCAAGTAATTTTACTTTTCTGTTTGAAATTTGCTATAATTTCCTTTTGCTGCAAGTTAAAATTCAATTTACATTGAGTTTGCTTTTGATCTTTGGTTTCCATTGCTTCTGTTCTCATTGCTTTCAATTTACTTTCATGCAATTTAAATCTTCTTATTCCTCTGCACTTTACATTAGGTGCTTGCTGTGAGCTTGAATTACATTCCTTGCAACTTTACATTTTCTGCAATCGCTCTAAGTTACTGATTTACTGCTTTCATTTAAATTTCCTGCACCCAATCCCCTTTACATTTTATGCAATTTACATTTCTTGTCATTTAAGATTTTGCCAATTTACTTTTCTTGCTCTTTAAGTTTCTGTCCAATTTACTTTTTGCATTTTTAAATTCCTTGTCATTTAAATTCTGTTGGCTACAATTTCACACAATTCACTCAATGCTAGCTTGACTAAATTAATCACCCACTAAAGTTGCTTGATCCATCAATCCCTGTGGGATCGACGTCACTCTAAGTGAGTTTTACTACTTGATGCGACCCGGTACACTTGCCGGTTAGTTTTAGGTGTTTTGGAAATTCGTTTTTCCATAAAAACTCCCATCAAGTTTTTGGCGCCGTTGCCGGGGATTGATTTAGATCAACAATGATTAAGTGGGTGAGAAGTCTAGATCAAGCATTTTCTTTATTTTTGTTTTCTGTTTTAGATTGAAACCAAGGTGTTTGAGTTATTGCCTCACTAAGAAATTCATCTCTGAGATATGAATTTCAATTTTCTTTGGTGTTGTATTTTACAAAATTCAAATGGAGTTCAACTCATCTTATGATCAAACAAATTTTATGGGATATTACCCACCATCACCAATCTCTAATGGTGGCTGGGAATATCACCAAGAAAATACAAATTCTAAGCACTCCAATCCATGGAGATTTGCTTCAGAGACACAAGATGAGCAAGAAAACCATATGGGATATTTCCTTCCACCACAAAATGATGCAAGTCATGATTCTAATGGTGGCTGGAAAGGGAATTCTAATGCTCCATATGATATTCATCTAAAGATATCATCACTTGACCATGCTTCAATAGAAAGCCCTTTTCAAAACTCACCACCCACACAAACTTCCATGAACTACTCAAGGTTCTCAAAGCTTGAGTCCATGCTCAAAAGATATGAGGAAAAGACAACGAAAGTTTGGAAAGAACAAGAAAACTCCCTAAAAAACATGGAAGTGCAGCTAGCTCAATTGGTGAGTGCAACGAAGAAGGAGGAAAAACAAGAGGAAGAGGCTACTGCATCAAGTGAACTTTCAATAAAGAATGAGGTGGTTGAAAATGAAACTGCACTTGAGATGACAAGGGAACATGAAGACTCACAACTCTCACAAACATCCCTGACCCAAAAACTCTCAACAATTGAATCTGTGATTGAAAAATATGAAGAGGAGATGAAGAAATGTTGGGAAGATAAACAAACCTCCTCAATGAAAAAGCTATTAAGTCAAATGTTGGGTGCAAAGAAAGGAGTGAAGGAGCAAGAAAGTGAGGAAGTCATTCCAAACACAAGTGAAGCAGAGAAGTACATAGAGGAAACGCTCATGGAACCACCAATTCAAAAGGCTCTGGATGAATACAAAACTCCAATAATCACACAGCAACCAAGTCTTGAATCCAAAGAAGTGAAGGCAACTAGCAAGAACACCAATTCTGTCCCTAATCCAGCAAGCAAGATCAATCAAGCCATTTGCAAAAGGAAGCTTGCTGAGGAAAGGCCAAGACAAGGGACACTAGCTGAATCTTCTCCCCCCTTGAGGTCATTCCTCTTAACAAACTGGAAGAAGAGGAAGAAAGTGAACAACATGTAACCGTAGGTATAATTTCTCTTCTCTGCTTTGTTTTCGTTCTTTGTTTTGATTAAATTCAATAAATTGGCATATGGTTACATTCTAAGTTTGGTGTTGCCTTGCAACAAATTGTTTAATCTTTTTTGGATGATTGCATCAAATCAAAAATTGAAAGTGACACACCAAGATTCTAAGTTTGGTGTGCCACTTATTTTCTATGCAATTCATTCAAGCAACACTACTTGTCTGCATAATCATAATGCCTCTGCAGTTTTATTTTTCTCTTTTAATTTGACACTTTTTCATTCTACTTTCTTTAGTCATTTTTTTTGTTTTTAAATGCTTTCATTTTAGTTTGCTTATTCACTGTGTTTGTTAATACATCACCAAGAGAGCTTTATTCATGACAGATTCTTGACTTGGTGATTGTACTTAACAAATAACAGTTTCATTTACTTAGTTTTAATTCAAATAAATTGACATATGATTGCATTCTAAGTTTGGTGTTGCTATGCAACAAAATTTGATTCTAATTCTTACAAGATACTTGCATTAATTCCAAGTGAAAGTGTCACACTAAGTTTGGTGTGCCACTTATCTTTTATGCAATGTATTGTGCACACCTTCTTATCTATACAATCAAAATGTCTTTGTCTCTTGTGCCTTGATTATTACCTTTAATTTTGCTTGCTTAAAACACATGTGCTACTAACATTTCATTGTATAAGACATTCATGATCCATCTTAGCCCCATAGCCATTGTTCTAATTGTTGCTTGAGGATGAACAAGCATTCTGAGTTTGGCAAGGGAAAGGGAAGAATAAGAGGAAAATAACAATAATAGAGAAGATGGACTACAAGGTTGTAAAGTTCCTTTTCCTCTCCTTTGTTTCCAGCACTTTATTTTGCATGATTGTCTTTATATTCTCTGTATGCATGTGTGGTATGAATAAGCATAGCTTGAATATTGATTTGTAACATGTTGCCATGCCATTATGACTACCAACTTGAGTTTTGTAAAGCTTAAAGCAGTAAAGCATCATGATCATAAACAAACAAGGCATTAAAGAAGAACTTAGCATGTGCATACCAGTATTGGAAAGCTAGTATGATTAATTGTTGCTCAATTGCATTGGATTTTATTTAATTGAAGTTTTTATCTAGTACATTTTGTGAAATCTTTTGAAATTATAAAAACCTTGAAGAAGCAAATACAAATTAAGGCAAAAAAAAGAAAAAGGGAAAGAATGAGAAAGCTGAAGGCTCTGAGTACCAATGACAATATGTTAAGTACTTGTGGTGTTTATGTATCATGCCAAATGCTTGAAAACAAAACACTTAGAAGTCAAGGCTAGGCTCAAGTGCAAAAGCACTCCCTCAAAGCTCAAGGTTCTGAGCATCAATGATTAGAGAGTCAAGAAAAGAAAAGAAAAATGAGCTTAATGAAGTCCTCTAATTCAAATGCTTGTGGTGCTTATGTATCAAGTGGTAATACTTGAAAACAAAGCATTTAGAATCGTAGCTTTGTTATTAACTCATGGGGCAAAGCGCCCAAAAGGAGAAGCTAATAAGAAAATCAAAAGCTTGTTTCAAGGGAAAATTATAAGGAAAAAGATTTCATAAATTGAGTTAGATAGAAGCATCAATCATTTATATTTCTTTTGTGATTGTAGCATGCATAAGAAACTAGCCTACCATGAACATTAACTTGCTATTCTTCTTACCTTGGATTGTCAATCTTAAATTGCATGATTCTTTTCTTGCTTGGGGACAAGCAAGGTTTAAGTTTGGTGTTGTGATGACATGTCACCATGTCATGTTTTTCTATGCTTTTTCATACAAGAAATTGATGATTTGTTCTTAAATATTGAATGCTTTTGTACTTAATTGGTATATTTCCTTGATCTTTTAATTTTATAAATCTTGTAGGAAATAAGAAGAAGAAGAAGCAAAGAAGCACAAAATAAGTTAAAAAGGAGAAAAAAAGAGCTTTGGGGCACACTTTGGAGGCTTAGGCCACGCTTTTAAAAGCGTGGCCCATGACCAAATTAAGGAAGAGAAGCGTGGCCCAAAGGAAGAAAAGCGTAGCTCAAAACAAGGAGCAAGAGCACAAAGCTTTTGCCGAGAGCTTTAGAGCTCTTGTAGAGAGCTTTACTTCAAATAATCAAAAGCCAAGCTCTTGCCAAGAGCTTTTTCGGGCTTGCCTCAAGGAAAATGAGCATTGGAAGCAAATTTTCTCTAAGTTAAAATCTGGGCGCTCACAGCATGACCATGCCTCCTTCAAAGGGCTATAATTTGAGCTACAAAAGTCCGATGGATGTGCTTCCAGTTACGTTGGAAAGCTGACATTCAGAGCTTTCCAACGATATATGGCAATCTATATTTGGCATGAAATTGAGGCACGAGTGAAAGGCATCTTTAAGGACCAAAAACAAGCAAAAACGAATCAAAGTGGCATCACCAGGATTCGAAGAGGGGGACCAAGGGAAGCAAGGAAGTAGCGCTCTCCTCATGAAAATGTAAGAAAAAAGGCTCACAAAATGCTTCCATCATGGTTCGAACTTGGAGTTTCTCTCCAAAACAAAGGGGTGCTTCTAATAGAGCTCTTACGGAGAGCTTTGAAGCTCTTGGGGAGAGCTTTGCCCTGGGAGTGTGACCCATGGTCCAAAAATCAAATTAATTCAATCCTGCACCAAAATTTAAAAGCCCATGGACATCACTTCAAGGCACAAGAACAAGTTAGCTTAGGAATTTATTTTTAATTGTAATTTGTTTAGAATTTCATTTTTCATTTTCATTTTTATTTTGTGAAAAGCCTATAAAAAGGCATCTGCTTCATTTCTTAGAGGGGGCTCCATTAGAAAGTATTAGGGGGAATTGGGAAGGGAATTGATCTCTCTTCTTCCTTGTTCTTGTTTCTACACTTTTTACTCTTTGTTTTGGATCTTGGGTGGAGAATTGAAGAAATTTTGTTTCAATCTCACCTTGAATTCTCTCTTGTTTAGTTTTCTGCATAATTGAATTTAAATTTCTGTTACTGTTTCATTCTTCTACTCCTTCTGCAATTTACTTTTCCTTATTTCTTTGCAATTGTTCTTGTTGGATCAAGGAAGGATTTGAGATCTAGACTTGTTTTCTAGTCTCTTCCACTCCTGAGATCTTAAACCTTCTTTTAAATTGCTGCAATTAAGTATCAGTCACTTTCCATTTTACTTCTTCAAGTAATTTTACTTTTCTGTTTGAAATTTGCTATAATTTCCTTTTGCTGCAAGTTAAAATTCAATTTACATTGAGTTTGCTTTTGATCTTTGGTTTCCATTTCTTCTGTTCTCATTGCTTTCAATTTACTTTCATGCAATTTAAATCTTCTTGTTCCTCTGCACTTTACATTAGATGCTTGCTGTGAGCTTGAATTACATTCCTTGCAACTTTACATTTTCTGCAATTGCTCTATGTTACTGATTTACTGCTTTCATTTAAATTTCCTGCACCCAATCCCCTTTACATTTTATGCAATTTACGTTTCTTGTCATTTAAGATTTTGCCAATTTACTTTTCTTACTCTTTAAGTTTCTGTCCAATTTACTTTTTGCATTTTTAAATTCCTTGTCATTTACATTCTGTTGGCTGCAATTTCACACAATTCACTCAATGTTAGCTTGACTAAATTAATCACCCACTAAAGTTGCTTGATCCATCAATCCCTGTGGGATCGACCTCACTCTAAGTGAGTTTTACTACTTGATGCGACCCGGTACACTTGCCGGTTAGTTTTAGGTGTTTTGGAAATTCGTTTTTCCATAAAAACACCATCAGCAGAGAGCTCCGACAACTCACAGAACCCAGAGGCAGAGGAAGAACAGGGGATAAAAATGAGCACTGACATGGATGAATTGCTTCAGACCTCAGCAAGCTCCAACGACCTTCCCGGAGACAACTACGGCGGCATGGTGGTTTGGCAACGGCAGCGACTTCCATCAACGGCAATAGCGGTGAAGAGACGTGGCGTTGATGACAGAAGACTTCTTCCTCCTCTGTTCGCGAGTTCCATCTCTCTGACTTTGCTATAAGTGGCGGCGGCTGGCTCTGTGACAAGGACAATGGCGACGCGGGCTCTGGCTCTATGGACGGGACGGCGCTGCGAAGCAGCTCGACGGCGAGCTCCAGGGAGGCGGCACGGCGAACAGCATCCACTCTTCTCCCTCAGACATGCAGCTTCGGCCCTCTCCCCTTTCCTTGCAACAGCAACGGTGACCATGGTAACACGGTGGGATGAGGCTGGACGGTGGCGCTGTAGCTCAGTAATGGCGACGCGGTGGCAGCTGGCGGGCTTCTCTTCTTCGTGCATCTCTCTCTCTCTCTCTAATTTCTCGTTTCTGAAATTGTTCCACTGAAGGGGTGAAAGGGGGTGGGGTGCGGCTATGGTGAGGGTGCCAGGGTTAGGGTTTCTCAATTAATTTGGGAATTAGGGTTAGGAATTAGGATTTAATAAAAGAATATGGATAGATATGAATAGATATTTTGATAAAATTGAATAGTAGAGTAATTTTAGAATCAAATATACTTTATTAAAAATATTTAGGAACATTATTTATCAACATATTGCTAAGTTCAATCAATTATTTCTAATTTAAAATATAAAATGAACATATTAATCATATTTTTATAAAATATAGTTTTGAACTCAATATTAATTATTCAAATCAAATGGTATAAATTTTCATTATTTTTCTATCACCGGAACATTAATTTCAAATTGTAAAATAACTAATAATAAAAATTGTACAAAAATATTAATTGACTTAAACTTAAAGTATTTATAAATATCAATCTAATTATTTTTAATAAAATCATTTTCTAGGAGTTCAAATTAATAACATAATTTATTCAAAATAGAATTTATTTAAATTAAATTATACAATTCTTTTTATTTTTCAATTACCAAAATTATAATTTCATTTATACCAAATATCTAATAAAGATTATATAAAAATTCTAATTAATTTAAACTTTAATTATCATGAAACTCCATTTAATTACCTTTAGTAAAAATAATTTTCTTAAAATAAAATTATCAACAAATAAAATAAATCACAAATAACTATGTATTTGATTTTCAAAAAATAGGGTTGTTACAATAGAGGAATCCATAAACGTTTCTTTTTGTGATACTAATTCAATTCCCAGTATTGTAGATGATGATACAAGTGGTGAAGATTTTATCAATCAGGAAGTGAGTAAAGAAAATCCCAAGGCTGTTCGTAATAAAGATCCTGCCCGCCCAGAAATGTCTCATCAGGAAGGAGAAGACATTTCAGTTCTGTCTCCTGAGCTAGTAAGAAAATCTGGAACGAAACAACCTGCTGAAGCTCATCAAAGCTCAACCTTACTCCGAAAACCAAGAGAATGGAAGTCTATGAGGAGTTATACTCATGATTTTATCATCGGTGATCCTTCCCATGGAGTAATCACAAGATCCTCATCTAAGAAGCAAACTGAACAAAGCAGTATTACTTTCTTATCCCAAATGGAACCTCACAATGTGAAACAAACTCTTGAAGACCCCTCTTGGGTCAAGGCCATGGAAGAGGAGCTTGCCCAATTTGAAAAGAATGAGGTTTGGACACTTGTACCTAATCCGAATGGTAAGAAGGTAACGGGTACTAAGTGGATTTTTAAAAATAAATTGGGAGAGGATGGTAGTGTTGTTCGTAACAAGGCTAGATTAGTGGCCTAAGGTTACGATCAAGAAGAGGGTATAGATTTTGATGAGTCTTTTGCCCCGGTAGCAAGAATGGAAGCAATTAGATTGCTTCTTGCCTATGCTACCCACAAGGGGTTTAAAATGTTCCAAATGGATGTCAAATGTGATTTTCTTAATGGATTCATAGATAGAGAAGTATTTGTGGCACAACCCCCCGGTTTTGAAAATAAGGAATTTCCAAATCATGTTTTCAAACTTTCAAAAGCTCTTTATGGGATTAGGCAAGCTCCAAGAGCTTGGTATGAAAGGCTTAGTGCCTTCTTGTTGGAAAATAGATTTCAAAGGGATACCACCAATACTACTTTATTTATCAAAGAATCTAATGATGATATTCTTCTTGTTCAGGTTTATGTGGATGATATAGTGTTTGGATCGGCTAATGAATCCTTGTGTGAAGAGTTTGGAAAACTCATGACTAGTGAGTTTGAAATGAGTTTAACGGGAGAACTAACATTCTTTATTGGTCTCCAAATTAAACAAACTCCTAGTGCCATTTTCATTCACCAAGGAAAATATGTTAAAGAATTAATCAAGAAATTTGGCCTAGAAAATTCCAAACCTATGGGAACACCAATGCATCCAAATACTAAACTTGAAAAAGATGAAAATGGCAAAGATGTGGATGAAACACGGTATAGAGGAATGATAGGTTCACTTATGTATCTTACATCCTCTAGACCGGATATTGTTCAAAGTGTGGGTGTATGTTCAAGGTTTCAATCTCACCCAAGAGAATCCCATCTTTCAGCCATCAAAAGAGTCATTAGATACATTAAGGGAACATGTGATTATGGCTTATGGTATCCTAAATTTGATGATTTCTGTGCAGTTGGGTTTTATGATGCAGATTATGCGGGAGATCGGGTGGATAGAAGGAGCACATCCGGAATGTGTTGCTTCCTTGGAAGCTCACTAAACATATGTTCAAGCAAGAAACAAGCCACAGTAGCTCTATCCACAGCCGAAGCTGAATATATATCTGCCTCTGCGTGTTGTTCACAATTAATTTAGTTGAAAATTCAGTTGGAGGATTACAAATTGAAAATCAATAGTATACCCTTATTTTGTGATAATATGACTGCAATAAACATTTCTAGAAATCCTGTTCTGCACTCTAGAACCAAGCACATTGAAGTTAGATATCATTTTATTAGAGAACATGTGCAAAAGGGAACTATTGATATTTGATAAACCCATATTTTATGATGTATTTTGTGCCCAATTCAAGTGATTTATTCAATCCCTCACCCACTTATTCATGTAAATTGCATGGTTTTACTTTTCCTTCCTTATTATGTGATATATGTGAAAAACATATTTTCTATGCTTTAAAAATATTAATTTTAATTACCCTTTATTACCATTCGATGTCGTGATTTGTGTGTTAAGAATTTTCAGATCTCCTAAGGCAGGAATTGCTTAAAGGACAGAAAGGAAACATACAAAAATGGAAGGAAAGCACAAAAATGGAGTCTTGAAGAAAAAGGCAGCGACGTGAACATGTGACAAGGAAAACTCCCAGATGACGCGACCGCGTGACCTACGTGGACGCGTGACAGACGCCACGTGCAGAAACTGCAGAAAATGCCCCCAGCGAATTCTGAAACCCTTTTGGCCCAGATCCCAGTCGAGAAAATATAGATTAGAGGTTATAAAGTGGGGGAATGCATCCACTCAAAAACATGTCTTCCATAATTCACTTTTCATAATCTAGATGTAGTTTTTAGAGAGAGAGGTTCTCTCCTCTCTCTTAGGTTTTAGGATTATGATTCCTCTTAAAGGATTTAGGATTTCAACTTCTTCTCAGGTTCAATATTCCTTTTATATTTTTATTTATTCTAATGCTTTTATTCGTATCTGACTCATGTTACCAATTTGGCTTATGAATTCTTTGTATTTAGATTTGAATGTTTTATTTAATATAATTTGAGGTATTTCAGATTTGACTTTGCTTTGCTTTATTTATATGAATGCTTTTAATTTAATTTAGATTTTTCCTTTTTGGCTTGGTTGATTGATTGGTAACTCTTGAGTTGTCAAACTCATCGTGATTGATAATTGTTATTTTTGCTAATTGAATTAAATTTTGATAACTCTAGTCTTTCCTTAGGAGTTGGCTAGGACTTGAGGATCTAACTAATTAGTCCACTTGACTTTCCTTTGCTTTAGTAAAGGTTAGCTAAGTGGGATTAAAACTCAATTTTCATCACCATTGATAAGGATAACTAGGATAGGACTTCCAATTTTCATACCTTGCCAAGAGTTTTATTGATTATTAATTTATTAATTCCTGCAATTTATTTTCCTTGTTCAAACCTTTTAAAACCCAAAAACACTGTTTTCTATAACTAATAATAAGAACACCTCCCTGCAGTTCCTTGAGAAGATGACCCGAGGTTTAAATACTTCGGTTTATAAATTTTATTGGGTTTGTTACTTGTGACAACCAAACGTTTGTACGAAAGGATTTTTTGTTGGTTCAGAAGCTATACTTGCAACGCGATAATATATTTGTGAATTTCTTTATCGACAGGAAATCCAGTTCGTCAAAATGGCGCCGTTGCCGGGGAATTGCAAACGTGTGGCTTATTATTGGTTATTGTAAATATTTTTCTTTTGCTTGTTTATTTGTTTCTATTTTCATTTTTTAATTCTTATTAGCTACCATGAATTCTCACCCCTCTCGCTTTGAGTTTGGTTCTAATATTGTTGAAGGGAATGAAAGCTATAGCAGGAACATGCATCAAGGTCAGAGCAATCAAGGATGGATGGAGCCACGAGGACTTGATCAACCCTTTAGGCAACAACACCCTTCACAGTATCACAGATGACGACCATTCTACAATGCACGCCAAGGCAATAGATATGGTGGATCCCGTTGTAGTTACCAACAAGTTCCACCCTGTGCTTATGAACCATCCTCTCAACATAGCTTTGAACCACCACACTCACAAGTTCCTTTTCATCATTCACCACTGTATGACCCTTATTCACTACAATTCCAATCCAATTTCTCCCAAGAACCACCACATTCTTATTATGAACCCCCTCCCCTAACCAATGAACCCCCACATCCACCCCAATCTCCAATGGATGACAAACTTCATGTTCTTCTTCAAAAACAAGTGAAGATGCAAAGGGACGTACTGGAACTCACTACTGCCTTAACCGAGGTAGTAAATAAATTAGCTTCCCAACATCTGAGCACTTAAAGTACTCCCATTGTTACATGTGGAGAATAAAAAAAAGAGCGTAGCATGAAGGAGACACTAGAAACTTCGGTGGACAATGAGGAACATGGCTTTGTATTGGAACAAATGGAGGAAGCCATAATAGTTGTAGAGGAAGAAGTAGTTGAAGGTTTAGGAGATGCTGAACCTCCATGGGAATCGAGAACTGTAAAGGATTCCACCGAGAAGTTCAAATTTGATGCCAAGGAGGATAGTGCACAACCTCCAAGGCATATACCTTGTGAAAAATTGGACGGAACAGACCAAGAAATTGATTCCTTAGGCAGTGATGATCATAAATCAAGCTCTCCTAGTCATGAACTTGCATCTGCAACTGAACTCCTTGAGCCTGGAGAACTTTATCCAAGTGAATACGAAGATGATGTCGAAGTAGATTTCTCTCAACCTCCAACTTATGATTTGAGTGACGAGGAAGACATAGAAAGCTTTGATCAAGATGCAGTTGCAGTTGAAGAATTTTGCAAAGAAGTGGAGGAATTCACAGAAGAATACAAGGGAGTAAAGCTTACAGAACCACTGGAAACACCTATCCCAAGGCCATTACCACCTAATACAAGCTTTAAGTGGGTACAATCCTTAACCTTTATCATTACTTTTCCACTTGAATATGGTTTGCTTGAAACAGATGGCCAGCTTAGAGCTCTCTGCGGCTTTAAGAGTAAGAGGAAAATGCCTCGTACTCAGAGCTGGTGTGCAAAATTCAATAAGGTTCCATGCTTCAATTCAAAATGCACGGATTGGTATCAAGTTCAATTGAATAGGTGTCGGAAGGCATTTGGTCATCTTGGTGAGAATACAATTTCTAAACCGCCCGGATGGAGGAATATAGATCAAGACAAAGGCGGATTTAAAAGCAAAGTTTGGGATCCTGGAATCTATTCTGACATTCGTCACCCCGGCAGCTTGAGAATCTGTTTGAAGATGCTCAAAAGCTTTACATGCCTAGTTTGGGACCCCGGAGGCTGTTGGCATTCCAAACATTGGTGGAGATTTCTGGATGAATTTAAGCACAGGCCACCATAACAGGAAGCTCATCAAATGTCCAACTTAAGGACTTTAACTAAAAGTGCTAGGTGGGAGGCAACCCACCATGGTATGATCGTTTCTGTTTCAATTTTATTTCGTTTTGTTTGTTTTTATATTTTTTTATTTTCATTGAACCTGGATAGTATTCATAGCATCTACATTAGCATTGTATACTGCATAATTGCATAATTGCATATTAAAAAAAAAAAGATCACCCACGCGAGCACACAGGCCACGCGTGGGCGTGAGAACAAAATCGGCGTAAAGATCCATCGCCCAGAAAGTTGGGCTAGAATCGTGCGGCTGGTGCGCGTTTAGCATAAAACGACCCACACGTTCGCATCCCTGACATGAACGCGTCACTTGCAAAACACTCATCCCACGCAAAAGCGTGAGCGACACGTCCGCGTCACGTGGATATTATGGCCCCCTAAATGGAGACAGAGAGTTACGCTGAAACGACGTTGGAAGTGTGTGTCTAGCACAATTTTCAGCGACGCGGTCGCGTGCCTCACGCGTCCGTGTCACCCATCTTTTACCCAACCCACGCGATTGCGTCAATCACACGACCGCGTCGAACCCATTTCACCATAGTCACGCGATCGCATACTCCACGCGTTCGCGTGGATTCAAAAATACTAACCCCACTTACCCACGTGAAACCCTACTCGTCGTGCCCCCATACCCCCTTTTTTCTTCTCTTCTCTGCAACCCCCTCCCTCTTCTGCCACCCAACCACCACCGCTCCCAGCCGCCACTCCGACCACCGCGCCGCCATCCCGACCACCGCAACACACAACTGACACCCCCCTCTCTTCTTTCTCTTCTTCTTCCACCCCTCTCACCCACCGCCGCCTCCATTACTGAGCCGCCACCACCGCGACACCCACACAGGACCGCCGGCCAACCCCCTCCAACCCTACACTTTTACCCATTCATCCCCTTTTCAACCCTAACCGTCATCCACTCAGCCTCACCGAACCACCCTTGCCGCCACTGCACAATGCTGCCGCGCCACCCTCCCATCACCGCTGCGTCACCACCACCATCTCTCTGCCCTTACCTCTGTTCAGACACATACCAGGTTCTGCCGAACACCAATTTCTTTATCTTCCGTAGTTAGTTGCATATTTTTCAGATTCTGTTCAATTTAGGATAGTTAGAGATGCATGTTTGTAGTGGATTCTAGGTGGTTAGGTAGTTAGGATATGGTTAGTGGATTTAGGCCTGATAATTGTGCTGTTCTTGTTACTTGTTTTCCCTATTCTACAATTTTGATCTGGCTGTGATGTTAACACTGTTCATATGCTATTCCTTAATGTTTCATGCTGATATTAGACTGTTCTTTACTGTTCCTACTATTTGTGACTCTTTACAGCACTTTTTAATCTCATATGAACTGTTTTTCTTGCTGTTTATTACTCGGAAACATCCAATTTTAGCCGGAATGCTGCCTAATTTTCTGCACATTATTTCATTTTCATTCATGTATTGGTTTTGGCAATTTTGCATTTTACATTACTTAGCTATAACCAAACCAATTCATGAATGCATGGGCTCGCATTCTTATTCCTTTCGATTCCCTGGTTAATAACTTGCATTATTGATGATTTCATTTTAGTTCTAGCTACTCCTGTATCTATATGAATTATCATCAATAACCTGATATCCTTGCTTGAATATGAGTTGCCTGTTCTTTAAATTTCTGAATCTCTTGTTACAATGGAAACCATTAATCATGCCACTTACTTTAACTTTTTTTTCTACTCACTCACTACTTTAACTTTCTAATTTCCTTTTTCACTCCTAACCATTTTAAACTTTCAAACTTCACTTTTCGGTTTTTTACCAACTACCTTAACTTTCTAACTCATGGCATGATTACTGTCTTTCCCTAATTAACTTGAATTCCGCTTATCCTATCTTTTGGATTGCATTTTTTCTTTTCAGACTGTTTCACTCGCAGACAATCCAAATTGTACATATATTTAACTCATTTCATGCTTCTCTTTCTCTTTTGCCACTCTGTGCTTATATTGCTATTATTCTATTTGCCTACTTGTTTTTCTGCTTCTGTTCTTCAATTATATCCTGGAATTTATGCTTTTCAGGATGTCTGACCCTCAACGCAAAGGAAAGGGCAAAGCAACCACTGGCAAAAGGAAAAGAGGCGAATCCTCTATGTCCATCCTTGACATTTTGCATGATGACACCTGGCGGGAAAAGCACTTTACCCCGCAGGAGAAGGCTGACCAGCTCCTCACTACCACAGATCCAGTTAAATTTGCAAACAGATACTGTGAGCTTAAGTATCCAGTGTTTGCCACCTCCAGGAACCTGTACCTGGAAAGAACTCTAAAAATTCCAGAAGAACTACAGTAGTACACCTCCGAACAGATAAAACAGAGAGGCTGGTTCTTCTTGGAACAAAACTTGACAGAGGTCAATGCTTCCTAGGTCAGAGAGTTTTACTGTAACTATTTCAAGACTTCCCTGGATGCAGTGCACCTCAGAGGAAAACAGATTTTGGTCACTGAGGAAGCTATTGAGGACATCCTCCACCTTCAGCCTAAGTCAGATCAGCCTGATGGTTACCAAAAGGCTGAGGAGGATATGCGATTTATGAGATTTGACTGGGATGCTGTCAAGCAGAGAATAGCCCTTGATCCTACTATCCCATGGGTCATGGGAAAGAATACAGCAATGCCTAAGGGAATCAAGCTGATTTACCTGAATGATGAGGCTCGGCTTTGGCACCAGATTCTGAGCAACTACGTGATGCCAAGCACTCATGAGACAGAGCTGCCCGCTGCTATGATCACCCTCATCTGGTGTGTGATGGAGGGTAAGGACCTGTATCTTCCACGTTTTTTCAGGCATTACATGGCCAGGGTCCATGTCAGAGGCACTCTCCCTTTCCCTTATCTGATCACCCAGCTAGGCCGCTGAGCTGACGTGCCTTGGGAGCTGGCTGATGCGAAGCCGACTGCTGCAGACTACAGGAAGATCATTCTTCACAGCAGGAAGTTTCAGGCTTTAGGCTACAGACCCCCTTTCCTCACTGCTTCTGATGAGGCGGCCACACCTTCAGCTGCCCCTTCTTCATCCACTACTGCACCAGCTACCACCACTGCACCTCCACCTACCTCAGAGCTCGTTTACCACCTCGTGCACCGCATTTTTTAGTAGCTAGACTAGATGGAGCTCCACAACCAGTGGCGATATGAGAGATCAGAGTGTCGCAACAAGCGGCGCTATGAGCACCTTAAGTTGATGATCCGATCCGGCAGCGACATCCCCTCCGAGCCTGACACCCCATCTGATACATCTGAGGCGGAGGCGAGCGACCATGAGGCAGAGACACATGCCCAGACTGAGCAGGCAGGACCTGAGCAGACTACAACACAGCATGAGGAGCCACACCAGATCCAGGCCGTAGACCCGGAGATTCCTCTACAGTTAGAGCCTCCACTGCAGCAGACCGATCCTCCTACACTTATCCAGCCTGCAGATATTCAGCCTACCATAGAGACACCAGCAGCACATCCTTCCGGTGATGACGCTTCTTCGCACCCAACTTGAGTGAGCATCGAGGACGATGCTATATTTTAAGTGTGGGGAGGTCGCCGTCCCTGGCTTATCTTTTTGGTGAACCACTACAGACTCTTTCTATCTTATTTTGTTTATTTTTCTGTATTTTTATTTTTATTTTTACTTTTCAGTACTTACACATTGTTCTTTTGCTATATTTTTACTTTATTTCTGCATTTTGCACTTTAGTTTATATCTTAGACATTTAGTTTAGTTTGCAATTCTAAACTTATTAGTTATAGAATATGTGGATTAATTAGTATAGTTTACCCTTTTAGCATATATATTAGTTTGGTTTAATTGAAAATAAAAAGGAGTAAACTAGAAATTTTAGTAAATTAAAACAATCCACACACCTTGTATATATAGCATTACATGTTAGTTAATTAACAACATTTCACCAAGGAGGAACACTAAGATTTTAAAAGCCACCCTAATATTTACATTGAGAATAATGGGAACTCTTGATTTCCACTTGCATGACATGTATAACTGATAGATGGTTTTTGAGCTGGAGAACACATAGCCTGTGAGTTTTGAGCTTAATTGTATGGTTTCATTCAAACCATAAATTTCATTCCTGTGTGTTTTGCCCTTCTTTTTCATTCTGATGTTCTTTTCTTTGTTTTAATCTATATATCCAATATAGAATATAGATACATACCAAGAGATGATTGAGGCCATCATTTGAATTTTTCCTCACTTATCCCAATTTAGCCTACCTTTTACATCACCCTTGTTAACCCCCTTGAGCTTTTTAATCCCCTCTTGTTCTATAACCACATTACTAGCCTTAAGCAGAAAAACAAAATAAAAATCCTAAGTTGAATCCTTGGTTAGCTTAAGATAGATATTGTGTACAATTTAAGTGTGGGAAATTTTATGGGAACATGGGGTGATAGAAACAAAGTAGAAATTTAAAATGAATAAAGTTATTTCAGAAATTTGGGAAGCATGCTCATATGAAATCAAAATAACTAAATTAACATGTGCATAGAAAAAAAAATATATATATATATAATAAAATAATAATTTTATATTTTCTGTTCATAAAAAAATGGGATACAAAAATTCACCAAATGCAAAATAAAAATCAATGCACATGGGACAAAATTTCAAAATTAAATTTAATTCATGAGCCTGTAATACAAAGTGGGAAAATTTAGGTAAATAGGTAAAAGAACTTTAAAATATATAAAGTATGTATGTTAGGCGAGATCTTGGACTAATCAAGGATTCACTTTGTTAGCTCACTTAGCCTTATACATATACCCTTACCTTTACCTTGGCCCCATTACAACCTCGAAAAAGACCTCATGATTTTTGTATGTCTATATTCCATATCTGTTGATTGGTTAGATGAAAAACAAAGTTGTAGAAAGCAAGGATAGAAAAAGAAAAGAGTGACTAACCCAATAAACACTGAGTGACTAGAGAGTAAACACAAAATCCAGTGAGGGTTCAATAGCTCATCACCATATATCTCTGCTTAATTGTTAATTGGCTTGCAAGTTTGCGAAATACTTTTACCCATCTCAATTGTAAAAGTGCTTTAACATTATCTAGGGTTTGGCTATGCACATATGATTCCTTGAGGATATGAATTAATTTAATTACATGTAAGCTTTATATTCAAGTGGATAATAATTAGAATTGCATGATTCATTTAGGTAGTTGTATTTAGAATAGAATGCATTGCATGAGATTCCACCATTCTAACTTTACCCTTTCTCTTGGATTTAGCATGAGGACATGCTATTGTTTAAGTGCGGGGTCCTTGATAAACCCATATCTTATGATGTATTTTGTGCCCAATTCAAGTGATTTATTCAATCCCTCACCCACTTATTCATGTAAATTGCATGGTTTTACTTTCCCTTCCTTATTATGTGATATATGTGAAAAACATGTTTCCTATGCTTTAAAAATATTAATTTTAATTACCCTTTATTACCATTCGATGCCGTGATTTGTGTGTTAAGTATTTTCAGATCTCCTAAGGCGGGAATGGCTTAGAGGACAGAAAGGAAACACACAAAAATGGAAGAAAAGCACAAAAATGGAGTCTTGAAGAAAAAGGCAGCGATGCGAACGCATGGACGACGCAGCCGCGTGCCTAGCGTGAAAAGGCAGCGACGCGAACGTGTGACCGACGCGACCGCGTGGAAGAGCAGAACTCCAGATGATGCGACCGTGTGATCTTCGCGGACGAGTGATAGACGCCACGTGCAGAATCTGCAGAAAGCGCCCCCAGCAATTTCTGGACCCTTTTTCAGCCCAATTCTGAATCCAGAAACACAGAATATAAACCAGAGAATGGAGGAATCAAAGGAGATATGATACATTCATAATTTTAGGATTTGATGTAGTTTCTAGAGAGAGAGGTTCTCTCCTCTGTCTTAGGTTTTAGGATTAGGATCCCTCTTAAAGGATTTAGGATTTCAACTTCCTCTCAGGTTCAATATTCCTTTTATATTTTTATTTATTCTAATGCTTTTATTCGTATCTGACTCATGTTACCAATTTGGCTTATGAATTCTTCGTATTTAGATTTGAATGTTTTATTTAATATAATTTGAGGTATTTCAGATTTGACTTTGCTTTGCTTTATTTATATGAATACTTTTGATTTAATTTAGATTTTTTTCTTTTGGCTTTGGTTGATTAATTGGTAACTCTTGAGTTGTCAAACTCATCGTGATTGATAATTGTTATTTTTGCTAATTGAATTAAATTCCGATAACTTTAGTCTTTCCTTAGGAGTTGGCTAGGACTTGAGGATCTAACTAATTAGTCCACTTGACTTTCCTTTACTTTAGTAAAGGTTAACTAAGTGGGATTAAAACTCGATTCTCATCACCATTGATAAGGATAACTAGGATAGGACTTATAATTTTCACACCTTGCCAAGAGTTTTATTAGACATTAATTTATCAATTCCTGCAATTTATTTTCCTTGTTCAAACCTTTTAAAACCCAAAAACACTGTTTTCCATAACTAATAATAAGAAAACCTCCCTGCAGTTCCTTGAGAAGACGACCCGAGGTTTAAATACTCGGTTATCAATTTTATTGGGTTTGTTACTTGTGACAACTAAACGTTTGTACGAAAGGATTTTCTGTTGGTTTAGGAGCTATACTTACAACACGATTATATTTGTGAATTTCGTTACCGAAAGAAAATTCCGATTCGTCAAAATGGCGTCGTTGCCAGGGAATTGCAAACGTGCGCCTTATTATTTGTTATTGTAAATATTTTTCTTCTGCTTGTTTATTTGTTTCTGTCTTCATTTTTAATTCTTATTAGCTACCATGAGTTCTCACCCCTCTCGCTTTGAGTTTGGTTCTAATATTGTTGAAGGGAATGAAAGCTATAGCAGGAACATGCATCAAGGTCAGAGCAATCAAGGATGGATGGAGCCACGAGGACTTGATCAACCCTTTAGGCAATAACACCTTCCTCAGTATCACAGACAACGACCATTCTACAATGCATGCCAAGGCAATAGATACGGTGGATTCCGTTGTAGTTACCAACAAGTTTCACCCTGTGCTTATGAACCACCCTCTCAACATAGCTTTGAACCACCACACTCACAAGTTCCTTTTTACTATTCACCACCATATGACCCTTATCCACCACAATTCCAATCCAATTACTCCCAAGAACCACCACATTCTTATTAAGAACCCTCTCCCCCAACTAATGAACCCTCATATCCACCCTAATCTCCAATGGATGACAAACGTTGTGTTCTTCTTCAAGGACAAGTGAAGATGCAAAGGGACGTACTAGAACTCACTACTGCCTTAACCGAGGTAGTAAATAAATTAGCTTTCCAACATCTGAGCACTCAAAGTACTCCCATGACTACATGTGGAGAATCAAAAGAAGAGCGTAGCATGAAGGAGACACTAGAAACTTCAATGGACAATGAGGAGCATAGCTTCGTATTGAAACAAGTGGAGGTAGCCATAATAGTTGAAGAGGAAGAAGTAGTTGAAGATTTAGGAGATGCTGAACCTCCATAGGAATCGAGAACTGTAAAGGATTCCGTCGAGAAGTTCAAATTTGATGCCAAGGAGGATAGTGCACAACCTCCAAAGCATATACCTTGTGAAAAATTGGACAGAACAGACCAAGAAATTGATTCCTTAGGCAGTGATGATCATGAATCAAGCTCTCCTAGTCATGAACTTACATCCGTAACTAAACTCATTGAGCCTGAAGAACCTTATCCAAGTGAATACGAAGATGATGTCGAGGTAGATTTCTCTCAACTTCCAACTTATGACTTGAGTGATGAGGAAGACATAGAAGACTTTGATCAAGACGCAGTTGCAGTTGGAGATTGCAAAGAAGTGGAGAAATTCACAGAAGAATACAAGGGAGTAGAGCTTACAGAACCACTGGAAACACCTATCCCAAGGCCATTACCACCTAATACAAGCTTCAAGTGGGTACAATCCTTAACCTTTGTCTTTACTTTTCCACTTGAATATGGTTTGCTTGAAACAGATAGGCAGCTTAGAGCTCTCTGTGTCTTTAAGAGTAAGAGAGAAATGGCTCGTACTCAGAGCTGGTGTGCAAGATTCAATATGGTTCCACACTTCAATTCGAAGTGCAAGGATTGGTATCAAGTTCAATTGAATGGGTCTCGGAAGGCGTTTGGTCATCTTGGTGATAATACAATTTCTAAACCGCCCGGATGGAAGAATATAGATCAAGACAAAGGCGGATTTAAAAGCAAAGGTTGGGATCCTGGAATATATTCTAACATTCGTCACCCCGGGAGCTTGAGAATTTGTTTGAAGCTGCTCAAAAGCTTTACATGCCTAGTTTGGGACCCCGGAGGCTGTTGGCATTCCAAACATTGGTGGAGATTTCTGGATGAATTTAAGCACAAGCCACTATAATAGGAAGCTCATCAAATTTCCAACTTAAGGACTTTAACTAAAAGTGCTAGGTGGGAGACAACCCACCATGGTATGATCGTTTCTTTTTCAATTTTCATGATTGTTTGTCTTTATTTTATTTTATCTTCATTGAACCTGGAAGTATTCATAGCATCTACATTAGCACTGCATGTTGCATACTGCATAATTGCATAAAAAAAAAAGAGATCACCCCACGCGAGCGCGCAGGCCATGCGTGGGCGTGAGAAGAAAATCGGCATAAAGAATGTTTGGCTGGAATCATGCGGCTGGTGTGCGTTTAGCACAAAACAGCCCACGCATTCGCGTCCCTGACGCGAACGCGTCACTTGCAAAACACTCATCCCACGAGAAAGCGTGAGCGACGCGTCTGCGTCGTGTGGATATAATGGCCCCCTAAATGGAAACAGAGAGTTGCGCTGAAACGACGCTGGAAGTGTGCATCTAGCACAATTTACAGCGACGCGGTCGCGTGCTTCACGCGTCCGTGTCACCCATCTTTTACCCAACCCACGCGATTGCGTCAATCACGCGACCGCGTCAAACCCATTTCACCCTAGTCATGCGATCACGTGCTCCACGCGTTCACGTGGAATCAAAAATACTAACCCCCTTTCACGCGAAACCCTACCCGTCGCGCAACATACCCCCCCTTCTTCTTCTCTTCTCTGCAACTCCTTGATGACAAGTCATCTTAGCCTAGTTTCACTAGCATTTTTCTTTTGTTTTCAATTGATTTATGCACTTTCTTGAGCCATAAGCAAGCCAATTGGGTAGATTTTCATGCTTCCTTTGATTTAATCAACCATAGATGAATTAATGCAATTTCATGAGGTTTTATGCTATAATTGTCACATATTATGAAAGAATGAATATCTCATGATTTTGAGCATAGCTTTGATGTGTTTGGTTGATTAATGATAGGTGAAGAAAGCTTGGAGAAAGGTTGAAGCAAGAAGGAATGGCTAGGAGGAAGAGAGGACAAAAAGTTTGAGCAAAAGTTTGCCTCAAACTTTAGCTCAAACTTTTGGAATAAGTGAAAACGAACCAGGGAGCAAAAAGCTTGACCAAAAGTTTGCCTCAAACTTTTGCACAAACTTTTGGGCAAAAAGCTTGAGCAAAAGTTTGCCTCAAACTTTTTGGCAAACGTTGGCATCACAAATCAACACCCTGGAGAGCAAAAGTTTGCGCCAACGTTTGCCTCAAACTTTTTGGCAAACGTTGGCGCCATGAACAACACACCCTGGAGAGCAAAAGTTTGCGCCAACGTTTGCCTCAAACTTTTTCCCAAACGTTGGCGCCATGAGTGTGCAAGGGGGAACCAACGTTTGAGCAAAAGTTTGACCCCAAACTTTGGCCAAACGTTGGTAGCAGCAAGGATGGGGTGGCTGATATAAAAAGTTTGAGTAAAAGTTTGACTCAAACTTTTACTCAAACTTTTACTCAAGCTTACATGATTCCAAACCCGGTTCACTTCGGTTCTTCTCCAAACTCCAAGAGCAATCAACCAAGGCCTCTATCAACCCAATTCCATCAAGAGCAAAGGCCCAATTGAAGGCTTGAAGACCATTTGAAGAAAGTGTATAAATAGCATAGGATTTAAGTTTTTAGGGAGCTTTCTTTTCGGTTTGGATTGAGTACACTGAGTAGAGAGCTCAACTTTACATTTAGCATTGTTGTTTTAATTCAAGAGAATTTGGGAGGAGAATTGATCTCTCTTCTTCCTTGTTCTTGCCCAGCACTCTTTACTTTTCTTGTCTTGGATCTTGGGTTGGAGAATTGAAGGAATTCTGTTTCAATCTCATCCTGAGATCTCTCTGTTTAATTTTACTGCATAATTGAATTTCCATTTCTGTTACTTGCTTCTTCATCTACTTTCTCTGCAATTTACATTTCCTTTGCAATTTCTCTTGTTGGATCTAGGAAGGCATTGAGATCTAGACTTGGTTATCTAGTCTCTTGAGTCCTGAGATCTGAATTATCATTTTACTTTCTCTGTTTAACGCTTTTCATGTTCATTTACATTTCCGTTTTAGATCCGGTTCAATCCAAGCCATCTTTTACTCTTCTGTTTGTTGAATTTTACTTTTCCTTGTTTAATTTCTGCAAATCCAACTCCCAATTCCCTTTACAATTTAAGCCATTTACATTTCTTGCACTTTAAGATTCTGCAATTTACATTTCTTGCGTTCTAAGTTTCTGCCATTTAATTTCTTGCTCTTTAAGATTCAGCACTTTATTTCCTGTTCTCTTTAATTTCATGCCAATTACCCATTCCCTTTATTTTCCATGCAATTTAAATTCTGCAAATCACAAATCACTCAACCAAATCTTGATTCGCTTGACTAAATCAACCACTAAACTAAAATTGCTCAATCCTTCAATCCCTGTGGGATCGACCTCACTCCCGTGAGTTATTATTACTTGATGTGACCCGGTGCACTTGCCGGTGAGTTTTGTGTTGGATCGTTTTCCGCACATCAAGTTTTTGGCACCGTTGCCAGGGATTGAAATAGATTGACAATGATTACTTGAAGTGGAGTTCTAGATCAAGCACTTTTTCTTTTCCGTTTCTTTAACTTTTGACTAACACGCTAACTGTTTGAATTTTTGCCTAAGCTAACTAATATTTCACTTCAGCCATGGATTGAAGTGTTAGTGCTTTTCTGGTATTGTGTGATTCTTGTGTTTTGCTTGTATGTCAGATGCAAGAAGAGAGATCCCTACCTTTCATGAAACTGACGAAAGAATCCTCCGAAGGCTAAGAAGAGAAGCAAGAGAAGAAAATGTTGCTGGAGAGGAAGAATCAGATGAAGAATATCATGAATTGGAGGAACACTCAACAAATCCAACAAATCCACCAGTGAGAATGTTCAACAACAATGGTCAACCCCAGAGGAGAGTCTTGGCTTCATATACACTTGCTAATCCAAGGCATTGTGGGAGTAGCATCCTTACCCCAAATGTCGATGCAAATAACTTTGAATTGAAGCCCCAACTCATCACCTTGGTGCAGAACAACTGTTCCTATGGAGGAGGCCCCTTGGAAGATCCAAACCAGCACCTATCCACCTTCCTGAGGATATGTAACATAGTGAAGACCAATGGTGTGCATCCTGACAGTTACAAATTGCTACTATTTCCATTTTCTCTCAAAGACAAAGCCACTCAATGGTTGGAATCCTTCCCAAGAGACAGCATCAACAACTGGGATGATCTAGTAACCAAGTTCCTTGCCAAGTTTTACCCACCTCAAAGAGTTATTAGATTGAAGACTGAAGTACAAACATTCACACAAATGGATGCTGAACCCTTGTATGAGGCATGGGAACGATACAAAGCTCTAATCAGGAAGTGCCCTCCTGAGATGTTTAATGAATGGGATAAACTCCAAAATTTCTATGAAGGACTGACAATGAAAGCTCAAGAGGCACTTGACTATCCAGCAGGAGGCTCAATGCAACTCATGAAGACAGCTGAAGAGGCCCAAAACCTCATTGATATGGTGGCAAACAATCAATATTTCTTTGCTCATCAGAGACAATGCCAGCCATCACAAAGGAAAGGAGTGCTAGAGTTGGAAGGAGTAGACACCATCCTAGCTCAAAACAAGATAATGCAGCAGCAAATCCAGCAACAATTTGAGCAAATGGCCAAGAGGATTGATAGTCTCCAAGTTACAGCAGTCAACACAAGCCAATCATCAACCAAATGGGGGCAAAATGAAGAAAATCAAGAAGATCAGCAGCAGGAACAACCTCAATATGTGTACAACCAAAGCTCCGGCCAAAATGAAGTCTATGGTGACACCCACAATGCATCCTGGAAGAACCATCCGAACATAAGATGGGGAGATAGCCACACTCAAAACCAGCAACCATGGCAACGAAATTTAAACCAAAACAACTCAAGAAACAACCAAAACCACAACCAGCAAAACACTAACCCCAATCCATATAGAAAACCCCAAAACAACCACCCAAATTTTAGCTACTGTCCACCCAATAACCAAACCACTAACCAAAACACTTACCATCAACCTTCAACACCCCACAACCAGCCACAAACATCACAAGACACTCAAAGGATCTCCAACTTGGGGATATTGATAGAAAAGATGATGAAGCACCAAGAGATAATGATGGAGAAACTCATGAAAAATCAAGAGATGGCTAGACAAGATCAAGAAACAGCAAGAAAAGATCAAGAAGCATCAAGAAAAGATCAAGCCATAACAAGCAAAAATCAAGAAGCTTCAATCAGAAATCTTGAGAGGCATATGGAACAAATGGCTAAACGAATTACAGATGCATCTTCTAGTGCCACTCAAGACCACCCAAGGGACAAAGGAAAAGCTACAAAGTGGGAGGAGTGCAAGGCAATCATAGTGGAAAGTGAGAAGACTGGAGGGAAATAAGTCATCAATTAGGAAGAACACAACAGAGAAGTTCCACAAGAAGAGACAGAAGAGAAGAAGGAAGGGGTGAAGCCATATATCTCCAAACTTCCATACCCTCAGAGGTTCAAAAAAGAGAATGAGGATAAGCAATACTCAAAGTTCCTGGACATATTCAAGACACTCAGCATCAATATTCCTTTCTTAGAAGCACTTGAACAGATGCCAGTGTATGCCAAATTTATGAAGGAAGTGCTGACAAAGAAAAAGTCCCTAAAAGAAGGACAAATTGTTGAGATGACAATGGAATGTAGTGCAATTCTCCAAAGAGAGTTGCCAGAGAAGAAAGATGATCCTGGGAGTTTTTATATACCTTGCACCATAGGAAACATAACAATTGAGAAGTCATTCTGTGATCTTGGTGCAAGCATAAATTTGATGCCTTTGTCTCTAATGAGGAAACTCCAAATTGTCGAGCTGAAATCCACACGAATACTTCTTCAAATGGCTGATAAATCCATTCAGCAAGCACTTGGAGTTGTAGAGAATGTGCTGGTAAAAGTGGAAAAATTTCTTCTCCCAGCTGATTTTGTAGTTCTGGATATGGAGGAGGACCCTAACACTCCCATCATTCTGGGGAGGCCTTTCCTAGCTACGGGCAGAGCATTGATAGATGTTGAAAAGGGGGAATTATTGCTGAGAGTGCATGATGAGCACCTAGCATTCCATGTTTTTAAAACCCCACATGAGTCCACTCAAGAAGAAGAGTGTACGGAGGATAAGGCCAGAGATCAAAGTTTGAAGGAGGTAGTCAATGAGTTAGCTCCAAGACTTCCAAATCCATGCTTGAAAGAAGTAGAGATGGTGCAACAGACCAAAGGAATCAAGGAGGAACTAGATCCAAAACCTCCAGATGAGAAATTCAACATCTCAGATAAGGAACCACCAAGGCAGGGAGTATCTTTTGAGAAAGAAAAGAAGAAGAGGCCAAGAGGGTGGAGAAACAAGAAGATCCCTACTGAAGGCTTTTCACCAGGGGATAAAGTAGTGTTAAACACCCAACAAATGAAGGTGTCCCCACAATCATCTGAATACTACACTATGAACCGGGTCCTTTCACTTGAACACCTAGAGATCATCAAAAAGGAGACCGGAAGGAAGTTCACAGTAAGAGGAGAAAAGCTGAGGCACTATGCTTTTCAGCCTCCATAATCAAAGAACGAGATGTCAAGCTAGTGACAATAAAGAAGCGCTTGTTGGGAGGCAACCCAACCTGAGGTAGTTTTCTTTTCATAGCTGTTTCAATAAGAAGGTTGAGTAGTTTTGTCTGTATTGCAAGGATCTAAGTTTGGTGTTGCACACCAAAACAATTTAAGGGAGAATGAAGGATTCTAAGTTTGGTGTTCCACCAAAATCTCATTTAAAAGCATATTCTCACCTCTTGCATAATGATAGCTCCAAGCAATCAGACAAATTATTCAACCAGTTAATTGCTTCTTAGTTTGGTTCCATAACCTTTAGCAAGGCCAAAAGAATTTATAACTGTACAACCTGTTGCATTAGAGACAGTGGCAAGGAATTAAGTTTGGTGTTCCCACACCAAATTGAATCCAAAAAGCCACACTCAATTCATGCATACTAACCAGTCACCTAAGGGTTTGAGAAGCAAGCAACTTTGAGAATTGTGCAGGGAACGAACCACCATTTGAAGACATTATGCATCATGACTCAAAAGGGGCACAACAGAAGGAAGAACAAAAGAACTGCAAACCAATAGGTTGTATTTATACTTAACTTTTGCTGTTGAGAAATGCTTTGATTTATGTCTTGCTAAAGTGTTCATCTAGTTCAAATAGATTCAATTTTCTTTTGCAATAAGTAAGCTAGTCTAAGTGTGTGCTTGTATGTTTACTTCCACTTAAATAACTGCATGCTTTGTCCCCTGCATCTTTAATTCAATAAAAAGAAATGTTTGAATGTGAAGTGAGATAGTTATCTGTTAGACAGAAGTACAATAAAAGTAAGTGGTGGTATGTATGTGTGATTGTATGATAGCTCACTTTTAGTGAATAAGAGAACTAGGATGTCTCCTTCTAAGTAGAAAGTGGCCTACTGTCTATGAATCTCAATCAAATAAAAATCCTTGGTTAAAAAGAAAAACAAAAAGAAAAAAAAAGGGGAAAAAGAAATAGCCAAATAGTGGCAGCAGAACAAAAGAAAACAAAAAGAAACAAAAGCTAGACACCAATAGTTTGAACCTTAGAATATATGCCTGTGGTGTCTTTGTATTAGGATCTGCTTGGACTACTAAGCTCTTTGGAGTGCATTAACACTCGGTGACTTGGGTTAACTAACCCGGGATCATCAGCTGAAAGTCCACTATCAAGAGCAACCTAACTACAAGGCATTTAGTAGCCCAAAGAGGTGCTGGGCATCAATGTTTTAAGAAGGAATGTGAGCCAAATGTCTATAGTGAATAATGTGTCAAGTATAAAGAAAAGAAAATGAACTTGCTACACATGACACTCAAATAAAGCTTATGAACAAAATAATAGCCAAGGATAAAGGAATAATGAGAGGTCATAGCAGTATGTTACTTGAAGCTTGAAGGAGACTTTCTAGGCTTAAGAGTCAATAAGAAGTGAGTGTTTACATATCCACATAAAACCCCATGAACTACCAATAACACTCTACTAGCATGAACATCCTCTTCCATTTCATTCTTTCTTCTCAATAAATCTTTTCTTGCTTGGGGACAAGCAAGCTTTAAGTTTGGTGTTGTGATGACAAGTCATCTTAGCCTAGTTTCACTAGCCTTTTTCTTTTGTTTTCAATTGATTTATGCACTTTCTTGAGCCATAAGCAAGCCAATTGGGTAGATTTTCATGCTTCCTGTGATTTAATTAACCATAGATGAATTAATGCAATTTCATGAGGTTTTATGCTATAATTGTCACATATTATGAAAGAATGAATATCTCATGATTTTGAGCATAGCTTTGATGTGTTTGGTTGATTAATGATAGGTGAAGAAAGCTTGGAGAAAGGTTGAAGCAAGAAGGAATGGCTAGGAGGAAGAGAGGACAAAAAGTTTGAGCAAAAGTTTGCCTCAAACTTTAGCTCAAACTTTTGGAATAAGTGAAAACGAACCAGGGAGCAAAAAGCTTGACCAAAAGTTTGCCTCAAACTTTTGCACAAACTTTTGGGCAAAAAGCTTGAGCAAAAGTTTGCCTCAAACTTTTTGGCAAACTTTTGGGAGAAAAGCTTGAGCCAACGTTTGCCTCAAACTTTTTGGCAAACGTTGGCATCACAAATCAACACCCTGGAGAGCAAAAGTTTGCGCCAACGTTTGCCTCAAACTTTTTGGCAAACGTTGGCGCCATGAACAACACACCCTGGAGAGCAAAAGTTTGCGCCAACGTTTGCCTCAAACTTTTTGGCAAACGTTGGCGCCATGAGTGTGAAAGGGGGAGCCAACGTTTGAGCAAAAGTTTGACCCCAAACTTTGGCTCAAACGTTGGTAGCAGCAAGGATGGGGTGGCTGATATGAAAAGTTTGAGTAAAAGTTTGACTCAAACTTTTACTCAAACTTTTACTCAAGCTTACATGATTCCAAACCCGGTTCACTTCGGTTCTTCTCCAAACTCCAAGAGCAATCAACCAAGGCCTCTATCAACCCATTTCCATCAAGAGCAAAGGCCCAATTGAAGGCTTGAAGACCATTTGAAGAAAGTGTATAAATAGCATAGGATTTAAGTTTTTAGGGAGCTTTCTTTTCGGTTTGGATTGAGTGCACTGAGTAGAGAGCTCAACTTTACATTTAGCATTGTTGTTTTAATTCAAGAGAATTTGGGAGGAGAATTAATCTCTCTTCTTCCTTGTTCTTGCCCAGCACTCTTTACTTTTCTTGTCTTGGATCTTGGGTTGGAGAATTGAAGGAATTCTGTTTCAATCTCATCCTGAGATCTCTCTGTTTAATTTTACTGCATAATTGAATTTCCATTTCTGTTACTTGCTTCTTCATCTACTTTCTCTGCAATTTACATTTCCTTTCCAATTGCTCTTGTTGGATCTAGGAAGGCATTGAGATCTAGACTTGGTTATCTAGTCTCTTGAGTCCTGAGATCTGAATTATCATTTTACTTTTTCTGTTTAACGCTTTTCATGTTCATTTACATTTCCGTTTTAGATCCGGTTCAATCCAAGCCATCTTTTACTCTTCTGTTTGTTGAATTTTACTTTTCCTTGTTTAATTTCTGCAAATCCAACTCCCAATTCCCTTTACAATTTAAGCCATTTACATTTCTTGCACTTTAAGATTCTGCAATTTATATTTCTTGCGTTCTAAGTTTCTGCCATTTAATTTCTTGCTCTTTAAGATTCAGCACTTTATTTCCTGTTCTCTTTAATTTCATGCCAATTACCCATTCCCTTTATTTTCCATGCAATTTAAATTCTGCAAATCACAAATCACTCAACCAAATCTTGATTCGCTTGACTAAATCAACCACTAAACTAAAATTGCTCAATCCGTCAATCCCTATGGGATCGACCTCACTCCCGTGAGTTATTATTACTTGATGCGACCCGGTGCACTTGCCGATGAGTTTTGTGTCGGATCGTTTTCCGCACATCACTCCTTCCCTCCTCTGCAACCACCACCACCACACCCTTGCCACCACCGCCGACCAACGCGCCAAGCCACCACCGCACCACATCACCGACACCCCCTTTCTTCTTTCTCCCCTTCTTCTCTTCCCCCCTTTTCACTCCCCTCCGCCACAGCCCCCCACCGCGGCCAACCTCAGACCGCCACCTTCCACCACCGACCACCACCACAGTATTACCACCCTCGCCCCCTTCTTCCTTCCTTAACTCCTCACCCATCCCTAACCCAACACCTCGCCCCTACTCCACCACCGCGCCGCTGTGCCCCCTCCCAGCGCCGCCGCGTCACCACCATCATCTCTCTACCCTCATCTCTGTTCCATACATTTGTACTTCTACACACCAGGTTCTGCCATACTGCGATTCCTCTTCTCGATTCCTTAGTTAGTTTTCAATTTTTATTCAGAATAGGATAGTTAGAGATGCATGTTTGTAGTGGATTCTAGGTGGTTAGGTAGCTAGGATGTGGTTAGTGGATTAAGGCCTGATAATTGCGCCATTTTTGTTACTTGTTTTCCCTATTCTACAATTTTGATCTGGCTGTGATGTTAACACTGTTCATATGCTATTCCTTAATGTTTCATGCTGATATTAGACTGTTCTTTACTGTTCCTACTATTTGTGACTCTTTGCAGCACTTTTTAATCTCATATGAACTGTTTTTCTTGCTGTTTATTACTCTGAAACTTCCAATTTTAGCCGGAATGCTACCTAATTTTCTGCACATTGTTTCAATTTCATTCCTGTATTGGTTTTGGCAATTTTGCATTTTACATTACTTAGCTATAACCAAACCAATTCATGAATGCACGGGCTCGCATTCTTATTCCTTTCGATTCCCTGGTTAAAAACTTGCATTATTGATGATTTCATTTTAGTTCTAGCTACCCCTGTATCTATATGAATTATCATCAATAACCTGATATCCATGCTTGAATATGAGTTTCCTGTTCTTTAAATTTCTGAATCTCTTGTTACAATGGAAACCACTAATCATGCCACTTACTTTACCTTTTTTTTCTACTCACTCACTACTTTAACTTTCTAATTTCCTTTTTCACTCCTAACCATTTTAAGCTTTCAAACTTCTCTTTTCGGTTTTTTACCAACTACCTTAACTTTCTAACTCATGGCATGATTACTGTCTTTCCCTAATTAACTTGAATTCCGCTTATCCTATCTTTTGGATTGCATTTTTTTCTTTTCAGACTGTTTCACTCGCATACAATCCAAATTGTACATATATTCAACTTATTTCATGCTTGTCTTTCTCTTTTGCCACTCTGTGCTTATATTGCTATTATTCTATTTGCCTACTTGTTTTTCTGCTTCTGTTCATCAATTATATCCTAGAATTTCTGCTTTTCAAGATGTCTGACCCTCAACGCAAAAAAAAAAAGGCAAAGCAACCACTGGCAAAAGGAAAAGAGGCGAATCCTCTATGTCCATCCTCGACATTTTGCATGATGACTCCTGGCGGGAAAAGCACTTTACCCCACAAGAGAAGGCTGACCAGCTCCTCACTGCCACAGATCCAGTTAAATTTGCAAACAGATACTGTGAGCTTAAGTATCTAGTGTTTGCCACCTCCAGGAACCTGTACCTGGAAAGAACTCTAAAAATTCAAGAAGAACTACGATAGTACACCTCCGAACAGATAAAACAGAGAGGCTGGTTCTTCTTGGAAAGAAACTTGACAGAGGTCAATGCTTCCTGGGTTAGAGAGTTTTACTGCAATTATTTCAAGACTTTCCTGGAAGCAGTGCACCTCAGAGGGAAATAGATTTTGGTCACTGAGGAAGCTATTGAGGACATCCTCCACCTTCAGCCTAAGTCAGATCAGCCTGACGGTTACCAAAAGGCTGAGGAGGATATGCAATTTATGAGATTTGACTGGGATGCTGTCAAGCAGAGAATAGCCCTTGATCCTACTGTCCCATGGGTCATGGGAAAGAATACAGCAATGCCTAAGGGAATCAAGCTGATTTACCTGAATGATGAGGCTCGGCTCTGGCACCAGATTCTGAGCAACTACGTGATGCCAAGCACTCATGAGACAGAGCTGCCCGCTGCTATGATCACCCTCATCTGGTGTGTGATGGAGGGTAAGGACCTGTATCTTCCACGTTTCATCAGGCATTACATGGCCAGGGTCCATGTCAGAGGCATTCTCCCTTTCCCTTATCTGATCACCTAGCTAGGCCGCCGAGCTGACGTGCCTTGGAAGCTGGCTGATGCGAAGCCGATTGCTACAGACTGCAAGAAGATCATTCCTCACAGCAGGAAGTTTCAGGCTTTAGGCTACAGACCCCCTTTCCTCACCGCTTCTGATGAGGCAGCCACACCTTCAGCTGCCCCTTCTTCATCCACTGCTGCACCAGCTACCACCACTGCACCTCCACCTACCTCAGAACCCGTTTACCACCTCGTGCACTACTTTTTTCAGCAGCTAGACCAGATGGAGCGCCGAAACCAGCGGCGATATGAGAGATCGAAGCGTCGCAACAAGCGGTGCTATGAGCACCTTAAGTTGATGATCCGATCCAGCAGCGACATTCCCTCCGAGCCTGACACCCCTTCTGATACATCTGAGGCGGAGGTGAGTGACCATGAGGCGGAGACACATGCCCAGGCTGAGCAGGCAGGACCAGAGCAGGTTACGCCACAGCATGAGGAGCCACACCAGATCCAGGCCACAGACTCGGAGATTCCTCTACAGTCAGAGCCTCCACTGCAGCAGACCAATCCTCCTACACTTATCCAGCCTGCAGATATTCAGCCTACCACAGAGACACCAGCAGCACATCCTTCCGGTGATGACACTTCTTCACACCCAGCTTGAGTGAGCATCGAGAACGATGCTATATTTTAAGTGTAGGGAGGTCGCCATCCCTGGCTTATCTTTTTGGTGAACCACTACAGACTCTTTCTATCTTATTTTATTTATTTTTCTGTATTTTTATTTTTATTTTTACTTTTCAGTACTTACACATTGTTCTTTTGCTGTATTTTTACTTTATTTCCGCATTTTGCACTTTAGTTTATATCTTAGACATTTAGTTTAGTTTGCAATTCTAAACTTATTAGTTATATAATATGTGGATTAATTAACTATAGTTTACCCTTTTAGCATATATTAGTTTGGTTTAATTGAAAATAAAAAGGAGTAAACTTGAAACTTTAGTAAATTATAACAATCCACACACCTTGTATATATAGCATTACATGTTAGTTAATTAACAACATTTCACCAAGGAGGAACACTAAGATTTTAAAAGCCACCCTAATATTTACATTGAGAATAATGGGAACTCTTGATTTCTACTTGCATGACATGTATAACTGATATATGATTTTTGAGCTGGAGAACACACAGCCTGTGAGTTTTGAGCTTAATTGTATGGTTACATTCAAACCATAAAATTTATTCCTGTGTGTTTTGCCCTTCTTTTTCATTCTGATGTTCTTTTCTTTGTTTTAATCTATATGTCCAATATAGAATATAAATACATACCAAGAGGTGATTGAGGCCATCATTTGAATTTTTCCTCACTTATCCCAATTTAGCCTACCTTTTACATCACCCTTGTTAGCCCCCTTGAGCTTTTTAATCCCCTCTTGTTCTATAACCACATTACTAGCTTTAAACAGAAAAACAAAATAAAAATCCCAAGTTGAATCCTTGGTTAGCTTAAGATAGATATTGTGTACAATTTAAGTGTGGGGAATTTTATGGGAACTTGGGATGATAGAAACAAAGTAGGGATTTAAAATGAATAAGTTATTTCAGAAATTTGGGAAGCATGCTCATGTGAAATCAAAATAACTAAATTACCATGTGCATAGATAAAATATATAATATATAATAAAATAATAATTTTATATTTTCAGTACCCAAATAAGGGGATACAAAAATTCCCCAAATGCAAAATAAAAATCAATGCACATGGGACAAAATTTCAAAATTAAATTTAATGCATGAGCCTGTAATACAAAGTGGGAAAATTTGGGTAAATAGGTAAAAGAACTTTAAAATATATAAAGTATGTATGTTAGGTGAGATCTTGGACTAATCAAGGATTCACTTTGTTAGCTCACTTAGCCTTATACATATACCCTTACCTTTACCTTGGCCCCATTACAACCTAGAAAAAGACCTCATGATTTTTGTATGTCTGTATTCTATATCTGTTGATTGGTTAGATGAAGAACAAAGTTGTAGAAAGCAAGGATAGAAAAAGAAAAGAGTGACTAACCCAATAAACACTGAGTGACTAGAGAGTAAACACAAAATCCAGTGAGGGTTCAATAGCTCATCACCATATATCTCTGCTTAATTGTTAATTGGCTTGCAAGTTTGCGAAATACTTTTACCCATCTCAATTGTAAAAGTGCTTTAACATTATCTAGGGTTTGGCTATGCACATATGATTCCTTGAGGATATGAATTAATTTAATTACATGTAAGCTTTATATACAAGTGGATAATAATTAGAATTGCATGATTCATTTAGGTAGTTGTATTTAGAATAGAATGCATTGCATGAGATTCCACCATTCTAACTTTACCTTTTCTCTTGGATTTAGCATGAGGACATACTATTGTTTAAGTGTGGGGAGGTTGATAAACCCATATTTTATGATGTATTTTGTGCCCAATTCAAGTGATTTATTCAATCCCTCACCCACTTTTTCATGTAAATTGCATGGTTTTACTTTCCCTTCCTTATTATGTGATATATGTGAAAAACATGTTTCCTATGCTTTAAAAATATTAATTTTAATTACCTTTTATTACCATTCGATGCCGTGATTTGTGTGTTAAGTATTTTCAGATCTCCTAAGGCAGGAATGGCTTAGATGACAGAAAGGAAACATACAAAAATGGAAGGAAAGCACAAAAATGGAGTCTTGAAGAAAAAGGCAGCGATGCGAACGCATGGACGACGCAGCCGCGTGCCTAGCGTGAAAAGGCAGTGACGCGAATGCGTGACTGACGCAGACGCGTGCCTTGAGCAGAACACAAATGACGCGTACGCGTGACCGACGCGACCGCGTGGAAGAGCAGAATTCCAGATGACGCGACCGCGTGACCTACGCGGACGAGTGACAGACGCCACGTGCAGAATCTGTAGAAAACGCCCCCAGCGATTTCTGGACCCTTTTTCAGCCCAATTCTGAATCCAGAAACACAGAATATAAGCCAGAGAATGGAGGAATCAAAGGAGATATGATACATTCATAATTTTAGGATTAGATGTAGTTTCTAGAGAGAGAGAGAGGTTCTCTCCTCTCTCTTAGGTTTTAGGATTAGGATCCCTCTTAAAGGATTTAGGATTTCAACTTCCCCTCAGGTTCAATATTCCTTTTATATTTTTAATTATTCTAATGCTTTTATTCGTATCTGACTCATGTTACCAATTTGGCTTATGAATTCTTCGTATTTAGATTTGAATGTTTTATTTAATATAATTTGAGGTATTTCAGATTTGACTTTGCTTTGCTTTATTTATATGAATGCTTTTAATTTAATTTAGATTTTTCCCTTTTGGCTTTGGATGATTAATTGGTAACTCTTGAGTTGTTAAACTCATCGTGATTGATAATTATTATTTTTGCTAATTGAATTGAATTCCGATAACTCTAGTCTTTCCTTAGGAGTTGGCTAGGACTTGAGGATCTAACTAATTAGTCACTTGACTTTCCTTTGCTTTAGTAAAGGTTAACTAAGTGGGATTAAAACTCGATTTTCATCACCATTGATAAGGATAACTAGGATAGGACTTCTAATGTTCACACCTTGCCAAGAGTTTTATTAGACATTAATTTATCAATTCTTACAATTTATTTTCCTTGTTCAAACCTTTTAAAACCCAAAAACACTGTTTTCCATAACTAATAATAAGAACACCTCCCTGCAGTTCCTTGAGAAGACGACCCGAGGTTTAAATACTCGGTTATCAGTTTTATTGGATTTGTTACTTGTGACAATCAAACGTTTGTACGAAAGGATTTTCTATTGGTTTAGGAGCTATACTTACAACGCGATTATATTTGTGAATTTCTTTACGATAGAAAATTCCGATTCATCACAATGCGATAATATATTTGTGAATTTCTTTATCGACAGGAAATCTGATGACAAGTCATCTTAGCCTAGTTTCACTAGTCTTTTTCTTTATTTTTATTTGGTTTTATGCACTTTCTTGGGCCACAAGTAAGCCAATTGGGTGAAATTTCATGTTTCCTTAGATTCAATCAACCATGGATGAATTGATGCATTTTCATGAGTTTTATGCCATAATTGCTTATATGACAAGAAGAAGAATAACTCTCATGATTAGAACATAGCTTTGATGCAATTGTTGGTTGATGATAGGTGGAATAAAGCTTGGAAGAAGGTTGAAGAAAAGGGGACAGCAAGGGGCAAGGAAAGAGGAGACACTCACGTTTGAGCTCAAGTTTGCCTTAAACTTGGACTCAAACGTGAGGAAGAGAGCAACCACACCCTGGAGGCACACCAAGTTTGCGCCAACGTTTGCCTCAAACGTGGTGTCAAATGTTGGCGCCACAAGAACAAGCAAATGCACCCCTAGAACGTGGCAACATTTGCGCCAATGTTTGCCTCAAACGTGAGGTCAAACGTTGGCGCCACAAGAGCAAGAAAGATAACCCCTGAAGCATGGCAACGTTTGCACCAACATTTGCCTCAAACGTGAGGTCAAATGTTTGCCACCTTTTAGCATGGAAGAGCGCCCCTGTTTGATGGTTTAATTGAGCCATGTTAGCGCCAACGTTTGCCTCAAACGTTAGGCCAAACGTTGGCTAGAAGAGCTGCTTGGGAGAAGCCACGTTTGAGCTCACATTTGACCTCAAACGTTGGCTCAAACGTGGATGACAGCAAGTGGCCGAGCTGCATAATTGGTTTCACGAAGACGTTTGAGTCAACGTTTGCCTCAAACGTTGACTCAAACGTGAATGGTTCATGGTCTGGTTCACAAGTGGATTTCTTCCCAATACCAAGAGCAACCAACAGAGGCTACTACCAACCCAATTCCATCAAGGACAAGGCCCAAATTCAAGGCTCCAAAACCATTAGAAGAAAGTGTATAAATAGAAGTTAGTTTGATTTAGGAAGGGATGATCTTTTACTTTTGAATTTACACCTCTTGGAGGATTGTTCTTACTGAAACTTGGATCCTGGAAGATAATTCCATTCTCTTCCTCTTTGGTTTTCTCATTTTCTTTATTGCAATTCTTGCTTGAGTCTTGGGTGTGGAGAATTGAGGAAGTTCTTTCTCAATCTCACCTTGAGATCTCTTTCTGTTTCTTTCACTGCACCATTGGAGAATTGAGATTTGAATTCAAGTTTTCTTCTGTTTTGATCTTTAATCTCTTGCAATTGAATTCTAAATTTGGATCTAGGAAGGCAGTGAGATCTAGACTTGGCTATCTAGTCTCTTGAGTCCTGAGATCTACATCTTTCAATTTCAATTTCCTTGTTTCATTGCTACACCAAGCTTATTTTCATTTTCATTTAAGATCCGGTTTAATTGAATCCATCTTCTACGTTTCTGTTTGTTGACTTTTACTTTTCCTTGTTTAATTTCTGCAATCCCAATTCCCAACTCCTTTTATAATTCAAGCAATTTACATTTCTTGCACTTTAAGATTCAGCCATTTACATTTTTTGCAATCTAAGTTTCTGCAATTTACATTACTTGTTCTTTAAGATTCAGCTTATTTACTTTCTTTGCTCTTTAATTTTCTTGCAATCTACCCCTCTCCCTTTACATTTCAAGTAATTTAGTTTCTGCAATCACAAATCACTCAACCAACACTTGATTCGCTTGACTAAATCAACCACTAAACTAAAATTGCTCAATCCTTCAATCCCTGTGGGATCGACCTCACTCATGTGAGTTATTATTACTTGATGCGACCTGGTACACTTGCCGGTTAGTATTTGTGTGTTTGGAATTCGTTTTTCAAAAATACACATCAAGTTTTTGGCACCGTTGTCGAGGATTGAAATAGATTGACAATGATTAAGTGAAGTGGAGATCTAGATCAAGCACTTTTTTTTTCTGTTTCTTTAACTTTTAATTAACCCACTAACTGTTTGAATTTTTGCTTGAGCTAACTAAAACTTCATTCTAGCAATAGATTGAAGTTTTCCTGATTTCTCTGGTTTTGTGTGATTCTTATGCTTTTGCTTGTTGAATATACGAGAGAAGCAATTTTCTTTTATTAATCTTTCAAGCCTATCAACTATTTGATACATTGTGTCAGCTAATTTTCTGATCATATCTTGGGCATGAATATATTCAATCTTCATTTGGACAGTTTGTGCTTGTGCAGATCATGGAAGGGAACTCAACGAATTCCAGTAAGCAGGGGAGTATTATCCCCACCTTATATGATAATGCAACCCCCAATTTGGAGCACCCACTCATCACCATGAACGATGTTGCTCAATGGTTTGAAGCTTTCCCATAAGAAAACATCATCGGATGGGAAGAACTAATGAGTGAACTCCTAGCTAAGTTGAAACAACCCCGGGGAATTGATACGCTAAAGGTAGAAGTGCAATCATTCACACAAGAGAAGGGAGTGGTGGAAATTGAAGGTGTCAGTGCAATCATGGCCCAAAGCAAGCAGATGCATCAACAACTTCTGCAATAACTAGAACTGATGGACAGAAAAATCGATGAGCTACGAACTGCTGTGGCAAATGCACATAACCTACCTCAAAATCCCCATGGAGGGAATCAATCTGAAAAAGGTTTTGGAGCAATTAACTGTGAGCAACAAAATAATGAGTAATGACACTCTCCAAATAGTACCTCAAGCATGTTCCAACACAAGTTTCAAGGTGATGTGTACAACCCACCATGGAAGACTCATTCTAACTGGAGGAGGAGTGAGCACCAAAATCAAGGACCAAGGGACCTCAATTACAACAACCCCAACTTCACAAACCAGCAAAAACATCACCATACCAACAACAACTATTACACACCACCACAACACCCACCATTCCAACCCCATCACACCTCACAATTTTCCCGAAACAACTTTCAACAACCATCTCATTTTATACAACCACAACCAAATCTAGGCTCTCAAAGAATCTCTAGTCTAGAGGTAATGATGGAAAATTTCATGAAAATTCAAGAGATGGCAAGACAAGATCAGGAAGCAACAAGTAGAGAGCAAGAAGCCTCAATCAGAAAACTTGAGGGGCAAATGGCACAACTGGCTAAGTACCTTGCAGAAATGGGTGAGGAGAGGGTAAATACTTCCCCCAGAACCACTGAAGACAACCTGAAAGACAATGAGAAAGTTGCCAAGTGTGAGAAAGGGAAAGCAATCATTGAGGTAAGTGAGAAGAGGGCTACGGAAAAAGAAATAATCATCAAAGAAAAGCACCACAGAGAAGTTCCTCAAGAAGAAATAGAGAAAAGAAAGCCCACAGTAAGAGGAGAAAATCAAAGGAAACAGAAGCCTCAACTCCCATGATCAGAGGATGCAGGATGTCAAGCTAGTGACAATAAAGAAGCGCTTGTTGGGAGGCAACCCAACCTGAGGTAGTTATCTTTTCATAGCTATTTTAATAAAAAGGTCAATTAGTTTTATCTATACTGCAAGAAGCTAAGTTTGGTGTTGCACACCAAAACAATGTAGGGGAGAATGAAAGATTCTATGTTTGGTGTTCCACCAAAATTTCATCATAAAACATATTCTCACCTTCGGCACAATGCTGGCTTCAAACATTTAGATAAACTAGTTAACTATTCTGCTGTTTCCTAGCCTTTAGTTTTATTACCTTTGGTAAAGAAAAAGAAGTTCTACATATGGTCAGACTGATGCATGAGAACCATTGGCAAGGTACTAAGTTTGGTGTTCCCACACCAAAGTAAGTTCAAAAGCCTACAAATAACTCATGCATGCTAACCATTTTTCAAGTGCTTGGGAACAAGCAACTTTTAATATCATTGCAGAAGTATCATACAAGTTTTTGGAAGGATTAAGCATCATCACTCAAAGAAATGAAAGAGGAATGTTAAGGCCAGCATTGATGATGATGAGGAGGAGGATAGCAAATAAATTCCAAAAGGTTGTATTATTTAGTGATTATTTTATATCAGATACTGCTATGATTGAAAGTGATATAATACCCCTGCCTGTCTGCATAGTATAGTTTTTTTTCTGTAATTCAATAATTGAGATTCTTGATTATTCACAATACTACACTCTTCAAACTTGCATGCACTCAAGATTTCAAAAAGGCACCACATGATAGTTCTTTGAAAAGAAGGATTGAGGAATTAAACAATTTTGAGGCAAGCAAAAGATTAGGAGAAGTGGTGGTTCTGGTTGTGTGATTATGCATTGAGGTTGCATGCTTATGAAAACTTGCATTGGAGCTCATAGGCAGAATAGAGAGTTCAAAGAAGTATTGTGGAGATTTTCGAACATTTATTGATCCAAGAAGCAGCAGACAAAAGAAAATAAAGAAGTTATAAAAACAAAGAGAACATGGCCCAAGGCTCTGAGCATCAATTACTAGGCAGAAAAGAAGAAAGAAACAAGAACTCAAAGAGTTATTATCCTAGTAAATGCTTGTGGTCGAACTGTGTCAAAGAGAGAGGCTTGAGCAAGTAAATCCTAAGGGGTGCTTCAACACCTAATACCTTAAAACCAACTGGTTTAGGAGTATTGATTGAAAGCTTATCTAAAGAGCCGCTTTGAGACATGACACTTAGAGTCAAGGCCAAAGCACAGAAACTATAAGCTGCTTCAAGGTGATTACCTATAGAGAGATCTCCATGATATTATTTGGATGAAAGTTCTAAGACCTAAGACCCCCAAGATGTAGGGACTAGTAAGCACTGAAGCCCTTGCATGAGCATATAATTTAGAGTTCACCCCACTGTCACTTAATCACTTCACTCGCAGGATAGTACATGTAATTCTTCAAATCCATTCTAATTGAAAGAACCTTTGAGCATAATTCTTTTCTTGCTTAGGGACAAGCAAGTTTTAAGTTTGGTGTTGTGATGACAAGTCATCTTAGCCTAGTTTCACTAGTCTTTTTCTTTATTTTTATTTGGTTTTATGCACTTTCTTGGGCCACAAGTAAGCCAATTGGGTGGAATTTCATGTTTCCTTAGATTCAATCAACCATGGATGAATTGATGTATTTTCATGAGTTTTATGCCATAATTGCTTATATGACAAGAAGAATAATAACTCTCATGATTAGAGCATAGCTTTGATGCAATTGTTGGTTTATGATAGGTGGAATAAAGCTTGGAAGAAGGTTGAAGAAAAGGGGACAGCAAGGGGCAAGGAAAGAGGAGACACTCACGTTTGAGCTCAAGTTTGCCTTAAACTTGGACTCAAACATGAGGAAGAGAGCAACCACACCCTAGAGGCACACCAAGTTTGCGCCAACGTTTGCCTCAAACATGGGGTCAAATGTTGGCGCCACAAGAACAAGCAAATGCACCCCTGGAATGTGGCAACATTTGCGCCAACGTTTGCCTCAAACGTGAGGTCAAACATTGGCGCCACAAGAGCAAGAAAGATAACCCCTGAAGCATGGCAACGTTTGCGCCAATGTTTGCCTCAAACGTGAGGTCAAATGTTTGCCACCTTTTAGCATGGAAGAGCACCCCTGTTTGATGGTTTAATTGAGCCACGTTTGCGCCAACGTTTGCCTCAAACGTTAGGCCAAATGTTGGCTAGAAGAGCTGCTTGGGAGAAGCCACGTTTGAGCTCACGTTTGACCTCAAAGGTTGGCTCAAACGTGGATGACAGCAAGTGGCCGAGCTGCATAATTGGTTTCACAAAGACGTTTGAGTCAACGTTTGCCTCAAACGTTGACTCAAACGTGAATGGTTCATGGTCTGGTTCACAAGTGGATTTCTTCCCAATACCAAGAGCAACCAACAGAGGCTACTACCAACCCAATTTCATCAAGGCCAAGGCCCAAATTCAAGGCTCCAAAACCATTAGAAGAAAGTGTATAAATAGAAGTTAGTTTGATTTAGGAAGGGATGATCTTTTACTTTTGAATTTACACCTCTTGGAGGATTGTTCTTACTGAAACTTGGATCCTGGAAGAGAATTCCATTCTCTTCCTCTTTGGTTTTCTCATTTTCTTTATTGCAATTCTTGCTTGAGTCTTGGGTGTGGAGAATTGAGGAAGTTCTGTCTCAATCTCACCTTGAGATCTCTTTCTATTTCTTTCACTGCACCATTAGAGAATTGAGATTTGAATTCAAGTTTTCTTCTGTTTTGATCTTTAATCTCTTGCAATTGAATTCTAAATTTGGATCTAGGAAGGCAGTGAGATCTAGACTTGGTTATCTAGTCTCTTGAGTCCTGAGATCTACATCTTTCAATTTCAATTTCCTTGTTTCATTGCTACACCAAGCTTATTTTCATTTTCATTTAAGATCCGGTTTAATTGAATCCATCTTCTACGTTTCTGTTTGTTGACTTTTACTTTTCCTTGTTTAATTTCTGCAATTCCAATTCCCAACTCCTTTTATAATTCAAGCAATTTACATTTCTTGCACTTTAGGATTCAGCCATTTATTTTTTTTGCAATCTAAGTTTCTGCAATTTACATTACTTGTTCTTTAAGATTCAGCTTATTTACTTTCTTTGCTCTTTAATTTCCTGCAATCTACCCCTCTCCCTTTACATTTCAGGCAATTTAGTTTCTGCAATCACAAATCACTCAACCAACACTTGATTCGCTTGACTAAATCAACCACTAAACTAAAATTGCTCAATCCTTCAATCCCTGTGGGATCGACCTCACTCATGTGAGTTATTATTACTTGATGTGACCCGGTACACTTACCGGTTAGTATTTGTGTGTTTGGAATTCGTTTTCCAAAAATACACATCAAAATCCAGTTCGTCAATATTCAATTTCTAAAATCCGAAGAACAGTTTGCAGACATTTTTACTAAGCCCTTGTGTGAAGACAGGTTCTACTCTCTGAGAAACAGTTTGGGAATGTTAGAATTGAATTCTGTTAATAAATTGTGATTCTTCTAATTCTGTTTGGTTTTGTCTTGTAGGAAGGAAGGAGAAATATTTGAGGACGTGATGAACAGGCCATGATACAGGGGGAGACTGAACTGATGATAATGATCTTGGGCCCCACTAAATTATCTTTGACCTTATCCATGACTCTGGCCGTTTTGAATTCCTCAATTTTTAAAATAATACTTTTTGGGAAGTTGTCACATCATATCTTGTAGGAAGGAGTTCTTGCTAAATTATAATCTTTTTTCCACCTTTTCCCTTGATTCTAGGAGCTAATCTCTCATTTTTTAATTTTAAAAATCTTTCCTTGTTGATAACCACACCACTTAATGGTCCATTACTCACTTAATTTTCTATCCACTCAGCATTAAATGCTATTGTAACCTCCCACCTCTCTCCAATCTCTTCGGCCACTCCTTCATCTTCCCTCTCCTCTCTCCACTCTCATAACATGAAAAAGAAGGTGGCTCCTAAAAGAAGTAGCCGAACTCCACTCTCCAAAAATCCTCCATTTTCGTCTACTCCTCAAACACATACTCACATTCACATACATTCTACTTCTTCATCATCTCCTTCACCTTCCTCTCAGCGAACCAAAACCATGAGAAGAAAAGTTATTGCCCAGAAAACCTCATCTCGAAAGAAGATTGGAAAAGAAAAAGAACCTGTTGTAGAAGAAGAGGAGTCTCAATCTTCTCCACTTCATTCTCCACCAAGAAAATCAATGCCTCACCTCTCTGGCCGCAGTTCTCAATGCCCAAAAGGCTACTCTCTCTGCAACACCTGGGAACCGCCAAACTTGGAATCTCTTGAGTTTCACAATCAAGTTCTGGCTAAACGTCACCTATGTGACTCTCACATAGTAAATTTGGAGGCATTAACTGCAGAAGGCATTAACTTTGCCACTTTGTTTGATAACCTGAAGTTGACTCCTATATTCCATATTCAAAAGCCTATTTATCCATCATTGGTTCGCGAGTTCTATGCGAACATGGTGTATCTTGACGGAACAATCCACTCATATGTCAAGAGGGTTCACTTATCTCTAAACAGAGAAACCATCAGCACTGCATTGAGATACACTGATGAAGGAGCAACTGCCTACATGACTGGAAAGTGGGATTCACAGGTTGGGGTCACATATCAGATTGCTCTGAATCGAACCTGTGAAAACTTCTCTGCCCTGGATGGGACGGTTTTGACGCATAAAGCTCTTGGACCTATAAGAGGGATACTTCACAGAATCATCAATCATATCTTAATGCTTCAGAATGGTTCCTTCCAAAGATTAACTGTTTGTGATACCTTAGTTCTTTTTGTAATCCTTACTTCCTCTCCTATTTTATTTGCTTATTTGATGGTGCGTCACATGTGGGATTGTATGCGCAGTAACAAAAAGGCAAATCTGCCTTATGGCATTTTTCTTACATGCATATTTGAACATTTTCATGTTGATTTAACTAATGAGCATGTAGAAAACAAGGTTTCCACCATCAAAGGAGGAGGAGTCTCTGGATCCGTGAAAAGTACCAACGAAAAACACTCCATGTCCTCTGAACCATCAGAAAGTGATCTTGAAAGTCGTCCCACTGAGCCTACAAAGGTTGCTGATTCCATCAAGGACATTATAACTGAATTTTCAAACATGTCAAATCTGATGGTACGCTCATACAAAGAAGCCCACAAACAAGCCTATGAGAATGGGAAGGCTTGGAAAAAGTGCCATGAGCGAATTAATCTGTTGCTTGACAGCTTTGAAAAAGACATGGATGATGCAGATGAAGACAACCAATCCCTTGGCTCTGACATTAATCTTTCTGATGCCTGATATATTTTAGCTGCTCGTACTCATGAACTCTGTTTCATTTCCATGCTTTCTTGTTTTGGGTACTGTATAACTGTTAGCTAACTTAGATACTCTGGACCTTATGTTTTAGTTTGAACAAATATTATGCATTTCGGTATGGTGTTCTTATCTGTTTTGTAGGTTCCCCCATTGATGACAAAAGGGGGAGGAAAGTTGGGAAAATTTGAAAAACAGGGGCTGAAATCAATTTGATTAATGATTACCCTTGTGCATGTGTTCCAATCTTATTTTCATGTTTTATGATATATGCTCTGGTTTATGCATTATCATGTTCTAATTTTGGCTGTGATATTTTGATTATGCTCTGGTTTTTTTCTAATCCGCCAATTGTTATGAAGAGTTGTTTTTATCCCAGAAAAAGCTTCATAGATCATGAATTATTATTTTATTTGGAAAAATTTTTCTTGGAAGGAAATTGTTTTTACAAGAATTAGTTTGTTAATTTGAAGTATGTTGAGTCTTGATTATATGTTGAAATGTACTCTGAAGGTACTCAAGCATGCTTTACTTTATTTATACTGAGTAGAAATCATTAGATGATAACAAATCAAATTGTGTTTATCATGTTACTTCTGCTCAAAAATCAAGCTGTTCAACATTGTTTAAAAAATCCATATGTTGAATACATTATGGCTTTAAGCTTGATTTAAGAAAGTTACAGGTAATGCTTCCTTTAATTAAATGGCACATATTAAGGGGGAGCTTTGTAACAATTGGAAAGGGGGAGGATTCCAAACCTCAAAGGGAGTACTCTTAAATCCTTACTCTTTTCAATTCAATTTTTTAATAATGTTTGTCATCAAGGGTGAGATTGATGAGTTTGGAAAACTCCAAATTTATTTGATGATGATAAAACATTATTAAAATAATTAATCACAAAATTATTAATTTGAATTTTAAATCACATTTGTTAATTAATAATTTTGTTGCTTGCAGATCTTGACCTTGGGCATAAAGAAAACTGAAAGCCCAAAATGGTTGACAAAAATAATCAGCCTTGTGCAAAAATCCTATCTAATATGTGGCTGAATTATTTTAGGCAAAATAAGTTGGGACAGAATTTATTGAGCAAGCCCAAAATAATCCTTGTTGAAAGACCAACAATGGTTTGGTCCAAAATTGAAAAGGAAAGAAAGCAAAGGCTGCATGCTTCCCACGGACACCAACTCCCCTCTTTTGAATGGATTTCAAAATTCAATTAACTTGCATTAATCGCATTGGTAACATGAGAGAGAAATTTCAAAATTGATTTGATTGCTAACATTACTCTCATACGTTACTATGCATGGGGTTTTGGAAACTTAATTCATTTTAATTCTCTTTCTTAATTCCATTGAAAGCTTTTCTGCATTTTCTCTCTTCTCTCTCTTTTCTTTGCTTTAGTTTTCGGTCATGTCACAAAAAAGGAGAGGAAGCAAGTTATCAGAGGTGAAGCACTGTAGCAGTGAAGCTAGAAGCAAGAAAAGGGCTAAGGTGATGATGGCCTTAGCTAGAAGAAGATCCAAGGCTTGGTGTGGATGAGATCTTTGCCACTTATGTTAAGAAGTGGTGAGGAAGTCTCAAGCTCTCCATAGCCGAAAATGGAAGAGACCCAATTCGGTCAGAGAAGAAGATCCCAGAGGCATGGCTCGTCTCTACTTTTGATCAACCATCACAGAAGGTAGCTACTATAGCTACGTGAAGGAAGAGGCAGAAGATAGAGCAGATGGAGCTGTCAAGTATCAAGGACTCATCAAGGGCCAGGAATCCTTCTTAGAGAGCAAGTCAAGATGGAAGGCCCAGATTGATAAAGCTTGGTGAGAAGGGATGAGGAAGAGGTAATTGCATGTTGGATTTTACATTCGATTCTCTCTCTTCTCTCTCTGGCCGAACTGGTTTTGTGTTGAAGAAGAAGAAGTTTTGCTCGGTTCAACCGTTTTAACCTTGGCGGCTTCCCCTTCTATAATAAAGGTGAACAGCCAAGGCTTGAAGCAAGGAGAAAAGAGGGAAAGCACAGAGTTCTCATAGCTACCCAAGCTAACAGAAGTTCTTCTCCTTCAATGTGTTTCATGTTGCATGTTGTATTTTTTCTGTTTAGTTTTGTCTGTCTTGAGTCTCATGGAAAAAGGCAAACAGTGAGGTTTGTATTAAAAAGCCATAGAGCAAAAAAAGGCAGAGTATACAAAATTAAAAGAAAAAGCCATAGGTGTCTTAGAGGTCCCTTGCATCTGTCTTGTTTATCATGATTCTGTGGGAATCCCCTTCCAAGTTGAGTTAGCACTTAGCAGTTGAAAGCTTGGTAGGTGACCAAGTCAAGTTCAGGATTGGGGATAGATTCTGGACTTGTCTCAGATAGAAAGTGTAGTTGATAAACCACTATTTTATAGTTTATATTGTGTTTAATTGTGTGGTTTTGTCATGATCCTTACCCACTTATTCATCAATTTAGCATGCATTTAGATTTCCTTCCTAAATTCAGTACATGTTTGAAAATTGCTTCCTAGAGACTTTAATTATTTAATTTTAATTCTTCTTTATTCCATTCGATGCCGTGATTTGTGTCTCAAGTGTTTCAGGCTTTATAGGGCATGAATGAGATGGAGATTGGAGAGGAAGCTAGCAAAAATGGAAGGAACACAAGAATTTGAGGAGATAACCAGCGAGAAGTGACGCGGTCGCATGGCTCACGCGACCGCGCGAAGGAGCGCAAATCGCAGTGATGCGGCCGCATGGCTTGCACGGCCGCGCGGATTGGAAAGCGCAAGCGACGCGGTAGCGTGGACGACGCGAACGCGTGGAGAGGAAAAAGCGCAAGCGACGCGTCCGCATGGATGACGCGATCGCGTGACATGCGCGATCTGCATAATCTGTAGAATTCGATGGGGGCGATTTTGGACCTTATTTCGGCCCAGTTTTCGGCCCGGAACAGCAGACTAGAGTCAGAGAATATGCAGAAACAAGACACACATTCATTCAGTAGTTTTAGAGCTAGTTTTTTTTCACTCTCTTAGGTTTTTCTCTCTAGTTTTAGAATTTTAATTTTCAATTGGTCTTAGCATTGGAACATTGAGAAGAGTTATTTCCTCATCAAGACTTCATCATTCTAGTTTGTTCTCTTAACTTGGTTTTATTCTTTCATGTTCTTTGTTATGTTCAATTTTGTCATTCAGATACTTTTATGATTAATTAATGCAAGGATTATTTCTTTTTAATTCAATTTCAATTCCAATAATCATGTCTTCTTTTAATTCCCTTTCATGTGCCATGGATTCTTTATTTACAATGTGTGAGTAGTTTCATTACTTGATGGGAAGTTGATTAAAAGGAACTCTTGAGTTGGAAGGATTGAAGGAGAAATTTGTAGTTGGGTTAAATGTTGGATTGCTATCCTGTCACCAACGCCAATCCCTTTGAACTAAGTGGGTTGCAACTCGTGAACAGATCTGGCAGTCCAACTTGTTTGACTTTCCCTTACCTAGTAAAGGATAACCAAACAGAGTAACCGTTAATTATAAATCAATCTTAAAAATCACTCCATCAATGATAGAGATTCTAACTAATCAATTCCCAGTCAAGGCTTTTATTTATATTATTTAAAATTCCTCAATTTAAATTCCAATTTACATAGCTCAACTTCTTGGAACATCCGATTAATAAAACAGCACACTTTTCTGCAACTCGTTGGGAGACGACCTGGGACTTAAAACTCCCAATAATTTTAATTTAAATTCTCTGTGACATATTTCTAAATTGATAGGCAGATTTTCGGTGAGTTAAGAACTATACTTGCAACGTAACCATTTTAATAAATTTTTAATTCACCAGCTTCTGCTTCCCATCAATTTTTGGCGCCGTTGCCGGGGAGTTGCAATAGAGTGCTAATTTTATTAATTAGAATTTATTTATTTGCATTTTATTTAATTTTGCTACTATGAGCTGCATGTTTCTTCCGTCAAATGACACATTCACTTCCTGATCCGCGCTTGCTAATATTCGATCCTGAAATTGAAAGAACAATTTCACGAATAAGGCAAGAACAGCGTAGGTTAGCCCGCTCTGAGGGCGGATCTGAAAGTGAATTTGAGGAAGAAACCAACCCCCGTTCTACTGATTCGGTTGTTTTACGTGCAGAAAACATGACAGCTAGAAGAGTTACCATTTAGGAGGAAGGAGCTCCTGATTTTACAATGCAACCGTTTCAAGCGCATCATCTAGCGGTAGCTACGGATTTTGAAATAAAGACCGCACTGTTAAATTTGATGCCCAAGTTTCATGGCCTACCTGTTCAAGAGCCTATCAAGCACTTGAGAGATTTCCAGGCAGCCTGTTCTACTGTCAGGCGTGATGGCACTGATGAAACTTCAATTCTACTGAAAGCTTTTCCGTTCTCTCTTGAGGGAAAAGCAAGAGAGTGGTACTACACTCAACCTATAGCAAATGTATCCAACTGGGATACACTCAGAAAGGAGTTTCTGGAGAAATTCTTCCCATCTGAAGTTACTGATAAATTGAGGAAGGATATCTCTACAATTGTTCAGGATGACAATGAGACTCTCTTTGAATACTGGGAGTGCTTCAATAATCTTCTGGAAGCATGCCCCCACCACATGATTGACAAGATCGTGCTACTCAGCTATATCACACAAGGTATGAGGCCCCAAGATAAGACCACATTGGAAAGTGCCAGCAATGGGTCTATGAAGAAGTACAAGACCACTGATGAAGCTTGGCAATTGATCAGTGATTTAGCTGAATCTACTCGGAACCACAGACAGAAGCAAGGCCGTTCAAAAGCCGTTGCAGAAGTATCTTCTGGCATAGAGACTGCTGCTCTAAATCAAAGCATCTGTGAGATGACCAACCTGCTGAAGCAAATGCAGTTGAATCAACAAGCTCAGCAAACTCAACCGCAGCAAAACCAACAATTAGTCCCACAAAGAATTTGCGGAATTTGTGCTGATTACAGCCATTACACTGATGAATGCCCGCAGCTCCAACAAGAAGACAACATGGTGGCATCCACTCACAACTTCTATGACCGCCCCAACCAAGGGTACAATCAAAGTGGAAATAATAACCATGGATGGCAGGATAATTCAAACCAGAATTGGAGGGACAACAATAACAGAGGAGGCAGAGATAATCAAGGAAATCAAAGGTAGAATAATAACAACAGGCAGCAAAATCAACCTTACCGAGCACCTCACTTGAGGCAAAACCAAGGGCCACCGAACAATCAGCAGCAAACCTCTCAATTTACTCATTCTTCTGTATCTTCTAATGAAGATTTATTACAAGCTTTTGAGAAAAGACAACTAGCCATGGAAAGTACCATCGTGAACACTATTAACGCCAGTCTGAATGGTCTCACCTCTACTCTGCAAGCTTTTATGACATAGCTTGGTTCAGCACAAAATTCCAGTAACCAACCTTCAAGCACCACTGGAATCCCCTCTCAACCATTACCCAATCTAAAAGGAGGCATTAATGCCATCACCCTGAGGTCCGGAACCACACTGCAGGAGAGGAATCAGGAGGAACCAAACTCACCAGAATATGCCTCAGCTGAAGAGGTGGTAGAAATCGAAGATGTTGAAGAGGAAGAGGATATACAGGACATAGCTGAAGAAGAGATAGCTCAACCATAGGAAGAAGCACAAAAAGGCGCAGGCACCACAAAAAACACTACTCCTATTCCATTTCCACAACTTGCAAGGAAGCCCAGGAAGCAGCTGGAACCTGATCCTAAAATGGTAGAAATATTCAAAAAGGTAGAGGTAATTGTTCCCCTTTTTGATGTTATTCAGCAGGTACCTAAATATGCAAAGTTTCTAAAAGACTTATGTATCCATAAAGACAAAATTAATGAATTAGAAACTATTCCTTTAGGTAGTTCTATATCTGCTTTAATGGGAGGATTACCTGAAAAATGTAGTAATCCAGGTCCTTGCATAGTTAGCTGTACTATTGGTGGTGTAGTAATTTATGATTACATGTGTGATTTAGGAGCATGTGTCAGTATAATGCCTTTGTCTATATATGATGTTTTAAGGCTCCCTCCCTTAAAAAGGTCGACAGCTCGTTTTGTGTTAGCAGATAAAAGCATTATTACAGTGGCTGGAGTTGCTGAAGATGTTTTGGTGAACATTAAAGGGCTCACATTTCCCACTGATTTTTATATCTTGGAGATGCCCCATAATGATTTAGATAAGCCATCATCAATCCTACTTGGAAGACCATTCCTGAAGACATCAAAATTCAAATTGGATGCTTTTTCAGGAACATACTCCTATGAAATAGATGGCCGCATAGTAATCTTCAATCTGAATGGAGTCATTGACAACCCCCCAGAAGATCGTTCTATCTTCCAGTGTGATGTCATAGACGAAAGCGTGGCTGAAGTTCAAAATGAAGAGTTTGAAGAGAGGCACACTGGATAAGGTCCAAGTGTGGGGACCCTCTTAACTGACAGTGAGGGCACTTCGCCATTTTCACAAGCCCCAGATAATCCAGAGCCTGCCCATGATCAAAAGTTAGAATTGAAACCTCTCCCTCCACATCTCAAATATGCTTATCTTGAGGATGAGCAGAAGCTTCCGGTTATTATTGCAAGGGAACTTACTTCTCAACAAGAAGAGCAGTTACTTGATGTACTGAGGAAGCATAAGAAGGCAATTGGGTGGAGTTTGGCAGACATAGTGAGAATTAACCCTCAAGTATGCGAGCACAGAATATTTTTAGAAGAGGGAGCAAGACCTGTCCATCAACCACAAAGAAGATTGAATCCCACCATCTTGGAAGTTGTCAAAAAGGAAGTGACTAGACTATTGGAAGCAGGTATCTTATATCCCATTTCAGACAGTGAATGGGTAAGCCCAGTACAAGTGGTGCCCAAGAAGTCTGGAGTCACTACCGTGAAGAATGAGCATGGAGAGCTCATAGCAACTAGAGTTCAGAATGCTTGGAGAGTCTGCATTGATTACAGGCGTCTCAACCAAGCTACCCGTAAGGATCACTACCCACTTCCATTCATTGATCAAATGCTGGATCGCCTGTCAGGTAAATCACATTATTGCTTTCTAGATGGTTACACAGGTTATTTCCAGATTCATATAGCTCCTGAGGATCAGGAAAAGACTACTTTTACATGTCCTTTTGGGACTTATGCTTATAAGAGAATACCCTTTGGCTTGTGCAATGCACCAGCCACCTTCCAAAGGTGCATGATGAGTCTTTTCTATGATCTTATTGAGGACTGTATGGAAGTTTTTATGGACGATTAGCGTTTATGGTGATTCTTTTAACCTTTGCTTAGATGGATTATCTAGAGTATTAGATAGATGTGTTAATACAAACCTTGTATTGAATTTCGAAAAATGCCACTTTATGGTAAAGCAAGGGATTGTATTAGGACATGTGGTATCTAATAATGGTATTTCTGTAGACCCAGCAAAGGTGAATGTTATTTCTAGTTTACCTTACCCCTCTTCTGTGACAGAAGTCCGTTCGTTCCTTGGCCATGCAGGTTTCTACAGGAGATTTATTAAGGACTTTAGTAAGGTGGCACTTCCCTTATCCAGATTACTGCAGAAGGACATTGAGTTTGAGTTCAGTGACGATTGCAAACAAGCATTTGATAAGTTGAAGACTCCTCTAACTAAAGCCCCAATCGTGAGAGGACCCGACTGGAGCCAGCCGTTTGAAATCATGTGCGATGCTTCCAACCATGCAGTAGGAGCAGCGCTGGCTCAGCATGAAGGTAAGGATCCTTTTGTTATTGCCTATGCGTCTAAGACTTTAGACACTGCCCAGTTCAATTATACTACTACTGAGAAAGAGCTACTTGCTATTGTTTTTGCTCTGGATAAATTTCGGGCTTATTTACTTGGTACTAGAGTGGTAGTGTATTCGGACCATGCAGCTCTAAAGTATCTATTAGCTAAAAAGGAATCCAAACCAAGACTTATACGTTGGATACTGCTGTTACAAGAATTTGATTTAGAAATAAAGGATAGGAGTGGTAATCAAAATTTAGTAGCAGACCACTTGAGTCACCTTGAACATATTAAGGATGATTCTACTCCTATAGATGATAATTTTCCTTTTGACAACCTGCAAGCAGTATCTGAGGTAGTCCCTTGGTATGCACCTGTTGCTAATTATTTAGTTAGCCGCACATTTCCTCCACATTTTTCTAAACATCAAAGAGACAATGATGCCAGGGCATCTTGGCTAGTTTCACTGACCTTTTCTTTACTGTTTTTAGGTTAGTTTCATGCATTCCCTTAGGAAATAAGCTAGTTTTTGGTATATATTCACTTACACCTTGATTCAAGCATACATTGTGCATTTTACATTATTTCATGAGGATTTTGCATGAGTTTAGTGACAAATTGTATGTTGCATTACCCATGACTTGGACTAGAACATTGATGCACTCTATTGCTTGATTTCAGGACCAAAGGAAGCAAGGAATGGGAGGTAACTTGCAAAGTTGATGAGAAAAGTGATTGCCAATAACGCTCTCGAAGCCATCATTGACCACGTTAAGAGTCACGTTAACTAAGTTAACGTGAACTCTAACGTGGAGAGGGGAAGTTGAGCCAACGTTAGTGACACTTAACATTGTCACTAACGTTGGCAAATGCTCATAAGTGGCCACGTTAGGGTCCACGTTAACTTAGTTAACGTGGCCTCTAACGTTAAAAGGGGGAGGAAACGCCAACGTTAGTGACATTCAACATTGTCACTAACATTGGCCTAAGGAGAAACATACCACGTTAACTCCCACGTTAACTTGGTTAAGGTGGGAGCTAACGTAAGAAGCAAGAGTGGTCGACAACGTTACTGACACCCAACATTGTCACTAACGTTGGAAGCAACCACACAACCCCCAAGGAGCCACGTTAACTTCCACGTTAACTTAGTTAACGTGGAAGCTAACGTTGATGAGTGAAAAAAACACCAATGTTAGTGACATTCAACATTGTCACTAACGTTGGGGATGGCTAAGCATGGCCACGTTAGAAGCCATGTTAACCTAGTTAACGTGGACTCTAACGTGAGACATAGGGGCACCTTGGAACGTTAGTGACAATGTTGAGTGTCACTAATGTTCTCGAAGGATGGCAAGACCACGTTAAAGAGCCACGTTAACTAAGTTAACGTGGGCTCTAACGTGGGAACAAAGGGGGCTTTTCAAAGTTATTGGGAATGTTAAGTCTCAATAACGTGTGCGAAGGACTTAGAGGCAACGTTAGTGGCAACGTTTATGCCACTAAACATTGAAGTTAACGTGGCTTTTACTTAGGAACGTTAGTGAGAAAGTTGATTGTCACTAACGTCCTCGAACTCATATTTTCACTAAACGTTAACACCCCTAACGTCCTGAGCTAAAGTCTCTGCCCACTTCACACTTTCTCTCTGCAAGTAAAGCCAAGCCCAAATGAAGAAGAGAACTGCTTCAAACTCAAGATCCAAAGGCCCAAGACTTGAAGAGCTAACTAGAAGCTGAGAAAAGTAGTATATATAGGAGTAGCTTTGAATTGTTTGAAAAAAAGTCCTGAAAAGTTTGAAAAGAGAACTACTCTCTGTATTTTACCTTCTCTGCATTTTCTAGTTTTATGATGTATTCTCCATCTTTGTTTTCATTTTCTAGAGCTATGAACAACTAAACCCCTTTCATTGGGTTAGGGAGCTCTATTGTAATTTGATGGATCAATACTAATTTTCATTATTCTTCTTCTATCTTTTCTCTTGATTTTACTTGAAAGCTTTCGATCTTCATCCAATTGGGTAGTTATCTTGGAAAAGAAGCTATTCAAACTTGGATCTCTTCTGAACCTTGAAAGAGGATTGAAGAGATCAAGCTACAAATGCTTTCTCATGCTGGACCAAATTGGGTTTGGATGGGTATGTGACTATAACCCTCTCAATACTTGATTTGGGAAATGCATGTGGTATAATCAGTGACCATACTTCATCTCTTCTCATGAGCAATTGACCAAGGAATTGGCTATTGATCAAGATTTGAGAGATTGAATTTGTAATTCAATCAATTAAGATTGCCAAGGAGATCAATGAGTGCATTGATTGAGGAAGAGATGAAAATGAATTTGATCCGGAGAATTGCAACATCTCCTAAGCCCAATGAACTCCCCATCTCTGATCTTACCCATTCTCTTTAATTTCTGCCATTTACTTTTATGAGCAAATCCCCCATTCCCATTTACAATTCTGCAATTTAATTTCAGTCATTTACTTCCAGTCCTTTAATTCTAGCATTTACTTTTCTGTTATTTACATTCCCGCCATTTTATTTTCTGCGATTCTCAACCCAAATTCTGGATTCACTCAACTAGAACATTCTTCTAATTAAAGTTGCTTGATCAATCAATCACTGTGGGATTCGACCTCACTCTACTGTGAGTTTTTACTTGACGACAAATTCGGTACACTTGCCGAAGGAAATTTGTTGAGAGACAGTTTCCACCCGCATCAAGTTTATGACGCCGTTGCCGGGGATTGATTGTCCATCAACAATGATTAAATTGGAAGATCACTAGATTGAGCATTTTTATTTTGTGAATTTCATTTTCTGTTTGAGTGATTGATGACATGTCACCATGTCATGTTTTTCTATGCTTTTTCATGCAAGAAATTGATAATTAGTGCTTAAATATTGCATTCTTTGGTGCTTAAATGGTATATTTCTTTGATCTTTTGATTTGATAAACTTTGTAGGAAATAAGAAGAAAAAGAAGCAAAGAAGCACAAAATAAGCTAAAAAGGAGAAAAAAAGAGCTTTGGGGCACACTTTGAAGTTGGAGCACACTTTGGAGCCTTAGGCCACGCTTTTAAAAGTGTGGCCCATGACCAAATCAAGGAAGCTTCATTAGCACAGCCACCCAGGAGCTCAATGTTTGCGCCAACGTTTGCCTCAAACGTGAGGTCAAACGTTGGCTAAGGAATACCTTGGGAAATGTTGCTCCCCACAGCCTGAAGGGGTATACTTCCAACAAGAATAACTTGAGCTACAAAGCTTCAAATGAGGCGATTCAAAAAGCAATGGAAAGTAGGAATCAAGAGCTTTCCAAGAATATATGGAACTACATGGTGGACACTAAAATTGAGGGAGAAAACTGCCCCGAAATGTGCATAAACGAACATGGTGGCAACCTGCAGTGAGGCCAACTGACCTCTGCACCTTCGACGGAGTATAACTCGAGCTGTGGAGCTCCAATTGATGCGCTTCCAACGGCATTGGAAAGTAGACATTCAGGGCTTTTCAACAATATATAATAGTATGGGGTGGACAATGCATTTGAGCCTCCAGAACCTGGCGTTTTCGTCCACGTTTGAGGCAAACGTCGCCTCAAACGTTGCACACCAAAGCCAGCGACCCTGTCCTCTTCAAAGGAGCATAACTTGAGTTGTAGATGTCCAATTGAGGTGATTCTAGTTGCGTTGGAAAGCTGACAATCAGAGCTTTCCAACCATATATAATAGTCTAAAGTGGGCATGAAATTGCCAACGTTGACAAGAGGACAAAGAAGCATCCCAAGACTTGAACTTCAAAAACACACCCAGGAGGACTTAACGTTTGAGCTCACGTTTGACCTCAAACGTGAACTCAAACGTGAGTGACAGCAAACCCCCATTCTGCATCATGCCATTACAAGACGTTTGAGTCAACGTTTGCCTCAAACGTTGACTCAAACGTGAATGATCCCAATTCCATCAAGGCCATCCAGATCCATTCTTCCTCAAATTAAAAGCAAGCTAAGCCCATTACCATCACTCAAAGGCACATAGAGAAGCTAGATTAGGAATTTCATTCAATTGTAATTTATTTTTAATTTCAATTTCATTTTCATTTTCATTTGGAAAAGCCTATATAAAGCATCCTTATCATCTTTGTAAGGAGGCTGGCTCCACGAGGGAGCATTAGGAATAGAGAACTCTCTCTCTTTAGTTTTTCTCTTTGTTTTAAATCTTGGGTAGAGAATTGAAGGAATTCTGTTTCATTCTCACTTTGAGATTTCTCTTGTTCTTCTTCTACAAAATTTTAGTGAATTAAGGATTTGAATCAACACTCTGTTTACTGCTTTCATCTTCATTTCTTTTGCAAATTGTTCTTTATTGGATCAAGGAAGGACTTGAGATCTAGACTTGTTTTCTAGTCTCATTGAGCCTCTGAGATCTTCACTTGTCTTTCTAGATTTCACAATTGATTTGAGTTTTCTTGCTGATTTACTTTTCTGCTACAATTTCCTTCTCTGCAATTTTTACTTTCTACTGCATTGCTTCCAATTTACATTTCCTGCACATTTACATTCTACACTTTAATTTTGAGCTTGCTGCAAATCTGAATTTACTTTTCTTGCCTTGGATCCATTGCTTTCTTTAATTTCCAGCACCCAGCCCCCCTTTACTTTTCATGCAATTTACATTTCTTGTCATTTAAGTTTCTGCAATTTACATTGCTTGTTCTTTAAGTTTTTGCCCATTTACATTCTGCAAGTTTAATTTCCTGTCATTTAAAATTCTGTTGGTTACAATTTCACACAATTCACTTCAATGTTAGCTTGACTAAACTAATCATCCGCTAAAGTTGCTTGATCCATCAATCTCTGTGGGATCGACCTCACTCTAAGTGAGTTTTACTACTTGATGCGACCCGGTATACTTGCCGGTTAGATTTGGATGTTGGAATTCATTTTCCAAAAATTATCCATCAAGTTTTTAGCGCCGTTGCCGGGGATTGATTTAGATCAACAATGATTAAGTGGGTGAGAAGTCTAGATCAAGCATTTTTTTTGTTTTTGTTTTCTGTTTTAAATTGAAACCAAGGTGTTTGAGTTATTGCCTCACTAAGAAATTCTTTCTCTATGACATGAATTTCAAATTTCATTGATGTTTACAAAATACAAATGGAGTTCAATTCATCTGATGGTCAAACAAAATTTTATGGGATATCACCCACCATCACCAATCTCTAATGGTGGTTGGGAATATCACCAAGAAACTTCAAATTCTGGGCACTCCAATTCATGGAGCTATGCTTCAGAACCACAAGATGAGAAAGAAAATCATATGGGATATTTCCCTCCACCACAAAATGATGCAAGTCATGATTCTAATGGTGGCTGGGGGGAGCAAAACCAGAAAATATTTGAGAACCCATATTTCACTTATCAAGAGCCATCTTCACTTGAACGTACCTTCAATTCACTTATGCAAAATTGTCCAACCTCACCTTCCAGTTTTTCATCTGAAAATTTTTCATCACTGGACTTTGGCTCCACACAAAATTCTTGCCAAAGCTCACAACCCACACAAATTTCCATGAACCAAGGCCTCTCAAAGCTTGAGACCATGTTTGAAAAATATGAGAGGGAGGCGCAAATATCTTGGAACGAGCAAGAGAATTCATTCAAAAATATAGAAGTGATGGTAAACCAAATGTTAAGTGCAAAGGATAAAGTGGAAGAGCACGATGAGGAGGCTACTGTATCAAGTGAACTTTCAATGAAGAATGAGGTGGTTGAAAATGAAACTGCACTTGAGGTGACAAAAGCACATGGCAACTCACAACTCTCACAAACTTCCCTGGACCAAAACGCCTCAACACTTGAATCCATGATTGAAAGGTATGAAGAGGAGATGAAGAAAGCTTGGGAAGATCAACAAACCTCCTCCATGAAAGAGCTATTAAAGCAAATGTTGAGTGCAAAGAAAGGAGTGGAGGAGCAAGAAAGTGAGGAAGTCATTCCAGAGAATTTACACTCAAGTGAGGAAGAGTTCATGGAACCACCGATTCAAAAGGCTCTGGATGAATACAAAACTCCAATAATCACACAGCAACCAAGTTTTGAATTCAAAAGAGTGAAGGCAACTAGCAAGAGCAACAATCCTGTCCCTGATCCAGCAAGCAAGATCAATCAAATCATTTGCAAAAGGAAGCTTGCTGAGGAAAGGCCAAGACAAGGGACAGTAGCTGAATCTTCTCCCCCCTTAAGGTCATTCCTCTTAACAAACTGGAAGAAGAGGAAGAAAGTGAAGAACAACATGTCAAGCTAATGACACCAAAAGAGCACTTGTTGGGAGGTAACCCAACCGTAGGTAACATTTTTTCTCTGCTTTGTTTTCTTCCTTTGTTTAGTTTAAATTTCAATAAATTGACATATGGTTGCATTCTAAGTTTGGTGTTGCTATGCAACAAAATTTGGTTCTAATCCTTACAAGATACTTGCATCAATTCTAAGTGAAAGTGTCACACTAAGTTTGGTGTGCCACTTATTCTTTATGCAAAGTATTATGCTCACCTTCTTAAGTTTGCAATCACAATGTCTCTGTCTCTTGTGCCTTAATTATTATCTTTAATTTTGCTTGCTTAGAACACATTTACTACTAACTTTTCATTGTGTAAGACATTCATGATCCATCTTAGCCCCATAGCCATTGTTCTAATTGTTGCTTGAGGATGAGCAAGCATTCTGAGTTTGGCAAGGGAAGGAGGAAGAATAGAGGAAAAAGGACAACAATAATGAAGATGAACTACAAGGTTGTAGAGTTTCTTTTCTCCTCATTTGTTTCCAGCACTTAAAATGCATGATTGTCTTCATCTTTTCTGTTTACATGTGTGTATGAATAAAGCATAGCCTGCATCTTGATTTGTAACATGTTGCCATGCCATTATGACTATCAACTTGAGTTTTGTGAATTCAAAAGTAGTAAAGTATCATGATCATAAACAAACAAGGAATTAAAGAAGAATTTAGCATGTGCATACAAGTATTGGAAGGCTAGTATGGTTAATTGTTGCTCAATTGCATTGAATTTTATTTAATTGAAGTTTTCATCTAGGACATTTTGTGAAATCTTTTGAAAATCATGAAAACCTTGAAGAAGCAAATAAAGCAAGAAAAGAAAAAGGGAAAGAATGAGAAAGCTGAAGGCTCTGAGTACCAATGGCAATTTATTTGCTAAGTACTTGTGGTATTTATGTTTCAAGCCAAATGCTTGAAAACAAGAAGTCAAGGCTAGGCTCAAGTGCAAAAGCACCCCCTCAAGGCTCAAGGTTCTGAGCATCAATGATTAGAGAGTCAAGAAAAGAAAAGAAAAATGAGCTTAATGAAGTCCTCTAATTCAAATGCTTGTGGTGCTTATGTATCAAGTGGTAATACTTGAAAACAAAGCATTTAGAATCGTAGCTTTGTTATTAACTCATGGGGCAAAGCACCCAAAAGGAAAAGCTAATAAGAAAATCAAAAGCTTGTTTCAAGGGAAAATTATAAGGAAAAAGATTTCATAAATTGAGCTAGATAGAAGCATCAATCATGTACATTTCTTTTATGATTGTAGCTTACACTGAAAACTAGCTTACCATGAATATTGAGTTGCTATTCTTCTTACCTTGGATTGTCAATTTTTAGTGTATGATTCTTTTCTTGCTTGGGGACAAGCAAGGTTTAAGTTTGGTGTTGTGATGACATGTCACCATGTCATGTTTTTCTATGCTTTTTCATGCAAGAATTGATAATTAGTGCTTAAATATTGCATTCTTTGGTGCTTAAATGGTATATTTCTTTGATCTTTTGATTTGATAAACTTTGTAGGAAATAAGAAGAAAAAGAAGCAAAGAAGCACAAAATAAGCTAAAAAGGAGAAAAAAAGAGCTTTGGGGCACACTTTGAAGTTGGAGCACACTTTGGAGCCTTAGGCCACGCTTTTAAAAGCGTGGCCTATGACCAAATCAAGGAAGCTTCATCAGCACAGCCACCCAAGAGCTCAACGTTTGCGCCAATGTTTGCCTCAAACGTGAGGTCAAACGTTGGCTAAGGAATACCTTGGGAAATGTTGCTCCCCACAGCCTGAAGGGGTATACTTCCAACAAGAATAACTTGAGCTACAAAGCTTCAAATGAGGCGATTCAAAAATCAATGAAAAGTAGGAATCAAGAGCTTTCCAAGCATATATGGAACTACATGGTGGACACTAAAATTGAGGGAGAAAACTGCCCCGAAATGTGCATAAACGAACATGGTGGCAACCTGCAGTGAGACCAACTGACCTCTGCACCTTCGACGGAGTATAACTCGAGCTGTGGAGCTCCAATTGATGCGCTTCCAACGGCATTGGAAAGTAGACATTCAGGAATTTCCAACAATATATAATAGTATGGGGTGGACAATGCATTTGAGCCTCCAGAACCTGGCGTTTTCGTCCACGTTTGAGGCAAACGTCGCCTCAAATGTTGCACACCAAAGCCAGCGACCTTGTCCTCTTCAAAGGAGCATAACTTGAGTTGTAGATGTCCAATTGAGGTGATTCTAGTTGCGTTGGAAAGCTGACAATCAGAGCTTTCCAACCATATATAATAGTCTATAGTGGGCATGAAATTGGCAACGTTGACAAGAGGACAAAGAAGCGTCCCAAGACTTGAACTTCAAAAACACACCCAGGAGGACTTAAGGTTTGAGCTCACGTTTGACCTCAAACGTGAACTCAAACGTGAGTGACAGCAAACCCCCATTCTGCATCATGCCATTACAAGATGTTTGAGTCAACGTTTGCCTCAAACATTGACTCAAACGTGAATGATCCCAATTCTATCAAGGCCACCCAGATGCATTCTTCCTCAAATTAAAAGCAAGCTAAGCCCATTACCATCACTCAAAGACACACAGAGAAGCTAGATTAGGAATTTCATTCAATTGTAATTTGTTTTTAATTTCAATTTCATTTTCATTTTAATTTGAAAAAGCCTATATAAGGCATCCTTATCATCTTTGTAAGGAGGCTGGCTCCACGAGGGAGCATTAGGAATAGAGAACTCTCTCTCTTTAGTTTTTCTCTTTGTTTTAAATCTTGGGTTGAGAATTGAAGGAATTCTGTTTCATTCTCACTTTCAGATTTCTCTTGTACTTCTTCTACAAAATTTCAATGAATTAAGGATTTGAATCAACACTCTGTTTACTGCTTTCATCTTCATTTCTTTTGCAAATTGTTCTTTATTGGATCAAGGAAGGACTTGAGATCTAGACTTGTTTTCTAGTCTCATTGAGCCCATGAGATCTTCACTTGTCTTTCTAGATTTCACAATTGATTTGAGTTTTCTTGCTGATTTACTTTTCTGCTACAATTTCCTTCTCTGCAATTTTTACTTTCTACTGCATTGCTTCCAATTTACATTTCCTGCACATTTACATTGTACACTTTAACTTTGAGCTTGCTGTAAATCTGAATTTACTTTTCTTGCCTTGGATCCATTGCTTTCTTTAATTTCCAGCACCCAGCCCCCCTTTACTTTTCATGCAATTTACATTTCTTGTCATTTAAGTTTCTGCAATTTACATTGCTTGTTCTTTAAGTTTTTGCCCATTTACATTCTGCAACTTTAATTTCCTGTCATTTAAAATTCTGTTGGTTACAATTTCACACAATTCACTTCAATGTTAGCTTGACTAAACTAATCACCTACTAAAGTTGCTTGATCCATCAATCCCTGTGGGATCGACCTCACTCTAAGTGAGTTTTACTACTTGATGCGACCCGGTATACTTGCCGGTTAAATTTGGATGTTGGAATTCGTTTTCCAAAAATTATCCATCAGTGATTTACTTTCTGTTTTAGTTAAACTTCTTCCCTTCCCCCTCTACTCTTTTGTTTTTCTTTGTTATTTTCAATTCTGTTTGCTAACCCTCTAACTGTTTGATATATTGCATCACCCACAACTAACAGTAATTCTGACAAAAATACTTTCTGCACCTATCTTTTCTTGCTTGCACTTGATGGTTGTATGACAAGGAGAAGAAGCGGGGCTTCAACTTCCTTCGATTCTGAACCTGAGAGGACCTTTCTTAGATTAAGGAGGGAGGCAAGAGGAAAGAAAGTGGTTGGTGCTGAGGAAGAAGAGGAATTCTTTGAACCAAACATGGAAGACAACATGGAAAACCATCATGAAGAAGAGGCTCATAACCATGGGAGAAGAGGTAGAGCAAATCATGCTGGGGAGGATAGAAGAGTTTTGGGCTCTTACATCAATCCAAACCCAGGCAATTGTGGAAGTAGTATCCAAAAGCCAACAATCCATGCCAACAACTTTGAACCATAGCTCATCACCCTTGTTCAGAACAACTGTTCGTTTGGAGGAGGTGTTCAAGAAGACCCCAATCAATATTTAACCACCTTCCTGAGAATATGTGACACAGTGAAGTCTAATGGTGTTCATCCTAATGCCTATAGACTGCTCTTATTTCCATTCTCACTCAGGGATAAGGCAGCCAAGTGGCTGGAATCTTTCCCAAGGGAAAGCTTGACAACTTGGGAAGACGTGGTGAACAAATTCTTAGCAAGATTTTACCCTCCTCAAAGAATCAATAGGCTGAGAGCTGAGGTCCAAACTTTCAGGCAATAAGATGGTGAGACTCTATATGAAGCATGGGAGAGGTTTAAAGACCTAACAAGGAGGTGCCGACCAGATACGTTCAACGAATGGGTGCAGCTGCACATTTTCTATGAAGGGCTCTCTTATGAGTCAAAGAAGGCCGTAGACCATTCATCTAGAGGATCCTTGAACAAGAAGAAAACCATTGAGGAGGCTATAGATGTCATTGAAATAGTAGCAGAGAACGACTACTTCTATGCTTCCGAAAGAGGGAACACAAGATGAGTAATGGAGCTCAACAATGTAGATGCTCTGTTGGCCCAAAACAAGCTCATTACCCAGCAGCTGGCTGACCTCACCAAGAAGATGGAGAGGAACCAAGTAGCAGCAATCTTAACTTCATCAACAACCCAAGAAGGAGTGAATGAAGAAGCAGAGGGTAGTCAGGAGCAAGCTAACTACATTGGGAATTCACCAAGCAAAACTATGATCTATACTCCAAGACCTACAACCCTGGATGGAGAAACCACCCAAACTTTGGGTGAGGAAGTCAGCAAGATCAAAACCAAGACCAGAGTTGTTACAACTCCAACAACAATACAGCTCACCAATAATTCACACAGAGGATATCTCAACACCCCCACAACAACACTTCTCCATACGCCTATCAAAACCAAAACAGCACATCTTCTCTGAATCACCCATCAATTGATGACAAGCTCTCTAAGATTGAAACCTTACTTGAAGGAATATGCCAAGAGATTCAAGAAAATAAGGTGTTCAAAGAGGAGGTGCAAGCCAATATTAAGAACCAGGGAGAGACCATTAGGAAGCTGGAATTTCAGGTGGGATGTTTAGCTGAGAAGATTCCCAAACCTACCGATAGCTTCCCGAGTGACACGGAGAAAAACCGCAAAGGAGAAGCAAAGAAAGTAAGATGGGAAGATTGCAAAATGGTCACTACAAGTGATCAAGAGACTGAAGACAAGCAAGGCAAACTTTTCAAACAACCTGAAGACAACTCAACAAAGGAGGAGGATAGAGATCACCAAGAACTAGAAATCTCACAACAAGAGTTGCTGAAGCTCTATGCACCCTTCCCTCAACTGCTCAATGGTGCTGTGGGAAAGAGAATATACTCAAGGTTCCTAGACTTGTTTGCATCTCTGCATGTAAACATACCATTCATCAAGGCAATTCAACAAATGCCTGCATTCATCAAGTATATGAAGGAACTTCTTCCCAGGAAAAGCTCACTCAAAGGAGGCCAGACTATAGTGATGAACAAGGAATGTAGTGCCCTTATTCAACCTGAGTTGCCTACAAAAAGAAGAGACCCAGGGAGTTTTCACATCCCTTGTGCCATAGGTGAAACTATGTTCGATAGAGCACTATGTGATTTGGGGGCCAGCATCAACTTACTGCCCTTATCCCTGGTGAAGAAGCTGCAGATCAATGAGATAATGCCCACAGATGTAATCATCAGACTGGCTGACAAAACTCAAAAGCAAGCAATAGGAGTGGTGGAAAATGTGTTGCTAAAGGTTGGGAAATACTTTCTCCCAACAGACTTTATCATCCTGGACATGGAAGAGAGTCACACTCACCCAATCATATTGGGAAGACCATTCCTAGCTACAGCCAGAGCACTCATCGATGTAGAGAAAGGGGAGCTAATATTGAGAATCCATGATGAATGACTCAGCTTCAATGTTTTCAAACTCTCACAAGAAACAGATCAAGAGGACAAGGAACTAAGCACAGATGATAATGAGACACTGAAAGAGGAGACAAGCACTGAAGCACAGCCAGTTCACTCTGAGATCCCTTTAATTGATAAACAAGGAAAACAGCAATTGCCACAGCTCAAGGAAAAGTTGGAGGAACCTAAACCTCTAGAGGCAGGTAAAGACAGCATCACAACTCCTTTAGAAAAAGAGGTCACCGAGGGCAAGGCAACCTCAAAAGAAACAAAGAAGAAGGTACCAAGGAGGTGGAGGAAAAAGAAGATCCCTACGGAAGACTTCTCTCCAGGGGATAGAGTTGTCTCAACTTACTTCCCAGATATTCCCCCTAATCTCCCCACTGTACCATCTCAGTTACCTAAGGTCTTCACTATCAACAGAGTTCTTTCCCTGGAACATGTGGAGATCATTGATCCAACCAATAGATATAAGTCCACAGCAAGAGGGGAGGACTTTAAGCACTACCAACCACCCTGATGAAGGAAAAACATCAAGCTAGTGACGCTAAAGAAGCGCTTCATGGGAGGCAACCCATGTTTTATATGTTTTTAGAAAATAGTAAAAAAATCAATGTTTATGAATTCCAACCCAAACTTGGTGAAGTCCTTATTGTGCAGTATATAGTGAGGAACAAGTTTGGTGTTCAAAGCAAACCAAGATGCATGCTAGTCTTGGGAGCTTTGAACAAAACTTTTCATCACAATGCTTCAAACTAAGTTTGGTGTCACCCCATAGTGCCACCAAAATGCATAAAGGGACACACACTTAGTTAGTTAATTATAGCCGTAAAGGCTAAATTGTCTTTTTGATATTATGTCTCACTTTCCTTATGTTATCTTTATAGGAAAAGAAAAGAAGCATTAAAAGGGATGGATTGGACAACTAAACAAAGAAGGATCAGACACCACAAAAGGAAGGGCTACACACTTGTTCTAAAAAGGGAATACATTGGAAAATGTTGCCATGCAACATTGGAAAAATGGGACCCCTAAAAGACCGAGCAATCTCATTCATAAAGTGATGATCCTTGTCTTTTATCCATGCATCACCCCAACCGTCCATCAAGTAACCACTCCATCAATCCACACCCTCCATTCTCTCACAACTTCTCTATATAAATGACCCTTGTTCCGCACCCACCTTCATTGTCATTACCCACTCTTCACCACTCTCTATTTCGGTACAAGACACTCCCTACCCCATTAAAAACCTTTTTCCCACCTCACTCTCTTCAGTGCAATAAAACCCTGAACAACCAAAAATCTCCACAACTTTGCCACCTTTACATATTAACTATCATTCATGGCATCTTCGGGTTCTAAAAGAAGGAAGGGAAAGGAACCCATGGAAGAACACCCATATGATGAAAAGAGATTTAGAAGCTTGCATCATGCATTGCAATAGGGGGTGGATGGTTGATAAGGAAATCATTTATGAGCTGGGATTTCAAGTTAAAAAGACTGAGTGCCCTGAAATCACAGAGAAGGTAGAAAGGAGAAGATGGGAGCTCCTCACTGACCCGGTCACTAAGGTGAATGTAAATCTCATAAGAGAATTTTATGCAAATGTGGTCCGATATGATAATAAAGATGAGTCATATACAAGCTTTGTGAGAGGAAAGATGGTGGATTTTGGTCCCATGAGTGTCATGAGGGCACTGAAGCTACGGTCTATACAGTTTGAAGAAGAAAGTTATCACTCAAGATTGGACAACCCAATTATGACCACATTTTGCGAGACATTTGTGTACCCGGAGCTGACTGGGAAAGGGGTGCCGGAAAGAAACCAAAGTTCATCAAGAGAACAGATCTCACTCCTGAAGCCAAGGGGTGGTTTGAGCTAGTGAGAAGGTCTATTCTCCCAACTGCAAACAACTCGGAGGTGAATGTCAAGAGAGCCACGATGGTGCATTGTATACTGAAGGGAGGAGAAATCAAGGTTCATGAACTCATAGCTGAAGGTATTAGAAAGATGGCAGAGAAAAGTGACTCAAGAGGAACGTTAGGTTACCCCAGTACTATTTACCGAATATGCAAGAAAGCTGGGGTGGTTTTTGAAGATGAGAACCCCATGTGGATAAAGGAAGGCATCCCAATAACTGTACGAAGGATGAATGCTACAGCATCCCCTCTGCCTCAGCGGAAGCAAAGGAAGAGGACAGCCCCTCAAGTAGTGGAAGGACAAATCTTAGAGGGTCAAGCACAACAGACCTTGGACATGCACCAATTGCAGGAAGCCATTGATGGCTTGTCTAGACAATATTTGGAAAGCCAAGGAGTACAGAAAGAGCTTCAACTACAGATGATGGGGCAGCAAGAGGAAGCACTCTCAAGATGGATGACTCAGCAAGGTGAGTGGCAAAGGCAAATGATGGAACAGCAACTAAGTCAAGGACAACAATGGGGAGAAACATTCAACAGGATGGAACAAAGGCAAAACAAGCAACAAGAATCCATCCAGAGGCTAATCAACATCCAAGCACATCAAGGGGCACACATACATGAGATGCATCGAAGACAAATAGAACAGGCAGAACTATTGGACGAGCAAAGGGCATTCGCAGAAGGAGTTTACTTGAGCGAGACAGGACATCACATAAACACTCAAGCCAGGCTCGGCTACTTAGTGGGACAGCTGCCAATACTGCATCCAGGAATAGCCAGGTATGAAGAAATGAAGGATGAATTAGCACGAGAGGAAAGACAAAGGGTGGAAGAGAGTCATGAGTCAGTGAGGAAGGCACTTGAGGATTGGAAGCAAGCAAGATTGGCACGGATGCGAGGAAATGCAAGAGGAAACAAGGAGGACAAGCAAGGAAAAGAGCATGGACATCCACAAAATTAAAAGGTGATGGAGTTCCTTCTTTATTCCACTTTTCTCTGTGTTTTAAATAAGGAAGATCTTGTATGAAATAGAACTTGCTTCCATGTTATGTTTAAATCTTTTTAAATTCTGTCTTTTAAGTTTTCTTTCTGAATAGGTGTATGTGTGCTAGTCTTTATGTCACTGCATCCTTACTTTACTTACTTGTATGCTTGTTCCTTTTGAATCAAATGAAGAGAGAATGTTTATGTTTCAAAAGACCATAGTAGAGTTCATACTATGGAGTACATTCATGAGTTTGTGGTATGATCATAAGTTAGCTAAGTTGGTTCAACCATAAGGTGGGATGACAACTATCTAGCCTAAATACTTTGCTTTGAATATACTCATGAGACTAAGTATATGACAAGATCCTAATAAGAGAAAGAGAAAAGAATAATGAAAGTGGAAAAACAAAAGAAAATAGTAAGCAATAAGGCTAGGCACCAATGGTTTTGATCTTAAGATATGTGTCTGTGGTGTTCCTGTGTGAGGGATCTACTTGGATGAATAAGCTCTTAGGGGTGCTTTATCACTTGGTAACCTGGGTTAACTAACCCGGAATTATCAGCTGAAAATCCATTATCAAGAGTAACCCTCACCACAGAGCATTTAGTAACCCAAAGAGGTGCTGGACACCAAGGTCTCAAGAAGGAAAATAAATGAACTATATGCCTGTGGTGTGTATGTATGGGGGAGAGACTTGAGGGAGTAAATCCTTAGGGGTGCTTCAATACCTAGCACCTTGAACCAACTGGTTCGGGAGTGTTGGCTGAAAGCTTATCTTAAAAAGTTGCCCCCTCACAGAGCACTTAGCTTAAGAACACCAATAAGCTCTGAAATGACAATAAAGGGATCAATGAATAAAAGTCTCATGGGATGTAAGCAAAGTGAGTGTTTTAGGACATGATAAAGGTCTGAAAGCCAGTAAAAGAATGAACCTAAGTTGCTATGCATGAAACCACCATAAAATCAGTGATATGACTTCCACAAGAATGACTCATTTCTCTTGGCATTCCATTCATCATTCTCTTGTTCCAGTACTTGCTTAGGGACAAACAAGCTTTAAGTTTGGTGTTGTGATGCCAGGGCATCTTGGCCAGTTTCACTGACATTTTCTTTACTGTTTTTTGGTTAGTTTCATGCATTCCCTTAGGAAATAAGCTAGTTTTGGGTATATATTCACTTACACCTTGATTCAAGCATACATTGTGCATTTTACATTATTTCATGAGGATTTTGCATGAGTTTAGTGACAAATTGTATGTTGCATTACCCATGACTTGGACTAGAACTTTGATGCACTCTATTGCTTGATTTCAGGACCAAAGGAAGCAAGGAATGGGAGGTAACTTGCAAAGTTGATGAGAAAAGTGATTGCCAATAACGCTCTCGAAGCCATCATTGACCACGTTAAGAGTCACGTTAACTAAGTTAACATGAACTCTAACGTGGAGAGGGGAAGTTGAGCCAACGTTAGTGACACTTAACATTGTCACTAACGTTGGCAAATGCTCATAAGTGGCCACGTTAACTTAGTTAACGTGGCCTCTAACGTTAAAAGGGGGAGGAAACGCCAATGTTAGTGACATTCAACATTGTCACTAACGTTGGCCTAAGGAGAAATATACCACGTTAACTCCCACGTTAACCGAGCTAACGTAAGAAGCAAGAGTGGTCGACAATGTTAGTGACACCCAACATTGTCACTAACGTTGGAAGCAACCACACAACCCCCCAAGGAGCCACGTTAACTTCCACGTTAACTTAGTTAACGTGGAAGCTAACGTTGATGAGTGAAAGAAACACCAACGTTAGTGACATTCAAAATTGTCACTAACGTTAGGGATGGCTAAGCATGGCCACGTTAGAAGCCACGTTAACTGATGAGCGGATAATTTATATGCTTTTTGGCATTGTTTTTAGTATGTTTTTAGTAGAATCTAGTTACTTTTAGGGATGTTTTCATTAGTTTTTATGTTAAATTCACATTTCTGGACTTTACTATGAGTTTGTGTGTTTTTCTGTGATTTCAGGTATTTTCTGGCTGAAATTGAGGGACTTGAGCAAAAATCAGATTTAGAAGTTGAAGAAGGACTGCTGATGCTGTTGGATTCTGACCTCCCTGCACTCAAAATGGATTTTCTGGAGCTACAGAACTCAAAATGGCGCGCTTCCAATTGTATTGGAAAGTAGACATCCAGGGCTTTCCAGAAATATATAATAGTCCATACTTTACCCAAGTTTAGAAGACGCAAACTGGCGTTCAACGCCAGCTCTCTGCCCAATTCTGGCGTCCAGCGCCAGAAACAAGTTGCAAAGTGGTGTTCAACGCCCAAACTGGCACAAAAGCAGGCGTTCAACTCCAAGAATGACCTCTCCACGTGTAGACTTCAAGCTCAGCCCAAGCACACACCAAGTGGGCCCCGGAAGTGGATTTATGCATCAATTACTTACTTCTGTAAACCCTACTGACTAGTTTATTATAAATAGAACTTTTTATCATTGTATTCGTAGTCTTGGTTACTCCGGTTCCCCTCTGGAGCCGAGACCAATGAACTCCATTATCACTTATGTATTTTCAACGGTAGAGTTTCTGCACTCCATAGATTAAGGTGTGGAGCTCTGTTGTTCCTCAAAGATTAATGCAAAGTACTACTGTTTTCTATTCAATTCATCTTATTTCGCTTCTAAGATATTCATTCGCACTTCAACCTGAATGTGATGAACGTGACAATCATCATTATTCCCTATGAACGCGTGCCTGACAACCACTTCCGTTCTACATTAGATTGAATGAGTATCTCTTAGATCTCTTAATCAGAATCTTCGTGGTATAAGCTAGATTGATGGCGGCATTCATGAGAGTCCGGAAAGTCTAAACCTTGTCCGTGGTATTCCGAGTAGGACTCTGGGATTGAATGACTGTGACAAACTCCAAACTCGCGAGTGCTGGGCGTAGTGACAGACGCAAAAGGATAGTAAATTCTATTCCAGTATGATCGAGAACCTCCAAGATGATTAGCCATGCAGTGACAGCACATCGGACCATTTTCACAGAGAGGAATAGGATGCAACCAACGACAAGGGTGATGCCTCCAGACGATTAGCCGTGCTGTGACAGAGCATTTGGACCATTTTTCCGAGAGGATTAAAAGTAGCCATTTGACATCCTTACACAAAGCCAGCCATAGAAAGGAGTAAGAAGGATTGGATGAAGACAGCAAGAAAGCGGAGGTTCAGAGGAACGAATGCATCTCCATACACTTATCTGAAATTCTCACCAATGATCTACATAAGTATTTCTATCCTTCTTTTATTACTAAATTTCGAAAACTACATAACTATTTTATATCCGCCTGACTGAGATTTACAAGGTGACCGTAGCTTGCTTCATACCAACAATCTCCATGGGATTCGACCCTTACTCACGTAAGGTATTACTTGGACGACCCAGTGCACTTGCTGGTTAGTTATGCGAAGTTATGAAGATATGTTTAGACCATGGTTCTGTGCATCCGTTTTTGGTGCCATCGCCAGGGAATCAATTTCGAACAATAATTCACAACCTGAGTAACAATTTCGCATACCAAGTTTTTGGCGCCGTTGCCGGGGATTGTTCGAGTTTGGACAACTGACGGCTCATCTTGTTGCTCAGATTAGGTAATTTTCTTTTTGTTTTATTTTCAAATAAATCTTTCAAAAATGTCTCCTTTGTTTTCGAAAAAAAAAATTTTAAAAAAGATGTTTTCAAAAATATATTTTTCTTCAGAATTTTTAAGAATGAATTCTAGTGTTTCATGAAACATGTTGAATCCTATCTGGCTGTAAAGCCATACCCAAACTGCTTTGGGATTGGTCTTCAACTAATCACCTCAATGGATGTAATTTACATACTAAAGCTTGGCTGGCTATTAAGCCATGCCTGACCCTTTGATTGGAGCTTTAGACTAAAAGATTCCTGGAATTCATATTAAAAATTTTGGAATCCTTATTTTTCTTTTCCTAAATGATTTTCGAAAAAATTAAAAAAAAAATTAGAAAATCGTAAAAATCAAAAATATTTATTGTGTTTCTTGTTTGAGTCTTGAGTCATGTTATAAGTTTGGTGTAAATTGCATATTCATCTTGCATTTTTCAAAAAATTCATGCATTCATAGTGTTCTTCATGATTTTCAAGTTGTTCTTGGTAAGTCTTCTTGTTTGATCTTTGCATTTGCATGTTTTGTGTCTTTTCTTGTTTTTCATATGCATTCCTGAATTCTTTATGTCTAAGCATTAAAGAATTCTAAGTTTGGTGTCTTGCATGTTTTCTTTGCATTAAAAAAAAAATTTTCAAAAATGTGTTCTTGATGTTCATCATGATCTTCATAGTGTTCTTGGTGTTCATCTTGACATTCATAGCATTCTTGCATGCATTCATTGTTTTGATCCATAACTTTCATGTATTGCATCATTTTTCTTGTTTTTCTCTCTCATCATAAAAATTCAAAAATCAAAAAATATCTTTCCCTTTTTCTCTCTGAAAATTTCGAAAATTAGATTTGACTTTTTCAAAAATTTCTAAAATCTAGTTGTTTTCATGAGTCAAATCAAATTTTCAATTTAAAAAAAATCTTATCTTTTTCAAAATCTTTTTCAAAAATCAAATCTTTTTTTTTCAATTTTTTTAGTTATTTTCAAAAATTTCAAAAATATTTTTCAAAAATCTTTTTCTTAATTTTACATCATATTTTCGAAAATAACATCATCAATTAATGTTTTGATTCAAAAATTTCAAGTTTGTTACTTACTTGTTAAAAAAGATTCAAACTTTAAGTTCTAGAATCATATCTTGTGATTTCTTGTGAATCAAGTCATTAATTGAGATTTTAAAAATCAAATCTTTTTCAAAAACTAATTTCTATCATATATTTTCAAAAATATCTTCGTATCTTACCTTTTTCAAAAAAAGTGATTGCAAAATATCTTTTCTAACTTCCTAACTTCTTATCTTTTCAAAATTTGTTTCAACTAACTAACTAACTTTTTGTTTGTTTCTTACCTTTTTCAAAACTACCTAACTAACTCTCTCTCTCTAATTTTCGAAAAAATCTTTCCTCTTTTTCAAAATTTCTTTTTAATTAGACTAATTATTTTATTTTTTATTTGAATTTTCGAAAAACTACTAACCTTTTTCAAAAACTATTTTCGAAAATCACTAACTCTTTTTCAAAAATTATTTTCGAAAATTCTCTCCTCCTCTCATCCCCTTCTATTTATTTATTCATCTACTAACACTTCTCTTCATCTCACATCTCTGCTCCTATCATCACCTTTGTGTTTGGATTCTTCATTCTTCTTCACCCCTATTCATTTTCTTCTTCTACTAACAATAAGGAACCTCTTTACTGTGACATAGAGGATTCCTCCTTTTTTTTCCTTTTCTCTTCTCTTTCTTATGAGCAGGGACAAAGAAAAAGGTATTCTTGTTGAAGCTGATCCAGAACCTGAAAGGACTCTGAAGAGGAAACTAAGAGAAGCTAAATTACAACAATCCAGAGACAACCTTATTGAAAATTTCGAACAAGTAAAGGAGATGGCAGCCGAACCCAACAACAATAATGCAAGGAGAATGCTCGGTGACTTTACTACACCTAATTGCAATTTACATGGAAGAAGCATCTCCATTCCTGCCATTGTAGCAAACAACTTTGAGCTGAAACCTCAGCTAGTTTCTCTGATGCAGTAGAACTGCAAGTTTCATGGACTTCCATCTGAAGATCCTTTTCAGTTCTTAACTGAATTCTTGCAGATCTGTGATACTGTTAAGACTAATGGACTAGATCCTGAAGTCTACAGGCTCATGCTTTCCCCTTTTGCTGTAAGAGACAGAGCTAGAATATGGTTGGACTCTCAACCCAAAGACAGCCTGAACTCTTGGGATAAGCTGGTCACGGCTTTCTTAGCCAAGTTCTTTCCTCCTCAAAAGCTGAGCAAGCTTAGAGTGGATGTTCAGACCTTCAGACAGAAGGAAGGTGAATCCCTCTATGAAGCTTGGGAAAGATACAAGCAGCTGACCAAAAAGTGTCCTTCTGACATGCTTTCAGAATGGACCATCCTGGATGGATATATTCTATCATGGTTTATCTGAGCTATCAAAGATATCATTGGATACTTCTGCAGGTGGATCCATTCACCTAAAGAAAACGCCTGCAGAAGCTCAAGAACTCATTGACATGGTTGCTAATAACCAGTTCATGTACACTTCTGAGAGGAATCCTGTGAATAATGAGACGCCTATGAAGAAGGGAGTTCTTGAAATTGATACTCTGAATGCCATATTGGCTCAGAATAAAATATTGACCCAGCAAGTCAATATGATTTCTCAGAGTCTGAATGGAATACAAGCTGCATCCAACAGTACTCAAGAGGCATCTTCTGAGGAAGAAGCTTATGATCCTGAGAACCCTGCAATAGCAGAGTTAAAATACATGGGTGAACCATATGGAAACACCTACAATCCATCATGGAGAAATCACCCAAATCTCTCATGGAAGGATCAAAAGCCTCAACAAGGCTTTAATAATGGTGGAAGAAACAGGTTCAGCAATAGCAAGCCTTTTCCATCATCCACTCAGCAACAGATAGAGAATTCTGAGCAGAATCCATCTAGCTTAGCAAATTTAGTCTCTGATCTATCTAAGGTCACTGTGGGTTTCATGAATGAAACAAGGTCTTCCATTAGAAATTTGGAAGCACAAGTGGGCCAACTGAGTAAAAGGATCACTGAAATCCCTCCTAGTACTCTCCCAAGCAATACAGAAGAGAATCCAAAAGGAGAGTGCAAGGCCATTGAATTAATTACCATGGACGAACCCACAAGAGAGGAGAAGGACGTGAATCCCAAGGAGGAAGACCTCCTGGGACGTCCAGTGATCAATAAGGAGCTTCCCTCTGATGAACCTAAGGAATCTGAGACTCATCTAGAGACCATAGAGATTCCATTGAACCTCCTTATGCCATTCATGAGCTCTGATGAGTATTCCTCTTATGAAGAGAATGAGGATGTTACTGAAGAGCAAGCTGCCAAGCTCCTTGGTGTAATCATGAAGCTAAATGTCAAATTATTTGGTATTGAGACTTGGGAAGATGAACCTCCCTTGTTCACCAATGAACTAAGTGATCTGGATCAACTGACATTGCCTCAGAAGAAACAGGATACTGGAAAGTTCATAATACCTTGTAGCATAGGCACCATGATCTTTAAGGCTCTGTGTGACCTTGGTTTAGGGATAAACCTCATGCCCCTCTCTGTAATAGAGAAACTGGGAATCTATAGGGTGCAAGATGCTAAAATCTCATTAGAGATGGCAGACAATTCAAGAAAATAGGCTTATGGACAAGTAGAGGACGTGTTAGTAAAGGTTGAAGGCCTTTACATCCCTGCTGATTTCATAGTCCTGGATACTGGAAAGGAAGAGGATGAATCCATCATCCTAGGAAGACCTTTTCTAGCCACAGCAAGAGCTGTGATTGATGTGGACAGAAGAGAATTGATCCTTCAATTAAATAAGGACAACCTTGTGTTTACAACTCAAGGATCTCTCTCTGCATCCATGGAGAGGAAGCAGAAAAAGCTTCTCTCAAAGCAGAGTCAACCAAAGCCCCACAGTCAAACTCTAAGTTTGGTGTTGGGAGGCCACAACCAAACTCTAAGTTTGGTGTCAAACCCCCATATCCAAACTCTAAGCTTGGTGTTGGGAGGTCTCAACAAAGCTCTGCACATCTGTGAGACTCCATTAGAGCCCACTGTCAAGCTATTGACATTAAAGAAGCGCTTGTTGGGAGGCAACCCAATGTTTATTTATCTAATTTTATTTTTGTTTTTCATGTTTTCTTAGGTTCATAATCATGTAGAGTCACAAAATAAACAAAAAATTTAGAAACAGAATCAAAAATAGCAGAAGAAAAATCACACCCTGGAGGAAGACCTTACTGGCGTTTAAACGCTAGTAAGAAGCATGTTTTGGGCGTTCAACGCCAGAACAGAGCATGGTTTTGGCGCTGAACGCCAGAAATGCACCCTGGAGAAGAGCTGGCGCTGAACGCCCAGAACAAGCATGGTTCTGGCGTTCAACGCCAGAAATGGGCAACAAATGGGCGTTCAACGCCCAGAACAAGCACCAATCTGGCGCTGAACACCCAGAGTTGTGTGCAAGGGCATTTTACATGCCTAATTGGGTGCAAGGTTGTAAATCCTTGAACACCTCAGGATCTATGGACCCCACAGGATCACCTCAGGATCTGTGGACCCCACAGGATCCCCACCTACCACCAATCACCTCAATCTCTCTTCCCTATCACCACTTCACCACTCACATCCACCCACTCTTCCCCATAAACCTACCCAATAAACTCCACCTACCTTCAAAATTCAAATCAATTTCCCACCCAAACCCACCCATATGGCCAAACCTTAACCCCCCTCCCTTCCCTATATAAAGCCCTCTATTCTTCCTCATTTTCACACAACACAACCCTCTCCTCTCTTCTTGGCCGAAGCACACCTCCCCCCTCTTCTCCATCTTTTCTTCTTCTTCTTCATCTAATTCTTTCTTCTCTTGCTCGAGGGCGAGCAAAAATTCTAAGTTTGGTGTGGAAAAAGCATAAGCTTTTTATTTTTCCATTACCATTGATGGCACCTAAGACCGGAGAATCCTCTAGAAAAGGAAAAGGGAAGACAAAAGCTTCCACCTCCGAGTCATGGGAGATGGAAAGATTCAACTCCAAAGCTCATCAAGACCACTTCTATGATGTTGTGGCCAAGAAGAAGGTGATCCCTGAGGTCCCTTTCAAGCTCAAGAGAAATGAGTATCCGGAGATCTGACATGAAATCCAAAGAAGAGGTTGGGAAGTTCTAACAAATCCCATCCAATAAGTCGGCATCCTAATGGTTCAAGAGTTCTATGCCAATGCATGGATCACCAAGAACCATGATCAAAGTAAGAACCCGGATCCAAAGAACTATGTTACAATGGTTCGGGGGAAATACTTGGATTTTAGTCCGGAAAATGTGAGGTTGGCGTTTAACTTGCCTATGATGCAAGGAGATGAACGCCCCTACACTAGAAGGGTCAACTTTAATCAAAGGTTGGACCAAGTCCTCATGGACATATGTGTGGAAGGAGCTCAATGGAAGATTGACTCCAAAGGCAAGCCGGTTCAACTAAGAAGATTGGACCTCAAGCCTGTGGCTAGAGGATGGTTGGAGTTCATCCAACGCTCCATCATCTCCACTAGCAACTGATCTGAAGTTACTGTGGATCGGGCCATCATGATCCATAGCATCATGATTGGAGAAGAAGTAGAGGTTCATGAAGTCATCTCCCTTGAACTCTACAAAATAGCCGAAAAGCCCTCTCCTGGGGCAAGGCTAGCTTTTCCTCATCTTATCTGCCATCTATGTTACTCAGCTGGAGCATCCATAGAAGGAGACATTCCCATTGAGGAAGAAAAGCCCATCACTAAGAAAAAGATGGAGCAAGCAAGAGAGCCCATTCATGGAGCTCAAGAGGCGCAGGAAGCTCATCACCATGAGATCCCGGAGATGCCTCAAATGCATTTTCCTCCACAAAACTATTGGGAGCAATTCAACATCTCCCTAGAAGAATTAAGTTCCAACATGGGACAATTAATGGTGGAACATCAAGAGCACTCCATCATCCTTAATGAAATTAGAGAAGATCAAAAAGCAATGAGGGAGGAGCAACAAAGACAAGGAAGAGACATAGAAGAGCTCAAGGACATCATTGGTTCCTCAAGAAGGAAACGCCACCATCACTAAGGTGGATTCATTCCTTGTTCTTATTTCTTCTGTTTTTCGTTTTCTCTATGTTAAGTGCTTATCTATGTTTGTGTCTTCATTACATGATCATTAGTAGTTAGTAACTTTGTCTTAAAGTTATGAATGACCTATGAATCCATCACCTCTCTTAAATGAAAAATATTTTAATTCAAAAGAACAAGAAGTACATGAGTTCTGAATTTATCCTTGAACTTAGTTTAATTATATTGATGTGGTGACAATGCTTCTTGTTTTCTGAATGTATGCTTGAACAGTGCATATGTCTTTTGAAGTTGTTGTTTAAGAATGTTAAATATGTTGGCTCTTGAAAGAATGATGACTAGGAAACATGTTATTTGATAATCTGAAAAATCAAAAAAATGATTCTTGAAGCAAGAAAAAGCAGCAAAGAACAAAGCTTGCAGAAAAAAAAAGGGCAAAAAAAAAAAAAACAATAGAAAGAAAGAGAAAAAGCCAAAAGCTCTTAAAACCAAGAGGCAAGAGCAAAAATCCAATAACCCTTAAAACCAAAAGGCAAGGGCAAATAAAAAGGATCCCAAGGCTTTGAGCATCAGTGGATAGGAGGGCCTAAAGGAATAAAATCCTAGCCTAAGCGGCTAAACCAAGCTGTCCCTAACCATGTGCTTGTGGCGTGTAGGTGTCAAGTGAAAACTTGAGACTGAGCGGTTAAAGTCAAGGTCCAAAACAAAAAAAAAAAGAGTGTGCTTAAGAACCCTGGACACCTCTAATTGGGGACTTTAGCAAAGCTGAGTCACAATCTGAAAAGGTTCACCCAATTATGTGTCTATGGCATTTATGTATCCGGTGGTAATACTGGAAAACAAAGTGCTTAGGGCCATGGCCAAGACTCATAAAATAGCTGTGTTCAAGAATCATCATACTGAACTAGGAGAATCAATAACACTATCTGAACTCTGAGTTCCTATAGATGCCAATCATTCTGAACCTCAATGGATAAAGTGAGATGCCAGAACTATTCAAGAGGCAAAAAGCTATAAGTCCCGCTCATTTGATTGGAGCTATGTTTCATTGATAGTTTGGAATTTATAGTATATTCTATTCTTTTTATCCTATCTGATTTTCAGCTACTTGGGGACAAGCAACAATTTAAGTTTGGTGTTGTGATGAGCGGATAATTTATACGCTTTTTGGCATTATTTTTAGTATGTTTTTAGTAGAATCTAGTTACTTTTAGGGATGTTTTCATTAGTTTTTATATTAAATTCACATTTCTGGACTTTACTATGAGTTTGTGTGTTTTTCTGTGATTTCAGGTATTTTCTGGCTGAAATTGAGGGACTTGAGCAAAAATCAGATTCAGAGGTTGAAGAAGGACTGCTGATGCTGTTGGATTCTGACCTCCCTGCACTCAAAGTGGATTTTCTGGAGCTACAGAACTCGACATAGCGCGCTTTCAATTGCATTGAAAAGTAGACATCCAGGGCTTTCCAGCAATATATAATAGTTCATACTTTGCCCAAGTTTAGACGATGCAAACCGGCGTTCAACGCCAGCTATCTGCCCAATTCTGGCGTCCGGCGCCAGAAACAAGTTACAAAGTGGAGTTCAACGCTCAAACTGGCACAAAAGCTGGCGTTCAACTCTAAGAATGACCTCTCCACGTGTAGACTTCAAGCTCAGCCCAAGCACACACCAAGTGGGCCCCGGAAGTGGATTTATACATCAATTACTTACTTCTGTAAACCCTAGTGACTAGTTTATTATAAATAGAACTTTTTATCATTGTATTTGTAGTCTTGGTTACTCCGTTTCCCCTCTGGGGCCGAGACCAATGAACTCCATTATCACTTATGTATTTTCAACGGTAGAGTTTCTGCACTCCATAGATTAAGGTGTGGAGCTTTGCTGTTCCTCAAAGATTAATGCAAAGTACTACTGTTTTCTATTCAATTCATCTTATTTCGCTTCTAAGATATTCATTCGCACTTCAACCTGAATGTGATGAATGTGACAATCATCATCATTCCCGATGAATGCGTGCCTGACAACCACTTCCGTTCTACATTAGATTGAATGAGTATCTCTTAGATCTCTTAATCAGAATCTTCGTGGTATAAGCTAGATTGATGGCGGCATTCATGAGAGTCCGAAAAGTCTAAACCTTGTCCGTAGGACTCTGGGATTGAATGACTGTGACAAACTCCAAACTCACGAGTGCTAGGCATAGTGACAGACGTAAAAGGATAGTAAATTCTATTCTAGTATGATCGAGAACCTCCAAGATGATTAGCCATGCAGTGACAGCGCATCGGACCATTTTCACAGAGAGGAATAGGATGCAACCAACGACAAGGGCGATGCCTCCAGACGATTAGCCGTGCTGTGACAGAGCATTTGGACTATTTTCCCGAGAGGATTGAAAGTAGCCATTGGCACCGGTGACATCCTTACACAAAGCTAGCCATAGAAAGGAGTAAGACAGATTGGATGAAGACAGCAGGAAAGCGGAGGTTCAGAGGAACGAATGCATCTCCATACGCTTATCTGAAATTCTCACCAATGATCTACATAAGTATTTCTATCCTTCTTTTATTACTAAATTTCGAAAACTACATAACTATTTTATATCCGCCTGACTGAGATTTACAAGGTGACCATAGCTTGCTTCATACCAACAATCTCCGTGGGATTCCACCCTTACTCACGTAAGGTATTACTTGGACGACCCAGTGCACTTGCTGGTTAGTTATGCGAAGTTGTGAAGATATGTTTAGACCATGGTTTTGTGCATCCGTTTTTGGTGCCATCGCCAGGGAATCAATTTCGAACAATAATTCACAACCTGAGTAACAATTTCGCATACCATTAACCTAGTTAACGTGGACTCTAACGTGAGACATAGGGGCACCTTGGAACGTTAGTGACAATGTTGAGTGTCACTAACGTTCTCGAAGGATGGCAAGCCCATGTTAAAGAGCCACGTTAACTAAGTTAACGTGGGCTCTAACGTGGGAACAAAGGGGGCTTTTCAAAGTTATTGGGAATGTTAAGTCTCAATAACGTGTGCGAAGGACTTAGAGGCAACGTTAGTGCCAACGTTTATGCCACTAAACGTTGAAGTTAACGTGGATTTTACTTAGGAACGTTAGTGAGAAAGTTGATTGTCACTAACATTCTCGAACTCATATTTTCACTAATCGTTAACACCCCTAACGTCCTGAGCTAAAGTCTCTGCCCACTTCACACTTTCTCTCTGCAAGTAAAGCCAAGCCCAAATGAAGAAGAGAACTGCTTCAAACTCAAGATCCAAAGGCCCAAGACTTGAAGAGCCAACTAGAAGCTGAGAAAAGTAGTATATATAGGAGTAGCTTTGAATTGTTTGAAAAAAAGTCTTGAAAAGTTTGAAAAGAGAACTACTCTCTGTATTTTACCTTCTCTGCATTTTCTAGTTTTATGATGTATTCTCCATCTTTGTTTTCATTTTCTAGAGCTATGAACAACTAAACCCCTTTCATTGGGTTAGGGAGCTCTGTTGTAATTTGATGGATCAATACTAATTTTCATTATTCTTCTTCTATCTTTTCTCTTGATTTTACTTGAAAGCTTTCGATCTTCATCCAATTGGGTAGTTATCTTGGAAAAAAAGCTATTCAAACTTGGATCTCTTCTGAACCTTGAAAGAGGAATGAAGAGATCAAGCTAGAAATGTTTTCTCATGCTGGACCAAATTGGGTTTGGATGGGTATGTGACTATAACCCTCTCAATACTTGATTTGGGAAATGCATGTGGTATAATCAGTGACCATACTTCATCTCTTCTCATGAGCAATTGACCAAGGAATTGGATATTGATCAAGATTTGAGAGATTGAATTTGTAATTCAATCAATTAAGATTTCCAAGGAGATCAATGAGTGCATTGATTGAGGAAGAGATGAAAATGAACTTGATCCGGAGAATTGCAACATCTCCTAAGCCCAATGAACTCCCCATCTCTGATCTTACCCATTCTCTTTAATTTCTGCCATTTACTTTTATGAGCAAATCCCCCATTCCCATTTACAATTCTGCAATTTAATTTCAGTCATTTTATTTCTGCAATTCTCAACCAAAATTCTGGATTCGCTCAACTAGAACATCCTTCTAATTAAAGTTGCTTGATCAATCAATCCCTGTGGGATTCGACCTCACTCTATTGTGAGTTTTTACTTGATGACAAATTCGGTACACTTGCCAAAGGAAATTTGTTGAGAGACAGTTTTCACCCGCATCAGACAAGCTGAAAAGCGAGTCTAAATATTATATATGGGATGACCCATATTTGTGGAGATGTGGCGCTGACCAGATAATTAGACGTTGTGTACCTCAATCAGAATTCCATTCCATTTTAGAGGCCTGTCACTCATCTGAGAGTGGAGGACACTTTGGCCCTCAAAGAACAGCTAGAAAGATCTTAGACTGTGGATTCTGGTGGCCTACTCTTTTTAGAGATGCTGCTGAGTTTTGTAAATCTTGTCACCCATGCCAGAAATTTGGTAACATATCCAAGAGGGATGACATGCCTCAACAATATATGCTTTTCTGTGAAATTTTTTATGTTTGGGGCATTGACTTCATAGGTCCATTTCCAAATTCAAGTGGATATTTTTATATATTGTTAGCTGTGGATTATGTTTCCAAATGGGTGGAAGAAATTTCTACCCGCACTGATGATGCTAACACTGTTGTTTCCTTTGTGAGAAACCATATTATATGCCGCTTTGGATCACCACGAGCGATCGTGAGCGATCAAGGCACCCATTTTTATAACAGGAGACTAACAGGATTGATGAAGAAGCATGGGATAATCCATAAAGTTGCAACAACTTACCATCCCCAAACTAATGGGCAAGCCAAAGTGTCAAACAGAGAAATTAAGCGTATCTTGCAGAAGATAGTAAAGCCTCATAGAAAAGACTGGAGCACCAGACTACAAGATGCACTGTGGGCATATAGAACAGTATATAAGACACCCATTGGGATGAGTCCCTTTCGCTTAGTTTATGGAAAAGCTTGCCATCTTCCAGTTGAAATCGAACACAGGGCCTTCTGGGCAGTTAAAGAGTGCAGCATGGAAATTGAGAAGGCCGGAGCTGAAAGGAAGTTACAACTGCAGGAATTGGAGAACCTTCGCCTAGAAGCTTATGAGAATTCCAGAATTTGCAAGGAAAGGATGAAAGCTGTGCATGATCAAAACATCAAGAAGAAAGAATTTCAACCTAGAGATTTCGTCCTCCTTTACAAATCTCGACTAAGGCTAATGCCCGGTAAGTTAAGATCAAAATGGGAAGGTCCATACAGAGTATAGAAGGCTGAACCGTACGGAGTTTACCACCTAAGCCATCCTTCAAGCTCTGAACTTATTACGGTTAATGGACACCGCTTGAAGATGTACCATGGTGAGAAGGTGCAGAAAAGCAAGGAGCTTGAGATCCTCCATTTGGAAGATCCCCACATAGCAGCAGATTGAGCTAGTGGAGCGTCCAACTTACGGATGTTAAAGCAAAGTGCTTGGTGGGAGACAACCCACCGCGGTATGATCGTTTTTTTCTTCAATAACTCTTCTCTTCATTAATACTTTCATGCTTTTACACCTACATGTCCTTATATTTCTTTAAAAAAAAAAATTTCGCCGCACGACGCGATCGCACCAGCGACGCGTCCGCGTGGCAGGGGGAGTAAAGAAAAATAAAAATGAACAGAAAATTACGCAGGAGGAGCGCTAGAGTCGTGCCAATGGCACAAATTACCCCACGCGACCGCGTCGCATGGAAATCATGGCCTCCCACGCGACCGCGTGTCCCACGCGACCGCGTGTCCCACGCGGCCGCGTGCCCTGAGTTTTCGACGTAAAAGGGTGCACAGTCGCATTCTGTGCGAGAGTGATGCTGGATTGGTGCTGGAAGCACAATCCTTGTCACGCGACCGCATCACTGACGCGGCCGCGTCACCCATTTTATAACGCACACTCATGCGATCGCGTGACCCACGCGATCGCGTCACCCAATTTTGGCTATTAAAATAAATTGAACAGAGAGTTGTGCTGGAGCGAGGCTGCACTCACGCCAGCAGCGCAACATGGGTCACGCGACCGCGTGACTGACGCGATTGTGTCTTCTTACCTGATGCGCACCAACGCGAACGCGTGCCCCACGCGGCCGCGTCGCATGCGCCGCACAGCTCAACCTAAATTGCCAAATTATCTTATCTTTCTTTTCTCCAAATCCTAATTTTTCTTTTCCCTCCTTCTTTCTTCCTTCTTCCTTCCCCTTTCTATCTCACCTCTCACTCTCTCTCTCTCTCTCTCCTCCATTAACAAGGTTTTACCTTTTTCTTCCTTCTTTCTTTTTCTATCATTTTTTTATTGTTCTACACGTATTTTCTTTTTCTTTTCTTCTTCTTTTAATTATTCCTATTTTCTTTATTCTTCTTTTCCTTTTTTTTACATGGTGTTAGAAATTTTTTTTTGAGTCATTATCCCTCATTATATGCTTGTGACTTGTTACAATTTATTTAACAATTATTATTATTTTTAAGGGATTGCTTGCATGTTCGATTTCATACTTTTTATATCTTGTTTAACATGCATGCCATGTGTTTGTGAAAAAGCCTATATAGTACTATGCACTTTTCTACATTACTTTACTCTACTATTCAATGCTTGCTTTTCACAAATTCTCCTTCTTATTTTATTAATTGAATTTAATTGTCAATACAAACGTGATGGTTTGTTACAAAGTATTGCTTGGTCTATGCTACTCATGCCCTTTGCCAGCATGCCAATAAACACCTTGCATTCATTTGTCTTTATATGCGCTAGCTATTTTCCATCGTTGGCTTTTCACACGTACTCGCGAGCATGTGTTAATGTCAGCATATCTTAATGTGCATCCATCACCCTCTTTTCCGTTTCCTTCCTTGCTGTATATCTCTTTGAATTTAATTTACTTTTTCTTCCCTTCTTTCAGGATGGCCATCAAGAAAGGAAAAGAGAAAGCTACTTCCAAACCACCAGCAAGAAGAGGAATTAAACGAACATTAGTGGCAGAGCCTTCTTCAACCACAGTCAAGCCCTCAACAAAAAGAGTTAAGAGGATAATAAAGGTTGACGACAAGGAGAAAGCCTTTTTAGCAAAGGACACTGCGCGATTTTCCAATCGCTACTGTGAGCAGATGTTCCCTATCCTAGCAGAAAGGAACTATAACAATGAATACCTTCTTATCCTCCCATCCAATATTGCCTCCTTTGTTGAGCCGCAAATTGAACGAAGACAATAGGGTTTCTTACGGAGACAGCCGAGGCAGGTCAATCTCTCTTGGGTAGTTGAGTTCTACTCCAACTTCTACATACCGACCCTGCAGTCTGTTTATGTCCGGCAGAAGCAAGTGCCCATTACAGAAGAGGCCATCCAGCAAGCTCTGAGTCTTCCCCCTTTTCCAGCAGGAATGGACGCTTTTCAAGAAGCCACCCTTCAGCGCCAGAGATACCAATTTGACTGGGACTCCATTCTCGGAGTCATCGCATTACCTGGCAGCCGTTGGATCTACGGATACCACCGTACCCGCCCTAAGGGAATCTTGGCTTCCGCACTTACCTTGGAAGCTCGCGTATGGGCACAGATCATGTCCCATTACGTCTTTCCAAGCACTCATGAGTCCTCCTTCACTGCAGACATGGCTGTTCTACTATGGTGCATCCTTACAGACCAACCTCTGAATCTCTCAAGACACATCCGGAATGCTATGGAGCATGTACAAATCGCGGGCAACCTACCTTTTCCCGCCCTGGTCTCAGATCTTGTCTCAGCAGCCGGAGTCTCCTACAGAGCTGGGGACACCAAAGCCATGCTTCCACGGGATGATCAATATGTCCCTAACGGGAAATACCTCAGACTTTCAGCAGCCACTACAAGCCAGCCTACTGAGCCAGTTGAAGATATTCCTTCTTCAAAACCACAAGCATCTACCACTGAGAAATTGCTCCAATAGATACTTAAAAAGTTGGATCGGCATGAACAGAAAGCTAAGATGAGAGAGTGCCGTAACAAGCGCCGATTCACATACCTCAAGGAGCTGATCATGGGAAAATTCAAGGACTCAGACACTCCGGACTCCACTTCTTTTACCAGCACCGGGAGCCATGATGATCCCGACTGTGGAGATACTGCCACCAGCCCACCCCTGTTTCTGACAGATGGCACCGAGGACGGTGCAAGCCTTAAGTGTGGGGAGGTCGGTTAGTACCTGACTTCCGGAGGTAATTTCTCTTCTCTGTACACCAATAATTAGAATATTTTAGTTATATTTTCTTTCTTATATAGAATAGAATAAATTGCATAGGTTAGAATAGTTGCATGCATGTTCTACTTGATTGAAAAGACAATAAGTTTCCTTTAAAAATCTATCTTTGGAATAAAATTTCACTAATTTTTCAAAATTTTTATGATAAATCTGCTTGAGTTGTATTTGGAACATGATGTTTGAGCTAAAGAACACACAACCTGTGAAAGATTTGAGCCTTTATGTATGGTTACATCATTTAACCATAATTATTTTATTCTTGTGTGTTTACTTCTCTATGATTGTAATCTATATTTTGTTTTATCTTATATGTCCAATATTTATTATATTTACATGCTTGCACATGATTGAGGCCATTAATTGCTTAAACTCACTTATCCAATTCAAGCCTACCCTTTTCAATTACCCTTGTTAACCACTTTGAGCCTTTAAAACCCCATTTGTTCTATATTTTACCACATTACTAACCTTAAGCTGAAAAACAATTGCATATCCCAAATTGAATCTTTGGTTAGCTTAAGATAGAATTGTGTGTGCTAGTTAAGTATGGGAAATTGTGGGAACAAAAGTTGTTAAGGGGATGTGTCATGAAAATTTAAAGGGAATTTGGATACCTATTCATGTGAAACTATAAGAATAAAAAATCTATGTGCATTGGTAAGCTTTATTTATTTCAATTCAAAAAAAAAAAGATGATAAACAAATAAATAAGGGGACAAAATTACCCCAATGTTAAATTCAGAATTCAAAGATCAATGCACATATGATAGAATTAAAATACAAAGTTGAAACATGAGTATGGGTTAAAAAAAAAAAGAGGGGAATTACGGGTAGCTAGGCATGAATTTAAAAGTATGTAGAATATATGTATATTAGGTGAGAGCTTAGGTTAATTAAAGATTCAATTTATAAAGCTCACTTAGCCATATGTATACCCTTACCTGCACCTTGGCCCCATTACAACCCTGAAAAGACCTCATGATGTTTGCATTGGTATATTAACTGTTGTTGATTGGTTATGAGAAAAACAGAAGTTAGAAAACATGACTAGGGAAGAATAGAGTGATTACCTATACACTAGAGATTAGAGCGTACATACATTATCAGTGAGGGTTCAATGCTTAAATTTTCATGTTTCCTGCTTTCATAAGCTATCTTCTTGCACTTTTACCGGTTTTATTGTATAATGATAGAATTAGTGGAATTTGATTTGTAATTGTTTTGAAGGGCTTATTTACTTTTGATCAAGTGGACAATAATCATATAGTTACATTTATTTATATATGTAGGATTGCATCGCATTTCATGAGTTTCTGCATGTTCATACTTATTTCCTTGTCTCCTTCAATTTAGCATGAGGACATGCTAATGTTTAAGTGTGGGGAGGTTGATAAACCACTACTTTATAGTTTATATTGTGTTTAATTGTGTGGTTTTGTCATGATCCTTACCCACTTATTCATCAATTTAGCATGCATTTAGATTTCCTTCCTAAATTCAGTACATGTTTGAAAATTGCTTCCTAGAGACTTTAATTATTTAACTTTAATTCTCCTTTATTCCATTCAATGCCGTGATCTGTGTCTCAAGTGTTTCAGGCTTTATAGGGCATGAATGAAATGGAGATTCGAGAGGAAGCTAGCAAAAATGGAAGGAACACAAGAATTTGAGGAGATAACCAGCGAGAAGTGACGCGGTCGCATGGCTCACGCGACCGCGCGAAGGAGCACAAATTACAGTGACGCGGCCGCATGGCTTGCGCGGCCGCGCGGATTGGAAAGCGCAAGCGACGCGGTAGCGTGGACGACGCGAACGCGTGGAAAGGAAAAAGCGCAAGAGACGCGTCCGCATGGATGACGCGATCGCGTGACATGCGCGATCTGCATAATCTGCAGAATTCGATGGGGGCGATTTTGGACCTTATTTCGGCCCAGTTTTCGGCGCGGAACAGCAGACTAGAGTCAGAGAATATGCAAAAACAAGACACACATTCATTCAGTAGTTTTAGAGCTAGTTTTTTTTCACTCTCTTAGGTTTTTCTCTCTAGTTTTAGAATTTTAATTTTCAATTGGTCTTAGCATTGGAACATTGAGAAGAGTTATTTCCTCATCAAGACTTCATCATTCTAGTTTGTTCTCTTAACTTGGTTTTATTCTTCCATGTTCTTTGTTATGTTCAATCTTGTCATTCAGATACTTTTATGATTAATTAATGCAAGGATTATTTCTTTTTAATTCAATTTCAATTCCAATAATCATGTCTTCTTTTAATTCCCTTTCATGTGCCTTGGATTCTTTATTTACAATGCGTGAGTAGTTTCATTACTTGATGGGGAGTTGATTAAAAGGAACTCTTGAGTTGGAAGGATTGAAGGAGAAATTTGTAGTTGGGTTAAATGTTGGATTGCTATCCTGTCACCAACGCCAATCCCTTTGAACTAAGTGGGTTGCAACTCGTGAACAGATCTGGCAGTCCAACTTGTTTGACTTTCCCTTACCTAGTTAAGGATAACCAAACAGAGTAACCGTTAATTATAAATCAATCTTAAAAATCACTCCATCAATGATAGAGATTCTAACTAATCAATTCCCAGTCAAGGCTTTTATTTATATTATTTAAAATCCCTCAATTTAAATTCCAATTTACTTAGCTCAATTTCTTGGAACATCTGATTAATAAAACAGCACACTTTTCTGCAACTCGTTGGGAGACGACCTGGGACTTAAAACTCACAGTAATTTTAATTTAAATTCTCTGTGACATATTTCTAAATTGATAGGCAGATTTTCGGTGAGTTAAGAACTATACTTGCAACGTAACCATTTTAATAAATTTTTAATTCACCAGCTTCTGCTTCCCATCAGTAGTTCCTAGGGAGAATTGGTGTCTGTAATCTGTTTGATTATAGTGAAATTCCATCATTGTTGTGATGGAAACTGGATGTAGGCTACATTGTACTTAGCAGCTGAATCAGGATACTTCTGGGTATGATTCTCTCTATCTCTTCTACTCAATTTCTGATTCTATTCGTAGGAGACAAAATTGAAAAATATCTCCTCTTTGATTGCGAGACGAAAAGAATATGTCTCTTGACTAGTGACGAGACAAAAAGCAGAAATATCTCCTAAAGCATTTTAAAAGGCAGCAAGTGTTATTCAGCAAAAAAAGAGGCTAAGATTCAACCCCCCTTCTCTTAGCCACTGATAAACCATCAATTGTCATATTAGATATGTTACTAGTGTCATTTATACTAGTTGCTCAGAAACGAATTTTTAGAAGTGTTTTTATGTGTATTCCGATACATCTAGTTTTAGTAGTTATACATCGGAGATATTTTAATATTATTTTAAACCAACTCCAAACTAACCAATCACAGCCCACTTCTACCACCCCAAGACCCCCAAGGCTGGCTCATTTACTCCTTGTGGCTGAAAATAGCAGGAGAGAAAAAGAGAGAAAAGTTCTTAGATCCAAATCTTAAAAGTTTGATTTCTTTTAAACTAAAACTCAAATCAAAATTTCAATCCAACCAAAATGATTGATAGAGTGGGAATTTGCACTGGTTTGGATTTTTCCACTAAAGATAACTTCCGTTGCAAGTATAGACCAAACCGGAAACTAACTCCCACAATCAAATTTAAATTCTAAAGATGTCACAATCAAAACACAATAACCAAGAGTATTTAGCTCCCGGGTCGTTCTCCCAAGGAGTTGCAAATGAAATGTCATATTATTGGCTATAAGGGGATTGATTGCAAGAGAGGCAAGAAGTGTAAAATGGCAATAATTGAAACAAGCATGAAATTAAATGAAAGCAAGTAAAGGCAATGAAAATAGAAATTAAATGCTAAAAAGGACTCTTGAAAAGAAGTGGGTAATTAAGGATTTCTATCCTAGTTGTGGACCACAAACATGGTAATTGTGTGTGAATTAATCCCAATTAGTCAACCCTACATCGAGGATAAGTCAAAAGGGCATAATTGATTCCAAGCCCTAAGTCCTAGTCAACACTAGTGGGTCACTTAGAGTCAAGGGAAACCAAATCAATTAATAATCCTCACACAATGCGGAATGGATATCCACAACTCAATTTCACCCAATCACCCAATTTCCCAACGAAGAGTGTGAAAAACTAGGTAAGGAATGTAAATAGCAAGAAAGTAACTTAACATGCAAGAAATTAAATGAAAGCAATTAAATGATCATGCAAGGAATTAAAATGCAAAGCAATAAAAGTCAAAGCAATTAAATGCAAGGAAAGGAAAATTCAAATGCAAGAAACCTCTTGGCAAGGATTGGGAGCTAAGGTTACCTATCCTAGTCATTGACCACAAACACATGATGATTATGAAGAGTTAATCCTACTTAGTCAACCTTACATCGAAAATAAGTCAAATAGGCATAGTTGATTTCAATCCATAAGAATTGGGTCACTTAGAGTCAATGGAAACCAAATCAACTAACTACTTTAATGTATCAACAAGAATGGACATCAATGACTCAAGGGTCACCAAAGTCATCAATACCAAAGCAAGAGTGAAGAAAAACTATGTAAAAACTAATCCAAGCATTTTATCAAACACTTGGTGTGCATGAAAATAAAATAATGTTAAAATGCATTAAAAATAAAACCTAACTACCAAAAGCAAGAAAATGATAACAACAACTAAAGAAAGCATTAAATGAACATAAAACATAAATTGCATTAATTGAAATTAAAATTAACAAGAGTGTTCATAACATAAAAGTAACAAAATAAAGGAAATAACAAGAGAAATAAAGAAGATAAAGACAAGAAGGCATGAAAACATAAAGGAAACCACATTAAAACAAGAATTAAAGACTGAAATTAAAGGAAATTAAACTAAACCTAACCTAATTCTAGAGAGAGGGGGGGGAGCTTCTCTCTCTAGAAACTAAGAGAAGAACATAAGAAAAGCTAAACCTAATTGCCCCCTTGCTTCAACTTGAATTAGGGTTGAAATAGCTTCAGAAATGAGTTGGATTGGGTTTTGGAGGTCCAAAATTTGCCCCCAGTGATTTGCATTAATGTGCTCACGTGCCTCGTGTCACGCGTACGCGTGACCCCCACGCGTACGTGTCGCTTGGCTCGCACTTGTGCAAGCGCATACGTCGCTTGTCCGCACGCACGGATCGCTGAATCTTCCAAACTCCATTTCCTCATAGTTTCTTCCCTTTTGCATGCTCTTTTTTCACTTCTTCAACCCATACTTGCCTTGGAAATCTGAAATCACTTAGCAAACACATCAAGGCATCAAATGGATTAAAGCGAATAAAATTTAGCAATTAAAAGGCCTAAAAAGCATGTTTTCACTTTCAAGCACAATTTCGGAAGAAATCATGAAACTATGCTATTTCAATGGATAAGTGTAGGAAAAGTTGATGAAATCCACCCAAATAGAGCAAATAAATACCATGAAATGTGGATTCATCAATGATCATTTCTTATTTCTCTTCACGATCATATGATTAATCAAGGTGAATTGGCTACTCCTTCTCCCTTTTGCTTCGGTTACAAGGAAACATGCTTAAACATGTATTTTCTTGATGTTCTTCCTTAGGAATCATGCTTAACTTGACTTGAGAGCCATGAAACCTCAATTTCCATAAAGATTAAGGTGAGGAATCTCATCCTAACACTCATATAAATGTTCGGTCAGGTGAGGGATTCTGTAGTTAAGGTTATTCTTGATGTGATTTAGGAGGAAAAAGTGCATAAAGAACACCTAGGAGCATAACCGAATTTGAGGCAGCAAATCAAGGTAGGGTTTAGTGAAATTAATCTTGATTAATTGTGTTTGAGTTGTGTGATTATGATATGGTTTGGTTGTGCTTGAAATTGATGGTTTATATGAGTGATTCTTGTTGAAATTTTGGTGAAAATTTGATGAAATTTGATGATATTCAAGCTATGAAACATGCTCTTGAGCGAAGCTGGAAAAATGAACCCTAGGACTTAAATTGGGGTTGATTTTGTGTTAAAATAAAGTCGAAAAGATGCGCTTTTAGTGGCTGCCAATTTATTATGAATTATGGTAAAAATCGGTTACTGAAAAGATTGATAAATGGGTGAAAACAGAAAAAATCTGAAGAATTTACAAAAAATATGAAGAACACTGTGAATGTGGTGAAGAACAATGAAGAACACCTTTTTAATCTTAAAAAGGGCAAGGAAGTAATTATTTTGGTGTTTGGGAGGTTATTTTGTAGATATTAAAAGTTATTGTGGTTAAAGTAAAAATATTAAAATTTACAATTAGTAAAAAGTGAATTTATAAAATTAAAGGTAAAAGTGGGTTAATTTTCAAAAATTTAATAATAAAATAACAAATAATAATAAAATAATACAGAAAAGATAATTTTTCGTAAAAGCTTTAGAAAGACAACTTTAAGCTCAGAATCTTATAATTACCTTTATAAAACACTTAAGGAGTGGCAATAACATATTAGTGAGGCAAAGACAAAGAAAAATAAAAAGTTGAAGATAAGATAAAACTCGAGGAAAAAGTCGGTAAAGTTTTAATAACAGAAGTAAGTGGTGATTAGTGAACAAACTAGGAGCAACATAGTTAGTATTTGAGTTGCGACTAGGGTTAGGTATAATATGAAAAGTTAAATTGTTTCAGTATAGACTTAATGAACCTATACTTGGGACAGGCTAACTATTCATACCGAAGTTTACATAAGCTATAAATACATACATTAAACAGAGAAACCAGAGTAGAGTAAAGAGTCACAGAGAAAAGAGTAATCAGAGCAGAGTAAAGAGACAAAGAGAAAAGAGTAATATGATAAAGAGATTAAAGAACAAGTAGAGGGCCTGTTGAAAGGTCATTTGTTGCATTAAGGCAACTCCAGAGATATCTGTATGTTCATCCGCTGCAGTAAGGCAGTTAGATAGATAATGGTACGTCCAGAGAACGCTTTCCTGTGGTACTGATTCATATTATATTCCTATAAGGCAGATGGGTTATTTCCTGCTTACAGAGGTACCATAACCACCTGTTCCATCTCTGTAGGGCAGAGGGGTTATTTCCTGCATACAGATGGTGTGTCGGCATACATCCCTGCAGAGCAGAAGGGTTATTTCCTGCATGCAATGGACCTTGTAGGACAGAGGGGCTATTTCCTACATACAGGGGTATAGCCAACAGGAAAGTCATATCCGGCTATTAATGTTGGGTTACATCGGGAACAGGTAGAAACCGACAGATGAGCTCATTTACCTGCACTAGGACTAGACATGCATCATTCTTATTTGCGCATAACTCTCTATTGCATATTCTTTATATTGTGATTTGTTTTCTATGTTTCTCTGTTTGCACTTTGCTTTCTGCTTTCTTTCCTTTGTTGTTATCTGTTTTCTTACTGTTCTCTATTTTCTATAAAGTATCTTATTATCTGAAAAGCACAACAGAGCCGATTAACATGTCTAATTAGGCCGACTCTACTAAGAACTCCCAAGTTCTTACCCTCTTTTCTTACCCTCAAGATGGATACGGGCGTGATATTCTATGAGTTCGAGGACCCTTACATTTACGAGGAACCAGTACACCAAAGTTACTTCATTATGAAAGTGGAGCCTCGTATTAGACGTTGTGCGTTACAAGGTCGTTCTTTCCAACATCCTCTGACTAGCCCGCTTTTTGATCCCGACGCTCCTTACGACTTTCCTCTATCCTGGCTGCATCCAGACGCAGCTGGACATCCTTTCCCTGATGGTCAAGAACACCCTATACCAGCTCAACCTCTGAATCAGGTGCCACTTGAGCCTATCATTCCTGAAAAGCCTGAGTTGGCTGGTGATTATGTACCTGCGATTCCACCGGAGTGGGACTTTCCTCCAGAGCCGATTCCTGACTTTCTGCAAGACGATGAGCCGGCACTACCGGATGATAGAGTAGCCCCTATACACGCTAATGGACCTGTGCTCACGAATGGGTTTGTACATAGTGATAGTAGCGCTTCTGGTGGTTCCAAGGGTATAGCTATAGCTGCTGATGATGATGAGGAGGAGGATCCAGAGATGGAGTTAGAGCAGGATGAGGAGATGAATGAGCTACATGATGATTTACCAAATGGCCATGTGTAGATATAGTCTGACAGTGATATGAGCATTCTTTTGATAATACTCCAGTCTGACATTGACCTTTGGTTAGTCTCTCACTTGTGTTAATACACCTGAGAGCTAGGAGCTATATAGTAGTTAGGCTAGCCTGGGCGCCAGCTTAGCGGATTTTTATATGGGCCAAGCCCTGGGAGTGGTGTGTATATATTAGCTATGTAGGGTTGACGAGGATATAAACTGACATGATCTTTTTTGTAAACACTACACGTTTTGTTTATAGTGTACATGATGTGTATTATTGATGAGGGAAAATCGATTCCACACAAACTAACTGGCATGTATACCGGGTCGCATCAAGTAGTAAAACTCACGAGAGTGAGGTCAATCCCACGAGGATTGATGGATCAAGCAATTTTAGTTGGGTGATGAATTTAGTTAAGAGGACAGTTTATAATTTGAGTGAAAATTGAGTAATAGAATGTAAATTGCTAGAAAATTTAAAGTGCAAAATGTAAAGGACAGAATCTTAAATTGCAAGACAGTTAAATGACTGAAACTTAGAGAGCAAGAAACTAAAAGAGCTGAAAATTAAATTGCAAGGACTGTAAACAGCTGAATCTTAAAGTGTAGGAAAGTAAAAGTGCAAAAATTTAAATGGCAAGAAAACTTAAATTGCATGAATTATAAAGGGAATTGCAGAAAATCAAAATAGAAATGGACAATTCAAATTGAAATGAAATCAGAGAGATCTAAACTGTAGAAAATCAAAGTAAATGATTCATCAGGGATTGGAGATATCCTAATCCTTCATGAATCAATAGGTCTCAACTCCTTTCTCAATCATATGAGTAGATCTTTGGCAGATTAAAATTGATTGGATCACAATTCCTTGACAATCCAATCTCTCTAATCATAATCAATCTTGCCAATTTCTTGATCTAATTGTTATGAGAAGAGGTTAAGTGCATTTCTCTCATCCATAAGCCACACCAACTCTCAAGATCTCAATTCCTCCCGAATAGTGTTGAGCAAGAGAGTAGTGAAGGATAGAGCTCCAATTCTAATGTAAGTGATTCCCCTTCTGAGGCTCACACCCACATTTAATTGAATTAAACCCCTTCCAGAGTGAGTAATTCACAGTCAAAACAGAAGATATCCTATAGCTACACAAATATATTGAGAAGAAGAAGAATTTCATTGATTCATTGGAATTACAATAGAGCTCCTCTCCCTAATGAATTTGGGAGTTAGTTCATCATTGCTCTAATACAAAAACAGAAAAGAAAAGAATGCAGACAATGAAGAACATAAAGAACAGAAGGAAATTAAAATGAAATCCAGTGCATTGTTTCCTAATCTGCTAGCTAGCTTCCAATGAAATCAAATTCTCCTCTATTTATGCACTCTCCAATTTAGTCTTCAAGTACTTGGATTGGGATTTTTTTTGCCTCTGTTGATGCATGTCAGAATGGGTCTTCAGTTGGTGTGGTGGGGATGCTTCCTAGGAGAACGTAGCATTCTCAAAGAGAGCGTAGCGCTCATTCACCGACGCGTACGCGTCTTATGTGCGTGCGCGTCCCTTGCATTTTTGTCATCGACGCGTAAGCGTAACATACCCGTGCGCGTCATCACCATCTCCAGCTTCTATCATGCGTATGCGTAGCATACATGCATGCGTGTCCTTTGGTAGCGCTATTTGAATGAGCGTAGCATTCGCGCCACAGGCGCTTCCCACGCGAGCGCGTCCTTTACGCGTGCGCGTTGATGTCAAATTTGCACTTTCACGCTGCCGCTCCATTCATGCGTGTGCATGCTTGTTCCCAGATACCTCCATCCGAGCGTATGAGTCATATATGCGTGCACGTCGATGGCAAATCTTCAATCCCATTTTTGAAAGTGTCACAGGTGCTCGTTCAAAGAGAGCATAGCGCTCTTAGCCTGAGAACGCTGATCACACCTATGAGTACGCGTCATGCACGCGTTCGCATGGATCCTCAAAAATTCTTGCACTACGCGTAGGTGTTGATAAACCCCGATTTTGTGGTTTATTTTGTGCTTATTTTGGGGGATTTATCCACCTTTTCCCACATTTATTCAATAAAACAGCATGATTTTGTAATTCTCCCTTAAATTATGCTTAATTGTAAAAACATGCTTTTTAGGCCTTAAATTGGTGATTCTAACCCACCTTAATTCCATTCGATGCCTTGATGTGTTTGTTAAGTAATTTCAGGTTCATTAGGCAATTATGGATGGAAGAAATGAGGAGAAAAGCATGCAAAGAGGAGAATGCATGAAGAAAGAAAGATTTGGAAGGAATCAATGGACGAGCACACGTACATGCCGCTTTCGTGCGGATGGGAGTTTGCCAATCGGCACGCACGCGCACATGGCGCGTATGCGCCGACACTCGTACGTGGCCCACTTAATGGCAAAACGCTGGGGGCGATTTCTAAGCTGCCCAAGCCCAAATCCAACTTGTTTCTGAGTGTATTTCATACAGAATTGAAGTCCAAGCAAAGGGGGGGGGAGCAATTAGTTTAGCCAACATGAGCCTTTAGTTAGTTTTCTAGAGAGAGAAGCTCCCTCTTCTCTCTAAAATTAGGTTAGGTTAATTTCCATCTTAGATCTAGGTTTAATTCATGCTTTGATTTACTTTTCTTTTATAATTCCTTGTTCCTCTACTCTTTCTCTCTTTAATTTTGTATCTCATTCATGTAATTCTCTACTTTTATGTTGATGCATTTTTGTTCTTCTATTTTCAATTCAATGCAATTTATGATTCATGTTCCTTTATTGTTGATTTGGATTTGTTGTTGTTTAATTCATTACAATTGAGTAGTGTAGATTTACATCCTTGCAATTTTATTATACTTTCCTTGTATGCCTTCCAAGTGTTTGATAAAATGCTTGGAAGGATGTTAGAGTAGATTTTGAGCATTCTTGGCTTGGAAAGAGTAATTGGGCAATCTTGAGTCATGAAAACCCAACTTATGTTGGGGATCTAGAGTTGTTAGCTAGTATTGTTTCCATTGACGCTAATCTTTTGCTATTTTAATTAGTAAGTCGATTAGGACTTTTGGATTGAGATTAGCTAGTCTCATTAGACTTTCTCCCTATTTGTTGGAGTTTACGTAATGAGATAAATTCTTGTTTATATGTGTGACATGATTAATTAGTCTTGTTTGACATTCTCCCGATGTGTGAGTTAACTAAATGAGATGAATTAATCATGCATGACTAGGATAGAAAGCCTATGATCTCAATCCATTGCCATGAATGTCTCTCTTTCTTACTTGCTTTCTTTAAATTGTTTGCTTGCTTTACCTTCCTTGCACGTTTAAATTCTTGCCCTCATATCAATCAAGACCCCCCTATACCCTTTATAGCCAATAATTGACCACTTCATTGCAATTCCTCGTGAGATGACCCGGAGTCCAAATACTCCGGTTAATTTTCATTTGGGGTTTGTTAATTGTGACAAAACCAAATTTTTGATGTGGGAATTGTTTGTTGGTTTGGAGCTATGCTTACAACGAAGTTATTCCTTCTATAAGAAGAAATTCTAGACCATCAATCAAAAACTCGTTCAACAAAATGGCGCCGTTGCCGGGGAGTTGCAATGGTGTTATGTTATTGGTTATTGTATATATGTGAATATTGTGAATAGCTTGATTTTTGGATTGCTTGTTAGTTTTTGCTAGTTTTAGGACTTTGTTTCATTATTTCTTGTTAGCTTTTGTTTCTTATTTTTACTTTTCACTATGAATTCTCACTTTCGCTATGAGTATGGTTACAACTATGTTGTAGGAAATGAGAACTTCAATGAAGATGTGCATCAAGGATGGGATAACCGAAGGTGGGAGGAGCCATATGCATATGATCAATCCTCATGGCAACAACCTCTACCAACGCACTATGAAGAAGAGCCATTCTATGATGCATACCAATCCAATGGTTATGGTGAATCCCCTTGTGACTTCCAAGAACCACCACCATACACCTATGAGACATATCCCCAACATAACCATCAACCATACTTACAAGCCACCTTTCACCAACCATCTTCATATGACCCTAATCCATACCCACCACACCAACAATCATATGAGCCATATGAGCCACACATAGAGCCACCACCATTCCAACATCAACATTTTCAATATGAACCACCTCCAATGTATGAAAATTTCCAACCACAAGATGAATACCACTTTCCACCACAACCTCTAATGGAAGAATACTCATGTCCTTCAATCCAAGAGTCATATGATCCTACTCATGATATCCGAGAAGAACAAAAGTCAAAGGATCGTTTCAAGGAGACATTGGATCAATTTCAAGCAACCATGGAGTGTTTTGTGCAACAAATGGAAAGAATGGAAAATATTGAACCACCACAACCCTACCAAGAAGAACCACCTTCCAACTACAATACCATTCCCTCAAACAATGAACCCTCTCTTCTACCATCACCTCCTGATGAGGCCTTCATGCTAGAATTGAGAGATTTTGAATCTCATCTCTTAAGGCGACACGAGGAGGATGAATAGAAATTTGAGGAGTTAAGAGCAAAAACAGCTATCATGGTAGAAGCCATTAGCAACATAGTCTCATCCCGCCTAAGCCTATGCGATCAAGGCACTTCCATTGTGGAATGTGGAGAAGCAACCAAGGAGCTTAGTGAGGGAGTGAACTTGAAGCTCCAAGGTGAAGAAGAGGAGTTAAAGCAAGAAATGCAACAAGAGGAGAAGGTAGAGATTATTGAACAAGAGGAAGAAGTGGTTGAAGACTTAGGAGATGCGGAACCACCTTGGGAGTCTAAGATTGAAGAAAACCCCTCCAAGATGATTGAATTTGATGCTAAGGAGGAATGTGCACAACCTCCAAGGCATATCTCTTGTGAAGAATTGGATGGGATAGAGCAAGAATTGAGTTCCCTTGATGATGAAGATCAAGCATCAAGTCTTAGTGGTGAAGAATCCTTTGAGCATGAAAAACTTTCTCCCAAAGAGATGGAAAACAATGTGGAGGTAAATGTCTCTCACACTCCCATTTATAATTTGAGTAAGGGAAAAGAGTTAGATAAAATTGTTGAACAAAGGATTGAAATTAAGAGATCTTATGGAGAGGTGGAAGTCCTTAGAAAAAGGAGGATGGGAATTGAATACGCTTTAGCAAGACCCTTGGAATCACCTTTTCCTAGGTTGCCATCTACACCTTCATTTGAGTGGATGAAACTCATTTCTATTATCTTTATTATCCCACTTGAATATGGCTTGCTTGAAACGGATGGTCAACTTAGGGCGCTTTGTGGAATTAAGCGTAAGAGGAGGATGTTTAGTGGTTGGCATTGTAAGTCTAGGCTCATTATGGTTGGAAGCTCAAAATTGAGGAGCATGGATTGGTGTAGTGCTCAATTGAATGGGTCTAGGAGGATATTTTGGTGCTTCCATGAGAATTCATCTCTCTTGCCACCCGGAGGAAATCACCATGATCAACTCAAGGACGTGTGTGAAAACAAAGTGTGGGATCCCCGATCACACAAGGAAGACCAACTTTGGGAGCCTATGGTTTGTGAAGAACTCCATCAAAGCTTGGAGTTATTAACTTTGAATGATGAAGCACAATGGAAGTCCAAGCATCGGTGGATGTTCAAGGATGGATTCAAGCACAAGCCACCTTGATAAGAGCTCCCCATAAGTCCAACTTAAGGACAGTAAACAAAAGTGCTAGGTGGGAGACAACCCACCATGGTAAACTCTTTCCTTTTTCTCTTTTGTACATATTGGTAAAATAAGTTTAATTTCATGTTTTGTTTGATTAATTGAGTTTAATTGGGAGTCTAGTAGGTTAAATAAGGTTTTATGATGTTTTGGTAGCTGTTTGGAGGTTTGGAATGCTTGGTTTGGTGTAAAAACATAGAAAAATTTTGAAAAACAAAGCACCAACCCGCGCGTGCGCGCACCTGACGCGTACGCGTACCCAAGTGTTTTCGGCCATCCACGCGCACGCGCCATGTATGCGTACACGTGGATTGAACTTTTCCACCCCTCCATACATTTTCCCGAGAGTTGTGCCTGGAGTGTGCCAACTTTGTGCCCAAAGGTACGCGCACGCGCAGCTTGCGCGGATGCGCCACTCTTGAAATAACCCACCGACGCGCATGCGTGCTGTACGCGCCCGCGTCGCTTCCATTTCATCCATCCATGCTTACACGCACATGACGCGCATGCGTGGATTGCCCTGTTTCACCTTCTTTTCTTCTCTTCTTTCCATTTCTTTCCTTCTTCTCTTTTCTTTTCTTTTCTTTCCACCCTTCAAACATCATCCAACACTACCAAACATTATATAACACCATTTCCTTCTATCATGCGTATGCGTAGCATACATGCATGCGTGTCCTTTGGTAGCGCTATTTGAATGAGCGTAGCATTTGCGCCACAGGTGCTTCCCACGCGAGCGCATCCTTTACGCGTGCGCGTTGATGTCAAATTTGCACTTTCACGCTGCCGCTCCATTCATGCGTGTGCGTGCTTGTTCCCAGATACCTCCATCCGCGCGTATGAGTCATATATGCGTGCACGTCGATGGCAAATCTTCAATCCCATTTTTGAAAGTGTCGCAGCGCTCGTTCAAAGAGAGCATAGCGCTCTTAGCCTGAGAACGCTGATCACACCTATGAGTACGCGTCATGCACGCGTTCGCGTGGATCATCAAAAATTCTTGCCCTACGCATAGGCATTGATAAACCCCGATTTTTTGGTTTATTTTGTGCTTATTTTGGGGGATTTATCCACCTTTTCCCACATTTATTCAATAAAACAGCATGGTTTTGTAATTCTCCCTTAAATTATGCTTAATTGTAAAAACATGCTTTTTAGGCCTTAAATTGGTGATTCTAACCCACCTTAATTCCATTCGATGCCTTGATGTGTTTGTTAAGTAATTTCAGGTTCATTAGGCAATTATCGGATGGAAGAAATAAGGAGAAAAGCATGCAAAGAGGAGAATGCATGAAGAAACAAAGATTTGGAAGGAACCAATGGACGCGCACGCGTACATGCCGCTTTCGCGCGGATGGGAGTTTGCCAATCGGCGCGCACGCGTACATGGCGCGCACGCGCCGACACTCGTACGTGGCCCACTTAATGGCAAAACGCTGGGGGCAATTTCTGAGCTGCCCAAGCCCAAATCCAACTTGTTTCTGAGTGTATTTCATGCAGAATTGAAGTCCAAGCAAAGGGGGGGAGCAATTAGTTTAGCCAACATGAGCCTTTAGTTAGTTTTCTAGAGAGAGAAGCTCCCTCTTCTCTCTAGAATTAGGTTAGGTTAATTTTCATCTTAGATCTAGGTTTAATTCATGCTTTGATTTACTTTTCTTTTATAATTCCTTGTTCCTCTACTCTTTCTCTCTTTAATTTTGTATCCCATTCATGTAATTTTCTACTTTTATGTTGATGCATTTTTGTTCTTCTATTTTCAATTCAATGCAATTTATGATTCATGTTCCTTTATTGTTGATTTGGATTTGTTGTTGTTTAATTCATTGCAATTGAGTAGTGTAGATTTACCTCCTTGCAATTTTATTATACTTTCCTTGTATGCCTTCCAAGTGTTTGATAAAATGCTTGGAAGGATGTTAGAGTAGATTTTGAGCATTCTTGGCTTGGAAAGAGTAATTGGGCAATCTTGAGTCATGAAAACCCAACTTATGTTGGGGATCTAGAGTTGTTAGCTAGTATTGTTTCCATTGACGCTAATCTTTTGCTATTTTAATTAGTAAGTCGATTAGGACTTTTGGATTGAGATTAGCTAGTCTCATTAGACTTTCTCCCTATTTGTTGGAGTTTACGTAATGAGATAAATTCTTGTTTATATGTGTGACATGATTAATTAGTCTTGTTTGACATTCTCCCGATGTGTGAGTTAACTAAATGAGATGAATTAATCATGCATGACTAGGATAGAAAGCCTATGATCTCAATCCATTGCCATGAATGTCTCTCTTCCTTACTTGCTTTCTTTAAATTGTTTGCTTGCTTTACCTTCCTTGCACGTTTAAATTCTTGCCCTCATATCAATCAAGACCCCCCTATACCCTTTATAGCCAATAATTGACCACTTCATTGCAATTCCTCGTGAGACGACCCGGAGTCCAAATGCTCCGGTTAATTTTCATTTGGGGTTTGTTAATTGTGACAAAACCAAATTTTTGATGTGGGAATTGTTTGTTGGTTTGGAGCTAGGCTTACAACGAAGTTATTCCTTCTATAAGAAGAAATTCTAGACCATCATTCAAAAACTCGTTCATCAGGCGTCCTATACGCGTGCGCGTCGCTAGAGAGCGTAGCGTTCTCCAAACGAGCGCTACGTTCTTCTGCCCTGCCTCTTTCTATGCTTTTTCTTTTCATCTTTTCACCTGCCATCAATCAAACATGCGATCAGTCTCACCAAAATCATAAGGTTTTGCATCATTTCATAATAATAAAGTAAATCCTGCATAAATCTCATGATAATGCACAAAATCAACAATGCTTGATTGAATCAAAACTAACATGAAATTCCAATCCAACTACTTTCTTATTGTGCAAGAAAGTGCATGAAACCTAATGAAAACAAGTAAAAATTGATAGTAAAACTAGCCTAAAATGACTTGTCATCACAACACCAAACTTAAATCTTGCTTGTCCCCAAGCAAGCAGTAGAACATGAGAAAAATGAAAGAAAACAGAAAGGCATATATGTCCTTATTTAGAAGCACTGAGTCTAGGCTCATGGGATTTCATGCAGACTGTAATTGAAGCTCTAATTTTGTTAGTTTTCAGATTTGAGACATCCTTTAAGTGCTAACCAAAGTGCTACTGTGAAACTTTTATTTATTGATCTATCCTTGGTGTTTGATTTCTTTTTTGTTTTTCTTCTACTGAGAGCCTTATTTTCAATTGTAGCTTAGTGTCATGTGTTGCAACAGCTTTTTAGCTTTGTTTTTCAGTCAACACATATTCACCACAGACACTTGGCTTACAATTATCTTTAAGAACATTGATGCCCATCACCTCTTTGGGTTACTAAATGTCTTATAGCTAGGTTGTTTTTGATAGTGAATTTTCGGTTGATAATCCCGGATTAGTTAATCCAAGTTACCAAGTTTTAAAATCCTCCTCAGAACCTACTTATCCATGCAGATTCTAATACAAAAGCACCACAGGCATGTGTCTTAAGGTCCAAGCTATTGGGGTCTAGCGCTATTATTTGTTTCTTTCATTTTTTGTCACCAATACCTGGATTTTCTTCCTTTCCTTCTTACTCTTTCTTTTTCCAAGGATCTTTATTTACCAAGATTTCACAGACAGTCCTAAGATTAGACTTAAAAAGAACACTCTACCCTTCTTCTTTATTAGTGAGCTTACTTGAACAATCTAGCACATGCCACCACTGAACTTTATTCTCATTCCTATCAAATTGGACCATTTCACTTTCTGTTTCAGTATTTTTTTTTATTTAGGCAAAGGGGAACAAGGCATCAATTCAAGCAGATGCAAATGAAATAGACACTCTGGCTAGATCACTTAATTGAAAAATGGAGAGGAAGTAAATAAACATAATGCAGACTACTTAAAATAATCAAAACTAATCAGCAGGGATGCATTTAAACTTCCAACTAAAGCACTTCAAAGCAGAAACAGTTAAGTAACAATACAACCTTTTGGCATCTTCATGCTTAGTCTCTTATCATCCTTCTCAGCTTTTGTGCTTTTCTTGCTGGTGATGTATAGTACTTCCAAGAAGTTGAATGATTTTCTGCACTGATAGTGGAAGTTACTTGTCCCCTAAGCACTTGAAAAATGGTTAGCATGCATGAATGTTTGTAGGCTTTTGAACTTATTTTGGTGTGTGAACACCAAACTTAGTTCCTTGTCAATGTCTCTTATGTAGCAGATTAATCACATACATGAAACCTTGTGCTCTTATTAAATTAAACAAACTATAAACTAGAAAGCAGACAATGGTTGAGTGGTTTCCCTGATTGCTTGGAGCCAGTGACCATTTATGCAGAGGGTTGAAATGTGTTTTTAATGAAATTCTTGGTGGAACAGAAAACTTAGCATCTTACATTCACCCTTGAATTGTTTTGGTGTGCAACATCAAACTTAGCTCCTTGCAATGCAGATAAATCTACTTAACCCTTTTATTGAAATAGCTAGGAAAAGAAAACTACCTCTAGTTGGGTTACCTCCCAACAAGCGCTCTTTTACTGTCACTAGCTTGACATTGGTTCTCTGTTAGGATGGATGATGATCATAGTGCCTCAGCTTGTCTCCTCTCACTATGAGCCTTTTTCCTGTATTTTGATGAACAATCTCTATATGTTCCAACGAGAGTATTTTATTGACAGTGTAGTAATCATCAGATTGTGGAACTGCCTCCAACTGTTGGTAGATTAGTTTCACTTTGTTTCCCTCTGAGAACTCTTCAGTTGGAATTTTCTTGTTTCTCCACCCTTTTGGAACCTTTTTTCTTGCTCTTCTTTCCTTTCTTTGTTTACCCTTCTTTCTTGGCAGCATGCCTTATGTCAGGGGCTTTCTTCTTAATAATTAATCGTGTAACCTCCTTCTGCAATCCCTTCTCAGCCTTTTTATCCTCATGACCCTTTTGTTCTCTTCAATGTCAGTCTTCTGTACCAAGGGTGAGTTGATGAGTGCTTCCTTGGGTTTTTCCTTCCAGTTTGAGTCTTCCTACTCAATTCTCATGCAACCTTTCTTTTCAGCAGGATGCTGCATCTCCTGGAAGACATTTAGAATGATCTGCTCATCATGTGCTCTCAAGGTCATTTCTCCATTCTCCACATCAATGATGGCTCTTGCTGTGGCTAAGAAAGGCCTTCATAATATGATAGAATTGCCTCCCTCTTCATCTAGATCCAGGATCACAAAATCCGCTGGAAATATAAACTTACCCACCTTGACTAAGAGATTTTCAACCACTCCATTGGGGATTACCTTTGATCTATCAGCAAGTTGCAAAGACATCCGTGTAGTCTTTACTTCTTCTATAGACAACCTTCTCATAATAGATAGAGGCATCAGATTGATACTTGATCTTAGATCACACAGTGCCTTATCAATAGAAATGTTACCAATGATGCAAGGTAAAGCGAAGCTCCCAGGATCTTTGAGTTTTGGTGGAAAACCCTTTTGAATTACTGCACTACACTCTTGGGTCAAAATCACAGTCTCCTTTTCATTCCAGCTTCTCTTCTTGTTAATGAGTTCTTTGAGGAATTTTGCATATAAGGGCATCTGCTCCAATGCTTCAACAAGGGGTAAGTTGATTTCCAGCTTCTTGAAAATGTCCTGGAACTTGGAAAATTGTTGGTCCTTGAGCTCCCTTTGCAACCTTTGAAAATATGGCAGAGGAGGGATGTAAGGCTTCACCTCCTTCCTCTGTTCTTGTGGATGCTCTTCCATGACTTGATTTCCCTTCTTTGGAGCTTGTGACTCTTCCTCGTTCTTCTTGAGCTTCTCCTTCTCCTTATCTTCAGTTGCCACTTTACTGTCAACCTTGTTATTTTCCAGTGTCCTTCCACTTCTGAGTTGAATTGCTTTGCATTCTTCTTTGGGATTTGGAATGGTATCACTTGGAAAAGCATTGTTTGGTCTTTTTGCTGTCTATTTGGACAATTGTCCAATTTGTCTTTCTAGATTTCTCAGTCATGCTTCATGATTCTTGTTGGCCAACTTTTGATGCTTCATCATTTTATCCATCATAATCTCCAGATTGGAGATTCTTTGGGACTCTTGGGATGGTTGTGGCTGAGTGTGAGATACAGATGGTGGATGAAAGTTGTTTTGGTTAGTTGATGGGTTATTTGGTGGATAGAAATTAAATGTGGGGTGATTATTTTGTGGTTTTCTGTATGGAATTTGGTTAGTTGGCTGATGGTTCTGGTGGTTTGGGTTACGGGGGTTGCTTGAGATAGAATTTCTTTGCCATGAGTTTTGGTTGTCTCCCCATCTCAGATTGGGGTGGTTCCTCCAAGAGGGGTTATAGGTGTCCCCATGAAACTCATTCTGTCCAGCACCTTGGTTGTGTATATATTGAACTTGTTCTGGCTGTTGCTCTTCATAGCTTTCTTCATTTTGTCCCCACCCAGCTGGTGGTCGGTTTACAGTGCTCACTGCAGCTAGTTGAAGACTATCTATTCTTTTTGCCATCATCTCTATTTGCTGCTGGATTTGTTGGTGCATCATTTTGTTCTGTGCCAAGATAGTGTCCACACCTTCAAGCTCTAACACACCTCTCTTTGGAGTTGGTTGGTGCTGCTTTTGATGAGCATAAAAGTATTGGTTGTTGGTCACAGTGTCTATGAGATCCTGAACTTCTTCAGCTGTCTTCATTAGCTGTAGTGAACCTCCTACAGAGTAATCCAGGGACTCTTGAGCCTTTAGAGTCAAGCCCTCATAAAAATTCTGAAGTCTGTCCCATTCATTAAACATTTCAGGTGGACATTTCCAAATCAAGCTTTGTATCTCTCCCATGCCTCATAAAGTGATTCTCCATCCATTTAGGTGAATGATTACACTTCTATCTTCAATCTAATGATTCTCTGAGGTGGGTAAAACTTAGCTAGGAATATGTTCACCAAATCATCCCAAGTGTTGATGCTTTCTTTGGGAAATATCTCCAGCCATTGAGACGCCTTATCCCTAAAAAAGAATGGAAACAACAGTAGCTTGTAAATATCCGGATGCAAAACATTTGTCTTGATAGTTTCACATATTCTCAGGAAGACAGATAAGTGTTGATTTGGGTCTTCAAGGGGACCTCCTTGGTGCGCAGAAATTGTGATTACACTTTGATTATGTAAAATTCATTGCTCTTTCTTTCCCTGGTAATGGCGCCAAAAACATGATGCCAATACTATGGTTCACAACTTCGCACAACTAACCAGCAAGTGCACTGGGTCGTCCAAGTAATACCTTACGTGAGTAAGGGTCGAATCCCACGGAGATTGTTGGTATGAAGCAAACTATGGTCACCTTGTAAATCTCAGTCAGGCGAATATAAAATAGTAATGGGGTTTTCGAAAATAATTAATAAAATAGGGATAGAGATACTTATGTAAATTATTGGTGAGAATTTCAGATAAGCGAATAGAGATGCTTTCGTTCCTCTGAACCTCTGCTTTCCTGCTATCTTCATCCAATCAGTCTTACTCCTTTCCATGGCTGGCTTTATGTGATACATCACCACTGTCAATGGCTACTTTCGGTCTTCTCTCGGGAAAATGATCCAAATGCCCTGTCACGGCACGGCTAATCGTCTGGAGGCATCACCCTTGTCAATGATTTCATCCTATCCTCTCAGTGAAAATGGTCAACGCACCCTGTCACGGCATGGCTATTCATCTGTCAGCTCTCGATCATGCTGGAATAGGAATTACTATCCTTTTGCGTCTGTCACTACGCCCAGCAATCGCGAGTTTGAAGTTCATCACAGTCATTCAATCATTGAATCCTACTCGGAATACCACAGACAAGGTTTAGACTTTCCGGATTCTCTTGAATGCCGCCATCATTCTAGCTTACACCACGAAGATTCCGATTAAGAGATCTAAGAGATACTCATTCAATCTAATGTAGAACGAAAGTGTTTGTCAGCCACACGTTCATAGGGAATGATGATGATTGTCACGTTCATCACATTCAGGTTGAAGTGCGAATGAATATATTGGAAGCGAAATAACATGAATTGAATAGAAAACAGTAGTACTTTGCATTAATCTTTGAGGAACAGCAGATCTCCACACCTTAATCTATGGAGTGTAGAAACTCTACCGTTAAAAATAAATAAGTGAAAGGTCCAGGCATGGCCGAATGGCTAGCCCCTCTGATCTAAGAACCAGGCGTCCAAAGATGATCAAAGGATCAAAGGATAATCCAAAGATATCTAATACAATAGTAAAAGGTCCTATTTATAATAAACTAGTCACTAGGGTTTACAGAAATAAGTAATTGATGCATAAATCCACTTCCAGGGCCCACTTGGTGTGTGCTTGGGCTGAGCTTGAGTGTTGCACGTGTAGAGGTCCATCTTGGAGTTGAACACCAACATTTGTGCCAGTTTGGGCGTTCAACTCTGGTTTTGGATCCTTTTCTGGCGCTGGACGCCAGAATTGGGCAGAGAGCTGGTGTTGAACGCCAGTTTGCGTCGTCTATTCTTGGCCAAAGTATGGACTATTATATATTGCTGGAAAGCCCTGGATGTCTACTTTCCAACGCAATTAAAAGCGGGCTATTTCGAGTTCTGTAGCTCCAGAAAATCCACTTTGAGTGCAGGGAGGTCAGAATCCAACAGCATCAGCAGTCCTTCTTCAACCTCTGAATCTGATTTTTGCTCAAGTCCCTCAATTTCAACCAGAAAATACCTGAAATCACAGAAAAACACACAAACTCATAGTAAAGTCCAGAAATGTGAATTTAACATGAAAAGTAATGAAAACATCCCTAAAAGTAACCAGATTCTACTAAAAACATACTAAAAACAATGTCAAAAAGCGTATAAATTATCCGCTCATCACAACTCCAAACTTAAATTGTTGCTTGTCCCCAAGAAACTAAAAATCAAATAGGATAAAAAGAAGAGAATATACTATAAATTCCAAACTATCAATGAAACATAGCTCTAATCAGATGAGCGGGACTTATAGCTTTTTGCCTCTTGAATAGTTTTGGCATCTCACTTTATCCATTGAGGTTCAGAATGATTGGCTTCTATAGGAACTCAGAGTTCAGATAGTGTTATTGATTCTCCTAGTTCAGTATGATGATTCTTGAACATAGCTATTTTATGAGTCTTGGCCGTGGCCCTAAGCACTTTGTTTTCCAGTATTACCACCGGATACATAAATGCCACAGACACATAATTGGGTGAACCTTTTCAGATTGTGACTCAGCTTTGCTAAAGTCCCCAATTAGAGGTGTCCAGGGTTCTTAAGCACACTCTTTTTTTTTTCTTTGGACCTTGACTTTAACCACTCAGTCTCAAGTTTTCACTTGACACCTTCACGCCACAAGCACATGGTTAGGGACAACTTGGTTTAGCCGCTTAGACCAGGATTTTATTCTTTTAGGTCCTCCTATCCACTGATGCTCAAAGCCTTGGGATCCTTTTTATTTGCCCTTGCCTTTTGGTTTTAAGGGTTATTGGCTTTTTGCTCTTGCCTCTTGGTTTTAAGAGCTTTGGCTTTTTCTGCTTGCTTTTTCTTTTTCTTTTTATATATATATTTTTTTTTCGCCTAATTTTTTTTTTCTGCAAGCTTTGTTCTTTGCTGCTTTTTCTTGCTTCAAGAATCATTTTTATGATTTTTCAGATTATCAAATAACATGTCTCCTAGTCATCATTCTTTCAAGAGCCAACATATTTAACATTCTTAAACAACAACTTCAAAAGACATATGCACTGTTCAAGCATACATTCAGAAAATAAGAAGCATTGTCACCACATCAATATAATTAAGCTAAGTTCAAGGATAAATTCAAAATTCATGTACTTCTTGTTCTTTTGAATTAAAACAGTTTTTATTTAAGAGAGGTGATGGATTCATAGGACATTCATAACTTTAAGACATAGTTACTAACTACTAATGATCATGTAATGAAGACACAAACACAGATAAGCACTTAACATAGAAAACGAAAACCAGAAGAAATAAGAACAAGGAATGAATCCACCTTAGTGATGGTGGCGTTTCCTTCTTGAGGAACCAATGATGTCCTTGAGCTCTTCTATGTCTCTTCCTTGTCTTTGTTGCTCCTCCCTCATTGCTTTTTGATCTTCTCTTATTTCATGGAGCATGATGGAGTGCTCTTGATGTTCCACTCTTAATTGTCCCATGTTAGCACTTAATTCTCCTAGGGAGGTGTTGATTTGCTCCCAATAGTTTTGTGGAGGAAAATGCATTTGAGGCATCTCTGGGATCTCATAGTGATGAGCTTCCTGCGCCTCTTGAGCTCCATGAATGGGCTCTCTTGCTTGCTCCATCTTTTTCTTATTGATGGGCTTCTCTTCCTTAATAAGAATGTCTCCTTCTATGAAAGCTCCAGCTGAGTAACATAGATGGCAGATAAGATGAGGAAAAGCTAGCCTTGCCATGGGGGATGAATTTTCGGCTATTTTGTAGAGTTCATTAGAGATGACTTCATGAACTTCTATTTCCTCTCCAATCATGATGCTATGAATCATGATGGCCCGATCCACAGTAACTACAGATCGGTTGCTAGTGGGAATGATTGAGCATTGAATGAACTCCAACCATCCTCTAGCCACAGGCTTGAGGTCCAATCTTCTTAGTTGAACCGGCTTGCCTTTGGAGTCAATCTTCCATTGAGCTCCTTCCACACATATGTCCATAAGGACTTGGTCCAACCTTTGATTAAAGTTGACCCTTCTAGTGTAGGGGCGTTCATCTCCTTGCATCATGGGCAAGTTAAACGCCAACCTCACATTCTCCGGACTAAAATCTAAGTATTTCCCCCGAACCATTGTAACGTAGTTCATTGGATCCGGGTTCTTACTTTGATCATGGTTCTTGGTGATCCATGCATTGGCATAGAACTCTTGAACCATTAGGATGCCGACTTGTTGGATGGGGTTTGTTAGAACTTCCCAACCTCTTCTTTGAATTTTATGTCGGATCTCCGGATACTCATTTCTTTTGAGTTTGAAAGGGACCTCGGGGATCACCTTCTTCTTGGCCACAACATCATAGAAGTGGTCTTGATGGGCTTTGGAGATGAACCTTTCCATCTCCCATGACTCGGAGGTGGAAGCTTTTGTCTTCCCTTTCCCCTTTCTAGAGGATTCTCTGGTCTTAGGTGCCATCAATGGTAATGGAAAAACAAAAAGCTTATGCTTTTACCACACCAAACTTAGAATATTGCTCGCCCTCGAGCAATAAAAGAAAGAATAGAGGAAGAAGAAGAAGAAAATATGGAGAAGAGGGGTGAAGTGTGTTTCGGCCAAGTAGAGAGGAGAGGGTTGTGTTGTGTGAAAATGAGGAAGAATGGAGGCTATATATAGGGGAGGGAGGGGGGTTAAGGTTCGGCCATTTAGGGTGGGTTTGGGTGGGAAATTGGTTTTGAATTTTGAAGGTAGGTGGAGTTTATGAGGTAGGTTTATGGGGAAGAGTGGATGGATGTGAGTGGTGAAGAGGTGATGGGGAAGAGAGATTGAGGTGATTGGTGAAGGGTTTTTGGGGAAGGGTGTTTATGGGATTGTGTGAAAGAGAGGTGAGAAGAAGTGAGTGGAGGTAGGTGGGGATCCTGTGGGGTCCACAGATCCTGAGATGATCCTGTGGGATCCACAGATCCTGAGATGATCCTGTGGGGTCCACAGATCCTGAGGTGTTCAAGGATTTACACCCTTGCACCAAATTAGGCATGCAAAATGCCCTTGCACGCAACTCTGGGCGTTCAACGCCCATTTACTGGCCATTTCTGGCGTTGAACGCCAGAACCATGCTTGTTCTGGGCGTTCAGCGCCCAGATACTGCCCATTTTGGGCATTCAGCGCCAGAACCATGCTCTGTTCTGGCGTTGAATGCCAGACAGATGCTTCCTCCAGGGTGTGATTTTTTTTCTGCTGTTTTTGATTCCATTTTTAATTTTTTTGTTTATTTTGTGACTCCACATGATCATGAACCTATAAAGACATATAACTAAGAAAAATATAGTTAGATAAATAAAAATTGGGTTGCCTCCCAACAAGCGCTTCTTTAATGTCAATAGCTTGATAGTGGGCTCTCATGGAGCCTCACAGATGTTCAGAGCATTGTTGAAACTCTCCAACACCAAACTTAGAGTTTGGATATGGGAGTTCAACACCAAACTTAGAGTTTGGTTGTGGCCTCCCAACACCAAACTTAGAGTTTGACTGTGGGGGCTTTGTTTGACTCTGCTTTGAGAGAAGCCTTTTATGCTTCCTCTCCATGGATGCAGAGAGAGATCCTTGAGTTGTAAACACAAGGTTGTCCTCATTCAATTGAAGGATTAATTCTCCTCTGTCCACATCAATCACAGCTCTTGCTGTGGCTAGGAAAGGTCTTCCTAGGATGATGGATTCATCCTCTTCCTTTCCAGTATCCAGAACTATGAAATCAGCAGGGATGTAAAGGCCTTCAACCTTTACTAACACGTCCTCTACTTGTCCATAAGCCTGTTTTCTTGAATTGTCTGCCATCTCTAATGAGATTTTAGCAGCTTGCACCCCATAGATTCCCAGTATCTCTATTATAGAGAGTGGCATGAGGTTTATTCCTGAACCAAGGTCACACAGAGCCTTAAAGATCATGGTGCCTATGGTACAAGGTATTATGAACTTTCCAGGATCCTGTTTCTTCTGAGGCAATGTCAGTTGATCCAGATCACTTAGTTCATTGGTGAACAAGGGAGGTTCATCTTCCCAAGTCTCAATACCAAATAAGTTGGCATTCAGCTTCATGATTGCACCAAGAAACTTGGCAGTTTGCTCTTCAGTAACATCCTTATTCTCTTCAGAAGAGGAATACTCATCAGAGCTCATGAAGGGCATAAGGAGGTTTAATGGAATCTCTATGGTCTCTAGATGAGCCTCAGAGTCCTTTGGTTCCTCAGAGGGAAGCTCCTTATTGATCACTGGACGTCCCAGGAGGTCTTCCTCCTTGGGATTCACGTCCTCTCCTTCCCTTACAGGTTCGGCCATGGTGCTTATGTCAATGGCCTTGCACTCTCCTTTTGGATTCTCTTCTGTATTGCTTGGGAGAGTACTAGGAGGGATTTCAGTGATCCTTTTACTCAGCTGGCCCACTTGTGCTTCCAAATTTCTAATGGAAGACCTTGTTTCATTCATGAAACTTGTAGTGGCCTTGGATAGATCAAAGACTAAGTTTGCTAAATTAAAAGTATTTTGTTCAGAGTTCTCTGTCTGTTGCTGAGTGGATGATGGAAAGGGTTTATTATTGTTAAACCTGTTCCTTCCACCATTATTAAAGCCTTGTTGAGGCTTTTGATCCTTCCATGAGAAATTTGGATGATTTCTCCATGATGAGTTATAGGTGTTTCCATAAGGTTCACCTAAGTAATTCACCTCTGCTATTGTAGGGTTTTCAGGATCATAAGCTTCTTCTTCAGGAGAAGCCTCTTGAGTACTGTTGGATGCAGCTTGCATTCCATTCAGACTCTGAGAAATCATATTGACTTGCTGAGTCAATATTTTGTTCTGAGCCAATATGGCATTTAGAGTATCAACTTCAAGAACTCCCTTCTTCATAGGCGTCCCATTACTGACAGGATTCCTCTCAGAAGTGTACATAAACTGGTTATTAGCAACCATGTCAATGAGTTCTTGAGCTTCTGCAGGCGTTTTCTTTAGGTGAATGGATCCACCTGCAGAAGTATCCAATGACATCTTTGATAGCTGAGATAAACCATCATAGAATATATCCAGGATGGTCCATTCTGAAAGCATGTCAGAAGGACACTTTTTGGTCAACTGTTTGTATCTTTCCCAAGCTTCATAGAGGGATTCACCTTCTTTCTGTCTGAAGGTTTGAACATCCACTCTAAGCTTGCTCAGCTTTTGAGGAGGAAAGAACTTGGCTAAGAAATCCGTGACCAGCTTATCCCAAGAGTTCAGGCTGTCTCTGGGTTGAGAGTCCAACCAGATTCTAGCTCTATCTCTTACAGCAAATGGGAAAAGCATGAGCCTGTAAACTTCAGGATCTACTCCATTAGTCTTAACAGTATCACAGATCTGCAAGAATTCAGTTAAGAACTGAAAAGGATCTTCAGATGGAAGTCCATGAAACTTGCAATTCTGCTGCATCAGAGAAACTAATTGAGGTTTCAGCTCAAAGTTGTTTGCTCCAATGGCAGGAATGGAGATGCTTCTTCCATGTAAATTGGAATTAGGTGCAGTAAAGTCGCCAAGCATTCTCCTTACATTATTATTATTTTCGGCTGCCATCTCTTCTTCCTGTTCAAAAATTTCTGAAAGGTTATCTCTGGATTGTTGTATTTTAGCTTCTCTTAGTTTCCTTTTCAGAGTCCTTTCAGGTTCTGGATCTGCTTCCACAAGAATGTTCTTGTCCTTGCTCCTGCTCATATGACAAAGAAGAGGGCACAGAAAAATAATAATAATAGGGATCCTTTTTACCACAGTATAGAGGTTCCTTTATGTGAGTAGAAGAAAAGAAGAAGAAATTCGAACACAGATAGAAGAGGGGGTTCGAATTTGATGAGTGATGTGAGGAAGAGAAGTTAGTAGATGAATAAATAAATAGAATAAGATGAGAGAGAGAGAGGATTTTCGAAAATAATTTTTTTGAAAAAGAGTTAGTTGATTTTTGAAAATACGTTTTGAAAAAGGTTAGTGGTTTTTCGAAAATTAAAATGAAAAAATTAGAATTTTAGTTAATTAAAAAGAAATTTTTGAAAAAGGGGAAAGAAATTTTTGAAAATTAGAGAGAGAGAGTTAGTGAGGTGGTTTTGAAAAAGATAAGAAACAAACAAAAAGTTAGTTAGTTAGTTGAAACAAATTTTTTTTTTTAAAAGATAAGAAGTTAGGAAGTTAGAAGAGATATTTTGAAATCAATTTTTTTGAAAAAGGTGAGATAAGAAGATATTTTTGAAAAAATATGATAGAAATTAGTTTTTGAAAAAGATTTGAATTTTTAAAATCACAATTAATGACTTGATTCACAAGAAATCACAAGATATGATTCTAGAACTTAAAGTTTGAATCTTTCTTAACAAGCAAGTAACAAACTTGAAATTTTTGAATCAAAACATTAATTGGTGATGTTATTTTCGAAAATTTGATATAAAAATAAGAAAAATATTTTTGAAAAATGTTTTTAGAATTTTCGAAAATAACTAAGAAAGTTGAAAAAAATTTGATTTTTGAAAAAGATTTTGAAAAAGATAAGATTTTTAAATTGAAAATTTGATTTGACTCATAAAAATAACTAGATTTTAAAAATTTTTGAAAAAGTCAAATCGAATTTTCGAATTTATGAGAGAGAAAAAGGGACAGATATTTTTTTGATTTTTGAATTTTTAATGAAGAGAGAGAAAAACAAGAAAAATGATGCAATGCATGAAAGTTATGGATCAAAACAATGAATGCATGCAAGGATGCTATGAATGTCAAGATGAACACCAAGAACACTATGAAGATCATGATGAACATCAAGAACACATTTTTGAAAAATTTTTAATGCAAAGAAAACATGCAAGACACCAAACTTAGAATTCTTTAATGCTTAGACACTAAGAATCCAAGAATGCATATGAAAAACAAGAAAAGACACAAAACATGCAAATGCAAAGATCAAACAAGAACACAAAAAATATTTTTGATTTTTATGATTTTCTAATTTTTTTGTATTTTTTTTTCGAAAATTATTTGAAAAACAAAAATAAGGATTTCAAAATCTTTAATATGAATTCCAGGAATCTTGTGCTCTTTAGTCTAAAGCTCCAGTCCAGGAATTAGACATGGCTCACTAGCCAGCCAAGCTTTCAATGAAAGCTCCGGTCCAAAACACTAGACATGGCCAATGGCCAGCCAAGCTTCAGCAAACATAGATACCTCTCATGTATACAACAGCTGATATTTCATCCAACTTCATATACTTATGAGTGGAAGCCTCAGTCCAAAAGAATTTAGACATGGCTTTACAGCCAGCCAGGCTTCACATGCTTCATGAAACACTAGAATTCATTCTTTAAAAATTTTGAATAACAAATATATTTATTTATTTATTTTAAAAAAAACATTTTTATTTTTTCGAAAACAAAAGAAAAATTTTTGAAAGATTTTTTTGAAAACTTTTTGAAAACAAAACAAGAAGAAAATTACCTAATCTGAGCAACATGATGAACCGTCAGTTGTCCAAACTCGAACAATCCCCGGCAACGGCGCCAAAAACTTGGTGCGCAGAAATTGTGATTACACTTTGATTATGTAAAATTCATTGCCCTTTCTTTCCCTGGTAATGGCGCCAAAAACATGATGCCAATACCATGGTTCACAACTTTGCACAACTAACCAGCAAGTGCACTGGGTCGTCCAAGTAATACCTTACGTGAGTAAGGGTCGAATCCCACGGAGATTGTTGGTATGAAGCAAACTATGGTCACCTTGTAAATCTCAGTCAGGCGAATATAAAATAGTAATGGGGTTTTCGAAAATAATTAATAAAATAGGGATAGAGATACTTATGTAAATTATTGGTGAGAATTTCAGATAAGCGAATAGAGATGCTTTTGTTCCTCTGAACCTCTGCTTTCCTGCTATCTTCATCCAATCAGTCTTACTCCTTTCCATGGCTGGCTTTATGTGATACATCACCACTGTCAATGGCTACTTTCGGTCTTCTCTCGGGAAAATGATCCAAATGCCCTGTCACGGCACGGCTAATCGTCTGGAGGCATCACCCTTGTCAATGATTTCATCCTATCCTCTCAGTGAAAATGGTCAACGCACCCTGTCACGGCACGGCTATTCATCTGTCGGTTCTCGATCATGCTGGAATAGGATTTACTATCCTTTTGCGTCTGTCACTACGCCCAGCAATCGCGAGTTTGAAGCTCGTCACAGTCATTCAATCATTGAATCCTACTCGGAATACCACAGACAAGGTTTAGACTTTCCGGATTCTCTTGAATGCCGCCATCATTCTAGCTTACACCACGAAGATTCCGATTAAGAGATCTAAGAGATACTCATTCAATCTAATGTAGAACGGAAGTGGTTGTCAGGCACGCGTTCATAGGGAATGATGATGATTGTCACGTTCATCACATTTAGGTTGAAGTGCGAATGAATATCTTGGAAGCGAAATAAGATGAATTGAATAGAAAACAGTAGTACTTTGCATTAATCTTTGTGGAACAGCAGAGCTCCACACCTTAATCTATGGAGTGTAGAAACTCTACCGTTAAAAATACATAAGTGAAAGGTCCAGGCATGGCCGAATTGCCAGCCCCTCTGATCTAAGAACCAGGTGTCCAAAGATGATCAAAGGATCAAAGGATAATCCAAAGATATCTAATACAATAGTAAAAGGTCCTATTTATAATAAACTAGTCACTAGGGTTTACAGAAATAAGTAATTGATGTATAAATCCACTTCCGGGGCCCACTTGGTGTGTGCTTGGGCTGAGCTTGAGTGTTGCACGTGTAGAGGTCCTTCTTGGAGTTGAACACCAGCATTTGTGCCAGTTTGGGCGTTCAACTCTGGTTTTGGATCCTTTTCTGGCGCTGGACGCCAGAATTGGACAGAGAGCTGGCGTTGAACGCCAGTTTGCTTCGTCTATTCTTGGCCAAAGTATGGACTATTATATATTGCTGGAAAGCCCTGGATGTCTACTTTCCAACGCAATCGGAATCGCGCCATTTAGAGTTCTGTAGCTCCAGAAAATCCACTTTGAGTGCAGGGAGGTTAGAATCCAACAGCATCAGCAGTCCTTCTTCAAACTCTGAATCTGATTTTTGCTCAAGTCCCTCAATTTCAGCCAGAAAATACCTGAAATCATAGAAAAAGACACAAACTCATAGTAAAGTCCAGAAATGTCAATTTAACATGAAAACTAATGAAAACATCCCTAAAAGTAACCAGATTCTACTAAAAACATACTAAAAATAATGTCAAAAAGCGTATAAATTATCCGCTCATCACTCCTCCATAGGAACAATTGTTCTGCACCAAAGTAATAATTTGAGGCTTCAAATCAAATTTATTGGCATGAACATTAGGAGTGAGTATACTGCTCCCACAATTTCTTGGATTGGGGAAGGTGTAAGAGGCTAGAACTCTCCTTGGAGGTTGCCATTGTTGTTGGCCACCTCTTCTGGTGGATTAGGGAGGTTACCCTCCATTTCTTGACCTTCCTCTTCTGATTCTTCTTTTCCAATCACTCTCTTTCCTCTTGCTTCTCTTCTCAATCTCAATAATGTTCTCTCTGGTTCAGAACAAAAAGAGGTAGATGCACCTCTTCTTCCTCATGGAATACAACACAGACAAACCAGAAACCAAAAGCAAAGTACTCTATTGCTAGAGTGTAGTTATAGTTAGCAGAAACAAAATCATAAATAGTTAGTATGCTTAACAAAAATAAAGAAAATTACTTAATCTAGATTATCACCTACTTAATCATTGTCAATCTAAATCAATCCCCGGCAACAGCGCCAAAAACTTGATGAGGGAAAATCGATTCCACACAAACTAACTGGCAAGTATACCAGGTCACATCAAGTAGTAAAACTCACGAGAGTGAGGTCGATCCCACGAGGATTGATGGATCAACCAATTTTAGTTGGGTGATGAATTTAGTTAAGTGAACAGTTGATAATTTGAGTGAAAATTGAGTAACAGAATCTAAATTGCTGGAAAATTTAAAGTGCAGAATGTAAAGGATAGAATCTTAAATTGCAGGAGAGTTAAATGACTGAAACTTAGAGAGCAAGAAACTTAAAGAGCTGAAAATTAAATTGCAAGGATTGTAAACAGCTAAATCTTAAAGTGCAGGAAAGTAAAAGCGCATAAACTTAAATTGCAAGGAAACTTAAATTGCATGAATTATAAAGGGAATTAGGTGCACGAAATCAAAACAGAAATGGACAATTCAAATTGAAATGAAATCAAGAGATCTAAACTGTAGAAAATCAAAGTAAATGATTCATCAGAGATTGGAGATATCCTAATCCTTCGTGAATCAATGGGTCTCAACTCCTTTCTCAATCATATGAGTAGATCTATGGCAGATTGAAATTGATTGGATCCCAATTCCTTGGCAATCCAATCTCTCTAATCACAATCAATCTTGCCAATTCCTTGATCTAATTGTCATGAGAAGAGGTTAAGTGCATTTTTCTCATCCATAAGCTACACTAACTTTCAGGATCTCAATTCCTCCTGAATAGTGTTGATCAAGAGAGTAGTAAAGGATAGAGCTCCAATTCTAATGTAAGTGATTCCCCTTCCAGGCTCACACCCACATTCAATTGAATTAAACCCCTTTCGGAGTGAGTAATTCACAGTCAAAACAGAAGATATCCTATAGCTACACAAATGAATTGAGAAGAAGAAGAATTTTATTGATTCATTGGAATTACAATAGAGTTCCTCTCCCTAATGAATTTGGGAGTTAGTTCATCATTTCTCTAATACAAAAAAAGAAAAGAAAAAAATGCAGAAGATGAAGAACATAAAGAACAGAAGGAAATTAAAATGATATTCAGTGTAGTGTTTCCCGATCTGCTAGCTAGCTTCCAATGAAATCAAATTCTCCTCTATTTATGCACTCTCTAATTTAGTCTTCAAATACTTGGATTGGGCTTTTTTTCCCTCTGTTGATGCAAGTCAGAATGGGTCTTCAGTTGGTGTGGTGGGGATGCTTCCCAGGAGAACGTAGCATTCTTAAAGAGAGCGTAGCGCTCATTCACCAACGCGTACGCGTCTTAGGTGCGTGCGCATCCCCTGGGTTTTGGCACATCGACGCGTACGCGTAACATATAGGTGCGCGTCATCGCCATCTCCAGCCTCTATCATGCGTATGCGTAGCATACATGCGTGCGCGTCCTTTGGTAGCGCTCTTTGAATGAGCGTAGCGTTCACGCCACGAGCGCTCCCCACGCGTGCGCATCATTTACGCGTGCGCGTTGATGTCAAATTTGCATTTCCACGCTGTCGCTCCATTCATGCGTGCGCGTGCTTGTTCCCAGATACCTCCATCCGCGCGTACGCGTCATGCACGCGTGCGCGTCAATGGCAAATCTTCAATCCCATTTTTGAAAGTGTCGCATGCGCTCGTTCAAAGAGAGCGTAGCGCTCTTAGCCTGAGAACGCTGATCACACCCATGCGTACGCGTCATGCATGCGTGCGCATGTATCCTCAAAAATGCTTGCCCTACGTGTAGGCATCCTATACGCGTGCGCGTCGCTAGAGAGCGTAGCATTCTCCAAATGAGCGCTACGTTCTTCTGCCCTGCCTTTTTCTATGCTTTTTCTTTTCTTCTCTTCACCTGCCATCAATAAAACATGCAATCAAAGTCTCACCAAAATCATAAAGTTTTGCATCATTTCATAATAATCAAGTAAATCTTGCATAAATCTCATGATAATGCATAAAATTAATAATGCTTGATTGAATGAAGACAAACATGAAATTCCAATCCAACTACTTACTTATTGTGCAAGAAAGTGCATGGAACCTAATGAAAACAAGTAAAAATTGCTAGTAAAACTAGCCTAAAATGACTTGTCATCAATTATCAGCTGTGCTCTATGTTTCTTTATGTTACTCATAAAATTGGCAACGTTCTAACAAGGAACAGGCTCATATATTAAATATTAGTTAATAATTAGGAATAACAAGTTGGTGACACTTAGCTTTTTGTATGACCATGGCATACCGGGAGTTGGGTCGTTACAATCATCATCGGCCATACCTCTCTTTCTTTTTCTTTCTTTTTCCTCCGACTCTCCTTCTCCATTCTTTCCACTCAAACTCCAAAAAGCTGTCACCACCACCGAGACGAAGACCTTCACTCTTTGCTGAAAGAGGACCCAATTGAAATATGCACATCTTTGTGGGTCAAATCCTTCTCCTCTACAAACTACTACAACTTCTCCAATTTCACTAGTTTTCTTTCCAAATTTGATCTTTGGGTCCTTGCCGACTAGCGTTCCTGTGCCTACGCCACTGGTACCCTCCCTCCCGTAATGCCATCCACTCCCACCATCTCTAAAACCTTCTCTCTCTCTCTCTCTCTCTCTCTCTCTCTCTCTCTCTCTTTCTCTCTCTCTCTCTCTCTCTAAAATGCTATTGTTTGTGGTTGTTTTAGATGGAATGACAAGGCCTAGTAACTCCTCCTCACTCCTAACAACAAGTCCTTCTTAAAATGCCTCTCAAATGCAAACTTGAAAAGTTTGTTAACTCGTCTGAGCCCTATTTCCAAGACCGAGTGATTTAGGAGGTTCCCTTAATGATCCTTGACCCTGTTTTTGAGTCTAGATTTTCACCTTTCGACCGGGAAGAAGTGCACTGATAAACCCCATTTTTAAGGTTTATCTTGTGCTTAATTTAGTAGATTTTATCCATTTTTCTCACACTTATTCATATAATTTGCATGTTTTACATTTTCCTTCTTAATTTTGTGCTATGATTGAAAACATGATTCTTTGGCCTTAAATTTGCTATGTTTAACCCTCTCTTATTACCATTCGATGCCGTGATATGTTTGTTAAGTGTTTTCCGAGTTTATAGGGCATGAATGGCTTAGAGGATGGAAAGGAATCATGCAAAAGTGGAAGGAATACAAGAAATTGAAGAAATTGCTAAGCTGTCAAGCCTGACCTCTTCGTACTAAATCGATCATAACTTGAGCTACAGAGGTCCAAATGAGGCGGTTCTAGTTGCGTTGGAAATCTAACATCCGGGGCTTCAAAATGATATTCAATTTGCCATAGTTGCCATGCAGTTAAGAGACGCGCACGCGTGCATCACGCGTATGCGTGACCTTGCAAAAGTTCAACGATGCGTATGCGTGGGCGACGCGTACGCGTGATAGAGGCCCGTGCTGGACGCATCAGAAAACACTGGGGCTGATTTCTGGGCTCGTTTTGGCCCAGTTCCAAGCCCGAAAATACAGATTAGAGGCTGCAGTGTGGGGGAATCATGGACACAACTTTTATTCACATAATGGTTGGTTTTATATGTAGTTTTCTAGAGAGAGAAGTTCTCTCCTCTCTCTAGATTTTAGGGTTTTTAGCTTTAATTCTTCTCAATTTCAGGTTTCTATCTTAGTTTAATTTAGTTTCTCGTCTACTTTTATTTGTCTTAGCATTCGAGTTTATTTATTTCCCTTGTTGATTGCTTTATTTTCCCCATTTAGTTTATGAATTCTCATGTTAGATTCAATTTCCCTTTTAATGCAATTTGAGGTATTTCATAATTATTGTTCCTTTCTTCGTTTGTTATCATTGATGCTTGCAATTGTTGGTTTTAGATTTTTCATTCCGTGTTACTTTTCTATGCTTTTATGTTAGGCCTCCCAAGTGTTTGAGAAAATACTTGATTGGATTTTAGTGTAGATTTCTCTCCTCTTGGCTTTGGTTGAAGAATTGGAGACTCTTGAGTTATCAAACTCCTTTGTTGATTGATAATTAAAAGTTGTTAGTTGATTTGAATCCCTCTAAAGCTAGTCTTTCCTTAGGAGTTGACTAGGACTCGAGGAATCAAATTGATTTATCCACTTGACTTTCCTTCATAATTAGAGGTTAACTAAGTGGGAGCAACGGACAATTGATGTCACAATTGAGGAAGATAATGAGGATAGGACTTCTAATTCTCAGACCTTGCTAAGACCTTTCTTAGCTATTAGTCTACTTTCTTGTCATTTACTTTCCTTGTTCCTTATTTCAAAAATCCAAAAAGATACTTTTCCATAACCAATAGTAACATACTTCCCTGTAACTCCTTGAGAGACGACCCGAGGTTTAAATACTTCGGTTATTATTTTTATTGGGGTTTGTTACTTGTGACAAACAATTTTTTGCATGAAAGGATTCTTTGTTGGTTTAGATACTATACTTGCAACGAGGATTTATTGTGAAATTCTAAACCGTCAAAAATCCCTTCATCAAAATGGCGCCGTTGCCGGGGAATTGCAAACATGTGCCTTATTATTGGTTATTGTGAATATTGAGAATAATTTTGCTTTTTCATTTCTTTGTTAGTGTTTCTAGTTATAGGAGTTTTTTTTCATTAATTCTTATTAGTTTTTGTTTTCACTTGCTACTATAAATTCTCACCCCTTTGGCTACGAGTTTGGTTACAATCATGTTGTAGGAAGAGGAGATTACAATGAAGGCTTGCATCAAGGATGGGACAATCAAAGATGGGAGGAGCCACAAGGATTTGATCAACCCTCTTGGCAACAACCTCCTCCAACTTACTATGAGCAAGAGGCATTCCAAGGTGCATACCAAGACAATGGATATGGTGGACCCCCTTCTAGTTACCAACAAGTCCCACCATATGCCTATGAACCCCCTCCTCAACATAGCTTTGAACCACCATACTCACAAGCCCCTTTCCACCATTCACCTCCATATGACCCTAACCCTTATCCGCTACACCAACCACTATGCGAACCATACCCAGAACCACCACCTCAATATACACCATCTCCATTCCTTTATCAAGAAGAACCACCTCCGTATTATGAGCCTTTTCTCCCAATAGATGAACCCTCCTATCCACCCCAAGCTCCCATAGATGATACCTTTAGTGTTATTCGCCAAGGGCAACAGGAGCTTCAAACCACACTTACCTCTGCTCTCATCGGTCTCACCTCTACTCTCCAATCTCTTATATCCCATGTGGATCCATTCGTTACCCCCAATACTCATCCCTCAAGCTCTGGTGCACTTACTTTTCACCTATATCCATCAATCCAAAAGCAAAATGATCCTAAATATGCTATTGACATGGAACAAGCGAGAAGGGATCATCTTAGGGACGTAATGGATCGGGTTCACACATACATACTTCAAGAGAAGCAAGAGGAGGCCCAAAAAGTGGAGGTAGGGGAGACCTTTGAAGATGAAGGAGTAGTTGAAGAATCAGGGAGAATTGAAGAAAGTTGTCAAGAGGTTGAACCTATCAAGGAGGAGTTAGATTTTGTACTAGAGCAAACGGAGAAAGCTAAAATTATTGACGAAGTGGAAGTGGTTGAAGACTTAGGAGATGCGGAACCTCCATGGGAATCTCAAGTCATAGAGCCTCCTTCAAAGACGTTTGAATTTGATGTTGAGGAGGGTGTACAACCTCCAAGACGTGTCATGGTTGAAGACTTGGAGGAGGTTGATCATGTGATGGATTCAATAATTGATGAGTTTCTATCTACAATTGAATCCTCTCCCAGTGGATGTGAAATAGCCAAAGAAGAAATTGATGAATAAGGAATTGAAGTTGAAGATACTTGTCAAGAGATGGATGAATTTAAAGAGGAGCACAAGGGAGTGGACCTTGCATTGTCAAAATGTGGGGAGGTCCCCCTTCCTAAGTCACCATCATCCTTTACACCATTCAAGTGGGTAAATATCTTATCTCTAGGCTTTCTAATTCTACTTGAGTATGGGTTGCTTGAAACAGATGGTCAACTTAGAGCTCTCTGCGGATTGAAGAGTAAGGGAGAGTTGTGTGGTGGTTGGAAGTGTCACTCTAGGTTCATGATTGTTGCACGCTCAAAGTTTGATAACAATGGTTGGTGTAGAACCAAAGTGAATGGGTTTAGGAGGATGTTTGGGTGCTTACATGGGAATTCCAAGCCTAAACCACCCGGATGGAATCATGATGATCAACTTGAAGACGGGTGTAAAAACAAGATTTGGGATCCCGGCATACAAGAGGATCAACTTTGGGAGCTCGAAGCTTCTAAAGAATTTCATCAAGGCTTGGTGAATTTATTTGGAAATGTTAGAAATTATTGGAAGTCCAAGCCTTGGTGGAAGTTTCAAGATGAGTTAAAGCACAAGCCACCATGACAAAGAGCTCACCAAATGTCCAACTTAAGGACAATAACTAAAAGTGTTAGGTGGGAGACAACCCACCATGGTATGATCCTCCTTTTTATTAGTTTTAATTTATTTTTGTCAATTTTAATTTCAGTTCTGCATATTTACTTTTATTTTGCACTTAAAAAGGGAGGAATCGACGCGCAAGCGTCTACGATGCGCACGCCTCGTGTGTGACTGCGTAACAAAGAGAAAACGAACAAAGAGTTGCGATGGAGATGCGCGGGAGGGGTGCCTAGAGCACGAACCAGCCCATGCGTACGCGTGCCCCATGCGTACGCGTCACCTACACATTAGTCCATCCACGCGTAAGCGTCAGTGACGCATACGCGTGGGCTTCCCAATCGGCATAAAAGAGTGTCTGAACAGAGAGTTGTAATGCCATGGCGCTGGAGGCGCGTGAGTAGTCAAGCGTACGAGTGACCGACGCTCATGCGTCAATTCCTATTTTTGGCCACCCACACGTACGCGTGGGCGACGCGTACGCGTCGAGTGGATATGTCAATTTTCACGCATACGCGTGATTGGTATCAGAAATCGTAATTGTTCATTCCTTGGTAACGGCGCTGAAAACTTAATACGGACATTCATAATCTTAGTTCTTTGTCACAACTTCGCACAACTAACCAGCAAGTGCACTGGGTGGTCTAGGTAATAAACCTTACGTGAGTAAGGGACGATCCCACGGAGATTGTCGGCTTGAAGCAAGCTATGGTCACCTTGTAACTCTCACTTAGGTGGATTCAATTGGTTAGGGAGATTTGATAATTAAAAGATAAATTAAATATAAAATAGGATAGAGATACTTATGCAATTCATTGGTGAGAATTTCAGATAAGCGTATGGAGATGCTTTTGTTCCTTCTGAACCTCTACTTTCCTGCTGTCTTCATCCAATCATTCATACTCCTTTATATGGCAAGCTTATGTTGGGCATCACCGTTGTCAATGGCTACATCCCGTCCTCTCAGTGAAAATAGTCCAAAATGCGCTGTCACTGCACGGCTAATCATCTGTCGGTTCTCGATCATACTGGAATAGGATTCCGTAATCCTTTTGCGTCTGTCACTACGCCCAGCACTCGCGAGTTTGAAGCTCGTCACAGCCATCCCTTCCCAGATCCTACTCGGAATACCACAGACAAGGTTTAGACTTTTCGGATCTCAGGAATGGCCGCCAATAATTCTAGCCTATACCACGAAGACTCTGATCTCATGGAATGGAAGGCTCGGTTGTTAGGCGAAGCAACCATGCATCATGAACCAGGAGGCTAAGAAATACGCACTCAAGCTATTGCAAGTAGAACTGAAGTGGTTGTCAGGCATGCGTTCATAGGTGAGAATGATGATGTGTGTCATTGATCATCACATTCGTTAGGTTGAAGAACGAGTGTATATCTTAGAGAAGAAATAGGCTTGAGTTGAATAGAAAAACAATATTACTTTGCATTAATTCATGAGGAACAGCAGAGCTCCACACCTTAATCTATGGTGTGTAGAAACTCTACTGTTGAAAAATACATAAGAACAAGGTCTAGGCATGGCCGAGAGGCCAGCCTCCAAAACGTGATCAAAGGATCAAAAGATAATCCAAAGATGATCAAAAGATGTCCAAACATGTCTAATACAATAGTAAAAGTCCTATTTATAATAAACTAGTTACTAGGGTTACAGAAATAAGTAAATGATGCAGAAATCCACTCCCGGGCCCACTTGGTGTGTGCTTGGACTAAGCATTGAAGCTTTCACGTGTAGAGGTCTTCCTTGGAGTTAAACGCCAGTTTGTAACCTATTTCTGTCGTTTAACTCTGCTTTGCAACCTGTTTCTGGCGTTTAACTCCAGAATAGGGCAAAAAGCTGGCGTTGAACAGCCGTTTGCATCATCTAAACTCGAGCAAAGTATAGACTATTATATATGGCTGGAAAGCCCTGGATGTCTACTTTCCAACGCAATTGAGAGAGCACCATTTGGGCTTCTGTAGATCCAGAAAATCCACTTTGAGTGCAGGGAGGTCAGAATCCAACAACATCTGCAGTCCTTCTTCAGCCTCTGAATCTGATTTTTGCTCAAGTCCCTCAATTTCAGCCAGAAAATACCTGAAATCACAGAAAAACACACAAACTCATAGTAAAGTCCAGAAATGTGATTTTTATTTAAAAACTAATAAAAATATAATAAAACTAACTAAATTATACTAAAAACTATATAAAAACAATGCCAAAAAGCGTGTAAATTATCCGCTCATCACAACACCAAACTTAAATTGTTGCTTATCCCCAAGCAACTAAAAATCAAATAGGATAAAAAGAAGAGAATATACTATAAATTCCAAAATATCTATGAAACTTAGCTCCAACTAGATGAGCGGGACTAGTAGCTTTTTGCCTCTTGAATAGTTTTGGCATCTCACTTTATCCATTGAAGTTCAGAATGATTAGCATCTATAGGAACTCAGAATTCAGATAGTGTTATTGATTCTCCTAGTTCAGTATGTTGATTCTTGAACACAGCTACTTTATGAGTCTTGGCCGTGGCCCTAAGCACTTTGTTTTCCAGTATTACCACCGGATACATAAATGCCACAGACACATAACTGGGTGAACCTTTTCAGATTGTGACTCAGCTTTGCTAGAGTCCCCAATTAGAGGTATCCAGGGTTCTTAAGCACACTCTTCTTTTTTTGCTTTGGACCTCGACTTTAACCGCTCAGTCTCAAGTTTTCACTTGACACCTTCACGCCACAAGCACATGGTTAGGGACAGCTTGGTTTAGCCGCTTAGGCCAGGATTTTATTCCTTTAGGCCCTCCTATCCATTAATGCTCAAAGCCTTGGATCCTTTTTACCTTTGCCTTTTGGTTTAAAGGGTTACTGGCTTTTTGCTCTTGCCTTTTGGTTTAAAGAGCTTTTGGCTTTTTCTGCTTGCTTTTTCTAATGATTTTTTTTCTTTTTTTTTTTCGCATTTTTCTTTTTTTTTCCTTTTTTTTTGCAAGCTTTTGTATTCACTGCTTTTTCTTGCTTCAAGAATCAATTTTATGATTTTTCAGATTATCAAATAACATTTCTCCTTTTTCATCATTCTTTCAGGAACCCACAATTTTAACATTCATAAACAACAATTTCAAAAGACATATGTACTGTTCAAGCATTCATTCAGAAAACAAAAAGTATTGTCACCACATCAAAATAATTAAACTAATTTCAAGGATGAATTCGAAACCATGTACTTCTTGTTCTTTTGTTTTTAGAACAGTTTTCATTTAAGAGAGGTGATGGATTCATAGGACATTCATAGCTTTAAGACATAGAGACTTAAACACTAATGATCATATAGTGAAGACATAAACATAAATAAAACATAAAGCATAGTAAACGAAAAACAGAAAAATAAGAACAAGGAGATTAAGGAACGGGTCCACCTTAGTGAGGGTGGCGTCTTCCTCTTCTTGAAGAACCAATGGTGCTCTTGAGCTCCTTTATGTCTCTTCCTTATCTTTGTTGCTCCTCCCTCATAACTCTTTGATCTTCTTTAATCTCATGGAGGATGATGGAGTGCTCTTGGTGCTCCATCCTTAATTGTCCCATGTTGGAGCTTAATTCTCCTAGGGAGGTATTGATTTTCTCCCAATAGTTTTGTGGAGGAAAATGCATCCCCTAAGGCATATCAGGGATTTCATGGTGAGGAATTTCCTCATGCTCTTGTTGAGGTCCATGATCTCTTGTTTGCTCCATTCTTTTCTTAGTGATGGGCTTGTCCTCATCAATGAGGATGTCTCCCTCTATGTTAATCCCAGTCGAATTTCATAGGTGGCAAATAAGGTGAAGAAATGCTAACCTTGCCAAAGTGGAATACTTGTCAGCCACCTTATAGGGTTCTTAAGGTATAATCTCATGAACTTCCACTTCCTCCCCAATCATGATACTATGGATCATGATGGCCCGGTCTACAGTAACTTCAGACCGGTTGCTAGTAGGAATAATTGAGCGTTGAATAAACTCCAACCATCCTCTAGCTACAGGCTTAAGGTCCGGTCTTCTTAATTGAACCAGCTTGCCTCTTGAGTTAACTTTCCATTGAGCTCCTTCTACACATAAGTCCATGAGGACTTGGTCCAACCTTTGATCGAAGTTGAGCCTTCTAGTGTAGGGGCGTGCGTTTTCTTGCATCATTGGCAAATTGAACGCCAGCCTCACATTTTCCGGACTGAAATCTAAGTATTTCCCCCGAACCATTATAAGCCAATTCTTTGGATTCAGGTTCACACTTTGATCATGGTTCCTAGTGATCCATGCATTTGCATAGAACTATTAAACCATTAAGATCCTGACTTGTTGAATGGGGTTGGTGAGAACTTCCCAACCTCTTCTTCGTATCTCATGTCGGATCTCCGGATACTCATTCTTTTTGAGCTTGAAAGGAACCTCAGGGATCACTTTCTTCTTGGCCAAAACTTCATAGAAGTGGTCTTGATGGACCTTTGAGATGAATCTCTCCATCTCCCATGACTCAGAGGTGGAAGCAATTGCCTTCCCTTTCCTCTTTCTTGAGGTTTCTCTGGCCTTAGGTGCCATTAATGGTTATGGAAAAACAAAAGCAATGCTTTTACCACACCAAACTTAAAATGTTTGCTCGTCCCCGAGCAAAAAAGAAAGGAAGTAGTAGAAGATGAAGAAAATGGAGGAGATGGAGGGAGAAGGTGTATTCGGCCAAGGGGGAGAAGAAAGGGTTGTGTTGTGTGAAAATGAAGAAGGAATGAGGGGTTTATATAGGAGTGGGGGGAGGTTTAGGGTTCGGCCATTAGGGTTGGGTTTGGAAGAGAAAAGAATTTGAATTTTGGAGGTAGGTGGAATGTATGGGGAAGAGGTATGGAGGTGATTGGTGAAGGGTATTTGAGGAAGAGGGTTACGAAAAGGTGTGAAGAGGAGAGAAGAAGAGGTGGGGTAGGTGGGGATCCTGTGGGGTCCACAGATCCTGTGGGGATCCTGTGGGGTCTACAGATCCAGTGGGTCAAGGACTTAACATCCCTGCTCCAATTAGGCATGTAAAACGCCCTTAGCATGCATGTCTGGCGTTAAACGCCAACTTGCTGCTTGTTTCTGGCATTTAACGCTAATTTCCTGCTCTGTTCTGGCGTTAAACACCAGTCTGGTGCTTGTTTCTGGCGTTTAATGCCAGCTTGATGCTTCTTTTTGGCGTTAAACGCCAGTTTGACGCTTCTTACTGGCGTTTAAATGCCAGTAAGCTCCTCCTCCAGGGTGAGCTATTTTTAATGCTATTTTTTATTCTGTTTTTTATTCTTCAGTAGGTTTTGTGGCTTCACATGATCATCAACCTAAAGAAAACATAAAATAGCAATGGAAAATAAATCGATATAATTAAATAACAATGGGTTGCCTCCCAACAAGCGCTTCTTTAATGTCAATAGCTAGACAGTGAGCTCTCATGGAGCCTCACAGATGTTCAGAGCATTGTTGGGACCTCCCAACTCCAAACTTAGAGTTTGAATGTGGGGGTTCAACACCAAACTTAGAGTTTGGTTGTGGCCTCCCAACACCAAACTTAGAGTTTGACTGTGGGGGCTTTGGTTGACTCTGCAGTGAGAGAAGCTTTTCATGCTTCCTCTCCATGGTTACAGAAGGAGATACTTGAGTTTTAAAAACAAGGTTGTCCTCATTCAGTTGAAAGACTAACTCTCCTCTGTCCATATTAATCACAGCTTTTGCAGTGGCTAGGAAGGGTCTTCCAAGGATGATGGATTCATCCTCATCCTTCCAAGTGTCTAGGATTATGAAATCAGCAGGGATGTAAAGGCCTTCAACCTTTACTAACACGTCCTCTACTTGTCCATAAGCCATTTTTATGGATTTGTCTGCCATCTCTAATGAGAAATTGGCAGCCTATACCTCAAAGATTCCCAGTTTCTCCATTACAGAGAGTGGCATTAAGTTTATGCCTGACCCCAGGTCACATAGAGCCTTCTCAAAGGTCATGGTGCCTATGTTACACGGAATTAGGAATTTACCAGGATCCTGTTTCTTTTAAGGTAGAGTTTGCTGAACCAAGGCATTTAGTTCCTTGATGAGCAATGGAGGTTCATCCTCCCAAGTCTCATTATCAAATAATTTGGCATTCAGCTTCATGATTTCTCCTAAATATTGAACAACTTGCTCTTCAGCAATGTCTTCATCTTCTTCAAAAGATGAATAGTCATCAGAGCTCATGAATGGTAAAAAGAGGTTCAATGGAATCTCTATGGTCTCTAGATGAGCCTCAGATTCCTTTGGTTCCTCAAAGAGAAACTCCTTATTGGTCAGTGAACGTCCCAAGAGGTCTTCCTCACTAGGATTCACGTCTTCTTCCTCCTCTCTGGGTTCGGCCACACCAAGTAAGGTAATGGCCTTGCACTCTCTTTTTGGATTCTCTTCTATATAGCTCGGGAGAGTACTAGGAGGAGTTTCAATGACCCTTTTACTCAGCTGGCCCACTTGTGTGATGCCAGGGCATTTTGGCCAGTTTTACTGACCTTTTCTTTACTATTTTTAGGGTAGTTTCATGCATTTTCTTAGAAAATAAGCTCTTTTTGGGTAGATATTCACTTACATCTTGATTCAAGCATACATTGTGCACTTTACATGATTTCATGAGGATTTTTCATGAATTTAATGACAAATTGGATGTTGCATTTCCCATGACTTGGATTAGAACTTTGATGCACTTTATTGCTTGATTTCAGGACAAAAGAAGCAAGGAAGAACCACGTTAGCAGCCACGTTAATCTAACTAACGTGACCTCTAACGTGGAATGGGAGCTAACTTGCAAAGTTAGTGAAAAAAGTAATCGCCAATAACGCCCTCGAAGCCATCATAGCCCACGTTAAGAGTCACGTTAACTTAGTTAACGTGAACTCTAACGGGGAAGAAAACAATAAGGCCAACGTTAGTGACATTCTCCTTCGTCACTAACGTTGGACCAAGCTCATAATTGGCCACGTTAGTTGCCACGTTAACTTAGTTAACGTGGCTTCTAACGTTAAGAAGAAAAAGGGAAGCCAACGTTAGTGACATTCACCTTTGTCACTAATGTTGGCCAAGCTTCCATAAGCCACGTTAACTTAGTTAATGTGGAAGCTAACGTGGAGAGAGAAATTGGTCACCAACGTTAGTGACACTTACCTTTGTCACTAACATTGGGGTGAACCACCAAGAGCCACCATGAGCAACGTTAAACTCCCACGTTAACTTAGTTAACATGGAAGCTAACGTGGATAAAGAGGTAATGAGCCAACGTTAGTGACACTCACCTTTGTCACTAACGTTGGAGATGGCTAGTATGACTACGTTAGAAGCCACGTTAACTTAGTTAACGTGAACTCTAACGTGAGAAAGAGGGGCACATTGGAACGTTAGTGACAAAGGTAAGTGTCACTAACGTTCTCGAAGGATTGGCAAGCTTACGTTAAGAGCCACGTTAACTAAGTTAACGTGGACTCTAACGTAGGGAAGGGGGAGGTTTATCAACGTTATTGGGAAAGGTAAGTCCCAATAACGTGTGCGAAGGACCAAGAGGCAACGTTAGTGGTAACGTTTGTGCCACTAACGTTGAGGTTAACGTGGCTCATACTTGGGTAAGCAACGTTAGTGAAAAAGGTGATTGTTACTAACGTTCTCGAACCCACACTTTCACTCAACGTTAACACCACTAACGTCCTGAGCTAAAAGTCCCTGCCTACTTCACACTTTCTCTCTACAAGCAAAGCTAAGCCCAATGATGAAGATAACTGCTTCAAACTCAGGATCCAAAAGCCCATACCCAAGACTTGAAGAGCCAACTAGAAGATCAGAGGAGTAGTATATATAGGAGTAACTTTGAATTAGTTTTGGGAGCTGGAAACTTTAGGGAGCCTTTGGCCTAGAATTACTCTCTGTATTTTACTTTCTCTGCCCTTCTAGTTTACTTTCAGCATGTATTCTCCATCTTTGTTTTCATTTTCCAGAGCTATGAACAACTAAACCCCTTTCATTGGGTTAGGGAGCTCTATTGTAATTTGATAGATCAATTTTAGTTTTCATTCTCCTTCTTCTATCTTTTCTCTTGATTTTACTAGAAAGCTTTCGATCTTCATCCAGTTGGGTAGTTATCTTGGAAAAGAAGCTATTCATACTTGGATCTCTTCTGAACCTTGAAAGAGGAATGAAGAGATCATGCTAGAAATGCTTTCTCATGCTGGACCAAATTGGGTGTGGATGGATATGTGACTATAATCCTTCCAACACTTGATTTGGGAAATGCATGTGGTATAATCAGTGACCATACTTCATCTCTTCTCATGAGCAATTGACCAAGGAATTGCCTATTGATCAAGATTTGAGAGATTGAATTACAAGGAATTGTAATTCGATCACTTAAGATTGCCAAGGAGATCAATGAATGCATTGATTGAGGAAGAGATGAAAATGAACTTGATCCAGAGAATGCAACATCTCATGAGCCCAATGAACTCCCCATTTCTGATCTTACCCATTCTCTTTAATTTCTACCATTTACTTTTATGAGCAATTACCCCATTCCCATTTAAGATTCTGCAATCTACTTTCCGCCATTTACATTCAGCTCTTTATTTCCAGCATTTACTGTTTCTGCCATTTACTTTCCCGCCATTTAATTTTCTGTAATTCCCAACTCAAATTCTGGTTGGCTCAACTAGAACATTCCTTTAATTAAAGTTGCTTGATCAATCAATCTCTGTGGGATTCGACCTCACTCTATTGTGAGTTTTTACTTGATGACGAATTTGGTACACTTGCCGAAGGAAATTTGTTGTGAGACAAGTTTTCCGCGTATCAAGTTTATGGCGCCGTTGCCGGGAATTGATTTTGAATCAACAATGATTAAATTGGAGGATAACTAGATTGAGCATTTTTAGTTTGTTTAATTTAATTTTCTGTTTGAGTAATTTACTTTCAGTTTTAGTTAATTTCTTCCCCTCCCACTTTTTTGTTTTTTTTAGTTATTTACAATTCAGTTCACTGACCCACTAACTGTTTGATATGTTGCATCACTCACACTAACAGTAATTCTAACAGAAATACTTCCTGCATCTATTTTCCTTGCTTGTGCTTTGTTGGTTGTATGACAGGGAGAAGAAGTGGGGCTTCAACTTCCTTTGATTCAGAACCTGAGAGGACCTTCCTTAGATTAAGGAGGGAAGCAAGAGAAAAACGAGTAGTGGGTGCCGAGGAAAAGGATGAATACTTTGAACCAAACATGGAAGAAAACATGGAAAACCATCATGAAGAAGAGGCTCACAACCATGGCAGAGAAGGTCGAGCAAATCATGCTGGGGAGGAGAGAAGAGTTTTAGGCTCTTACATCAATCCAAACCCAGGAAACTGTGGAAGTAGCATTCAAAAGCCGACCATCCAGGCCAATAATTTTGAACTAAAACCGCAGCTCATCACCCTTGTTCAGAACAACTGTTTGTTCGAAGGAGGAGTCCAAGAAGACCCCAATCAACATCTAACCACCTTCCTGAGGATACGTGACACGGTGAAGTCTAATGGTGTTCATCCTGACGCCTATAGACTGCTCTTATTTCCATTCTCACTCAAAGATAAGGCAGCCAAGTGGCTGGAGTCTTTTTTGAAGGAGAGTTTGACAACTTGGGAAGATGTGGTGAACAAATTTTTAGCCAGATTCTATCCTCCCCAAAGAATCAACAGGCTGAGAGCTGAGGTCCAAACTTTCAGGCAACAAGATGGTGAGACTCTATATGAAGCATGGGAGAGGTTTAAGGACCTGACAAGGAGGTGTCCACCAGATATGTTCAATGAATGGGTGCAGCTACACATTTTCTATGAAGGCCTTTCTTATGAATCAAGGAAAGCAGTAGACCACTCATCCGGGGGATCTCTGAACAAGAAGAAGACCATTGAGGAGGCCATAGATGTCATTGAAACTGTAGCAAAAAATGACTATTTCTATGCTTCTGAAAGAGGGAACACTAGAGGAGTGATGGAGCTAAAAAATGTAGATGCTCTGCTGGCCCAAAATAAGCTCATTACCAAGCAGCTGGCTGACCTCACCAAGAAGATGGAGAAGAACCAAGTAGCAGCAATCACCACTTCATCAGCAACCCAAGAAGGAGTGAATGAAAAAGCAGAGGGTAGTCAGGAGCAAGCCAACTACATTGGGAATTCACCTAGGCAAAACCATGATCCATACTCCAAGACCTACAACCCTGGTTGGAGGAATCACCCAAACTTTGGGTGGGGGAATCAACAAGATCAAGGCCAAGATCAGAGACGTCACAACACCAACAACAATGCAGCTCACCAACAATTCACACAGAGAACATATCAACACCACCATGACAACACCTCTCCACATCCATATCAAAACTAAAATAACACTCCTCATCCTTCCACCTCTAATCCTAATCCATCATCATTTGATGACAGACTCTCAAGGATTGAGAATCTACTTGAAGGCATAGGGAAAGAGATTCAAGACAACAAGGCATTCAAGGAGGAAGTGCGAGCAAATTTTAAGAACCGGGGAGATACCATCAAGAGGTTGGAATCTCAAGTGGGATATCTCTCTGAGCAGATGCCCAAACCTACAGATGGATTCCCAAGTGATACAGAAAAAAATTTGAGAGGTGAAACAAAGAAAGTAAGATGGGAAGATTGCAAAATGGTCACTATAAGTGATAAGGAGACTGAGGACAAGCCAAGCAAGCAGTCAGAACAACCTGGAGATACCTCAGTAGAGAAGAAGGAAAAAGATCACCAAGAACCAAAAATCTCACAACAAGAGCTGCTAAGACTCTATGCACCCTTTCCCCAACTACTCAATGGTGCTGTGGAGAAGAGAATATACTCAAGATTTCTTGACTTGTTTGCATCTCTGCATGTAAACATACCATTCATCAAGACCATCTAACAAATGCCTGCATACATCAAGTATATGAAGGAACTGCTTTCCAGGAAAAGCTCACTCAAGGGAGGCCAAACTATAGTGATGAACAAGGAGTGCAGCGCCCTCATTCAACCAGAGTTGCCTACAAAAAAAAAGGACCGAGGGAGTTTTCACATACCCTGTGCCATAGGAGAAACAATGTTTGATAGAGTACTCTACGATTTGGGAGTAAGCATCAACTTAATGCCCTTGTCCCTTGTGAAGAGGCTGCAGATCAATGAGATAATGCCCACAGATGTAGTCATCAGGCTGGCTGACAAAACTCAAAAACAAGCAATAGGAGTGGTGGAAAATGTGTTGGTAAAGGTTGGAAAATACTTCCTCCCAGCAGACTTTGTCATATTGGACATGGAAGAGAGTTACACTCACCCAATCATATTGGGAAGACCATTCCTAGCTACAGCCAGAGCACTCATAGATGTGGAGCGAGGGGAGCTAATTTTGAGGATCCATGATGAACAGCTCGCCTTCACTGTTTTCAAACACTCACAAGAAACAGATCAAGAGAACAAGGAACCAAGGAAGGATCACAGTGAGATACTGAAGAAAGATATGAGTACTGAAGAACAACAAGCTCATCCGGAGATTCCCTTGGTTGATGGACAAGGAAACAAGCAGCTGTCACAGCTCAAGGAAAAGCTGGAAGAACCTAAACCACCAGAGGCATGTGAAGACAACATCAAAATTCCTTTAGAAGAAGAGGCCACAAAGAGTAAGACAACATCACAAGGAACAAAGAAGAAGGTACCAAGGAGGTGGAGGAACAAAAAGATCCCTACAGAGGACTTCTCTCCAGGGGATAAAGTGATCTCAGCTTACTTCCCGGATATCCCCCCTGATCTCCCCACTGTGTCATCTCAGCTACCTAAAGTCTTCGCTATCAACATAGTTCTCTCCTTGGAACATGTAGAGATCATTGATACAACTACTGGATATAGGTCTACTGCCAGAGGAGAAGACTTGAAGCACTATCGACCTCCCTGATGAAGGCGAAACGTCAAGCTAGTGACTCTAAAGAAGCGCTTCATGGGAGGCAACCCATGTTTTATATGCTTTTAGAAAATAGTTAATAAGTCATTTTTTATGAATTCCAACCCAAACTTGACTAACACTTGGTGAAATCCTTGTTATGCAGTATATAGTGAAGAACAAGTTTGGTGTTTAAAGCATGCCAAGAAAGCATGAATGCAACTCAGAGCATGCTAGTCTTGGAGCTTTGAACAAAGACTTTTTCATCACAATTCTCCAAACTAAGTTTGCTGTCACCCAAGGTGCCACAAATATGCATATAAGGATACACAGTTAGTTAGTTAGTTGGTGTTCATGAATAAACAATCTAATTCTTTTTCTTTATTATTCTAGCCGTAAAGTTTAAATTTTTTTATGATATTGATTTTTTTTATTTTATTTTTATAGGAAAAAGGAAAGGAGCATTGGAGATGATTGATTGGACAATTAAATGAAGAAGGTTCAGCCACTTCATGAAGAGGTATTACACACTTGTTCTCAAAAGGGAACGTATTGGAAAATGTTGCCATGCAACATAGAAAAGAATGGGACCCTTGAAGACCGAGCAATTTCCATCATAAAGTGATGATCCTTATCCTTTCTCCATGCACAACCCCAACCGTCCATCAAACAACCACTCCATCAATCCACACCCTACATTCATTCACAACCTCCCTATATAAGTAACCCTTGCTCCGCATCCCACTTTCACACTCCACGCCCACTCTTCACACCTCTCCCTTTCAGAACCAAGCACTTCTTATCCCATTAAAAACATTCCCACTCACTCCCTTCATTACACTCAATCCTAAACAGCCAAAAGTCTCCACACCCTTACCACCTTCACACATTAACTCTCATTCATGGCATCTTCGAGCTCGAAAAGAAAGAAAGGAAAGGAACCTATGGAGCAACACTCGTATGATGAAAAGAGATTTAGAAGCTTGCACCATGCATTGCAATACGGGTGGATGGTGGATAAGGAGATCATTTATGAACTGGGGTTTCAAGTTAGGAAAACTGAGTGTCCCGAAATCACAAAGGAGGTAGAAAAGAGAAGATGGGAGCTCCTCACTGATCTGGTCATTAAGGTGAATGCAAATCTTGTAAGAGAATTTTATGCAAATGCGGTCTGATATGATAAGGCAAATGAGTCATATACAAGCTTTGTGAGAGGAAAGACTGTGGATTTCGGTCCCATGTGTGTCATGAGGGCATTAAAGCTATGGTCCATACCGTTTGAAGAAGAGAGTTATCATTCAAGACTGGACAACAACCCCAATTATGACCAGATTGTGAAAGATATTTGTGTACCCGGAGCTGACTGGGAAAGATATGCGGATAGGAGACCAAGGTTCATCAAGAGAGCAGACCTCACTCCGGAAGCAAAAGGGTGGTTCGAAATTGTAAGGAGGTCTATCCTCCCAGCAGGGAACAACTCGGAGGTGAATCTCAAGAGAGCCACAATGGTGCACTGTATACTCAAAGGAGGAGAGATCAAGGTTCATGAACTCATAGCCACAGGCATTAGAAAGATGGCAGAGAAAAGCGACTCAAGAGGAAAGTTAGGTTACCCCAGCACTATTTACCAACTATGCAAGAAAGCTGTGGTGGTGTTTGAAGATGAGGACCCCATGTGGATAAAAGAAGGCATTCCAATAACCGTTCGACGGATGCATGCTACCGCATCTCTCCTGCCTCAACGGAAGCAAAGGAAGAGGCCAGCCCCTCAAGTAGTAGAAGGATAAGTCTTAAAGGGGCAAGCACCAGCCACTTTGGATATGCACCAACTACAGGAAGCCATTGATGGCCTATCTCGACAATATTTGGAAAGCCAAGGAGCACAGAAAGAGCTTCAACTACAGATGATGGGGCAGCAAGAGGAATCACTCTCAAGATGGATGACTCAACAAGGGGAATGGAAAAAGCAAATGATGGAGCAGCAACTGAGTCAAGGACAACAATGGAGTGAAACATTCCATAGGATAGAACAAAGGCAAAATGAACAACAAGAATCTATCCAGAAGCTAATTAACATCCAAGCACATCAAGGTGCACACATACATGAGATGCATCGAAGACAAATAGAACAGGCAGAACTATTGGCCGAGCAAAGGGCATTCGTAGAAGGAGTTTACATGAGCGAGATTGGGCATCATATAAACACTCAAGCCAGGCTCGGATACTTAGTAGGACATCTGCCTATATTGCATCCAGGAATCGCAAGGTATGAAGAAATGAGGGATGAATTAGCACGAGAAGAAAGACAAAGGATGGAAGAGAGTCATGAATCAGTGAGGAAGGCACTTGAGGATTGGAAGCAAGCAAGATTGGCACGGGTGCGAGGAAATGCAAGAGGACACAAAGAGGACAAGCAAGGAGGAGAGCATGGGCATCCACATGAGTAAAAGGTGGTGGAGTTCCTTCTTTGGTCCATCTTTTTCTATGATTTAAATAAGGAAGATCTTGTATGAGATAGAACATGCTTCCATGATAGTTTGAACCTTTTTTAATTCTGTCTTTTAAACTTTTTGTTGATTAGGGCTGTGTTGGCTAGTCTGAATGTCATTACTGCATCATCTCCTTACTTATTTGAATGGTTGTCCTTTTGAATCAAATGAAAAGAGAATGAGTGTTTTATAAAAGACCAGAGTGGAGTTCATACTATGGAGTAAGTTCCTGAGTTTGTGGTGTGGTCATAAGTTAGCTAAGTTGGTTCAACTACAAGGTGGGAAGACAACTATCTGTCATGAATACTATGCTTTGAACGCACCCCATGAGACTAGCTAAATAACAAGATCCTAATAAGAAAAAGGGAAAGAAAAATCAAAGTTGAAGAATAAAAGAAAAATAGCAAGAAAAGAGGCTAGGCACCAAGGGTTTGAATATTGAAGGATGTGTCTGTGGTGTTCCTGTACCAAGGATCTGCTTGGATTACTAAGCTCTTAGGGGTGCTTTATCACCTGGTAACTTGGGTTAACTAACCCGGGATTATCAGCTGAAAGTCCACCATCAAGAGCAATCTTTGCTACAGAACATTTAGTAGCCCAAAGAGGTGCTGGACACCAAGACCTCAAGGAAAGAAAATAAACAAACCATGTGCCTATGGTGTGTATGTATGGGGGAGAGACTAGAGGAAGTAAGTCCTTAGGGGTGCTTCAACACCTAGCACCTTGAACCAACTGGTTCGGGAGTGTTGGCTGAAAGCTTATTTTAAAGAGTTGCCCCCCTACAGAGCTCTTAGCCTAAGAACATAAATAAGCCCTGAAATGACAACAAAAGGATCAATGAATAAAAGTCTCATGGGATGCAATCACAGTGAGTATTCTAGGACATGATAAAAGTCTAAAAGCCAGTGAAGGAATGAACCTAAGTTTCTATGCATGAAACCACCATAAAACCAGAAACATGACTTCCACAAGAATGACTCATTTCTCTTGGCATTCCATTCATCATTCTCTTGTTCCAGTACTTGCTTAGGGACAAGCAAGCTTTAAGTTTGGTGTTGTGATGCTAGGGCATTTTGGCCAGTTTCACTGACCTTTTCTTTACTGTTTTTAGGGTAGTTTCATGCATTTTCTTAGAAAATAAGCTCTTTTTGGGTAGATATTCACTTACATCTTGATTCAAGCATACATTGTGCACTTTACATGATTTCATGAGGATTTTGCATGAATTTAATGACAAATTGGATGTTGTATTTCCCATGACTTGGATTAGAACTTTGATGCACTTTATTGCTTGATTTCAGGACAAAAGAAGCAAGGAAGAACCACGTTAGCAGCCACGTTAATCTAACTAACGTGACCTCTAACGTGGAATGGGAGCTAACTTGCAAAGTTAATGAGAAAAGTAATCGCCAATAACACCCTTGAAGCCATCATAGCCCACGTTAAGAGTCACGTTAACTTAGCTAACGTGAACTCTAACGTGGAAGAAGACAATAAGGCCAACGTTAGTGACACTCCCCTTTGTCACTAACGTTAGACCAAGCTCATAATTGGCCATGTTAGTTGCCACGTTAACTTAGTTAACGTGGCTTCTAACGTTAAGAAGCAAAAGGGAAGCCAACGTTAGTGACATTCACCTTTGTCACTAACGTTGGCCAAGCTTCCATAAGCCACGTTAACTTAGTTAACGTGGAAGCTAACGTGGAGAGAGCAATTGGTCGCCAACGTTAGTGACACTTTCCTTTGTCACTAACGTTGGGGTGAACCACCAAGAGCCACCATGAGCAACGTTAAACTCCCACGTTAACTTAGTTAACGTGGAAGCTAACATGGATAAAGAGGTAATGAGCCAACGTTAGTGACACTCACCTTTGTCACTAACGTTGGAGATGGCTAGCATGACTACGTTAGAAGCCACGTTAACTTAGTTAACGTGCACTCTAACGTGAGAAAGAGGGGCACATTGGAACGTTAGTGACAAAGGTAAGTGTCACTAACGTTCTCGAAGGATTGGCAAGCTTACGTTAAGAGCCACGTTAACTAAGTTAACGTGGACTCTAACGTAGGGAAGGGGGAGGTTTATCAACGTTATTGGGAAAGGTAAGTCCCAATAACGTGTGCAAAGGACCAAGAGGCAACGTTAGTGGTAACGTTTGTGCCACTAACATTGAGGTTAACGTGGCTCATACTTGGGTAAGCAACGTTAGTGAAAAAGGTGATTGTCACTAACGTTCTCGAACCCACACTTTCACTTAACGTTAACACCACTAACGTCCTGAGCTAAAAGTCCCTGCCTACTTCACACTTTCTCTCTGCAAGCAAAGCTAAGCCCAATGATGAAGATAACTGCTTCAAACTCAGGATCCAAAAGCCCATACCCAAGACTTGAAGAGCCAACTAGAAGATCAGAAGAGTAGTATATATAGGAGTAACTTTGAATTAGTTTAGGGAGCTAGAAACTTTAGGGAGCCTTTGGCCTAGAATTACTCTCTGTATTTTACTTTCTCTGCACTTCTAGTTTACTTTCAGCATGTATTCTTCATCTTTGTTTTCATTTTCCAGAGCTATGAACAACTAAACCCCTTTCAATGGGTTAGAGAGCTCTGTTGTAATTTGATGGATCAATTTTAGTTTTCATTCTCCTTCTTCTATCTTTTCTCTTGATTTTACTAGAAAGCTTTCGATCTTCATCCAATTGGGTAGTTATCTTGGAAAAGAAGCTATTTATACTTGGATCTCTTCTGATCCTTGAAAGAGGAATGAAGAGATCATGCTAGAAATGCTTTCTCATGCTAGACCAAATTGGGTGTGGATGGATATGTGACTATAATCCTTCTAACACTTGATTTGGGAAATGCTTGTGGTATAATCAGTGACCATACTTCATCTCTTCTCATGAGCAATTGACCAAGGAATTGGCTATTGGTCAAGATTTGAGAGATTGAATTACAAGGAATTGTAATTTGATCACTTAAGATTGCCAAGGAGATCAATGAATGCATTGATTGAGGAAGAGATGAAAATGAACTTGATCCGGAGAATGCAACATCTCCTGAGCCCAATGAACTCCCCATTTCTGATCTTACCCATTCTCTTTAATTTCTGCCATTTACTTTTATGAGCAATTACCCCATTCCCATTTAAGATTCTGCAATCTACTTTCCGTCATTTACATTCAGCTCTTTATTTCCAGCATTTACTGTTTCTACCATTTACTTTCCCGCCATTTAATTTTCTTTAATTCCCAACTCAAATTTTGGTTCGCTCAACTAGAACTTTCCTTTAATTAAAGTTGCTTGATCAATCAATCTCTGTGGGATTTGACCTCACTCTATTGTGAGTTTTTACTTGACGACGAATTCGGTACACTTGCCGAAGGAAATTTGTTGCGAGAAAAGTTTTCCGCGTATCATTGCGCCTCCAAATTTTTGATGGAGGACCTTGTTTCATTCATGAAAGTTAGAGTGGCCTTAGATAAATCAAAGACTATATTTGCTAAGCTAGAAGGATTCTGCTCATAATTCTCTGTCTGTTGTTGAGTGGATGATGGAAAAAGCTTGCTATTGCTAAACCTGTTTCTTCCACCATTATTAAAGCCTTGTTGAGGCTTTTGTTGATCCTTCCATGAGAAATTTGGATGATTTCTCCATGAGGGTTTATAGGTGTTTCCATAGGGTTCACCTATGTAATTCACCTCTGCTATTGCAGGGTTCTCAGGATCATAAGCTTCTTCTTTAGAAGATGCCTCTATAGTACTGTTGGATGAAGCTTGCAATCCATTCAGACTGTGAAAAATCATATTGACTTGCTGAGTAAATATTTTGTTCTGAGCCAATATGGCATTCAGAGCATCAATTTCAAGAACTTCCTTCCTCTGAGGTGTCCCATTACTCACAGGATTCCTTTCAGAAGTGTACATGAACTGGTTATTTGCAACCATGTCAATGAGTTCCTGAACTTCTGCAGGCATTTTCTTTAGGTGAATGGATCCACCTGCAGAATGGTCTAATGACATCTTTGATAATTCAGACAGACCATCATAGAATATATCCAGGATGGTCCATTCTGAAAGCATGTCAGAAGGACACTTTTTGGTCAGTTGCTTGTATCTCTGACGATTGGATTTTTGATGGTATAGAATTTCACAAATGAATTCTCGTTGCAAGTATAGTTTCTAAACCAATCACTAATCCTTTCATACAAAAAGTTGTTTGTCACTAGTACAAACCCCTAAAATTTATAAACCGAAGTATTGGACCTCGGGTCGTTCTCCCTAGGAATTACAATAAAGTGTCTTGTTATTGGTTATGGATTGTATTTTGGGGTTTTGGGATAAGAGACATGAAATGTAAATGACAATGAAAATAACCTAACAACTAAAAAGCACTTGGCAAGGTTGTGAGAATTAGAAGTCCTATCCTAGTTATCCTCCTTGATTGTGACCACAATTGTCCATTGCTACCACTTAGTCAACCTCTAATAATGGAGGAAAGTCAAGTGGATGAATCAACTTAATTCCACAAGTCCTAGCCAACTCCCAAGGGAAAGACTAGCTTTAGTGATATCTAAATCAATTAGCAACTTCTAATTATCAATCAACAAAGACATTAGATAACTCAAGTGTCATTAATTACTCTACCATAGCCAAGAGGAACAAAATCTATACTAAAATCCAACCAAGCATTTCATCAAACACTTGGAAGGCATAAAAGAAAGGCAAAGTAAATTGATAACAAAAATAGAATCTCACAACAATTATGGCAATGAATTAACAACAACAATCAAAAGGAACATAATTATTATGAATTACCTCTAATTGAATTGAAAGAAAATAGAAGGAGCAAAAGTAGATCTACAACAAAACATAAGAACAACATAAAGGAAATTACAACAAAAGAATAGAAGAAGAATGAATGTAACAACAAGGAATTGAAAGGTAGAAGGAGATGAAAGCATGAATTAAAATCTAGATCTAAGGTTATTAAACTAAACCTAATCCTAATCCTAATTCTAGAGAGAAGTGAGAGCTTCTCTCTCTAAAACTCTAAACTAAAAGTGATTAGTGGTTGGGAGTGATGATTAGTCAAAAAGTGATGATGATGCCTTCCCCTTAATCCTTCATCCTTTTATTCCTTTCCCTTAGCAATTTGGCGCCAAAAATGGGTTCAGAAACCCTCTCAAATCGCCAGGCACGTGTTGCATTAATGAGGTCATGTGCCCTCATCGGCGCGTGCGCGCATGGTACGCGTGCGCGCCCTTGGCCTGTTTCGCAATGTGCGCGCGAGCGCCTTGTGCGCGTGCGCGTGCATGGCTGACTTTGCTTCTTTGACTTTTTTATGCTTCTCTCCACTTGTATGCTTCCTTCCTTGCTTCCTTTGATCCATGCCTAGCCTATTTCAATCCTGGAATTACTAGCAAACACATCAAGGCATCTTATGGAATCAAAGAAGAACTAGAATTCATCAAAATAAGGCTTAAAAAGCATGTTTTTTACACTTAAGCACAAATATGGGAGAGACAACAAAATCATGCTAATTCCTAGGCTAAATGTGACAAAAGGTTATCAAAATACTCTAAATTCAATGCAAAACAAACCGTCAAATTGGGGTTTGTCAACCTCCCCACACTTAAGCCTTAGCATGTCCTCATGCTAAAATAAGAAGGAACTAAGGGTTATGACATTTATTGAATGCAACTAAACTATATGAGTCCTATCTAAATGCAATTATCTAAAGCAATTGGAAATGCTTAGTTCAAACAAATCAATTCCCAAGAGAGCATGTGTAAGCACAAGAGCTAGGCAATAAGGACTAAGTCCAAACCACAATTGTATTGAATTGTCAAAAAGAGTCCAAACTTGCAAGAATATAGATAATATGGGTGAACACATGTGATTGAACTTTTGAACCCTCACCGAATGTGTATCCGCTCTATTCACTCAAGTGTTTAGGGGTTAATTCACTCAATTCTCTTCTAATCATGTTTTCCAAGATTTGATTTTCTTCTAACAATCAACACTTATTCAATGCATGCATACATTCATCATGAGGTCTTTCATTTAGGTTGTAATGGGGTTAGGGTCAAGGTAGGATCATTTATGGTCAAGTGGACTAGGATTTGAATCTTTGATTAGCATAGACTTTCCCACCTAACCTATTTAATGACCTATACAAATGCAAGCTATTCTAACTACCCATTCTTCACTTTTTCTTATATACTCATGCATTCTTATTTTATTCATAATACTTATGCATTGATCCCCTTTTTATTGGCTTCACTTTGGGGCATTCTGTCCCTTCTTTATTGTATTATTTTTTTCTTTTTCATCATCATCATTTTTTTTTTCATTTTTCTTTTCTTTTCATCGTTTTTTTTTCTTTTCTTTATATATATATTTTTTTCTTTTTCTTCTTTTCAAACTAAATACAAGAACATCAATGCATAAGGTCTCTACATTTAATCAATACATGAATATGTGCCCAATTCCTAAACATAAAAGTGTACTGCCCCTTTTTATCCCATCCAATGTTCCCAAGCCTCACCAACTTTGAATAATAAAACACTCTCACTAGCCTAGGTCAATCAAAGATCCAAACAAGGACTTTTCATTGGTTTTCCGCCTTAGGCTTGTAATGTGCTAAAATAAGAATAAGTTGGTTAAGCATAGGCACAAAATTGGCTAACAATGGAGAGTAAAAGGTTGGCTATTTGGGTAAGTGGCTAATGAAATAATGGCCTCAATCATATAAATGCACAAACACAAGAAATAAATGGATATATAGAATCAAACAAATCAAGGATCACAATTATGGAAAGAGAACAATTTCACACAAGAATGGAAAATAAGTGGTTATAAAAATGTAACCACATCAATAGGCTCAAGTCTCACAAGCTTGTGTTCTTAGTTCAATACATGCTTCACAAGGTATGAAATTCAATCAAGTTTCAAAAATTCTCTTTCAATCAATTGGGTTAATGCCCTATATTTAAACTTCTTGAAAAATCTCAATGTTTGACTAAGCATTGTTGTGATTGAAAAGTTCAAAAATTTTCTTAGTTCACCCTTTCCTTTTTCACTTAGAACCAATATATTATGCAAAAAGGGTGACTAAATATTTGCAATCCAAAGTATGATTTCTAATCACAACTACAAACTAAAAACAAAGATAAACAAAATGTATAAAGAAGAATCCAACTAAAAGTACGGAATCTATCATCCAAAACATCTAAAAATATCCAAAAGCATCAAAATATCTAAAATCCAAAATAAGCAATAAAAGTATCCAAAGCAAACTAGAAATGCATCAAAATATATACAAAGATGTGCAAAATGAGATAACTAGGCCGAAAAGTTCACCGGTTCCCAAATAATGCTACCGGTGCCCTCCCCACACTTAAAATCAAGCATCGTCCTCGGTGCTAAACCGGAGGATCAGTGGAAGGTACAACGATAGGCTCTGACTCTGACTGTGGCTGTGGGATCTCGGTAGTGGTAGGAGCAGCTGGAGGTGCATCCCGCTGAAGTGGCTCATCCGCATCCTCCTCCTGATGATCCTGCTCATCGGAGGTCGGAGAGTCTGGAAGCGGAGGTAACTCAGCGCCAAGGGAGATGAGTGCCTGATCCATCCGATCCAGTCGGCGTCTGACATGGAGCCTCTCGCGCTCCAAGAACCGAAACAGACGCTGAACTAGTAGGTAAGTGGGCTCAGGTGCTGAAGGGGGTGGGGCTGCTGGCAAAGAAGATGGTATAGCTGCCTCGACTGCTACTCTAGCTCGAGAACGGCGGCTAGTCGGGGGTCTCTCGTGCACCCACACACCCCAAGGAATAGTAACTTCCTTGTCGTCGTCATCTGGAGGTGGTGGTGTCACGTCATTGTCCTCCCACGGGACATCGGCTAGCTCAGCTAAGCTAGTAACCAGTGTCGGAAACGGTAACAAGCCACGAATATGAGCTCTCCACATGCTATGCCTAATCAGTCGGGGAAAATATACTTCCTTCCCCTCCATGACACACCCAATCAAGACTAGCATATCCATCGGAATCTCTGAAAAGTGAGTGGTAGGGAAGACATAGTGGGCAAATATTTGTTGCCAAGTCCTAGCCTCCCTAGTCAGATGTGCAAATAGCATGCCCTTGGGCTTTGTGTTGCTCGAATCCATTACCCAAGAAGCATCTGGTGTAGCAATCACGCGCCTAAGCGCCTCATAGTTGAAAGTCATGGAGAGGAGAGCTACCTCTGCCTGCTGGTAGGCACAAGTCTCAGGAGTACCAACTCTGCAGAGCAGTGCATCCCTCAAGGCATCCTCAGTGATCATAATCTCTCTACCCCTCAAGAATACTGAATCCAAGCCCGGTCGAAAGAAATTGCAGTAAAATTCCTTGACCCACGAGATGTTAATCCGTCCCAAGTCCCTATCGACGAAATCCAAGCCTAGCTCAGAAATACGGGCGTTTATGGCACGCCTCACATCATTGGGAAGATTCAGCTTCTTCTCAATATTCAGATTCTTCTTTGCATAACGGGAAAGGCGTAGCTCGCAGTAGAGATTTGGAAATTTGGTTGGATCAGTGGACGGGAGTAACTGATTTTCTTTCTCCTCCTCATTCAGCGGATTCCTCGCATAGTTAGCAGATGGTGGGGGTGTAGAGGTCTTGGAGCGCTTCCTTTTTTTGGAAGCAGTGGCTATGGCTCTTCCTTTATTCGACATCCTGAAAGATATGATAGAATATATAAAACATTTAGCATGTAACAAAGAAGGCATGTTCAGGATACAATTATCAAAGAGCAATCATGATGTTGCACTGAATATGTAAAAGTGAACAAGTAAACATAAGTGAATGAACCAAGACTGTAATCTTCATTAAAGGCAACATCTCATATTCAAAAGGCAATAATATCATCATATTTTTGAAAGAATTGTTAAAGAGGGTTAAAGGTGAGTGGAAGTAAAACGGTTAAAGAAATTAGTAAGTTAGAAAAGTGGATTAGTGATATGATGATATATAGGCTCAATTGAACGAGAAGTTGCGGTTCATGTTCACAATGATTGTGCAAATCCGGGAAGTCAAAAAGGAAACGGAAATTTGCCCAAAACTGAAATAAAGATCAAAATGAAACTAATTTCCTTGAAAATCGGGCAGCATTTTGGCTTAAAATTGGACATTCCCGGATAGCAAAATAGCACAATTAGCACAAAAAAAAATAACATCAATCACGCACAGCAGCAAACAGATGTTAGTTGGCAACACATATTGCATGGAATATCAACCCAAAACCAACATACCGTACCCAAGGAAGCAAGCAGCAGATATGCACATACGGAGCAATTATCAGGCCTAGAATCCTCTATCCAGCCCTAGCTACCTAACAGCAATTATATCTATCTAACCTAACATACAAAATTTGAATCTAGCTAACTAACATGCAATTCCAGTAACTAACATAAATGAAAAAATAAAAAGGAAAAATAGAAAAAGAAATAACAGAAATGGAGCAGGAACCTGGGAGCCGGGAAAAACTGAGAATGGAAAGGGGGACTACGATAGGGCAGGGGCAGCAGAGACAGAAACTGGCACCGCCGTGAACGGTGGCGGTGAAGACGGCTGGCGCGGTGGTTTGGCCGGAGGGATGAGAAACTGAGGGGAGGAGGGACGGTGATGGTGAGAGAGGAGAATGATAGGAGAATGTGCAGGACGAACAGAGAGGAAGCGCGCCGCCGGCAGTGATGACGGGGTGGCGGCGGAGGGGTTGGTCACGGTGAGATGGGTGAGAGGAGTGAGAGGGAGAGAGAGAGGACGGGTGGTGGTGAGAGAGGAAGGGAATTGATGGCCAAGGACGGTGACGGAGGTAGGTCGTGCGGCGGCAGTCGCGGTGAGTGGCGCTCGCCGGAGGTTGCTGGGAGTCGAGTGGTAGGAGAAGAGAAATGGAACGTTAAGGGGGGAAGAAGTGTGGTGCGCGAATGCGCTAGGGTTCGCGTCTCTGGGGTAAATGAAAATTCGAATCCGCGCGTGCGCGCGCCGTGCGCGTTCGCGTGAGTGGAAGGAATGAAGGAATGGCGCGGAAGCGCCAGACGCGCAGGCGCGTATGTGAAGGAATCGGGATGAGCGCGGGTGCGCAAGGTGCGCATCGGCGCGGATGTGCTGGGCTGGAGGCTTAAAAGAGGCCCAGAGTTAGCACAACTCTCGGGTCCTTTGGCCCTGGGTGATGCTAATACGCATCGACGCGCACGCGCACTGGGCGCGTTCGCGTGAGCTGCTTGATCTTATTGGATGGGTGCGGAGGCGTGAAGTACGCCAACGCGTGAACAGCGAGGGGTGCGGGCACGTACAGCGAGGGGTGCAGGCACGTACAGCGAGGGGTGCGGGCACGTACAGCGGGCGTTCGCGCGAGTTGAGTTGAGCTGGGGGCTTAAAGTTGGCCCAGGTCCAGCGCAACTCTCTGGATATTGGCCCAGAAGTTCTAGCAGCGGGTCGACGCGTACGCGGCAGGTGCGCGTACGCGTGCGTTTCCTTATAGCTGTATGGACGCGCACGCACGTAGTGCACATCAGCGCGGAAGGAATTGGGCTTGGGGGCATAACGCCGGCCCAAGAGAGGCCCAACTCTCTGGAAAATGGGTGATGAGGCGTCCGCTCAGGGGCGCGTGCGCGCATGGTGTGCGCACGCGTCCTTCCCACCCTTCTTCTCTCTTTTTTTTTTTTTTTTTTTTCAAGGAGAAAAATTATGCCCAGGAGCTCCCTAGACTACTTACAACTCTTTATTCAATCAACTATCATACGATTTGCAAAAATGCAATTTGATATTATTCATCTACTACGAAACACAACATATATGTGACTAGGCTAACAATTAAGTTGTACAAGCAAATTATGTGAAACATCTACCTACAATGGTAACTCAAATCACTTATTAGGCAAATTTAAAAGAGAATGGAAAGAGTTTACCATGGTGCGGTGTCTCCCACCTAGCACTTTTAGTTTAAGTCCTTAAGTTGGACATTTTGAGAAGCCTATTGTCATGGTGGCTTGTGTTTGTACTCGTCCTTGAATCTCCAAGGATCTTTGCTTCTCAATTGGTTGACAGAATTTCCAACCATGTTCATCAAGCTTGGGCACAGTTCTACCCAAGATATGAGTCCCCATAGTTGGTTTTCACATAGCGAACCGGGATCCCATATCTTGTCTTCACACCCATCCGTTAGTTGAGTTTCATGGTTTTGTCGGATGAGCGGTTGACATAAAGGTGATTGACTCATAGAATTCTCTTTACTCCACCAATGCTTCCTCCTAGATCCGTATAAAGTAATCCTTGTCCCAACATCATCCCTATACCTTGAGGCCTTGGCCTTGATAGGCTTAACACCCATTTTCTAACCACTACACAACTCGTTTTTACTTTTAATTCCACAAAGAGTTCTAAGTTGACCATCATTTTCAAGCAAACCATATTCAAGTGAGAGATTAAAGCTCAGGGATAGAGATTTTACCCACTTAAATGTTGTATTGGATGGTAATTTGGGGAGAGAGGCTTCCCCACACTTAGACCATGCAAGGTCCACTTCCTTGTGCTCCTCTTTAGTTGTTTCCACCTCTTCACAATTCTCTTCACTTTCAACCTCATCCTCTTTGTTACGTGGCTTGGTGTTATCTTCAAGCACTTCATCTTGTTTAATGAGAGGCGATTCAATTTTGGATAGAAATTCATTGATGAACGAGGTCATCTCCTGATCAACCTCTTCATATTCTTCAATTTCAATATACACCATGCCCTTCTCATCTTCCTTGGGAGGTTGTGCATACTCTTCTATAATTTCAACTCCATGTCCAACGGGTGAAGATTCCATTGTGGAGAGCAATTCATCTATGATTGAATCCACTTCTTGATAAACCTCTTCCAAGTCTCCAACGATGATATGTCTTGGAGATTGCGCACCCTCCTCAACATCAATGTCAAGCTTCTTGGAAGGGTTCTCCATGATGCTACATTCCCATGGACTTTCAACATCTCCGAGATCTTCAACCACTTCTCCCCTTTCTTCGATGATCATAGGCTTCTCCAATTGTTCCAACACAAAATTCGACTCCTCCTTTTCCACTGAGGTTTCCAATTTCTCCTTCATGCTTTGCTCTTCTTTTGACTTTTCACATGTGGTCACGGAAGTACCTTGAATATTCAAGCATCGGTGGGCTAAAGTGTGCACCACCTTAGTCAAGTTGGTTACGAACTCAAGTGTATCCCGTTTCATGGCCTCTTGTCCTTGAAGTAATAAAGTGAGAGAATCGTCTATTGGGGCTTGTGGTGGGTAGGAAGGTTCGCTGTTTTGGAGAGAGAGTTCGTAATAGGAAGGTGGTTCTTTTTGGTAAGGTTGTGTGTATTGAGGTGGTTCTTGGTAGTGATCTTGATGGGGTGGTGGTTCTAAGGGCTCGTGCTCATAATGGTCATAAGAATATGGTAGGGGTGGTTGGTTATATGAGGGGTAGGGATCATAGGAAGGTGCTTGGTATGGGAAGGCTTGTGAGAATGGTTGAGGTTCATGTTGAGGGTGAGAGTCATAGGCATATGGTGGCGGTGCTTGGAAGTCACAAGGTGATTCACCATAGCCATTGGATTGGTATGCATCATAGAATGGCTCTTCTTCATAGTGCATTGGTGGAGGTTGTTGCCATGAGGATTGATCATATGCATATGGCTCCTCCCACCCTTGGTCATCCCATTCTTGATACACATCTTCATTATAGTCCTCATTTCCTACAACATGTTGATAACCAAACTCATAGCCAAGGTGAGAATTCATGATAGCAAGAAGAAAATGAAAACAAAAATCAAATAAGAAGCAAGAAAATTAAATCCTAAAACTAGCAAGAGCTAACAAAAGCAAACATATTCACACTATTCACATATATACAATAACCAATAACATAACACCATTGCAATTCCCCGGCAACGGCGCCATTTTGACGATTGAATTTTTGATGGTATAGAATTTCACAAATGAATTCTTGTTACAAGTATAGTTTCTAAACCAATCACTAATCCTTTCATACAAAAAGTTGTTTGTCACTAGTACAAACCCCTAAAATTTATAAACCGAAGTATTGGACCTCGGGTCATTCTCCCTAGGAATTACAATAAAGTGTCTTGTTATTGGTTATGGATTGTATTTTGGGGTTTTGGGATAAGAGACATGAAATGTAAATGACAATGAAAATAACCTAACAACTAAAAAGCACTTGGCAAGGTTGTGAGAATTAGAAGTCCTATCCTAGTTATCCTCCTTGATTGTGACCACAATTGTCCATTGCTACCACTTAGTCAACCTCTAATAATGGAGGAAAGTCAAGTGGATGAATCAACTTAATTCCACAAGTCCTAGCCAACTCCCAAGGGAAAGACTAGCTTTAGTGATATCTAAATCAATTAGCAACTTCTAATTATCAATCAACAAAGACATTAGATAACTCAAGTGTCACTAATTACTCTACCATAGCCAAGAGGAACAAAATCTATACTAAAATCCAACCAAGCATTTTATCAAACACTTGGAAGGCATAAAAGAAAGGCAAAGTAAATTGATAACAAAAATAGAATCTAACAACAATTATGGCAATGAATTAACAACAACAATCAAAAGGAACACAATTATTATGAATTACCTCTAATTGAATTGAAAGAAAATAGAAGGAGCAAAAGTAGATCTACAACAAAACATAAGAACAACATAAAGGAAATTACAACAAAAGAATAGAAGAAGAATGAATGTAACAACAAGGAATTGAAAGGTAGAAGGAGATGAAAGCATGAATTAAAATCTAGATATAAGGTTATTGAACTAAACCTAATCCTAATCCTAATTCTAGAGAGAAGTGAGAGCTTCTCTCTCTAAAACTCTAAACTAAAAGTGATTAGTGGTTGGGAGTGATGATTAGTCAAAAAGTGATGATGATGCCTTCCCCTTAATCCTTCATCCTTTTATTCCTTTCCCTTAGCAATTTGGCGCCAAAAATGGGTTCAGAAACCCTCTCAAATCGCCAGGCACGTGTTGCATTAGTGAGGTCATGTGCCCTCATCGGCGCGTGCGCGCATGGTACGCGTGCGCGCCCTTGGCCTGTTTCGCAATGTGCGCGCGAGCGCCTTGTGCGCGTGCGCGTGCATGGCTGACTTTGCTTCTTTGACTTTTTTATGCTTCTCTCCACTTGTATGCTTCCTTCCTTGCTTCCTTTGATCCATGCCTAGCCTATTTCAATCCTGGAATTACTAGCAAACACATCAAGGCATCTTATGGAATCAAAGAAGAACTAGAATTCATCAAAATAAGGCTTAAAAAGCATGTTTTTTACACTTAAGCACAAATATGGGAGAGACAACAAAATCATGCTAATTCCTAGGCTAAATGTGACAAAAGGTTATCAAAATACTCTAAATTCAATGCAAAATAAACCGTCAAATTGGGGTTTGTCAATCTCTCCCAAGCTTCATAGAGGGATTCACCTTCTTTCTGTTTGAAGGATTGAATATCCGCTCTAAGCTTGCTAAGCTTTTGAGGAGGAAAGAACTTGGCTAAGAAAGCCGTGACCAGCTTATCCCAAGAGTTCAAGCTATCTTTAGGTTGAGAGTCCAACCATATTCTAGCTCTGTCTCGTACAGCAAACGGGAAAAGCATAAGCCTGTAGACCTCGGGATCAACCCCATTGGTCTTAACAGTATCACAGATCTACAAGAATTCAGTTAAGAAATGAAAAGGATCTTCTGATGGAAGTCCATGAAACTTACAATTCTGTTGCATCATAGAAACTAATTGAGGCTTTAGCTCAAAATTGTTTGCTCCAATGGCAGGAATTGAGATGCTTCTTCCATGTAAGTTGGAATTTGCTGCAGTAAAGTCACCAAGCATCTTCCTTGCACCTCCACCATTGTTATTGGTTTCGGCCATCTCTACTTCTTTTTCGAAAATTTCAGTAAAGTCCTCTTCAGAGTGTTGTTTTTTAGCTTCTCTTAGCTTCCTCTTCAGAGTCCTTTAAGGTTCCAGATCAGCTTCAACAAGAATGTTCTTATCCTTGCTCCTGCTCAAGTGAAAAAGAAGAGAACAGAAAAGAAGAGGAATCTTCTATGTCACAGTATAGAGATTCCTTTATGTGAGTAGAAGAAGAAAAGAATAGCAGAAGAGAAATTCGAACACAAAGAGGGAGAGGGTTCAAATTTTTTTAAGAAGAAGAGAAGTGTTAGTAGATAAATAAATAATTAGAAGGAAATGAGAGAGGGAAGAATTCAAAAATTAAATAAAATAAAAATATTTTTGTTTTCAATTTAAAATTAAAGTTAAAATTCGAAAATAAAAAAATGAAATTAAATTAAATTAAAATTTAAAACAATTAGTTAATTAAAAAGGAATTTTGAAAAGAGGAGTGCTACACATACAAGTCTTTTTGACTTACAAGTCTTACAAGTTACTAGGCCTTTTAATGCGTTATTCAACATTTCCTATTTTCAAAGCGCTACACTCAGAACGGTTCTTCTTCTTCTTCCTCTTCTTCTTCTTCTTCCTCTTCCTCTTCCTCTTCCTCTTCCTTTTCCTCTTCCTCCTCCTCTTCTTCTTCTTCTTCTTCTTCTTCTTCTTCTTCTTCTTCTTCTTCTTCTTCTTCTTCTTCTTCTTCTTCTTCTTCTTCTTCTTCTTCTTCTTCTTCTTCTCTTCCTCTTCCTCTTCCTCTTCCTCTTCCTCTTCTTCTTCCTCTTCGTTTTTTTTTTTCGATTTTCATAGTTTCTGAAATCAAGCTTTGAAATCATTTTGAAGAAGAAGAAGCAGCAGAAGATGAGGAGAAAGAGAAAGAGTTCTGAATTATGCAACGAATTTTGGGTGTATTTCTTAAATACTTTGGGTGTATTTTTCGTAATCCTTTGGGTGTATTTCTGTAATCCTTTTGAAGATAATGGAACTTCAGAAATACACCCAAACGATTACAGAAGTACACCCAAAATGATTACAGAAATACACCCAAACGGTTACAGGAATTTACCCAAACGATTATAGAAATACACCCAAAGGATTACAGAAAATACACCCAAAGGATTTAAAGAAATATACCCAAAATTTGTTAAAATACATCTTATGCATAATTCAGAACTCTTTCTCTTTCTCCTCCTCATCTTCTACTACTTCTTCTTCTTCAAAAACGATTTCACCATGAAAAATCGAAAAAAAAAAAGATAAAACAGAGAGAAAGAACGTAAATAAAGAAGAAGAGGAAGACGATGAAGAAGAACGTGCAGAAACGAAAGAAAAGGAGAAGAAGAAGAGTAAGAGGAAGAAGAACGTGCAGCAAGAAGAAGAAGAAGAAGAAGGAGAAAGAGAAGGCAAGAAACGAAAGAAAAGAAGAAGGAGAAGACGAAGAGGAAGAAGAATGGTTCGAAGCGTGTTTTGAACGTTAGTTTTAATTGAACTTGTAAAGCTTACAAGCCTTAATCGCTTGTATGCCAAGAATTACTCTTTTGAAAAAGAGGAAGGTGATTTTCGAAAATTAGAGAGAGATAATTAGTTAGGTGGTTCTGAAAAAGATAAGAATCAAACAAAAAGATAAGATTAATTGAAAAATATTTAAAAATTAAATTTTGAAAAGATAAGAAGTTAGAAGAGATTTTGAAATTAATTTTGAAAAAGATGTGATTAAAATTTATTTTGAAAAAGATTTGAAAAAAAAATTTAAAAAGATTTAATTTTGAAAATTAAAGTTGATTACTTGACTAACAAGAAACAAAAAGATATGATTTTAAAATTTAAAGATTGAACCTTTATTACTAGGCAAGTAGCAAACTTAAAATTTTTGAATCAATCACATTAATTGTTAGCATTAATTTCAAAAATATGAAATAGAAATAGGAATAAGATTTTGAAATTAAAGTTTGAAACTTTCGAAATTATGAAATAAAAAATAAAAAAGATTTGATTTTTTTGAAAAAGATTTGGAAAAGATAGAATTTTTAAATTGAAAATTTGATTTGACTCATAAGAAACAACTAGATTTTAAAAAGTTTTGAAAAAGTCAACTCAAATTTTCGAAAATTTATGAGATAAAAAGGGAAAGATATTTTTTTTATTTTTTTGAATTTTTAATGATGAAAGAGAAAAACAACTAAATGATGCAAAACATAAAAATTTAAAATCAAAACTAATAATGCATGCAAGAACACTTTAAATGTCAAGATGAACACCAAGAACACTTTGAAGATCAAGATGAACATCAAGAACATGTTTTTGAAAATTTTTAAGAAAAGAAAAACATGCAAGACACCAAACTTAGAAATTTTCAAACTTTAGACACTAACAAATTGAAAATGCATATGAAAAACAAGAAAATACACAAAACATAAAAATGCAAAGATCAAACAAATCAAATCATCAAGAACAACTTGAAGATTATGAAGAACACCATGCATGAGTTTTCAAAAATTTTGATGAAATTAAAAAGATGCAATTGACACCAAACTTAAAAATTGCCACTAGACTCAAACAAGAAACGTAAAATATTTTTGGTTTTATGATTTTATTAATTTTTTTGGATTTTTCGAAAATTAATTGGAAAAAGAAAATTAAGGATTTCAAAATTTTTAATGAGAATTCCAGGAATCATTCGATGTTAGTCTAAAGCTCCGGTCCAGGAATTAGACATGGCTCACTAGCCAGCCAAGCTTTCAGTGAAAGCTTCGGTCCAAAACACTCGACATGGCCAATGGCCAGCCAAGCTTCAGCAGATACAAATCAGGCATATAACAGCTGATTAGATGAGAGTCCAAGGACTCTTGCCATGATAAGTGGAAGCCTCAGTCCAAAAATTTAGACATGGCTTGACAGCTAGCCAGGCTTCAACAGATCATGAAGAAACTCTATAAAAATTATGAAGAACATAGAATAATTTAATAAATTCCTTTTTTTTTGAAAATTTTTCAAAAATAGAAATAAAAATAAAAATAAAAATCTTAAAATTAAAATAAAATTACCTAATCTGAGCAACAAGATGAACCGTCAGTTGTCCAAACTCGAACAATCCCCAGCAACAGCGCCAAAAACTTGGTGCACAAAATTGTGATCGTTCATTCCTTGGTAACGGCGCTGAAAACTTAATACGCACGTTCATAATCTTAGTTCTTTATCACAATTTCACACAACTAACCAGCAAGTGAACTGGGTCGTCCAAGTAATAAACCTTACGTGACTAAGGGTCGATCCCACGAAGATTGTCGGCTTGAAGCAAGCTATAGTCACCTTGTAAATCTCAGTCAGGCGGATTAAATTGGTTAGGGAGATTTGATAATTAAAAGATAAATAAAATATAAAATAGGATAGAGATACTTATGCAATTCATTGGTGGGAATTTCAGATAAGCGTATGGAGACGCTTTTGTTCCTTCTGAACCTCTGCTTTCTTGCTGTCTTCATCCAATCATTCATACTCCTTTCTATGGCAAGCTTATGTTGGGCATCACCGTTGTCAATGGCTACATCCCGTCCTCTCAATGAAAATGGTCCAAAATGCACTATCACCACACGGCTAATCATTTGTCGGTTCTCGATCATACTGGAATAGGATTTAGTAATCCTTTTGCGTCTGTCACTACGCCCAGCACTCGCGAGTTTGAAGCTCGTCACAGCCATCCCTTTCCAGATCCTACTCGAAATACCACAGACAAGGTTTAGAGTTTTCGGATCTCAGAAATGGCCGCCAATAATTCTAGCCTATACCACGAAGTCTCTGATCTCATGGAATGGAAGGCACGGTTGTTAGGCGAGGCAACCATGCATCATGAACCAGGAGGCTAAGAGATACGCACTCAAACTATTGCAAGTAGAACGGATGTGGTTGTCAGGCACGCGTTCATAGGTGAGAATGATGATGAGTGTCACGGATCATCACATTCGTCTCGTTGAAGAACGAGTGTATATCTTAGAGAAGAAATAGGATTGAGTTGAATAGAAAAACAATAGTACTTTGCATTAATTTATGAGGAACAGCAGAGCTCCACACCTTAATCTATGGTGTGTAGAAACTCTACCGTTGAAAAATACATAAGAACAAGGTCTAGGCATGGCCGAGAGGCCAGCCTCCAAAACGTGATCAAAAGATCAAAAGATAATCCAAAGATGATCAAAAGATGTCCAAAGATGTCTAATACAATAGTAAAAGGTCCTATTTATAATAAACTAGTTACTAGGGTTACAGAAATAAGTAAATGATGCAGAAATCCACTCCCGGGCCCACTTGGTGTGTCCTTGGGCTGAGCATTGAAGCTTTCACGTGTAGAGGTCTTCCTTGGAGTTAAACGCCAGTTTGTAACCTGTTTCTGGCGTTTAACTCTGCTTTGCAACCTGTTTCTGGCGTTTAACTCCAGAATAGGGCAGAAAGCTGGCGTTGAACGCCAGTTTGTGTCGTCTAAACTCGGACAAAGTATTGACTATTATATATGGCTAGAAAGCCCTGGATGTCTACTTTTCAAAGCAATTAAGAGCGTGCCATTTGGACTCTTGTAGCTCCAGAAAATTCACTTTGAGTGCAGGGAGGTCAGAATCCAACAGCATCTGCAGTCCTTCTTCAGCCTCTGAATTTGATATTTGCTCAAGTCCCCCAATTTCAGCCAGAAAATACTTGAAATCACAGAAAAACACACAAATTCATAGTAAAGTCCAGAAATGTGATATTTATTTAAAAACTAATAAAAATATAATAAAAACTAAAAACTAACTAAATTATACTAAAAACTATGTAAAAACAATGTCAAAAAGCGTATAAATTATCCGCTCATCAGTGATGCAGGCGCGCGCGTCGACTCTATTTCCTGTTTTCTATTTCTCTTCTTTCTTCTCTCCCCTCTTACTCCTTCTTCTTCTTTTCTCACTTTCTTCTCATCCTTATTCTCTTTCATTCTCTTTTACATACTGCATTTGCATACTTTCCTTCATTGTATTTTAATTTTATTCATATTATTATCTCCTATTCTAATTTCCTATTTTACCGTTGGTGTTAAATGTTCTTATTCAACTGTTGTATCTTTTCTGATATTATTTTGGTGCTTAGTGACTTGTTTTACACTGTTGGGTGATATTATTTATCTGTCAATGCCAATCTTTTAAGACACTTGTGTCCCTTTTGCATTGACATGAATTTATACCGTCATTCATGACCCACTCTCTCTTCCCCTTTGTTGCAATTTTTGCACTATTGATATGCCATTTGCTCCTACTATTTTCTCACTTGCATGTTGTAGCTACCATATAATTGAGACCCTCATTATTTGGCATTAACCCACCCATACTTTATTTTTTTTCTTATCTTTATTTCCGGGTTACTTTTCTTCTTTTTCCCCTTCTTTCAGGATGGCCACCGAGAGGGGAAAGAAGAAGCTTCTTAATGGGGCGACAGACAAGTCCATCTGCACAATCTTTAGAGAAAAGCATCAGTGTAGCAACCCGTCCACTTGCACATCTCAGCATGCACCGAGGATGGTGCAATCTTTAAGTGTGGGGAGGTCGATACCAACTTCCGTGGGTTAGTTATTTTCTTCTCAAAACCAATGTTTTATTTTCTTTGTTAGTTCATTGTTGCATTTGCATGTTTAATTGCATGTTTGCTTGATTTTGTGCATATTTTACTACTACTCGGTTGAAGTGACGAATTCTTTTTCAAGAAACTTTTTGTAGCATTTCACTAATTTGAATTAAAATTTGTGTTAAACTTGCTTGAAGATTTTTATTTTGGAACATGGTTTAGAGCGAACACACAAAACCTGTGATATTTTTGAGCTTATTTGATTGGTTGCATTTTATCAACCAATACTTTGTTTTTGGTGTGTGTTGTTCTCTCTATAATTGTAATCTTTGTCTTGCTTAATTCTATATTTCCATTATTTGATGTATGCATGCACTTATATGATTGAGGCCTTGTTTCACTGAGCTTACATATCCATATGGCCTTACCCTTTCATTATCCTTTGCAAACCAATGTTGAGCGTATTTTACCCATTTGTTCTTTACTTTAGCACATCATTAACTCTAAGCGTAAAACAATAATGTCCTTAGTGAGAGTGTTCATGATTTAAGTGTAGGGAAGTTGGATTTGAAAACATTTGGTTTGAGAATTGGGTGTTGTATACTCTTGTGAAAATGTGCAAAACAATAGTTGAGCACATATTATTGCATTCAATAATTTAATCATATGCATTGAGAAAAACAAAAAAAAAAGAAAAGAAAAAAATAAAAAAAAAAGAGAAAAAGAAAAGAAAAAAAAAGAGAAGAGCAAATAATAAAAAGGGGACAAAATGCCCCAAAGTAAATGGTGTTAGCAATGCATACGAGTTGTACTCAAATTGGGTTTCATGAATATGTGGCAAAACATAGTTAATGGGTAGTTAGGCTTCATATTATGATTACATGGATTGTTCTAAGTTAGGTGAGAAGTTTAGGTTAATTAAGGATTCAGATTTTAGTCCACTTGACCAAATACAATCCTACCTTGACCTTGACCCCATTACAACCCTTAAAAGACCTCTTGATATGTGTATTTATGCATCAAATTATTTGATGATAGGTAGAAGAAAAGCAAGCCTTAGAAAGCAAGGTTAGTAGAGAATTGAGAGAATCGAACCTTAAATACATGAGTGATTAGAGTGTATACACTTCCGGTGAGGGTTCGATGCTCGAATCTTTGTTCCCAGCTTTCATGAGCTATTTTTCTTCTGCAAGTTAACTTGTACTTTATTTTGAGATTTGAATCAGTGGAATCCAGTTTATATTTATTCTTGAAGAATTTGTTTACTTTTAACCAAGTAGGTAAAAGCATTTTGCATTTAGTTACATTCATATAGATAGGTTGTATTTCATAACTTCTATCATTCCTCTTCACTCTCTTATAGCTTCTCTTGAGCTTAGCATGAGGACATGCTAATGTTTAAGTGTGGGGAGATTGATAAATCCCATTTTTAGGGTTTATCTTGTGCTTAATTTAGTAGATTTTATCCATTTTTCTCACACTTATTCATATAATTCGCATGTTTTACATTTTCCTTCTTAATTTTGTGCTATGATTGAAAACATGCTTCTTTGGCCTTAAATTTGCTATGTTTAACCCTCTCTTATTACCATTCGATGCCGTGATATGTTTGTTAAGTGTTTTCAGAGTTTATAGGGCAGGAATGGCTTAGAGGATGGAAAGGAATCATGTTGAAGAAATTGTTAAGCTGTCATGCCTGACCTCTTTGTACTAAATCGATTATAACTTGAGCTATAGAGGTCCAAATGAAGCGGTTTCAGTTGCATTTGAAATCTAACATCCGGGGCTTCAAAATGATATGTAATTTGTCATAGTTGCCATACAGTTAAGCGACGCACACGCGTGCATCACACGTACGCGTTACCTTGCAAAAGTTCAACAATGCGTACGCGTGGGCGACGCATACGCGTGATAGAGGCCCATGCTGGACGCATCAGAAAATACTGGGGCTGATTTCTGAGCTCGTTTTGGCCCAGTTTCAAGCCCGAAAATACATATTAGAGGCTGTAGTGTGGGGGAATCATGGACACAACTTTCATTCACATAATGTTTGGTTTTATATGTAGTTTTCTAGAGAGAGAAGTTCTCTCCTCTCTCAAGGTTTTAGGGTTTTTAGCTTTAATTCTTCTCAATTTCAGGTTTCAATCTTAGTTTAATTTAGTTTCTTTTCTACTTTTATTTGTCTTAGCATTCTAGTTTATTTATTTTCCTTGTTGATTGCTTTATTTTCCCCATTTAGTTTATGAATTCTCATGTTAGATTCAATTTCCCTTTTAATGCAATTTAAGGTATTTCATAATTATTGTTCCTTTCTTCGTTTGTTATCATTGATGCTTGCAATTGTTGGTTTTAGATTTTTCATTCTGTGTTACTTTTCTATGCTTTTATGTTAGGCCTCCCAAGTGTTTGAGAAAATGCTTGGTTAGATTTTAGTGTAGATTTCTCTCCTCTTGGCTTTGGTTGAGGAATTGGTGACTCTTGAGTTATCAAACTCCTTTGTTGATTGATAATTAAAAGTTGCTAGTTGATTTGAATCTCTCTAAAGCTAGTCTTTCCTTGGGAGTTGACTAGGACTTAAGGAATCAAATTGATTTATCCACTTGACTTTCCTTCATAATTAGAGGTTAACTAAGTGGGAGCAATGGACAATTGATGTCAGAATTGAGGAAGATAATGAGGATAGGACTTCTAATTCTCATACCTTGCCAAGAGCTTTCTTAGCTATTAGTCTACTTTCTTGTCATTTACTTTCCTTATTCCTTATTTCAAAAATCTAAAAAGATACTTTTCCATAACCAATAGTAACATATTTCCCTGAAATTATTTGAGAGACGACCCGAGGTTTAAATACTTCGGTTATTATTTTTATTGGGGTTTGTTACTTGTGACAAACAATTTTTTGCATGAAAGGATTCTTTGTTGGTTTAGATACTATACTTGCAACGAGGATTTATTGTGAAATTCTAAACCGTCAAAAATCCCTTCATCATGCACATACTATTATTTGAACAATTAGGAGTAATTTTTTTGGATACTTGTAGTTTTTGAAGGGCAATTTGCAAGAAATTCTTAATACTGTGAATCAGAATATGTTCATGGTGTGTCTTGAAAAAAGTACACAAGATAGGAAGCTAGTTTGCTAACAAAGAAAGAGGAAGAGTGATGGCTTCGACGGTTCTGGGTTTGCATGAAAAAGAAGAAGAAGAAAAAGGGTGGCGGTCATCGAGAATGGGGCTCAACAAAGATGGTGGTGATGGAGATGGAGAGTCGGAGAAGAAAGGAGAAAGAAGGAGAAAGAGGGACTTGGCCAGCAACCATGAAGGAAGAGGTTGACAATGGTTGCTCAATAATGATGATGTTGGTGGAGATGACGGTAAGGATGAAAATAGAAAAAAAAAGAGAGACAAACGATTGTGATAATGATGGTGATAGGAATAAAGAAGGGGTGTATTTGGAAAGAAAAATGTTAATTATCAAAAAATTAGTAATACAGATAAAATTGATGCAAATGGAAAATTTGGGGGATAAAATTCAAATAAATCAAAACTTATAGATATTTTTAAAATTTTTAGCAAACTTCAGGGACAAAAAGTATACTTTACCTTAATTTTAAATTAAAGTAAATTTATACATTTTTTTAACAATTCCTTCAATAGTATTGATTGTCAGCTGACTTTACTCTATAATTCTATGCCATTATGCGCATATAGGCGATTTTGCATTATGATTCATAACATAAAATATAAAAATAAAATACCATTGATGAGCGGATATTTTATACGCTTTTTGGCATTACTTTCATATAGTTTTTATTATATTTTATTTAAGTTTTATTATATTTTCATAGATTTTAGTGCAAAATTTATATTTTTGGATTATACTTTGAGTTTTTGTATTTTATGGTGATTTCAGGTATTTTCTGGCTGAAATTGAGGAGTTTGAGCAAAAGTCTGATTCAGAGACACAGAAAGCACTACAGATGCTATTAGGATCTGACCTCCATGCACTCAAAAGAGGTTTTCTGGAGCTGCAGAAGTCCACATTGTGCACTTTCAATGTCTATGGAAAGCTAACATCCTGGGCTTTCCAGAAATATATAATAGTCTATACTTTGCTTCAGAAATGAAGGCCCAAAACTAGCGTTCAACACCAGCCACCTGCCCTATTCCTGGTGTTCAACGCCCACAAGGGGGTGGCTGGCATCCAACACCCATAAGAGGGTCCCTAGCCAGCATTCAATGCCCCTAAGGGACCGTAGCTCGTGGGAGACACTCAAGCTCAGCCCAAAGACTCACCAAGTGGGCCCCAAAAGTGGATTTTCACGATAAAAGACTACTTTACCCTTCTTATGTAATCCTTGGTCATTAGAGTATATATAGAACAAAGATCACCCTTGTTAGAGATCTTTGCCCCATTCGAACCATTGATTGTATTTTCTGCACAACATGAGTCATTAAACCTCCTAGGTTAAGGTTAGGAGTTCTGCTGATTTTCATGGATTAATAAAAGCACTACTATTCTATTCAATACGTGTGTGACTTTATTCTAAGATATATCTTCGTTCTTCAACCTTATGAATGTGATGAACCGTGACACTCAATCTCATTCTACATGGTTTCAGTGTGAGTCCTTAACCGGAGATTATTGAACCACAAGCTTGATTATACATCTCTTAGACGGCTAATCCACGACTTCATTGGAGACTTCTCGAGACATCAGTTCAGCCGAGGTATGAGGAGATTAGGGTCTTTGTGGTAGATGCTAGAACCAAAGGCGCAACATTCTCTGATCTGGAAGATTCGACTTTGTTTGTGGCATTTTGAGTAGGATCATCAAGGGGATGAACTGCAGGAGCTTCTCCCTCATTCAAATTGGGCACACACTAAACCTGATGTTCAGCATGAAGGAGGAAGATTGGCAGCCATTGAACCGGCGTTGATCACTTACAGCCTGCCATGGAAGGAATCACTCACAGTTGGAGAAGACAGTAGGAAAGGTTGATCCAGAAGAATGAAGCATCTCTGAAGCCTCAACCATTCTCTTATCACTGGTTTCATTCAAATTAAGTAATTTCATCCTTATTCCTGTTTTATGTGTTTCTTTAAACAAGCTATCTTTTCTAATCGCCTGACTAAGATCTATAAGGTGTCTATAGCTTGATTCAAACTGACAATCTCTATGGGATCGACCCTGAATCACCTCAGGTATTACTTGGATGACCCAGTGCACTTGCTGGTTCAGTTGTGCGAGTTCTTATTTTGTGCACCAAGTTTTTGGCACCGCTGTAGGGGATTACACGAGTTTGACAACTAACGGATTATCTTATTACTTAGATTAGGTACTTTTTACTATTTTCTATGAGTCTTTTATTTTCTTTTTCCAAAAATAAAAAAATAAAAAACTTTTGAAAAAAAATCTTTTCTTTATCAATCTTTGTCTTTTGTTTGAGTCTTTAGTTCTTGTTCTTGGTAAAATTTTCAAACTTTTTGGTTCTTTTTCAAAAAAAAGTTTCAAAAATAGTGTCTTTTGTTTGAGTCTAGTGTCAATTCTTAAGTTTGGTGTCCTTTTTGTGTTCTTTGTTTCCTTCAAATTTTCGAATTGTTCTTTGTATTCTTTCTTGGTATTCAAGTTGTTCTTGTTTCTTTTCTTGTTTTGATCTTAAAATTTTTAAGTTTGGTGTCTTTTGGTGTTTGTTCTTTTAATTTTCGAAATTTTGAGTTTTTTTATCTAAAAATTTTAAGTTTGGTGTCTTTTAGTTATTTTTCTTTTTCTTCATTAATTCAAAAAAATAAAAAATATCTTTTTTTATCTTTATTTCAAAAAAATTTTCGAAAATTTCAACAAAATTTCAAATTTTAATTTCAAATCATTATCTTATCTTATCTTAACTTCAAATTTCAATCTTATCTTTTTTTAAAAAATCTTTTTGAATCTTTTCTTTTAATTGTGATTCTATCTTATCTTATCTCTCTTTTAAATTTTAAAATTCAAAACTTTTTCAAATCTTTATCTTATCTAGTTATCTTTCTTTAATATTCAAAAAATTTTATCTTATCTTATTTCAAATTCAAATTTTAAATTTCAAAATCAAATCATTTTCAAATCTTTTCAATTCTTATCTTATCTTGTTTTTAAATCCAAAAATTTTAAAATAAAATCTTTTTCTAATCTTCTATGTTATCTTATTTTCAAATCTTTCTTAATTAGTTACTTGTTTTCTCTTTCTTCTTTTTCAAAACTTCCTAACTACTTTTTCTCTCTTCTATTTTCGAAAACTTCCCTTCTATATCTCTCCCTTCTTTTTTTGAAATTTATCATTTAATTTTCAAACCTTTTTAGTTTATTAGCTTCTATTTTTAAATTCAATTAATAAAATAAAAAAAATATTTTAATTCTAGTTTCTCTTTTCACTTCTTAATTTTTGAATTCTTCTTCCCTTTTATTCAAGTTCTTTATCTCCTTCCTCTATCTTCATTCTTGTTTCTTCTTCACATCTCAGAGGGAGTCCTCTATTCTTAGACATAGAGCTCCCATTCTTCTTCTTTCCTTGCTTTCTTTTCTTGTTTATGAGCAGGAACAGAGATAAAGAACCTCTCTTTACTCTTGATCCTGAACCTGAGAGGACTCTAAGGAGGTGTTTACAACAAGCTAAAGCACAACACCCTGGAAGAGATCTCACAGAACTTTTTTGAACAAGAAACTGAAAGTACAGACATGGCAGCTGAACCGAATAATGAAGGAGATGCAAGGAAGGTTCTTGGTGATGACTTCACTGCACCCACTTCCAACTTCTATGGAAGAAGTATCTCCATACCTGCCATTAGAGAAAATAACTTTGAGCTAAAGCCTCAGTTAGTCTCTCTAATGCAACAAAATTTCAAATTTCATGGACTTCCACTGGAAGATCCCCATCAGTTCTTATCTGAATTCTTGCAAATCTGTGACACTGTTAAGACCAATAGAGTGGATCTTGAGGTATACAGGCTTATGCTTTTCCCTTTTGCTGTTAGAGACAGAGCTAGGATATGGTTGGATTTCCAACCTAAAGAAAGCTAGACTCTTGGGAAAAGTTGGTCAATACTTTCTTGGCCAAGTTCTTTCCACCTCAAAAGATGAGTAAGATCAGGGTGGAAGTTCAAAACTTCAGACAAAAAGAGCGTGAATTCCTCTATGAAGCTTGGGAAAGATACAAGTAACTGATCAGGAGATGTCCTCTTGACATGCTCTCAGAGTGGTCTATCTTAGGTATCTTCTATGATGGTCTATCTGAGCTTTCCAAGATGTCCTTGGACCATTCTGCAGGTGGATCACTCCACTTGAAGAAAATGCCTAAAGAGGCACAAGAACTCATTAAAATGGTTGCAAATAACCAATTCATGTACACTTCTGAGATAAACCCTGTGAACAATGGGGTAGCTCAGAAGAAAGAAGTTCTAGAGGTTGATACTCTGAATGCCATATTGGCTCTGAACAAGATCAACAAGTCAACATGATCTCTCAGCATTTGACTGAGTGTTCATACCTAGTGCGGAATTTAAAGTCAACAAACTAACCGGCAATTGTACCGGGTCGTACCAAGTGATATCTCAGGTAAGTGAGGGTCGATCCCACGAGGATTGAAGGTCTAATGATGAGCGGATAATTTATACGCTTTTTGGCATTATTTTTAGTATGTTTTAGTTAGTTTTTATTATGTTTTTATTAGTTTTTAAATAAAAATCACATTTCTGGACTTTACTATGAGTTTGTGTGTTTTTTTATGATTTCAGGTATTTTCTGGCTGACATTGAGGGACCTGAGCAAAAATCTGATTCAGAGGCTGAAAAAGGACTGCAGATGCTGATGGATTCTGACCTCCCTGCACTAGAAGTGGATTTTCTGGAGCTACGGAAGCCTAATTTGCACGCTCTCAATTGCGTTGGAAAGTAGACATCCTTGGCTTTCCAGCAATATATAATAGTCTATAAGTTTTCTGAGATTTGATGGCCCAAACTGGCGTTCCAATTCAGCATAGAAATTCTAGCGTCAAAATGCTAGAACTGGCATAAAAGCTGGAATTAAACGCCCAAACTGGCACAAAAGCTGGCATTTAACTCCAAAAAAAGTCTCTACACGTGAAAGCTTTAATGCTCAGCCGAAGCACACTCCAAGTGGGCCCGGAAGTGGATTCTGCATCATTTACTCATTTCTGTAAACCCTAGGTTACTAGTTTGCTATTGTATTTTACACACTTGATCATACTTTTCATCTTGGAACTTGTATGTTCACGCTTTGGGAGGCTGGCCATTCAGCCATGCCTAGACCTTTTGTTCTTATGTATTTTTAATGGTAGAGTTTCTACAAACCATAGATTAAGATGTGGAGCTCTGCTGTTCCTCAGGAATTAATGCAAAGTACTATTGTTTTTCTATTCAATTCAAGTCTACTTCTTCTCTAAGATATACACTCGTTCTTCAACCTTAAGGATGTGATGATCCATGACACTCATCATCATTCTTACCTATGAACACGTGCCTGACAACCACCTCTGTTCTACTTGCAATAGCTTGAGTGCGTATCTCTTAGCCTCCTGATTCATGACGCATGGTTGCCTCGCCTGACAACTGAGTCTTCCATTCCATGAGATCAGAGTCTTCGTGGTATAGGCTAGAATCAATTGGCAGCATTCCTTAGATCCGGAAAGTCTAAACCTTGTCTGTAGTATTTCGAGTAGGATCTTGGAAGGGATGACTGTGACGAGCTTCAAACTCGCGATTGTTGGGCGTGGTGACAGACGCAAAAGGATCAATGGATCCTATTCCAACATGATCGAGAACCAACAGCTGATTAGCCGTGCAGTGACAGCGTATTTGGACCATTTTCACTGAGAGGACGGGAGGTAGCCATTGACAACGGTGAAACCCAACATAAGCTTGCCATGGAAAGGAGTATGAATGATTGGAAGAAGGCAATAGGAAAGCAGCGGTTTAGGAGGAACAAAGCATCTTCATACGCTTATCTGAAATTCCTACCAATGAATTACATAAGTATCTCTATCTTTATTTTATGTTTTATTTATCTTTTAATTATCAATTTTCCATAACCATTTGAATCTGCCTGACTGTGATTTATAAGATGACCATAGCTTGCTTCAAGCCGACAATCTCCGTGGGATCGACCCTTACTCACGTAAGGTTTATTACTTGGACAACCCAGTACACTTGCTGGTTAGTTGTGCGGAGTTGTGATAAAGAGTTGAGATTACAATTGTGCGTACTAAGCTGTTGGCGCCATTGATGATCACAATTTCGTGCACCAAGCTTTTGGCGCCGTTGCCGGGGATTGTTCGAGTTTGGACAACTAAGGGTTCATCTTGTTGCTCAGATTAGGTAATTTTATTTTATGTTTAAGCTTTTTACCTTTTAATTTTCGAAAAATTTCAAAAAAAAATATTTTTTATTTCTATTCTGTTCCTCGGAGTTTTTAAGAATGAATTCTAGAGTTTCATGATGATTTATTGAAGTCTGGCTGGCTGTGAAGCCATGTCTAATCTTTTGGACCGAGGTTTTAACTTATCATCACAAGAGCTTGTTGATTTCTATCAATCTTGCTGTTGAACGTAATGATTTGCTAAAGCTTGGCTGGCCATTGGCCATGTCTAGTGTTTTGGACCGAAGCTTTCACTGAAAGCTTGGCTGGCTAGTAAGCCATGTCTAATTCCTGGACCGGAGTTTTAGATTAACATTGCATGATTCCTGGAATTCTTATTAAGAATTTTGAAGTCCTTTTTCTCTTTTTCCATATAATTTTTGAAAAATCACAAAAAAATTTATAAAATCATAAAAACCAAAAATATTTTGTGTTTCTTGTTTGAGCCAAATGTCAATTTTTATGTTTGGTGTCAATTGCATGTCTTTATTCTTCTTGCATTTTTTCGAATATATGCATTATGTTTTTCATTGATCTTCAAGTTGTTCTTGATGATTTCATTGATCTGATTTTTAATTTCTCTTATTTTGTGTCTTTTGTTGTTTCTTACATGCATTTTCAAATTGTTATAGTCCTTAGTATACAAACTTCTAAGTTTGATGTCTTGCATGCATTATTTATTTGATCTTAGTTGCATTTTTTATTGTTTCTCATCATTAAAAATTCAAAAAATTTTTAAAATTGTGTCTTTTAGAGTCAATAACACAGAGAATTGAAGATTCAGAACATTCAGCAGAGTAATTACACAGAAAAAGCTGGGGGTTCAAAATGCCCAGTGATGAAGGAAAACTGGCGTTTAAACGCCAGCCAAGGTACCTGGCTGGGCGTTAAACGCCCAAAAAGGTAGCATTTTGGGCGTTAAACACCAGAATGGATGCCATTCTGGGCGTTTAACGCCAGGAGGACACTAGAGGAAAGATTTTGTTTTTAATTCAAATCTTTTTCAAATTTTCATAATTTTTCAAAATCAAATTTTTTTCAAATCATATCTTTTCAATCATATCTTTTCAAAATCAATTTCTTTTCAATTTTTTTTATTTATTACTATTTTTGAAAATCCTTGCTACAATTAGTGATTTAATTCAAAATTTTCAAGTTGTTACTTGCCTATTAAGAAAGGATCAAAAGTTTTAATTCTAGAATCATATCTTTTAATTTCTTGTTGGTCAAGTAATCAACTTTAATTTTAAAAACTTTCTTCTTTTAAATTTGATTCTCAATCATATCTTCTCAATCATGTCTTTTTAATCACATCTTTTTCAAAATTAAGTTTCAATCATATCTTTTTGATTTCTAATTTCAAATTCTTTTTCGAATATCACTTAATTTCTTTTCCAATCTTAGTTTTCGAAAATCATTTACCAAATTTTCAAAATTTCTCTTCATTATTTCAAAATCTTTTTACTTTATTTTCGAAAATTCTTCCCCTCTTCCCACATCCTTCTATTTATGGACTAACACTCCTCCTCAATATACAATTCAAACTCTACCCCTCTTGATAAGTTCGAATTCTTTCTTCTCTACCTTCTCCTTCTATTCTTTTTTACCTCTGACACCTCAAGGAATCTCTATACTATGACATAGAGGATTCCATATTTTCTTCTCCTCTCTTTTTATATGAGCAGGAGCAAGGACAAAAGCATTCTTGTTGAAGCTGATCCTGAACCAGAAAGGACCTTGAAGAGAAAGCTAAGAGAAGCTAAAGTACAACTCTCTATAGAGGACCTAACAGAACTTTTCAAACAAGAAGAAGCCATGGCAGCCGAAAACAACAACAATGCCAACAATGCAAGGAAGGTGCTTGGTGACTTTATTGCACCTACTCTTGACTTCTATGGGAGAAGCATCTCAATCTCTGCCATTGGAGCAAACAACTTTGAGCTTAAGCCTCAATTAGTTTCTCTAATGCAACAGAATTGCAAGTTTTATGGACTTCCATTAGAAGATCCTCATCAATTCTTAGCTGAATTCTTGTAAATCTGTGACACTGTCAAGACTAATGGGGTTGATCCCGAGGTCTATAGACTTATGCTTTTTCCCTTTGCTGTAAGAGACAGAGCTAGAACATGGTTGGATTCACAACCTAAAGAAAGCCTGAACTCTTGGGAAAAGCTAGTCAATGCCTTCTTGGAAAAATTCTTTCCACCTCAAAAATTGAGCAAGCTTAGAGTGGAAGTCCAAACCTTCAGACAGAAGGAAGGTGAATCCCTCTATGAAGCCTGGGTCAGATAGAAGGAAGGTGAATCCTTCTGACATGCTTTCAGAATGGAGCATCATAGGTATTTTCTATGATGGTCTATTAGAAGAAAGGAGTTCTTGAGATTGATACTCTGAATGCCATATTGGCTCAGAACAAAATATTGACTCAACAAGTCAATATGATTTCTCAGAGTCTGTCTGGAATGCAAGCAGCAACAGGCAGTACCAAAGAAGCTTCATCTAAAGAAGAAGCTTATGATCTTGAGAACCCAGCAATAGAAGAGGTGAATTACATGGGAGAACCCTATGGAAGCACCTATAATCCTTCATGGAGAAATAATCTAAACCTCTCATGGAAGGATCAACAGAGGCCTCAACAAGGCTTCAACAACAATAATGGTGGAAGAAATAGGTTTAGCAATAGCAAGCCTTTTCCATCATCTTCTCAGCAACAAACAGAGAATTCTAAGCAGAGCCACTCTGAATTAGCAACTGTAATCTCTGATTTAATTAAAACCACTCAAAGTTTCATGACTGAAATAAGGTCCTCTATTAGAAATTTGGAGGTACAAGTGGGTCAGCTGAGCAAGAAAGTTACTGAACTCCCTCCTAGTACTCTTCCAAGCAATACAGAAGAAAATCCAAAAGGAGAGTGCAAGGCCATCAATATGACCTACACGGCCGAACCTGGAGAGGAGGAAGAGGTAGTGATCTCCACTGAGGAAGACCTCAATGGATGTCCACTGGCCTCCAAGGAGTTCCCTAATGAGGAACCATGGGAATCTGAGGATCACACTGAGACCATAGAGATTCCATTGAATTTACTTTTGCCATTCATGAGCTCTGATGAGTATTCTTCCTCTGAAGAGGATGAAGATGTTACTGAAGAACAAGTTGCTAAGTACCTTAGAGCAATCATGAAGCTAAATGCCAAGTTATTCGGTGATGAGTATTGGGAGGATGAATCCCCCTTGCTCACCAAAGAACTGGATGACTTGACTAGGTAGAGATTACCTCAAAAGAGACAGGATCCTAGAAAGTTCTCAATACCTTGTACCATAGGCACCATGACCTTTGAGAAGGCTCTGTGTGACCTAGGGTCAAGCATAAACCTTATGCCTCTCTCTGTAATGGAGAAGCTAGGAATCCTTGAGGTACAAGCTGCAAGAATCTCACTAGAGATGGCAGATAATTCAAGAAAACAGGCGTATCGACTTGTAGAGGATGTCTTGGTAAAGGTTGAAGGCTACTACATCTCTGCTGATTTCATAATCCTAGACACTGGGAAGTGTATGGATGAATCCATCATCCTTGGCAGACCCTTCCTAGCCACAGCAAAAGCTGTGATTGATGTTGACAGAGGAGAATTGGTCCTTCAAGTGAATGAGGACTCCCTTGTGTTTAAAGCTTAAGAATCTCCCTCTGTAACCATGGAGAGGAAGCATGAAAAGCTTCTCTCAATGCAGAGTCAAACAAAATCCCCACATTCAAACTCTAAGTTTGGTGTTGGGAGGCCACAACCAAACTTTAAGTTTGGTGTTGAGAGGCCATCATCATGCTTTGAGTATCTGTGAGGCTCCATGAGAGCCCACTATCAAGCTATTGACATTAAAGAAGCGCTTGTTGGGAGGCAACCCAATTTTACTTATCTATGTTAAATTTCTATTTTCCATTGTTATTTTATGTTTTCTATAGGTTGATGATCATGTGAAGTCACAAAAACAATTGAAAAAGAAAAAACAAACTGAAAAATAGCACACCCTGGAGGAGAAGCCTACTGGTGTTTAAACGCCAGTAAGGGCAGCAGAATGGGCGTTAAACGCCCAGTCTGGCACCATTCTGGGCGTTTAACGCCAGAAATGGGCACCAGACTGGCGTTTAACACCAGAAAAGGGCAAGAAGCTGGCGTTAAACGCCAGAAATGGGCAGCGACCTGGTGTTTAACACCAGGATTGGCAGCAGAGGGCGTTTTGCATGCCTAATTGGTGCATAGATGAGAAATCCTTGACACCTCAAGGTCTGTGGACCCCACAGGATCCCCACCAACCTCAACTCACTCTCTCTCTTCTTCACACCTTTTCATAATACTCTTCTCCAAATATCCTTCACCAATCACCTCAATACTACTTCCCCAAAAAACCCCTCACTTATCAAATCCTACCATCTTCTCCATAATCCCTTCACCAATCCACATCCATCCCTCCTAAAACCTACTTACCTCACCATTCAAATTCAAAACACTTTCCCTCCCAAACCCACCCATACATGGCCGAACCATACCCTCTCTTCACTCTTATATAAATCCATCTTCACTGCTTCATTTTCACACATCTTAAACACTACTTTACCCCTTTGGCCGAAACACTACCCCCCTCTATCTCCTCTATTTCTTCTTCCTCTACTCTCTTCTTTCTTCTTTTGCTCGAGGACGAGCAAACCTTCTAAGTTTGGTGTGGTAAAAGCGTTACTTTTTGTTTTTCCATAACCATTTATGGCACCAAAGGCCGGAGAAACCTCTAGAAAGAGGAAAGGGAAGGCAAAAGCTTCCACCTCCGAGTCATGGGAGATGGAGAGATTCATCTCAAGGGTGCATCAAGACCACTTCTATGAAGTTGTGGCCAAGAAGAAAGTGATTCCCGAGGTCCCTTTCAAGCTCAAAAAGGGTGAATATCTGGAGATCCGACATGAGATTCGAAGAAGAGGTTGGGAAGTTCTCACCAACCCCATTCAACAAGTCGGAATCTTAATGGTTCAAGAGTTCTATGCCAATGCATGGATCACCAAGAACCATGATCAAAGTGTGAACCCGGATCCAAAGAATTGGCTTACAATGGTTTGGGGAAAATACTTAGATTTCAGTCAGGAAAATGTAAGGTTGGCATTCAACTTGCCAATGATGCAAGGAGATGCACACCCCTACACTAGAAAGGTCAACTTTGATCAAAGGTTGGACCAAGTCCTCATAGACATTTGTGAAGAGGGCGCTTGATGATAAGTCATCTTAGCCTAGTTTCACTAGCCTTTTTCTTTAATTTCATTAAGTTTTATGCACTTTCTTGTATTCTAAGTAAGTAATTTGGAATGAAAATGCATGACTTCTCTAAATCAAACAACCACCACAAAATTGATGCTAAATCATGAGGTTTAGGCTAAATTTAATTGAGTTTTAATGATTTATAAACCTTGTGAATTTGGTGATACTTTGATTGGTTGTTTTGATTAATTATATGTGAAGAAAAGAAAAAAAGAAGAAAGCGTGGCCTAAAAATTGTGGCTCAAGGAAGAAAAAGTGTGGCGCAACAAACCATGAAGCTCTCTCCAAGAGCACCAAGCTCACCAAGTGAGCGCTACACTTACTCCCAGGAGACCAAGGCACAAAGCTCAGCTCACTTTGTGAGCTGAGCACAACATGAGGCCAAGAAATAAGGAAAGGAAGACCAACCTCAGCTCACAAAGTGAGCATTATCGAGAGCACCAAAGGAAAAATTCAAAGAAAATAAAGTGCAAGTGCATGCTCCAAGACTTGAACCCATGACCAAAGGGAATGAGGGAAGCGCTACTCACAAGGAAAAATAAGCCAAAAATGGCCAAAAGCATCCCCCAAGGTTCGAACCCACACCTTGAGGAAGCAAGGAAGCAAGGCAACCAAAGAAATGGGCAGCACATGCTTCCCGTAGGTTTCGAACCAAGGAGCTCTCCTTGTGAGCACCAAAGCTCAGCTCACTTGGAGAGCTGAGCGCTACCCTTGGTACATTTCACGCAACATATGACACGGCCAAGGGGAGTGAAGCGCGCAAGAAACGTGACACGGCCAGGGAGTGGGGCGCGCAACAAATTTGACACGGTCCAAGGGCAGCACGCAACAAATTGGCACCAAGGCACCAATGCTCAGCTCACTTTGTGAGCTGAGCTTTTCTCTGATGCATCCCAAGCAACAGCACCCTACTAAGGCCTCCCCACACCAAGTCTCAAAGCTCAGCTCACTTTGTGAGCTGAGCATCCCCCTGGGAGATGCATTTGGGCTGAAAATGAAATTTAAAATTCCAACTTAATTCATTTCTTCACCAAATCAAAAGCCCATCCAAATTCCAATATCCAAGAATAGAAAGTGTATAAATAGGAGTTAGTTTATGTAATTAGGACACACCTTTTTTGACACCGCTAGACTTTACTTTGAATTTTCCTTTTAATTTTCATTTTTGAGCTTTTACTTTGAATTTATTTTTCTGAGAACTTGGAAGGAGAATTAATCTCTCTTCTTCTTGGTTCTTGCTTGAGCACTCTTTAATTTTCTTGCTTTGGATCTTGGGTAGAGAATTGAAGAACTTCTGTTTCAATCTCACCTTGAGATCTTGTTTAATTTTCTGCATAATTGAATTCCAATTTCCATTTACTGCTTCATCTTCTACTCTCTCTGCAATTTACTTTTCTTTGTTTCTTTTGCAATTTTTCTTTTCCACTCCTGAGATCTTCAACCTCTTTTACATTGCTACAAATTAAGCACTGCCTTTCTGTCTTTACAATTCTCAAAGCATTTTTACTCTTCTATTTGAGATCCATTCCAATTCAATTCATCTTTTGCTTTACTGTTTGTTGCAATTTAATTCTGCTTGTTTAAATTCTACAATCCCAATTCCCAATTCCTTTTATAATTCAAGCAATTTACATTTCTTGCACTTTAAGCTTCAGCCATTTACATTTCTTGCAATCTAAGTTTTTGTAATTTACATTACTTAAACTTTAAGATTCTGCTTCTTTACTTTCCTGCTCTTTAATTTACTGCACTTTACCCCTCTCCCTTTACATTTCAAGCAATTTAGTTTCTGCAAAGCACAAATCACTCAACCAATACTTGATTCGCTTGACTAAATCAACCACTAAACTAAAATTGCTCAATCCTTCAATCCCTGTGGGATCGACCTCACTCATGTGAGTTATTATTACTTGATGCGACCCGGTACACTTGCCGGTGAGTTTTGTGTTGGATCGTTTTCCACACATCAAGTTTTTGGCGCCATTTCCGGGATTGATTAGATTGACAATGATTAAGTGAAGTGGAGATCTAGATCTAGCATTTTTTTTCTCTGTTTATTTAACTTTCATTGTTTACATACTAACTGTTTGAATTTTTGCTTAAGCTAACTCAAACTCCATTCTAGCAATAGAGTGAAGTGTCACTGGTTCTGTGTGTTTCTTGTGCCGTGTTTGTATGTCAGGGACAAGGAGAACTATACCTAACTTTCGTGAAGAAGACAAAATAACTCTTAGAAGGTTAAGAAGAGCTGAAAGAGGGAAAAATATTGTTAGAGAAGAAGAGTCAGAAGAAGAATTCCAAGACATGGAGGAACATTCAACAAATCCACCCAATCCACCAGGTGGAGCAGCCAACAACAACAACAATCCACCACAGAGGAGAGTTTTGGCTTCATATACATTTGCAAATCCTAGACATTGTGGGAGTAGCATTTTTACCCCAAATGTTAATGCAAACAATTTTGAACTAAAGCCACAACTCATCACCCTAGTTCAAAACAACTGCTCCTATGGAGGAGGACCACTTGAAGACCCCAACCAACACTTATCCACTTTCTTGAGGATTTGTGACACTGTCAAAACTAATGGTGTGCCTCCTGACAGCTACAAGCTACTGCTATTTCCATTTTCTCTCAGAGACAAAGCCACTCAATGGTTGGAGTCCTTCCCAAGAGACAGCATCAACAATTGGGATGATTTGGTAACCATGTTCCTTGCCAAATTTTACCCACCTCAAAGGATTATTAGGTTGAAGACTGAGGTACAAACATTCACACAAATGGAGGCTGAACCCATCTATGAGGCATGGGAGAGATACAAGGCTCTAATCAGGAAATTTCCTCCTGAAATGTTCACTGAATGGGATAAGTTGCAGAATTTTTATGAAGGCTTAACATTGAAATCCCAAGAAGCATTGGATCACTCAGCTGGAGGCTCTTTGCAACTCATGAAAACTGCATAGGAAGCCCAAAATCTCATTGATATGGTGGCTAACAACCAGTATTTCTTTGCTCATCAAAGGCAACGCCAACCATCACAAAGGAGAGGAGTAATGGAGTTGGAAGGAGTGGATTCAATACTGGCTCAAAATAAGATGATGCAGTAGCAAATTCAACAACAATTTGAGCAAATGGCCAAGAGGATTGTTAGCCTCCAAGTTGCAGCAGTTAACACTAGCCAACCATCAACCACATGGGGACAAAATGAAAAAACTCAAGAAGAGCAGCAGCAAGAACAAGTCCAGTACATGCACAACCAAAATTCTAGGACAAATGAAGTCTATGGTGATACTTACAACCCTTCATGGAAGAACCACCCAAACCTTAGATGGGGAGACAACCACAATCAAACTCAGCAGCCATGGCAGAGAAACTCAAACCAGAACAACTGGAAAACCACAAACCAAAATAACCAGCAGAATAATAGCCAAACCACATACAGAAAACCACAAAACACTACCCCAATTTTAACCATCATCCATCCAATAACCAAGCCTCAAATCAAAACACTTATCCTCAACCCTCAACATCTCACAATCAACCAATCTCACAAGACTCTCAGAGGATTAACAACTTGGAGCTCTTGATGGAAAAGATGATGAAACATCAAGAGATGACATTGAGGAACCAGGAAGCCTCCATGAAAAATATGGAAAGGCAAATTGGATAACTCTCCAAGCAAATTACCATTGAAAGGCCATCAAGCTCACTACCTAGTGACACCATCCCTAATCCAAAAGAGGAGTGCAAGGCAATACAACTGAGGAGTGGAAAGATCCTGATGAAAAATGAAGAAGCAACCAAGAAGCCAAAGGAAAGTGATAAGAAACAAGCTGAAGAGGAGAAAACCAATAATGAGAATATAACAGCAAGCAAGCAAACTCAAAGTCAAGCTAAAGAAAGGGAAGATCAACCACAAAAATCAAAGAAAGAGAAGGAAGCAATGAGAGAGCTAACCAAGGAACAAAGGCAGAGAGTTAACTTCACACCACCTTTGCCATATCCTCAAAGGTTCAACAAGGAGACTAAAGACCAACACTTTCCAAAATTTCATGAAGTCTTCAAGAAGTTGGAGATCAATATTCCCTTAGCCGAAGCACTTGAGCAAATGCCCCTGTATGCAAAGTTCTTGAAAGAATTTATCAACAAGAAGAGGAGTTGGCAAGAAAAAGAAACTGTGCTTCTCACTGAAGAATGCAGTGCACTCGTCAGAAAAGGACTTCCCCCCAAAGTGGAAGACCCTGGAAGTTTCGTCCTACCTTGCACCATTGGAAGCATATTTATCAACAAGGGGATGTGTGACTTAGGAGCAAGCATAAACCTAATTCCATCATCCTTAGTGAAAAAGCTTGGTATAGGGAAGGTGAAACCAATACAAATGTCCTTGGAATTGGTGGACCAGTCAGTAGTATATCCCAAGGGAGTGATTGAAAACCTTTTAGTAAGGGTTGACAAATTCATTTTTCCTGCGGACTTTGTAATCTTGAACACTGAAGAAGAAGAAAACAATTCAATCATCTTGGGAAGACCATTTTTGGCCACTGTAAGAGCATTATAGATGTAGAGCAAGGAAAATTAACCCTCAGGATGCATGATGAGAGTGTCACCCTGAGTGTACTGCCAGAAACACAGTTCAATCATAAAAAGAAGGATAGTATAGAAAATGACAAAGAAAACCTGCAATGGAAGGAGGGAATCAACAAGACAAACAACAGCTGCCCTCCCAAGCAAGAGATAGATGATACAGCAAGTCAAAAAGAGAAAGAGACTGTGCAAAATAATGAAGAAGTTCAAGAGGACATTGTAGTATTGGCAACTAAGAAAAGAAACCTCAAGAGGAAGCCAGTTGTCAAAGGAGAAGGGTCAACAAAAGGAGGGAGAAAGAACAAAAACAGAATCAAAAAGGGTTGGAAGAACAAAAAAATTCCAACAGAAGGGATCTCCAAAGGTGACAAAGTGCAATTAATATATCAACAGCTGGGAACAGAGGATCACTACACTGTTAACCAAGTACTCTCTCTTGAGCATGTGGAAATTGAGCACTAAGGGACAAAGAAGAAGCTCACAGTCAGAGGGGACAAGCTGAGGCACTACAGTCATCAACCACCATAAAAGAAGGGTTCAATGTCAAGCTAATGACAATAAAAGAGCGCTTCCTGGGAGGCAACCCATGATTCAAGATTCTTGCTTGCTTTTAAATTCAATAAATTATGATCACCTTAGCATGATTTTGAATATACTTGACAGATGCATACAGTGTTTTGGAACATATGCCAGACTTCTAAGTTTGGTGTGCTTGACAGCACACAAAAGCTAATTTTCAAGCATCTTGAGGTCAAATACTTAGTCATTTCGATGAAGTATATGGCCAAACATTAAGTTTGGTGTCTGCATATGTATCAATTGTAAGAAAGATCAACTTTTGTTCAGAAAAAAAAAAAACAATCAAAATCATGCAGAGATGAATCATGCATTGTTTTATTTTAGGAATTTATGAATTAGAATTTATAATGAGAGTATCAATTGTGACAAATGCTTGTTTTTGACATTAATCCCTTAGCAAGAAACAAGTTTGGTGTCCACCAAACCTTGGTTTACTAAGTAAGGGACACAATTGACCTTTCATGACTAAGAAAAAAATAAAATATATAATAAACAATGCAAACACTCACCCTTTTTCACCGTACTTTAACCATGTCCTAAAGTACTTCATTTTGGTTTAATTAGGAAAAGAAGGTTGAAGTAAAGACAAGGTGAAAAACGGCTATGACAAGTCAAGAGAGGGGTCACATGTGCCTAAAGAGGTGTGCCAACTTTGGAAAGTAAAAATTCTGCATGCTAGTCACCTTGAGGGACGGACCCCATGCAACCAATAGGAAGAGAATCCTTGTCAATCCTCAAGAGAACATGCAAGCCGTCCATATCATAAAGTCACTAAGTTGTTTAACTCAATCTCCACCCTTCACAAGTCATGACCGAATCATTCCTCAAGTATGGTCTTCGGCCAACATTTTCTTTTCTTGCCTATAAAAGAGTTGAGACATCTCTTACATCACATGTCCCTACAAGCTTTGTTTACAAACACAAATCTCTGCCTCCACCTTTTTGCAATTTTATATATATACCACCTCTCTCATAACAACAACATTCCCTTCCTCACCCTCTTAACACCACAAAACCGTACCTCAAAGCCACCCTTGTTTTGTCTTCTTGATTACACTCATGGCTTCATCAAGCTCAAGGAGAAGGCCAGGCAAGGAACCAATGGTGACCGAACCTCCTACCTCTGATACAAAGAGATTTAGATCTCAGTTTCATGAAGGAAAATATCATAGGTTCATGAAAACAAAGCTCATCATCTATGAAAGGTATTTTGCGCTGAAAGAAGAAGAATACCCCATAATGAAACAAATCACTAGGGAAAGAAGGTGGGACCTTCTATGCGATCCCCTCCCCAAGATTAGTGCACTCATGATCAGGGAGTTCTATGCAAATGCAGTGAAGGAAAGTGAAGGCAGCCCCTCTTACAAAATCTATGTTAGAGGAACCGAAGTGGATTTCAGTCCAGCATCTATTACAAGGGCCTTGAAGCTGAGAACCAGAACTTATGAAGAACCCAGTTATGAGGCCAGATTGCAGAACGAGAATGATCCTGATGAAATTCTCCAGGGGATATGCTTGGAAGGCACAGACTGGGAAAGAGATTCGCAAGGAGTCCCAAGCCGATTGAAAAGAATAAATCTCATTCCTGAAGCCAAGGGATGGTATGAGATAATAAGGAGATCCATACTCCCCACGGGAAACACCTCAGTGGTCACAATCAAGCGAGCACTCTTGATATACTGTATCTTACATGGAGGAGAAATCAACCTTGCACAACTCATAGCTGATAGTATTCAAAAGATAGCTGAGAGCACAAACAAATCCACTAGGCTTGGCCATTCGAGCACAATTCTAAGGTTGTGTACTAGAGCCGGAGTGATCTTTGAAGATGAGGACACAGAGAAAGTAAGAAGAGGAGCAGGAATAACAAGGAAAACCATGGAAGGAATTACTGAGGATGATGATCAAGAAGAAGGGCCCCAAAGAAGAAGAAGATCAGAGGAAGGAGGAGAACAAGCTCACAGTGCCATAGATATGAGTCAACTACAAAGAGTTCTTGAAGAAATATCACAGCAAAATGTGATAGCACAAGAGCAGTACTCAAGATGCCAAGAGCAATATCTAGAGCACCGGGAGCAATACTTGAAAGACAGGGAGCAAAATGAAGCTTGGCAGCATAGAATAGAAGAAAGATTGGAAAGCTGGCAGCAACAATCAATGGCCCAACAACAAGAATTTCAAGCCAAGATTCTTGAGGGACAAAGGGAACTAACAACAGGACTTCAAGAGTCATATGACAAGATGTTCCTGACCCAAGCCATGTGTGGGGAGTATACTCACAACCTGTATCAGTGGAAGAATATTCACCACACTATTGGAGAGGTTAGACATGTGCAACAATCAGATTGTAATGAAGATGTGCAAGCAAGGTTGGAGTACTTAAGCCATTGCATGCCAGCAATCAATCCACAAATCAAATCATTTGATCAATGCCAAGAACTTATAGACCGCCAAGCAGCAAAGTCTAAGCTTAATAACCAGGTAGCATACCGAAGATTAGAAGAAGTTGGGCTTTCAGGTCTCACAGATTCTATTTGGGACAGAAGATGTCCTCGTGAAGAAGCTCAAGATTATGGACAGAAGAGGAAGAAGAAGAAGGGAGAATCCAGCAAATCCAAAAGAATGGAAATGCCTGACAAATAGAGGTGGTGAAGTTTCTCTTCTTATTCGTACTTAAATAAGGAAGATGCATATCTGAAACATGACATGCCTCCAATTACTTTATGTTCTACTATTCCTTTTGTTTGCATTAGTAGTTAGCTAAGAATAAACTATTTGCATAATAATTGTCATAATTCAACAACTTGAAGACTTTGTTCTGTTCCCCTTGCTGTTTGAGTAAAAGAGAGATGTTTGATTTAGGAAAGTAATTGTTCAATGTTGCAAAAGTTAGAATGGAAGTTAGTGGTGGTGTGTGTTTGATTCAATTGTTAGCTCATACAATAAGTGCTGCATAATGACTTGTTACTTGAAGCTTAAGCCAGTTTGCTGCTATGATCCTTCAATTAATAAAAGTCCCTTGAAAATAAACCAAGACAGAAAGAAAAAAAGAAGAAGAAAAGCCAAAAGTTGGCAAAGAAACAAACAATAAGGCTAGACACCAATAGCTTGGACCCTAGGACATATGCCTGTGGTGTTTGTGTACTAGGATATGCTTGGACATGTAGGTTCTAAGGAGTATTTTAAAACTTGGCAACTTAGATCAACTGATTTGGGATTGCCAACTGAAAGTCCACAATAAAGAGCAACCTAGCTACAAAACATTCAGTGATCCAAAGAGATGCTGGGCATCAATGATCCTAGGAAGAAAAAAATCGAGCCATGTGTCTGTGGTGAAGAAATGTTGAGAAAAAAATAAGCCAAAGGCCACTGCAACATTTGACACCAAGCCTTCAATAAGAAATAAGCTCTGTAATGCAAAAGAAAGAAGAGAAGCTAATAAGGGAGATGAGCAAAAAGTGAGGAGTTATAGCAGCAACCTTGGTGAACCCTTAAAGGAACATTGTTTGTTTTGGCAACAAGCAATAAATGAGCTACTTTTGATCTGCATAAAACCCCATAGACCAAACTCAACTATTTGCCTAATAAGAACATATATACTTATCTATTTCATTCTATCTTCTCTTATGTTTGATGCTTGCTTGGGGACAAGCAAGTTTTAAGTTTGGTGTTGTGATGACAAGTCATCTTAGCCTAGTTTCACTAGCCTTTTTCTTTAATTTCATTAAGTTTTATGCACTTTCTTGCATTCTAAGTAAGTAATTTAGAATGAAAATGCATGACTTCTCTAAATCAAATAACCACCACAAAATTGATGCTAAACCATAAGGTTTAGGCTAAATTTAATTGAGTTTTAATGATTTATAAACCTTGTGAATTTGGTAATACTTTGATTGGTTGTTTTGATTAATTATAGGTGAAGAAAAGAAAAAAAAGAAGAAAGCGTGGCCTAAGAAGTGTGGCTTGATGAGCGGATAATTTATACGCTTTTTGGCATTGTTTTTAGTATGTTTTTAGTAGGATCTAGTTACTTTTAGGGATGTTTTCATTAGTTTTTATGTTAAATTCACATTTCTGGACTTTACTATGAGTTTGTGTGTTTTTCTGTGATTTCAGGTATTTTCTGGCTGAAATTAAGGGACTTGAGCAGAAATCAGATTCAGAGGTTGAAAAAGGACTGCTGATGCTGTTGGATTCTGACCTCCCTGCACTCAAAGTGGATTTTCTGGAGCTACAGAACTCGAAATGGCGCGCTTCCAATTGCGTTGGAAAGTAGACATCCAGGGCTTTCCAGAAATATATAATAGTCCATACTTTGGCCAAGAATTGACGACGTAAACTGGCGTTCAACGCCAGCCTTCTGCCCAAATCTGGCGTCCAGCGCCAGAAAAGGATCCAAAACCAGAGTTGAACGCCCAAACTGGCACAGAAACTGGCGTTCAACTCCACAAATGGCCTCTGCACGTGCTACACTTAAGCTCAGCCCAAACACACACCAAGTGGGCCCCGGAAGTGGATTTATGCATCAATTACTTACTCATGTAAACCCTAGTGACTAGTTTATTATAAATAGGACCTTTTACTATTGTATTAGACATCTTTTGATCATCTTTGGACGCCTGGTTCTTAGATCAGAGGGGCTGGCCATTCGGCCATGCCTGGACCTTTCACTTATGTATTTTTAATGGTAGAGTTTCTACACTCCATAGATTAAGGTGTGGAGCTCTGCTGTTCCTCAAAGATTAATGCAAAGTACTACTGTTTTCTATTCAACTCATCTTATTTCGCTTCTAAGATATTCATTCGCACTTCAATCTGAATGTGATGAACGTGACAATCATCATCATTCCCTATGAACGCGTGCCTGACAACCACTTCCGTTCTACCTTAGACTGAATGAGTATCTCTTAGATCTCTTAACCAGAATCTTCGTGGCGTAAGCTAGAATGATGGCGGCATTCAAGAGAATCCGGAAAGTCTAAACCTTGTCTGTGGTATTCCGAGTAGGATTCAATGATTGAATGACTGTGACGAGCTCCTAACTCGCGATTGCAGGGCGTTAGTGACAGACGCAAAAGGATAGTAAATCCTATTCCAGCATGATCGAGAACCGACAGATGAATAGCCGTGCCGTGACAGGGTGCGTGAGCATATTATTCACTGAGAGGATAAGATGAAGCCATTGGCAAGGGTGATGCCTCCAGACGATTAGCCGTGCCGTGACAGGGCATTGGATCGTTTTCCCGAGAGATGACCGAAAGTAGCCATTGACAGTGGTGATGTATCACATAAAGCCAGCCGTGGAAAGGAGTAAGACTGATTGGATGAAGATAGCAGGAAAGCAGAGGTTCAGAGGAACAAAAGCATCTCCATTCGCTTATCTGAAATTCTCACCAAGGATCTACATAAGTATCTCTATCCCTCTTCTATTATTAAATTTCGAAAACTCCATTATCACTTTATATCTGCCTGACTGAGATTTACAAGGTGACCATAGCTTGCTTCATACCAACAATCTCCGTGGGATTCGACCCTTACTCACGTAAGGTATTACTTGGACGACCCAGTGCACTTGCTGGTTAGTTGTATCGAAGTTGTGACAATTATGAATTAAGATCAGAGCACCAAGCTTTGGAGCCATTACCAGGATTTGTTCGAGCCTGGAGATCACAATTTCGTGCACCATGGCTCAAGGAAGAAAAAGTGTGGCCAAGAAAGGAGGAAGTGTGGCGCAACAAACCATGGAGCTCTCTCCAAGAGCACCAAGCTCACCAAGTTAGCGCTACACTTACTCCTAGGAGACCAAGGCACAAAGCTCAGCTCACTTTGTGAGCTGAGCACAACATGAGGCCAAGAAATAAGGAAAGGAAGACCAACCTCAGCTCACAAAGTGAGCATTATCGAGAGCACCAAAGGAAAAATTCAAAGAAAATAAAGTGCTGGCTGTAAAGCCATGTCTAAATTCATTTGGACTGAGGCAGCAATTTGTTATCAAGAGCAAGCTAGTTGGAGTTAATCCACATGCTACTGTTTCTGATCACCTGCTGAAGCTTGGCTGGCCATTGGCCATGTCTAGTGTTTTGGGCTGGAGCTTTCTTTGAAAGCTTGGCTGGCTAGTGAGCCATGTCTAATTCCTGGACTGAAGCTTTAGACTAACATGGCAAGATTCCTGGAATTCATATTAAAAATTTTGGAATCCTTATTTTTTCTTTTAAATTTTCGAAAAATATAAATAAAAATCCAAAAAAATTAGAAAATCATAAAAATCAAAAATATTTTTTGTTTCTTGTTTGAGTCTTGAGTCATGTTATAAGTTTGGTGTAAATTGCATATGCATCTTGCATTTTTTTTCGAAAATTTCATGCATTCATAGTGTTCTTCATGATCTTCAAGTTGTTCTTGGTAAGTCTTCTTGTTTGATCTTGATGATTTTTTGTTTTGTGTCTTTTCATGTTTATCATATGCATTCTCGAATTCTTAGTGTCTAAGCATTAAAGAATTCTAAGTTTGGTGTCTTGCATGTTTTCCTTGCATTAAAGATTTTTCAAAAATGTGTTCTTGATGTTCATCATGATCTTCATAGTGTTCTTGGTGTTCATCTTGACATTCATAGCATTCTTGCATGCATCACATGTTTTGATCTAAAAATTTCATGCATTGCATCTTTTTAGTGTTTTTCTCTCTTGCATCATAAAAATTCAAAAATCAAAAAAAAATATCTTTCCCTTTTTCTCTCATCAAATTCGAAAATTTGAGTTGACTTTTTCAAAAATTTTTAAAATCAAGTTGTTGCCAATGAGTCAAATCAAATTTTCAATTTGAAAATCTTATCTTTTTCAAAATCTTTTTCAAAAATCAAATCTTTTTCAAAATTATTAGTTATTTTCGAAAATTCCAAAAAAATATTTTTCAAAAATCTTTTTCTTATTTTTATCACAAATTTTCGAAAATAACATAAACAATTAATGTTTTGATTCAAAAATTTGAAGTTTGTTACTTGCTTGTTAAGAAAGATTCAAACTTTAAAGTTCTAGAATCATATCTTGTGATTTCTTATGAATCAAGTCATTAATTGAGATTTTAAAAATCAAATCTTTTTCAAAACTAATTTCTATCATATCTTTTCAAAAATATCTTCTTATCTTATCTTTTTCAAAAATATCTTTTCAAAATATCTTTTCTAACTTCCTAACTTCTTATCTTTTCAAAATTTGTTTCAACTAACTAACTAACTTTTTGTTTGTTTCTTAACTTTTTCAAAACTACCTAACTAACTCTCTCTCTCATTTTCGAAAATATCTCCCCCTTTTTCAAAAATTTCTTAACTAATTAATCTTATTTTTATTTTTAATTTAAAAAAAAAAAATTTTTTTCGAAAAAAAAAAATACTAACAATTTTCAAAAACTATTTTCAAAAATCACTAACTCTTTTTCAAAATAATTTTCGAAAATTATTCCTCCCCCATCTCATTCTATTTATTCATTCATATCCTAACATCTCATCTCACATCTCTTCCATTCGTACAGTTGCATTTCTTCCTTTACATCACATTCTTTGTCTCCCCCTCTTTTCTTCCACTCACAAAGGGATCCCTATACTGTGGTATAAAGGATCTCTATTATTATTATCATTTTTCTGGCCATTCTTTCTTGTCATATGAGCAGGAGCAAGGATAAGAACATTCTTGTGGAAGCAGATCCAGAACCTGAAAGGACTCTGAAGAGAAAATTAAGAGAAGCTAAAATACAATAATCCAGAGATAACCTTTCAGAAATCTTCGAACAGGCAGAGGAGATGGCAGCCGAAAATAATAATAATGTAAGGAAGATGCTTGGTGACTTTACTGCACCTAATTCCAGTTTACATGGAAGAAGCATCTCCATTCCTGCCATTGGAGCAAACAACTTTGAGCTGAAACCTCAATTAGTTTCTCTGATGCAGCAGAATTGCAAGTTTCATGGACTTCCATCTGAAGATCCTTTTCAGTTCTTAACTGAATTCTTGCAGATATGTGATACTGTTAAGACTAATGGAATAGATCCTGAAGTCTACAGGCTCATGCTTTTCCCTTTTGCTGTAAGAGACAGAGCTAGATTATGGTTGAATTCTCAACCCAAAGACAGCCTGAACTCTTGGGATAAGCTGGTCACGGCTTTCTTAGCCAAGTACTTTCCTCCTCAAAAGCTGAGCAAGCTTAGAGCTAATGTTCAAACCTTCAGACAGAAAGAAGGTGAATCTCCCTATGAAGCTTGGGAAAGATACAAACAGTTGACCAAAAAGTGTCCTTCTGACATGCTTTCAGAATGGACCATCCTGGATATATTCTATGATGGTTTATCTGAGCTATCAAAGATGTCACTGGACACTTCTGCAGGTGGATCCATTCACCTAAAGAAAACGCCTGCAGAAGCTCAAGAACTCATTAACATGGTTGCTAATAACCAGTTCATGTACACTTCTGAAAGGAATCCTGTGAGTAATGGGACGCCTATGAAGAAGGGAGTTCTTGAGGTTGATATTCTGAATGCCATATTGGCTCAGAATAAAATATTGACTCAGCAAGTCAATATGATTTCTCAGAGTCTGCATGGAATGCAAGCTGCATCCAACAGTACTCAAGAGGCATCTTCTGAAGAAGAAGCCTATGATCCTGAGAACCCTGCAATAGCAGAGGTGAACTACTTAGGTGAATCTTATGGAAACACCTATAACTCAACATGGAGAAATCATCCAAATTTCTCATGGAAGGATCAAAAGCCTCAACAAGGCTTTAACAATGGTGGAAAAAACAGGTTTAGCAATAGCAAGCCTTTTCCATCATCAACTCAGCAACAGACAGAGAACTCTGAACAAAATGCTTCTAATTTAGCAAATCTAGTCTCTGATCTATCTAAGGCCACTGTAAGTTTCATGAATGAAACAAGGTCTTCCATTAGAAATCTGGAAGCACAAGTGGGCCAGCTGAGTAAAAGGATCACTGAAATCCCTCCTAGTACTCTCCCAAGCAATACAGAAGAGAACCCAAAAGGAGAGTGCAAGGCCATTGACATAAGCGCCATGACCGAACCTCTGAGGAGAGGAGAGGATGTGAATCCCAAGGAGGAGGACCTCCTGGGACGTCCAGTGATCAATAAGGAGCTTCCCTCTGGGGAACCAAAGGACTCTGAGGCTCATCTAGAGACCATAGAGATTCCATTGAACCTCCTTATGCCCTTCATGAGCTCTGATGAGTATTCCTCTTCTGAAGAGAATGAGGATGTCACTGAAGAGCAAACTGCCAAGTTTCTTGGTGCAATCATGAAGCTGAATGCCAAATTATTTGGCATTGATGCTTGGGAAGTTGAACCTCCCTTGTTCATCAATGAACTAAGTGATCTGGATCAACTGACATTGCCTCAGAAGAGACAGGATCCAGGAAAGTTCATAATACCTTGTACCATAGGCACCATGATCTTTAAGGCTCTGTGTGACCTTGGTTCAGGAATAAACCTCATGCCCCTCTCTGTAATAGAGAAACTGGGAATCTATGGGGTGCAAGCTGCTAAAATCTCACTAGAGATGGCAGACAGCTCAAGAAAACAGGCTTATGGACAAGTAGAAAACGTATTAGTAAAGGTTGAGGGCCTTTACATACCTACTGATTTCATAGTCCTGGATACTGGAAAGGAAGAGGATGAATCCATCATCCTAGGAAGACCTTTCCTGGCCACAGCAAGAGCTGTGATTGATGTTGACAGAGGTGAAATAGTCCTTCAATGGAATGAGAACTCCCTTGTATTCAAAACTCAAGGATTTCCCTCTGCAACCATGAAGAGGAAGCATGAAAAGCTTCTCTCCAAGCAGAGTCAACCAGAGCCCCCACAGTCAAACTCTAAGTTTGGTGTTGGGAGGCCACAACCAAACTCTAAGTTTGGTGTTGAACTCCCATATCCAAACTCTAAGTTTGGTGTTGGAGAGTCTCAACAAAGCTCTGCACATCTGTGAGGCTCCATGAGAGCCCACTGTCAAGCTATTGACATTAAAGAAGCGCTTGTTGGGAGGCAACCCAATGTTTATCTAATTCTTATTTTTATTGTTTTTCATGTTTTCTTAGGTTCATGATCATGTGGAGTCACAAAATAAACAAAAAAATCAAAAACAGAATCAAAAACAGCAGAAGAAAAATCACACCCTGGAGGAGCATCTGTCTGGCGTTCAAACGCCAGAACAGAGCATAGTTCTAGCGCTGAACGCCCAGAATGGGAGCATTCTGGCGCTGAACGCCCAGAACAAGCATGGTTCTGGCGTTCAACGCCAGAAATGGCAGCAAATGGGCGTTGAACGCCCAAAATGGGCACCAACCTGGCGCTGAACGCCCAGAGTTGTGTGCAAGGGCATTTTGCATGCCTAAATTGGTGCAGGGATGTAAATGCCTTGACACCTCAGGATCTATGGACCCCACAGGATCCACTCAGGATCTGTGGACCCCACAGGATCATCTCAGGATCTGTGGACCCCACAGGATCCCCACCTACCTCCACTCACCTCTTCTCACCACTCTCTTTCACACAACCCCATAAACACTCTTCCCAAAAACCTTTCACCAATCACCTCAATCTCTCTTCTCCACTAAACCTTCATCACTCACATCCATCCACTCTTCCCCATAAACCTACCTCATAAACTCCACCTACCTTCAAAATTCAAAACCAATTTCCCACCCAAATCCACCCATATGGCCGAACCAATACCCCCCCTCCCTTCCCTATATAAAGACCTCCATTCTTCACCAAATTCACACAACACACCCCTCTACACTCTCCTTGGCCGAAACCACCTCTCCCTCTCCCTCTCCATATTTCTTCTTCTTCTTCTTCTATTCTTTTGTTTATTGCTCGAGGGCGAGCAATATTCTAAGTTTGGTGTGGTAAAAGCATAGCTTTTTTTTGTTTTTCCATTACCATTGATGGCACATAAGACCGGAGAATCCTCTAGAAGAGGGAAAGGGAAGACAAGAGCTTCCACATCCGAGTCATGGGAGATGGAAAGGTTCATCTCTAAAGCCCATCAAGACCACTTCTATGATGTTGTGGCCAAGAAGAAGGTGATCCCTGAGATCCCTTTTAAACTCAAAAGAAATGAGTATCCGGAGATCTAACATGAAATTCAAAGAAGAGGTTGGGAAGTTCTAACAAACCCCATCCAACAAGTCGGCATCTTAATGGTTCAAGAGTTCTATGCCAATGCATGGATCACCAAGAACCATGATCAAAGTAAGAACCCGGATCCAAAGAACTATGTTACAATGGTTCGGGGGAAATACTTGGATTTTAGTCCGGAAAATGTGAGGTTGGCGTTCAACTTGCCATACATGGAAGAGAACGCACGCCCCTACACAAGGAGAGTCAACTTTGATCAAAGGTTGGACCAAGTCCTTACGGACATATGTGTAGAAGGAGCTCAATGGAAGATTGACTCCAAAGGCAAGCCGGTTCAACTAAGAAGATTGGACCTCAAGCCTGTAGCTAGAGGATGGTTGGAGTTTATTCAATGCTCAATCATTCCCACTAGCAACCGGTCTGAAGTTACTATAGACCGGGCCATCATGATCCATAGCATCATGATTGGAGAAGAGGTGGAAGTTCATGAGATTATACCTCAAGAACTCTACAAGGTGGCTGACAAGTCCTCCACCATGGCAAGGTTAGCCTTCCCTCACCTCATTTGCCACCTATGCAATTCAGCTGGAATTGACATAGAGGGAGATATCCTCATTAAAGAGGAAAAGCCCATCACTAAGAAAAAGATGGAGCAAGCAAGAGAGCCCATTCATGGAGCTCAAGAGGCGCAAGAAGCTCATCACCATGAGATTCCGGAAATGCCTCAAATGCACTTTCCTCCACAAAACTATTGGGAGCAAATCAACACCTCCCTAGAAGAATTGAGTTCCCATATGGGACAATTAAGGGTGGAACATCAAGAGCACTCCATCATGCTCCATGAAATAAGAGAAGATCAAAAAGCAATGAGGGAGGAGCAACAAAGACAAGGAAGAGACATAGAAGAGCTCAAGGACATCATTGGTTCCTCAAGAAGGAAACACCACCATCACTAAGGTGGATTCATTCCTTGTTCTTCTTTCTTCTGTTTTTCGTTTTCTATGTTATGTGCTTATCTATGTTTGTGTCTTCATTACATGATCATTAGTAGTAGTGACTTTGTCTTAAAGTTATAAATGTCCTATGAATCCATCACCTCTCTTAAATGAAAAATGTTTTAATTCAAAAGAACAAGAAGTACATGAGTTTCGAATTTATCCTTGAACTTAGTTCAATTATATTGATGTGGTGACAATGCTTCTTGTTTTCTGAATGAATGCTTGAACAGTGCATATGTCTTTTGAAGTTGTTGTTTAAGAATGTTAAATATGTTGGCTCTTGAAAGAATGATGACTAGGAGACATGTTATCTGATAATCTGAAAAATCATAAAAATGATTCTTGAAGCAAGAAAAAGCAGCAAAAAAAAAAAAACAAAGCTTGCAGAAAAAAAAATGTAGGCGAAAAAAAAATAGAAAGAAAAAGAAAAAGCAAGCAGAAAAAGCCAATAACCCTTAAAACCAAAAGGCAAGGGCAAATAAAAAGGATCCCAAGGCTTTGAGCATCAGTGGATAGGAGGGCCTAAAGGAATAAAATCCTGGTCTAAGCGGCTAAACCAAGCTGTCCCTAACCATGTGCTTGTGGCGTGTAGGTGTCAAGTGAAAACTTGAGACTGAGCGGTTAAAGTCAAGATCCAAAGCAAAAAAAGAGTGTGCTTAAGAACCCTGGACACCTCTAATTGGGGACTTTAGCAAAGCTGAGTCACAATCTGAAAAGGTTCACCCAATTATGTGTCTGTGGCATTTATGTATCCGGTGGTAATACTGGAAAACAAAGTGCTTAGGGCCACGGCCAAGACTCATAAAATAGCTGTGTTCAAGAATCATCATACTGAACTAGGAGAATCAATAACACTATTCGAACTCTGAGTTCCTATAGATGCCAATCATTCTGAACCTCAATGGATAGAGTGAGATGCCAAAACTATTCAAGAGGCAAAAAGCTATAAGTCCCGCTCATATGATTGAAGCTCTGTTTCATTGATAGTTTGGAATTTATAGTATATTCTCTTCTTTTTATCCTACTTGATTTTCAGTTGCTTGGGGACAAGCAACAATTTAAGTTTGGTGTTGTGATGAGCGGATAATTTATACGCTTTTTGGCATTGTTTTTAGTATGTTTTTAGTAGGATCTAGTTACTTTTAGGGATGTTTTCATTAGTTTTTATGTTAAATTCACATTTCTGGACTTTACTATGAGTTTGTGTATTTTTCTGTGATTTCAGGTATTTTCTGGCTGAAATTGAGGGACTTGAGCAGAAATCAGATTCAGAGGTTGAAAAAGGACTGCTGATGCTGTTGGATTCTGACCTCCCTGCACTCAAAGTGGATTTTATGGAGCTACAGAACTCGAAATGGCGCGCTTCCAATTGCGTTGGAAAGTAGACATCCAGGGCTTTCCAGAAATATATAATAGTCTATACTTTGGCCAAGAATTGACGACGTAAACTGGCGTTCAACGCCAGCCTTCTGCCCAAATCTGGCGTCCAGCGCCAGAAAAGGATCCAAAACCAGAGTTGAACGCCCAAACTGGCACAGAAACTGGCGTTCAACTCTACAAATGGCCTCTGCACGTGCTACACTTAAGCTCAGCCCAAACACACACCAAGTGGCCCCCGGAAGTGGATTTATGCATCAATTACTTACTCATGTAAACCCTAGTGACTAGTTTATTATAAATAGGACCTTTTACTATTGTATTAGACATCTTTTGATCATCTTAGGATCTTAGGATCATCTTTGGACGCCTGGTTCTTAGATTAGAGGGGCTGGCCATTCGGCCATGCCTGGACCTTTCACTTATGTATTTTTAACGGTAGAGTTTCTACACTCCATAGATTAAGGTGTGGAGCTCTGCTGTTCCTCAAAGATTAATGCAAAGTACTACTGTTTTCTATTCAACTCATCTTATTTCGCTTCTAAGATATTCATTCGCACTTCAATCTGAATGTGATGAACGTGACAATCATCATCATTCCCTATGAACGCGTGCCTGACAACCACTTCCGTTCTACCTTAGACTGAATGAGTATCTCTTAGATCTCTTAACCAGAATCTTCGTGGCGTAAGCTAGAATGATGGCGGCATTCAAGAGAATCCGGAAAGTCTAAACCTTGTCTGTGGTATTCCGAGTAGGATTCAATGATTGAATGACTGTGACGAGCTCCTAACTCGCGATTGCAGGGCGTTAGTGACAGACGCAAAAGGATAGTAAATCCTATTCCAGCATGATCGAGAACCGACAGATGAATAGCCGTGCCGTGACAGGGTGCGTGAGCATATTATTCACTGAGAGGATAAGATGAAGCCATTGGCAAGGGTGATGCCTCCAGACGATTAGCCGTGCCGTGACAGGGCATTGGATCATTTTCCCGAAAGATGACCGAAAGTAGCCATTGACAGTGGTGATGTATCACATAAAGCCAGGCATGGAAAGGAGTAAGACTGATTGGATGAAGATAGCAGGAAAGCAGAGGTTCAGAGGAACAAAAGCATCTCCATTCGCTTATCTGAAATTCTCACCAAGGATCTACATAAGTATCTCTATCCCTCTTCTATTATTAAATTTCGAAAACTCCATTATCACTTTATATCTGCCTGACTGAGATTTACAAGGTGACCATAGCTTGCTTCATACCAACAATCTCCGTGGGATTCGACCCTTACTCACGTAAGGTATTACTTGGACGACCCAGTGCACTTGCTGGTTAGTTGTATCGAAGTTGTGACAATTATGAATTAAGATCAGAGCACCAAGCTTTGGAGCCATTACCAGGATTTGTTCGAGCCTGGAGATCACAATTTCGTGCACCATGGCTCAAGGAAGAAAAAGTGTGGCCAAGAAAGGAGGAAGTGTGGCGCAACAAACCATGAAGCTCTCTCCAAGAGCACCAAGCTCACCAAGTGAGCGCTACACTTACTCCTAGGAGACCAAGGCACAAAGCTCAGCTCACTTTGTGAGCTGAGCACAACATGAGGCCAAGAAATAAGGAAAGGAAGACCAACCTCAGCTCACAAAGTGAGCATTATCGAGAGCACCAAAGGAAAAATTCAAAGAAAATAAAGTGCAAATGCATGCTCCAAGACTTGAACCCATGACCAAAGGTAATAAGGGAAGCGCTACTCACAATGAAAAATAAGCCAAAAATGGCCAAAAGCATCCCCCAAGGGAAGCAAGGAAGCAAGGCAACCAAAGAAATGGGCAGCACATGCTTCCCGTAGGTTTCGAACCAAGGAGCTCTCCTTGTGAGCACCAAAGCTCAGCTCACTTGGAAAGCTGAGCGCTACCCTTGGTGCATTTCATGCAACATATGACACGGCCAAGGGGAGTGAAGCGCGCAAGAAACGTGACACGGCCAGGGAGTGGGGCGCGCAACAAATTTGGCACAGTCCAAGGGCAGAACACAACAAATTGGCACCAAGGCACCAATGCCAGCTCACTTTGTGAGCTGAGCTTTCCCCTGATGCATCCCAAGCAACAGCACGCTACCAAGGCCTCCCCACACCATGTCTCAAAGCTCAGCTCACTTTGTGAGCTGAGCATCACCCTGGGAGGTGCATTTGGGCTGAAAATAAAATTTAAAATTCCAACTTAATTCATTTCTTCACCAAATCAAAAGCCCATCCAAATTCCAATATCCAAGAATAGAAAGTGTATAAATAGGAGTTAGTTTATGTAATTAGGACACACCTTTTTTGACACCGCTAGACTTTACTTTGAATTTTCCTTTTAATTTTCATTTTTGAGCTTTTACTTTGAATTTATTTTTCTGAGAACTTGGAAGGAGAATTGATCTCTCTTCTTCTTGGTTCTTGCTTGAGCACTCTTTAATTTTCTTGCTTTGGATCTTGGGTAGAGAATTGAAGAACTTCTGTTTCAATCTCACCTTGAGATCTTGTTTAATTTTCTGCATAATTGAATTCCAATTTCCATTTACTACTTCATCTTCTACTCTCTCTGCAATTTACTTTTCTTTGTTTCTTTTGCAATTGTTCTTATTAGATCAAGGAAGGATTTGAGATCTAGACTTGTTATCTAGTCTCTTCCACTCCTGAGATCTTCAACCTCTTTTACATTGCTGCAAATTAAGCACTGCCTTTCTGTCTTTACAATTCTCAAAGCATTTTTACTCTTCTGTTTGAGATCCATTCCAATTCAATTCATCTTTTGCTTTGCTGTTTGATGCAATTTAATTCTGCTTGTTTAAATTCTACAATCCCAATTCCCAATTCCTTTTATGATTCAAGCAATTTACATTTCTTACACTTTAAGCTTCAGCCATTTACATTTCTTGCAATCTAAGTTTCTGCAATTTACATTACTTAAACTTTAAGATTCTGCTCTTTTACTTTCCTGCTCTTTAATTTACTGCACTTTACCCCTCTCCCTTTAAATTTCAAGCAATTTAGTTTCTGCAAAGCACAAATCACTCAACCAATACTTGATTCGCTTGACTAAATCAACCACTAAACTAAAATTGCTCAATCCTTCAATCCCTGTGGGATCGACCTCACTCATGTGAGTTATTATTACTTGATGCGACCCGGTACACTTGCCGGTGAGTTCTGTGTTAGATCGTTTTCCACACATCAAGTTTTTGGCGCCGTTGCCGGGGATTGATTAGATTGACAATGATTAAGTGAAGTAGAGATCTAGATCTAGCATTTTTTTTCTCTGTTTATTTAACTTTCGTTGTCTACATACTAACTGTTTGAATTTTTGCTTAAGCTAACTCAAACTCCATTCTAGTAATAGAGTGAAGTGTCACTGGTTCTGTGTGTTTCTTGTGCCGTGTTTGTATGTCAGGGACAAGGAGAACTATACCTAACTTTCGTGAAGAAGACGAAAGAACTCTTAAAAGGTTAAGAAGAGCTGAAAGAGGGAAAAATATTGTTGGAGAAGAAGAGTTAGAAGAAGAATTCCAAGACATGGAGGAACATTCAACAAATCCACCCAATCCACTAGGTGGAGCAGCCAACAACAACAACAATCCACCACAGAGGAGAGTTTTGGCTTCATATACATTTGCAAATCCTAGACATTGTGGGAGTAGCATTCTTACCCCAAATGTTAATGCAAACAATTTTGAACTAAAGCCACAACTCATCACCCTAGTTCAAAACAACTGCTCCTATGGAGGAGGACCACTTGAAGACCCCAACCAACACTTATCCACTTTCTTGATGGCCCAAACCGGCGTTCCAAGTCAGCATAGAAATTCTGGCGTCAAAACGCCAGAACTGGCATAAAAGCTGGAGTTAAACGCTCAAACTGGCACAAAAGCTGGCGTTTAACTCCAAGAAAAGTCTCTACACGTGAAAGCTTCAATGCTCAGCCCAAGCACATACCAAGTGGCCCCGGAAGTGGATTCTGCATCATTTACACAGTTCTGTAAACACTAGGTTGCTAGTTTTCTACAAATAGGACCTTTTGCTATTGTATTTTACACACTTGATCATACTTTTCATCTTGGAACTTGTATGTTCATGCTTTGGGAGGCTGGCCATTTGGCCATGCCTAGACCTTTTGTTCTTATGTATTTTCAACGGTAGAGTTTCTACACACCATAGATTAAGGTATGGAGCTCTGCTGTTCCTCATGAATTAATGCAAAGTACTATTGTTTTTTTATTCAATTCAAGCCTACTTCTTCTCTAAGATATACACTCGTTCTTCAACCTTAAGGATGTGATGATCCATGACACTCATCATCATTCTCACCTATGAACACGTGCCTGACAACCACCTCTGTTCTACTTGCAATAGCTTGAGTGCGTATCTCTTAGCCTCTTGATTCATGACGCATGGTTGCCTTGCCTGTCAACCGAGACTTCCATTCCATGAGATCAGAGTCTTCGCGGTATAGGCTAGAATCAATTGGCAGCATTCCTGAGATCCGAAAAGTCTAAACATTGTTTGTGGTATTCTGAGTAGGATCTGGGAAGGGATTACTGTGACGAGCTTCAAACTCGCGATTGTTGGGCATAGTGACAGACGCAAAAGGATCAATGGATCCTATTCCAACATGATCGAGAACCAACAGCTGATTAGCCGTGCGGTGACAGCGCATTTGGACCATTTTTACTGAGAGGACGGGAGGTAGCCATTGACAACAGTGAAACCCAACATAAGCTTGCCATGGAAAGGAGTATGAATGATTGGAAGAAGGCAATAGGAAAGCATCAGTTTAGGAGGAACAAAGCATCTTCATACGCTTATCTGAAATTCTTACCAATGAATTACATAAGTATCTCTATCTTTATTTTATGTTTTATTTATCTTTTAATTATCAATTCTCCATAACCATTTGAATCTGCCTGACTGCGATTTACAAGATGACCATAGCCTGCTTCAAGCCGACAATCTCCATGGGATCGACCCTTACTCACGTAAGGTTTATTACTTGGACGACCCAGTACACTTGCTGGTTAGTTGTGCGGAGTTGTGATAAAGAATTGAGATTACAATTGTATGTACCAAGCTGTTGGCGCCATTGATGATCACAATTTCGTGCACCAACTAAGCAACAATGGTCAAGTGATTTACTTAGCTAGGCAAACAGAAAAGAGTGTTTGAGTATTCAAAAGCATTAAACAATAATTCATAAATTTAATAAAGCAAGCAGTAAATAGGTTGTGAAATATGTATGGAGAAACAGTTAAGGTTTCAGAGTTATCTATTTTCTGGATTGACTTTTCTTACTAACTATTTTAATCATGTAAGATTTAATTCATGGAAAACTATATGTGACTAGACCCTAATTCCTTAGACCTTTCTAGTCTCCTCTAAAATTCATCAACCGCCATTTCCTTGGTCACTTAATTCCAATTAGAGGATGAAGTTCAATTCTAGTTTATGTGCCACAGAAACTTTAATTACCCAAATATAAAAGGATTACATGTCACGTATCCCATTAAGTCCAGATAATTAGAATTTAGGAGAAATTGTTTTCAAGCTGTTGTTCAAGTAAAGAGCTTTTCCAAGTTATACAAGAACTCAATTAGAAAGAGGGTCATACTTCCGTTCCACCCAAATTCATAAGATAAAGAACGAAAATAATTCTTGAAATATAAATTAATACATGAATTAAAATAGAAAAATAATGGAATCAATCCATACAATAGACAGAGCTCCTAACCTTAACAGTGGAGGTTTAGTTGCTCATGGTTCAGAGAGAAAATAAGAATTGTAAATTGGGCTGAGGTGGAATGAAAAGTTAACTAATTTCCCTTTTATATCTAATCCTAATTAATTTAAAATATATTTTCTAAAACTAAATAATATATTTTCCTATTTTAAAATAAAAATTAATGTTTAAATCAGAATTAATAGGAATCAGCATTTTCTGCACGTGACGCATGTCACGCGTACGCGTCAGTCACGCGTACGCATCGATGGTCTTCTTCGCGTGTCACGCGTACGCGTCAGGTACGCGCACGCGTCGCTCCTTGCTGTCATCTTCTTTAATTCTTGTGCTGATTTCATTTTTGCAAGCTTCCTCTTCATCCTCTGAGCCATTCTTACTCTATATAGTCTTCTTCTCTTTTTCTACGGAAGCTCCATCAAATCTAACCGAATGCTACCTAAAATAATCAGAATTGCACAAGACTCAAAGTACCATCTATAGTGGCTAAAAGATAATTAATTCTTTTTTAAACTCAACAATTTAAATGAAAATTCACTAGGAAAAGATAGGAAAGATGTTCACGCATCACAACACCAAACTTGAATTGTTGCTTGTCCTCAAGCAATCAAACTAATATAGGCTTAGAATGTGAATTTGCATGAGAATGAGAGTTCGATTATGGTCATGTCTCTTCTTATAGTGGGGTTTACAATTGCAATCTTGAATAGTTTTTGCATCTCACTCTCCTTTGAATCAGAGGAATATCAGTGTCATTCGGAATTAGAATCCGGATCATATTATGAATTCTCTGATTTTTGTACTTCAGTTTAATCCTTGAACACAGCAATTTTTCTTTGATTCTCTTTTCTTTGATGCTTTGCACCTTGAGCCTTGCCATGACTTTAAATGTTTTATCTCAAGATTCACTTGACACAGAAACACCACAAGCACTTAACTGGAGAACTCTTTTGGAGTTTTGATTTTTCTTTCAGCTACTCCCAGATAGTGGTGCTCAAAGCCTTTGGCATACTCTGGTAATTGTAATTGATCTGGACTCTAAATGTTTTGTCTCAAGGATTACTTGACACAAGAACACCACAAGCATATGACTAGGGAAACAACTCTTTGAGCTTTTAATCATGTCTGACCTCCCTAGTCATTGATGCTCAGAGTCTTGGACCTTGCTTTTATATCCTCTTTTTTTTTCTTTGCTGTTTCTTTTGCTTCAAGGATTAAAGTTTTGTTTATTTCAGAGAAGTCATAATAATTCTCTAAATCCTTGTTCCTTGTACATCAACATTCTTTGATTCAAATTTAAATATGCACTGTTCATGTCATGCATTCAGAGTCACAGAAAATACCACCATATTTGAATAAATGAGACTACTCTAAAAAAATTATACTCAATTTCTCATGCACTACATCTTTTCTTCTTTCTTTTTGATTTCAAGCTCAGTGGGCAATACATGAGGCACCTTTCAACATTAAAGCAAATAACAGAAAATTTCAAAATAGTAGAACTAAACTAGAACCTAGGAATCTAACTAGTAAAGGATCATGCATTAAACAAAGCAAAATAGCATAAAACCGAAACATGCAAATAATAAGAGTGGAAAGGAATATAGAATGAAAGGAATCCAACCACCTCAGTTGTGTTGGTGGCCATCTCATTCCTCCGGCTATGCTCCTCAATGAAGATGATTCGCAAAATTATCGGGTTGCCTCCCGACAAGCGCTTCTTTAATGCCACTAGATTGACACTTGATTGTTAAATTTTCTTCCTCTTCTTCCAGTTGGTTAAAAGAAATGTCTCCAAGGGGGGAGAGGTGAAAATTAGTGCCCCCTGATATAATTTTCTCCGAACAAGCCTTCTTTTATTGTGATTAACTTGATCTACCTTGCTTGTTGGTGTAGAGGTTGGATTGTTTTTTCTGACCTTCTCTTTTTCATGGATCTTGTCTTCTGGTTCTTGGTCACAATCCCCTTTGTAGTGCTTTCTTTAGTTTCCTTCACTTCTTTGATTTCAAAATTTGGGTGTTGCGTGATGGTTAGAGTGTACCCTTTATCAAGAACTTCTTGAATTGGTAGTTCAATAAACTCACTATCTATGCCAGTCTTTACTTCAGTGGAGTGTAGATTCCCATCATTGTTTTTATCCCTTACAACCTCCTTTGTTTGTGCATCTTCCTCCTTTGTTTTTGCATCTTCCTCCATGTGTGAGGGTCGAAAGTTCTCTAATTCATTGGAGTATAAACTCCTTTGATTGATTTCCTCACTTTCTTCTATAGGATCTTGCATTATATCTCTTGGGAAGGAATTTGCTTGTTACTCTTCCTAGGACTTGATAATCGACTGCACATGTTTCTCTATATTTTTGACACTCGTCTTTATATCATGTATGAATTCTTTCATGAGAAGCTCAATATTTGATGGTACCTGATATGAATAAGGAGATGGTGGCTCTTGACATGAATAAGAAGGAGATGATGATTCTTGATAAGAGTAAAAAGATGATGGTTCTTGGTATGAATAGGGAGATAGTGGCTCTTGATATGGGTAGAAAGATTATGGTTCTTGATATGGGTAGAGAGGTGGTGGTTCTTGGTATGAATATGGAGATGGTGGTTCTTGATATGAATATGGAGATGGTGGTTCTTGATAGTTGGAACACGGAGCACTGAAGTTTCTTTGGTTTTGACTTTGCCAACCAAAATTTGGGTAGTTCCCCCATTCATAATAATATGAATCACTCCTTGGGTGTGAGTAGTAACCCATGTGATCTCTCTTCATTATTTTTCTTAGCACAAAACACCAAAAAGAATTAAATGCACCATGTGGTAAACAGGAAAGCAAAGAAGAAGGAACATAATTATTTTTTTAAAAAATACTAAAGCAAAATTTAAATAAGAAAAATTAAAATAAGACTAACTAGGAAACACTAAACTTAATTTCAGAAATTAAGAAAAATATTAGTGCTATTTAAATTTTTTTTTAAAATACTAAAGTAAAATTTAAATAAAATTAAAACTAAAACGCCTAATCTAAGCAATCAAACAACTAATAGTTGTTAATCACTATCAATCCCCGGCAACGGTGCCAAAAACTTGGTGCAAAATTTAAAGTCCACAAACTAACCGGCAAGTGCACTGGGTCGTACCAAGTAATACCTCAGGTGAGTGAGGGTCGATCCTACGCGGATTGAAGGACAAAGCAACAATGGTCAAGTGATTTGCTTAGCTAGGCAAACAGAAAAGAGTGTTTTAATGTTGAAAGGCATTAAACAATAATTCATAAATTTAATAAAGCAAGCAGTAAACAGGTTGTGAAATATGTATGGAGAAACAGTTAAGGTTTCAGAGTTATCTATTTTCTGGATTGACTTTTCTTACTAACTATTTTAATCATGTAAGATTTAATTCATGGAAAACTATATGTGACTAGACCCTAATTCCTTAGACCTTTCTTGTCTCCTCTAATATTCATCAACCGCCAATTTCTTGGTCACTTAATTCCAATTAGAGGATGAAGTTCAATTCTAGTTTATGTGCCACAGAAACTCTAATTACCCAAATATAAAAGGATTATATGTCACATATCCCGTTAAATCCAGATAATTAGAATTTAGGAGAAATTATTTTCAAGCTGTTGTTCAAGTAAAGAGCTTTTCCATGTTATACAAGAACTCAATTAGAAAGAGGGTCATACTTCCGTTCCACCCAAATTCATAAGATAAAGAATGAAAACAATTCTTGAAATATAAATCAGTACATGAATTAAAATAGAAAAATAATAGAATCAATCCATACAATAGACAGAGCTCCTAACCTTAACAGTAGAGGTTTAGTTGCCTATAGTTCAGAGAGAAAGTAAGGATTGTAAATTGGGCTGAGGTGGAATGAAAAGTTAACTAATTCCCCTTTTATATCTAATCCTAATTAATTTAAAATCTATTCTCTAAAACTAAATAATATCTTTTCCTATTTTAAAATAAAAATTAAAGTTTAAATAAGAATTAATAGGTGTCAGCGTTTTCTGCACGTGACGCACGTCACGCATATGTGTACATGTCGATGGTCTTCTTCGCGTGTCATGCGTACACGTCAGGTACGCGCACGCGTCGCCATGGAATGCTCCAAATCACGCACACGCGTCGCTCCTCGTTGTCATCTCCTTTAATTCTTGTGCTGATTCTATTTTGGCAAGCTTCCTCTTCATCCTCTGAGCCATTCCTGCTCTATATAGTCTTCTTCTCCTTTTCTGTGGAAGCTCCATCAAATCCAACCGAATGCTACCTAAAATAAATAGAATTGCACAAGACTCAAAGTAACATGCATAGTGGCTAAAAATAATTAATTCTTGATTAAACTCAACAATTTAAATGCAAATTTACTAGAAAAAGATAGGAAAGATGCTCACGCATCAATACCCCGGTCCGAGCTATAAGGTCCGGGTTGGGCTAAGACGATTCGGCGACCTCTTACTCGGTTTGTCGACCACTGACCTCTCTACAAAAAGGTTGGACAAACTGCCACAGGAGACCCAAGAAAGGCCCAAAGAGGCCCGGAAAAGAAGAGTCACCACTCACTAGAAGGCGGCTGACCAAAAAGATAATGATCTCACCCGCAAAAGATAAGATAAGATAACAAACTTATCTCAAAGGAAGGTCACAAAACATTACTATAAATACAGTGGAGCATCCAGGTATAACTCATACTCTAATTCTACAAAAACGTACCTAAAGCCCTTGCTAAGCAACGAAGTCTCTTACAGGTACCACCACCCCTCAGTGATCCAGGATCAACTGCTCCTCAAGCTACAATAAGTCGGACACGATAGCCCTAATCATACCAGAAGTTCTCCTCCGAGATCGACCTCCTAGTTTCTGGTAACCCACAGAACATTGGCACCATTGCCGGGGACCTGGAAGTCATCCCATCATCATGGCGAACAACTCTCTCAGCAACGACCACACCTCCGGATTAGAAGAAGGAACACTGATAAAGAACATAGATGCCACGCTAAACTCCCCAAAGGATGCACACCACTTCAAGGGAGACAAACAGTCTCAGAACAAAGAAATCTTAGACGCCATCCGTGAGCAGCAGGATCGCCTCAAACAGCTCAAACAAGAAGCTAAAAATCAACGAGAAGCCGAGCGAGATCTCCGGAGAGAAACAAGACGGCATTGAGAATTGGAAGACAAGCTCCTAAAATTCGAAGCCAACCTGAAAACTAAAACCACTCGATCCAACCATGAAGATAGCCCTCAAGTGGATCAGGATCCGTTCACAAAGGAAATCATGAAAGCCAAAGTCCCAAAAGACTTCAAAGCTTCCGACATGACCCCATATGATGGTACGTCCGATCCAAGCCACCACCTCAGCAACTTTAGAAGCCAGATGTACCTCACAGATGCCTCAGATGCAACCCGTTGCAAGGCCTTCCCGACCACCCTGACTAAAATGGCAATAAAGTGGTTCGACAGCTTGCCTCCAAGATCAATCGCAAGCTTTGATGACCTCGCCAAGAAATTCCAAGGTAGGTTCTCCATACAAAAGGACAAAGCTAAACACGCTCCAAGCCTGCTAGGGATTAAACAGGGTGATCGAGAAAGCCTCCGCAGCTACATGGAAAGATTCAATAAAGCATGCCTTGACATACAGAATCTCCCCACAGAGGTGGCAATGATGGGGCTCATCAACGGTCTACGGGAAGGACCCTTTAGCCACTCCATATCCAAGAAGCATCCGACATCTCTGAACGAAGTGCAAGAATGGGCCAAAAAGTATATCAACATGGTGGAGAACTCCCGATTAAGGATAAAGATTTCAGGAATAAGGATAAAGATTCTCCAAAGCCAGATTCTCCTACCCACCTCGGAATAAGGATAAAGATTCCAGGAGAAAAGAAGACCAATCCGCAGAGAAGCCCAGGAAATACCATAATTACACCCCTCTTCGGGTATCCCTTGTGGATGTCTATCGGGATATATGCAACACAGAAAAAATCCCACCTCCTCACCCAATTAAACACAAAAGGGGAGGAAGTCAGACCGAATACTGCGAATACCACAGGATCTACGGACACCCCGCTAACAAGTGCTACGACTTGAAATATGTCATAGAAAAATTTGCTCGAGAAGGAAGACTAGACCGATTCCTGGCTAACAGGACCGACGAGCCGAAAGAGAAGAAGGGATGAAGAGGGGCGAGCTGAATGACCTCCTCAATCCCCAGAAAGACACATTCATATGATCAACGGAGAATTCGCAGGAGGAGGAATCTCCAAATCATCCCGAAAAAGACACCACAAAGAAGTATACCATCTTGGGGAAGGGGATAGGTCATCCGACCTCCCCACTGTCGCGTTCACTTAAGAAGACGCCGCGGGTATCATCCCCGGGCATGATGACCCCGTTGTCATTACCATCATACTCGCCAATGCCAATCTTCACCGAACACTGGTCGACCAAGGAAGCTCTGCAAATATCCTATTCAAACCCGCCTTCGACAAGCTTGGTCTGTAAGAAAAGGAGCTCAAAGCATATCCCAATAGCCTGTTCGGGCTCGGAGACGCCCCAATCCAGCCCCTAGGCTACATCCCACTACACACAACCTTTGGAAAGGGAACCCTCTCTAGAACACTGAGCATTGACTACATCGTAGTCGACGTGAGCTCCCTGTACAACGCCCTCATAGGTCGGACAATGCTAAATCAGCCACTACAAGAAAATAAGCTTTCTGCCACACTTTTAAAGCGTGCCGAAAAGTGCTAAAAAGCGTGCCGATAGCTTTTCGCCACGCTTTTTGAGTTATCGGCACGCTTTTGAAAGGGTCACATCCGCCAGCGTGCCGGTTGCTCTATCGCCACGCTTTTGTGGATCTATCGGCACGCTTTCTTTTTGGCCACGCTTTCAACTCTTGCCACGCTTAAAAGCGTGGCCATAGGTGTTAATCTATTGGTACGCTTTAAAAGCGTACCAATAAGTTCACATATCGCCACGCTTTTGAAGTGTACCAATTAGGTTGGTTTTGGCTACGCTTCAAAAGCGTGCCGATAGACACATACAGCCACGCTTTTAAAGCGTGGTCTATTCCTTTGTCAAATTAAAAAAAAAAAAGAGGAGAAAATTAGAAGGTATAAAAGAATTGATTTTTTATTGATTTACATGAGTTATTTACATGCTATAGTTATAATTAAAAAATTATAATTCTATAACAACTAATAATTGAATTAGGACAAAATAAGTTTATCATTAGAACTTAGGAGATCACTAAAACTATCCAATTTGTGGCTAATTGATGATGAATCCCGAAAGAGAAGCTCCATTTACTTCACCTTTGGGTCTCCCCTATCCAGTCCAGAATATAAGAACAATCTTCTCACTTCAAAAAATGCCCTTCACAAGAAAGTAAATGTTAATGTTGTTCCAACAAGAAATATATTCAATATTGTGTTTGTACACACATCTTCTGCACACAATCTAAACTAGTTAAGACACAGATGTTGGCTGAGGATACAAAGAATTGTTCTATCATACCCAAGCTTTGTATTTTGTGTTGATCAAATAAGAAAGAACAGGAATCTTCACATAATTACTACCTGAAGAATGTCCAAGCATATATTACCATGAACATCTACATTTGGATGGAAGCAGGTGCTTTCAAATTTGACTTTTGGAGCCTTAAAAGAGTAATCATTGGGAAACGAAAGTGGCAACTTATACTCAGTTCCTTCAAACACAGGTCTTTACTTCCTGTTATTGTCCCTTTCCAGCATAATATGTTGTCCTCCTCAGGAAACGCAGATATACCTGAATCTCCGCTCATCTGAAATTCCCATGAACACAAAGCTTCAATAATCAGTAATCTTTTTCCAAATACAAGAGAAAGATCATATATATGTAGTGGGCATATAAGCTTCTTACCATTAGCGCCATCAGTTCAGATTGCAATCTGTTCAATAACAATGGCCACAAAACAATTAAGGAGTTAGAAAGAAACAAGTACTTTAAGATCTTTTTTTACTAGGAACACAAAAGAATCAAAACTCCATTGTGAAAACTCAACCCATAAAAATGAACGTGCTTTCTTGCTAGAATAATGTAATAAAGATGAAACAATACATCTTTAAAGGAAAAGACAGAGAACAAGAAGGAATTCATGATTTCAAATAACATAAGTTCTCCTTTTCTAATGTTATATGGTAAGGGCTGCATCTGAAGTATGTTAGGCCGAGCAATATTGACCTGTACCTCACCCTAACTTCTATATCCAGCTGCATTAGAGAAAATATAACAAAAACATATTCCATTGATTTAAGTAAGATGTTAGACACTTCACATACAAAAATTAGCTCAACTACTAACTGAGATGTCTAAAATCAGTGCACTTGGCCCTGGTACTACTAGAGACGAAGTGCCAACACAAAATTGAACTGGTTCCAGTATCTTACTGATCACCTAATACGACAATCCTAGCAATCAGAACAAGGAGGAAAATAATATATTGTTTGTTTCAAACAGAATAGAGTTCTACATAATAGTTGAGAAGTCAATGCTCAAAGTAGTCATGTCAAAAGTGCTCAAAGTTTCACCTTAGCAAATATTACATGATTCTACATTTATGACATGTTTAAAACAAACTCTTAGAGTAGGGGAAAAAAAAGATAATAAGCTTAACTATTTCATTTTTAGCCATTCAAAAAACCACCAATAAGAGGAACTAAAAGATCGGGGAGTACAGAAATGATGCTTGACATTCAGATGATGCCCACAGGAATTTGATATTCCCTTCTGTTGTTCACTACAAGCTTTATTTTGCATTTATCACATGTTTCATGTACAACATAAGAACATAGTTAGAGAAACTTACCATCTTCAGTTTCCTGAGTTCTCTCCTGGCCATCTTCCCCCTCTATCTGCATTGTGCGACTATTGCTCCTACCTTAAGCCTCTTGTAATATTTAGAAGCTCTGTGGAACCTATACCGAGCCTGCCATATTTGGACAGAGATTTCAAAAACTGATCGTGCTTGTGGCCGATCCTGATAGATATTACAATAGTCCAACTCAAATCATACCTGAATATATACATGTAATTTTTTAGTTCACCTGGTCCTTATTATTTTATTTCAGTTTACATATATGGCTAAGATTTTCTTCTGTTTTGAAATTATTGAAACTTATGGTTTGAGAGGTTAAATATACAAGTCAATATATTATCACAAAAGCATGCCTAGAAGATATCAATAAATTATAGAAGGTTTGAGAAGAAGATGAACAGCGCTGAGAAGAAAGGAGCAGGGGAAGAATAGGAGGAGTAGCGCCACCACAGGACAGGCAAAGCACTAGCAGTTCAGCACCACCTAGCAGCAGCGGAGCACTACCACAGCTGCAGCAGAACAAAACCAAATATCCAGAAGTTTAGAGAGAGTATAATTTTCAAACCTGTAACTATTAGAATAATCTTAATCATAGCTTTATCAAAAGGTTGGGCAGTGAAGCAATATAATTTTCATGATGCTTTTCTAAATGGAAATCTAACCGAGACTATTTACATATCTCAACTCCCTAGTTTTGTTTACTCAAATTCAAACCTTGTTTGCAAACTAAACAAGGCAATATATGGTTTGAAATAAGCTCTTAGAGCTTGGTATCTAACCATTACTGCCACCTTACAATCTTTTGGATTTAGGAACACAAAATCAACCAACACAGACTCAAACATACCGAGGATGCAGCTTTATTTTCGTGTTTTGTAACACCATTAGCAGTTGATTTCCCAACCTTTGAACACCTTTTGATGCGCCCACTAAGCAACAAAGTGGATTAAGAATGAGCTATGATACAAAACCCTACCTTGAATGCCTCCATATGGTTTCAACTTCTCAAGAACTAAAGCTAGAAATGGTCCATGAATGTCCAAAACTTACTGTCATTGTAGCAGAGGCTGGCTTCAGAAGTTGTGCAGCTTCAGCAAAACTGCTTTGCACAGAAAGTTGCCTAGATAACTAATCAAAAAGGTCTTTACGCCCCTTCCACACCAAGTTTAGAATCCGTCAAAGCAATTGTAATATAAGGAACCTACAATAGTAGCATACTCAGAGGATAGACACAAGACAGAAGAATCACTTAAAAAAAGATTGAAACAGACCATTTTATCAAATTGAACTCCTTCCAAGTCAAATTGAAGTGTAGTCTTACAAATGTTTGAGAGTGGAATTACTTTCTTGACTTACTTTCTTGACCTTCAAGCCTCTGAATAGCATGGACAAAGGAGAGATGAAGATTAGGAGTCCAACGAACCCTTGGCATCTTTGATCTCACATATTGTCTCACACCACTCCCTCTCTTCCCTTCTCTTGATGCTGTGCTGTTGCTACTTGGGTTTGTTGAATTCCCTTCTTCATTGTTATCCTCCTCCTCCTCCTTTGCTTCATTATTATTCTCTTCTTCCAATTTCTCATCATCACTCATAGTCGTTCCTTCATTCATGTCAAATGAATTTTCCACCCTCATTATCATTACTACTCTTGCCGCCACTTCCTTCATTATATAACATGATGGAAGAGAAAATACAATCAAATATCTCATAGTTTTTTAGTCATAGAAATGTAAGGGATAAAGCTGACCTTCCCAGGGTGATTATACAAAGACGAAAGATCAGAGAAAAGAGATGGAACTCCCTGGAGAGAATACAAAAGAAAGAAATCACAATCAACTTCGAAAAACCTGAACGAGGCATAATTTGAAGCTAAAAAGAAACTTGAATACCTTAGTTAGGAGAGGCCTAATGTAATTATCTGCTGCTGCTCTAAATTTGTCACCTTGCAAAAAATCTAGAGGTATTCTATGCCAAACGAGATTCAGCAAAGAATGAACTCAAAGAATGAGCACCACATATCAGTAGCTGAGCACTACCACAGCTGCAGCAGTACAGAACCAAATGTCAAGAAATTTAGAATAAAAAACCCTAAACCACGGATCATATTAAAACAAAAAATAGAAATTTAGAAAAATAAAAAAATGAAGAACCAAGAAAATCAAATTCAAAATCAAATAATCAGATCAAGGAAAAAATTGACCAAATAATTTACCACGGCATTGCGAACGTTGAACATGGCTGACGGAGGTGCGACGAGTGAGGGAGAGGGAGACGGCGGCGTGACGACTTTAGAGAAGGAGACGGCAACGCGACAGATGCTGAACCACGGAGGGAGAAACGGCGATTGAGGGTTTGCGAAATAGAGTGAGCAATGATTGAGACTCCGAATCCAAGGAGGGTTTGCGAGACAGAGACCACTGAGGGAGTAGGAGGGCACGCCGAGACAGAGACCACTGATGGTGCGTGGACGGAGCAGCGCCGATGGAGGGTTCCGAATCTAACGAGGGTAGCGTCGATGGTGCGAGGGTTGGGTGCGAGAGACCGTCGAGAAACAGCTGGGTGCGAGAGATCGTTGATGGTGCAAGGTTGGGTGCGACAGAGAGAGGGATGGGTGTGAGGGTTTGATGAAGGGCAGGGTGTGAGGGTTAGACTAACATGGCGGCGAGCTGTGTGGTGCGACGGTCATGGCGATGGGCAGTGATGAGTGCGACGGCTTGCTGGGTGCAAATTCTTACTTTTAGGTTATCTTCTAGGTTAAAAATGAATTTGGAAATAAAAGTGAAGTGTATGAGCAGTTATAACTTCAATAGGTTAAAATTTAACTTAGAAAAAAGTGAAGTCTGTAAAAAATAGGGTGGCACTCTATGGGTACGCTTTTGTAGGGTGCCTATCTAAACACAGTATATAGGCACACTTTAAAAATGTGACTGTTAGGAAAAAAATTAGTCACGTTTTTTAAGCGTGCCGATTTCTCTCTATGGGTACGCTTTTCAAGTGTGGCAATAAAAAAGCGTGGCCAAATTTCAAATAAGTGGCCACCCTCGTAAAAGCGAGCCGATTTCTCTCTATGGCCACGCTTTTCAAGCGTGGCAAAAAAAGCGTGGCCAAATCACAAATCAGTGGCCACCCTCACAAAAGCGTGCCCATAGACCACTTTTGGGCACGCTTTAAAAGTGTGGCAAGAAAAAAGTGTGCCGACAGACCTTTTTTCTTGTAGTGAGCTCACTGCAGTAGTCTCCACTCCACACCTATGCATGAAATTCCCAACCCCAGAAGGGATTGCCACCATAAAAGGAGAACAAAAGCTCGTGCGACGCTGTTATAATGAAAGTCTGAGTCTTAAAGGTGACTCCAGAGGAAATGAGACCAACACCATAGAACTTGGGGGAGCCCGAGCCCTCGAAGAATTTCACCCTCAACCAGAAGGTGAGACCGAAGAGGTCCAAGTCGGAGATGCTCAAGATAAAACAACAAATTATCCCGGCTTAATGTGCCACAAATTATCGGTGTATCCCGAATCTCGGCCAGTACAACAAAAGCACAGAAAGCTCGGCCCAGAAAGATCACAGGTCGTGGAGGAACAGGTACAGGCCTTACTAGAGGCGAGATTCATAAGGGAGGTCAAATACCCACTATGGCTAGCCAATGCCGTACTGGTAAAAAAGCCAAATGGAAAGTGGCGGATGTGTGTCGACTACACCGACCTCAACAAAGCTTGCACAAAAGACCCCTACCCCCTCCCAAACATCGACACCCTAGTCGACGCCTCGTCAGGGTACAAGTACCTTTCCTTCATGGACGCCTACTCGGGATACAACTAAATCCTGATACATCAACCCGATCAAGAGAAGACCTCGTTCCTGACCCCAAAAGCAGACTATTGCTACGTAGTCATGCTATTCAGACTCAAGAACGCGGGGGCTACATACTAGCGGTTGATAAACAGAGTTTTCACCAACCACATCGGGAAGCTGATGGAACTCTACGTAGATGACATGATGGTAAAGATAGAAAAAGAAGAAATGCTGTTACCCAACCTCGCTGAAGTATTCAGCACGATAAGAAAGCACGAGATGAGACTGAATCCCACCAAGTGCACTTTGGCGGTAGAGGCCGGCAAATTTCTAGGGTTGATGCTCACCTAGAGAGGGATTAAAGCAAACCCAGACAAATGCCAGGTTATACTCAACATGAAAAGCTCGACCTCCATTGAGAAGGTGCAACAGTGATGACCGAAATTCACTCCCCATATAAAAATAATGAATCCATTCTTTTGGCAAGCGTACACAAAATATCGTCAAGTAATAACCCACTAGGAGTGGGATCGTATCCACAGAGATTGGTAGATTTGAGCAATTTTAATCAATGGGTGAATTAGTCAAGCTGAGCAAGATAGATTGTGATTGCAGAATTGTAAATGAGCAGAAATATAAATGACTCAAAAGTAAAGAGAAGCAGTAAAGTGCAGGAAAGGAAATGGCAAGAATGTAAAGTGCAGAAACATAAATGACTTAATTATAAATAGGAATGGGGAATAATAGAATGTAAAGAAAGCTATAAAGAATGTGAAAGATAAGAATAGGGGGAATTCATTGAGATCAGGAGATGTTGTTCTCTTTGGATTAAATCTAGCTCATCTCATCTTCAATCATGCAACTCATTGACCTCTTGGCAATTATGATTGATTGAACCCCAATCCCTTGGTGATTCAATCTCTCAGATCTTGATCAATACCCAATTCTTTGGTCTAATTGCTCATGAAGAGAGATATACTTGGTCCCTGATTATACCACACATCCTCATAGATCCAAGTAGAGGGTGGATTATATGTCACCATATCCAATCAACAAAACCCAAATTCTACTCAAGTGTGAGAAGGGATTTCTAGCATTATTTTATGTTTCCTTTTCCAAGGTTCCCATGAAACTCATTTTGCATTCAACCTCTTTCCCAAGATGATTGAACACTAACATTAAAACGAAATTCCTTCTAGCAAATCAAAGAGAAGATGAAGAGAAGAAGAAATTCACTATCATTAATCCATCAAGTACAACAGAGCTCCCTCTCTCAATGAGAGGGAATTTAGCTATTCATAGCTTAAGATAAAAGTACAAGAGATGGAAGAAGATGATGTGAAAAGTAAATCTAACTATACTTCGAAAAAACTCCTACTCAACAACCCCTTCTCAGTACTTTCAGGGGTTATTTATACTACTCCTATCACTAGAATTAAGAAAATACAAAAAGGAAAAGAAAATTACAATTGGATGGAAAAGAAAACTCAATAAACATGACCTTCCAGGCTTGGCGTGTGATTGGCACTTGAGTGGCGTGCCACGCCTAGCTACTAAGTTTGGCTTGGCGCGCCACGCCCAGTCCCTCAAGTGGCACGCCCCAAACGTCCATCTCCTTGGCATGCCACGCCTTCGAGCCCAAGTGACACGCCCAGGGTCTTTTTAAACCTTGGTTAGCCTGGCGTGCCACGCTTTCGAGCCCAAGTGGCACACCCAGGCCTTTTCCTTCTTCTTCTCCTTTCTGCAAAGTTGAACTAGCGTGGCACGCCCAGGGTCTGGCGTGCCACGCCCATTATGTTTGCTTGGTTCCTTCTCTAGAGAGTTGAACTAACGTGGGACTCCCAGGGTCTGGCGTTCCACGCCCCTTGTATGTACTTGGTTTTTTTGATGGCGTGCCACGCCCAGAGCTCAAGTGGCACGCCCATGGCCTCCTAGTCTTGGCGTGCCACGCCTTGAAGCTCAAGTGGCATGCCCAAGTCTTCTTCTTGTTGATTGATGATGCTGGCGTGCCATGCCTAAGGCTCAAGTGGCACGCCCAAGTGAGAAATGGTAGCTGGCGTGCCACGCCTTCAACACCAAGTGGCACACCCATATGTTTGGCCCTCTACCTTCTCCTCCGGAAAGTTGTACTGGCGTGCCACGCCCTGGTGTTCAAGTGGTACGCCCATATTGGTGTGTCCCTTCAACCTTGGCGTGCCACGCCTGGGTCATCAAGTGGCATGCCCAAGTGTTGGATCAGAGTTGGCGTTTCACGCCTTTGACATCAAGGGGCACGCCTAAGTATTTGGGTCTTCAACCTCTTCTTTGAAAACTTGAACTGGCATGCCACGTCTTGATGCTTAAGTGGAACGCGCACCTTAAGGTGGCTTCTTTAAGCTTAGCGTGCCATACCTGGGTCTTCAAGTGGCACACCCAAGTGATGGGTTGGAGCTGGCATGCCACGCGTTCGATACCAAGTGGCACGACCAAGTGGTTGTCCCTTCTGGATTGATGAACTGGCATGCCACGCCCAATGGTTCAAGTGGCACGCCCATAATGTGTGATGGACTTGGCGTGCAACGCCCAGCTTGGAATGCCACGCCCCTTTTGTGGCCTTCAACATTGCTCTCTGAAAAACGACACTGGCGTGCTACGCCCATCTAAAAGCTTTGAAGATCCTTTATAGAAATCATTACTAGCGTGCCACGCTTAGCTCCTGGCGTGCCACGGCCATATATTTTCATAGCGTTTGTTCTAAGTGGCACGCCAGTTTCACACGCCCAGCTTTATTTTGTTGTTTTCTTCCCTTTTTGTTGCTCTTTTCACCTAAAATTCACCACACACCCATTTCAAAGCAATGTACCATAATATTCATTAATTAGTTCATGAATTGTAATGATTAAATGAGATTATGCTCTTTTATGGTCCTTTTTAGATAAGAAAAAAAGTAAATAATGCAAGTCATCACACCACAAAACTTAAGCTTTGCTTGTCCCAAGTAAATCAATGTGAGTAATCTTTAATTGGATTGAAACTTGACCTTAGAGAGAAGCATTCACTACCAAAGATAGGACTAAGTGTTAACTCATGCATGAATCTTATTGCTTTGATGTCATAATGAACTCCTAGACTCCTGAGGCTTCTTTCAAGTATTTGCCTTAGGCTCCCTTTCTATTGATTGTTACCTTGAAGTAGCAAGGATTGTTTCTTTTTCTTTGATTGTTCTTTCATTTTCAGTTCTCCTTTTTCATTGACCACGACTCTAAATATTTTGAATCAAGACGACCCTTTAATTAGGATTTCAATTAGCAGTCCCAAACCAGTTGGCTTTAAGGTATTAGGTGTTGAAACACCCTTAAGAATTTACTTGCCCCTGTCTCTTTTCTTGACACATCTTCACCATAAGAAACTACTAGGATTTCTAACTCTTTTGAGCTTTTTAGTGCTTCCTTCCATCCTAGTAGTTGATGCTCAGAGCCTTGGGTCTTTGTTGCTTACTACTTCTTGGTTCTATGGATATTCAAGGGACATCCCTAGCCTCTACTTGTCATACCCTCCAAGTCTAGTTGCTCATCATGACTTATTTTCTTTCAAGTTCATCCAGGGTCCTATACTTAGTTCCTTATCTCTTAATTTTGAATAGTCTCACTTGGTCTTAGTCTCTTTTACTCTTGTTTTTGCACAACTCACCATAGACTCTTCTGGAAACAAACTATTCTTTTATTGATGATCATGAGACTTTAAACAACATTGCATTTTACTTCTTGTAAGCATAAAGGACTCATAAAAGACTTCAGGACATGAGGAAATTAAACATTAAAGATAAACTATCCTAATCATTGCAAATATCATTAAATAGAAATTAAACATAAGGAAATTAAGCAGAAATTCAGAATTTCGAAAGCGTCAACCATGGGACTCAACAACTTTGAGCAGCTTCAGTTCATTGGCCCTTTTCCCTTATCTTTCTTCTTGGAGGAGGAGGAGTCATCACCATCCTTTTTGGAAGATCCCTCTTGTGTCTTTATGTCCTTGGGCTTCCAAAATCCCAGCCCTCTCATGTAGAATTTTACATTTTCTTTGTGCTGGTATGCAATTTCTTCATGCCTTGCACTGAGTTCCTCCATATTTTGCATGTAGGTTGGGTAATTGGGGTTCATGTTGGCTACTGCATTACATAAGTAGCTCAATTTTATTTGTATGTAGCAGTCATATTCCCTTCTTGCTATGGTTCTGGCTTCATACTCAGCAATGCTCCCTAGTTGGAGTTGTTGTTGTTCCATAATTATTCCAAGGCTGCCTTACATCTCTCCCCAATTGAACTAGTCTTGCTGCTCCTTCATGTGTTCCATACTTCCTTGGAGTTATTATATATTCTCATTTACTTGGTCCCATTGTTGTTGTTGTTCCTTGAATTGGTTGACATCCTCTCTCAGGTGGTGTATATCTCTCTCATTTGTAGTATGTCTCGTTGCAATTGTTCCCAGTTGAATCCTTCAGGGAATTATGGGTATGATGGTGGTGGAAGTGCTAGGTATTGTGGTTGATCTCCAGCCTCTTCTTCTTGGTGTGGTTGCCCTTGTGGTACATGAGCATGAGCTCTGTGCTCCCTTTTCCTCTCAAGTGGGTTGATAGCCACCACTTTGGACATTTTTTTGGAGGTTATAGGCTTGTCTTGGTCTACTAGCACCTCGTCAATGATCTTCTTAACCCCTGCTTCATCACACAGCCTTTGAATGATGCTGGGAAATGCCAATCTTGTGCTATCCTTGGTGCTTTTCAGCACCCTATTGATGTTATTGGCAATCATTTCTCCCACATTTACATTTTCTGCCTTCATGATGCTGTATATAAGCACAACCCTTTCTAGAGACACCTCTGAAGTGTTGGATGTGGGATTGAGAGACCTTCTCACAAAGTCTAGCCACCCTCTAGCTTGGGGGCTCAAATCTCTTCTTCTCAATTGGTTAGATCTCCCATCTTTGTCATTAATCCACTGCACATTTAGCACACATATTTCGTTGAGGATTTCATCAAATCCTGGGTCTTTTTGCTTTATCCTCTCTTCATAGCTCCGGGTGGAGCTTGTTTGCTTCACCATGAACATCCTGTCTATGTTGGAGGGGCTATAGTCAATGGCTTTCCCCCTAACATAACTCAGATAGCCATAAGGTTGCCCAGGTTGGGCACTGCATTGGCATAGAATTCTCTAACCAAGCTCTCCACCACCTTCCTTGGTGGGTTGCACAAGAGTGCCCATCCTCTGTTGTTGATTTTCCTGTTGATCTCAAGGTGCTCATTCCTCCCAAGTTGGAATTCCACCTCTGGAATGATTTGCCTCTCACTAACCTAACCATAAAATTGGTTTTGGTTGAATGATAAGAGGAACTTGTGTTCATTGAAACTTGAGGATCCAAAAGTTGGTTCTTTGGTCTTTCTCTTCTTTGATGATGAGGCTCTTAGTGGTGCCATGGGAAGTAGGCAAAACTTTGTTTTGCTTCAACACCAAACTTAGGACTTGATTGTCCCAATCAAGAGAAGAAAACAGAAGATAGTAAAGAGAAAGAAAAGAAAGAAGAGGGAGAGTGTGGAGGTTCTTCTGTGTGTGGAGTTTGGGTTTTGAAGTGTGGAGAGTGGTGGAAAAGTGATTGGCTTTTATAGGGGTGAGAGGTGTAGTCTGGAAGGTAGGGGGTGGGAAGTAAAAGCAATTCAATGTTTTTCCACTTGGGGAGTAGCGCTTAGCGTGGGAAGAGGCACCAATCCTTATCCCTTTTGGCTTCCTGCATATGTTGAGTTCCAAAGTGTAAGTACACTTTGACTTTTTGCCTCAGTGAACCATTAATCATGTGGGCCCCATCGTTTCTCCTGAAAATAATGTCCGAAAACCCATTAGTGAAAAGAACTTCTTCACATTCCCTTTAGTAACATTTAATTAAAGACAATTGACGTGTGTCCTTTGGGACACCAAACTTAATTTCCTTGCATCTAATAAATTGGATACATCATTGGACTTTAATGTACTCATAAAGGGTAAAATAGAATTGATCTTTTCACATTCCTCATCTTTCGAACACATTAAAGTGGCTTTTTATGCTTCACCAATTTACTAAATGCTTTCAAACTTGGCTCATGTTGGGCTTGTCTTGTGAACTTCATATGGTGGTGGCCACACCAAACTTAATCTCTGGGCTTACTTTCAAAATTAATTCATTCAATTGGTTGTAAGCCTTAATTAAGTGGGTCAGTGGCCACACCAAACTTAGCTCTTTGGCTAGTCATTCAGCCCAATCATTCATCATCAGTAAGTGTGTTCAACAAATCACACTTTCAGAGAAAAAGAAAATAACTTGAAAAATTACTAACTATCAAACACTTAAAACTGATATTTAAACAACCTAATCTACCACTTACGACTACTTCTAGAGAGCAAGAAATCAACAGGATTAAACTGGAACTTAAACTACCTAAATCAACAATCTTAAGCTACTTCTAGAAAGCAAAAAAAATCAAAAGGATATGGGTATTGGGGTGCCTCCCAACCAGCGCTTCTTTAGCGTCACTAGCTTGACATTCCTTCCTTCTTAGTTAAGGTTGTAGCTCACTCTTTGCTCCTCCAATGAGTCTCCCAAGTAATGCTCGAGTCTATGGCCATTTATAGTGAAAGTTCTCTGTGTTTTGTCCTCCATGAGCTCTACATGTCCATAGGGAGACACCTTGAGGATGGTGAAGGGTCCAGACCATCGACACTTAAGCTTCCCTGGGAAAAACTTGAGCCTTGAATTTTATAGCAGCACTTTCTGACCTTTTGTGAACTCTCTCCTTGCTATCTTTTGATCATGCCACTTCTTTGTGTTTTCCTTGTAAATCTTGGCATTCTCATAGGCTTGATTCCTGAATTCTTCTATCTCATTGAGTTGCATTAGCCTTCTTTCTCCAGCAGCTTGATCATCAAAGTTCAACATTTTTAGAGCCTAAAATGCTCTATGTTCAAGCTCAACTGGTAAGTGACAAGCCTTTCCAAACACCAATTGGTATGAAGACATCCCAATAGGTGTTTTGAAAGCTGTCCTATAGGCCCATAATGCATCATCCAGCTTCTTAGACCAATCCTTTCTTGAGCCTCCAATAGTTTTTTCAAGGATTCTTTTGAGCTCTCTGTTTGAAATTTCAGCTTGCACGTTAGTCTGTGGATGGTATAGAGTTTCCACTTTGTGCTTTACTCCATATTTAAGGAGGAGTGCTTCAAGTTATTTGTTGCAGAAGTGTGTCCCTCCATCAATAATAAGGGCTCTAGGAATTCCAAATCAGTTGAAGATATTTCTTCTCAAGAAGCTTATTACAACCTTGTTATCATTTGTTGTTGTGGCTATGGCTTCTACCCACTTTCACACATAATCTACAGCCACTAATATATAGGTGTTTGAGTATGAGGAGGGGAATGGCCCCATGAAATCAATTCCCCACACATTGAACAACTCCAATTCCATTATAAACTTCTGTGGCATTTCATTTTTCTTGGGTAGACTTCCAGCTCTTTGGCACTCATTGCATCTTGTTACCAGGTCCCTTGCATCCTTGAACATTGTTGGCCAATAGAACCCATATTGTAGCACCTTGGCTGTAGTTCTTTCCCCACAAAAATGGCCTCCATATGCAAATCTATGACATTACCAGAGTACTTCTTGCCCTCCCTTATGGGAAATACACCTCCTCAAGATCCCATCAGCATACTTTTTGAACAAATAAGGCTCATCCCAAAAATAGTATTTAGCATATTTGAGTAGCTTTCTCTTCATGTGTTTGTTGATGTTAATTGGTAGTTCTCCAATAGCCTTGAAATTGGCTATGTCTGCAAACCAAGGAGCTTCTTGGATCATCATCAACTGCTCATCAGGGAAGCTCTCATTCACTGCAAATTGGTGTGCCTCATCTTCTTTTTGTGAGATCCTTGATAGGTGGTCAGCCACTTTGTTCTCTGTCCCACTCCTATCTTTGATTTCAATGTCAAACTCTTGGAGTAGCAGGATCTACCTTATTAGTGTGGGCTTGGACTCTTGTTTGGTAAGCAAATATTTGAGTGCTGCATGATCAGTGAATACAATTACTTTAGAACCAACAAGATATGATCTAAACTTATCAAATGCAAAGACTATGGCAAGTAGTTCCTTCTCTATAGTGGTATAGTTCCTTTGATTCTCATTAAGGACTTTGCTGGCATAATAAATAACATGCACCAATTTGTCCCTCCTCTGTCCTAAAACAGCACCAACAGCAAAGTCAGATGCATCACACACAAACTCAAAGGGCAGATTCCAGCAGGGTGGTACTATGATAGGTGCAGAGAAAAGTTTGTTCTTAAGCTCTTCAAAGGCTAGCATGCATTCCTTATCAAAAACAAAAGGTACATTAGAGATAAGTAGGTTGCTTAGAGGTTTGGTAACCTTTGAGAAATCTCTAATGAACCTCCTATAGAAGCTAGCATGTCCTAGAAAACTTCTAACTGCATTGACATTGCAAGGTGGGGATAACTTTTCAATCACCTCCACCTTGGCCTTGTCCACATCTATGCCTCTTTTTGAGATCTTGTGGCCAAGAACCACCCCCTCTGTAACCATAAAATGGCACTTCTCCCAATTCAAAACGAGGTTGGTTTCTTGGCATCTCTTTAGCACTAAGGCTAAGTGGTGCAAGCAGTTAGAATATGAATCACCAAACACAGAGAAGTCATCCATAATCACTTCAATAAATCTTTTAATCATGTCTGAAAATATGGAGAGCATACATATTTGGAATATTGCAGGTGCATTGGACAATCCAAAGGGCATTCTCCTATAAGCAAAAACACCATAGGGACAGATAAATGAGGTCTTTTCTTGGTCCTTGGGGTCTACAACTATTTGGTTATAACCAGAATAACCGTCTAAGAAGCAATAATATTCATGTCCCGCAAGTATTTCTAGCATCTGGTCCATCAAAAGGTAGGGGGAAGTGATCCTTCCTGGTAGCTTCATTAAGCTTCCTATAATCAGTGCACATGCGCCAGCCAGTCACTGTTCTTGTTAGTATCAACTCATTCTTCTCATTTGGTACAACAGTGACCACTCCTTTCTGAGGGACTACTTGCACTAGGTTTACCCATGGGCTGTCTGAGATTGGGTAAATCACTCCAGCTTGCCACAATTTCAACAACTCTTTTTGCACTACTTCATTCATGGTTGGATTTAGCCTTCTTTGCTGCTGTCTTGAGGGCTTGGCACCTTCTTCAAGTAGGATTTTGTGCATGCACATTGAAGGACTAATTTCCTTTAAGTCTGCAAGTGTCCATCCTATAGCATCCTTTTGTTGCTTCAGCACATGGATAAGCTCTTCTTCTTGTCCCTCACTCAAGCTTGAATTAATGATTACTGGGTAAGTGTTGTTTTCACCCAAGTAAGTGATGCGTGAGCATCTTTCCTATCTTTTCCTAGTGAATTTGCATTTAAATTGTTGAGTTCAATCAAGAATTATATATCTTTTAGCCACTATGGATGCTACTTTGAGTCTTGTGCAATTCTGTTTATTTTAGGTAGCATCCGGATGGATTTGATGGAGTTTCTATAGAGAAAGAGAAGAAACCAAGGAGCTGACAAGCGAGGAGCGACGCGTGCATGTACCTGATGCGTACGCGTGATTTGGAGCTGTCCATGGTGACGCGTGCGTGTACCTGACGCGTACGTGTGAAAAGCGAAGTTACACAAAGATGCGTGCGCGTACCTGACGCATAAGCGTGACACGCGAAGAAGAGCATCAACGCGTACACGTGACTGAAGCGTACGCGTGACATGCGCCACATGCAGAATTCGCAGAAAATGCTGGGTGCAAATTCAGGCCGAGTTTCGACCCAATTTTTGGCCCAGAAACATAGACTAGAGCCAGGGGAAAGCAGAGACTCAAGGGAGATTCACACAAGAATGGATGTTTCCACTCCAAGTTAGGCGTGGACCCTACGAAGCAAGTGGTCCCTATCCATCAATTGAAGACATACTGATTGCTCTAATTAATTCTGATTTAAACTTTATTTTTAATTTAAAATAGGAAAAGATATTATTTTAGTTTTGGAAGATAGATTTTAAGTTAATTAGGATTAGATATAAAACGGGATTGGAATTATTCCACAGGGGACCCCATTCCATTCAAACTACCAAAATACATTTTATCAGAATCCTTTCTTTCTCTCTGAACCATGAGCAACTAAACCTCCACTGTTAAGGTTAGGAGCTCTGTTTATTGTATGGATTGATTTTATTATTTTTCTATTTTAATTCATATATTGATTTATATTTAAGAATTCTTTTCATTCTTTATCTTATGAATTTGGGTGGAATAGAAGTATGACCCTTTTTCTAATTGAGTTCTAGTATAACATGGAAAAGCTCTTTACTTGAGCAACAGCTTGAAAACAATTTCTCCTAAATCTTAATTATCTGGATTTAACGGGATACGTGACATATACTCCTCTTTTATTTGGGTAATTAGGATTTCTGTGGCATATAAACTAGAATTAAACTTCAACCCCTAATTGGAATTAATTGACCAAGGAATTGGCTGTTGATGAAAGTTAGAGGAGACTAGAAAGGTCTAAGGAATTAGGGTCTAGCCACATATAGTTTGCCATGAATTGAATCTTGCATGATTAAAATAAATTAATAAGAAAAGTCAATCTGGAAAATAGATAACTCTAAAGCCTTAACTGTTTCTCCATACTTTATTCCCAACATATTTACTTGCCTTTCTTTAATATTCTTTCTATTGTTTAATGTCTTTGAACTCTCAAACACTACTTTCTGTTTGCCTAACTAAGTAAATCAATTAACCATTGTTGCTTAGTCCATCAATCCTCATGGGATCGACCCTTACTCACCTGAGGTATTACTTGGTACGACCCGGTGCACTTGTCGGTTAGTTTGTGGTTAGAAATTCCACACCATGTTTTTGGCGCCGTTGCCGGGGATTGATAGTGATTAACAACTATCAGTTGTTTGATTTCTTAGACTAGGCGTTTTAGTTTTAATTTTTTTTAATTTTTTGCTTAGTATTTTCGAAATTTTTTTCAAATAAATAGCACTAATATTTTTCCTTCATTTCTGAAAGTAAATTTGGTGTCACCTAGTTAATTTTATTTTAATTTTCTTGTTTATTTTCCCTGTAAATTTTCAAAATTTTCTATCTAATTTCAGTTATCATTTTCGAAATTTATTTATTTATTTTATTTAGTATTTTTATTTTATTACTTTACACAGGTTACCTCACTGGGAATTCTCTACACTCTGACGTAGAGATTCCCACCTTTTCTTGTCTTCTATCTGTTTATGCGCAGGAACAGGGACAAGAAACCTCTGTTAGACTTTGATCCAGAACCAGAAAGGACTTGTAGATGACGTTTGCAACAAGCAAGACTTTGCAAGGCTGTAGAATCCACTATGGATCACAATAATGCTGTTAATGCCAATGTGGCAAATCCGAATGGGAATAAAGAACAAAGGAGAGTGCATGGCTCTTACTCTGCTCCTACTGCAGATCTTTATGGAAAAAGCATTGTGGTGCATCCTATAGCTGTGAACAACTTTGAGTCGAAACCACAATTGGTCACCCTGGTGCAACAAAACTGCCAGTATCATGGTCTTCCCCACGAAGACCCAAATCAATTTATTTCTAATTTTCTGCAGATTTGTGATACTGTAAAGATAAATGGAGTGAACCCAGAGGTGTACAAATTCATGCTCTTCCCGTTTGTTCTGAGGGATGGAGCAAAGCTATGGCTAGATTCCCAAACCAAGGAGAGTTTGGATACTTGGGACAAGGTTGTTACGGAGTTTCTTACTAAATTTTTCCCACCAAAGAAGCTGACTAAGCTTAGGGTGGAGGTTCAGACCTTCAGGCAGAGGGATGGTGAAACTCTTTATGAAGCTTGGGAGAGGTACAAGCTACTGATTAGGCAATACCCTCCGGACATGTACTCTAAATGGACCCAACTAGACATATTTTATGAAGGCTTGGGCGAAATGTCCAAGATGTGCTTAGATAATTCTACAGGTAGTTCATTGCACAAGAAGAAGACACCAGAGGAGACTATTGAGCTGATTGAATTGGTTGCTAGCAACCAATATTTATACTCATCTAACAGGAATTCTGTGAACTCTGAGGCTCATCAGAAGAAGGGTGTTATGGAAGTAGAAGCTCTCAATGCTCTTCTTGCTCAGAATAAGCTTATGTCTCAGCAAAAAAGTTTGCTTACTCAACAGATGGGTGAAATGCAAGTCTCATCTATTAACACCCAAAACCCATCTCAAGAGATTCTTATGACATGACAGGTAATTTTGCCCAAAATGATAATTATGATTATGCTCAATCATCTTTTGAACAGGTCAATTACATGGGGAGTGGTCCTAGAAATTCCAACAATGACCCATATTCCAAGACATACAATCAAGGGTGGAGAAATCACCCAAATTTTGGGTGGAGGGACTGATAAACCATTATTTTATGGTTTATATTGTGTTTAATTGTGTGGATTTATCAAACCTTTACCCACTTATTCATATGATTAGCATGTATTTACAATTCCTTCCCAAAAATTACTCTATGATTGAAAACTTGCTTCCTAGAGACTTTTAATTATGTATTTTAATTCTCCTTTATTCCATTCGATGCCGTGACCCGTGTGTTAAGTGTTTCAGGCTTTATAGGGCATGAATGACTTGGAAATTGGAGAGGAGGCTTGCAAAAATGGAAGGAACACAAGAAATTGAAGAGATGACCAGCGAGAAGTGACACGGACGTATGGCTCACGCGACCGCGCGAAAAAGAGGAAATTGTAGTGACGCGCTCGCGTGCCTGACGCAAACACATGGATTGGAAACTATACAAGTGACACGAATGCGTGGACGACGCGCACGCGTGGCAAGGCAAAACGCTGGATGACCCGAACGCCTGGATGACGCGATCGCGTGACGTGCGCGATCTGCAGAATCTGCAGAATTCGCTGGGGGCAATTTTGGGCCCTGTTTTGACCCAGTTTTCGGCCCAGAAAAGCATATTAGAGCCAGGGAACATGCAGAGACGAAAAAAAACAACATTCATTCCGCATAATTTTAGTTTTAGATCTAACTTTACTCCTCCTCTAGGTTTTCTCTCTACACATTCATAGTTCTTAGGATTTCATTTTTATTGCTTTTTGGATTGGGATATTGAGAAGAGTTATTACCTCCGTCAAGACTTCATCATTCTAGTTTGTTTCCTTACTTGTCACTTACTCTTCCATGTCCTTAATTTATTCAGAGTTACTATTGGATTATTTTTAGAATTTATTATTACAAGAATTATTTTTATTTTTAATTGGTTTCTTTGATTATTATTATTTATCATGTCTCTCTTTATTTCTCTTCCTTACTTTGTGAAATTTACATTCATAATGAGCGAGTAGTTCCATAACTTGATTGGGAGATGATTGAAAGGAGAACCTTAAGTGGGAACACTCAAGAGAAAAATTGTAATTGGGTTTATTGTTGGATCGCCCTCTAGTCACTGACACTAGTCCTTCCCAAGGGAGAGGATTAGGACTTGTGAATAAAAATTGCCTTCCAACTTGCTTTACTTTCCTCTACCTAGTAAAGGATAACTAAGCAGAACAACCTTTAATTATCATTTTGATCTTGGGAGAACTCCATCAAGGATAGGTCTTCCAACTAATCTACTCCCGGTCAAGGTTTTTATTTAAATTACATAAATTCTCTGATTTAATTTCCTGTTTATCAATTCAAACCATTTTAGAAAACATCTGATTGATAAAATAGCACACTTTTCTGCAAGTCGTTGGGAGACGACCTGGGATTCATACTCCCAGTATTTTAATTCTAATTTTGTGACAACCCCTTCTAAATTGATAAGCAGATTTTCGGTTGGTTAAGAACTGTACTTGCAACGTATCTCTTATAATAATTTCTTAACTCGCCAATTTCCTCCACGTCAATTTTTGGTGCCGTTGCCAGGGAGTTGCAATAGAGTGCTAAGTTATTGATTGGAATTTATTTATTTGCAATTTATTTTATTTTGCTACTATGAGCTACATGTTTCTTTTATTAAATGACGCATTCTCTTCCTGATCCAAGCTTGCCAATATTTGATCCTGAGATCGAAAGAACTATTTCACGTATAAGGCAAGCTCGGCGTCGGTTATTCCTCTCCGAGGGCGAATCTGAAACGTCACGTAGGGAAGAAACAAGCCCCCATTCTACTGATTCGGTTGATTTACGTGCAGGTGACATGGCAGCACCTAGGAGAGTTACTATCCAGGAGGCTGGAGCCCCTGATTTCACACTGCAACCATTTCAAGTGCATCACCCTGCGGTGTCTACAGATTTTGAAATAAAGACTGCACTACTCAACTTGATGCCTATGTTTCATGGCTTACCTGCTCAAGAGCCTATCAAGCACCTTAGGGATTTCCAAGCAGCCTGTTCTACTGTCAGGCATGATGGTGCAGATGAAACTTCTATTCTATTGAAAGCCTTTCCATTCTCTCTTGAAGGAAAGGCGAGAGAGCGGTACTACACTCAACCCGCAGCAATTGTTTCTGACTGGGATACGCTTAGAAGAGAATTTTTGGAAAAATTCTTTCCAGCTGAAGTTACTGAAAAAATGAGGAAAGACATTTCCATGATTGTTCAGGACGAGTCCGAGACTCTCTACGAATACTGGGAGCGCGTCAACAACCTTCTGGAAGCATGCCCCCACCATATGATTGACAAGATAGTGTTGCTCGGCTACGTCACACAGGGCATGAGGCCCCAAGATAAGACCACATTGGAGAGTGCTAGCAATGGGTCTATGAAAAAGTACAAGACCACTGATGAGGCATGGCAATTGATCAGTGACTTGGCTGAATCTACTAAGAATCACAGGCAGAAACAAGGCCGGTCAAAAGCTGTTGCAGAGGTATCTTCTATCAAGGAGACCACTGCTCTGACTCAGAGTATATGTGATATGACCAACTTACTAAAGCAGATGCAGTTGAATCAACAACAAGCGCAGCAAAGCCAACTATTAGTCCCACAGAGAGTGTGCGAGATCTATGCTGATTATAGCCACTATACTGATGAATGTCTGCAGCTCCAGCAGGAAGACAACACTGTGGCAGCCACTCATAACTTTTATGACCGCCCCAATCAAGGATACAATCAAGGTGGCAGCTACAACCATGGATGGCAGGACAATTTCATCCAAGGTTGGAGAGATAATTCTAACCAGGGCTGGAGGGACAACAATAACAGAGGAAGCAGAGACAATCAAGAAAATCAGAGGTGGAATAATAATAACAATAGGTAGCAGAACCAGAACCAGCCTTACAGAGCACCTCACCTGAGGCAATCTCAAGGACCACAGCACAACCAACAGCAGACCTCTCAAATCACTTATCCCTCTTCATCTTCTAACGATGAGTTACTACAATCTATTGATCAGAGACAGCAGGCCATGGAAAATAACCTTACTTCTACTCTAAATGGTCTGAACTCTACCTTGCAAGCTCTTATCTTACAGATTGGATCACTAAATAACTCCAACAACCAGCCTTTGAGCTCCAGTGGAATCCCCTCTCAACCATTGCCCAATCCAAAGGGTGGCATCAATGCCATCACCCTAAGGTCTGGAACCACACTGCAAGAGAGGAATCAGGAGGAACCAATCCCATCAGAACATGCCTCAGCTGAAGAGGTGGTGGAAGTAGAGGATGCTGAAGAAGAAGAGGACATACAAGACATGGTTGAAGAAGAATAAGCTCAACCACAGAAGGAAGCACCAAAGGATGCAGACCCTGCAGAAAACGTCCTTCCTATTCCATTTCCACAAATTGCAAGGAAGCCCAGGAAGCAGATGGAACTTGATCCCAAAATGGTAGAAATATTAAAAAAAGGTTGAGGTAACTGTTTCCCTTTTTGATGTTATTCAACAAGTACCTAAATATGCAAAGTTTCTAAAAGATTTATGCATACATAAAGACAAAATTAATGAACTAGAAACTATTCCTTTAGGTAGTTCTATATCTGCTTTGATGGGAGGTATACCTAAAAAGTGTAGTGATCCAGGTCCATGTATGTTAATTGTACTATTGGTGGTGTGATATTTTCTGACTGCATGTGTGATTTAGGAGCGTGTGTTAGTATAATACCTTTGTCTATATATGATACTTTGAGGCTCCCTCCCTTAAAAAGGTCGGCAGCTCGTTTTGTATTAGCAGATAAAAGCATTATCACAGTGGTTGGAGTTGCTAAAGATGTATTAATGAGCATTAAGGGACTCACATTTTTCATTGACTTCTATATCCTGGAAATGCCCCTAATGACTCAAGAAGGCCATCATCAATCCTGCTTGGAAGACCATTCCTGAAGACTTCAAAGTTCAAGCTGGATGCATTCTCAGGAACTTATTCCTTTGAGATAGATGGCAGAGCAGTGAAGTTCAGCTTAAATGAAGCAATGAGATATCCTCCAGAAGATCATTCTATCTTGCAGTGCGATATTATTGATGAAACTGTAGCTGAAGTTCACCAGGAGGAATTAGAAGAGAAGTACATAGGACAAGGTCCAAGTATGGGGACATTTTCAGAGGACAATGAGAGCACTTTACCATTATCACCAGCTCCAGATAATCCAGAGCCTAACCATGAGTAGAATTTGAAATTAAAGCCCCTCCCTCTACACCTCAAGTATGCTTACTTTGAGGACAAGCAGAAGTTTTCAGTTATCATTGCAAGGGAACTCACTTCCCAACAAGAAGAACAGCTACTCAGTGTGTTGAGGAAATACAAGAAAGCAATTGGATGGAGCTTGGCAGACATAGAAGGCATCAACCCTCAAGTTTGTGAGCACAAAATATTTTTAGAAAAGGGAGCAAGACCTGTTCGTCAACCCCAGAGAAGACTGAACCCCACTATCTTAGAGGTTGTCAAAAAGGAAGTGACCAGACTACTTGAGGCAGATATTATCTACCCCATCTCTGACAGTGAATGGGTAAGCCCAGTACAAGTGGTACCCAAGAAGTATGTAGTCACTACAGTGAAGAATGAGCATGGAGAGCTCATGGCAACCAGAGTACAGAACGCCTGGAAGGTCTGCATTGATTACAGGCGTCTCAACCAAGCCACTCGTAAGGATCACTACCCCCTTCCATTCATTGATCAAATGCTGGATCGCCTGTCAAGTAAATCACATTATTGCTTTTTAGATGGTTACACAGGCTATTTCCAGATTCATACAGCTCCTGAAGATCAGGAAAAGACTACCTTTACATGTCCTTTTGGGACTTATGCTTATAAGAGAATGCCCTTTGGCGTGTGCAATGCACCAGCTACTTTCCAAAGGTGCATGATGAGTCTTTTCTCTAACCTAATTGAGGACTGTATGGAGGTTTTTATGGATGATTTTAGCGTTTATGGTGATTCCTTTAGCCTTTTCTTAGATAGTTTATCTAGAGTATTACACAGATGTGTCAGTACGAACCTTGTATTGAACTTTGAAAAATGTCACTTTATGGTAAAACAAGGGATTGTACTAGGACATGTTGTGTCTAATACGGGCATTTCTGTAGATCCAGCAAAGGTGCATGTTATTTCTAGTTTACCTTATCCCTCCTCTGTGAGGGAAGTCCATTCGTTCCTTGGCCATGCAGGTTTTTACCGGAGATTCATTATGGACTTTAGTAAGGTAGCACTACCCTTATCCAGACTACTGCAGAAAGATATTGAGTTCGAGTTCAGTAAGGATTGCAAACAAGCGTTTGATAAGCTGAAGACCGCCCTGACTCAAGCTCCAATTGTGAGAGGACCAGACTGGAGCCAGCCATTTGAAATCATGTGCGATGCTTCCAACCATGCAGTAGGAGCAGCACTGGCTCAGCGTGAAGGTAAGGATCCTTTTGTAATTGCTTATGCGTCTAAGACTTTAGACACTGCTCAGTCTAATTACACTACTACTGAGAAAGAGCTTCTGGCTATTGTTTTTGCTCTGGATAAATTCCGAGCCTATTTAATTGGTACCAAAGTAGTAGTGTACTCAGACCACGCAGCTCTAAGGTATTTATTAGCTAAAAAGGAGTCCAAACCAAGGCTTATACGTTGGATACTGCTACTACAAGAATTTGATTTAGAAATTAAAGATAGGAGTGGTAACCAAAATTTAGTGGTAGACCACTTGAGTCACCTTGAGCACATTAAGGATACCTCCACTCCTATAAATGATAATTTCCCATTTGATAACCTGCAAGCAGTATCTGAAGTAGTCGCTTGGTATGCGCCTGTAGCTAATTATCTAGTTAGCCGCACTTTTCCTCCAAAATTTACCAAGCATCAAAGAGACAAGCTGAAAAGCGAGTCCAAATATTACATATGGGATGACCCATATTTATGGAGATGTGGCACTGACCAGGTAATTAGACGGTGTGTGCCTCAATCATAATTCCAGTCCATTTTAGAGGCCTGCCACTCATCTAAGAGTGGAGGACATTTTGGCCCTCAAAGAACAGCTAGGAAAATTTTAGACTATGGATTCTGGTGGCCTACTCTTTTTAAAGATGCTGCTGAATTTTGTAAATCTTATTTCCCATGCCAAAGGTTTGGCAATATATCCAAGAGGGATGAGATGCCTCAACAGATTATGATTTTCTGTGAAATTTTTGATGTTTAGGACATTGACTTCATGGGTCCATTTCCAAATTCTAATGGTTATTTTTATGTATTGTTAGCTGTAGATTACGTTTCTAAATGGGTGGAAGCAATTCCTACCCGCACTGATGATTCTAACACTGTTGTTTCCTTTGTTAGAAACCATATTATTTGTCGCTTTGGATCACCACGCGCAATCGTGAGCGATCAAGGCACCCATTTTTGTAACAGGAGACTAACAGGATTACTGAAGAAGCATGGGATAATTCATAAAGTAGCAACAGCCTACCACCCTCAGACTAATGGGCAAGCCGAAGTGTCAATAAGAGAGATAAAGTGTATATTGCAGAAGATAGTCAAACCTTATAGAAGAGACTGGAGCACCAGGCTACAAGATGCACTATGGGCATACAGAACAGCATACAAGACACCCATTGGGATGAGTCCCTTCCGTTTAGTTTATGGAAAAGCCTGCCACCTCCCAGTTGAAGTAGAGCACAAAGCCTTTTGGGCAGTCAAGGAGTGCAACATGGGATTTGAGAAAGCTGGAGCTAAAAGGAAGTTGCAACAGCAAGAATTGGAAAGCCTTCGCCTAGAAGCTTATGAGAACTCAAGGTTGTACAAGGAAAAGATGAAGGCTGTGCATGATAAGCACATCAAGAGGAGAGAGTTCCAACTTGGGGACTTAGTCCTCCTTTACAACTCTAGATTGAGGCTCATGCCAGGCAAGTTGAGATCAAAATGGGAAGGTCCATATAGAGTAGAGAAGGCTGAGCCATACGGAGTTCTCCACCTGAGTCATCCTTCAAGATCTAAATTCATCAAAGTTAATAGACATTGCTTAAAGCTATATCATGGTGAGAAGGTAACGAAAAACAAGGAGTTAGAAATCTTCCTCTTGGAGGATCCACCCACAGCAGAAGACTGAGCTAGTGGAGCGTCCAACTTAAGGACGTTAAAGCAAAGTGCTGGGTGGGAGACAACCCACCATGGTATGATCGTTTCTTTCTTTTATTTCTTTATTTCCTTTCTCAATAACTCTTCTCAGTACTAGTGCCCATAGTTTATATCTTCATTTGCATATTGCATAAAAAAAAAAGAGGGCATGCGACGCGACAGCGTCGCCGACGCGTCCGCATCGCAGGTGACTCAGAAAGAAAAATAAATCGAATAGAAAGTCACGCGGGAGCGTGGCTGGAGGTGTGCCTTTGGCACAAATCACCCCACGCGACCGCGTCGCTGACGCATCTGCGTCAATTTGGAAAAATGCCTCCCACGCGTCCGCATCACTCATGCGGACGCGTGGCCTGAAATCGACGTCAAAAAGGGTGCATGGCTGAAAGTTGTGCTGGAGTAGTGCTGGACTAGTGCTAGGCGTACAAGCCTTACCACGCGAACGCGTACCCCACGCGTCCGCGTCATATCCCAATATTGGCCACCCACGCGATCGCGTTCACCACGCGATCGCGTTCACCACGCGATCGCGTTCACCACGCGACCGCGTCACCGTGGAATTTGGCAACAATGAGTTTCGAACAGAGAGATGTGCGAGCCCGAGGCTGCCTTCGCGCCAGTAGCACAAAACGAGTCACGCGTCCGCGTGTCCGACGCAACCGCATCGATTCTTATAAGCGCCTTCCGTGCGAACGCGTACTCCACGCGTCCGCGTCGCTTGCGCCGCACAGCATATCCTAATCTGCCAAAATATCTTATCTTCCCCCCCCCCCCCAAATCCTATTTTTTCTTTTCCCTCCTTATTTCTTTCTTTTCCCTTTCTTCCTTCTTCCCTCGTTCTCACCTTCTACTTTCTCTCTCTCTCACCACCATTATCAAGGTTTTTCTTTTCTTCATCCCTCCTTACTTTTCTATTCTTCTTTTTATTTTTATGTTTTCTTCTCCTTTTCTTTTTCTTTTTACTTGCATTATCCATGTTTTCCTTTTCTTTCTTTTTCTTTTAATTGGTGTTGCAAATTTATTAGGGTCTTTATTATTCCTTATGATTTGCTTGTGGATTGTTAAGGACTTGTTTGGCAATTATATATTAATTTTTTTAAAGGTTGTTTGCATGTTCAATTTATTATTTTCATTAGCTTTTTATCATGCATGCTATGTGTTTGTGAAAACGCCCGTATGGCATTGTGCACTATTTTTAGATTTTTTTTAATCTACTACTCTATATGCTTGGTTTTCACAAAACCCTTTTTTATATTTTTTTAGTTAAATATAATTGTTAATACAAACAGATTGTTAGTATGACAGACTTGGTAATCTAACTTAGACATTGAATGCTTAATCTATGCTACTCATGCCTTTGCCTACATGCCAATAAACACCTTACATTTAATTGTCATCATATGCACTTGCTATATTTCCATTGTTGTTTCTCACATGTAGTCATGACCATGTGTTAACATCATTCATCTTTTAATGTGCATTGATTACCACCTTTCCCGCCCTCTTCCTTGCTCCAACCCTTGACATTTTAACATACTTTTTCTTTTCTTTCTTTTGGGATAGCCACCAAGAAAGGCAAGGAGAAAGCTACTCCCAAACCACCCGCAAGAAGAGGAACAAAAAGAGCATTAGTGGCAGAGCCATCTTCAACTGCAGTTAAGCCCTCAACAAAAAGGATTATGAGGATTATAAAGGTTGCTGAAAAAGAGAAAGCCTTCCCAGCAAAGGACACTGCGCGATTTACCAATCGCTACTGTGAGCAGATGTTCCCCATCCAGGCAGAAAGGAGTTACAACAACGAATACCTTCTTATCCTCCCGAACAATATTGCTGAATTAGTTGAGCCGCAAATTGCACGAAGACAATGGGGTTTCCTACAGAGATAGCCACGGCAGGTTAATCTTCCCTGGGTAGTCGAGTTCTACTCCAACTTCCACCTGCTGACCCTGTAGTCTGTCTATGTCCGTCAGAATCAAATCCCCATTACAGAAGAGGCCATTCAATGAACTTTAGATCTTTCCCCTACTCCAGAAGGACTGGACGCATTTCAAGAGGCCACTCAAGCGCCAGATGTACCAATTTGACTGGGACGCTGTTCTCAGAGTTATCGCGCAACCTGGCAGCAGATGGATCTATGGATACCATCATTCCCATCCTAAGGGAATATCGGCTTCCGCACTTACCTTGGAGGCTCGCGTATGGGAACAGATTATGTACCATTACGTCTTTTCGAGCACCCACGAGTCCTCCTTCACTGCAAACATGGCCGTTCTACTATGGTGCATCCTTATAGACCAGCCTCTGAACCTACCAAGACACATCCAAAATGTAATGGGACATGTACAGATTGTAGGTAACTTACCTTTTCCCGCCTTGGTTTCAGATCTCGTCTCAATAGCCGGAGTCTCCTACAGAGCTAGAGACACCAAAGCCATGCTCCCACGGGATGATCAGTACGTCCCTAACGGGAAATATTTTAGACTTCCAGCAGCCACTACAAGCCAGCCTACTGAACCGGCTGAAGACATTCCTCCTTCAACACCACAAGCACCTACAACAAACCAACTGCTCCATCAGATACTTGAGAGGTTAGATCGGCAGGAACACAAAGCAAAGCTAAGAGAGCGCCGTAACAAGCGTCGATTCACATACCTCAAGGAGCTACTTAAAGGAAAATACAGAGACTTAGACACCCCAGACTCCACGTCTTTTACCAGCACAGGGAGCCATGACAGTCCCGACTGTGGAGATACTGCTACCAGCCCACCTTTGTTCCTGACAGATGGCACCGAGGACATTGCAAAGTCTTAAGTGTGGGGAGGTCGGTCAGTACTTGACTTTCGGAGGTAATTTCTCTTCCTTAACACCAATAAAATAGGATATTTAGTTAGTTTTTCTTTTATAGAATAGGATAAATTGCATAGTAATAGGATAGTTGCATGCATGTTCTACTTGATTGAAAAGACAATAAGTTTCTTCTAAGACCCTATTTTTAGAACAAAATTTCACTAATTTTAATTAAAACTTTTATGTTAAATTTACTTGAAGTTGTATTTGGAACATGGTTTTTGAGCTAAAGAACACACAACCTATGAGACTTTGAGCCTAAACACATGGTTACATTATTTAACCATAATTATTTTATTCTTGTGTGTTTACTTCTCTATGATTTTAATCTATATTTTTTTTCATCCTATATGTCCAATGTTTAATATATTTATATGCTTGCATATGATTGATGCCATTATTTGTTTAACTCACTTATCCAAATTAAGCCTACCCCCTTAAGTTACCTTTGTTAGCCACTTTGAGCCTTTAAATCCCATTTGTTCTTTATTTTTCCAAATTACTAGCCTTAAGCGGAAAAACAATTATATATCCCAATTGAATCTTTGGTTAGCTTGAGGTAGAATTGTGTGTTAATTGAGTATGGGAAGATTGTGGGAACAAAAGATAATAAGGGAATGTGTCATGATAATATAATGGGAATTTGGGTACCTACTCATGTGAAACTATAAAAGAAAAATTAAAAATCTATGTGCATTGATAAGCTGTGTTTATTTAAAAAAAAAACCAAAAATATTCAATAATTAAATAAGGGGACAAAATTACCCCAATGCTAAATTAAAATTCAAGGATCAATGCATATATGATAAAATTAAAATAAAAGTTGATACATGAGTATGGAATGTGAAAGAAAAAAAAATTTTTTTGGTAGCTAGGTGTGAAATTTAAGTTATAAAGAAAATATATGTGTGTTAGGTGAAAGCTTGGGTTAATTAAAGATTCAATTTATAAGCTTACTTAGCCATATATGTACCCTTACCCTTACCTTGGCCCCATTACAACCTTGAAAAGACCTCATGATGTTTGCATTGGTATATTAAATGTTGTTGATTGGTTAGAAGAAGAACAAAAATTAGAAAGCATGATTAGAGAAGGATAGAGTGATTACCCTATACACTAGAGAGACTAGAGTGCACATACATCATCAGTGAGGGTTCAATGCTTAAATTCTATGTTCCCTGCTTTCATGATCTACCTTCTTGCATTTTTATCTGTTGTTACTGTATAAGAATTGAATTAGTGGAATTTGATTTGTGATTGTCTTGAAGAGCTAATTTTCTTTTGACCAAGTGGACAAGAATCATATAGTTGCATTCACATATATAGGTTGAATTGCATTGCATGAGTTTTACATGTTCCTACTCATTTATTTTATCTCCTTCAACTAAGCATGAGGACATGCTAAGGTCTAAGTGTGGGGAGGTTGATAAACCATTATTTTATGGTTTATATTGTGTTTAATTGTGTGGATTTATCAAACCTTTATCCACTTATTCATATGATTAGCATGTATTTACAATTCCTTCCCAAAAATTACTCCATGATTGAAAACTTGCTTCCTAGAGACTTTTAATTATGTATTTTAATTCTCCTTTATTCCATTCGATGTCGTGACCCATGTGTTAAGTGTTTCAGGCTTTATAGGGCATGAATGACTTGGAAATTGGAGAGGAGGCTTGCAAAAATGGAAGGAACACAAGAAATTGAGGAGATGTCCAGCGAGAAGTGACGCGGACTCATGGCTCACGTGACCGCGCGAAATAGAGGAAATTGCAGTGACGTGCTCGCGTGCCTGACGCGAACGCATGGATTGGAAACTGCACAAGTGACGCAAATGCGTGGACGGCGCGCACGCATGGCAAGGCAAAACGCTGGATGACGCGAACGCCTGGATGACGCAATCGCGTGACATGCGCAATCTGCAGAATCTGCAGAATTTGCTGGGGGCGATTTTGGGCCCTGTTTTGACCCAGTTTTTGGCCCAGAAAAGCATATTAGAGCCAGAGAACATGCAGAGAAGAAAAAAAAGAACATTCATTCTGCATAATTTTAGTTTTAGATCTAACTTTACTCCTCCTCTAGGTTTTCTCTCTACACATTCATAGTTCTTAGAATTTCGTTTTTATTGCTTTTTGGATTAGAATATTGAGAAGAGTTATTACCTCCGTCAAGACTTCATCATTCTAGTTTGTTTCCTTACTTGTCACTTACTCTTCCATGTCCTTAATTTATTCAGAGTTACTATTGGATTATTTTTAGAATTTATTATTACAAGAATTATTTTTATTTTTAATTGGTTTCTTTGATTATTATTATTTATCATGTCTTTCTTTATTTCTCTTCCTTACTTTGTGAGATTTACATTCATAATGAGCGAGTAGTTCCATAACTTGATTGGAAGATGATTGAAAGGAGAACCTTGAGTGGGAACACTCAAGAGAAAAATTGTAATTGGGTTTATTGTTGGATTGCCCTCTAGTCACTGACACTAGTCCTTCCCAAGGGAGAGGATTAGGACTTGTGAATAGAGATTGCCTTCCAACTTGCTTGACTTTCCTATACCTAGTAAAGGATAACTAAGCAGAACAACCTTTAATTATCATTTTGATCTTGGGAGAACTCCATCAAGGATAGGGCTTCCAACTAATCTACTCCCGGTCAAGGTTTTTATTTAAATTACATAAATTCTCTGATTTAATTTCCTGTTTATCAATTCAAACCATTTTAGAAAACATCTGATTGATAAAATAGCACACCTTTCTGCAACTCATTGGGAGACGACCTGGGATTCATACTCCCAGTATTTTAATTCTAATTTTGTGACAACCCCTTCTAAATTGATAAGCAGATTTTCGGTTGGTTAAGAACTATACTTGCAACGTATCTCTTATAATAATTTCTTAACTCGCCAATTTCCGCTACGTCAGGGACCAACCTCAGAGACCTCAGAATGTTAACAATAATTCTCAGGGAGACTTTCAACAGAACAATCATAATAACCGCCAATTTTAGTTTCAGCAGCAACAACCACCTCAGCAGGCAAACTCTAAATCCCAAGAAGATTCTAATTGGGAGATGATGAGGAGTGTTATGCAGGAAACCAGAGCATCCATTAGAAACTTAGAGGTACAAATGGGCCAACTGAGCAAGCAAATACCTGAGAGGTCTACAAGTACATTTTCAGGTGATACAGTGGTGAACCCAAGAAAAGATTGCAAGGTTATTCATTTGAGAAGTGGTAAAACAGCTGGCTCTGAGACAAGGGCCAACGAAGAGCTAATTGAAAAGAAAGCTCTAGAGGAGAGGAAGGAAGAAGTGGAGCACGCCCCTCCAAAGCGTGCAGACAACCTGTTCCCTGACTCTCTTGACACGTATCCTATATTGCCAACGGCTTCTGAATACAAGCCAAAAATGCCATATCCTCAGAGACTTCAGAAGGCTTCTGGTATGCGAAATTGTTACTCAGGTTGTGAATTATTGTTCGAAATTGATTCCCTGGAAATGGCACCAAAAACGGATGCACAGAACCATGGTCTAAACATATCTTCACAACTTCGCATAACTAACCAGCAAGTGCACTGGGTCCTCCAAGTAATAAACCTTACGTGAGTAAGGGTCGATCCCACGGAGATTGTTGGTATGAAGTAAGCTATGGTCACCTTGTAAATCTCAGTCAGGCGGATATAAAATAGTTATGGAGTTTTCGAAATTAATACTAAAATAAGGATAGAAATACTTATGTAAATCATTGGTGAGAATTTCAGATAAGCGTATGGAGATGCATTCATTCCTCTGAACCTCTGCTTTCCTGCTGTCTTCATCCAATCAGTCTTACTCCTATCTATGACTGGCTTTGTGTAAGGATGTCACCGGTGCCAATGGCTACTTTCAATCCTCTCGGGAAAATGGTCCAAATGCTCTGTCACAGCACGGCTAATCATCTGGAGGCATCACCCTTGTCGTTGGTTGCATCCTATTCCTCTCTGTGAAAATGGTCCGATGCGCTGTCACTGCATGGCTAATCATCTTGGAGGTTCTCGATCATACTGGAATAGAATTTACTATCCTTTTTGCGTCTGTCACTACGCCCAGCACTCGCGAGTTTGGAGTTCGTCACAGTCATTCAATCCCAGAGTCCTACTCGGAATACCACGGACAAGGTTTAGACTTTCCGGACTCTCATGAATGCCGCCATCAATCTAGCTTATACCACGAAGATTCTAATTAAGAGATCTAAGAGATACTCATTCAATCTAATGTAGAACGGAAGTGGTTGTCAGGCACGCGTTCATAGGGAATGATGATGATTGTCACGTTCATCACATTCAGGTAGAAGTGCGAATGATTATCTTAGAAGCGAAATAAGATGAATTGAATAGAAAACAGTAGTACTTTGCATTAATCTTTGAGGAACAGCAGAGCTCCACACCTTAATCTATGGAGTGCAGAAACTCTACCGTTGAAAATACATAAGTAATGAAGATCCAGGCATGGCCGAATGGCCAGCCCCCAAATGTGATCAATACATCAAAAGATAATCCAAAGATGATCCAAAGATGTCTAATACAATAGTAAAAGGTCCTATTTATAATAAACTAGCTACTAGGGTTTACAGAAGTAAGTAATTGATACATAAATCCACTTCCGGGGCCCACTTGGTGTGTGCTTGGGCTGAGCTTGAAGTCTACACATGGAGAGGTCATTCTTGGAGTTGAACGCCAGCTTTTGTGCCAGTTTGGGCGTTGAACTCCACTTTGCAACTTGTTTCTGGCGCTGGACGCCAGAATTGGGCAGAGAGCTGGCGTTAAATGCCAATTTGCGTCATCTAAACTTGAGCAAAGTATGGACTATTATATATTGCTGGAAAGCCCTGGATGTCTACTTTCCAACGCAATTGGAAGCGCGCCATTTTGAGTTCTGTAGCTCCAGAATATCCATTTTGAGTGTAGGGAGGTCAGAATCCAACAGCATCAGCAGTCCTTGGTATTTGTGGCCATGGTATCACTAGAAAATGTATGTGTGGGCATTGATATTTGTTTAGATAAACTCTCTACTTGCTGGTGCACGAAATTGTGATCATCAATGGTGCCAACAACTTGATACGCACAATTGTAATCTCAACTCTTTTTCACAATTCCACACAACTAACCAGCAAGTGCACTGGGTCGTCCAAGTAATAAACTTTACGTGAGTAAGGGTCGATCCCACAGAGATTGTCGGCTTGAAGCAAGCTATGGTCATCTTGTAAATCACAGTTAGGCGGATTCAAATGGTTATGGAGAATTGATAATTAAAAGATGAATAAAATATAAAATAAGATAGAGAAACTTATGTAATTCATTGGTGAGAATTTCAGAGAAGCGTATGAAGATGCTTTGTTCCTCCTGAACTTCTGCTTTCTTATTGTATTCATCCAATCATTCATACTCCTTTCCATGGCAAGCTGTATGTTGGGTTTCACTGTTGTCAATGGCTACCTCCCGTCCTCTCAGTGAAAATGGTCCAAATGTGCTGTCACCGCACGGCTAATCATCTGTCGGTTCTCGATCATATTGGAATAGGATCCGTTGATCCTTTTGCATCTGTCACTACGCCCAACACTCGCGAGTTTGAAGCTTGTCACAATCATCCCATCCCAGATCCTACTCGGAATACCAGAGACAAGGTTTAGACTTTCTGGATCTCAAGAATGACCGCCAATAATTCTAGCTTATACCACGAAGACTCCGATCTTTCAGAATGGAGGCTAAGAGATACACACTCAAGCTATTGCAGATAGAACGGAAGTCGTTGTCAGGCACGCGTTCATAGGTGAGAATGATGATGAGTGTCACAGATCATCACATTCATCAGGTTGAAGTGCGAGTGAATATCTTGGAATAAGAATAAGCTTGAATTGAATAGAAAAACAATAGTACTTTGCATTAATTCATGAGGAACAGCAGAGCTCCACACCTTAATCTATGGGGTGTAGAAACTCCACCGTTGAAAATACATAAGAACAAAAGGTCTAGGCATGGCCGAATGGCCGGCCTCCCAAAGAGGGTTCAATCATCAAAACATGATTAAAAGATGATTAAAAGATGAAAATACAATAGCAGAAGGTCCTATTTATAGAAAACTAGTAGCCTAGGGTTACAGAAATAAGTAATTAATGCAGATATTCACTTCCGGGCCCACTTGGTGTGTGCTTGGGCTGAGCATTGAAGCTTTCACATGTAGAGACTTTTCTTGGAGTTAAACTCCAGCTTTTGTTCTAGTTTGGGCGTTTAACTCAAGGTTTTATGCCAGTTCTGGCATTTTGACGCCAGAATTTTTATGATGACTTGGAACGCCGGTTTGGGCCATCAAATCTCGGGCAAAGTATAGACTATTAAATATTGCTGGAAAGCCCAGGATGCCTACTTCCAAACGCATTTAAGAGCGCGCCAATTGGGCTTCTGTAGCTCCAGAAAATCTACTTCGAGTGCAGGGAGGTCAGAATCCAATAGCATCTGCAGTCCTTTTTCAGCCTCTGAATCAGATTTTTGCTCAGGTCCCTCAATTTCAGCCAGAAAATACCTGAAATCACAGAAAAACACACAAACTCATAGTAAAGTCCAGAAATGTGATTTTTATTTAAAAACTAATAAAAATATAATAAAAACTAACTAAAAGATACTAAAAACTACCTAAAAACAGTGCCAAAAAGCGTATAAATTATCCGCTCATCACAACACCAAACTTAAATTGTTGCTTGTCCCCAAGCAACTGAAAATCAAATAGGATAAAAAGAAGAGAATATACAATGAATTCCAAAAACATCTATTAAGATTAGTCTTAATCAGATGAGCGGGGCTATTAGCTTTTTGCTTCTGAACAGTTTTGGCATCTCACTTTATCCTTTGAAGTTTAGAATGATTGGCATCTATAGGAACTCAGAATTTAGATAGTGTTATTGATTCTCCTAGTTCAGTATGTTGAATCTTGAACACAGTTACTTTATGAGTCTTGGCCGTGACCCTAAGCATTTTGTTCTCCAGTATTACCACCGGATATATAAATGCCACAGACACATAACTAGGTGAACCTTTTCAGATTGTGACTCAGCTTTGCTAGAGTCCCCAATTAGAGGTGTCCAGAGCTCTTAAGCACACTCTTATTATTTTGGACCATAACTTTAACCGCTCAGTCTCAAGCATTTCACTTGACACCTTCACGCCACAAGCACATGGTTAGGGACAGCTTGGTTTAGCCGCTTAGACCAAGATTTTATTCCTGTGGGCCCTCCTATCCACTAATGCTCAAAGCCTTGGATCCTTTTTATTTTACCCTTGCCTTTTGGTTTAAAGGGCTATTGGATTTTTCTGCTTGCTTTTTCTTTCTCTTTTTTCTTCTTTTTTTTTGCATATATATTTTTTTCTGCAAGCTTTTCACTGCTTTTTCTTGCTTCAAGAATCATGTTTATGATTTTTCAGATTATCAATAACATTTCTCCTTTTTTCATCATTCTTTCAAGAGCCAACAATTTTAACATTCATGAACAACAAATTCAAAAATATGCACTGTTCAAGCATTCATTTAGAAAAACAAAAAATATCGCCACCACATCAAAATAATTAATCTGTTTTAAAATTCGAAATTCATGTACTTCTTTTTCTTTTTGCAATTAAAAACACTTTTTATTTAAGAAAGGTGATGGATTCATAGGACATTCATAGCTTTAAGGCATAGACACTTAGACACTAGTGATCATGTAATAAGACACAAACATAAATAAAACATAAAGCATAATTTTTGAAAAACAGAAAGATAAGAACAAGGAAATTAAAGAATGGGTCCACCTTAGTGATATCGGCTTGTTCTTCCTCTTGAAGATCTTATGGAGTCCTTGAGCTCCTCAATGTCTCTTGCCTTTGTTGCTCCTCCCTCATGACTCTTTGGTCTTCTCTAATTTCATGGAAGAGGATGGAATGCTCTTGGTGGTCCACCCTTAGTTGTCCCATGTTAGAACTTAATTCTCCTAGGGATGTGTTGATTTGCTCCCAATAGTTTTGTGGAGAAAAATGCATCCCTTGAGGCATCTCAGGGATTTCATGATGAGGAATTTCCTCATGCTCTTGATGAGGTTCATGAGTGGGCTCTCTTGTTTGCTCCATCCTTTTCTTAGTGATGGGCTTGTCCTCATCAATAAGGATGTCTTCCTCTATGTTAATTCCAGCTGAATTGCAGAGGTGACAAATGAGATGAGGGAAGGCTAACCTTGCCAAAGTAGAGGACTTGTCCGTCACCTTGTAGAGTTCTAGGGATATAACCTCATGAACTTCTACTTCCTCTCCAATCATGATGCTATGGATCATGATAGCCCGGTCTATAGTAACTTCAGACTGGTTGCTAGTGGGAATGATTGAGCGTTGGATGAACTCCAACCATCCCCTAGCCACGGGCTTGAGGTCATACCTTCTTAGCTGAATCGGCTTCCCTCTTGAATCTCTCTTCCATTGAGCGCCCTCTTCACAAATGTCTATGAGGACTTGGTCCAACCTTTGATCAAAGTTGACCCTTCAAGTTTAGGGGCATGCATCTCCTTGCATCATGGGCAAGTTGAATGCCAACCTTACATTTTCCGGACTGAAATCTAAGCATTTCCCCCGGACCATTGTGAGCTAATTTCTTGGGTCCGAGTTCACACTTTGATCATGGTTCTTGGTGATCCATGCATTGGCAAAGAACACTTGAACCATTAAGATCCCGACTTGTTGAATGGGGTTGGTGAGACTTTCCCAACCTCTTCTTCGAATCTCATGTCGGATCTCCGGATATTCACCCTTTTTGAGCTTGAAAGGGACCTCGGGGATCACCTTCTTCTTGGCCACAACTTCATAATAGTGGTCTTGATGCACCCTTGAGATGAATCTTTCCATCTCCTATGACTCGGAGGTGGAAGCTTTTGCCTTCCCTTTCCTCTTTCTAAAGGTTTCTCTAGCCTTTGGTGCCATAAATGGTTATGGAAAAACAAAAAGCAACGCTTTTACCATACCAAACTTAGATTGTTTGCTCGTCCTCGAGCAAAAGAAGAAAGAAAAGAGTAGTAGAAGAAAATGGAGGAGATGGAGGGGGTTTAGTGGTTCGGCCAAGGGGGAGAAGTAGTGTGTATGATGTATGAAAATGAAGGGGTAAAGATTGGTTTAAATTTGAATGGTGAGGTAGGTGGAGTTTTATGGTGGATGGATGTGGATTGGTGAAGAGATTATGGAGAAGAGAGTAGGATTTGATAGTTGAGGGATTTTTTTGGGGAAGAGGTATTGAGGTGTGAAGAAGGGAGAGAGAGATGAGGTAGGTGGGGATCCTGTGGGGTCCACAAATCCTGAGGTGTCAAGAATTTCTCATCCCTGCACCATGTTGGCGTGTAAACGTGATGAGCGGATAATTTATACGTTTTTTGGCATTGTTTTTAGTATGTTTTTAGTAGGATCTAGTTACTTTTAGGGATGTTTTTATTAGTTTTTATGTTAAATTCACATTTCTGGACTTTACTATGAGTTTGTGTGTTTTTCTGTGATTTCAGGTATTTTCTGGCTGAAATTGAGGGACTTGAGCAAAAATCAGATTCAGAGGTTGAAGAAGGACGGCTGATGCTGTTGGATTCTGACCTCCCTGCACTCAAAGTGGATTTTCTGGAGCTACAGAACTCAAAATGGCGCGCTTTCAATTGCGTTGAAAAGTAGACATCCAGGGCTTTCCATCAATATATAATAATCTATACTTTGGTCGAGTTTAGATGACGCAAAAGGGCGTTGAACGCCAGTTCTACGCTGCAGTCTAGAGTTAAACGCCAGAAACACGTCACGAACCAGAGTTGAACGCCAAAAACACGTTACAACTTGGCGTTCAACTCCAAAAGAAGCCTCTGCACGTGTAAACTACAAGATCAGCCCAAGCACACACCAAGTGGGCCCCGGAAGTGGATTTATGCATCAATTACTTACTTCTGTAAATCCTAGTAGCTAGTTTAGTATAAATAGGACTTTTTACTATTGTATTTACATCTTATGATTTTTAGTTCAACTTTGGATCATATTGATCACGTTTGGGGGCTGGCCATTCGGCCATGCCTGAACCTTTCACTTATGTATTTTTCAACGGTAGAGTTTCTACACTCCATAGATTAAGGTGTTGAGCTCTGCTGTTCCTCATGATTTAATGCAAAGTACTACTGTTTTATATTCAATTCAACTTATTCTGCTTCTAAGATATCCATTCGCGCCCAAGAACATGATGAATGTAATGATTATGTGACGCTCAACATTATTCTCACTTATGAACGCGTGCCTGACAAACACTTCCGTTCTACATGCAAACAAGCTAGAATGAGTATCTCTTAGATATCTAATACAGGGGACCGAGTCCGAGATATTAGAATCTTCGTGGTATAAGTTAGAACCCATTGATGGCCATTCCTGAGATCCGGAAAGTCTAAACCTTGTCTGTGGTATTCCGAGTAGGATCTGGGAAGGGATGGCTGTGACGAACTTCAAACTCGCGAGTGCTGGGCGTAGTGACAGACGCAAAAAGGAGGGTGAATCCTATTCCAGTATGATCGAGAACCTCCAGATGATTAGCTGTGCCGTGACAGAGCATTTGGACCTTTTTCACAGAGAGGATGAGATGTAACCATTGATAACGGTGATGCCCTTACAGAAAGCTTGCCATGGAAAGGAGTAGGAAGGATTGGATGAAGACAGTAGGAAAGCAGAAGTTCAGAAGAACGAAAGCATCTCTATACACTTATCTGAAATTCTCACCAATGAATTACATAAGTATTTCTATCTTTATTTTCTGTTTATTTATTATTAATTTTCGAAAACTCCATAACCATTTGATATCCGCCTGACTGAGATTTACAAGGTGACCATAGCTTGCTTCATACCAGCAATCTCCGTGGGATCGACCCTTACTCACGTAAGGTTTTATTACTTGGACGACCCAGTACACTTGCTGGTTAGTTGTATCGAAGTTGTGACAAATTATGAATTAAGATTAGAGCACCAAGTTTTTGGAGCCATTACCAGGGATCACAATTTCGTACACCAAGTTTTTGGCACCGTTGCCGGAGATTGTTCGAGTTTGGACAACTGACGGTTCATCGTGTTGCTCAGATTGGGTAATTTTCTTCTTATTTTGTTTTCAAAAAGTTTTCAAAAATTTTTCAAAATTTTTCTTTATTTTTTCATTTTTCCAAAATTTATTTTCGAAAAATATAAAATAAAAATACAAAAAAAATAATAAAACCATAAAAAAAAAATTTATGTTGTTTGTTTGAGTCTTGAGTCAATTTTTAAGTTTGGTGTCAATTGCATACTCATCTGGCATTTTTTTTCGAAAATTGTATTCATACATTGCATTCATCATGATCTTCAAGTTGTTCTTGATAAACCTTCTTGATTGATCTTCATATTATATTGTTTTGTGTTGTATGGTGTTTTTCATATGCATTCTTGAATTCTTAGTATCTAAATATTAAAAATCTTTAAGTTTGGTGTCTTGCATGTTTTCCTTGCATCAAAAATTTTTCAAAAATATGTTCTTGATGTTCATCATGATCTTCAAAGTGTTTTTGGTGTTCATCTTGACATTCATAGTGTTCTTGCATGCATTCATTGTTTTGATCTAAAATTCTCATGCATTGAGTCTTTTTCATGTTTTTCTCTTTCTTCATTAAAAATTCAAAAATAAAAAAAATATCTTTCCCTTTTTCACTCATAAATTTTCGAAAATTTGAGTTGACTTTTTCAAAACTTTTTAAAATTTAGTTGTTTCTTATGAGTCAAATCAAATTTTCAATTTAAAAATTTTATCTTTTTCAAAATCTTTTTCAAAAATCATATCTTTTTCATTTTTTTTATTTATTTTCGAAAATTTTAAAAAAAATATTTTTCAAAAATCTTTTTCCTAATTTTATCTCATAATTTTCGAAAATATTATCAACAATTAATGTTTTGATTCAAAAATTTCAAGTTTGTTACTTGCTTGTTAAGAAAGATTCAAACTTTAAGTTCTAGAATCATATCTTGTGATTACTTGTGAGTCAAGTCATTAATTTTGATTTTAAATTCAAATCTTTTTCAAAACGAATTTTAATCATATCTTTTTAAATCATATCTATTTCAAAAATTTGATTTTAAAATATCTTTTCTAACTTCTTATCTTCTTATCTTTTTTTTAAAATTGATTTTCAAATCTTATCTTTTTGTTTCAATCATATCTTTTTAAATTTCAATCATATCTTTTTCAAAACCACCTAACTACTTGTCCCTCTCTAATTTTCAAAAATTCCTCCCTCTTTTTCAAAAATTATTTTTAATTAATTAATTGTTTCAAATTTTAATTCCAACTTTATTTCTTATCTAATTTTCGAAAATAACTAACCCCTTTTCAAAATTTATTTTCGAAAACTTCTTTCTCTCATCTCCTTCTATTTATTTATTTACTAACACTTCTCTTCATATCAAATCACTGCTCCTATCCTCACCCTTCTGTTTGGATTCTCCTTTTTTTCCCTCTTCTACTCTTCTTTTCTTCTACTCACACAAGGGAACCTCTATACTGTGGTAAAAAGGATCCCTATTATTATTTTTCTGTTCCCTTTTTTTTCATATGAGCAGGAGCAAGGACAAGAACATTCTTGTTGAAGCAGACCCTGAACCTGAAAGGACTCTGAAAAGGAAATTAAGAGAAGTTAAAATACAACAATCCAGAGACAACCTTACAGGAATTTTCGAACAAGAAGAGGAGATAGCAGCCGAAAATAATAATAATGCAAGGAGGATGCTTGGTGACTTTACTGCACCTAATTCCAATTTACATGGAAGAAGCATCTCGATCCCTGCCATTGGAGCAAACAACTTTGAGCTAAAACCTCAATTAGTTTCTCTGATGCAGCAGAACTGCAAGATTCATGGACTTCCATCTAAAGATCCTTTTCAGTTCTTAACTGAATTTTTACAGATCTGTGATACTGTTAAGACCAATGGGGTTAATCCCGAGGTCTACAGGCTTATGCTTTTCCCGTTTGCTGTAAGAGATAGAGCTAGAGTGTGGTTGGACTCTCAACCCAAAGATAGCCTGAACTCTTGGGATAAGCTGGTCAAGGCTTTCTTAGCCAAGTTCTTTCCTCCTCAAAAGCTTAGTAAGCTTAGAGTGGATGTTCAAACCTTCAGACAAAAAGAAGGTGAATTCCACTATGAAGCTTGGGAGAGATACAAGCAACTGACCAAAAAGTGTCCTTCTGACATGCTTTCAGAATGGACCATCCTAGATATATACTATGATGGTCTGTCTGAATTAGCTAAGATGTCATTGGATACTTCTGCAGGTGGATCCATTCACCTAAAGAAAACGCCTGCAGAAGCTCAAGAACTCATTGACATGGTTGCTAACAACCAGTTTATGTACACTTATGAGAGGAATCTTGTAAGTAATGGGATGCCTCAAAAGAAGGGAGTTCTTGAAATTGATACTCTGAATGCCATATTGGCTCAGAATAAAATATTGACTCAGCAAGTCAATATGATTTCTCAGAGTCTGAATGGAATGCAAGCTGCATCCAACAGTACTCAAGAAGCATCTTCTGAAGAAGAGGCTTATGATCCTGAGAACCCTGCAATAGCAGAGGTAAATTACATGGGTGAACCCTATGGAAATACCTATAACCCCTCATGGAGAAATCACTCAAATTTCTCATGGAAGGATCAACAGAAGCCTCAACAAGGCTTTAATAATGGTGGAAGAAACAGGTTTAGCAATAGCAAGCCTTTTTCATCATCCACTCAGCAACAGACAGAGAATTCTGAGCAGAATCCATCTAGCTTAGCAAATTTAGTCTCTGATCTATCTAAGGCCACTGTGAGTTTCATGAATGAAACAAGGTCCTCCATTAGAAATTTGGAAGCACAAGTGGGCCAACTAAGTAAAAGGATTACTGAGATCCCTCCTAGTACTCTCCCAAGCAATACAGAAGAGAATCCAAAGAGAGAGTGCAAGGCCATTGATATAACCATCATGGCCGAATCCAAGGAGGAAGGGGAGGACGTGAATCCCAAGGAGGAAGACCTCCTGGGACGTCCAGTGATCAACAAGGAGTTTTCCTTTGAGGAACCAAAGGAATCTGAGGCTCATCTAGAGACCATAGAGATTCCATTCAACCACCTTATGCCCATCATGAGCTCTGATGAGTATTCTTCTTCTGAAGAGAATGAGGATGTTACTGAAGAGCAAGTTGCCAAGTTCCTTGGTGCAATCATGAAGCTGAATGCCAAATTATTTGGTAATGAGACTTGGGGAGATGAACCTCCCCTGTTCACCAATGAACTAAATGCATTGGATCAACTGAGATTGCCTCAGAAGAAATAGGATCCTGGAAAGTTCTTAATACCTTGTACCATAGGCACCATGACCTTTGAGAAGGCTCTATGTGACCTTGGGTCAGGAATAAACCTCATGCCACTCTCTGTAATGGAGAAACTGGGAATCTTTGAGGTGCAAGCTGCTAGAATCTCATTAGAGATGGCAGACAATTCAAGAAAAGAGGCTTATGGTCAGGTAGAGGACGTGTTAGTAAAGGTTGAAGGCCTTTACATCCCTGCTGATTTCATAATCCTAGACACTGGAAAGGATGAGGATGAATCCATTATCCTTGGAAGACCCTTCCTAGCCACAACAAGAGCTGTGATTGATGTGAACAGAGGAGAATTGATCCTTCAACTAAATGAGGATAACCTTGTGTTTAAAACTCAAGGATCTCCTTCTGTAACCATGGAGAGGAAGCATGAAAAGCTTCTCTCAGTACAGAGTCAACTAAAGCCCCCACAGTCAAACTCTAAGTTTGGTGTTGAACTCCCATCTCCAAACTCTAAGTTTGGTGTTGGGAGTCTATAAAATTGACCTGATCACCTGTGTGGCTCTATGAGAGCCCACTGTCAAGCTATTGACATTAAAGAAGCGCTTGTTGGGAGGTAACCCAATTTTTATTTATCTAATTTTATTTTTATTTCTATTGTTCTTTCATGTTTTATTAGGTTCATGATCATGTGGAGTCACAAAATAAATCAAAAAATTAAAAACAGATTCAAAAACAGCAGAAGAAAAATCACACCATGGAGGAAGGACTTACTGGCGTTTAAACGCCAGTAAGGAGCATCTGGCTGGCGTTCAACGCCAGAACAGAGCATGGATCTGGCGTTGAACGCCCAAAACAAGCAGCATCCTGGCGTTCAGACGCTAGGAATGCACACTGAGGAAAGCTGGCACTGAACGCCAGAAACAAGCATAGAACTGGCATTCAACGCCAGAAACATGCAGCATCTGGGCGCTGAACGCCCAGAACAAGCACCAATTCGGCATTTAAACGCCAGAATTGCATGCAAAGGCATTTTACATGCCTAATTGCTGCAGGGATGCAACTCCTTGACACCTCAGGATCTGTGGACCCTACAGGATCATCTCAGCATCTGTGGACCCCACAGGATCCCCACATACCTCCACTCACCTTTCCTCCTCATAATCCTATATCACCCTCTCTCTCTCCATTCACAGTCATCCCTTCTGTTTTCCATTCACTACTCACATCCATACACCCCACATACCTCCAAAATTCAAAATCTCTTCCCCATCACCTCTTCACCACTCACATCCATATCTTCTTCTTCTTCTATTCTTTCTTCTTTTGCTCGAGGGCGAGCAACATTCTAAGTTTGGTGTGGTAAAAGCATAGCTTTTTTTTGTTTTTCCATAACCATTGATGGCACCTAAGACCAGAGAAACCTCTAGAAAGAGGAAAGGGAAGACAAAAGCTTCCATAAAGGGTCTATAGCTCAGTGGTAGAACATTTGACTGCAAATCAAGAGATCCCTGAGATACCTCAGGGGATACATTTTCCTCCACACAATTATTGGGAGCAACTAAAGGTGGAACATCAAGAGCACTCCATCATCCTTCATGAAATTAGAGAAGATCAAATAGCAATGAGGGAGGAGCAACAAAGACAAGGAAGAGACATAAAAGAGCTCAAGGACATCATTGGAAAACGCCACCATCACTAAGGTGGATTCATTCCTTGTTCTTAAATTTTCTGTTTTTCGTTTTTATGTTAAATGTTTATCTATGTTTGTGTCTTATTATATGATCATTAGTATTTAAGTGTCTATGCCTTAAAGTAGTGAATATGAATCCATCACCTCTCTTAAATAAAAAATGTTTTAATTACAAAAGAACAAGAAGTACATGAGTTTCGAATTCATCCTTGAACTTAGTTTAATTATTTTGATGTGGTGACAACACTTTTTGTTTTCTGAATGAATGCTTGAACAGTGCATATGTCTTTTGAATTTGATGTTTAAGAATGTTAAATATGTTGGCTCTTGAAAGAATGATGACAAAGAGACATGTTATTTGATAATCTGAAAAATCATAAAAATGATTCTTGAAGCAAGAAAAAGCAGTGAATACAAAAGCTTGCAGAAAAAAATAGAAAAAAAAATAGCGAAAAAAAATAGAAAAAAAGAAAAAGCAAGCAGAAAAAGCCAAAAGCTCTTAAAACCAAAAGGCAAGAGCAAAAAGCCAATAACCCTTAAAACCAAAAGGCAAGGGTAAATAAAAAGGATCCCAAGGCTTTGAGTATCAGTGGATAGGAGGGCCTAAAGGAATAAAATCCTGGCCTAAGTGGCTAAACCAAGCTGTCCCTAACCATGTGCTTGTGGCGTGAAGGTGTCAAGTGAAAACTTGAGACTGAGCGGTTAAAGTCAAGGTCCAAAGCAAAAAAAGAGTGTGTTTAAGAACCCTGGACACCTCTAATTGGGGACTTTAGCAAAGCTGAGTCACAATCTGAAAAGGTTCACCCAATTATGTGTCTGTGGCATTTTTGTATCCAGTGGTAATACTGGAAAACAAAGTGCTTAGGGCCACGGCCAAGACTCATAAAGTAGCTGTGTTCAAGAATCAACATACTGAACTAGGAGAATCACTAACACTATCTGAACTCTGAGTTCCTATAGATGCCAATCATTCTGAACTTCAATGGATAAAGTGAGATGCCAAAACTATTCAAGAGGCAAAAAGCTACAAGTCCCGCTCATCTGATTGGAGTTATGTTTCATTGATAGTTTGGAATTTATAGTATATTCTCTTCTTTTTATCCTATTTGATTTTTAGTTGCTTGGGGACAAGCAACAATTTAAGTTTGGTGTTGTGATGAGCGGATAATTTATACACTTTTTGGCATTATTTTTAGTATGTTTTTAGTAGGATCTAGTTACTTTTAGGGATGTTTTTATTAGTTTTTATGTTAAATTCACATTTCTGGACTTTACTATGAGTTTGTGTGTTTTTCTATGATTTCAGGTATTTTCTGGCTGAAATTGAGGGACTTGAGCAAAAATCAGATTCAAAGGTTGAAGAAGGACAGTTGATGCTGTTGGATTCTGACCTCCCTGCACTCAGAGTGGATTTTCTGGAGCTACAGAACTCAAAATGGTGCACTTCCAATTGCGTTGGAAAGTAGACATCCAGGGCTTTCCATCAATATATAATAGTTTATACTTTGGCCGAGTTTAGATGACGCAAAAGGGCATTAAATGCCAGTTCTACGCTGCACTCTAGAGTTAAACGCCAGAAACACGTCACGAACCAGAGTTGAACGCCAAAAACACGTTACAACTTGGCGTTCAACTCCAAAAGAAGCCTCTGCACGTGTAAACTACAAGCTCAGCCCAAGCACACACCAAGTGGGCTCCGGAATTGGATTTATGCATCAATTACTTACTTCTGTAAACCCTAGTAGCTAGTTTAGTATAAATAGGACTTTTTACTATTGTATTTACATCTTATGATTTTTAGTTCAACTTTGGATCATATTGATCACGTTTGGGGGCTTGCCATTCAGCCATGCCTGAACCTTTCACTTATGTATTTTTCAACGGTAGAGTTTCTACACTCCATAGATTAAGGTGTGGAGCTCTGCTGTTCCTCATGATTTAATGGAAAGTACTACTGTTTTATATTCAATTCAACTTATTCCGCTTCTAAGATATCCATTCGCGCCGAAGAACATGATGAATGTGATGATTATGTGACGCTCATCATCATTCTCACTTATGAACGCGTGCCTGACAAACACTTCCGTTCTACATGCAAACAAGCTAGAATGAGTATCTCTTAGATATCTAATACAGCGGACTGAGTCCGAGATATTAGAATCTTCGTGGTATAAGTTAGAACCCATGGATGGCCATTCCTGAGATCCAGAAAGTCTAAACCTTGTCTGTGGTATTCCGAGTAGGATCTGGGAAAGGATGGCTGTGACGAACTTCAAACTCGCGAGTGCTGGGCGTAGTGACAGACGCAAAAACGAGGGTGAATCCTATTCCAGTATGATCGAGAACCTCCAGATGATTAGCCATGCCGTGACAGAGCATTTGGACCTTTTTCACAGAGAGGATGGGATGTAGCCATTGACAACGGTGATGCCCTTACAGAAAGCTTTCCATGGAAAGGAGTAGGAAGGATTGGATGAAGACAGCAGGAAAGCAGAAGTTCAGAAGAACGAAAGCATCTCTATACACTTATCTGAAATTCTCACCAATGAATTACATAAGTATTTCTATCTTTATTTGCTGTTTATTTATTATTAATTTTCGAAAACTCCATAACCATTTGATATCCGCCTGACTGAGATTTACAAGGTGACCATAGCTTGCTTCATACCAGCAATCTCCGTGGGATCGACCCTTACTCACATAAGGTTTTATTACTTGGACGACCCAGTGCACTTGCTGGTCAGTTGTATCGAAGTTGTGACAAATTATGAATTAAGATTAGAGCACCAAGTTTTTGGAGCCATTACCAGGGATCACAATTTCGTACACCAAAACGCCCCTTGATTGCCAATCCTGGCGTTAAACGCCAGGTTGTTGCCCATTTCTGGCGTTTAACGCCAGCTTTTCTCTCCTTTCTGGCGTTTAAACGCCAGCTCTATGCCCCTTTCTGGCGTTAAACACCCAGAATGGTGCCAGACTGGGTGTTTAACGCCCATTCTGCTATCCTTACTGGCGTTTAAACGCCGATAAGCTTCTCCTCCAATGTGTGCTGTTTTTAATACTATTTTTCATTCTGTTTTTGCTTTTTCAGTTGTTTTTGTGACTTCACATGATCATCAACCTACAGAAGACATAAAATAACAATTGAAAATAAATAGATATAATAAAATAAAATTTGGTTGCCTCCCAATAAGCGCTTCTTTAATGTCAATAGCTTGACAGTGGGCTCTCATAGAGCTTCACAGATACTCAAAGCATGATGATGGCCTCCTAACACCAAACTTAGAGTTTGAATGTGGGGGCTCTATTCGACTCTACATTGAGAGAAGCTTTTCATGCTTCCTCTCCATGGTTACAGAGGGAGATCCTTGAGCTTTAAACACAAGGTAGTCCTCATTCACTTGAAGGACCAATTATCCTCTGTCAACATCAATCACAGCTTTTGCTGTGGCTAGGAAGGGTCTACCAAGGATGATGGATTCATCCATACTCTTCCCAGTGTCTAGGATTATGAAATCAGCAGGGATGTAGTGGCCTTCAACCTTTACCAAGACATCCTCTACAAGTCCATAAGCCTATTTCCTTGAAATGTCTGCCATCTCTAGTGAGATTCTTGCAGCTTGTACCTCAAGGATCCCTAGTTTCTCCATTATAGAGAGTGGCATGAGGTTTATACTTGACCCCAGGTCACACAGAGCCTTCTCAAAGGTCATGGTGCCTATGGTACAAGGTATTGAAAATTTCCAGGATCCTGTCTCTTCTGAGGTAATCTCTGCCTAGTCAAGTCATTCAGTTCTTTGGTGAGCAAGGGGGGTTCAACCTCCCAAGTCTCATTACCAAATAACTTTGCATTTAGCTTCATGATTGCTCCAAGGTACTTAGCAACTTGCTCTTTAGTAACATCTTCATCCTCTTCAGAGGAAGAATACTCATCAGAGCTCATGAATGGCAGAAGTAGGTTCAGTAAAATCTCTATGGTCTCTATATGAGCCTCAAATTCCCATGGTTCCTCATTAGGGAACTCCTTGAAGGCCAGTGGACGTCCATTGAGGTCTTTCTCAGTAGAAATCACTGCCTTTCCCTCCTCTATACATTCGGCCATGTGGGACGTGTTTATGGCCTTGCATTCTCTCTTTGGGTTCTCTTCTGTATTGCTTGGAAGAGTACTAGGAGGGAGTTCAGTAACTTTCTTACTCAGCTGACCCACTTATGCCTCCAAATTTCTAATGGAGGACCTTGTTTCATTCATGAAACTTTGAGTGGTTTTAATTAGATCAGAGACTATGGTTGCTATGTTAGAGTTGCTCTGCTTAGAATTCTCTGTCTGTTGCTGAGAAGATGATGGAAAAGGTTTGCTATTGCTAAACCTATTTCTTCCACCATTACTGTTGTTGAAGCCTTGTTGAGGCCTCTGTTGGTCCTTCCATGAGAGATTTGGATGATTTCTCCATGAAGGATTATAGGTGTTTCCTTTGGGTTCTCCCATGTAATTCACCTCTTCCATTGCTGGATTCTCAGGATCATAAGCTTCTTTTTCAGATGAAGCTTCTTTGGTACTGCCTATTGCTGCTTGTATGCCAGACAGACTCTGAGAAATCATATTGACTTGTTGAGTCAATATTTTGTTCTGAGCCAATATGGCATTCAGAGTATCAATCTCAAGAACTCCTTTCTTCTGATTTGTTCCATTATTCACAGGATTCCTTTCAGAAGTGTACATGAATTGGTTATTTGCAACCATTTCAATGAGTTCCTGAGCTTTTGCAGGCGTCTTCTTTAGATGAAGAGATCCTCCAACAGAGCTGTCCAATGACATCTTGGACAGTTCAGACAGACCATCATAGAAGATACCTATGATGCTCCATTCTGAAAGCATGTCAGAAGGACACCTTCTGATCAATTGCTTGTATCTTTCCCAAGCTTCATAGAGGGATTCACCTTCCTTCTGTCTGAAGGTCTGGACTTCCACTCTAAGATTACTCAATTTTTGAGGTGGAAAAAACTTTGCCAAAAAGGCATTGACCAGCTTTTTCCAAGAGTTTAGGCTTTTTTAGGTTGTGAGTCCAACCATGTCCTAGCTCTGTCTCTTACAGCAAAAGGGAAAAGCATTAGCTTGTAGACCTCGGGATCAACCCCATTGGTCTTGACAGTGTCACAGATTTGCAAAAATTCAGCTAAGAACTGATGAGGATCTTCTAATGGAAGTCCATTAAACTTGCAATTCTGTTGCATCAGAGAAACTAATTGAGACTTGAGCTCAAAGTTGTTTTCTCCAATGGCAGGAATTGAGATGCTTCTCCCATAGAAGTCGGGAGTAGGTGCAGTAAAATCACCAAGCACCTTCCTTGCATTGTTGGTATTTTTGTTATTTTCGGCTGCCATGTCTTCTTCTTGTTTGAAACTTTCTGTTAGGTCCTCTATAGAGAGTTGTGCTTTAGCTTCTCTTAGATTTCTCATCAAGGTCCTTTCAGGTTCAGGATCAGCTTCAACAAGAATGCATTTGTCCTTGTTCCGGCTCATATGAAAGAGAGGAAAAGAAAGTATGGACTCCTCTATGTCACAGTATAGAGATTCCTTGAGATGTCAGATGAAAAGGAGAATAGAAGGAGGAGGTAGAAATGAGAATTCGAACTTATAGAAAGAGAGTCCGAATTGCTGATAGTGGAGGAGTGTTAGTCCTTAAATAGAAGGATGTGAGAAGAGGGGAAGAATTTTCGAAATAAAATTTAGAAAGATTTTGAAATAATCAAAAGAAATTTAAAAAAAAATTGATTGATGATTTTCGAAAATTAAAATTGAGAAAGATTTTGAAATCAGAAATAAAAAAGATATGATTGAAAATTATTTTGAAAAAGATGTGATTGAGAAGATATGATTGAGAAGATATGATTGAAAATTAATTTAAAAAAAGAAATTTTTAAAATTAAAGTTGATTACTTGACTAACAAGAAATTAAAAGACATGATTCTAGAATTTAAAATTTGATCCTTTCTTAATAGGCAAGTAACAACTTGAAAATTTTTGAATTAAATCATTAATTGTAGCAAGGATTTTCGAAAATAGTAAAAAAATGTAAAGGATTTGATTTTGAAAAGATATGATTTGGAAAAGATTTGATTTTGAAAAAGTATGAAAATTTGAAAAAGATTTGAATTAGAAACAAAATCTACCGTTTTGGGCATTTAACGCCCAGAATGGTATCCATTCTGGCGTTTAACGCCCAAAATTCTACCGTTTTGGGCATTTAACGCCTAGCCAGGTACCCTGGCTGGCGTTTAAATGCCAGTTTTCCTTCCTCACTGGGCGTTTTGAACGCCCAGCTTTTTCTGTGTAATTCCTCTGCTGAATGTTCTTATCTTCAATTCTCTGTATTATTGACTTGAAAAAACATAATTTGAAAATTTTTTTTTAAATTTTTCAATAATGAGAAACAATCAAAATGCAACTAATCATGGAAAACTAAGATCAAATAAACAATGCATGCACGACACCAAACTTAGAAATTTTCATATTAGAGACACTAACAAATTTAGAATACATATGAGAAACAACAAAACACACAAAACAAGAGAATTTAAAGATCAGAGTAAGGAAATCATCAAGAACAACTTGAAGATTAATGAAGAATATAATGCATATATTTGAAAAATGCAAGAAATTAAATAAAACATGCAAGACACCAAACGTAAAAATAAACACTAGACTCAAACAAGAAACATGAGATATTTTTGGTTTTAAGATTTTATAAATTTTTTTTGTAATTTTTCGAAAATTATTTGGAAAAGGAAAATAAGGATTTCAAAATTCTTAATGAGAATTCCAGGAATCATGCAATGTTAGTCTAAAACTCCGGTCTAGGAATTAGACATGGGTTACTAGCCAGCCAAGCTTTCAGTGAAAGCTTCAGTCCAAAACACTAGACTTGGCCAATAGCCAGCCAAGCTTTAGCAGATCATTACATTCAACAGCAAGATTGATAGAAATCAACAAGCTCTTGTGATGATAAGTTGAAACCTCGGTCCAAAAGTTTAGACATGGTTTCACAACCAGCCAGACTTCAAAAAATCATCATGAAACTCTAGAATTAATTCTTATATTTTTTTTGAAAATTTTTCGAAAATAAGAAGAATAAAAACAAGAAGTTTAAAATTAAAATAAAATTACCTAATCTGAGCAACAAGATGAACCGTCAGTTGTCCAAACTCGAACAATCCCCGGCAACGGCGCCAAAAACATGGTGCACGAAATTGTGATCATCAATGGCGCCAACAACTTGGTACGCACAATTGTAATCTCAACTCTTTTTCACAATTCCGCACAACTAACCAGCAAGTGCACTAGGTCGTCCAAGTAATAAACCTTACGTGAGTAAGGGTCGATCCCACGGAGATTGTCGGCTTGAAGCAAGCTATGGTCATCTTGTAAATCTCAGTCAGGCGGATTCAAATGGTTATGGAGAATTGATAATTAAAAGATGAATAAAATATAAAATAAGATAGAGATACTTATGTAATTCATTGGTGAGAATTTCAGATAAGCGTATGAAGATGCTTTGTTCCTCCTGAACTTCTGCTTGCTTATTGTCTTCATCCAATCATTCATACTTCTTTCCATGGCAAGCTGTATGTTGGGTTTCATCGTTGTCAATGGCTACTTCCCGTCCTCTCAGTGAAAATGGTCCAAATGCGCTGTCACCAGATCCTATCCCAGATGTATGTCCAACACTCGCGAGTTTGAAGCTCGTCACAATCATCCCATCCCAGATCCTACTCGGAATACCACAGACAAGGTTTAGACTTTTCGGATCTCAAGAATGACTGCCAATAATTCTAGCTTATACCATGAAGACTCCGATCTTTCAGAATGGAGGTTAAGAGATACACACTCAAGCTATTGCAGATAGAACAGAAGTGGTTCTCAGGCACGCGTTCATAGGTGAGAATGATGATGAGTGTAACGGATCATCACATTCATCAGGTTGAAGTGCGAGTGAATATCTCGGAACAAGAATAAGCTTGAATTGAATAGAAAAACAATAGTACTTTGCATTAATTCATGAGGAACACCAGAGCTCCACACCTTAATCTATGGGGTGTAGAAACTCCACCGTTGAAAATACATAAGAACAAAAGGTCTAGGCATGGCCGAATGGCCAGCCTCCCAAAGAGGGTTCAATCATCAAAGCATGATTAAAATATGATTAAAAGATGAAAATACAATAGCAAAAAGTCCTATTTATAGAAAACTAGTAGCCTAGGGTTACAGAAATAAGTAATTAATGCAGAGATTCACTTCTGGGCCCACTTGGTGTGTGCTTGGGCTGAGCATTGAAGCTTTCACATGTAGAGACTTTTCTTGGAGTTAAACGACAGCTTTTGTGCCAGTTTGGGAGTTTAACTCCAGCTTTTATGCCAGTTCTGGTGTTTTGACGCCAGAATTTTTATGCTAACTTGGAACGCCGGTTTGGGCCATCAAAGCTCAGGCAAAGTATAGACTATTATATTTCTGGAAAGCCCAGGATGTCTACTTCCCAACGCAATTGAGAGCGCGCCAATTGGGCTTCTGTAGCTCAGGAAAATCCACTTTGAGTGCAGGGAGGTCAGAATCCAATAGCATCTGTAGACCTTTTTCAGCCTCTGAATAAGATTTTTGCTCAGGTCCCTCAATTTTAGCCAGAAAATACCTGAAATCACAGAAAAACACACAAACTCATAGTAAAGTCCAGAAATGTGATTTTTATTTAAAAACTAATAAAAATATAATAAAAACTAACTAAAACATACTAAAAACTACCTAAAAATAGTGCCAAAAAGCATATAAATTATCCGCTCATCACTTGTGTTTCTAATTTTGAGATTGCCGCGCCTTGATTTCTTATGTTGGATCTGAACTCTTCTTGGTTTGCATCTATCTTTCTTTCAGCCTGTAGTTGTCTCTCCAGAATAGTGGAAATGGTTCCTGTCAGCTGTGATGACAATTGTGCTATTACAGCCTCTAATTTTGCAAAATTGCTGCTGATTTCACATGGTTGCATAGTTGAGGCTGATATATCTTGATGGTGGTTGTTGTGAGTTGTGGTAGGGTCTGTTGTTGCCTGATTAATGGTTGGGGTTGTGGTTGTTGTATTGGTTGGATTGGTATGGTTTGTTATAATCTTGGTTGTGGCTTTGTTGGTTTCCCCACCCAAAATTTGGGTGGTTCTTCCAACCTGGGTTATAAGTCTTGGAGTTTGGATCATATGGTGGTCTGGAGAAATTGTTCACATAATTTGCATGCTCCCATTCGCATTCAGTTTCTGGTGCATCTCCTTCTTGTAGTGGTGCTTGAACTTGGACAGCTGAGACTTGGCTTGTCTCCTTCTTCTTTGTTAGGGATGATAGTTGTGTCACAAATCCTTAAGAATGTAATGAGATGTTGGTTTGGGTCCTCTTGGGTACCCCCTCCATATGAACAATTATTCTGGACAAGTGTGATGAGCTGAGGCTTCAACTCAAAGTTGTTAGCATGGATTGTTGGCTTTAGAATGCTGCTGCCACAGTTTCCTGGATTTGGGTTGATGTAGGAGCCTAAGACTCTCCTCTCTTGCCCAATATGATTGCCTGCATCTACTCCAACATGGTTTTGTACCTCTTCCTCCATAGTAGCTCCCAGATCTTCCTCCACTACTTCCTCTCCAACTATTCCTTTGCCTCTTGCTTCCCTCCTTAATCTGAGGAAGGTCCTCTCAAGTTCACTATCAAAAGAGGATGAAGTTTCTCCTCTCCTATCTGTCATACATTCATCAAACAGTAGACAGAGGACAAGTGAAGGAATCACTCGCTCCTTGTTAATGCTGGTGGTTAGTTTGGTTGGTGCAATTAATCAAACAGTTAATAGAGTTGTAAGAAAAATGGAAGTATGAACAATGAATAGCAAAAATGATGAAAGTAAAACTAAAATAAAATAGAAAAGGAGAAAATTAAAGAACTGAAAAAAAAATTAACAAGGTAATTAAAGTTCTTAGTCTAGCTACCCATCAATTTAATCATTGTTAAATTCAAACCAATCCCAGGCAACGGCGCCATAAAACTTGATGACCGGAATTCACTCCCCATATAAAATAATGAATCCGTTCTTTTGGCAAGCGCACCAAAAATATTGTCAAGTAATAACCCACTAGGAGTGGGATCGTATCCACGGAGATTGGTAGATTTGAGCAATTTTAATCAACGGGTGAATTAGTCAAGCTGAGCAAGATAGATTGTGATTGCAGAATTGTAAATGAGGAGAAATGTAAGTGACTCAAAAGTAAAGAGAAGCAGTAAAGTGCAGGAAAGGAAATGGCAAGAATGTAAAGTGCAGAAACATAAATGACTTAATTGTAAATGGGAATGGGGAATAACAGAATGTAAAGAAAGCTATAAAGAATGTGAAAGATAAGAATAGGGGGAATTCATTGAGATCAGGAGATGTTGTTCTCTTTGGATTAAATCTAGCTCATCTCATCTTCAATCATGCAACTCATTGACTTTTTGGCAATCATGATTGATTGAACCCCAATCCCTTGGTGATTCAATCTCTCAGATCTTGATCAATAGCCAATTCCTTGGTCTAATTGCTCATGAAAAGAGATATGCTTGGTCCCTGATTATACCACACATCCTCGTAGATCCAAGTAGAGGGTGGATTATATGTCACCATATCCAATCACCAAAACCTAGATTATACTCAAGTGTGAGAAGGGATTTCTAGCATGGTTTCATGTTTCTTTTTCCAAGGTTCCCATGAAACCTATTTTGCATTCAACCTCTTTCCCAAGTTGATTGAACACTAACATTAAAACGAAATTCCTTCTAGAAAATCAAAGAGAAGATGAAGAGAAGAAGAAATTCACTATCATTAATCCATCAAGTACAACAGAGCTCCCTCTCTCAATGAGATGGAATTTAGCTACTCATACCTTAAGAGAAAAGTACAAGAGATGGAAGAAGATGATGTGAAAAATAAATCTAACTATACTTCAACAAAACTCCTACTCAACAACCCCTTCTCAATACTTTCAGGGGTTATTTATACTACTTCTATCACTAGAATTAAGAAAATTCAAAAAGGAAAAGAAAATTACAATTTGAGGGAAAAGAAAACTCAATAAACGTGACCTTTCAGGCTTGGCGTGTGACTGGCGCTTGAGTGGCGTGCCACGCCTGGCCACTAAGTTTGGCTTGGCGCGCTACGCTCAATCCCTCAAGTGGCACGCCCCATGCATCCATCTCCTTGGCATGCCATGCCTTCGAGCCCAAGTGGCATGCCTAGGGTCTTTTTAAACCTTGGTTAGCCTGGCATGGCATGCCTTCGAGCCCAAGTGGCACGCCCAAGCCTTTTCCTTCTTCTTCTCCTTTCTGGAAAGTTGAACTAGCGTGGCACGCCTGCACTTGGTTCCTTCTCTGGAGAGTTGAACTAGCGTGGGACACCCAGGGTCTGGCGTGTCGCTCCCCTTGTATGTGCATGGTTTCTTTGATGGCGTGCCACGCCCAGAACTCAAGTGGCACGCCCATGGCCTCCTAGTCTTGGTGTGCCAGGGCTTGAAGCTCAAGTGGCATGCCCAAGTCTTCTTCTTGTTGATTGATGATGCTGGCGTGCCATGCCTGAGGCTCAAGTGGCACGCCCAAGTGGGAAATGGTAGCTGGCATGCCACGCCTTTGACACCAAGTGGCACGCTCATATGTTTGGCCCTCTACCTTCTCCTCTGGAATGTTGTACTGGCGTGCCACGCCTTCGATACCAAGTGGCACGCCCAAGTGGTTGTCCCTTTTGGATTGATGAACTGGCATGCCACGCCCAATGGTCCAAGTGGCACGCCCATAGTGTGTGATGGACTTGGCGTGCCATGCCCAGCTTGGCGTGCCACGCTGATGAGCGGATAATTTATACGCCTTTTGGCATTGTTTTTAGTATGTTTTTAGTATGTTTTAGTTAGTTTTTATTATACTTTTATTAGTTTTTAATTAAAATTTACTTTTTTGGACTTTACTATGAGTTTGTGTGTTTTTCCGTGATTTGAGGTATTTTTTTGGCTGAAATTGAGGGACCTGAGCAAAAATCTGATTCAGAGGCTGAAAAAGGACTGCAGATGCTGTTGGATTCTGACCTCCCTGCACTCGAAGTGAATTTTCTAGAGCTACAGAAGCCCAATTGGTGTGCTCTCAATTGCGTTGGAAAGTAAACATCCTGGGCTTTCCAGCAATTTATAATAGTCCATACTTTGCTTGAGATTTGATGGCCCAAACCGGCGTTCCAAGTCAACATAGGAATTCTGGTGTCAAAACGCCAGAACTGGCATAAAAGCTGGAGTTAAACGCCCAAACTGGGATAAAAGCTGGTGTTTAACTCCAAGAAAATTCTCTACACATGAAAGCTTCAATGCTCAGCCCAAGCACTCACCAAGTGGGCCCGGAAGTGGATTCTGCATCATTTACTCATTTCTGTAAACCCTAGGCTACTAGTTTTCTATAAATAGGACCTTTTGCTATTGTATATGGATACCTCATGACACTTTACACGTTTCATATTGTATTCTCTATGGCATGAGTCTCTAAACCCCATGGTTGGGGGTGAGGAACTCTACTGTGTTTCGATGAATTAATGCCATTACTACTATTTTCCATTCTATCACGCTTGCTTCTATTCTAAGATATTCATTCGTACTTCAACCTGATGAATGTCATGATCCATGACACTCATCATCATTCTCACCTATGAATGCGTGCCTGACAACTACTTCCGTTCTACTTGCAATCAAGCTTGAATGTGTATCTCTTGGGTTTCTAATCTAAGATTAGAATCTTTGTGGTATAGGCTAGAATTATTGGCGGCCATTCCTGAGGTCCGAAAAGTCTAAACTTTGTCTGTGGTATTCCGAGTAGGATCTGGGAAGGGATGACTGTGACAAGCTTCAAACTCGCGAGTGTTGGGCGTGTGACAGACGCAAAAGGATCAATGGATCCTATTCCAACATGATCAAGAACTGACAGATGATTAGCCGTGCGGTGACAGCGCATTTGGAACATTTTCACTGAGAGGACGGGAAGTAGCTATTGACAACGGTGATGCCCAACATAAAGCTTGCCATGGAATGAGCCTTGCGTGTGTGAAGAAGAAGATAGTAGGAAAGCAGAGATTCAGGGGACAGGGCATCTCCAAAACCTCAACCTATTCTCCATTACTGCATAACAAGTATTTATTTCATGTTCTTCTACTTTTTACAATTAAATCTTAGAATTATTGATATCCTGACTGAGAGTTACAAGATAACCATAGCTTGCTTCAAGACGAAAATCTCTGTGGGATCGACCCTTACTCACGTAAGGTATTACTTGGACGACCCAGTGCACTTGCTGGTTAGTTGTGCGGAATTGCAAAAGTGTGATTGTGATTTCGTGCACCAAGTTTTTGGCACCGTTGCCAGGGATTGTTCGAGTTTGGACAACTGACGGTTTATCTTGTTGCTTAGATTAGGAATAATTTATTTTTTGTTGGTTTAGAGTCACTAAAATTGAGTCTTTTATTTGAGTTAGTTTCATATTTTAAGTTTGGTGTCAATTGCATGCTTTTATTTTCTTTTAATTTTTCGAATTTGCATGTTCTTAGTTCTTTCTTGATCTTTAAAAATTCTAAGTTTGGTGTCTTCTTTGTGTTTTCCTTTAAATTTTTGAAAATATTGTGTTTGACTTTCTAAAAATTTTAAGTTTGGTGTCCCTTGTGCTTTTATTTACTTAAAAATTTTTCAAAAATTTGTTCTTGGTGTTCATCTTGATCTTCAAAGTGTTCTTGGTGTTCATCTTGACATTCAAAGTTTTCTTGTTTGTTCTCTTTGTTTTGATCTAAAATTTCTAAGTTTAGTGTCATTTTGTTGTTTTTCTCTTTCCTCATTAAAATTCAAAAATTAAAAAAAAATATCTTTCCCTTATTTTACTCATAAATTTCGAAATTTTGCATTAAATTAGTCAAAGATTTTCAAAATCATATCTTTTTTTTAGTCAAGTCAAGAATTCTAATTTCAAAAATTGATCTTTTCAAATATTTTTCAAAAATCAAATCTTTTTAATTTCTTCAATCATATCTTTTCAATCATATCTTTTTTTTTTATAAATTGCAATCATATCTTCTCAATCATATCTTTCTCAAAATAATTTTCAATCATATTTTTTTTAATAAATTGCAATCATATCTTCTCAATCATATCTTTTTCAAAATAAGTTTCAATCATATCTTTTTGATTGCTAATTCCAAAATCTTTTTTTTTATTAATTAATTAATTTAGTTTTCAATTTGCTTTTATTTTATTTTCTTCTGATTTTCGAAAGTTTTATTTTATCTTCCATTTACTTTGTTTTATTTTCGGTTACTTTTAATTAAAAATCTAAAAAAAAAAATTAAAATATAATTTAATTGTAATTCATATCAATTCCATTTTCTCCATCATGGACATAAGTGAAAATTAATAGTCTAGAAGGACTCTGGGGTCATATGCTAACCCCATTACAGCTGCATATGGGAGTAGCATCTATATACCTCCCATCAAAGCAAGCAGTTTTGAGCTAAATCCTCAGCTCGTTATCATGGTGCAGCAAAATTGCCAGTATTCCGATCTTCCACAGGAAGAACCTACTGAGTTTCTGGCACAGTTCTTACAAATTGCTGACACAGTACGTGATAAAGAAGTGGATCAGGATGTCGACAGATTATTACTATTTCCATTTGCTGTAAAAGATCAAGCTAAGAGGTGGTTAAATAACCAACCCACAACAAGCATAAAAACATGGAGACAGTTATCAGACAAATTCCTGAATCAATTTTACCCTCCAAAAAGTATGACACAGCTAAAGCTGGACATCCAAGGATTTAAACAAGAGGATCACGAATCCCTTTATAATGCCTGGGAGAGGTACAGAGGGATGCTAAGGAAATGCCCCTCTGAAATATTTTCAGAGTGGGTACAGTTAGACATCTTCTACTATGGGCTTACAGAAAAAGCTCAGATGTCTCTAGACCACTCAGCTGGAGGATCTATACACATGAGAAAGACGATTGAAGAGGCTCAAGAACTCATAGATATAGTTGCTAGAAATCAACATTTGTACTCTAGCAGTGAGTCCTCCATAAAAGAAGAGGCTAGGGTAGTAACTACTAATCCTAATCCTCAAGAAAAGATTGTTGAACTTAATCAGCAATTACTCCTTGTGACAAAATAATTAGCAAAATTTAAAGAGATGCTCCAAGATACTAAAAATGCTAACAAGAATATGGAAGCACAATTGAATTAGACAAGACAACAACTATCTAAACAGATAATAGAAAAATTCCAAGCTGTTCAACTAAGGAGCGGGAAGACATTGAATAAATTAGCTCAAAGTAGCAGAAAGCCAAGAAAGGAACAACTGACAGAGGATGACCAACCCACTGCCCAAAATCCCTCTGAGGATAGCAAGAGCCCAGAGAGGAATAATTCTGGCGTTCAAATGCTAGAAAAGGGTGAAAGATTGGCATTAAACGCCTAGTGGATGCCCACTTCTGGCATTCAAACGCCAGAAAAGGGAGAAAAGTTGGTGTTAAACGCCCATTCCCTGCCCAGTTCTGGCATTCAAATGCCAGAAAAGGGTGGGAAGCTGGCGTTAAATGCCCATCCAGCACCCTATCCTGGCGTTCAAACGTCAATGAGGGATCAGACACCCGCAAGTACTGATCATAACCCCTCTAAGAAGGCTTCTCCAACCACCTTTGTAGGGAATAAACCTGCAGCAACTAAGGTTGAAGAATATAAAGCCAAGATGCCTTATCCTCAAAAACTCTACCAAGTGGAGCAGGATAAACAATTTGCCCGCTTTGCAGACTATCTCAGGACTCTTGAGATAAAGATCTCATTTACAGAGGCACTTGAGCAAATACCCTCTTATGCTAAGTTCATGAAAGAGATCTTAAGTCATAAAAAGGATTGGAGGAAGTATCAACCTAATACCTGCATCCACTATTAGAAAGCTTGGCTTGACTGAAGAAGTCAAACCAACCCGGATATGTCTTCAACTTGCTGATGGCTCCAATAAATATCCATCAGGCATAATTGAGGACATGATTGTCAAGGTTGGGCCATTTGCCTTTCCCACTGACTTTGTAGTGCTGGAAGTGGAGGAGCACAAGAGTACAACTCTCATTCTAGGAAGACCTTTCCTAGTAACTGGACAAACTCTTATTGATGTGCAAAAAGGGGAAGTGACCCTAAGAGTCAATGAGGATGAGTTCAAGTTAAATGCTGTCAAAGCTATGCAGCATCCAGACACATCAAATGACTGCATGAGCACTGATATTATTGACTCTTTGGTGGAAGAGATCAATATGACTGAAAGTCTCGAATCAGAGCTAGAAGACATCTTTAAAGATGTTCAGTCTGATCTAGAGAAATCAGAGGAAATAAAAGAACCTCTGAAAATTCCTCAGGAAGAGGATAAACTTCCTAAACCCGAGCTCAAACCACTACCACCATCCCTGAAATATGCATTTCTGGGAAAAGGTGACACTTTTCCAGTGATCATAAGCTCTGCTTTAAATTCACAGGAAGAGAAAGCACTAATTCAAGTGCTAAGGACACACAAGAAAGCTCTTAGGTGGTCCATAAGTGATCTTAAGGGCATTAGCCCAGCAAGATACATGCACAAGATCCTATTGGAGGATGATGCTAAGCCAGTAGTTCAACCACAGAGGCGGCTAAATCCAGCCATGAAGGAGGTGGTGCAGAAAGAGGTCACTAAGTTACTAGAGGCTGGGATTATTTATCCTATTTCTGATAGCCCCTGGGTAAGCCCTGTCCAAGTTGTACCCAAAAAGGGAGGCATGACAGTGGTTCACAATGAAAAGAATGAACTGGTTCCTACAAGAATAGTTACAGGGTGGCGTATGTGTATTAACTACAGAAGGCTCAATACAGTCACGAGAAAGGATAATTTTCCTTTACCATTCATAGACTAGATGCTAGAGAGACTAGCAGGTCATGACTATTACTGCTTTTTGGATGGCTATTCAGGCTACAACCAAATTGCAGTAGATCCTCAGGATCAAGAGAAAACAGCATCCACATGTCCTTCTAGAGTATTTGCCTACAGAAGGATGCCTTTTGGTTTGTGCAATGCACCTGTGGTGCACGAAATTGTGATCATGAACAATAGCGCCAAAGACTTGGAGCTCTCAAACGTGAATCACACTTTGTCACAATTCCGCACAACTAACCAGCAAGTGCACTGGGTCATCCAAGTAATACCTTACGTGAGTAAGGGTCGATCCCACGGAGACTGTCGGCTTGAAGCAAGCTATGGTCATCTTGTAAATCTCAGTTAGGCAGATTCAAATGGTTATGGAGGATTGATAATAAAACATAAAATAAAGATAGAGATACTTATGTAATTCATTGGTGAGAATTTCAGATAAGCGTATGAAGATGCTTTGTTCCTCCTGAACCTCTACTTTCCCATTGCCTTCTTCCAATCATTCATACTCCCTTCCATGGCAAGCTTTATGCTGGGCATCACCGATGTCAATGGCTACTTCCCGTCCTCTCAGTGAAAATGTTCTACGCACGCTGTCACCGCACAGCTAATGATCTGTCGGTTCTCGATCATGTTGGAATAAGATCCATTGATCCTTTTGCGTCTGTCACATGCCCAACACTCGCGAGTTTGAAGCTCGTCACAGTCATCCCTTCCTAGATCCTACTCAGAATACCACAGACAAGGTTTAGACGTTCCGGAGCTCAGGAATGGCCGCCAATAATTCTAGCCTATATCACGAAGGTTCTAATCTTAGATTAGAAACCCAAGAGATACACATTCAAGCTTGTTTGCATGTAGAATGGAAGTGGTTGTCAGGCACGCATTCATAGGTGAGAATGGTGATGAGTGTCACATAATCATCACATTCATCATGTTCTTGAGTGCGAATGAATATCTTAGAGAAGAAGTAGGCGTGAATTGAATAGAAAAACAGTTGTACTTTGCATTAATTCATGAAGAACAGCAGAGCTCCACACCTTAATCTATGGTGTGTAGAAACTCAACCGTTGAAAATACAAAAGTGATAATGGTGGTCATTGGCTTTGGCCCCAAAGAGGGAACCAGAAGAACCAAGATGAAAATACAATAGTAAAAGGTTCTATTTATAGAGAACTAGTAGCCTAGGGTTTACAGAAATAAGTAATTAATGCAGAAATCTTCTTCTGAGCCCACTTTGTGTGTGCTTGGGCTGAGCATTGAAGCTTTCACATGTAGAGACTTTTCTTGGAGTTAAACGCCAGCTTTTGTGCCAGTTCTGGCGTTTTGACGCTAGAATTCTTAAGCTGACTTGGAACGCCAGTTTGGGCCATCAAATCTTGAGCAAAGTATGGACTATTATATATTGCTGGAAAGCCCAGGATGTCGACTTTCCAACGCAATTAATAGCACACCAATTGGGCTTCTGTAGCTCCAGAAAATCTACTTCGAGTGCAGGGAGGTCAAATCCAATAGCATCTGTAGTCCTTTTTCAGCCTCTGAATAAGATTTTTGCTCAGGTCCCTCAATTTCAGCCAGAAAATACCTGAAATCACAGAAAAACACACAAATTCATAGTAAAGTCTAGAAATGTGATTTTTAAATAAAAACTAATAAAAACATAATAAAAACTAACTAAAACATACTAAAAACAATGCCAAAAAGCGTATAAATTATCCGCTCATCAACGTGCAACCTTTCAGAGGTGCATGCTTTCTATTTTCTCTGATATGGTGGAAAAATTTCTGGAAGTCTTCATGGATGACTTCTCAGTATTTGGAGACTCATTCAGCTCTTGTCTTGACCACTTAGCACTTGTTCTGAAAAGATGCCAAGAGACCAACCTAGTTTTAAACTGGGAAAAATGTCACTTTATGGTGATTGAAGGAATTGTCCTTGGGCATAAAATTTCATACAAGGGAATAGAGGTGGATCAAGCTAAGGTAGAGGTAATTGAAAAATTGCCACCACCTGCCAATGTAAACGCGATCAGAAGCTTTCTGGGACATGTAGGGTTCTACAGGAGGTTTATAAAGGATTTTTCAAAAATTTCAAAACCTCTAAGCAATCTGCTAGCTGTTGACACGCCATTTGTGTTTGACACAGAGTGTCTGCAGGCGTTTGAAACCCTAAAAGCTAAGCTGGTCACAGCACCATCCATCTCTGCATCAGACTGGACATTACTATTCGAACTAATATGTGATGCCAGTGATCATGCCATTGGTGCAGTGTTGGGACAAAGGCATAACAAGCTTCTGCACGTCATTTACTATGCTAGCCATGTTTTAAATGAGGCACAAAAGAATTACACAACAACAGAAAAAGAGTTACTTGCAGTGGTTTATGCCATTGACAAGTTTAGATCCTATTTAGTAGGTTCAAAAGTGATTGTGTATACTGACCATGCTGCTCTTAAATACCTACTCACAAAGCAGGATTCAAAACCCAGGCTCATAAGATGGGTGTTGCTTCTGCAAGGGTTTGATATAGAAATAAGAGACAGAATAGGGACAGAGAACTAGGTAGCTGATCACCTGTCCCGGATAGAGCCAGTAGCAAGGGCGTCCCTCCCTCCTACTGAGATCTCTGAAACCTTTCCGAATGAGCAACTCTTTGCCATTCAGGAGGCACCATGGTTTGCAGACATTGTAAATTATAAAGCTGTGAGGTTCATACCCAATGAGTATAGCAGGGTGCAAAGAAAAAAACTAATTTCTGATGCAAAGTACTACCTATGGGATGAGCCATACCTCTTTAAAAGATGTGCAGACGAAATGATCCACAGATGTGTACCTAGAGAGGAGGCACAGAAGATCCTATGGCATTGCCATGGATCACAGTATGGAGGACATTTCGGAGGTGAGCGAACAGCCACTAAGGTCCTCCAATGTGGCTTCTACTGGCCTACTATCTATAAAGATGCCCGAGAGTTATTGCGTAACCGTGACAGTTGCCAAAGAGTTGGTAACTTGCCTCATGGTTACGCCATGCCTCAACAAGGGATCTTAGAGATTGAGTTGTTTGATGTATGGGGCATTGACTTCATGGGTCCTTTCCCACCATCATACTCAAACACTTACATTCTGGTGGCTGTAGACTACGTATCTAAATGGGTAGAAGCAATTGCCACACCCACTAATGATACTAAGACTGTGCTGAAGTTCCTCCAGAAATATATTTTCAGCAGATTTGGTGTTCCCAGAGTACTAATCAGTGATAGGGGCACTCATTTTTGCAATAAACAGCTTTACTCTGCTATGGTCAGATATGGAATCAGCCACAAAGTGGCAACTCCGTATCATCCACAGATAAATGGGCAGGCTGAAGTCTCTAACAGAGAACTAAAGAGAATCTTGGAACGGACTATGATTGCCCGTAGAAGGGATTGGGCAAAAAGCTTGGATGATGCTCTGTGGGCATACAGAACAGCATTCAGGACTCCTATAGGAACCTCTCCATACCAGCTGGTATATGGCAAGGCCTGTCATCTGCCCGTGGAACTGAAACATAAAGTCTACTAGGCAACCAGATTCCTAAACCTGGATGCTAAGTTAGCTCGAGAGAAAATACCGCTCCAACTGAATGAGCTAGAGGAATTCAGACTCAATGCTTTTGAAAATACAAAAGTTTATAAGGAGAAAGCAAAAAGGTGGCATGACAAGAAACTGTCATCTAGAGTTTTTGAACCAGGACAGAAGGTTCTGTTGTTTAACTCTAGGCTCAAACTATTCCCCGGGAAATTAAAATCCCAGTGGAGGGGACCATATGTGATTAAAGGTGTGTCACCATATTAATACGTTGAGCTTTAGGATTTTGACTCTGATAAAAAGTTCATTGTTAATGGACAGCGAATCAAACATTATCTTGAAAGCAATTTTGAGCAAGAATACTCAAAACTGTGGCTTGAATAAAACTCAGTCAAGGTCCAGCTAAAGACAATAAAGAAGCGCTTGCTGGGAGGCAACCCAGCCATTAGCAAGTTATTTGTTTTAAGTAATACTAGCAGAAGTTTGAAATAAATTCTCTTCAAAGATTAATCATCAAAATTGAAGGAATTCATAGAGTCACAGAAGGACTCAGCGCAAAAAGCAGAGAAAATGAGCTTACTGGCAAGAAAACGCCAGTAAATAGCATTTTGGGCGTTAAACGCCATAATGGGTACCATTCTGGGCGTTTAATGCCAATAAAGGTACCATTTTGGGCGTTAAACGCCATAATGGGTACCATTTTGCGCGTTTAACGCCAGAATTGTAGCATCCTGTACGTTCAAAAAAACGCCCAGTAACAAAGGATTTCTGGCGTTTAACGCCAGCCAGGGTACCTGGCTGGGCGTTAAACGCCCACAATGGCCAACTTATGGGCGTTAAACGCCCAGAATGGATACCATTCTGGGCGTTTAACGCCAGAAAGACAGGGGAAGAGGATTTTGTTTTTCACTTCAAAATTTTTCAAATTTTCATGTTTTGACTCATAATTTTCAGCATAAACATGTTTCAAACTTGCATCATTCATCCTCAATTTTCAAAAATTTTCTAAATCTCTTTTCAAATTTCTTTAAATCCTTCCCAAATCTTCTTAAAAAAAAACTCAAATATCTTTTCAATTTCTTTCCAAATCTTTTCAAACTCATCATATCATCTCTTATTTCTTAGATGCATGACTGTTCTGAGGGTTACCTGAAACTGTAGGCCGATCTCAGATGAGATCTTCTGTACTTGTCGGAGATGACGTGTCCGGCTGGCTGGTGGCGGCCGGAGCTGTTGTATTCGACTTGTTGGACTGGCTTCACTTCTGATCCGTGGTCACCGGAGGGTGGAGGGGTACCTGCAAGAGACTCCGATGCTTAAGTTAGCACGGGTATTAAGCAGGTTTATTGTAGAATCAGAGTATGAGTGATACCTGGGTGCTCCAGTGTATTTATAGTAGTTGTAGAGTGACCTTTCTAGATACGATAAGTTGGTTATCTTATCTTATCTTTATCTTTGATTTGAGGTCAGCTTATCTTTAAGGGAACCGCCTTTATCTCTACAGGCTTGGATTACCTTTGGATTTGGGTCGTGTCCCTCTATTTGGGCCCTTTATTGGGCTTTCCTATCGATTTGGCTGACCTCTTTGAGAAGAGGTCGGATAGCCTGACCTGAAAAGGTCGGTCGCTTTGTTACTGAACATTTCGGGTCAGATAGCTCGACCCAGGATGTGAACAGTGCCCCTGCTCGAGCTCGGTCTTTCTTTTTTGGGGTCGAGTCTTAGACTTCTATCCTTCTCTGGTGGAGCCGAACTCGAGCATTTGTCGACTTCTTTCATTCTATAAAATTTTTTGAATGTGTAACGTTTTCTTCTGAAAGCGCGCGCTTGTGTATTAGCGCTTTGTTCCTGGGAACGTGCGAGGGTTTAATACCTTCATTAATTGGTATTAATTGCCCCGTTTCCTTTGGCTTTATTTTGAATTTCTGCACTCAGAAAACGGTTTCTCTTCTTCATCTTTCTTTGTAACTTCTCCCTTCGTTCTCTCACCTTCTACTTTTCGCCTACATTTTGCCTTTGCGGCGTCATTCAGTGATCCGGCGATTCCGTCTTTCCATCTTCAGCCCTTCTGAGGCTCTGCTTTTTTCCAGATTGGTTCCATTTGCAATTTCTTCTCGTCTTTGTTGCTTTGTCTTTAGTTTTGTGGTGAATTTTTTATTTTTCTTAGAGAAAGTTTGGATCTTTCTTGTCGCGCCTGCTTGCTGAGTGTTCTGAGAGTTTCTTCGCCCTTTCCATGAACCTTTTCGCCTTTCCTGTTGTTTGATGCTTCTAGGGCTTTGCATGTTCTAATGTCGCTTCTGTCTGATACCCAAAAAAACTGCATCTTTACTCACTTAATCGAAGATTGCTCCTTGGTTTTTTGCCCTATTGATAGCTTTTCCTGTCTGCTGCGATATTTGTTTTGGTTTTTGTTTGATTTTGAGAAAAGGTTGCGCCTTTGACGATTTCCGCTTGGCATGATGCTTTTTTGCTGAAAGACTGTAAAAAGATAGTGACTTTTTGTGTTCTGGCTTTCTTTTTCAAAATGTCTGTTATTTGAAATCTTTTCTTGTTTGAGAGATGCTGGGATGTAAGCTGTGGATTTTTCCTGAAACCTTGCTTTGTTACTGCCTCCAAAGGATGCCCCAGGACTTTGGTTTGAGTCTTGGGGTTTTCTTTTTCTGTTTGTTCTTCTATATACTAGTCGAGTTATTTTGCCCCTCGTCCAAGATGTTTTTTGGTAATCCCATCTTCTTTTTTTATTGTAGGATTAGTTGGCCTCATGTCTTCTCGCAATAACATTGTAGAGATGTCTTCTAAAGTTCCCGAGGGGATGTCTGATTGGCTGGACTCCCTTGTCTTGATGTGTGTCTCTGTGGTGGACGCTAATTTTTGTGTAAAGCTGAGGAAACGTCATAGGATTTGTGGTAGCAGCGCCCGAAAGAGGGATTATGAGCTTATAGCGCCCGATTCTGATGAGAGGGTTTGTTTTCCTACTTCGGTCGAGGGGGAGCGTCCCTTTTTCTATGCCTATGAATATTTCTTCAGCCAGTTGGACATTACCTTTCCTTTTACTGCTTTCAAAACCGATTTGTTGTGGTCTTGTAATATTGCCCCATCCCAGCTTCATCCGAATTTCTGGGGTTTTATCAAGATTTTTCAGCTGCTTTGCCAAGAGTTAGGCATAACACCTTCTCAGACTCTTTTTCTCTATCTTTTTGTTTCTGCCAAGCCCGGAGGGTCTTCCAAAAAGAAAGCTTCCTGGGTTTCTTTCAGGTCGGCCCAGGGGCATAAAGTTTTTGGCATGTATGATGAGTCTTTTAAAGATTTTAAGAATTATTTCTTCCGAGTCCGTGTTGTTGAGGGGGCCCGCCCCTTTTTTCTTGATGAAAATGATGAGCCTGCCTTTCCTCTAGAATGGCAAAAGAATGTGAGAGTGTCTCGTTATACCTGGGAGATGCTTGACAAGGTTGAACGAGCTTTTGTAGTTGTTCTTGAAGATTTATGGGGAAAACCACCCCATCTTGATACAAAAAAGTTTTTGAGTGACCCGTCTTTGGTTCGAACTGTTTTAGGTACTGTCCGACTTGTTTATATACTTGCTTTTTAGTTTTACTTCTTCTTTTTGTGATTGTAACCCATTGCTGTGGTTGATTCTGTATTTTTCAGAGATGTCGAAAAACAACGATTCTATGAAGGCCTTCAAGAAAGCAAAGAAGGCTGCAGCTGCTCAAAATATCTGGCCAAGGTGGCGGGAGAGGGATCTTCCCAAGTTCCGGTGAAGCCGCCTGTGCCGAGTTCTCCTGGCCCGAGGAGGGTAATTCCCACTCCTAGGGTTCTCCTGGCCGAGCCTCCGCAGTCTTCCGCTGCTACTTTTGGTGCTCCTCCCAACAAGAAACAAAAAACAATTGAGCCTTTCAACCTTGATGGCCCTGATTTTGACGTGGTCGAGTTTGTAGATTAGCAGATCGGTCCATACGGTGTCCTTCCTATGGATGATGTATCACTTCTTTGTCATTTGGACTTTATAACTCGGAGTAGTGTAAAAATGACACATATGGGAGCTTCCTTGTACCGAACGGCTCAAAATCTTCCTCTCCATGCCACCAAAACCTTCATGGAGGAGGCAAAACAGGAATTCGATCGGATTAAGGGCTTGAAAGAGGAGCTTGAGGTGAAAGTAGCCAAACTGGAGAAGGATCTGGAGAACGAAAAGGCTAGCTCTCTTGCTCTGGCGGCTTCTGTGAGATTGGTCGAGGACACTGCGTTGAGGCATAAAGATAGTTATGTCACATCTTATCGGGAGGTGATACGTCTGAGGGAGGAGTTGGAGTCTGCCCGAGTTGACTATTCCAAGCTCTAAGGTCACCTTGTCGGTAGTGTAAACGCTGCTTATGATAATTTGAAGGAGCAGGTTCAAGTTCTTGCTCTTGAGGTTGATCTTACTCTTTTTAGCTTGGACAATATTGTGAGGGATGGTAAGATTGTCCCCGACGACCAAGATGATGATGATGTCGAACCTTCCTCTGCGCCTGCTGCTAAAGTGTCGACCTCTATTGTTCCTCCTGCTGGGATTGCTCGTCCAGAATTAGATCCAAATTGTCAAATTCTGAATAGGGACGATGGTATGGTGGATGCAGTGCCTCTCCAAGCTCGCCCTCCTTCACCCCAGACTGATGCTACCGAGAAGGCTCCCAATCTTAACTAATTTTTCTTGGATGTTTGTGTAGATAGCCCGACTTGTGGACTTTTTTAAACTCTTTATTCTGTAATTTGAATATTCTGCTGACTGTTGATACTCCTTTTGGTTGCTTGTTTAGCAACTTTTTATTTTGAAAAAAAAAAAACAACAAGTAGCTTTCAAGCTTTGGGCCTGATCTTGAAGCTTGTTTATAATATTGCATTTTATATCATGCTTGTTTGCACTTGTTTTTGGCACCTTTCTGGGTTTTGAGAATGCCGAAGCCTTGCTGCTCGGCCTCTTTGGATTGCTTTGTACTTATTGCTTGTAGCTTGGATCCTTTGCGGATGTGTGGATCCAACTCGTGTTTCGGTTTTCTAGCTCTTACTTGTATTTATTTCTGGCCATCCATAACCGATTTCTTTACATTGGTCCTCTTTCCAGTTATTTGTAGTCCTCTTTTTTGGACCTTTGTCAGGTCTCTTTCAGAGACTACTTTTATAACTTGTCTGTTGTAGGAGACCGACTTCTTTGTGTCGTCCTTTTCTAAGTTATTTTTGTAATCCTCTTTTTTGGACCTTTGTCAGGTCTCTTTCAGGGATTACTTTTATAACTTGTTTGTTGTAGGAGACCGACTTCTTTATGTCGATCTCTTCTAAGTTATTTTGTAAGCCTCTTTCTTGGACCTTTGTCAGGTCTCTTTCAGGGATTACTTTTATAACTTGTTTGTTGTAGGAGACCTACTTCTTTATGTCGATCTCTTCTAAGTTATTTTGTAATCCTCTTTCTTGGACCTTTGTCAGGTCTCTTTCAGGGATTACTTTTATAACTTGTTTTTCGTAGAAGACCGACTTCTTTATGTCGATCTCTTCTAAGTTATAGCAATTTCTCTTTTATAGGGTTGGCCAGACCTCTTTCCAAAGATTTTGCTGATAACTTGGGTTGACTTGGTCCGACTTCTTAACGTCGGCCAGTTTTTAAGTTATTATTTAGCAATCTATAAGACCTCGTCAGGTTCTTTTTCTGGATCACTTTCGATAACTTCTTGCATTATTCTGTGTTCATCTTGCCGATTTGTAGAAGGTGGTTTCTATCTTTATTTGGTCGACCTTTAGATGAATCGCGTTTTCATCTCTATTGGTCTTTACCATGATCGTGCAGTGAATCTGTTTTTCACTTTTCTGCCGATCTGTTGCTTTATAATCGGACGATGAATGCTTCAGATTAATGCGTTTTGAGAATTTGTAGAATATCTAAAATATATTTTATTTAAAAGAGAGTGCAAATATATACATGTGGGAGTTTTTCATCCCTGTAAGTTGGATAGTTTGTAGGTCCTAGCTTGGTACCTCATTAAAAAACCATTTCAGGAAAAAGAGTGTACCTTATCCCAAGATCCTTTATCATTCCTAACTATAGTACCTTCTTAGGTTGCAGGTGTGCCACGATCTGGGAAGCTCACTTCCATCGAGTTCGGACAGTCTGTAGTAGCCCTTCCCAAGTACTTCTATGACTCGGTAGGGTCCTTTCCAGTTTGCTGCCAGCTTTCCTTCTCCAGGTCGAGTTGTTCCGATATCATTTCGGATTAGAGTGAGGTCATTTTCTGCGAAACCTCGCGGCACTATCTTTTGATTATATCTCGAAGCCATTCGACGTTTTAATGCTTCTTCCCTGATCTGAGATCTTTCCTGGACTTCCGGGAGTAGGTCGAGTTCTTCCCTTTACAGTTGGGAGTTGGCTTCTTCATTGTAGTGCACTACTCTAGGCGACCCTTCCTCAATTTCTACTGGGATCATTGCCTCCATTCCGTATGCTAGTCGGAAGGGTGATTCCTTTGTGGTGGAATATGGCATTGTCCGATATGCCCATAGGACTTGTGGGAGTTTCTCAGCCCAAGCTCCTTTGGCATCCTGCAATCTCCATTTTAACCCGGCCAATATGACTTTGTTGGTAGCTTCAGCTTGTCCATTGGCTTGGGGATGTTCGATGGAGGTGAATTGGTGCTTTATGTTCAAATCGGCTGCTAATTTTCTAAAGCCTGCATCTGTGAATTGGGTGCCATTGTCTGTGGTGATGGAGTATGGGACCCCGAACCTTGTGACAATGTTTCTATATAGGAATTTTTGACTTCTTTGAGCAGTGGCAATGGCTAGGGGCTCTGCCTCAATCCATTTTATGAAATAGTCTACTCCGACTATGAGGAATTTGACTTGTCCTGATCCCTGGGGAAAGGGTCCAAGAAGATTGAGTCCCCATTTTGCAAATGGCCAAGGCGAAGTTACGCTGATGAGCTCTTCTGGCGGGGCGATGTGAAAGTTGGCATGTTTCTGGCATGGAGAACATGTCTTTACAAATTCTGTAGCTTCTTTTTATAGAGTTGGCCAGTAAAATCCCATCCGAAGTACCTTTTTGGTGAGAGCTTGTGCCCCGAGATGATTGCCACAAATGACGTTGTATACTTCCCCTAAAACTTTCCTTGTGTTAGAGGTTGGCACACATTTTAACAATGGTATTGAAATCCCTCTTTTGTATAGGGTATTGTTTATGATGGTGTAGTATTGTGCCTCTCGCTTTAATCTCTTTGCCTCATTTTCATCTGTGGGGAGTGTTTCTGTTTTGAGATAATTAATTATGGGGTTCATCCATCCTTGGTTCTGACCTGTTATGGCTAGGACTTTTTCTACTTCTGAGATTGACGGGTCTTGTAGCATTTCCTGGATGAGGCTTCTATTGTTGCCCCCTGGTTTGGTGCTGGCTAGCTTTGAGAGTGCATCAGCTCGGGCATTTTGTTCGTGGGGTATGTGGCGGATCTTATATTCCCCGAGTTGTCTGAGCTGTTCCTTGGTTTTATCCAAATACTTTTTCATGGTGGGATCTTTGGCTTGATGGCTCCCTGTTATTTGTGAGGTGACTACTTGTGAATCGCTGAAGATGTTGAGTTTTTGAGCTCCAACCTCCTTAGCCAGCTTCAAACCAGCTAGTAACGCTTCATATTCTGCCTGGTTGTTTGAGGCCGGGAACCCAAATTTGAGGGAAAGCTCAACTTGGGTTCCTTTGTTGCTTTCTATTATCAGACCTGCGCCGCTTCCAGTCTTATTCGTGGACCCGTCCACGTAGAGATTCCACTCTGTGGGAGTTTCCAGGGTATCTGTGAATTCTGCAATGAAGTCGGCCAAGTACTGCGATTTGATGGATGTCCGAGCTTCATATTAGAGGTCAAACTCGGATAACTCGACTGCCCATTGTAAAATTCTGCCTGCTAAATCTGTTTTCTGCAATATCCCTTTTATGGGCTGGTCGGTTCGAACCTTAATGGTGTGAGCCTGGAAGTATGGGCGAAGTCGTCGAGATGTCAGTATGAGAGCATAGACAAACTTTTCTATTTTTTGGTAGTTCAACTCGGATCCCTGTAGCGCTTTACTAATGAAGTATACAAGTTGTTGCTCTTTGTCGTCCTCTCGAACTAGTGCTGAGGCTACTGCCCGACTTTCTACCGCAAGGTACAATATGAGTGGTTCTTCCTTTCGTGGTCGAGTTAGGATAGGTGGTCGTCCCAGGAAACTTTTGAAATCTTGGAAGGCTTGCTCGCATTCCATTGTCCATTCGAAGTTCTTTCCTTTCCTTAGAGTGGCATAGAAAGGAAGGGATCTTATTGCTGATCCCGCTAGGAACCTGGACAAGGTTGCCAACCTCCCGTTGAGTTGTTGTACTTCTTTGAGACAAGTTGGGCTCTTCATGTTGAGTATGGCCTGGCAGTTATCCGGATTTGCCTCAATTCCTCTTTGTGTGAGCATAAAACCCAAGAACTTTCCTACTTCTACTGCAAAAGTGCATTTTGCGGGATTGAGGCGCATGTCATGCTTCCTTATGGTGTCAAATACTTGGGCCAGGTCGGACAATAATGTCTCTTCACTTTGTGTCTTTATTAACATGTCGTCCAGGTAGAGTTTCCTGATTTTTCCGATATGATCTAAAAAGACTTTATTCATTAGCCTTTGATACGTAGCTCCCGCATTCTTGATACCGAAAGGCATTACAATGTAGCAGTAATTTGCTTTTGGCATAAAAAACGAGGTCTTTTCTTGATCTGGTGGATACATGGGGATTTGGTTGTATCCGGAATATGCATCCATAAACGAGAGGTATCTATATTCGGATGAAGCATCTACCAGAGCGTCGATACTTGGGAGTAGGTAAGGATCTTTTGGGCAGGCTTTGTTGAGATCGGTGTAGTCGGTGCACATTCGCCATTTCCCATTTGATTTTTTCACCAAGACGACGTTAGCTAGCCATAGTGGGTACTTGACTTCATTTATGAATCCTGCCTCCAGTAGTGCTTATACCTGTTCTTCCACAGCTTGGGATCGTTCTGGCCCAAGTTTTCTTTGTCTCTGCTGTACCAGCCGAGATCCTGGATAGACCACCAACTTGTGACTCATTAGCTTGGGGTCTATGCCTGGCATGTTTGCAGCTTTCTATGCGAAGAGATCGACATTATCTCGTAAGAACTATACTAGTAATTCTTTTGTGTCTCCCTTCAGGATCGTGCCAATATTAGTTGTTTTGTCCAAGGTATCCCTGATCTGAACTTTCTCTATTTCTCCTTTGGGTTGTGGACGGAGTTCTTCTCGTCTCTGAACTCCACAGAGCTCAATTGTATGGAACTCTTCTCCTCTGCCTCTGAAGTTTAGACTTTCGTTATAACAGCGGCGTGCCATCTTTTGATCTGCTTTTATTGTAGCTATCCCTTCTGTAGTTGGTAATTTCATGCATAGATGTGGAGTTGAGACTATTGCGCCGAGTTGATTTAGTGTTGTCCGACCTATTAGGGCATTTTAGGCTGAACTCACGTCGACCACGATGTAGTCTATCTTGAGTGTTCTGGATTGGTTCCCTTTTCTGAAGGTTGTATGTAGTGACACGTATCCCAACGGTTGTACTGGGGTATCTCCCAATCTGAAAAGGTTGTTAGGGTATGCTCTAAGCTCCTTTTCTTCTAAGCCGAGCTTGTCGAAGGCAGTTTTGAATAAGATGTCGGTAGAGCTCCCTTGGTCTATTAATGTGCGGTGGAGATTGGCGTTTGCCAGTATGATGGTGATGACCATAGGGTCGTCATGTCCTGAGATGATGCCAGATGCATCCTCTTTGGTGAATGTGATTGCAGGGATGTCGGGAGCTTCCTCCTTTCCTTTAACATGAAATACTTTTTTGAGATATCTTTTGCGGGATGATTTGGAGGTTCCTCCTCCTGCGAATCCTCCGTGTATCATATGGACATGTCTTTCTGGCGTACGAGGTGATCGCTTGTTTCGTCTGACATCTTCATCCCTTCTTCTCTTTCTTTGATCATCATCTCGGGTGGCCAGAAACCAATCTTGTTTTCCTTTTCTTACTAATTTTTCTATGATGTTTTTAAGTCGAAGTATTCGTTGGTGGAATGCCCTCAGACTCGGTGATATTCGCAGTATTCATTCCGATTTTCTCCTCCTCTTTTACCTTTGAGTGGTCGAGCTGGGGGTTTCTTTTCCGTATGGCAGACTTCTTTGTAGACATCTACCAGGGATACCCTAAGAGGGGTGTAATTATGATATTTTTTAATTTTCTCCCCTTTTTGATCTTCCTTCTTTTTGGATTCTTTATCTTTGTCTCAGTAGGAGAATCCGGATTTTGAGGTTTCTCCCAACCGAGAATTTTCTTCTATGTTGATATATTTTTCTGTTCGCTCCTGCACCTCATCCAGAGATGTGGGATATTTCTTCGATATAGATTGGCTGAAAGGTCCCTCTCGTAGGCCATTGATGAGGCCCATGATGGCGGCCTCTATTGGCAAGCTTTGTATGTCTAGGCACATTTTGTTGAATCTCTCCATGTAGTTGCGAAGACTTTGCCGATCTTCTTGCCTGATTCCTAGTAGACTGGAGGCGTGTTTGGCCTTATCTTTTTGGATGGAGAATCTGGCTAGAAATTTTTTGGCTAGGTCATCAAAGCCTGAGATGGACTTGGGAGGTAAGTTATCGAACCATCTAATTGCTGTCTTCGTGAGGGTCGTTGGAAAAGCTTTGCAGTGAACAGCGTCCGAGGCGTCGGTGAGGTACATTCTGCTTCTGAAGTTGCTGAGGTGATGGTTGGGATCTGTAGTGCCATCATACAGAGTCATGTCTGGGAGTTTGAAGTCCTTAGGGATTTTAGTTTTCATGATGTTCCTAGTGAATGGATCTTGATCTTTGCGTGAATTATCCTCAGGGGTGGTCCGGGTAGCCTTTGCTTTGAGATCGGCTTCAAGTTGCAGGAGTTTATCTTCCAATTCTTGACGTCGCCTTACCTCTCTTTGTAGATCTTTCCCAACTTCTCGTTGATGCTGGCTTTCTTTTTCAAGTTGCTTTAGACGATCTTTAAATGCTTCTATTACTCCCAGATGTGATGAGTTTTTGTCGCCGTTAGATTCTGGAGTATCTTTTGGTGTAGCGTCTGCATTTTTGTGCGGCGTTCTGTCCTCTAGATTTGAATCATGGTCGTCCGCCATGATGATGGGATGACTTCCAGGCTTCCCGGCAACGGCGGCAATGTTCTGAGGCTTACCTGAAACTGTAGGCCGATCTCGGACGAGATCTTCTGTACTGGTCAGAGATGACGTGTCCGGCTAGCTGGTGGCGGCCGGAGCTGTTGTGTCTGACTTGTTGGACTGGCTTCACTTTTGATCCGTGGTCACCGGAGGGTGGGGGGTACCTGCAAGAGACTCCAATGCTTAAGTTAGCATGGGTATTAAGCAGGCTTATTGTAGAATCAGAGTATGAGTTATACCTGGGTGCTCCAGTGTATTTATAGTGGTTGTAGAGTGACCTTTCTAGATAAGATAAGTTGGTTATCTTATCTTATCTTTATCTTTAAGTTGAGGTCAGCTTATCTTCAAGGGAACCACCTTTATCTCTAAAAGCTTGGATTACCTTTGGATTTGGGTCGTGTTCCTCTATTTGGGCCCTTTATTAGGCTTTCCTGTCGATTTGGCCGACCTCTTTGAGAAGAAGTCAGATAGCCTGACCTGAAGAGGTCGGTTGCTTTGTTACTGAACATCTCGGGTCGGATAGATCGACCCAGGATGTGAACAATGACCAAACTTTCAGATTTAACCTCTGTTCATACCCTGGGTCGAGTTATCCGACCCGGGATGATTGGCGACAAAACGACCGACCTCTTCAGGTCAGACTATCCGACCTCTTCCTAAAAGAGCTCGGCCAAATCGATAGGAAAGCACAAAAAAGGGCCCAACTCAAGGAATACGACCCAGATCCAAAGGCAGCCCAAGCCTACAGAGATAAGGGCAGTTCCATTGAAGATAAGCTGACCTCGCACTACAAGAAAAAAGGCCTTTCGGCACACATTTTTCTTGCCACGCTTTTAAAGCGTGCCGAAAAGTGGTCTATGGCCACGCTTTTACAAGGGTGGCCACTGATTTGTGATTTGGCCACGCTTTTTTTTGCCACGCTTGAAAAGCGTGGCCATAGAAGAAAATCGGCACGCTTTTACGAGGGTGCCCACTTACTTGAAATTTGGCCACGCTTTTTTACTGCTACGCTTGAAAAGCGTGGCGATAGAGGGAAATCGGCACGCTTTTACAGTGGGTGGCCACTGATTAAAAATTTGGCCACCAGTTTTTTTGCCACGCTTAAAAAGCGTGGCCATAGAAAGAAATCGATACGCTTTATAAGCGTGGGTATAGTGTGTTTATTTTGGCACCGTAAAAAAATGTCCCGATAGAGTTCCCTCCCCTAAAATTTAGTTTCCCACTTATTTTTTTTCACACGAAAACTTTTTTTCCTAAGTTTTTAAATTTTAACCCTAAATGATAACTTTTCAAATTTTCACACTTAACTTATTTTTAATTCTAAATTTTAAGATGACTTGTGATTTTATTTTTTTCACTATTTAATATTTTTTTCTTCTTTTTCCAGTATCTTTTTTTTCATTACAAAATGTGTATTTTTTTATAATTTATTTATTTTTAAATCACATAACTTTGTTAGAGTCTACCTAATTTTTATGTTACCAAATTATACTTAACAAAATTAGTTTAAGATAAAATTAGTACATTCTATTAATAATTAGTTATTTAATATTCTTAAAAAATATAACAAATTATAATTTAGAATAAAAAATATTTAATGTAAACTCAATATTCATATTTAAACTAAATTTGATATCAAAGTATAAATTAAAACTTTAAATGTTATCATTTGAATTTCTTGGTTTCTTTGGTTTTGATAAAAGTTAGAACAGAGTTAAAAGAATTCCCTTTCAAACCCTAAAATCTTTTTAACCTTAAAATTCCCTTTCAAACCCTATTACGCCGTCACTTCATCTTCACTCTCGAACCCAGCAGCTTCCTTCGGCGTCAATCGTCATCTTCATCACTGGAACCCAGCCTCATCTTCAGCTTCTGGAACCTAGCCTTCTGGAATCCAACCCTTCATCGCACCCAGAAAACCCTAACCTCCATCACACCGCCATCTATCTCACTGGTTTGTCGTTGTGTTAGCCAGCTCGCCATTCCTCTTGCTGTCCTTCTCGCGGTTCTGGTCGTCGTGCTGCTCGCCTCTCTCTGTTGTGGTTCTGCTCGCCTCTCCCTGCTCGCCTCATCCCCTCCACCGTTGCAGTCCCTGTCTCACCCATTCCTTCCCTCGCAGTCACACCGGCCGTCGCCCGTAGTCCTACGCGGAACTCACCCGTCACTCGAAGTCGCACTCCGAAGCCGTCGCCCGTTGTCCTCCTCGGAACTCACCCGTCGCCCGTCGTCCTCCGTGGATCTTGCAGCCGCTATCGTCCTCCGCGGTACAATGCAATAAACAGTTGTATTCCTCTACATCCTTCACCCAGCTCTCTGAAACTCTGCATCTATTTTTCTTATTTGCAGTTAGTTGTTGAACTTCTACCTTTTTTTTACTTTTAATTATTTGTTCTAATTTTTTTGGATCTAATTATTTGTTCTTGGTTGTTATTATTTTTTTATTCTGATTTCTTTGTTATGATTATTTGTTGCCGGTTCTAATTTTTTGTTTTGGGTTTTGCTTGTTTTGAATGTTGTTTCTGAACCGATTTCTTATTCTGAATTTTGGTTCTGATTTGGTAATGCAGGACAACAGCATTAATGTTGGCATTCAGTGAACATCTTCGAGATAACTATAGTCTTGCTACTGTAAGTGTAATAAAATTTTGGCATTCAAGTCATTATTTGATCTTGTAGATTGTTTTGTACACAGTCATACATGGTTTCTTTGTTTGTTTTCTATGTGGGACATTTGTTTTTTAAAGAATTATCCTCAAATTATGATTAGGACAAGACATTGATCTATACAACAAAGAAATAGTAAAACTTGTTGTGTTTCAACTCACACCAACCAGGACCTGGTAATGTTTTGAGCATGGTATAAAGCAAAAGTGTTTAAGCTTAAGCTTAACTAATTATTAGAAGGCATTATTAGACCCTGGTTCCTACAGTATTCTTTCATTGAAAGCTATATATTATCATTGGTTTGTTGAGTTTTTTTAATTTGTTTGATGTCATTTCTGAGTTCTTGTTTTTGCTTTGTCAGATATTTAAAAAATTTTCCTTTCTTGAATCTTCAGAACATGGATCCTAATGTTCCTGCACAACTTTTTGAGTATGACAAACGTTTTGAGTAGTACGGATGTGATTACACATTTTATGACCACAATCACCCTGAGGAGTTGCCACTGGAGTTGAAGCATTCCTTCAAAATAGTAGTGGCAGATCCTCCGTACTTGGTGAGAGTTAAATTGATTGCTGAAATTTTATTTGCTGAAAAATAAATGAGGATCCATTGTGTGTATATATATATATATATATATATATATATATATATATAGTACAAGTTATTTCAGTTTTGAAAACCTTGAGCTGGTTGATGATCTTATTGAGCACATGGGGCTGATTTAATCTTTCTAACAAGTCACAATAGGTAAAATAAAGTTAGAATGCAAGATTAGAGTGAGTGAAAAGCTAGGAATCAATTTTTGACCTCTCAAAACCCAAGGTTACATGTTGCAGAATTATGCAGTTTCGGGCATCACATTGTGAACAAAACTGGGAGCAATCTAGCCACTCAAAATGAGTAAAATTATTTTTTTATGAAACCTTGATATGTCTAGATTGTTCCCCTAAAATTTCATAATTTTTCGATGTGTGGTTTGGGAGATATGATTTTTAGAAAATGGTCATTTTCTGCAGAAAGAATGCTGTCTGAATTCTGGAACAGCAACTTCAAAACCACATATCTCAATACTCTGAAATTCTTTGTAGGTGAAATCAAAGAGAGATGAAATATTAGGATGTCTAGTATTTTATGTCCAAATTTTAGGACAATTCGAGTTTTGTAGAGAAAGTTGTGCCTTCTGGAAGCAGGGCTGTTCACTGTTGTGACAACTCCCTTTTCTTAAAACAAAATCATATTTCGAGAGGCATAACTTTTTCTAGAGAAGTGAAAATTCTCTGGGACTTGAACTGGGTGAAAGATGGGTAAGTCTAGTTCAACCACATCAAAATTTGGGAGAATCCAACCAAAGATGGATTTTATATGATTTTTCTAAATTGGTTACTGCTTGCTGTTTTTCTGAAGTGTACTAAATCAGTAGCCGATTTTTAAAATATTTGTTCCAATTTATTTTTGTTCATGAATGTCAATCATAATTGTTTTATTACATTGATTTTCCTGGCTGCTATGATGCCCTGCTTAGACCCTCTGGGTGTCCTCTCCTTTGGTTGGAACTTCGGAAACACACCCGTGATTTTTGGCTCGGCAATTCTTGGATTCTTGCTTCAGTGGTTTGGTGCTTTAGTATTAGGGTAAGTGAATGTTCTATTGATTAGTGATGAGCTCTTGCTGTGCTTCTGCTTAATTTATAAACAAGAAAATTAGATGATTATTGAATGTTTTCTGCTGTTTTATTGAATTGATTAGTGGTTAGCTCTTGCTTTTTATTGGATGATTTCTGCTGTTTTCTGCTGTTTTAACTAATGTGCTAAAGCATCTGCATTTTATTAGAAAATAGAAAAATAGCAAATTAGAGATTAGAGATGTTGAGGTTGATAGTGAGGCCACTGTTATTAGGTGGCCTAAAGGTCATGCAACAAAGCTCACCTCCTTTCAAGAAAGTAATAGTGAAATCCAAACTTCATGTTCAGATATTGCAAAGTCCACCATGGACATAACCAAGTATGTCATCATTGTTATGTTCATATCATTCAATGAACTAGAGACATATAATTTAGTTGTTCTGATTGTGTGTTTTCCGATGAACTTCTATTTCATTGCAGGATTCAGAAAGAGGAAGCCAAAATTGTTGCATGGGAAAGCCAACAGAAGGCAAAGTAACTTATTGTTGCTTGTAAATAAACTGAGAGAACCAAAGCAGCTAACAAAGTTTGACTTAGCAGTAAGAGGAGGGTAACTTATTGCTATAGCCTATAATCTCCTAATTAGTCCTAATTAAGTTCTTGTAATGAACTAACAAAGTTTTTTTTATATACTCTAGTTGTACAATTCAAGGTAGGAAACTAGTTTCTGATCATTGCTTCCATTTGGTGACAGGTCCTGACAGAAGGATCTTCTTGCCAGAGGGTCTCTTGTATGATCTAAGGGAAGGAGGTTTAAGAGGGCTAGAGGAAGGAGGAACAGCAAAGGAAATAGAATTTAAGTTATTTTTTTTTCAGTTTTTAGTTTTGGAATTTGAACTTGAGATTTATTTTGTATTTGAGTATTAGTTTTTTAATGTATAAAATAATTATTGCAAAAATTATGTCACTAATTATTGTTTGATTTATTTTGTACTAAAAATTGCATACTATATTTGTAGGTTTGGTAATAAAAAAGGATTGGAAATTTATATTTTGCAGTGATGAAGGTAAAAATAAGAAAAATAATTTTTTTTAATTTTATAAGGCTATTGCCACGTTTTTAAAGCGTGGTCGTATCACTGGCTATTGCCACGCTTTAAAAAGTGTAGCCATATCTTCTCCTATTGGCACGCTTTTAAAGAGTACCCAAAACTAACATTTTGGGACGTTTTAAAAGCGTGGCGATATGTACACTTTTCGGTACGCTTTTTAAGCGTACCTACAGGTTAAGATCTATGGCCACGCTTTTTAAGCGTGGCAAGAGATGAAAGCGTGCCAACAAAAAAAGTGTGCCGATAGATCCACAAAAGCGTGGTGATAGAGCAACCGGCACGCTAGCAGATGTGACCCTTTCAAAAGCGTGCCGATAGCTCAAAAAGCGTGGCGAAAAGCTATCGGTACGCTTTTTTGCACTTTTTGGTACGCTTTTAAAGCGTGGCAGAAAGCTTATTTTCTTGTAGTGTCGCCAAAAGATAAAGATAAGATAAGATAACTAACTTATCTTATCTAAGAAGGTCATTCCACACTATTATAAATACACTAGAGCACCCATGTATAACTCATACTCTGATTCTACAAAAAACCTGCTTAATACCCTTGCTAACTTAAGCATCGGAGTCCCTTGCAGGTACCCCCCACCCTTCGATGACAGAGGATCAGCAGCGCTATCAGTTCGAGAAATCGGACGCACCAGCTCCGGCCGCCATCCGCCAGCCAGACACATCAACTCCGACCAGTACAGAAGATCTCGTCCGAGATCGACCTACAATTTCAGGTAACCCTCGGAACATTGGCGCCGTTGTTGGGGAACCTGGAAGTCATCCCATAACCATGGCGGATGACCATAACAACGACCATGACTCAGATCTAGAGGATAGAACGTCGCACAAAAATGCGGACGATACACCGAAAGACACTCCAGACCCTAATGGGGACAAAAATTCATCAAACCCGTTAGAGGCGCTTCAAGATCGATTAAAGCAACTTGAGAAAGAAGCCCAACATTAGTAAGAAGCAGGAAAGGATCTACAAAGAGAGATAAGGTGACACCGGGAATTGGAGGATAAACTTCTAAAAATCGAAGCCGATCTCAAAGCCAAAACTACTCGATCCACCCCTGAGGACAACTCTCGCAAGGATCAAGATCCATTCACTAGGGAGATCATGAAGACCAAAATCCCAAAAGACTTCAAACTTCCGGATATGACTTTGTACGATGGCACCACAGACCCCAACCATCACCTCAGCAATTTCAGAAGTAGAATGTACCTCACCGATGCCTCGGATGCAGTTTGTTACAAAGCTTTTCCAACAACCCTTACCAAAACTGCCATCAGATGGTTCGACAACCTACCTCCGAAATCTATCTCAAGCTTTGACGGCTTAGCCAAAAATTTCCTGGCCAGATTTTCAATCCAAAAAGATAAGGCTAAGCACGCCCCCAGTCTCTTAGGAATCAAGCAAGGAGATCGGGAAAGCCTTCGCAACTACATGGAAAGATTCAATAAAACATGCCTAGACATACAAAGCCTACCAACAGAGACCGCTATCATGGGCCTCATCAACGGCCAACGGGAGGGACCTTTTAGCCAATCTATATCAAAGAAATACCCCACATCTCTGGATGAGGTGCAAGAGCGGGCGGAGAAGCACATCAACATGGAAGAAAATTCCCGACTTGGAGAAGCCTCGAGATCCGGTTTTACCTACCGAGATAAAGATAAAGAATCCAAGAGGAAGGAAGATCGAACGAGGGAAAAAATCAAAAAAGTATCATAATTACACCCCTCTTCGGGTGTCCTTTGTGGATATTTACAAAGAAGTCTGTAACACAGAAAAGATACCCCCAGCTCGACCACTTAAAGGCAAAAGAGGAGGAGGAAGTCGGAACGAATACTGTGAATATCATCGAGTCTGAGGACATTTCACCAACGAATGCTTTGACTTAAAAAACATCATAGAAAAATTAGTGAGAGAAGGAAAACTAGATCGGTTTTTGGCCACCCAAGATGATGAGCAAAAAAAGAGAAGAAGGGACGAAGATGTCGGACGAGCTGAGCGATCACCTCGTACACCAGAAAGACACGTCCACATGATACACGGCGGATTTGCAGGAGGAGGAATCTCCAAATCATCTCGCAAAAGATATCTCAAAGAAGTATATCATGTCGAGGGGAAGGAAGGAGAACCCGACATCCCCACAATTACGTTCACCAAAGAAGATGCATCCGGTATCATCTCGGAACACGACGATCCCATGGTCATTACCATCATACTGGCAAACACAAATCTCCACCGCACACTGATAGAACAAGGGAGCTCCGCCGACATCTTATTTAAAAAAACCTTCGACAAGCTTGGTTTAGAAGAAAAGGAGCTTAGAGCATACCCAAACAGCCTGTTCGGACTGGGAGACACCCCAGTGCAACCACTTGGTTACATCTCACTACACACAACGTTCGGAAGAGGAAACCAATCCCGAACACTCAAAATAGACTACATCGTAGTCGATGTGAGTTCAGCTTACAACGCCTTAATAGGTTAGACAACATTGAATCAACTCGGCGTAATAGTCTCAACTCCACATCTGTGCATGAAATTCCCAACTGCAGAAGGGATAGCTACAATAAAAGCAGATCAAAAGATGGCGCGCCACTGCTATAATGAAAGTCTAAACCTCAGAGGCAGAAGAGAAGAATTCCATACAATTGAGCTTGGACGAGTTCAGAGACGAGAGGAACTCCGTCCACAACCTGAAGGTGAAGTAGAGAAAGTTCAGATCGGAGACACCTCGGATAAAACAACTAATATTGGCACAATCCTAAAAGGAGACGAAAAAGAATCACTAGTAGAGTTCTTACGAGATAATGTTGACCTCTTCGCATGGAAAGCAGCAGACATGCCAGGCATAGACCCCAAACTAATGTGCCACAAGTTGGCGGTCTATCCAGGATCTCGGCCAATACAGCAGAGACGAAGAAAACTTGGGCCAGAACGATCCCAAGCTGTGGAGGAGCAGGTACAAGCACTATTGGAGGCAGGATTCATAAGAGAAGTCAAGTACCCACTATGGCTAGCCAACATCGTCTTGGTGAACAAATCAAATGGAAAATGGCGGATGTGCACCGACTACACCGATCTCAACAAAGCCTGCCCAAAAGATCCTTATCCACTACCAAGTATCGACGCCCTGGTGGATGCCTCATCAGGATATAAATACCTTTCATTTATGGATGCATATTCTGGATACAATCAAATCCCAATGTATTCATCTGATCAGGAAAAACCTCGTTTTTAACACCAAAAGCAAACTACTGCTACATCGTAATGCCTTTTGGTCTTAAAAACGTGGGAGCTACTTATCAAAGGCTAATGAACAAAGTCTTTTTGGACCATATCGGAAAAATAATGGAAGTCTATGTGGACGACACGTTGATAAAGACACAAAGTGAAGAGACACTATTGTCCGACTTGGCCCATGTGTTCGACACTATAAGGAAGCATGGCATGCGACTCAATCCTACAAAATGCACTTTTGTAGTAGAAGCAGGAAAGTTCTTGGGTTTTATGCTCACACAAAGAGGAATTGAGGCAAATCTGGATAAATGTCAGGCCATACTCAACATGAAGAGCCCACCTTGTTTCAAAGAGGTACAACAACTCAACGGGAGATTGGCAGCCTTGTCCAGATTCCTAGCGGGATAAGCGATAAGATCCCTTCCTTTCTATGCCACTCTAAGGAAAGGAAAGAACTTCGAATGGACAACAGAGTGCGAACAAGCCTTCCAAGATTTCAAAAGATTTCTGGGGCGGCCACCCATCCTATCTCAGCCACGACAAGGAGAACCACTCATATTATACCTCGCGGTAGGGAGTCGAGCGGTAGCCTCAGCACTAGTTCGAGAAGAGGACAGTGGGCAACAACCCGTGTACCTTATCAGCAAAGCATTACAAGGATCCGAGCTGAACTACCAAAAAATAGAAAAGTTTGCCTATGCTCTTATACTAACATCTCGACAACTCCGCTCGTACTTCCAAGCTCACACCATTAAGGTTCGGACTAACCAGCCCATAAAGGGGATATTGCAGAAGACAGATCTAGCAGGAAGAATCCTACAATGGGCAATTGAGTTGTCCGAGTTTGACCTTCAATACGAGGCTCGGACAGCCATTAAATTACAATATTTAGCTGACTTCATTGTAGAGTTTACAGACACCCCGGAGACCCCCATAGAGTGGAATATATACGTGGACGGCTCCTCGAATAAAACCGGAAGCAGCGCAGGTGTGATAATTGAAAGCACCCAAGGAACCCAAATTGAGCTCTCCCTCAAATTCGGGTTCCCTGCCTCAAACAACCAGGCAGAATATGAAGCACTACTAGCTGGTTTGAAGCTGGCTAGGGAAGTTCGAGCCCAAAAACTCATCATCTTCAGCGACTCACAAGTAGTCACCTCACAAATAACAGGGAGCTACCAAGCCAAGGATCCCACCATGAAAAAGTATTTGAATAAAACCAGGGAACAGCTCGGACAACTTGGGGAATATGAGATCCACCACACACCCCGTGAACAAAATGCCCGAGCTGACGCACTCTCAAAACTAGCCAGCACCAAACCAGGATGCAACAATAGAAGCCTCATCCAGGAAATGCTACAAAGCCCGTCAATCTCGGAAGAGGAAAAAATCCTACCCATAACAGGACAGGATCAAGGATGGATGACCCCTATAATTAACTACCTCAAGACAGAAACACTCCCCACATATGAAAAAGAGGCAAAGAGGTTAAAGCGGGAGGCACAATACTACACTATCATAAATAACACCCTATACAAAAGAGGGATTTCAATACCATTCTTAAAATGTGTGCCAACCTCCAACACAAGGGAAGTTTTAGAGGAAGTACACAGCGGCATTTGCGGCAACCATCTCGGAGCACAAGCTCTCACCCAAAAAGTACTCCGGGCGGGATTTTACTGGCCAACTCTACAAAAAGAAGCAACAGAATTTGTAAAGACATGTCCACCATGCCAGAAACATGCCAACTTTCACATCGCCCCGCCAGAAGAGCTCATCAGTGTAACTTCGCCTTGGCCATTTGCAAAATGGGGACTCGATCTTCTCAGACCCTTTCCCCAGGGATCGGGACAAGTTAAATTCCTCATAGTCGGGGTAGACTATTTCACAAAGTGGATCGAGGAAGAGCCCCTAGCCAACGCCACTACTCAAAGGAGCCGGAAATTCTTATATAGGAACATTGTCACAAGGTTTGCGGTTCCATACTCCATCACTACAGACAATGGCACCCAATTCACAGATACAGGCTTCAGAAAGTTAGTAGCCGACTTGAACATAAAACACCAGTTCACCTTCGTCGAACATCCCCAAGCCAATGGACAAGCCGAAGCGGCCAACAAAGTCATATTGGCTGGGCTGAAACGGAGACTGCAAGATGCAAAGGGAGCTTGGGCCGAAGAACTTCCACAAGTCCTATGGGCATATCGAACAACGCCACATTCCACCACAAACGAATCACCATTTCGATTAGCGTACGGAGTGGAGGCAATGATCCCAGTGGAGGTCGAGGAAGGGTCACCTAGAGTAGTCCACTACAATGAAGAAGCCAACTCTCAACTTCAACGAGAAGAGCTCGACCTACTTCCAGAAATCCAAGAAAGAGTTCGGATCAGGGAAGAAGCGCTAAAGCACCGAACGGCTTCGAGATATAATCAAAAAGTAGTGCCAAGAGGTTTCGCTGAAAATGATCTCATCCTAATCCGAAATGATATCGGAACAACTCGACCCGGAGAAGGAAAGCTGGCGGCAAACTGGAAAGGACCCTATCGAGTCATAGAAGTACTTTGGAAGGGCTACTAAGATTATCCAAACTCGACGGGCGAGAGTAACCCAGATCGTGGCACGCCTGCAACTTAAGAAGGTACTATAGTTAGAAATAAAGGATACCAGCATGAGATGCACTCTTTTTCCTGAAAAGGTTTTTTAATGAGGCACCATGTTGAGATCCAGAGGATAAAAAATCTATATGTACATATTTTCATTGTCTTTTAAATAAAATATATTAGATGATTCTACAAGTTTTCAAGACGCATTAATCTGAAATATTCATCGTCCGATTATAAAGCAACAGATTGGCAAAAGTGAAAAACAAAATCATTGCCCAATCACGATAAAGACCAACAGAGATGAAAACCAAATTCATCTAAAGGTCGACTAAACGAGGATTTAATCCACTTTCTACAAATCGGCAAAGATGAAAACAGAATAATGCAAGAAGTTATCGAAAGTGATCCGGAGAAAGGACCTGACGAGGTCTTAATGGATTGCTAAGTAATAACTTAAAGACTGGCCGACATTAAAAAAGTCGGATCAAGTCAACCCAAGTTATCAGCAAATCCCTGGAAAGAGATCTGGCCAACCCTGTAAAAGAGGAATTGCTATAACTTAGAAGAGATCGACATAACGAAGTCGGTCTCCTACGAAAAACAAGTTATAAAAGTAATCCCTGAAAGAGACTTGACAAAGGTCCAAGAAAGAGGATTAAAAAATAACTTAGAAGAGATTGACATGACGAAGTCGGTCTCCTACAAAAAACAAGTTATAAAAGTAATCCCTGAAAGAGACCTGACAAAGGTCCAAGAAAGAGGATTAAAAAATAACTTAGAAGAGATTGACATGACGAAGTCGGTCTCCTACAAAAAACAAGTTATAAAAGTAATCCCTGAAAGAGACCTGACAAGGGTCCAAGAAAGAGGATTACAAAAATAACATGGAAAAGGACGACGCAAAGAAGTCGGTCTCCCACAAACAAGTTATAAAAGTAGTCCCTAAAAGAGACCTGACAAAGGTCCAAAAAAGAATACTACAAAAATAACTGGAAAGAGGACCAACGTAAAGAAATCGGTTATGGATTGCTAGAAATAAATACAAGTAAGAGCGAGAAAACTGAAATACAAGTTGGATCCACACATCCACGACCTCAAAGGATCGAAGCTACAAGCAATAAGTACAAAGAAATCCAAAGAGGCCGAGCAGCAAGGCTCCAGCATTCTCAAAACCCAGAAAGGTGCCAAGACAAGTGCAAACAAGCATGATATAAAATACAATATTATAACAAGCTTCGGGGTCAGGCCCAAAAGCATGAAAGCTACTTGTTGTTTTTTCAAAATAAAAAGTTGCTAAACAAGCAACCAGAAGGAGTATCAACAGTCAGCAAAATATTCAAAACTACAAAATAAAGAGTTTAAAAGCCCACAAGCCGGGCTATCTACACAAACATCCAAGAAAAATCAGCTAAGAACGGGAGCCTTCTCGTCAGCATCAGTACGGGGAGAAGGAGGGCGAGTCTGAATCGGCACAGCATCCACGGTACCGTCATCCCGATTCAAGATCTGACAGTCCGGATCAGAAATAGAATGACCGACCTCAACTAGAGGAACGGTAGAAGTTGACACTTTGTCAGAAGGCACAGGGGGAGGTTCGACATCGTCATCATCCTGGTCATCAGGGATAATCTTACCATCCCTCTCAACATTGTCCAGGCTAAAAAGAGTAAGGTTGGCCTCGGGAGTAATAATTCGAACCTGCTCCTTCAGGTTCTCGTAAGCAGCATTCACACTGCCAACAAGATGACCCTGGAGCTCGGAGTAATTAGCTCAGGCGTTCTCCAACTCCTCCTTCAAACGCATTCCCTCCCGGTAGGATGTGACGTAGCTGTCTTTATGCCTCAATGCCGTGTCCTCGACCAACCGCACAGAAGCCGCCAGAGCAAGGGAACTCACCTTCTCATTCTTCAGATCCTTCTCCAGTTTGGCCACCTTCACCTCAAGCTCCTCCTTCAAGCCCTTCATCCGATCGAATTCCTGTTTTATCTCCTCCACAAAAGCTTTGGTGGCATGGAGAGGAAGATTTTGAGCAGTTCGGTACAGGGCAGCTCCCATATGTGCCATTTTTACACTACTCCGAGTTATAAAATCCAAGTGATGAAGGAGTGATACATCATCCATAAGGAGGACACCGTAGGGACCGATCTGCTAATCTACGAACTCGACTGCGTCAAAATCAGGGGCATCAAGGTTGAAAGGCTCAATTATTTTTTGTTTCTTGTTGGGAGGAGCACCAGAAGTAGTAGCGGAAGACTGTGGAGGGTCGGCCAGGTGAACCCGAGGAGTGGGAATCACCTTCCTCGGCCCAGGAGAACTCGGCACGGGCAGCTTCACCTGAACTTGAGAAGATCCCTCTCCCGTCGCCTTGGCCGAGATATTTTGAGCAGCAGCAGCCTTCCTTGCCTTTTTGAAGGCCTTCATGGAATCATTGTTTTTTGACATCTCTGAGAAAATAGAATCAACCACAGTAATGGGTTACAATCACAAAAGAGGAAGCAAAACTAAGAAAGAAGTACAGAAATAAGTCAGACAGTACCCAAAACAGTTCGAACCAGGGAAGGGTCATTCAACAACCTTTTTGTATCAAGATGGGGTGGTTCCCCCCATAAATCTTCAAGAACAATAACAAAAGTCCGCTCAACCTCGTCAAGCATCTCCCATGTATAACGAGACACTCTCACATCCTTCTGCCACTCTAGAGGGAAAGCAGGCTCGTCATTCTCATCAAGAAAAAAAGGGAGGACCCCCTCAACAGCACGGACTCTAAGGAAATAATTCTTAAAGTCCTTAAAAGACTCATCACACATGGCAAAAATTTATGACCCTGGGAAGACCTGAAAGAAACCTAGGAAGCTTTCTTTTTGGAAGAGGCACCAGGCTTGGTAGAAATAAAAAGATAAAGGAAAAGAGTTTGAGAAGGTGTTACGCCTAACTCTTGGCAAAGCAGCTGAAAGATCTTGATAAAACCCCAGGAATTCGGATGAAGCTGGGATGGAGCAATGTTACACGACCACAACAAGTCGGTCTCGAAAGCAGTAAATGGAAAAGTAATGTCCAACTGGCTGAAGAAATATTCATAGGCATAGAAGAATGGACGCTCCCCTTCAACCGAAGTAGGAAAACAAACCCTCTCGTCAGAGTCGGGCGCTCAAGCTCATAATCCCTCTCCCGGGCACTGCTACCACAAATCCTATGACGTTTCCTCAGCTCTACACAAAACTCAGCGTCCACCACAGAGACACACATTAAGACAAGGGAGTCTAGCCAATCAGACATCCCCTCAAGAACTTTATAAGACATCTCTACAATGTTATTGTGAGAAGACATGAAGCCAACTAATCCTACAATAAGAAAAGAAGATTGGATTACTAAAAAATATCTCGGACGAGGGGAAAAATAACTCGACTAATATGACACAGAAGAACAAACAGAAAAGGAAAACCCTAAGACTCAAACCAAAGTCCTGGGGCATCCTTTGGAGGCAGTAACAAAGCAAGGTTTTAGGAAAAATCTACAACTTACATCCCGGCATCTCTCAAAACAAGAAAAAAAGATTTCAAATAACAAAAAGAAAAGTCAAAACACAAAAAGTCATCAAAAGCCACTATCTTTTTACAGTCTATCAGCAAAAAGCATCGCCAACATCAAACATGCCAAGTGGAAATCGTCAAAGACGCAACCCTTTTTCAGAATCAAACAAAACCATCATTCCAAAGCTTCAAAATCAAAAGCACAAACAGAAAAGGTGATAACATGCAAAAGCCCTAAAAGCATCAAACAACAGGAAAGGCAAAAAGGTTCATGCAAAAAGGCGAAGAAACTCCCAGAACACACATTACAACAGCAATCAGGCACGGCAAAAGTAGAAAGATCCAAACTTTCTCCAAGCAAAACCAAAACTTTCTCAAAATCAGACATGAAAAAGTGACACGAAAAAGAGAAAGGAAGAAAAATAAAACTTGGAAAAACAGGAGAAAAGCTCAAATGAAAGCTGAAGAGCAGAAGTGGCAGGCGAAAGAGCCACCCCTCGAACGGAAAAACTCGCCAAAAGTAGGAAACGGAAGGTGAAATCCAAAATCACCCTTCTTCCACAGAAAGTAGTAGCAAGCAGGCGTCGCAAGGAGAAACTATGAACTCTAGGCGAAAAACAGAAAGAGAAAAAATTAAGGGAGGTTACGAAGAAGAGAAACCGTTTCTAAATTGCAAAAATTCAAAATAAAGCCAAGGGAAACGGGGCAATCAATACCAATTAATGAAGGTATTAAACCCTCGCATGCTCCCAAAAACAAAGTGCTGATATAAAAGCGCGCGCTTTTAGAGGAAAACGTTCCACATTCAAAAAAGTTCTACAAAGAAAGGAATCGACTAAATGCTTGAGATCGGCTTCACTAGAGAAGGACCGAGGTCAAGAACTCGACCTCAAAAAAGAAGACCGAGCTCAAGCATGGGCACTGTTCATACCCTGGGTCGAGCTATCCGACCCGCGATGATTGGCGACAAAGCGACCGACCTCTTCAGGTCAGACTATCTGACCTCTTCCTAAAAGAGCTCGGCCAAATCGACAAGAAAGCCCAAAAAAGGGTCCAACTCAAGGAATACGACCCAGATCCAAAGGCAGCCCAAGCCTACAAAGATGAGGGCAGTTCCATTGAAGATAAGCTGACCTCGCCAAAAGATAAAGATAAGATAAGATAACTAACTTATCTTATCTAAGAAGGTCATTCCACACTATTATAAATACACTGGAGCACCCAGGTATAACTCATACTCTAATTCTACAAAAAACCTGCATAATACCCTTGCAAACTTAAGCATCGGAGTCCCTTGCAGGTACCCCCCAGCCTTCGGTGACAAAGGATCAGCAGCGCTATCAGTCTGACAAATCGGACACACCAGCTCCGACCGCCATCTGCCAGCCGGACACGTCAACTCCGACCAGTACAGAAGATCTCGTCCGAGATCGACCTACAGTTTTAGGTAACCCTCGGAACAACCTCTTTACATCTTTCTCAATTAAAAATCTCATCTTTTTTATATCATAATTTTATTTTCTTCCACCAATCATATCTCTATGTCATATCTATTTCAAAATTTTCGAAATCCCTCCCCTCCTCTTATAAATACACATTCGGCCATCCCCTCCTATCCACCATTCGAATTTACCTCTTCTCCTCTCTCTCCCCTTTCCTTTCTTTTGCTTGAGGGCAAGCAAACCTCTAAGTTTGGTGTGTTTTTCTGTGATCACTGAGCTAAGACTCATCAAGATCATGGCACCTAAGGGAAAACAAACCAATTCAAGAGGCAAGAAAGAGAATACTCCAAAGATTCTTTGGAATCAAGAGAGGTTCTTAACCAAAGAACATGCAGACCACTACCACAAAATAATGGGTCTGAGGTCAGTGATCCCAGAAGTTAAATTCAATCTGAAAGAAGATGAATATCCGGAGATCCAAGAGCAAATTCAAAACAGAGGATGGGAAATTCTAGCTAATCCTGAAACAAAAGTTGGAAGAAATATGGTTCAGGAATTCTACTCAAATCTGTGGCTAACAGATAAGCAGAGAATAACTGGAACCGCCTTTCACACCTACCGAACTATGGTCAGAGGGAGGCTTATTTACTTCCATCTGGACAAAATAAGAGAGGTCTTCGAACTACCTCAACTACAAGATGATCCAGAATCCTTTAATAGGAGAATGGTGAGAGTAGATAAAGGGTTAGATCAAGTTCTAGAGGACATATGCCTCCCTGGAACTAAGTGGATAACCAATTCAAAAGGTGTCCCAAACCAACTCAAGAGGGGAGATCTCAAACCAGTCGCAAGAGGCTGGTTGGACTTCATTGGGTGTTCTATATTGCCCACTAGCAATCGCTCTGAGGTCACTGTCAAAAGAGCAGTGATGATTCATTGTATCATGCTGGAAAAAGAAGTGGAGATTCATCATTTGATTTCTTGTGAGATTTACATAATTGCAAATAAGAACTCCACTGAAGCCAAATTGGCCTACCCAAGCTTAATTTCTCTGCTATGTAAAGATGCTGGGGTGACGATGGGAGTAGATGAATTCATCCCAATCGAACACCCAATCACCAAGAAGTCAATGGAAGGACAAGTGCAAGACAACTCCATCAAAAGGAGGGCGCAGGAGTTCCTCCCAGAAATCCCTGAAATTGACTACTGGACCCGCCTAGAAGCATCTGTCACCAGGCTGCAAGAAGCTATGGATCAACTTAAGGAAGAACAGCAGAACCAAAACTACATGCTCTGCAAACTGCTTAAGGAACAGGAGAAGCAGGGGCATGAGCTACAGGAGCTGAAGCGCCAGAAGCTCTCCCTTGAAGGACCAAATACCCCACAGACTGAAGGAGCATCCACTGCTCAAAATCAAGGTTGTTGAATCCTAACTCTGTGATAACCTCTATTATTAGGAATCTATTTTAAGAGTCATTTATCTTTCTATTTTTAATTTTCGGTCTTCTATTATTATTGGCTTGCTCTTATATTTATTTTTGAGTCTTATTTTCGTTCCATGATTAATAAAATTTAAAGTTTATGTCTTAAAGTTATGAATGTCCTGTGAATCCATCACCTTTCTTAAATAAAAAGTGTTTTTAATTACAAAAGAAAAAAAGTACTTGAATTTCAAATTTTAAAATAGATTAATTATTTTGAGGTGGTGGCAATACTTTTTGTTTTTCTGAATGAATGCTTGAACAGTGCATATTTTTGAATTTGTTGCCCATGAATGTTAAAATTGTTGGCTCTTGAGAGAATAATGGAAAAGGAAAAATGTCATTCATAATCTGAAAAATCATATAATTGATTCTTGAAGCAAGAAAAAGCAGTGAAAAGCTTGCAAATTAAAAAAAATAAAAAAAATAAAAAATAAAAAAGAGAGAAAAGCAAGCAGAAAAAGCCAATAGCCCTTTAAACCAAAAGGCAACGGTAATAAAAAGGATCCAAGGCTTTGAGCATCAGTGGATAGGAGGGCCTACAGTAATAAAATCCTGGCCTAAGCGGCTAAACCAAGTTGTCCCTAACCATGTGCTTGTGGCGTGAAGGTGTCAAGTGAAAACCTGAGACTGAGCGGTTAAAGTCGTGGCCCAAAGCAAAAAGAGTGTGCTTAAGAGCTCTGGACACCTCTAATTGGGGACTCGAGAAAAGCTAAGTCACAATCTGAAAAGGTTCACCCAGTTATGTGTCTGTGGCATTTATGTATCCGGTGGTAATACTGGAAAACAAAATGCTTAGGGTCACGGCCAAGACTCATAAAGTAGCTATGTTCAAGAATCAACACACTTAACTATGAGAATCAATAACACTATCTGAATTCTGAGTTCCTATAGATGCCAATCATTCTAAACTTCAAAGGAAAAAGTGAGATGCCAAAACTGTTCAGAAGCAAAAAGCTAATAGCCCCACTCATCTAATTAAGACTGATCTTCATAGATATTTTTGGAATTCATTGTATATTCTCTTCTTTTTATACTATTTGATTTTCAGTTTCTTGGCGACAAGCAACAATTTAAGTTTGGTGTTGTGATCAGCGGATAATTTATACGCTTTTTGGCATTGTTTTTAGTATGTTTTTAGTATGTTTTAGTTAGTTTTTAGTATGTTTTAGTTTGTTTTTATTATATTTTGTTAGTTTTTAATTAAAATTCACTTTTCTAGACTTTACTATGAGTTTGTGTGTTTTTCTGTGATTTCAGGTATTTTCTGGCTGAAATTGAGGGATGATGACAAGTCATCTTAGCCTATTTTAACTAGTCTTTTTCTTTTGTTTTCATTAGAATTATGCACTTTCTTGAGCTACAAGCAAGCCAATTGGCTAGATTTTCATGTTTCCTTTGATTTAATCAACCATGTATGAATTCATGCTATTTCATGAGGTTTTATGCTATAATTGTCACATATTATGAAAGAATGAATATCTCATGATTTTGAGCATAGCTTTGATGTGTTTGGTTGATTAATGATAGGTGAAGAATGCTTGGAGAAAGGTTGAAGCAAGAAGGAATGGCTAGGAGTAAAGGGAGGACAATGGAATAAGTGAAATTGAACCAGGAAGCAAAAAGCTGGACCTAAAGTTAGCCTCAAACTTTTGCACAAACTTTTGGGTGAAAAGTTAGCCCCAACGTTAGCCCCTAACTTGGAGGCTAACGTTGGCATGATGAAAATCACTCCCTGGGTACCAAAAGTTTGCGCCAACGTTAGCCCCCTAACTTAGTGGCAAACGTTGACACATGAAAATCACCCCTGGGCACCAAAAGTTTGCGCCAACGTTAGCCCCCTAACTTTGAGGCTAACGTTGGCATGAAGAAAACCTCCCTGGGCACCAAAAGTTTGCGCCAACGTTAGCCCCCTAACTTGGTGGCTAACGTTGGCACATGAAAATCACAAGGGGAGGAGCAAAAGTTTGCGCCAACGTTAGCCCCCTAACTTGGTGGCTAACGTTGGCGCCACAAGTGCACAAGGTAAGGCCAACGTTAGGGCCAAAGTTAGACCCCTAACTTTGGCACCAACGTTGGTATCAGATGGGTATAGCTGCTGATATGAAAAGTTTGGGCAAAAGTTAGCCCCCTAACGTTTGCTCAAACTTTTGGTCCAACTTTTGCAAAACTCCAAACCAGTTCAAATGGTTCACTTTGGTTCTTCTCCAAACTTCAAGAGCAATCAACCAAGGCCTCTTTCAACCCAATTCCACCAAGAGCAAAGGCCCAACTCAAGGCTTGAAGATCATTTGAAGAAAGTGTATAAATAGGATAGAATTCAAGTTCTTCAGAGAGCTTTTCTTTTGGGAATTTTCATAATAGTTTTCGGAGAGCTTTGGATATTGAGTGACCTTTAATTTCTTCGTCTTGGGGAAGGAGAATTCACTTCTCTTCCTCTCAGTTTTATTACTTTCAATTTCAATTACAATTGTCTTGGATTTTGGGTTGGAGAATTGAAGAAATTCTGTTTCAATCTCAACCTTTGATCTCACTGCTTTATTTACTGCTTGATTGGATTTCAATTTCTGTTAATTGCTCTTCATCCACTTTCTTTGAATTTCAATTACAATTTCTTGTTGGATCTAGGAAGGCATTGAGATCTAGACTTGGTTTTCTAGTCTCTGGGTCCTGAGATCTAATTTCCCAATTTTACATTCTCTGTTACTGTTTTCCATGTTCATTTACTTTTCTGCTCTGAGATCCAATTTGATCCCACACCTCTTCTACTTCTCTGCTTGATGCAATTTACTTTTCCTTGTTTAAATTCTGCAAATCCAATCCCCAATTCCCTTTACAATTCCAGCCGTTTACATTTCTTGCATTTTAAGATTCCGCAATTTACATTTCTTGCATTTTAAGTTTCTGCTATTTAATTTCTTGTTCTTTAAGATTCAGCACTTTAATTCCCTGTTCTCTTTACTTCCATGCAATTTAATTTCTGCAAATCACAAAACACTCAACCAAATCTTGATTCGCTTGACTAAATTAACCACTAAGCTAAAATTGCTCAATCCTTCAATCCCTGTGGGATCGACCTCACTCCCGTGAGTTTTTATTACTTGATACGACCCGGTACACTTGCCGGTTAGATTTGTGTGTTTTGGGAGAAATTTATTTTTCACCAAAATACTCATCAAGTTTTTGGCGCCGTTGCTGGGGATTGATTAGATTGACAATGATTAAGTGAGGTGGTAATCTAGATCAAACACTTTCTCTTTAATTTTGATTAATCCACCAACTGTTTGATTTTTTGCTTAAACTAACTAACACTTCAATCTAGCAGTAGATTGAAGTGTCACTGGTTTTGTGCATTTCTCATGCTCTGCTTGTATGTCAGGTACAAGAAGAACCATACCCAATTTTCATGAACAAGACGAAAGAACTCTCAGGAGGATAAGAAGAGCTGAAAGAGGGAAAAATATTTTTGGAGAAGAGGAATCAGACGAAGAATTCCAAGAGATGGAGGAACATTCAACCAATCCACCAGGTGGAGCAGGCAACAACAATGACAACCCACCCCAGAAGAGAGTTTTGGCGTCCTATACCTTTGCAAATCCTAGACATTGTGGGAGCAGCATCTTGGCTCCAAATGTCAATGCTAACAATTTTGAACTCAAGCCACAACTTATCACTTTGGTTCAGAACAATTGCTCTTTTGGTGGAGGACCACTTGAAGACCCACACCAACACTTATCCACTTTCTTGAGGATATGCAACACTGTCAAAACTAATGGTGTGCCTCCTGACAGTTACAAGCTGATGCTATTCCCATTTTCTCTCAGGGACAAGGCCACTCAATGGTTGGAATCTTTTCCAAGGGACAGCATCAACAACTGGGATAATTTGGTAACCAAGTTTCTTGCCAAGTTTTACCCACCTCAGAGGATTATAAGGTTGAAGGCTGAGGTACAAACATTTACACAAATGGAGGCTGAACCCATCTATGAGGCATGGGAGAGGTACAAGGCTCTGATCAGGAAATGTCCCCCTGCCATGTTTAATGAGTGGGAGAAGCTTCAAAACTTCTATGAAGGCTTAACACTGAAATCCCAGGAAGCTTTGGATCATTCAGCTAGAGGTTCCTTGCAACTCATGAAAACTGCAGAAGAGGCTCAAGAACTCATTGATATGGTGTCCAACAACCAATATTTCTTTGCTCATCAAAGAGGCCGCCAACCATCACAAAGGAGAGGAGTAATGGAGCTAGAAGGAGTGGATTCAATCCTGGCTCAAAACAAGATGATGCAGCAGCAAATTCAACAACAATTTGAGCAAATGGCCAAGAGGATTGATAGTCTCCAAGTTGCAGCAGTTAACACTAGCCAACCATCAACCACATGGGGACAGAGTGAAGAAACTCAAGAAGAACAACAACAAGAGCAAGTACAGTATATGCACAACCAAGGACCAAATGAAGTGTATGGTGATACATACAATCCATCCTGGAAGAACCACCCAAACCTCAGATGGGGAGATAACCATACCCAAAACCAACAACCATGGCAGAGGAACTCAAACCAACACAACCCAAGAAGCAACCAAAACCACAACCAGCAGCAGACTAGCCAAAACCCCTACAGAAAACCTCAAAATAACTACCCCAACCTCAACCTATACCAATCTAATAACCAACCCACCAACCAAAATGCCTACCATCCACCACCCACATCTCATAACCCACCTCAAGTATCACCTGAAGCCCAAAGAATCACTCACTTGGAGGCCATGATAGACAAAATGTTGAAACACCAGGAAATGGTAACCAAGAATCAGGAAGCCTCCCTGAAGAGCCTAGAGAGACAGATGGAGCAACTCTCCAAGCAAGTATCTATTGAGAGACCTTCAAACTCACTGCCCAGTGACACAATTCCAAATCCCAAGGAGGAATGCAAGGCAATACAATTAAGGAGTGGGAGAACATTGATAAGTAACAATGACACTACAAGGAAGCAAGCAGAGAACATCAAAGAACCAACAGAGGATGAGACTCAAACAAAGGCAGATGAAGCTAAGGAGCAAGTTGTGATGCCAAACAAAAGCACTGAGAAACTTAAAGAGAAGGACAACCAGCCACATAGCTCAAAGGAAGTAGCTCAGGGACAGCAGCAAATAAGAAAGAGCATCACACCTCCACTGCCATATCCCCAGAGGTTTAACAAAGAGGTTAAAGACCAGCATTTTCATAAATTCCTTGAGATTTTTAAGAAGCTGGAAATCAATATCCCCTTGGCTGAAGCACTTGAGCAAATGCCTCTGTATGCCAAATTCTTGAAGGAGCTTGTCAACAAGAAATGAAGCTGGGATGAGAAAGAAACCATAATGATTACTGAGGAATGCAGGGCCTTGATTCAAAAGGGGCTTCCTCCCAAGCTTGAGGACCCAGGGAGCTTCCTGTTGCCTTGCACCATTGGGGAATTGACCATCACTAAAGCAATGTACGATCTCGGAGCAAGTATTAACTTAATACCATCCTCCTTGGTGAAAAAGCTGCATATAGAGGAGGTCAAACCAGTACAGATGTCTCTAGAGCTGGTAGACAAGTCAATGGTATACCCCAGGGGTGTAATTGAAAATCTTTTGGTCAAGGTGGACAATTTTATATATCCTGCTGATTTTGTGGTTCTAGAATCAAACGATGATGATGGTGACTTTGTTATACTGGGAAGGCCATTCTTGGCCACTGCTAGAGCTATCATAGACGTAGAGCAAGGAGAACTAACTCTCAGGATGCATGATAAGAGTGTCACTCTGAAAGTAGTACTAGAAGCGCAGTTCAGTGATGAGAAGAAAGATTATATGGAACTCGACAAGGAAGAATCACAGTTAACGAAAGAAAGCAACAAGGTGATTCACAGCAACACCCCAAAGCAAAAAGAAGATAATGCAGCATGGGAAGAAGAAAAAGAACTTGTACAGAGCAATGAAGAGATTCATGAAAGCATTGATGTGTTAGTTATCAAGAAGAAGAATCCCAAAATGAAGCCCACTTGCAAGCAGAAAGGATCAATAAGAAGAAGGAAGAAGAATGAAAACAGAATCAAAAAGGGTTGGAAGAACAAAAGTTTTCCAACAGAAGGGCTCTCCAAAGGTGACAAAGTGCAGTTAGTCTATCAACAACTGGGAGCAAGCCAACAGATTGATGATTACTATACTGTGAGCAAAATACTCTCACTAGAACATGCTGAGATAGAACACCAAGGAACAAAGAAGAAGCTCACAATCAGAGGGGACAAGTTGAGGCACTATAACCATCAACCACCATGAAAGAAAGCCCCAATGTCAAGCTAGTGACATTAAAAGAGCGCTTGATGGGAGGCAACCCAACCTGAGGTAGTTTTCTTTTCATAGCTATTTCAATAAAAAGGTTAAATGATTGGTATGTATTGCAAGGAGCTAAGTTTGGTGTTTCACACCAAAACAATTTAAGGGAGAATAAAGGATTCTAAGTTTGGTGTTCCACCAAAATCTCACTTAAAAGCACATTCTCACCTTCTGCACAAAGGGTTACTAGCTCCAAGCAATCTGATAAATCATTTAATCATTGTCTGTTTCTAGTTTTTAGTTTTATTACCTTTAGCAAAGACTTAGGCTTTCACATATGGTTATGCATAAGAAACATGGCAAGGGACTAAGTTTGGTGTTCACACACCAAAGTAAGTTCAAACGCCTACAAGAAAGTCTTGCACACTAACCAGTCATCTAAGGGCTTGAGAAACAAGCAACTTCCATTAACACTGCAGGAATTCAATCACTCTCTTGGGAGGACTACACACCATTAGCTGAGAGAAAGAAGAAGAAGCCACCAAGAGGTTGTATTGTCACTTAACTCCATCAGCATTGAATTGCTCTAAATTGGAAGTGTGAATATGCCCATCTTAACAGTAACTGTTAGTGTAGTAGTCTGTACATCATTTCTGTTTCAATTTAAAATAAGTAAGCTAGTCTATGTGTGTGCTTGTGTGTTTACTTTCACTGAACAAAAAGTATGTTTTGTCCCCTGCATCTTTAATCCAATAAAAGAAATGTTTGAATGAGAAGTAAGATAGTCTCTGTTAGATAGAAGTAGAATAAAAGTAAGTGGTGGTATGTGTGTGATTGTACAATAGCTTACTTTTAGTGAATAAAGAGCTAGGATATCTCCTTCTAAGTATAGAGTGGCCTACTGTCTATGAATCTCAATAAAAAAAATCCTTGGTTAAAAAGAAAAACAAAAAGAAAGAAAGAAAAGAAATAGCCAAAAAGTGGCAGAACAAAAGGAAACAAAAAGAAACAAAGCTGGACACCAATAGCTTGAACCTTAAAATATATGCCTGTGGTGTCTTTGTACTAGGATCTGCTTGGATTAGTAAGCTCTTCGGAGTGCATCAACACTTGGTGACTTGGATTAACTAATCCGGGATCATCAGCTGAACACCCACTATCAAGAGCAACCTAACTACAAGGCATTTAGTAACCCAAAGAGGTGCTGGGCATCAATGTTTAAAAGGGAATGTGAGCCAAGTGTCCATGGTGAATAATGTGTCAAGTATACAGAAAAGAAAATGAACTTGCTACACATGACACTCAAATAAAGCTTTTGAACAAAGTAATAGCCAAGGATAAAGGAATAATGAGAGGTCATAGCAGTATGTTACTTGAAGCTTGAAGGAGACTTTCTAGGCCTAAGAGTCAATAAGAAGTGAGTATTTACATATCCACACAAAATCCCATGAACTACCAAGAATACTCTGCTAGCATGAACATCCTCTTCCTTTTCATTCTTTCTTCTCAATAAATCTTTTCTTGCTTGGGGACAAGCAAGCTTTAAGTTTGGTGTTGTGATGACAAGTCATCTTAGCCTATTTTAACTAGTCTTTTTCTTTTGTTTTCATTAGAATTATGCACTTTCTTGAGCTACAAGCAAGCCAATTGGCTAGATTTTCATGTTTCCTTTGATTTAATCAACCATGTATGAATTCATGCTATTTCATGAGGTTTTATGCTATAATTGTCACATATTATGAAAGAATGAATATCTCATGATTTTGAGCATAGCTTTGATGTGTTTGGTTGATTAATGATAGGTGAAGAAAGCTTGGAGAAAGGTTGAAGCAAGAAGGAATGGCTAGGAGTAAAGGGAGGACAATGGAATAAGTGAAATTGAACCAGGAAGCAAAAAGCTGGACCTAAAGTTAGCCTCAAACTTTTGCACAAACTTTTGGGTGAAAAGTTAGCCCCAACGTTAGCCCCTAACTTGGAGGCTAACGTTGGCATGATGAAAATCACTCCCTGGGTACCAAAAGTTTGCGCCAACGTTAGCCCCCTAACTTAGTGGCAAACGTTGACACATGAAAATCACCCCTGGGCACCAAAAGTTTGCGCCAACGTTAGCCCCCTAACTTTGAGGCTAACGTTGGCATGAAGAAAACCTCCCTGGGCACCAAGAGTTTGCGCCAACGTTAGCCCCCTAACTTGGTGGCTAACATTGGCACATGAAAATCACAAGGGGAGGAGCAAAAGTTTGCGCCAACGTTAGCCCCCTAACTTGGTAGCTAACGTTGGCGCCACAAGTGCACAAGGTAAGGCCAACGTTAGGGCCAAAGTTAGACCCCTAACTTTGGCACCAACGTTGGTATCAGATGGGTATAGCTGCTGATATGAAAAGTTTGGGCAAAAGTTAGCCCCCTAACTTTTGCTCAAACTTTTGGTCCAACTTTTGCAAAACTCCAAACCGGTTCAAATGGTTCACTTTGGTTCTTCTCCAAACTTCAAGAGCAATCAACCAAGGCCTCTTTCAACCCAATTCCACCAAGAGCAAAGGCCCAACTCAAGGCTTGAAGATCATTTGAAGAAAGTGTATAAATAGGATAGAATTCAAGTTCTTCAGAGAGCTTTTCTTTTGGGAATTTTCATAATAGTTTTCGGAGAGCTTTGGATATTGAGTGACCTTTAATTTCTTCGTCTTGGGGAAGGAGAATTCACTTCTCTTCCTCTCAGTTTTATTATTTTCAATTTCAATTACAATTGTCTTGGATTTTGGGTTGGAGAATTGAAGAAATTCTGTTTCAATCTCAACCTTGGATCTCACTGCTTTATTTACTGGTTGATTGGATTTCAATTTCTGTTAATTGCTCTTCATCCACTTTCTTTGAATTTCAATTACAATTTCTTGTTGGATCTAGGAAGGCATTGAGATCTAGACTTGGTTTTCTAGTCTCTGGGTCCTGAGATCTAATTTCCCAATTTTACATTCTCTGTTACTGTTTTCCATGTTCATTTACTTTTCTGCTCTGAGATCCAATTTGATCCCACACCTCTTCTACTTCTCTGCTTGATGCAATTTACTTTTCCTTGTTTAAATTCTGCAAATCCAATCCCCAATTCCCTTTACAATTCCAGCCGTTTACATTTCTTGCATTTTAAGATTCCGCAATTTACATTTCTTGCATTTTAAGTTTCTGCTATTTAATTTCTTGTTCTTTAAGATTCAGCACTTTAATTCCCTGTTCTCTTTACTTCCATGCAATTTAATTTCTGCAAATCACAAAACACTCAACCAAATCTTGATTCGCTTGACTAAATTAACCACTAAGCTAAAATTGCTCAATCCTTCAATCCCTGTGGGATCGACCTCACTCCCGTGAGTTTTTATTACTTGATACGACCCGGTACACTTGCCGGTTAGATTTGTGTGTTTTGGGAGAAATTTATTTTTCACCAAAATACTCATCAAGGGACCTGAGCAAAAATCTGATTCAGAGGTTGAAAAAGGACTGCAGATGCTGTTGGATTCTGACCTCCTTGAACTCGAAGTAGATTTTCTGGAGCTACAGAAGCCCAATTGGCACACTGTCAATTGCGTTGGAAAGTAGACATCTTGGGCTTTCTAGCATTATATAATAGTCCATACTTTGCCTGAGATTTGATGTCCCAAACCGGCGTTCCAAGTCAGCATAGGAATTCTGGCGTCAAAACGCCAGAGCTGGCATAAAAGCTGGAGTTAAACGCCCAAACTGGCATAAAAGCTGGCGTTTAACTCCAAGAAAAGTCTCTACACATGAAAGCTTCAATGCTCAGCCCAAGCACACACTAAGTAGGTCTGGAAGTGGATTCTGCATCATTTACTCATTTCTGTAAACCCTAGGCTACTAGTTTTCTATAAATAGGATCTTTTGCTATTGTATTTGGATACCTCATGACACTTTACACGTTTCATATTGTATTCTCTACGGCATGAGTCTCTAAACCCCATGGTTGGGGGTGATGAGCTCTGCTGTGTTTCGATGAATTAATGCCATTACTACTATTTTCCATTCTATCACGCTTGCTTCTATTCTAAGATATTCATTCGTACTTCAACCTGATGAATGTGATGATCCGTGACACTCATCATCATTCTCACCTATGAACGTGTTCCTGACAACCACTTCCGTTCTACTTGCAATCAAGCTTGAATGTGTATCTCTTGGATTTGTAATCAAGCTCCTGGCGTGCCACGCCCATGTAAAAGCTTTGAAGATCCTTTTTGGAAATCATTACTGGCGTGCCATGCTTAGCTCCTGGCGTGCCATGCCCATATACTTTCATGGAATTTGTCCCAAGTGGCACGCCAGTTTCACACGCCCAGCTTTATTTTGTTGTTTTTTCCCTTTTTGTTGCTCTTTTCACCTGAAATTCAGCACAAACCCATTTCAAAGCAATGTACCATAATATTCATCAATTAGTTCATGAATTGCAATGATTAAATGAGATTATGCTCTTTTATGGTCCTTTTTAGATAAGAAAAAAAAGTAAATGATGCAAGTCATCAAACAGCTAAACGGAAGGCTAGCAGCTCTATCTAGGTTCCTAGTCGGATCGGCCCTAAGATCTCTCCCTTTCTATGCAACCCTAAGGAAAGGAAAGAAGTTTGAATGGACCCCAGAATGCGAACAAGCCTTCCAAGAATTCAAAACATTTCTCGGGCAACCACCTATCTTGACCCGACCTCGACAAGGAGAAGAACTCATCATATACCTTGCCGTGGGAAATCGGGTGATAGGCTCAGCCCTAATCAGAGAGGATGAGAACGGACAACAACCCATCTACTTTATCAGTAAGGCTTTACAAGGGGCTGAACTAAACTATCAAAAGATAAAAAAGTTTGCCTACGCCCTAATACTTACTTCCCGACGGCTTCGACCATATTTCCAAGTTCACACCATTAGAGTACGAACCAACCAATGGGCAGTAGAACTGTCCGAGTTCGATCTCAAGTATGAATCCCAAACAGCCATCAAATCCCAATACCTGACTGACTTTGCCGCAGAATACACTGACGCCCCAGGAACCCCCATCGAGTGGAACCTCTACATTGACGACTCATCAAACAAAGCCGAAAGTGGAGCTGGCATCATCCTGGAAAGCGACCAAGGGACACAACTCCAACTCTTCTTAAGGTTCGAGTTTCCCGCCTCAAACATCCAAGCTAAGTATGAAGCCTTACTGGCTGGTTTGAAGTTGGCTAGGGAAGTCAGAGCACAAAAGCTTACCATCTTCAGTGATTCACAAGTAGTCACCTCGCAAATAGAAGGAAGCTACCAGGAAAAATATCCCACTATGAGAAAATATCTAGCCATGACCCAAAAACAGCTCGGAAAATTCATGGGATACGAGGTCCGACATATACCTCGGGAACAAAACGCCCGAGCTGACGCACTCTCGAAGCTAGCCAGCACCAAACCAGGGGGAAATAATAGAAGCCTCATCCAAGAGACACTACAAAACCCATCAACTTCGGAAGAAGAGAAGGTTCTAAACATATCATATCAGGACCAAGGGTGGATGACTCCCATAATTAACTAACTCAAGTCCGAAACACTACCCGCGGATAAAAAAGAGGTAAAAAGGCTAGTACGAGAAGCACAGTACTACACCATAGTTCACAATGTTCTATATAGGAGAGGGATCTCAACACCCCTCCTAAAATGCGTGCTGACCTCCGCTACAAGGGAAGTCCTAGAAGAAGTCCACGGTGGCATGTGTGGCAACCACCTCGGGGCATGAGCTCTTTCCAAAAAGGTACTCCGAGCTGGCTTTTATTGGCCGACCTTGCAAAAGGAAGCAACAGACTTCGTCAAAACATGCCCCCCATCCTAAAAGCACGCCAACATTCATATTGCCCCACCCGAAGAGCTCATCTACATTACTTCACCCTGGCTGTTCGCAAAGTGGAGGCTTGACCTCCTTGGACAATTCCCCCAGCGATCAGGACAAGTTAAATTCCTCGTTGTAGGAATAGACTACTTCACAAAGTGGATCGAGGTAGAGCCATTGGCCACCGCCACCACCCAAAGAAGTCGGATATTCCTATACAGAAATATTGTCACAAGGTTCGGGGTCTCATGCTCCATCACCACGGATAATGGCTCTCAGTTCATCGACACGGGCTTCAGGAACTTGGTAGTTGATCTAAAAATTAAGCACCAGTTTACCTCCGTGGAACACCCACAAGCCAACGGACAGGCGGAAGCCGCCAACAAAGTTATATTGGCCGGGTTAAAATGGAGACTACAGGACGCAAAAGGAGCTTGGGCTGAAGTACTCCTGCAAGTCCTATGGGCAAACCGGACAACACCACACTCCACCACCGGGGAATCACCCTTCCGACTTACTTACAGAATGGAGGCAATGATTCCCGTAGAGGTAGAGGAAAGATTCCCTAGAGTGATCTTCCATAATGAGGATACCAACTTCCAAGCACAAAGGAAAGAGCTCGACCTACTTCCAGAAGTCCGAGAAAGAGTTCGGATAAGAAAGGAAGCACTAAAACGTCAAATGGCTTCAAGGTATAACCAGAAACTAATCAAACGAAGTTTCACTACCGACGACCTTATTCTAATCCGAAATGATATCGGAACAGGTCGGTCAGGAGAAGGGAAGCTAGCAGCTAACTGGAAAGGGTCATATCGAGTTACAGAGGTATTAGGAAAAGGTTCCTATATGGTGGCCGACCTGCAAGGGTGGGAGCTCCCAAGGTCATGGCACGCCAGTAACCTAAGAAGGTACTACAGCTAGAAAAAGGTCTCAGGCCAAGGCACACTCTTTTTCCCTAAAGGGTTTTTTAACGAGGCACCAGGCCAAGACCAAAAAGCTGCCCGACTAGCAGGGTAAGTCCTCACATGTACATACTCTTATTTCTATCTTTCATTTTACTGATTAAATAAAAATATAAGATTCCCTAAAAATGCCCCCAACCAAGACGCATTAATCTACGCTCAAAATAAACGCAAAATTCATTGTCCGACCAGGAAAAGTCGGCAAGGTGAAGCGACAAAGCCTACTGTTAATGCGAGAAGTTATAAAAAGTAGCCCATGTAAAGCTGCCTGACGAGGTCGGACTAAAATGGGACTACTAAAAATAACTTGAGAAGTCCCAACAGAGAAGTCAGACCAATGAAAGGATCACTACAAAGGGAACAACACCATACAAAGGCCAAAAAGGTTGAAAAAACCTAGGACCAAAGTGCTTAGCTAAAAGGTACAAGTCCTAAAAAGGGACGTGGCTTAAAAAGCGAGAATGCAACCTCGGAACAATGCTAAAAAGTCATCCTAATAAACTAAAAAGAAAAGGTTCTATATAAGAACACTACCTGAAAAGTTATTGGACTCGAATAAAAAGGTTGGACGGCGAACCGTAAGGACGACGTAGCCAAAACAGAAGGCTGCCAACATGACCAAAGAAAAGTCGTGGTCCAAAAAACCAAAGGTAGAAAGTCCACAAGGTGAAGACTACCTCGAAAGGTGTTAAACCAGGGAGCTCCGAACACCTAAATCCAAAGGGTGTAAGAGCCTGCAAAAAGGGAATCGTCACCAAAACACAAAGCCATACAAAGGCTAAAAGGACAAAAGCACCACCAGACACAAAAATTAAAACATTAAAGGCTCAAGGGCTGCCCCACGGTAACCCAAGAGTTAAAAGTGTTTTGATTAAATACAAAAGTTACTAAGAAGCAACTAGGAAAAATGTCAGAAAAGTCATCCCAAAAGAGTTACAAAACCAGAAGTTTAAAGGTCCACAGGTCAGACCACATCAAATACATATTAAAAAGAGATATGAAAGAGAGAATTATAAAGGATCCGGCCTCGCCCCGGTGGCGGCACCTTTAGGAGAAGGAGGGATAACTGAGATCGGGGTAGCTCCAACAACTCCGTCCAGGCCATTCAAGATCTCCACGTCGGGCTCAGGATCAGGAGGGACAATCTCGGTAGAAGGAGCTGCAGAAGCCTTAAATGTTGACACAGAAGGAGGAGCCTGATAAACCCATATTTTATGATATATTTTGTGCTCAATTTAAGTGATTTATTCAATCCTTCACTCACTTATTCATGTTAATTGCATGGTTTTACTTTCCCTTCCTTATTATGTGATGTATGTGAAAAACATATTTCCTATGCTTTAAAAATAATTATTTTAATTACCCTTTATTTCCATTCAATGCCGTGATTCGTGTGTTGAGTAGTTTCAGATCTTCTAAGGCAGGAATGACTTAAAGGATGGAAAGGAAACATAAAAAAATGGAAGGAAAGCACAAAACAGAGTTTTTGGAGAAACCGGCAGTGACGCGATCGCATGGACGACGCGGCCGCATGCCAGCGCGAAACGCATATGACACGGACGCATGACTGAAGCGACCGCGTGAAAAGGAAAACTCCAGATGACGCGACCGCGTGACCCACGCGGACGCGTGACAGAGGCCACGCACCAGAAATTACAAAAAATGCTCCTAGCGATTTCTGAAGCCCTTTTTGGCCCAAATCCAAGTCCAGAAGGCACAGATCAGAGGTTATGAAGTGGGGGAATGCATCCATTCAAAGGAGAGTCTCCAATTATTCACTATTCATGATTTAGATGTAGTTTTGAGGGAGAGGTTCTCTCCTCTCTCTGTTAGGATTTAGAATTAGGATTTCTTTTGCTTTCAGGATTATCTCTTTTTATCAGGTTCAATATTCCTTTTTAATTACTTATTTTCTCAATTTAATTTATAAATTCTTCCATGTTACAGATTGTTCTTTTAATTAATGTTATCTGAGGTATTTCAGTTTATTATTGCTCTCTTTTATTTATGTTATTGTTGCTTCCAATCTGAAGACATTTATATTCGAATAGATTTACTTTTTTCCTTTTGGTCTTGGTTAAGAAATCAGTAACTCAGGAGTTATCAAACTCAACATGATTGATAATTGTTATCTTTGCTAATTGAATTGAACTTCAATAATCCCAATCTTTCCTTAGGGATTAACTAGGATTTGAAAATCAAACTAATTAGTCACTTGACCTTTCTTTGCTTTAAGTAAAGGCTAACTAAGTGGAATTAAGATTCAATCTTCATCATCATTGATAAGGATAACTAAGATAGGACTTCCAATTTCTCATACCTTGCCAAAAGTTTATTTTACAGTTATTTATTTATTTTACCTGCCATTTAAATTACTTGTTCCTCATCTTCAAAACCCCAATTTACAATCTTCATAATCAATAATAAGAACATACTTCCCTGCAGTTCCTTGAGAAGACGACCCAAGGTTTCAATACTCCGGTTATCAATTTTTAAGGGGTTTGTTACTTGTGACAACTAAAAATTTTGTAAGAAAGGTTGATTGCTTGGTTTAGTAACTATACTTGCAACGAGAGTTTACTATAACTTCTAAACCATCAATCTTCAGCTCTTCAAAATGGCGCCGTTGCCGGGGAACTGTAATCGTGTGCCTTATTATTGGTTATTGTAAATATTTTTCTTTTACTTGTTTATTTGTCTTTATTTTCTCCTTTATTTCCATTAGCTACTATGAATTCTCACCCCTCTCGCTTTGAGTTTGGTTCTAATATTGTTGAAAGGAGTGAAAGTTATCATAGGAACATGCATCAAGGTCAGAGCAATCAAAGATGGATGGAGCCAAGAGGATCTGATCAACCCTTCAGGCAACAACACCCTCCATGATATCATGGACAAATACCATTCTACAATGCATACCAAGCCAATAGACATGGTGGACAACCTTGTAGTTACCAACAAGCCCCACCCTGTGCTTATAGGCCATCCTCTCAACATAACTTCAAACCACCACACTCACAAGCTCCTTTTCACCATTCACCACCATATGATCCTCATTTACCCCAATTCCAATCCAATTACTCCCAAACACCACCACTTCCCCATGTACCACGTCCAAATCCATCACCCCAAGAATCAGAGGTTCGTCTCAATGAAACAGTAGATCAAATTCAAACAACCCTTCATCAACTGGAGCAAGCAGTAAGTCAATTATCTTCTAGACGTTCGAACATTCAAGGACCTCCCACAGCCCCATGTGGACAATCTAATGAAGAGCGTAGTATGAAGGAGATACTAGAAACTCCAGTGGACAGAACAGGGCATGACTTCGTACTGGAACAAGTAGAGGAAGCTATCATTGTAAAAGAAGAAGAGTTGGTTGAAGACTTAGGAGAAGCTGAATTTCCATGGGAATCCAGAATTGTTGAAAATTCTGTCAAGGACGTTACAATTGATGCTAAGGAGGATAGTGCACAACTCCCTAAGCAAGTCTTTTATGAAGAACTAGACGGAATAATCCAACAAGCAAGTTTCCTTGATGATGATAACTTCAAGTCAAGTTCTCTTAGTAATGAACTTGCATCCGCAAGTGAATTCTCTGAGATCGAAGAATCTTCCCCAAGTGAATACGAAGATGATGCAGACGTAGATTTCTCTCAACCTCCCGTTTATGACTTAAGTGACGAGGAAGACATAGAAGGCTTTGATCAGGACATGGATGCATTTGAAGAAGTCTGCAAGGAAGTGAAGAAATTCACAGAAGAGCACAAGGGAGTAGAACTTACAGAACCACTGGAAACACCTATCCCAAGGTCATTACCACCCAATACAAGCTTCTAGTGGGTACAATCCTTAACCTTTAGCTTTATTTTTCCACTTGAATATGGGTTGCTTGAAATAGATGGCCAGCTTAGAGCTCTCTACGGCTTTAAGAGTAAGAGGGAAATGGCTCGTACTCAGAGCTGGTGCACAAGGTTCAATAAGGTTCCACGCTTCAACTCGAAGTGCACGGATTGGCATCATGATTAATCAAATGGATCTCGGAAAATGTTTGGTCACCATGGTGAGAATCTACTTTCTAAACTACCCGGATGGAAAAATATAGATCAAGATGGAGGCGGATTTAAAAGCAAAGTTTGGGATCCTGGAATCTATTCTGACATTCGCCACCCCGGGAACCTGAGAATCTATTTGAAGCTGCTCAGAAGCTTTACATGCCTTGTTTGGGATCCCGGAGACTACTGGAATTACAAACATTGGTGGAGATTCCTGGATGAGTTCAAGCACAAGCCACCATAACAAAGGACTCCCCAAATGTCCAACTTAAGGACTTTAACTAAAAGTGCTAGGTGGGAGACAACCCACCATGGTATGGTCGTTCCTTTTTCAGTTTTATTTTGTGTTATTAATTTTTATTTCCTTTTTAATTAAACCTGAATATTATTAACTCGCATTGCATACTGCATAATTGCATACCTGCATAAAAAAAAAGAAAGGGCACGCAACGCGACCGCATCACTCATGTGATCGCGTCAGTTGCGAAAAACACTTCCCATGCGTCCGCATCATTCACGCGGCCGCGTGATCTGGATATCGGTGTAAGGATCCAACGCCAAGAAAGTTGGGCTGGAATCGTGCGGCTGTTGCGCGTTTCGCACAAAACGTCCCACGCGGTCGCGTCCTTGACGCGATCACGTCACTTGCACAACACCCATCCCACGCGAAAGCGTGAGCAATGCGATCGCATCACGTGGATTGCACAACACCCCAAAGGAGACAGAGAGTTGTGCTGAAACGACGCTGGAATTGTGCGTTTAGCACAATTTTTAGCGACGCGGTCGCTTGCCTCACGCGACTGCGTCATTCATCCTTTTACCCATTCCATGCGATCACACCACCCACGCGATTGCGTCACCCCCCATTCCACCCCAGCCACGCGACCGCGTGCCCCACGCGATCGCGTGGATTCAAATTCGATAACACCCAGCCACACGAAACCCTACCCATTCGCGCCCTCCCAACCCCTTTCTCCTTCCTCTCTTCTCTGTAACTAACCACCACTAACTTCCAGCCACCACCACCGACCACCGCCCCACCGTCGACCACCCAAACCCCACTGCAACGCCACCCCCTTCTTCCTTCCCTCTCTTTCTTCTTCTTCTTTCCTCTTCTTCCCTCCACCACCGCTGCCCCTCCGCGACCACCACCCCCACCGCGCCGCCGTCACCGCCGCGCCTCCACCCACCACCCACGCCCCCTTCCCTTCCTTCCCCCTTATACCCTACCCCCATTACCCTACCCGAAACCCCCTGCCTCCAAACGGCCACCACCGCCGCGTCAGCCACCACCACAGCCACCCCCTACCATCTCTGTGCCCCACTTTCATTCATACGCCTACCAGGTTCCGCCGAACACCACCCTTCTTTCAATTCATAGTTAATACCTGATGAGTATTTTGGTGAAAAATAAATTTCCTCCAAAATACACAAATCTAATCGGCAAGTGTACCGGGTCGTATCAAGTAATAAAAACTCACGGGAGTGAGGTCGATCCCACAGGGATTGAAGGATTGAGCAATTTTAGCTTAGTGGTTAATTTAGTCAAGCGAATCAAGATTTGGTTGAGTGTTTTGTGATTTGCAGAAATTAAATTTCATGGAAGTAAAGAGAGCAGGAAGTTAAATTGCTGAATCTTAAAGAACAAGAAATTAAATGGCAGAAACTTTAAATTGCTGAATCTTAAAGAACAAGAAATTAAATGGCAGAAACTTAGAGTGCAAGAAATGTAAATTGCGGAATCTTAAAGTGCAAGAATGTAAACGGCTGGAATTGTAAAGGGAATTGGGGGCTTGGATTTGCAGAAATTAAACAAAGGAAAGTAACTTGCATCAAACAAAAGAGTAAAAGAAGGTTTGGGTTGAATCGGATCTTGAAGCAGTAAAGTAAATGAACATTAAAAGCAAGAAACAAAATGTAAATTAGGAATTCAGATCTCAGGGCCCAGAGACTAGAAAACCAAGTCTAGATCTCAATGCCTTCCTAGATCCAACAAGAACAATTGCAAGGGAATTGTAAATTGCAAAGAAAGTGGATGAAGAGCAATTAATAGAAATTGAAATTCAATCAAGCAGTAAATAAAGCAGTGAGATCCAAGGTTGAGATTGAAACAGAATTTCTTCAATTCTCCAACCTAAAATCCAAGACAATTGTAATTGAAATTGAAAGCAATAAAACTGAGAGGAAGAGAAGTGAATTCTCCTTCCCCAAGACAAAGAAATTAAAGATCACTCAATATCCAAAGCTCTCCGAAAACTATTATGAAAATTCCCAAAAGAAAGCTCTCCGAAGAAGTTGAATTCTATCCTATTTATACACTTTCTTCAAATGATCTTCAAGCCTTGAGTTGGGCCTTTGCTCTTGGCGGAATTGGGTTGAAAGAGGCCTTGGTTGATTGCTCTTGAAGTTTGGAGAAGAACCAAAGTGAACCAATTGAACCGGTTTGGAGTTTTGCAAAAGTTGGACCAAAAGTTTGAGCAAAAGTTAGGGGGCTAACTTTTGCCCAAACTTTTCATATCAGCAGCTATGTCCATCTGATACCAACGTTGGTGCCAAAGTTAGGGGTCTAACTTTGGCCCTAACGTTGGCCTTACCTTGTGCACTTGTGGCGCCAACGTTAGCCACCAAGTTAGGGGCTAAAGTTGGCGCAAACTTTTGCTCCTCCCCTTGTGATTTTCATGTGCCAACGTTAGCCACCAAGTTAGGGGGCTAACGTTGGCGCAAACTTTTGGTGCCCAGGGAGGTTTTTTTCATGCCAACGTTAGCCTCAAAGTTAGGGGGCTAACGTTGGCGCAAACTTTTGGTGCCCAGGGAGGTTTTCTTCATGCCAACGTTAGCCTCAAAGTTAGGGGGCTAACGTTGGCGCAAACTTTTGGTGCCCAGGGGTGATTTTCATGTGCCAACGTTAGCCACCAAGTTAGGGGGCTAACGTTGGCGCAAACTTTTGGTACCCAGGGAGTGATTTTTATCATGCCAACGTTAGCCTCCAAGTTAGGGGCTAACGTTGGGGCTAACTTTTCACCCAAAAGTTTGTGCAAAAGTTTGAGGCTAACTTTAGGTCCAGCTTTTTGCTTCCTGGTTCAATTTCACTTATTCCATTGTCTTCTCTTTACTCCTAGATTTGCCTTCTTGCTTCAACCTTTCTCCAAGCTTTCTTCACCTATCATTGATCAACCAAACACATCAAAGCTATGCTTAAAATCATGAGATATTCATTCTTTCATAATATGTGACAATTATAGTATAAAACCTCATGAAATTGCATGAATTCATACATGGTTGATTAAATCAAAGGAAACATGAAAATCTAGCTAATTGGCTTGCTTGTAGCTCAAGAAAGTGCATAATTCTAATGAAAACAAAAGAAAAAGACTAGTTAAAATAGGCTAAGATGACTTGTCATCAATACTATAATTTTCTGTTTATGTTCATAATTAGGCTAGTTAGATATGCATGTTGTAGTAGATTCTAGGTGGTTAGGTAGCCTAGGATGTGGTTCGTGGATTTAGGCCTGATTAATTGCGCTGTTTGTGCTTCTTATTTTATAATTTTCACAATTCTGCTATTGCTGTGATGTTAGTATTGTTCATATGCTGTTCTTACTGTTCATGCTGCTATTGCGAATGTTCTTTCTTGTTCATACCTAATTGCAGTTTGTTTTATATGAACTATTCTGTTGTTGTTTATTTTCTGGGAACATCCAATTTTAGCAGAAATGTTGCCCAATTTTCTGTAAATTGTTTTGTTTCCATTCATGTCTTGGTTTTGGCACTTTGAACTCTGCTTTACTCTACTTTTAGCAAACCAATTCATGAATACCAGGGCCAGCTTTCTTATTCTTTTTAATTTCCTGGATAATAATCTGCATTTTTGATGTTTAGATTCTAATTTCTACTATTTCTATATCCATATGAATCATCATCAACTTCCTTGTTTGAATATGAGTTGCCTGTAGCTTATAATTGTGAATCCTTGTTACTTAGATAACCAATCATCATGTCGCTTACCTTAACTTTCTTTTTACTAACTCAGTAATTTTTTATTTCTAACCTCTTTTTCAATTTCACACCACTTTTAACTTTCTAACAATCCCCTCTGCTTTTTGACTCACTCTTTACTTTTATTTTAACTCAAGGCATGTTTGTGGTTTTCCTAATTAACATGAATTCTATGGATCTTACATTTTGGATTGTGAATTTTTCTTCTCAGTTTTCTAACTCCTATACAATCCTTAATGCACATTTACTTAACTCATTTTCATCATTCTACTGCTCCTTTGCCATTATGTGCTTCTTTTGTTATTTGCCTACTTGTTTTCCTATTTTTATTATATCCTTGATTTCTGTTTTTCAGGATGTCTGACACCCAACGAAAAGGAAAAGGTAAGGCAACAACTGGCAAACGTAAACGAGGAGAATCCTCTATGTCCATCCTGGAGATCATGCATGTTGACTCCTGGCGGGAGGAACACTTTACCCCGCAGGAGAAGGCTGACCAGCTACTCCCTGCTACTGATCCCATCAAGTTCGCAAACAAATACTGTGAGTTAAAGTATCCGGTGTTTGCAACCTCCCGGAACCAGTACCTGGAGCGGACTCTGAAAATTCCGGAAGAACTCCAGCAATACACCTCTGATCAGATAAAACAAAGAGGCTGGTTCTTCCTGGAGAGAAACCTGACTGATGTCAATGCTTCTTGGGTAAAAGAGTTTTACTGCAATTACTTCAAAACTTTCCTAGATGTAGTGAACCTAAGAGGAAAGCAGATACTGGTCACTGAAGAGGCCATTGAGGATATTCTGAAGCTTCTGCCTAAATTTGATCAGCCAGATGGTTATCAAAAGGCTGAAGAGGAAATGCGCTTCATGAAATTTGACTGGGATGCTGTCAAGGAAAGGATAGCCCTTGACCCGACTGTTCCATGGGTCATGGGTCAGAACACCACCATGCCTAAGGGAATTAAGCGGATATACTTAAATGATGAGGCTCGGCTCTGGCACCAGATCCTGAGCAACTTTATTATGCCGAGTACCCATGAGACGGAGCTACCTGCCGCTATGATCACCCTCCTATGGTGTGTGATGGAGGGTAAGGACCTGTACCTGCCACGCTTCATCCGGTACTACATGGCCAGGGTCCACGTCCGAGGCACTCTCCCCTTTCCATATCTGATTACACAGTTAGGCCATCGAGCTAACGTGCCTTGGGAGGATGCTGATGAGAAGCCACCTGCTGCAGAATGCTGATGGGATTTTTGTGGAAAAACGAATTTCCCAAAACACCAAAAACTAACCGGCAAGTGTACCGGGTCGTATCAAGTAGTAAAACTCACTTAGAGTGAGGTCGATCCCACAGGGATTGATGGATAAAGCAACTTTAGTGGGTGATTAGTTTAGTCAAGCTAACATTGAGTGATTTGAGTGACAATTGAAGCAACAGAATGTAAATGACAAGGAATTATAAATTGTAGAAAGTAAATTGTGCAGAAATTATAAAGTGCGGTAAGTAAAATTGGACAGAAACTTAAAGAGCAAGAAATGTAAATTGCAAGAATCTTAAATGACAAGAAATGTAAATTGCATGAAATATAAAGGGGAGTGGGTGCTGGAAATTAAAATTCAACAGGAAAGTGTAAATAGCAATCAAACAGAGAAGTAAAAGATGCAAAATCATGCAACAGATCTAAACAGAAGAGTAAAATGCCTTGAAGAATTTTAAAGACAGAAAAGCAATGCTTAATTTGCAGCAATTTAAAAGTGGTTCAAGATCTTAGGAGTGGAAGAGACTAGATAACAATTCTAGATCTCAAATCCTTCCTTGATCCAACAAGAACAATTGCAAAATGAAAATGGAAGAGTAAATTGCAGAAGAGGAACAAGAGAAGTTGCAGATGGAGAATGAAAATAGAATTCCTTCCAATCTCAATCCAAAAATTCAAAACAGAGAAGAAAACTAAGAAAGAAAGCAAAATGAAAACTAAAGAGTGCACAACTCCCTATTGGAGCTAGCCTCTTTTCTAATCGAGCTCCCCTAATGAGATGGAATTGATGCCTTTATATAGGCTTTACAAAGTGAAAATAAAAATTGAAATTGAAATTCTAAACAAATTACAATTAAAATAAATTCCTAAGCTAACTAATCCTTGTGCCATTGAGTGATGATGTAGGCTTTGCTTGCTTTGGATTTGAGGAGAAATGGGTTTGGTTGACCTTGATTCAATTTGGAGAGGAATTGAATTAAAGAGAATTTTAATTGAATTTTGGCCGATGTGAAAATTGCTTCCAGGAGGATGCTCAGCTCACAAAGTGAGCTGAGCTTTGAGACTTAATGTGGGGAGGCCTTGCGTAGCGTATAATTGCTTGAGAGAGGCATCAGGGGAAAGCTCAGCTCACAAAGTGAGCTTAGCATTGGTGCCTTGGTGCCAAAATTTGTTGCGCGCTTGTGTGCCCCTGGCCGTGTCAAGATGTTGCGCGCTCCACTCCCCTGGCCGTGTCAAATTGTGCTGCATGATGCCCATGGGTAGCGCTCAGCTCACTTTATGAGCTGAGCATTGGTGCTTCTAAGGGGAGGTCCCAAGTTCAAGCCTTGGAGCATGCACTTGCAACTTATTTTCTTTGAATTTTTCCTTGTAAGCTCTTGATAATGCTCACTTTGTGAGCTGAGCTTTGTGCCTTGGTCCCTTGAGAGAAAGCGCTCCCTTGGTTTCCTTGTGTCTCCCTCTTTGAATCTTGGTGGTTGCACTTTGGTCTATTTTTGCTTATTTTTAGCCCTTAAAGATGCATCTCGTTCGTGCCCTAATTTCATGCCAAATATGGATTGCCATACATCGTTGGAAAGCTCTGAACGTTAGCTTTCCAACGCAACTAGAAGCACATTAATCGGACATCTGTAGCTCAAGTTATAGCCCTTTGAAGTAGGCATGGTCATGCTATGAGCGCCCAGATTTTAACTTAGCCAAAATTTTGCTTTCCAAGCTCATTTTGCACTCTTGTAGCGCTCTGAATGGCAAATAGATGCTCATCCGGAAAGGTTTCAGAGATCTCAAAAGAGGGGGGACGCCCCTTCTACTGGCTCTATCCGGGACAGATGATCAGCCACTTGGTTCTCTGTCCCTTTTCTGTCTCTTATTTCTATATCAAACTCTTGCAGAAGCAACACCCATCTTATAAGCCTGGGTTTTGAATCCTGCTTTGTGAGTAGATATTTAAGAGCAGCATGATTAGTGTACACAATCACTTTTGATCCTACTAAGTATGATCTAAACTTGTCAATGGCATAAACCACTACAAGTAATTCTTTTTCTGTGGTTGTGTAATTTTTTTGGGCATCATTTAAAACATGGCTAGCATAATAAATGACATGCAGAAGCTTGTCATGCCTCTGCCCCAGTACTGCACCAATGGCATGGTCACTGGCATCACACATTAGTTCAAATGGTAATGTCCAGTCTGGTGCAGAAATAACTGGTGCTGTGACCAGCTTAGCTTTCAGAGTCTCAAACGCTTGTAGACACTTTGTGTCAAATACAAATGGCATGTCAGCAGCTAGCAGATTGCTCAGGGGTTTTGCAATTTTTGAAAAATCCTTTATAAACCTCTTGTAGAATCCTGCATGCCCCAGAAAGCTTCTGATTGCCTTAACATTAGCAGGTGGTGGTAATTTTTCAATTACTTCCAATTTAGCTTGATCCACCTCTATTCCCTTTTTTGAAATTTTATGCCCAAAGACAATTCCTTCAGTCACCATAAAGTGACATTTTTCCCAGTTTAAAACTAGGTTGGTCTCTTGGCATCTTTTCAAAACAAGTGCTAAATGGTCAAGGCAGGAACTGAATGAGTCTCCAAATACTGAAAAGTCATCCATGAAGACTTCCAGAAACTTCTCTACCATATCAGAGAAGATAGAGAGCATGCACCTATGAAAGGTTGCAGGTGCATTACACAGACCAAAAGGCATCTTTCTATAAGCAAACACTCCAGAAGGACATGTGAATGCTGTTTTCTCTTGGTCCTGAGGATCTACTGCAATTTGGTTGTAACCTGAATAGCCATCCAAAAAGCAGTAATATTCATGACCTGCTAGTCTCTCTAGCATCTGGTCTATGAATGGTAGAGGAAAATGATCCTTTCTGGTGGCTGTATTGAGCCTTCTGTAGTCAATACACATGTGCCACCCTGTAACTGTTCTTGTAGGAACCAGTTCATTTTTTTCATTATGAACCACTGTCATACCTCCCTTTTTGGGGACAACTTGAACAGGGCTCACCCAGGGGCTATCAGAAGTAGGATAAATAATCCCAGTCTCCAGTAACTTGGTGATCTCTTTCTGCACCACTTCCTTCATGGCTGGATTTAGCCACCTCTGTGGTTGAACCACTGGCTTAGCATCATCCTCCAATAGGATCTTGTGCATGCATCTAGCTGGGCTTATGCCCTTAAGGTCACCTATGTACCACCCAAGAGCTGTCTTGTGTGTCCTTAGCACTTGAAGTAGTGCTTCCTCTTCTAGTGGATTTAAAGCAGAGCTTATGATCACCGGAAAAGTGTCACCTTTTCCCAGAAATGCATATTTCAGGGATGGTGGTAATGGCTTGAGCTTGAATTTAGGGGGTTTCTCTTCTTCCTGAGGAAGTTTCAGAGGTTCTTTCGATTCCTCTGAATCCTCCAAATCAGGCTGAACATCTTTATAGATGTATTCTAGCTCTGATTCGAGACTCGCAGCCATGTTGATCTCTTCTACTAAAGAGTCAATGAGATCAACTTTCATGCAGTCTTTTGGTGTGTCCGGATGCTGCATAGCCTTGACAGCATTCAACTTAAACTCATCCTCATTGACTCTCAGGGTTACTTCCCCCTTTTGGACATCAATGAGAGTTCGTCCAGTTGCTAGGAACGGTCTTCCTAGAATGAGAGTAGCACTCTTGTGCTCCTCCATTTCCACCACTACAAAGTCAGTGGAAAAGGTGAATGGCCCAACCCTGACAATCATGTCCTCAATCACGCCTGATGGGTATTTGATGGAGCCATCAGCAAGTTGGAGACATATCCCAGTTGGTTTAACTTCTTCAGTTAAACCAAGCTTTCTGATAGTGGATGCAGGTATTAGGTTGATACTAGCCCCAAGATCACATAAAGCTGTCTTGGTGCAATTACCCTCTAATATGCATGGTATCAGAAAGCTCCCGCGATCTTTAAGCTTTTCTGGAAAGCTTTTCAGAATGAGTGCACTGCATTCTTCAGTGAGGAGAACTCTTTCAGTTTCTCTCCAATCCTTCTTATGACTCAAGATCTCTTTCATGAAATTGGCATAAGAAGGTATTTGCTCAAGTGCCCCTGCAAATGGAATCTTTATTTCAAGAGTCCTGAGATAATCTGCAAAGCGGGCAAATTGCTTATCCTGCTCCTCTTGGCGGAGTTTTTGAGGATAAGGCATCTTGGCTTTGTATTCCTCAACCTTAGTTGCTGCAGGTTTATTTCCTATAGAGGTGGTTGGAGAAGCCTTTTTAGACGGGTTATTATCATCACTTGTGTGTGTCTGATCCCTCACTGGCATTTGAATGCCAGAGTTAGAAGCTGGAGTGGCGTTGGACGCCAACTCCTTACTTGTTCTTGGCGTTTGAACGCCAGAACTGAGCTTCCATTGGGCGTTTGACGCCAAATCCTTGCCTGTTCTGGCATTTGAACGCCAGAGTTATTCCTCTCTGGGCTCTTATTGTCCTCAGAGGGATTTTGAATAGTAGTTTGTTCATTTCTTGGCTTCTTGTTGCCTTGAAGTGAGGTATTTAATGTTTTCCCATTTCTTAATTGAACTGCTTTGCACTCTTCTGTTATTTATTTTGATAACTACTGTTTTGTTTGCTTCAACTGTACTTCCATATTCAGATTAACCATTCTTGTGTCTTGTAGTATCTCCCTGAATTCGGCCAGCTGTTTTGTTAAAAAGTCTAATTGCTGATTGAATTCAGTAATTTGTTCTGCAGGACTGAGTTCAGCAGTTACTATTTTAGCCTCTTCTTTCCTGGAAGATTCACTGCTTAGGTACAGATGCTGATTTCTAGCAACTGTATCAATAAGCTCTTGAGCCTCTTCAATTGTCTTTCTCATGTGCATAGATCCACCAGCTGAGTGGTCTAGAGAAATTTGAGCTTTCTCTGTAAGCCCATAATAGAAGATGTCTAATTGCACCCACTCTGAAAAAATTTCAGAGGGGCATTTCCTTAGCATCCCTCTGTATCTCTCCCAGGCATCATAAAGGGATTCATCACCCTCTTGCTTAAAGCCTTGGATGTCCAGCCTTAGCTTGTCATCCTTTTTGGAGAGAAATATTGATTCAGGAATTTGTCTGATAACTGTTTCCATGTCCTTATGCTTGCTGTGGGTTGGTTATTTAACCACCTTTTAGCTTGATCTTTTACAGCAAACGAAAATAGTAACAGTCTGTATACATCCTGATCTACCTCCTTGTCACGTACTGTGTCAGCAATTTGCAAGAATTGTGCCAGAAACTCAATGGGTTCTTCCTGTGGAAGACCGGAATACTGGAAGTTTTGCTGCACCATGATAATGAGCTGAGGATTTAGCTCAAAACTGCCTGCTTTGATGGAGGGTGTTCCGAGGGTTACCTGAAACTGTAGGTCGATCTCGGATGAGATCTTCTGTACTAGTCGGAGATGACGTGTCCTGCTGGCTGGTTGCGGCCGGAGCTGTTGTGTCCGACTTGTTGGACTGGCTGCACCTCTGATCCTTGGTCACCGGAGGGTGGGGGGTACCTGCAAGAGACTCCGATGCTTAAGTTAGCATGGGTATTAAACAGGTTTTTAGTAGAATCAGAGTATGAGTTATACCTGGGTGCTCCAGTGTATTTATAATAGTGTGGAGTGACCTTTTTAGATAAGATAAGTTAGTTATCTTATCTTATCTTATCTTTGGGTGAGGTCAGCTTATCTTCAACGGAACCGCCCTTCTCTCTGTAGGCCTGGGCGGCCTTTGGATTTGGGTCGTATTCCTTGAGTTGGGCCCTTTTTGGGCTTTCCTGTCGATTTGGCCGACCTCCTCTGTAAAGAGGTCGGATAGTCTGACCTGAAGAGGTCGGTCGCTTTGTCTCCAATCATCCCAGGTCGGATAGCTCGACCCAGTGTATGAACAGTTCCCCTGCTTGAGCTCGGTCTTTTTGTTGAGGTCGAGTCCTTGACTTCGGTCCTTCTCTAGTGAAGCCGAACTCAAGCATTTTGTCAATCTCTTCCTTTTGTAGAATCTTTTGAATGTAGAACGTTTTTCTCTAAAAGCGCGCTCTTTTATACCAGCACTTTGTTCTTGGGAACGTGTGAGGGTTTAATACCTTCATTAATTGGTATTAATTGCCCCGTTTTCCTTTGGCTTTTTATTTTGAATTTCACAATTAAAAATGGTTTCTATTTTTCGCTCTTCTTCGTAACTTCTCCCTTTGCTCTCTCATTTTCTATTTCTTGCCTAGAGTTCATAGTTCCTTCCCGTGATGCCTGCTTTGCTACTGCTTTTTTGTGGAAGAGGGGTGATTCTGGATTTCACCTTCCGCTTTCTGCTTCTGGTGAGTTCGAGGGGTGGCTCTTTCCCCTGTCGCTTCCGCTCTTCTGCTTTCCTTTGCGGCTTTCTCCCATTTTCGCAGGTTTGGTTCTTCTTCCTTCCTTTTTCTATGTCACTTTTTGTGTCTGTTTTGAGAAAATTTTGATTTTGCTTGGAGAAAGTTTGGATCTTTCTGCCTTTTGCTGTGCCTGATCGTTGTGTGTTCTGGAGTTTCTTTGTCCTTTGCATGTTATCACCGTTTCTGCTTGCGCCTTCGATGATGGTTTTTGCTTGATTCTTGAAAAAGGTTGTGTCTTTGATGATTTTCTGCTTGGCATTTTTGATGCTGACAATGCTTTTTGATGATAAGCTGTAGAAAGATAGTGGCTTAGATGACTTTTGTGTTTTTACTTCCTTTGTTTCATTTGAAACCTTCTTTTCTTGTTTGATGAATGCTGGGACGTAAGCTGTAGAATTTTCCTGAAACCTTGCTTTGTTCCTGCCTCCAAAGGATGCCACAGAACTTTGGTTTGAGTCTTGGGGATTTCCTTTTCTGTTTGTTTGCCTGTGTCGTATTAGTCGAGTTGTTTTGCCCCTCATCTGAGATGTTTTTTAGTAATCAAATCTTTTTTTCTTATTTGTAGGATTAGTCGGCCTCATGTCTTCTCGCAATAACATTTTAGAGGTGTCTTCCAAAGTTCCCGAGGGGATGTCTGATTGGCTGGACTCCCTTATCTTAATGTGTGTCTTTGTCGTGGATGCTGAATTTTGTGTAGAGCTGAGAAAACATCATAGGATTTGTGGTAGCGGTGCCTGGGAGAGGGATTATGAGCTTGTAGCTCTCGACTCTGATGAGAGTGCTTGTTTTCCTACTTTCGTCGAGGGGGAGCGTCCCTTCTTCTACGCCTATGAATATTTCTTCAGCCAGTTGGACGTTACTTTTCCTTTTATTGCTTTCGAGACCGACTTATTGTGGTCATGTAATATTGCTCCATCCCAGCTTCATCCGAATTCTTGGGGTTTTATCAAAATATTTCAACTGCTTTGCCAAGAGTTAGGCGTAACACCTTCTGAAACTCTTTTCCTCTATCTTTTTGTCACTGCCAAGCCCAGAGGTTCTTCCAAAAAGAAAGCTTCCTGGGTTTCTTTCAGATCAGCCCAGGGGCATAAAGTGTTTGCCATGTATGATGAGTCTTTTAAAGATTTTAAGAATTATTTCTTCCGAGTCCGTGCTGTTGAGGGGGTCCGCCCCTTTTTCTTGATGAGAATGATGAGCCTGCTTTTCCTCTAGAGTGGCAAAAGAATGTGAGAGTGCCACGTTATACATGGGAGATGCTTAATGAGGTTGAGCGGGCTTTTGTAGTTGTTCTTGAAGATTTGTGGGGGGAACCACCCCATCTGGATACAAAAAGATTCTTGAGTGATCCATCTTTGGTTCGAACTGCTTTGGGTACTGTCTGACTTGTTTTTATACTTGTTTCTGAGCTTTTCTTCTCCTATGTTGTAACTCGTCATTTATGGTTGATTCTGTATTTTCAAAGATGTTGAAAAACAATGATTCCATGAAGGCCTACAAGAAGGCGAAGAATGCTGCTACTGCCCAAAACATCTCGGCCAAGGCAGCCGGAGAGGGATCTTCTCAAGTTCCTGTGAAGCCGCCCGTGCCAAGTTCTCCTGGGCCAAGGAAGGTGATCCCCACTCCTCGAGTTCATCTGACTGATCCTCCACAGACTTCTGCTATTGCTTCTGGTGCTCCTCCCAACAAGAAACAGAAAACAATTGAGGCCTTTAACCTTGACGCCCCTGATTTTAATGCAATCGAATTCGTAGGTTAGCAAATCGGTCCCTACGGTACCCTCCCCATGGATGATGTGTCAATCCTTTGCCATCTGGATTTTATGACCCGAAACAGTGTTAAAATGGCATATATGGGGGCTGCCTTGTACCGAACTGCTCAGAATCTTCCTCTCCATGCCACCAAGGAATTAATGGAGAAGGCTAAACAGGAGTTCGACCGAATGAAGGGCCTGAAGGAAGAGCTTGAGGTAAAGGTAGCCAAGTTGGAGAAGGATCTGGAGAACGAAAAGGCGAGTTCCCTTGCTCTGGCGGCTTCTGTACGGTTGGCCGAGGACACAGCATTGAGGCATAAGGACAGTTATGTGACATCTTATCGGGAGGTGGTGCGCTTGAGGGAGGAGTTGGAGAATGCGCGAGCTGATTACTCCGAGCTCCAAGGTCATCTTGTTGGTAGCGTAACTGCTACCTATGAGAGCTTGAGGGAGCAGGTTCGGATTATTGCTCCCGAGGCCGACCTTACTCTTTTCAGCCTGGATAATGTTGTGAGGGATGGTAAGATTGTCCCTGATGACCAGGATGATGATGATGTTGAACCTCCCCCTGTGTCTTCTGCCAAAGTGTCAACCTCTTCAGTTCCTCCAGTTGTGTCTGACCCGGATTGCCAGATTCTTAACTGGGATGATGGATCCGTGGATGCTGTGCCTATTTAGACTCGCCTTCCTTCTCCTCAGACTGATGCTGCCGAGAATTCTTCTAATCTTGGCTGAATTTTCTTTGGATGTTTGCGTAGTTGGCCCGGCTTGTCGGCTTTAAAACTCTTTATTTTGTATAGTTGAATATTTTGCTAACTGCTGGTACTCCTTTTGGTTGCTTGTTTAGCAACTTTTAAAAAACAAGTAGCTTTCAAGCTTTTGGGCTTGACCCTAAAGCTTTATAATATTGTATAGCATGCTTGTTTATACTTGTCTTGGCATTTTTCTGGGTTTTTAGAATACTGGAGCCTTGCTGCTCGACCTCTTTGAACTGCTTTGTACTTGGAGGTCGTAGATGTGTGGATCCAATTCGTATTTCGGTTTGCTTGCTTGTATTTGTCTATAACCGATTTCTTTACGTCGTCCTTTTCCAGGTTATTTTTGTAGTAGACCAACTTCGTTAGGTTGATCTCTTCTAAGTTATTTTGTAATCCTCTTTCTTGGACCTTTGTCAGGTCTCTTTCAGGGATTACTTTTATAACTTATTTTGTAGGAGACCGACTTCGTTAGGTGGATCTCTTCTAAGTTATTTTGTAATCCTCTTTCTTGGACCCTTGTCAGGTCTCTTTCAGGGATTACTTATATAACTTATTTTGTAGGAGACCGACTTCATTAGGTCGATCTCTTCTAAGTTATTTTGTAATCCTCTTTCTTGGACCTTTGTCAGGTCTCTTTCATGGATTACTTATATAACTTATTTTGTAGGAGACCGACTTCGTTAGGTCAATCTCTTCTAAGTTCTTTTGTAATCCTCTTTCTTGGACCTTTGTCAGGTCTCTTTCAGGGATTACTTATATAACTTATTTTGTAGGAAGCCGACTTCGTTAGGTCGATCTCTTCTAAGTTATTTTGCAATCCTCTTTCTTGGACCTTTGTCAGGTCTCTTTCAGGGATTACTTATATAACTTATTTTGTAGGAGACCGACTTCGTTAGGTCGATCTCTTCTAAGTTATTTTGTAATTCTCTTTCTTGGACCTTTGTCAGGTCTCTTTCAGGGATTACTTATATAACTTATTTTGTAGGAGACCGACTTCGTTAGGTCGATCTCTTCTAAGTTATTTTGTAATTCTCTTTCTTGGACCTTTGTCAGGTCTCTTTCAGGGATTACTTATATAACTTATTTTGTAGGAGACCGACTTCGTTAGGTCGATCTCTTCTAAGTTATAGCAATTCCTCTTTTATAGGGTTGGCCAGACCTCTTTCCAGGGATTTGCTGATAACTTGGGTTGACTTGGTCCGACTTCTCTATGTCGGCTAGTCTTTAAGTTATTATTTAGCGATCCATAAGACCTCGTCAGGTTCTTTTTTCGGATCACTTTCGATAACTTCTTGCATTATTCTGTGTTCATCTTTGCCGATTTGTAGAAGGTGGTTTCTGTCTTTCTTCGGTCGACCTTTAGATGAATTGCGTTTTCATCTTTATTGGTCTTCCATCGTGATCGTGCAGTGAATCTGTTTTTCACTTTCTGCCGATCTATTGCTTTATAATCGAACGATGAATGCTTCAGATTAATGCGTCTTGAGAATTTGTAGAATATCTAAAAATATGTTTTATTCAAAAGCAAGTGCAAATATATACATGTGGGATTTTTTTATCCCTTTAAGTCGGATAATTTCTGGATCTCAACTTGGCGCCTCATTAAAAAACCTTTTCAGGAAAAACAGTGCATCCAAGATCTGTTACCTTCTCTAGCTATAATACCTTCTTAGGTTGTAGGCGTGCCATGATCTGGGAAGCTCTCGTCCATCGAGTTCGGAGAGTCTGTAATAGCCTTTTCCAAGTACTTCTATGACTCGTAGGGTCCTTTCCAGTTTGCTGCCAGCTTTCCTTCTCCGGGTCGAGTTGTCCCAAAATCATTTCAGATTAGGATGAGATCATTCTCAGCAAAACCTCTTGGTACTACCTTTTGATTATATCTTGAAGCCATTCGTCGCTTTAGCACTTCTTCCCTTATCTGGGCACTTTCTTGGATTTCCGAAAGTAGGTCGAGCTCTTCTCTTTGAAGTTGAGAGTTGGCTTCTTTATTGTAGTCGACTACTCTAGGCGACCCTTCCTCGATCGCTACTAGGATCATTGCCTCCATTCCATATGCTAGTCGAAATGGTGATTCGTTTGTGGTGGAATGTGGCGTTGTTCGATATGCCCATAGGACTTGTGGAAGTTCTTCGGCCCAAGCTCCCTTTGCATCTTGCAATCTCCGTTTCAACCCAGCCAATGACTTTGTTGGCAGCTTCGGCCTGTCCATTGGCTTGAGGATGTTCGACGGAGGTGAACTGGTGCTTTATGTTCAAGTCGGCTACTAATCTCCTGAAGCCTGCATCTGTGAATTGAGTGCCATTGTCTGTGGTGATGGAGTATGGAACCCCAAACCTCGTGACAATGTTCCTATATAGGAATTTTCGGCTTCTTTGAGCAGTGGCGTTGGCTAAGGGCTCTGCCTCAATCCACTTTGTAAAATAGTCTACTCCGACTATGAGAAATTTGACTTGTCCTGATCCCTGGGGAAAGGGTCTGAGAAGATCAAGTCTCCGTTTTGCAAATAGCCAAGGTGAGGTTACGCTGATGAGCTCTTCTGGCGGGGCGATGTGAAAGTTGGCATGTTTCTGGCATGGTGGGCATGTCCTTACAAACTTTGTAGCTTCTTTTTATAGAGTTGGCCAGTAGAATCCCGCCCGAAGTACCTTTTTGGTGAGAGCTTGTGCCCCGAGATGGTTGCCACAAATGCCACTGTGTACTTCCTCTAAAACTTCCCTTGTGTTGGAGGTCGGCACACATTTTAGTAGTGGTATTGATATCCCTCTTTTATATAGGGTGTTGTTTATGATGGTGTAGTACTGAGCCTCCCGTTTTAACCTCTTTGCCTCCTTCTCATTTGTGGGGAGTGTTTCTGTTTTGAGGTAATTAATTATGGGGGTCATCCATCCTTGATCCTGACTTGTTATGGCTAGGACTTTTTCCTCTTCCGAGATTGATGGATTCTGCAGCATTTCCTGGCTAGTTTTGAGAGTGCGTCAGCTCGGGCATTTTGTTCGCGGGGTATGTGGCAGATCCTATATTCCCTGAATTGTCCGAGCTGTTCCTTGGTTTTATCCAAATACTTTTTCATGGTGGGATCTTTGGCTTGGTAGTTCCCTCTTATTTGTGAGGTGACTACTTGTGAATCATTGAAGATGTTGAGTTTTTGAGCTCCAATCTCCTTAGCCAACTTCAAACCAGCTAGTAACGCTTCATATTCCGCCTGGTTGTTTGAGGCTGGGAACCCAAATTTGAGGGAGAGCTCAACTTGGGTTCCTTGGTTGCTTTCTATTATCACACCTGCGCCGCTTCCAGCTTTATTTGAAGACCCGTCCACGTAGAGATTCCATTCTGTGGGGGGTTTCCATGGTATCTGTGAATTCTGCAATGAAGTCGGCCAAGTATTGTGATTTAATGGCTGTCTGAGCTTCATATTGGAGGTCGAACTCGGATAACTTGACTGCCCATTGTAAAATTCTGCCTGCTAGATCTGTTTTCTGCAGTATCCCCTTTATGGGATGGTCGGTCCGAACCCTAATGGTGTGGGCCTGGAAGTATGGGCGAAGTCGTCAAGATGTCAGTATGAGAGTGTAGGCGAACTTTTCTATTTTTTGGTAATTCAGCTCGGATCCCTGCAGCGCTTTGCTGATTAAATATACAGGCTGTTGCCCTTTGTCGTCCTCTCGAACCAGTGCTGAGGCTACTGCCTGACTTCCTACTGCAAGGTATAATATGAGTGGTTCTTCCTCTTGTGGTCGAGTTAGGATAGGTGGTCGTCCCAGGAAATTTTTGAAATCCTGGAAGGCTCGCTCGCATTCTATTGTCCATTCGAACTTCTTTCCTTTCCTTAAAGTGGAATAGAAGGGGAGAGATCTTATAGCTGATCCTGCTAAGAATCTGGATAAGGCTGCCAATCTCCCGTTGAGTTGTTGTACCTCTCTGACACAAGTTGGGCTCTTCATGTTGAGTATAGCCTGGCATTTGTCTGGATTTACTTCAATTCCTCTTTGTGTGAGCATGAAACCTAAGAATTTGCCCGCTTCTACTGCAAAGGTGCATTTTGTGGGATTGAGTCGCATGTTATGCTTCCTTATAGTGTCGAACACTTAGGCCAGGTCAGACAATAATGTCTCTTCGCTTTATGTCTTTAACATGTTGTCCACATAGACTTCCATGATTTTTCCGATATGATCTGAAAAGACTTTATTCATTAGCCTTTGATAAGTAGCTCCCGCATTCTTGAGACCGAAAGGCATCACAATGTAGCAGTAATTTGCTTTTGGCGTCAAAAACGAGGTCTTTTCTTGATCTGGTGGATACATGGGGATTTGGTTGTATCCGGAATATGCATCCAAAAATGAGAGGTATCTATATCCGGAGGAAGCATCTACCAGAGCGTCGATACTTGGGAGTGGGTAAGGATCTTTTGGGCAGGCTTTGTTGAGGTCGGTGTAGTCGGTGCACATTCGCCACTTCCCATTTGATTTTTTCACCAAAACGACGTTAGCTAGCCATAGTGGGTACTTGACTTCTCTTATGAATCCTGTCTCTAGTAGTGCTTGTACCTGTTCTTCTACAGTTTGGGATCGTTCTGGCCCAAGTTTTCTTCGTCTCTGCTGTACCGGCCGAGATCCTGGATAAACCGCCAACTTGTGACACATTAGCTTGGGGTCTATGCCTGGCATGTCTGCGGCTTTCCATGCGAAGAGATCGACATTATCTTGTAAGAACTGTACTAGTAATCCTTTTGTGTTTCCTTTCAAGATCGTGCTAATATTAGTTGTTTTGTCCGAGGTATCTCCGATCTGAACTTTCTCTACTTCACCTTCGGGCTGTGGACGGAGTTCTTCTTGTCTCTAAACTCCACCAAGCTCAATTGTATGGAACTCTTCTCCTCTACCTCTGAGGTTTAGACTTTCGTTATAACAGCGGCGTGCCATCCTTTGATATGCTTTTATCGTAGCTATCCCTTCTGTAGTTGGGAATTTCATGCGTAGATGTAGAGTTGAGACTATTGCGCCGAGTTGATTTAGTGTTGTCCGACTTATTAAGGCATTGTAGGCTGAACTCACGTCGACCACGATGTAGTCTATCTTGAGTGTTCTGGATTGGTTCCCTTTTTCCAAAGGTTGTATGTAATGATACGTATCCCAGTGGTTGTACTGGGGTATTGCCCAGTCCGAACAGGCTGTTCGGGTATGCTCTAAGCTCCTTTTCTTCAAAGTCGAGCTTGTCGAAGGCAGTTTTGAATAAGATGTCGGCAGAGCTCCCTTGGTCTATTAATGTGCGGTGGAGATTGGCGTTCTCCAGTATGATGGTGATGACCATGGGATCGTCGTGTCCTGTGATGACGCCTGATGCGTCTTCTTTGGTGAATGTGATTGCAGGGATGTCGGGTGCTTCCTCCTTCCCTTCGACATGATAAACTTCTTTGAGATATCTTTTGCGGGATGACTTGGAGATTCCTCCTCCTGCAAATCCTTCGTGTATCATGTGGACATGTCTTTCTGGCGTACGAGGTGATCGCTCAGCTCATCCGACATCTTCATCTCTTCATCTTTTTCCTTGCTCATCATCTCGGGTGGCCAGATACCGATTTAGTTTTCCTTCTCTTACTAATTTTTCTATGATGTTTTTTAAATCGAAACATTCGTTGGTGGAATGTCCTCGGACCCGATGATATTCATAGTATTCGTTCCGATTTCCACCTCCTCTTTTGCCTTTGAGTGGTCGAGCTGGGGTATCTTTTCTGTGTTACAGACTTCTTTGTAAATATCCACCAGGGACACCCGAAGAGGGGTGTAATTATAATACTTTTTTATTTTTTCCCCCGTTCGATCTTCCTTCTTCTTGGATTCTTTATCTTTATCTCGGTAGGTGAAACCAGATTTTGAGGCCTCCCTAAGTCAGGAATTTTCTTCCATGTTGATGTATTTCTCTGCCCGCTCTTGCACCTCATCCAGAGATGTAGGGTATTTCTTTGATATAGATTGGCTGAAAGGTCCCTCTCGTAAGCCGTTGACGAGGCCCATGACGGCGGCCTCTGTTGGCAAGCTTTGTATATCCAGACATGTTTTGTTGAATCTTTTCATGTAGTTGCGAAGACTTTCTCGATCTCCTTGCCTGATTCCTAGTAGACTTGGGGTATGCTTGGCTTTGTCTTTTTGAATGGAAAATCTGGCCAAAAACTTTTTGGCTAGGTCGTCAAAGCTTAAGATGGACTTAGGAGAGAAGTTGTCAAACCATCTAATTGCCGTCTTTATGAGAGTCATTGGAAAAGCTTTGCAGCGAACGGCGTCTGAGGCGTCGGTGAGGTACATTCTGCTTCTGAAGTTGCTGAGATAATGGTTGGGATCTGTAGTGCCATCATACAAAGTCATATCCGGAAGTTTGAAGTCTTTAGGGATTTTAGTCTTCATGATTTCCCTAGTGAATGGATCTTGATCCTTGCGAGAGTTGTCCTCAGGGGTGGTTCGGGTAGCCTTTGCTTTGAGATCGGCTTCAAGTTGTAGGAGTTTATCTTCTAATTCTCGACGTCGCCTTACCTCTCTTTGTAGATCCTTGCCAACTTCTTGCTGATACTGGCTTTCTTTTTCGAGTTGCTTTAGGCGATCTTGAAGTGCTTCTATTACTCCTGGATGTGATGAATTTTTGTCTCCGTTAGCTTCTGGAGTATCCTTTGGGGTGGCATCCGTATTTTTATGCAGCGTTCTTTCCTCTAGATCTGAGTTGTGGTCGTTATCTTGTTCGTCCGCCATGGTGATGGGATGACTTCCAGGTCCCCAGCAACGGCGCCAATGTTCCGAGGGTTACCTGAAACTGTAGGTCGATCTCGGATGAGATCTTCTGTACTAGTCGGAGATGACATGTCCGGCTGGCTGGTTGCGGCCGGAGCTGTTGTGTCCGACTTGTTGGACTGGCTGCACCTCTGATCCTTGGTCACCGGAGGGTGGGGGGTACCTGCAAGAGACTCCGATGCTTAAGTTAGTATAGGTATTAAACAGGTTTTTAGTAGAATCAAAGTATAAGTTATACTTGGGTGCTCCAGTGTATTTATAATGGTGTGGAGTGACCTTTTTAGATAAGATAAGTTAGTTATCTTATCTTATCTTATCTTTAGGTGAGGTCAGCTTATCTTCAACAGAACCGCCCTTCTCTCTGTAGGCCTGGGCGGCCTTTGGATTTGGGTCATATTCCTTGAGTTGGGCCCTTTTTGGGCTTTCCTGTCGATTTGGCCGACCTCCTCTATAAAGAGGTCGGATAGTCTGACCTGAAGAGGTCGGTCGCTTTATCTCCAATCATCCCAGGTCGGATAGCTCGACCCAGTGTATGAACAGAGGGTATACAGATACTACTCCCATATGCAGCAGTAGTGGGGTTAGCATATGACCCCAGAGTCCTTCTGGACTGTTTATTTCTACTTAGGTCCATGATGGAGAAAGGGAGATGATGCGGATTGCAAATAAAATATATATATTTTTTTTAAAAAAACGGAAATTAGAAAAAAATAAAATAAAATAAAATGAAAAATGGGTGAGGATTTTCGAAAAATGAAGAGAGAGAAAAAGTGGTTAGGAGGTTTTGAAAAATATATGATTTTTTTAAAAAAATTAAAAAGGATATGATCTGAAAAAGATATGATTTTTAAAAACTTGACAACTAAGATATGATAAGATAAAATTTTGAAATTAAAATCTGAATTTTTATGAAAAATTTTGAAATATTTGCTTAAAAATAGTTAGAAAAGATAGTTTTTTGATTTTTCAATTTTATGATGAAAGAGAAAAATACACAAAAGACACACAACTTAAAATTTTTAGATCTAATGCTCCTTATTTTCGAAAATTTTGTAGGGAAAACACCAAGGAACACCAAACTTAAAAATTTTAAGATCAAAATACAAGGAAGATTCAAGAACACCTTGAAGACTCACAAGAACAACAAGAACATGAAGATAGAACACCAAACTTAAAATTTTTAGAAAACCAAGATAAAATTTTCAAAAACTAAAGAAAAATCAACAAGAAAACACCAAACTTAAAGTTTGGCACAAGATTTATTCAAAGAAAAAATATTTTTGAAAAAGTTTTAAAAAGAAGATAGTCAATTACCAAGAACATAAGCAGAACGCTCTAGCCAATTGAGCTATAAATTTAACGTGTTTTAATAAGGTATTTAATAAATAAATATTTTTTGAAAACTGATATTTTGAAAAAGTACAAGAAAAACAAGAAAAGACACAGAACAAGAAAAACTAAAGATCAAACAAGGAAAATAAACAAGAATAACTTGAAGATTAAGAAAGAACAATGAACACAAATTCAAAAAATTTAAAAGAAAACAAAAAACATGCAATTGACACCAAACTTAAAATATGAAACTAAACTCAAACAGAAAAACTCAATTTTTAGCTTATAAAAATTTTCGAAAACAATTAAAAAGAGAAAATAAGGATTTAAAAAAAAATTCAACCGAAAACAATAATAGAAGACTCTAAACCAAAAAGAAAAATTTTTCCTAATCTAAGCAACAAAATAAACCGTCAGTTCTCCAAACTCGAACAATCCACGGCAACGGCGCCAAAAACTTGGTGCACGAATTGTGAATCACACTTTTCACAACTCGTACCACTAACCAGCAAGTGTACTGGGTCGTCCAAGTAATACCTTACGTGAGTAAGGGTCGAATCCCACGGAGATTGTTGGCTTGAAGCAATCTATGGTTATCTTGTAGCTCTTAGTCAGGAAATCATTTATAATTATCAGTTTGAATTGCGAAGAATAAAAGAGCATGAATTAAATACTTGTTATGCAATAATGGAGAATATGTTGGAGTTTTGGAGATGCTTTGTCTTCTGAATCTCTGCTTTCCTACTGTCATCTTCTTCACGCACGCAAGTTTCCTCCTATGGCAAGCTGTGTGTTGGTGGATCACCGTTGTCAATGGCAACCATCCGTCCTCTCAGTGAAAATGGTCCAGGTGCGCTGTCACCGCACGGCTAATCATCTGTCGATTCTCGATCATGCTGGAATAGGATCCATTGATCCTTTTGCGTCTGTCACTACGCCCAACACTCGCGAGTTTGAAGCTCGTCACAGTCATTCAATCATTGACGTGTGTGCTGGGGCTGAGACTTAAGCTTTACACGTGCCTGGGCTGTTTCTAGAGTTAAACGCCAGGTTGTAACTTGTTTTGGGCATTTAACTCCAACTTGTAACCTGTTTCTGGCGTTTGACGCCAGAATGCAACATGGAACTGGCGTTGAACGCCATTTTACATCGTCTATTCTTTGGCAAAGTATGGACTATTATATATTTTTGGAAAGCCCTGGATATCTACTTTCCAACTCAATTGAGAGCGTGCCAATTGGACTCCTGTAACTCCAGAAAATCCACTCTGAGTGCAGGGAGGTCAGAATCCAACAATAACAGAAGTCCTTTTTCAGCCTGAATCAGATTTTTGCTCAGCTCCCTCAATTTCAGCCAGAAAATACCTGAAATTACAGAAAAACACACAAACTCATAGTAAAGTCCAAAAATGAGATTTTTAATTAAAAACTAATAAAAATATAATAAAAATTAACTAAATCATACTGAAAACATACTAAAAATAATGCCAAAAAGCGTATAAATTATCCGCTCATCAATCACGAGGCGGAGACCCATCCACAGAGAGAGGCTGCGCAGGCAGGCACGGAGCAGGCTGCATCACAGCAGGAGGCCCCATCTCTGATTCAGGCTGCAGACCTAGAGATCCCTATTCAGTCAGCACCTCCTCTGCAGCAGGCAGATCCTCAGACCACCACCACAGAGACTCCGGCTACCCATCCTTCTAGTGATGACACCCCTTCACATCCTGCTTGAGTGAGCATCAGGGACGATGCTTCATTTTAAGTGTGGGGAGGTCGCCATCTCTGGCGTATTTTTTGGTGAACCACTACAGACTCTTTTATTTTATTTTGCTACTTTTCTGTATTTTTTCTTTTTATTTTTTATTTCTCAGTACTTATACATTGCTATTTTCATGTATTTTTACTATATTTCTGCATGTTGCACTTTAGTTCATATTTTAGCCATTTAGTTTAGTTGCAATTCTAACTTATTAGTTATAGAAATTGTGGATTACTTAGTATAGTTTACCCTTTTTAGCATAAGATAACTTAGTTTAAATTAAAAATATAAAAAGGAAGTAAACTAGAGACTTTAACATAATAAAAACAATCCACACACCTTGTATATAGCATTACATGTTAGTTAGTTAACAACATTTCATCAAGGAGAAACACTAAGTCTTTAAAGCCACCTTAAGATTTACATTGAGAATAATGGGAACTCTTAATTTTTACTTGCATGACATATATAACTGATATATGATTTTTGAGTTAGAGGACACACAGCCTGTGAGTTTTGAGCTTAATTGTATGGTTACATTCAAACCATAATTTTTATTCCTGTGTGTTCCACCCTTCTTTTTTTATTCTGGTGTTCTTTACTTTGTTTTAATCTATATGCCCGATTATAGAATATAGATACATACCAAGAAAGTGATTGAGGCCATTGTTTGATTCTAGCTCACTTATCCCAAATTAGCCTACCTTTTACATCACCCTTGTTAGCCCCCTTGAGCCTTTAAATCCCCTCTTATTCTATAAACCACAATACTAGCCTTAAGTAGAAAAACAAAATAAAAATCCCAAGTTGAATCCTTGGTTAGCTTAAGATAGAAAGTGTGTATTGTTTAAGTGTGGGAAACCTATTGGGAACATGGATGATAAAAACAAAGGGTAGAAAGTAAAAAGAATAAAATAATTCAAAATAAAAATTTTGGGAAGCATGCTCATATGAAATCAAAATAATTGAATTACCATGTGCATTAAAAAAAAATAAAAAAATTTTTATTTTTCAGTATTTGAATAAAGGGGATACAAAAGAATTCCCCAAATGCAAAATAAAGCAATGCACATGGGACAAAAGTAAAACTAATGCATGAGCATGTAACGTCAAAAGTCGGAAAATTTGGGTGAATAGGTACAGAAATTCTTGCCTTACAAAGTATGTATGTTAGGTGAGATCTTAGACTAATCAAGGATTCACTTATTAGCTCACTTAGCCTTATACATATACCCTTACCTTTATCTTGGCCCCATTACAACCTTAATTAAAGACCTCATGATTTTTGTATGCCTATATTCTATAATTGTTGATTGGTTAGATGAAGAACAAAGTTATAGAAAGTAAGGATAAAAAGAAGAATAGAGTGATTAACCCAATAAACACTGAGTGACTAGAGAGTAAACACAAAATCCAGTGAGGGTTCAATAGCTCATCAACATATATCTCTGCTTAAATTGTTAGTTGTCTTGCAAGTTTGTAAAATATTTTTCTTTCCCATTTCAATTGTAAAAGTGCTTTATCATTATCTAAGGTTTGGCTATATATATATATATATATGATTCCTTGAGAATGTGAATTAATTTAACTACATGTAAGTTTTATATACAAGTGAATAAAAATTAGAATTGCATGATTCATTTAGGTAGTTGCATTTAGAATAGATTGCATTGCATGAGATTCCACCACTTCAACCTTACCTTACTCTTTATCTTGGATTTAGCATGAGGACATGCTATTGTTTAAGTGTGGGGAGGTTGATAAACCCATATTTTATGATAAATTTTGTGCTTAATTTAAGTGATTTATTCAATCCTTCACTCACTTATTCATGTTAATTGCATGGTTTTACTTTTCCTTCCTTATTATGTGATGTATGTGAAAAACATGTTTCCTATGCTTTAAAAATAATTATTTTAATTACCCTTTATTTCCATTCGATGCCGTGATTTGTGTGTTGAATAGTTTCAGATCTTCTAAGACAGAAATGACTTAAAGGATGGAAAGGAAACATACAAAAATGGAAGGAAAGCACAAAATGGAGTTTTTGGATAAACTGGCAGTGACGCAATCGCATTGACGACGCGGCCGCATGCCAGCGCGAAATGGCAGTGACGCAACCGCGTGATTGACGCGATCGCCCGCCTTAAGCGAAACGCATATGACGCGGACGCATGACTGAAGCGACCGCGTGATAAGGAAAACTCCAGATGACGCGACCGCGTGACCCACACGGACGCGTGACAGAGGCCACGCACCAGAAATTACAGAAAACGCTCCTAGCAATTTCTGAAGCCCTTTTTGGCCCAAATCCAAGTCCAGAAGGCACAAATCAGAGGTTATGAAGTGGGGGAATGCATCCATTCAAAGGAGGGTCTCCAATTATTTACTATTCATGATTTAGATGTAGTTTTGAGGGGGAGGTTCTCTCCTCTCTCTTTTAGGACTTAGAATTAGGATTTCTTTTGCTTTCAGGATTATCTCTTTTTATCAGGTCCAATATTCCTTTTTAATAACTTATTTTCTCAATTTAATTTATAAATTCTTCCATGTTACAGATTGTTCTTTTAATTAATGTTATCTGAGGTATTTCAGTTTATTATTTCTCTCTTTTATTTATGTTACTGTTGCTTCCAATCTGAAGACATTTTTATTCGAATATATTTACTTTTTCCCTTTTGGTCTTGGTTAAGAAATCAGTAACTCAGGAGTTATCAAACTCAACGTGATTGATAATTGTTATCTTTGCTAATTGAATTGAACTTCAATAATCCCAATCTTTCCGTAGGGATTAACTAGGATTTGAAGATCAAACTAATTAGTCACTTGACCTTTCTTTGCTTTAAGTAAAGGCTAACTAAGTGGAATTAAGATTCAATCTTCATCATCATTGATAAGGATAACTAGGATAGGACTTCCAATTTCTCATACCTTGCCAAAAGTTTATTTTACATTTATTTATTTATTTTATCTGCCATTTAAATTACTTGTTCCTCATCTTCAAAACCCCAATTTACAATCTTCATAATCAATAATAAGAACATACTTCCCTGCAGTTTCTTGAGAAGACGACCTGAGGTTTAAATACTTCGGTTATCAATTTTTAAGGGCTTTGTTACTTGTGACAACCAAAACTTTTGTAAGAAAGGTTGATTGCTTGGTTTAGTAACTATACTTGCAACGAGAGTTTACTATAACATCTAAACCATCAATCTTCAGCTCTTCAGTGCCTCATCATCATCAGGGGCAGGCACAATCTTGCCATCCTCTACAATATTATCCATGCTAAACAGACTGAGGTTGGCATCGAGGATAATAACTCGGACCTGAGCCTTCAGATTTTCATATAAAGCGGTCATACCATTCACCACATGGCCCTAGAGCTCGGCATAGTAATCTTAAGTGGACTGGAGCCTCTCCTTGGTCTCCAACAGCTCCCCATAAGTTCGAGTATAGTCTCCTTAGCCTTTTTGGCCATATCTTCAGCCAGATTAGCAGCAGCCTCCGCAGCAGTAGCCATAGCTTTCTCCTTTTCCACCATAAGCTCCAATCCAACACTCTTGGCATGCCACTCACGCTTCAAGCCCTCCACCCTCTCATACTCAGCCTTGGCATCTGGTGCATGAAATCACAATCACACTTTTGCAATTCCGCACAACTAACCAGCAAGTGCACTGGGTCATCTGATGAGCGGATAATTTATACGCTTTTTGGCATTGTTTTTAGTATGTTTTTAGTAGGATCTAGTTACTTTTAGGGATGTTTTCATTAGTTTTTATGTTAAATTCACATTTCTAGACTTTACTATGAGTTTGTGTGTTTTTCTGTGATTTCAGGTATTTTCTGGCTGAAATTGAGGGACTTGAGCAGAAATCAGATTCAGAGGTTGAAGAAGGACTGCTGATGCTGTTGGATTCTGACCTCCCTGGTCTCAAAGTGGATTTTTTTGGAGCTACAGAACTCGAAATGGCGCTACAGAACTCAAAGTGCACTTGCTGGTTAGTTGTGCGAAGTTGTGAACAATGGTATTGGCATCATGTTTTTGGCGCCATTACCAGGGAAAGAAAGAGCGATGAATTTTACATAATCAAAGTGTAATCACAATTTCTGCGCACCAAGTTTTTGGTGCCGTTGCCGGGGATTGTTTGAGTTTGGACAACTGACGGTTCATCTTGTTGCTCAGATTAGGTAATTTTCTTTTTGTTTTGTTTTCAAAAATTTTTTCAAAAATATTTCAAAAATTTTCTTCTTTGTTTTCGAAAAATTTTTTTAAAAAAAAATATGTTTTCAAAAATATATTTTTCTTCAGGATTTTTAAGAATGAATTCTAGTGTTTCATGAAACATGTTGAATCTTATCTGGCTGTAAAGCCATACCCAAACTGCTTTGGGATTGGTATTCAACTAATCACTCCAGTCCATGTAATTATATACTAAAGCTTGGCTGGCTATTAAGCCATGCCTGACCCTTTGATTGGAGCTTTAGAGCATAAGATTCCTCGAATTCATATTAAAAATTTTGGAATCCTTATTTTTCTTTTTCAAAATAATTTTTCGAAAAATATAAAATAAAAAAACCAAAAAAAAAATTTTAGAAAATCACAAAAAGCAAAAATATTTCATGTTTCTTGTTTGAGTCTTGAGTCATGTTATAAGTTTGGTGTCAATTACATGTGCATCTTGCATTTTTCGAAAATTTCATGCATTCATAGTGTTCTTCATAATCTTCAAGTTGTTCTTGGTAAGTCTTCTTGTTTGATCTTGATGAATTTTCGTTTTGTGTTGTTTGGTGTTTTTCATATGCATTTTTAAATTCTTAGTGTCTAAGCATTAAAGGATTCTAAGTCTGGTGTCTTGCATGTTTTCTTGCATTAAAAATTTTTCAAAATTGTGTCTATGATGTTCATCTTGACATTCAAAGTGTTCTTGGTGTTCATCTTGACATTCATAGCATTCTTACATGCATTCATTGTTTTGATTTAAAAATTTCATGCATTGCATCTTTTTAGTGTTTTTCTCTCTCATCAAAAAAAAAATAAAAATAAAAATAAAAATATCTTTCCTCTTTTCCCTCATCAAATTCGAAAATTTGAGTTGACTTTTTCAAAAATTTTTAAAATCAAGTTGTTTCTTATGAGTCAAATCAAATTTTCAATTTGAAAATCTTATCTTTTTCAAAATCTTTTTCAAAAATCAAATCTTTTTCAAATTTATTAGTTATTTTCGAAAAGTCCAAAAATATTTTTCAAAAATCTTTTTCTTATTTTTATATCAAATTTTCGAAAATAACAATAACAATTAATGTTTTGATTCAAAAATTTCAAGTTTGTTACTTGCTTGTTAAGAAAGATTCAAACTTTGAGTTCTAGAATCATATCTTGTGATTTCTTATGAATCAAGTCATTAATTGTGATTTTAAAAATCAAATCTTTTTTCAAAAACTAATTTCTATCATATATTTTCAAAAATATCTTCTCATCTTATCTTTTTCAAAAATCTAATTTCAAAATATCTTTTCTAACCTCCTAACTTCTTATCTTTTCAAAATTTGTTTTAACTAACTAACTAACTTTTTGTTTGTTTCTTATCTTTTTCAAAACTACCTAACTAACTCTCTCTCTCTCTCATTTTCGAAAATATCTCCCCTCTTTTTCAAAATTTCTTTTTAATTAAACTAATTATTTTATTCTTTATTTGAATTTTCGAAAATTACTAACCTTTTTTAAAAACTATTTTCAAAAATCACTAACTCTTTTTCAAAAATAATTTTTGAAAATTTCCTCCTTCTCTCTCATCTTATTCTATTTATTTATTCATCTACTAACATCTCTTCCTCACATCATCACCAAATTCGAACCCCCTCTTCTATCTGTGTTCGAATTTCTTCTTCTTTTCTTCTACTAACAATAAGGAACCTCTTTACTGTGACATAGAGGATTCCTCTTCTTTTCTTCTTCTCTCTTCTCTTTCTTATGAGCAGGGACAGAGAAAAAGGCATTCTTGTTGAAGCTGACCCAGAACCTGAAAGGACTCTGAAGAGAAAATTAAGAGAAGCTAAATTACAACAATCCAGAGACAACTTGATTGAAAATTTCGAACAAGTAAAGGAGATGGCAGTCGAACCCAACAACAATGCAAGGAGAATGCTTGGTGACTTTACTGCACCAAATTCCAATTTACATGGAAGAAGCATCTCCATTCCTACCATTGGAGCAAACTTTGAGCTGAAACCTCAATTAGTTTCTCTGATGCAGCAGAACTGCAAGTTTCATGGACTTCCATCTGAATATCCTTTTCAGTTCTTAACTGAATTCTTGCAGATATGTGATACTGTTAAGACTAATGGAGTAGATCCTGAAGTCTACAGGCTCATGCTTTTCCCTTTTGCTATAAGAGACAGAGCTAGACTCTGGTTGGATTCTCAACCTAAGGATAGCCTGAACTCATGGGATAAGCTGGTCAAGGCTTTCTTAGCCAAGTTCTTTCCTCCTCAAAAGCTTAGTAAGATTAGAATGGACGTTCAGACCTTCAGACAGAAAGAAGGTGAATCCCTCTATGAAGCTTGGGAGAGATACAAAGGACTGACCAAAAAGTGTCCTACTGACATGCTTTCAGAATGGACCATCCTGGATATCTTCTATGATGGTCTGTCTGACTTAGCTAAAATGTCATTGGATACTTCTGCAGGTGGATCCATTCACCTAAAGAAAACACCTGCAGAAGCTCAAGAACTCATTGACATGGTTGCTAATAACCAGTTCATGTACACTTCTGAGAGGAATCATGTGAGTAATGGGACGCCTATGAAGAAGGGAGTTCTTGAAATTGATACTCTGAATGCCATATTGACTCAGAATAAAATATTGACTCAGTAAGTCAATATGATCTCTCAGAGTCTGAATGGAATGCAAGATGCATCCAACAGTACTCAAGAGGCATCTTCTGAAGAAGAAGCCTATGATCCTGAGAACCCTGCAATAGCAGAGGTAAATTACTTAGGTGAACCTTATGGAAACACCTATAACTCAACATGGAGAAATCATCCAAATTTCTCATGGAAGGATCAAAAGCCTCAACAAGGCTTTAATAATGGTGGAAGAAACAGGTTTAGCAATAGCAAGCCTTTTTCACCATCAACTCAGCAACAGACAGAGAACTCTGAACAAAATACTTCTAATTTAGCAAACTTAGTCTCTGATCTGTCCAAGGCCACTGTAAGTTTCATGAATGAAACAAGATCTTCCATTAGAAATCTGGAAGCACAAGTGGGCCAGTTGAGTAAAAGGATCACTGAAATCCCTCCTAGTACTCTCCCAAGCAATACAGAAGAGAATCCAAAAGGAGAGTGCAAGGCCATTGACATAAGCACCATGGCCGAACCTGTGAGGAGAGGAGAGGACGTGAATCCCAAGGAGGAAGACCTCCTGGGACGTCCAGTGATCAATAAGGAGCTTCCCTCTGAGGAACCAAAGGACTCTGAGGCTCATCTAGAGACCATAGAGATTCCATTGAACCTCCTTATGCCCTTCATGAGCTCTGATGCGTATTCCTCTTCTGAAGAGAATGAGGATGTTACTGAAGAGCAAACTGCCAAGTTTCTTAGTGCAATCATGAAGCTGAATGCCAAATTATTTGGCATTGATACTTGGGAAGTCGAACCTCCCTTGTTGATCAATGAACTAAGTGATCTGGATCAACTGACATTGCCTCAGAAGAGACAGGATCCTGGAAAGTTCATAATACCTTGTACCATAGGCACCATGATCCTTAAGGCTCTGTGTGACCTTGGTTCAAGGATAAACCTCATGCCCCTCTTTATAATGGAGAAACTGGGAATCATTAAGGTGCAAGCTGCTAAAATCTCCTTAGAGATGGCAGACAGCTCAAGAAAACAGGCTTATGGACAAGTAGAGGATGTATTAGTAAAGGTTGAGGGCCTTTACATCCCTACTGATTTCATAGTCTTGGATACTGGAAAGGAAGAGGATGAATCCATCATCCTAGGAAGACTTTTCCTAGCCACAGCAAGAGCTGTGATTGATGTTGACAGAGGTGAATTAGTCCTTCAATTAAATGGGGACTCCCTGGTGTTTACAACTCAAGGTCATCCTTCTGTCAACATAGAGAGGAAGCATAAAAAGCTTCTCTCAAAACAGAGTCAACCAAAGCCCCCACAGTCAAACTCTAAGTTTGGTGTTGGGAGGCCACAACCAAACTCTAAGTTTGGTGTTGAACTCCCATATCCAAACTCTAAGTTTGGTGTTGGAGAGTTTCAACAATGCTCTGAACATCTGTGAGGCTCCATGAGAGCCCACTGTCAAGCTATTGACATTAAAGAAGCGCTTGTTGGGAGGCAACCCAATTTTTATTTATCTAACTATATTTTTCTTAGTTATATGTCTTTATAGGTTCATGATCATGTGGAGTCACAAAATAAACAAAAAAATTGAAAACGGAATCAAAAACAGCAGAAGAAAAATCACACCCTGGAGGAAAAACCTGCCTGGCGTTCAATGCCAGAACAGAGCATGGTTCTGGCGCTGAACGCCCAAAATGGGCAGCATCCTGGCGCTGAACGCCCAGAACAAGCATGGTTCTGGCGTTCAACGCCAGAAGTAGCGACAAATGGGCGTTGAATGCCCAAAATGGGCACCAACCTGGCGCTGAACGCCCAGAGTTGTGTGCAAGGGCATTTTTACATGCCTAATGGGTGCAGGGATGTAAATCCTTGACACCTCCGGATCTGTGGACACCACAGGATCACCTCAAGATCTGTGGACACCACAGGATCATCTCAGGATCTGTGGACCCCACAGGATCCCCACCCACCTCACCCTCTATCTCTCCATTCATGACCATCCCTTCTGTTTTCCATTCACCACTCACATCCATACACACATCCCTCCATCTCCTCCATATCTTCTTCTTCTTCTTCTATTCCTTCTTTTGCTCGAGGGCGAGCAACATTCTAAGTTTGGTGTGGAAAAAGCATAAACTTTTTTTGTTTTTCTATTACCATTGATGGCACCTAAACCTCTAAAAGAGGGGAAGGAAAGACAAAGGCTTCCACCTCCGAGTCATGGGAGATGGAAAGATTCATCTCAAGGGTCTATAGCTCAGTGGTAGAACATGTGGCTGCAAATCAAGAGATCCCTGAGATACCTCAGGGGATGCACTTCCCTCCACATAAATATTAGGAGAAAATCAACACCTCCCTAGGAGAATTAAGTTCCAACATGGGACAATTAAGGGTGGAACATCAAGAGCACTCCATCATCCTTCATGAAATAAGAGAAGATCAAAAAGCAATGAGGGAGGAGCAACAAAGACAAGGAAGAGACATAGAAGAGCTCAAGGACATCATTGGTTCCTCAAGAAGGAAACGCCACCATCACTAAGGTGGATTCATTCCTTGTTCTTATTTCTTCTGTTTTTTTTTTCGTTTTCTATGTTATGTGCTTATCTATGTTTGTGTCTTCATTACATGATCATTAGTAGTTAGTAACTATGTCTTAAAGTTATGAATGTCCTATGAATCCATCACCTCTCTTAAATGAAAAATGTTTTAATTCAAAAGAACAAGAAGTACATGAGTTTCGAATTAATCCTTGAACTTAGTTTAATTATATTGATGTGGCGACAATGCTTCTTGTTTTCTGAATGAATGCTTGAACAGTGCATATGTCTTTTGAAGTTGTTGTTTAAGAATGTTAAATATGTTGGCTCTTGAAAGAATGATGACAAGGAGACATGTTATTGGATAATCTGAAAAATCATAAAAATGATTCTTGAAGCAAGAAAAAGTAGCAAAGAACAAAGCTTGCAGAAAAAAAAAATATATATATATATAGGCGAAAAAAAAAATAGAAAGAAAAAGAAAAAGCAAGCAGAAAAAGCCAAAAGCTCTTAAAACCAAGAGGCAAGAGCAAAAAGCCAATAACCCTTAAAACCAAAAGGCAAGGGTAATAAAAAGGATCCCAAGGCTTTGAGCATCAGTGGATAGGAGGACCTAAAGGAATAAAATCCTGGTCTAAGCGGCTAAACCAAGCTGTCCCTAACCATGTGCTTGTGGCGTGTAGGTGTCAAGTGAAAACTTGAGACTGAGCGGTTAAAGTCAAGGTCCAAAGCAAAAGAAGAGTGTGCTTAAGAACCCTGGACACCTATAATTGGGGACTTTAGCAAAGCTGAGTCACAATCTGAAAAGGTTCACCCAATTATGTGTCTGTGGCATTTATGTATCCGGTGGTAATACTGGAAAACAAAGTGCTTAGGGCCACGGCCAAGACTCATAAAGAAGCTGTGTTCAAGAATCATCATACTGAACTAGGAGAGTCAATAACACTATCTGAACTCTGAGTTCCTATAGATGCCAATCATTCTGAACCTCAATGGATGAAGTGAGATGCCAAAACTATTCAAGAGGCAAAAAGCTATAAGTCCCGCTCATTTGATTGGAGCTATGTTTCATTGATAGTTTGGAATTTATATTATATTCTCTTCTTTTTATCCTATTTGATTTTCATTTGCTTGGGGACAAGCAACAATTTAAGTTTGGTGTTGTGATGAGCAGATAATTTATACGCTTTTTGGCATTGTTTTTAGTATGTTTTTAGTAGGATCTAGTTACTTTTAGGGACGTTTTCATTAGTTTTTATGTTAAATTCACATTTCTAGACTTTACTATGAGTTTGTGTATTTTTCTGTGATTTCAGGTATTTTCTGGCTGAAATTGAGGGACTTGAGCAGAAATCAGATTCAGAGGTTGAAGAAGGACTGCTGATGCTGTTGGATTCTGACCTCCCTGCACTCAAAGTGGATTTTCTGGAGCTAAAGAACTCGAAATGGCGCGCTTTCAATTGCGTTGGAAAGTAGACATCCAGGGCTTTCCAGCAATGTATAATAGTCCATACTTTCGCCAAGATTTGATGACGCAAACTGGCATTCAACGCCAGCTCTCTGCCCAATTCTGGCGTCCAGCGCCAAAAAAGGATCCAAAACCAGAGTTAAACGCCAGAAATGGATCAAAACCTGGCGTTCAACTCCACAAATGGCCTCTGCACGTGTAAAGTTAAAGCTCAGCCCAAGCACACACCAAGTGGGCCCCAGAAGTGAATTTATGCATCAATTACTTACTCATGTAAACCCTAGTAGCTAGTTTATTATAAATAGGACATTTCACTATTGTATTAGATATCTTTGGATCTTTGGATTGTATTTTGATCCTGAGATCACGTTTTGGGGGCTGGCCATCTCGGCCATGCCTGAACCTTTCACTTATGTATTTTCAACGGTAGAGTTTCTACACTCCATAGATTAAGGTGTGGAGCTTTGCTGTCCCTCAAAGATTAATGCAAAGTACTACTATTTTCTATTCAATTCATCTTATTTCGCTTCTAAGATATTCATTTGCACTTCAACCTGAATGTGATGAACGTGACAATCATCATCATTCCCTATGAACGCGTGCCTGACAACCACTTCCGTTCTACCCTAGATTGAATGAGTATCTCTTAGATCTCCTAATCAGAATCTTCGTGGTGTAAGCTAGAATGATGGCGGCATTCAAGAGAATCCGGAAAGTCTAAACCTTGTCTGTGGTATTCCGAGTAGGATTCAGTGATTGAATGACTGTGACGAGCTTCAAACTCGCGATTGTGGGGCGTTAGTGACAGACGCAAAAGAATCAATGGATTCTATTCCGACATGATCGAGAACCGACAGATGAATAGCCATGCTGTGACAGAGCATGTTAGCATATTATTCACTGAGAGGATGGGATGTAGCCACTGACAACGGTGATGCCCTTGCATAAAGCCAGCCATGGAAAGGAGTAAGACTGATTGGATGAAGATAGCAGGAAAGCAGAGACTCAGAGGAACAAACGCATCTCTATACGCTTATCTGAAATTCTCACCAATGAATTACATAAGTGTCTCTATCCCTATTTTCTGTTTATTTATTAATTAATATTCGAAAACCCCATAACTGTTTTATATCCGCCTGACTGAGATTTACAAGGTGACCATAGCTTGCTTCATACCAACAATCTCTGTGGGATTCGACCCTTACTCACGTAAGGTATTACTTGGACGACCTAGTGCACCTGCTGGTTAGTTGTGCGAAGTTGTGAACCATGGTATTGGCATCATGTTTTTGGCGCCATTACCAGGGAAAGAAAGAGCGATGAATTTTACATAATCAAAGTGTAATCGCAATTTCTGCGCACCATCATTCAAGTAATACCTTACGTGAGTAAGGGTCGATCCCACGGAGATTGTCGGCTTGAAGCAAGCTATGGTTATCTTGTAACTCTTAGTCAGGATATCAATAATTCTCAGATTTAATTGTAAAAAGTAAAAAAACATCAAATAAATACTTGTTATGCAGTAATGAAGAACAGGTTGAGGCTTTGGAGATGCTTTGTCTTCTGAATCTCTGCTTTCCTACTATCTTCTTCTTCTTGCACGCAAGGCTTCTTTCATGGCAAGCTTTATGTTGGGCATCACCGTTGTCAATGGCTACTTCCCGTCCTCTCAGTGAAAACGTTCCAACTGCGCTGTCAGCGCACGGCTAATCATCTGTCGGTTCTCGATCATGCTGGAATAGGATCCATTGATCCTTTTGTGTCTGTCACACGCCCAACAATGGCGAGTTTGAAGCTCGTCACAGTCATCCCTTCCCAGATCCTACTCAGAATACCACAGACAAGGTTTAGACGTTCTGGATCTCAGGAATGGCCGCCCATAATTCTAGCTTATACCACGAAGACTCTGATCTGAATTATGAGGCTAAGAGATATGCATTCAATCTAAGCTAGAACAGAGGTGGTTGTCAGGAACGCGTTCATGGGTGAGAATGATGATGAGTGTCACGGATCATCACATTCATCAAGTTGAAGTGCGAATGAATATCTTAGAATAGAAGCAAGCGTGATAGAATAGAAAACAGTAGTAATTGCATTAATTCATGAAGAACAGCAGAGCTCCTCACCCCAACAATGGGGTTTAAAGACTCATGGCATAGAGAATACAATAAGAAACATGTAGAGTGTCATGAGGTACAAGATGAATCACTAAAAGTAGTTTTTATAGTGAATTGGTGACCTAGGGTTACAGAAATGAGTAAGCTAGGGTGTTTAGTGTAAAAATCCACTTCCGAGACCCACTTGGTGTGTGCTTGGGCTGAGCATTGAAACTTTCATTTGTAGAGACTTTTCTTGGAGTTAAACGCCAGCTTTTGTGCCAGTTTGGGCGTTTAACTCCAGTTTTTATGCCAGTTCCGGCGTTAAACGCCAGAATTCTTGAGCTGACTTGGAACGCCTGTTTGGGCCATCAAATCTCGGGCAAAGTATAGATTATTATATATTTCTGGAAAGCTCAGGATGTCTACTTTCCAACGCAATTGAGAGCGCACCAATTGAGCTTCTGTAGCTCCAGAAAATCCACTTTGAGTGCAGGGAGGTCAGAATCCAACAGCATCTACAGTCCTTTTTCAGCCTCTGAATAAGATTTTTGCTCAGGTCCCTCAATTTCAGCTAGAAAATACCTAAAATCACAGAAAAACATACAAACTCATAGTAAAGTCCAGAAAAGTGAATTTTAAGTAAAAACTAATAAAAATATAATAAAAACTAATTAAAATATACTAAAAATAATGCCAAAAAGCGTATAAATTATCCACTCATCACAACACCAAACTTAAATTGTTGCTTGTCCCCAAGCAACTGAAAATCAAATAGGATAAAAAGAAGAGAATATAAAATGAATTCCAAAAACATCTATGAAGATCAGTATTAATTAGATGAGCGGAGCTTTTAGCTTTTTGCTTCTGAACAGTTTTGGCATCTCACTTTATTCCTTGAAGTTCAGAATGATTGGCATCTATAGGAACTCAGAATCCAGATAGTGTTATTGATTCCCCTAGTTAATTATGTTGATTCTTGAACACAGCTACTTTATGAGTCTTAGCTGTGGCCCTAAGCACTTTGTTTTCCAGTATTACCACCGGATACATAAATGCCAGAGACACATAACTGGGTGAACCTTTTCAGATTGTGACTCAGCTTTGCTAGAGTCCCCAATTAGAGGTGTCCAGGGTTCTTAAGCACACTCTTATTTTTGCTTTGGACCTCGACTTTAACCGCTCAGTCTCAAGTTTTCACTTGACACCTTCACGCCACAAGCACGTGGTTAGGGACAGCTTGGTTTAGCGGCTTAGGCCAGGATTTTATTCCTGTGGACCCTCCTATCCACTGATGCTCAAAGTCTTGGATCCTTTTTATCACCCTTGCCTTTTGATTTAAAGGGGTTTTGGCTTTTTCTGCTTGATTTTCTTTTTCTTTCTTTTTTCTTTTCTCCCTTTTTTTTCACTTCTTTTTTTTTTCTGCAAGCTTTTCACTGCTTTTTCTTGCTTCAAGAATCAATTTTATGATTTTTCAGATCATCAGATAACATTTCTCCTTTTCCCATCATTCTTTCAAGAGCCAACAATTTTAACATTCATAAACAATCAACTTCAAAAATATGCACTGTTCAAGCATTCATTCAGAAAACAATAGTATTGCCACCACATCAAAATAATTAAACTGTTTTAAAATTCAAAATTCATGTACTTCTTTTTCTTTTTCAATTAAAAATACTTTTTATTTTAGAAAGGTGATGGATTCATAGGACATTCATAGCTTTAAGACATAAACTTTAAATTTTTATTGATTATGGAATAAAAATAAGACTCAAAAATAAATATAAGCGCAGACCCATAATAATAGAAGACAGAAAATCAAAAGCAGAAGAATAAATGACTCTTAAAATAGACTCTTAATAATAAAGGTTATCACAGAGTTAGGACTCAACAACCTTGATTTTGAGGAGTGGATGCTCCCTCAATCTGTGGGGTGCTTGGTCCTTCAAGGGAGAGCTTCTGGCGCTTCAGCTCCTGTAGCTCACGCCCCTGCTTCTCCTGTTCCTTCAGCAGTTTGCAGAGCATGCAGTTTTGATTCTGCTGTTCTTCCTTAAGTTGTTCCATAGCTTCTTGCAACTTGGTAACAGATGCTTCTAGGCGGGTCCAGTAGTCAATTTCAGGAATTTCTGCGAGGAACTCCTGCGCCCTCCTTTTGATGGAGTTGTCTTGCACTTGTCCTTCCATTGACTTCTTGGTGATTGGGTGTTCGATTGGGATGAATTCATCTACTCCCATTCTCACCCCAGCATCTTTACATAGCAGAGAAATTAAGCTTGGGTAGGCCAGTTTGGCTTCAGTGGAGTTCTTGTTTGCAATTGTGTAAATCTCACAAGAAATCAGATGATGAATCTCCACTTCTTTTCCAAGCATAATACAATGAATCATCACTACTCTTTTGACGGTGACCTCAGAGCAGTTGCTAGTGGGCAATATAGAACGCCCAATGAAGTCCAACCTGCCTCTTGCAACTGGTTTGAGATCTCCCCTCTTGAGTTGGTTTGGGACACCTTTTGAATTGGTTATCCACTTAGTTCCAGGGAGGCATATGTCCTCTAGAACTTGATCCAACCCCTTATCTACTCTCACCATTCTCCTATTAAAGGATTCTGGATCATCTTGTAGTTGAGGCAATTTGAAGATCTCTCTTATTTTGTCCAGATGGAGGTAAATAAGCCTTCCTCTGACCATGGTTCGGTAGGTATGAAAGGCGGTTCCAGTTATTCTCTGCTTATCTGTTAGCCACAGATTTGAGTAGAATTCCTAAACCATGTTTCTTCCAACCTTTGTCTCAGGATTGGCTAGAATTTCCCATCCTCTGTTTCAAATTTGCTCTTAGATCTCCGGATATTCATCCTCTTTCAGATTGAATTTAACTTCCGAGATCACTGACCTCAGACCCATTATTTTGTGGTAATGGTCTGCATGTTCTTTGGTTAAGAACCTCTCTTGATTCCAAAGATTCTTTGGAGTATTCTCTTTCTTGCCTCTTGATTTGGTTTATTTTCCCTTAGGTGCCATGATCTTGATGAGTCTTAGCTCAGTGATCACGAAAAAACACACCAAACTTAGAGGTTTGCTTGCCCTCAAGCAAAAGAAAGGAAAGGGGAGAGAGAGGAAAAGAGGCAAATTCGAATGGTGCTGAGGAGGGGATGGCCGAATGTATATTTATAGGAGGAGGGGAGGGATTTCGAAAAAAAATTGAAAGAGATATGATTGATGGAAGAAAATAAAATCATGATATGAAAAAGATGAGATTTGTAATTGAAAAAGATATAAAGATGTTAAATCTGAAAATTTGGTTATGCATCTAAGAATTAAAAGATGATATGATGAGTTGAAAAAGATTTGGAAAGAAATTAAGAAGATAATTGAGTTTTTGAAGAAGATTTGGGAAGGATTGGAAAGAAAATTGAAAAGAGATTTAGAAAATGTTTGAATATTTGAAAATTGAGGGTGAATGATGAAATTTTGAAACATGTTTAAGCAGAAAAGTATGAATCAAAACATGAAAATTTGAAAAAATTTGAAGTTGGAAACAAAATCTCCTCCCCCTGCCTTTCTGGCGTTAAACGCCCAATTGTTGGCCATTATGGGCGTTTAACGCCCAGCCCCTGGCTGGGGTTAAATGCCAGAAACCCCTTTATCACTGGGCGTTTTTTTGAACGCCCAGGATGCTGCAATTCTGGCATTAAACGCCCAGAATGGTACCCATTCTGGCGTTTAACGCCCAAAATGGTACCTTTACTGGCGTTAAATGCCCAAAATGGTACCCATTCTGGCGTTTAACGCCCAAAATGCCCATTACTAGCGTTTTCTTGCCAGCAAGCTCCTTTTTTCTACTTTTTGCACTGAATCCTTCTGTAACTCTGTGAATTCCTTCAATTTTGATGATTAACCTTTGAAAAAATGTATATCAAACTTCTACAAGTGTTAATTAAAACAAATAACTTGCTAATGGCTGGGTTGCCTCCCAGCAAGCGCTTCTTTATTGTCTTTAGCTGGACTTTTACTGAGCTTCATTCAAGCCTCAGTTTTGAGCATTCTTGCTCAAAATTGCTTTCAAGATAATGTTTGATTCTCTATCCATTAACAATGGACTTTTTGTCAGAATCAATATCTTGAAGCTCAACATATCCATATGGTGACACTCTTGTAATCACATATGGTCCCCTCCACCGGGATTTTAGTTTCCCGGGGAATAATCTGAGCCTAGAGTTGAATAGCAGAACTTTTTGTCCTGGTTCAAAGACTCTAGATGACAGTTTCTTGTCATGCCACTTTTTTGCTTTCTCCTTATAAATTTTAGCATTTTCAAAAGTATTGAGTCTGAATTCTTCTAGCTCATTCAGCTGGAGCAGTCTTTTTTCTGCAGCTAACTTAGCATCCATGTTTAGGAATCTGGTTGCCCAGTAGGCTTTATGTTCTAGTTCCACGGGCAGATGACAGGCCTTGCCATACACAAGCTGGTATGGAGAGGTTCCTATAGGAGTCTTGAATGCTGTTTTGTATGCCCACAGAGCATCATCCAAGCTCTTTGCCCAATCCTTTCTACGGGCAATTACGGTCCGTTCTAGGATTCTCTTTAGTTCTCTATTAGAGACTTCAGCCTGCCCATTTGTCTGTGGATGATACGGAATTGCTACTTTGTGGCTAATTCCATATCGAACCCTAGCAGAGTAAAGCTGTTTATTGCAGAAATGGGTGCCCCCATCACTGATTAGTACTCTGGGAACACCAAATCTGCTGAAAATATGTTTCTGGAGGAACTTCAGCACAGTCTTGGTATCATTAGTGGGTGTGGCAATTGCTTCCACCCATTTAGATATGTAGTCTACTGCCACCAAAATGTAAGTGTTTGAGTATGATGGTGGGAAAGGACCCATGAAGTCAATACCCCATACATCAAACAACTCAATCTCTAAGATCCCTTGTTGAGGCATGGCATAACCATGAGGCAAGTTACCAGCTCTTTGGCAACTGTCACAGTTACGCACAAACTCTCGGGCATCTCTATAGAGAGTAGGCCAATAGAAGCCACATTGGAGGACTTTAGTGACTGTTCGCTCACTTCCGAAATGTCCTCCATACTGTGATCCATGGCAATGCCACAGGATCTTCTGTACCTCCTCTCTAGGGACGCATCTGCGGATCATTCCGTCTGCGCATCTCTTAAAGAGATATGGTTCATCCCATAAGTAGTACTTTACATCAGAAATTAGTTTTTTCTTTTGCAACCTGCTGTACTCCTAGGGTATGAACCTCACAACTTTATAATTTGCAATGTCTGCAAACCATGGTTCTTCTTGAATGGCAAAAAGTTGCTCATCCGGAAAGGTCTCAGAGATCTCAGTAAGAGGGAGGGACGCCCCTGTTACTGGTTCTATCCGGGACAGGTGATCAGCTACCTGGTTCTCTGTCCCTTTTCTGTGTCTTATTTCTATATCAAACTCTTGTAGAAGCAACACCCATCTTATGAGCCTGGGTTTTGAATCCTACCTTGTGAGTAGATATTTAAGAGCAGCATGGTCAATATACACTATCACTTTTGAACCTACTAAATAGGATCTAAACTTGTCAATGGCATAAACCACTGCAAGTAACTCCTTTTCTGTGGTTGTGTAGTTCTTCTGTGCGTCATTTAGAACATGACTGGCATAGTAAATGACGTGCAAAAGCTTGTTATGCCTTTTTCCCAACACTGCACCAATGGCATAGTCACTGGCATCACACATTAATTCGAATGGTAATGTCTAGTCAGGTGCAGAGATGACTGGTGCCGTGACCAACTTGGCTTTCAGGGTCTCAAACGCCTGCAAACATTCTGTGTCAAACACAAATGGCGTGTCAGCAGCTAGCAGGTTGCTTAGAGGTTTTGCAATTTTTGAAAAATCCTTTATGAACCTCCTATAGAATCCGGCATGCCCCAGAAAGCTTCTGATTGCCTTAACATTGGCAGGTGGTGGTAATTTCTCAATTACCTCTACCTTGGCTTGATCCACCTCTATCCCCTTGCTTGAAATTTTGTGTCCAAGGACAATTCCTTCAGTCACCATAAAGTGACATTTTTCCCACTTTAAGACCAGGTTAGTCTCTTGGCACCTTTTCAGGACAAGTGCTAGATGATCAAGACAGAAGCTGAATGAGTCTCCAAATACTGAGAAGTTATCCATGAAGACTTCCAGGAACTTCTCTACCATATCAGAGAAGATGGAGAGCATGCACCTCTGAAAGGTTGCAGGTGCATTGCATAGACCAAAAGGCATTTTTCTGTAAGCAAATACTCTAGATGGACATGTGAATGCTGTTTTCTCTTGGTATTGAGGATCCACTGCAATTTGGTTGTAGCCTGAATAGCCATCCAAGAAGCAGTAGTATTCATGGCCTGCTAGTCTCTCTAGCATCTGGTCTATGAATGGTAAAGGAAAATGATCCTTTCTGGTGGTTGTATTGAGCCTTTTGTAGTCAATACACATACGCCACCCTGTAACTGTTCTTGTGGGAACCAGTTCATTTTTTTCATTATGAACCACTGTCATGCCTCCCTTCTTGGGGACAACTTGGACAGGGCTTACCCAGGGGCTATCAGAAATAGGATAAATAATCCCAGCCTCTAGTAACTTAGTGACCTCTTTCTGCACCACTTCCTTCATGGCTGGATTTAGCCGCCTCTGTGGTTGAACCACTGGCTTAGCATCTTCCTCCAATAGGATCTTGTGCATGCATCTTGCTGGGCTAATGCCCTTAAGGTCACTTATGGACCACCCAAGAGCTGTCTTGTGTGTCCTTAGCACTTGAATTAGTGCTTTCTCTTCCTGTGGATTTAAAGCAGAGCTTATGATCACTGGAAAAGTGTCACCCTCTCCCAAAAATGCATATTTCAGGGATGGTGGTAGTGGTTTGAGCTCTGGTTTAGGAGGTTTCTCCTCTTCCTGAAAGATTTTGAGAGGTTCTTTTATTTCCTCAGGTTCCTCCAAATCAGGCTGAACATCTTTAAAGATGTCCTGTAGCTCTGATTCATGACTCTCAGTCATATTGATCTCTTCCACCAAAGAGTCAATAATATAAGTGCTCATGCAGTCATTTGCTGTGTCTGGATGCTGCATAGCTTTGACAGCATTTAACTTGAACTCATCCTCATTGACTCTCAGGGTCACTTCCCATTTTTGTACATCAATAAGAGTTCGTCCAGTTGCTAGGAAAGGTCTTCCTAGAATGAGAGTTGCACTCTTCTGCTCCTTCATTTCCAGCACTACAAAGTCAGTGGGAAAGGCGAATGGCCCAACCTTGACAATCATGTCCTCAATGATGCCTGATGGATATTTAATGGAGCCATCAGCAAGTTGAAGACATATCCGGGTTGGTTTGACTTCTTCAGTCAAACCAAGCTTTCTGATAGTGGATGCAGGTATTAGGTTGATACTTGCTCCAAGGTCACATAGAGCTGTCTTGGTGCAAGCGCCCTCTAATGTGCATGGTATCATAAAGCTTCCTGGATCTTGAAGCTTTTCTGGTAAGCTTTTTAGAATGACTGCACTGCATTCTTCAGTGAGAAACACTCTTTCAGTTTCTCTCCAATCCTTCTTATGACTTAAGATCTCTTTCATGAACTTAGCATAAGAGGGTATTTGCTCAAGTGCCTCTGCAAACGAGATCTTTATTTCAAGAGTCCTAAGATAGTCTGCAAAGTGGGCAAATTGTTTATCCTGTTTCGCTTGGCGGAGCTTCTGAGGATAAGGCATCTTGGCTTTATATTCTTCAACCTTAGTTGCTGCAGGTTTGTTCCCTACAGAAGTGGTTGGAGAAGCCTTCTTAGAGGGGTTACTATCAGCACTTGCAGGTGTCTGATTCCTCATTGGCGTTTGAACGCCGGAACTGGGCAAGGAATGGGCGTTTAACGCCAACTTTTCCCCTTTTTCTGGCTTTTGAACGCCAGAGTTATTCCTCTCTGGGCTCTTGATGTCCTCAGAGGGATTTTGGGCAGTGGTTTGGTCATCCTCTGTCATTTGTTCCTTTCTTGACTTTTTGCTATTTTGAGTTGAGTTTTTCAATGTCTTCCCGCTCCTTAGTTGGACAGCTTGGCATTCTTCTGTTATCTGTTTAGATAGCTGCTATCTTGTCTGATTCAATTGTGTTTCTATATTCTTGTTAGCATTTTTAGTGTCTTGGAGCATCTCTTTGAATTCTGCTAATTGTTTTGTCATAAGGATTAATTGCTGATTAAGTTCAACAATCTGTTCTTGAGGATTAGGATCAGTAGTTACTGCCATAGCCTCTTCTTTTATGGAGGACTCACTGTTTGAGTACAGATGTTGATTTCTAGCAACTGTATCTATGAGTTCTTGAGCCTCTTCAATTGTTTTTCTCATGTGTATAGATCCACCAGCTGAGTGGTCTAGGGACATCTGAGCTTTTTCTGTAAGCCCATAGTAGAAGATGTCTAACTGTACCCACTCTGAAAACATTTCAGAGGGGCATTTTCTCAGCATCCCTCTGTACCTCTCCCAGGCATTATAAAGGGATTCATGATCCTCTTGTTTAAAGCCTTGGATGTCCAGCCTTAGCTGTGTCATCCTTTTTGGAGGGTAAAATTGGTTCAAGAATTTGTCTGATAACTGTCTCCATGTTTTTATACTTGCTGTGGGTTAGTTATTTAACCACCTCTTAGCTTGATTTTTTACAGCAAATGGAAACAGTAATAATCTGTAGACATCCTGATCCACTTTTTTATCACGTACTGTGTCAGCAATTTGTAAGAATTGTGCCAGAAACTCAGTAGGTTCTTCCTATGGAAGACCGAAATACTGGCAATGTTGCTGCACCATGATAATGAGCTGAGGATTTAGCTCAAAGCTGCTTGCTTTGATGGGAGGTATACAGATGCTACTCCCATATGCAGCTGTAATGGGGTTAGCATATGACCCCAGAGTCCTTCTAGACTGTTCACTTCCACTTAGGTCCATGATGGAGAAAGGGAGATGATGTGGATTGCAAATAATATATATATATATATATATATATATATATATATATATATTAAAAGTAACCGAAAATAATAAGTAAAATAAATGGAAAATAAAATAAAATTTCGAAAACAAAAATAAAATAAAAGCAAATTAAAAACTAAATTAATTAATTAATTAAAAAGATTTTGAAATTAGAAATTAAAAAGATATGATTGAAAATTATTTTGAAAAAGATATGATTTAGAAGCTATGATTGCAAATTAAAAAAGAGACATGATTGAGAATTATTTTGAAAAAGATATGATTGAGAAGATATGATTGCAAATTAAAAAAAAAGATATGATTGAAAAGATATGATTGAAGAAATTAAAAAGATTTGATTTTTGAAAAAGATTTGAAAAGATCAATTTTTGAAATTAGAATATTGACTTGACTAAAAAAAAGATATGATTTTGAAAATCTTTGACTAAATTAATGCAAAATTTCAAAATTTATGAGTAAAATAAGGAAAGGATATTTTTTTGATTTTTGAATTTTAATGTGGAAAGAGAAAAACAACAAAATGACACTAAACTTAGAAATTTTAGATCAAAACAGAGAGAACAAACAAGAAAACTTTGAATGTCAAGATGAACACCAAGAACACTTTGAAGATCAAGATGAACACCAAGAACAAATTTTTGAAAATTTTTTAAGTAAATAAAAGCACAAAAACACCAAACTTAAAATTTTTAGAAAATCAAATACAAATTTTTTAAAATTTAAGGGAAAACACAAAGAAGACACCAAACTTAGAATTTTTAAAAATCAAGAAAGAACAAAAGATATGCAATTTCAAAAAATTAAAAGAAAATAAAAGCATGCAATTGACGCCAAACTTAAAATATGAAACTAAACTCAAATAAAAGACTCTAAACCAACAAAAATAAATTATTCCTAATCTAAGCAACAAGATAAACCGTCAGTTGTCCAAACTCGAACAATCCCCGGCAACGGCGCCAAAAACTTGGTGCACGAAATCACAATCACACTTTTGCGATTCCGCACAACTAACCAGCAAGTGCACTGGGTCGTCCAAGTAATACCTTACGTGAGTAAGGGTCGATCCCACAGAGATTTTCGGCCTGAAGCAAGCTATGGTTATCTTGTAACTCTTAGTCAAGATATCAATAATTCTCAGATTTAATTGTAAAAAGTAAAAGAACTTGAAATAAATACTTGTTATGCAGTAATGAAGAACAGGTTGAGGCTTTGGAGATGCTTTGTCTTCTGAATCTCTGCTTTCCTACTATCTTCTTCTGCTTGCAGGCAAGGCTCCTTCCATGGCAAGCTTTATGTTGGGCATCACCGTTGTCAATGGCTACTTCCCGTCCTCTCAGTGAAAACATTCCAAATGCGCTGTCAGCGCACGGCTAATCATCTGTCGGTTCTCGATCATGCTGGAATAGGATCCATTGATCCTTTTGCGTCTGTCACACGCCCAACAATCGCGAGTTTGAAGCTCGTCACAGTCATCCCTTCCTAGATCCTACTCAGAATACCACAGACAAAGCTTAGACGTTCTGGATATCAGGAATGGCCGTCCATAATTCTAGCTTATACCACGAAGACTCTGATCTGAATTATTAGGCTAAGAGATATGCATTCAATCTAAGCTAGAACAGAGGTGGTTGTCAGGCACGCGTTCATGGGTGAGAATGATGATGAGTGTCACAGATCATCACATTCATCAAGTTGAAGTGCGAATGAATATCTTAGAATAGAAGCAAGTGTGATAGAATGGAAAACAATAGTAATTGCATTAATTCATGAAGAACAGCAGAGCTCCTCACCCCCAACAATGGGGTTTAGAGACTCATGCCGTAGAGAATACAATAAGAAACGTGTAGAGTGTCATGAGGTACAAGATGAATCACTAAAAGTAGTTTTTATAGTGAACTGGTGACCTAGGGTTACAGAAAATGAGTAAGCTAGGGTGTTTAGTGTAAAAATCCACTTCTGGTACCCACTTGGTGTGTGCTTGGGCTGAGCAATAAAGCTTTAATGTGTAGAGACTTTTCTTGGAGTTAAACGCCAGCTTTTGTGCCAGTTTGGGCGTTTAACTCCAGTTTTTATGCCAGTTCCAGCGTTAAACGCCAGAATTCTTGAGCTGACTTGGAACGCCGGTTTGGGCCATCAAATCTCAAGCAAAGTATGGAATATTATATATTGCTGGAAAGCCCAGGATGTCTACTTTCCAACTCAATTGAGAACGCACCAATTGGGTTTCTGTAGCTCCATAAAATCCACTTTGAGTGCAGGGAGGTCAGAATCCAACAGCATCTGTAGTCCTTTTTCACCCTCTGAATCAGATTTTTGCTCAGGTCCCTCAATTTCAGCCAGAAAATACCTGAAATCATAGAAAAACACACAAACTCATAGTAAAGTCCAGAAAAGTGAATTTTAAGTAAAAACTAATAAAAATATAATAAAAACTAATTAAAATATACTAAAAATATACTAAAAACAATGCCAAAAAGCGTATAAATTATCCGCTCATCAGCATCTTCAAGAGAAGCCTTAGTGGCACGGACAGTAGACTCTTTAATAACCCGAGACAAGGCAGCACTAAGATTAGCCATCCGGATACTATTGCTTGATATAAAGTCGAGGTGGTGAAGGATTGACACATCATCAGTAGGATCCCTGCCATAAGGACCAATAAGTACTGAAGTGAAAGCCACACCATTAAAGTCTTTAGAATCCAAATCATAAGTCCCGACAGTCCTCAGCTTCTTAGGGGGATGACCAAATGATGTAGGGGAGGAGGCAGCACCAGAAGTCGCCAAGGGAGGCTTAGTAGGAACCATCCGAACTCGAGGGGTCGGGATGACCTTCCACGGACCCTGAGGGTCGGACTCCAGCTTCTTTGGAGGAACCTGGCTAGAACCCTCCCCTGACGCCTTGTTCTAAATATTTTGGACGGCTACTGTTTTCTTGGTCTTTCTAAGGAACTTCATCGAATCATAATGGGCCACTATCTCTGAAAAGGAGAAAAGGAAACCATAAAAATGGTCACACAACAGAGGAAGACAAAAAATTCATAACAATAAACAAAAAGACCGCCTTGTAAAGAAGTCGGCCACTACCTAGTTCGAAGCGAAGGAGGGTGGGATCTCCTAAAAAATTCTTCATGTCCAGATGAGGAGGCTCTCCCCAGTGCTCCTCCAAGACACCTACAAAGGCCCACGGGTACTTAAGAACTACAGGATCTTTCTGCCACCAAAGAGGGAAGGTCGGTTCATTGTTGTCATCAAGGAAAAAGGGGTGAACATCCTCAACAGCCTGAACTTTGAAATAAAAGTTCTTAAAATCTCAGAAAGAATCATCAAACATAGAAAAATCCTTCTTCCCCTGTGTATCCTGAAAGGAGATCCAAGAAGCCTTTTTCTTGGCTGCTCTCGGTTTTGTCAACACAAACAAATAAAGGAAGAGGGAAAAGGAAGCTCAGACACCCAACTCTTGACACAACAACTAAAAGATCTTCATAAAAGCCCAAGAGTTCGGGTGAAGCTGTGAAGGGGGCCACATTACAGTTCCACAGGATTTTGGTCTCAAATGCAGTAAAAGGAAGGGTAATACCTAGATGGGTAAAGAAATAGTCATAGGCATAGAAGAAAGGACGTTTTGTCCGACGTAAGAGAGGAAAACTAACCCTCTCCTCAGGGTCGGGTGACACCAGCTCGTAGTTCTTCTCATCCTCCCTACTCCAACAAATCCTATGAATTCTCTTAAGCTTCTTACAATACTCCGGGTCAGCTACAGTAACACACATTAAGATTATGGAATCTAACTAGTTAGCCATACCACCAGGGACCTTTGTAGACATCTCGACAACATTCTTACAAGAAGACATAAGAAACTACACCTACAGCAAGAAAAATATAAAGTGTCACTACGAAACAACTCGGGCAGAATCAGAACCAAAACAGCAAAGTAAGCACACAGCAAAAGGAAAGGATGCCCCAGGGTCTGCAAGAAACAAAGAAGACCCCCACCAAAACCCAGGAATGTCCTTTGGAGGCAACAATGCAGATACAGAAAAGGAAAAACACGAGGAACCAAAACCCTAGACTCTTCACCAAAAGGAAAAAGCGTAAACCAAAAAACCTAAACGCCGACATTTTCACAAGAAAAGTGACAAGGGTAAAAAGATTTCAAAGAAACAAGGCACGCAATAAACACCAGAAGCCAACACAGAGGATAATCGCAGCTATCAGCAAACCAGAAAAATATAAAGGTACAAAGCAGAAGTACAAACCCGCAATGAGGAGAAGAGTGATAACAACAGATGCACAGCAAAAACACCAACGATCTACGAGCGCCTCTCAAAAGCTCCGAAGAAGAAGGAAGCTTGGGGCAAAAACAAAAGAGCCAGACGAAAAAAGTTTTTTCCTAGAGAAATAAGAAGCAGGAAAGCAGAAGAAAAAAGAAAACTAAAAGAGCAAAAACCCCTTCTCTGATTTCAAACAAAGTTTAAAGAGGGAAAAGAGAAGGAAAAACGAAATAAAAGCCCAATCAATAGGCTTTAAAATGCTCGCATACTCCCAAGAAACTAACATCCTCGAGAGCAAGGCCGAAACTAAAAGAAGCAAAGGCAGAAATACCTCGCGTTTCGAAAAGCATTAAAAACACAAAAACATGCACGAAGAAGAAAAAGCCAGAAGTGACCAAGTAAAATTCTTGAGCACGAATCCCTCAAAAGAGGTCGAAGTATTGAAAGCACGTCCTCATGGGAAGATCGAAGCTCAAGCAGGGGCACTGTTCATACCCCGGTCCGAGCAATAAGGTTCGGGGTGGGCTAAGACAATCCGGCCGACCTCTTACTGGGTTAGTCGACCACCGACCTCTCTACAAAGAGGTCGGACAAACCGCCACAGAAGACCCAAGAAAGACCCAAGGAGGCCCAGAAAAGAAGAGTCACCACTCGCTAGAAGGCGGCTGACCAAAAAGATAATGATCTCACACGCAAAAGATAAGATAAGATAACAAACTTATCTCAAAGGAAGGTCACAAAACACTACTATAAATACACTGGAGCTGTAACGACCCAACTTCCAGAATGTCATGATCGTACCGAAAGTAAGGCGTTACTAACTTGCTTTCCTTTATTAACTATTTACTATTGAGCCTTTAGTTCGATATCGCATTTCTATTTTATAGAAAATTCCAGAAAAATTTTGTTTTTGTTTATCAAAATTATATATCAAACATTTCAAAGTAATAGTAATCACATAATTATTAATAATAATATCTGTCATACAAAAGATTTCAAATAAAACTTAGATATAAATCCTACCCCTCTGTATAAAATAAAAATCTTAAGCAATAAGGGCGAGGGAACTCTATGAAAGCAAATTAACTCACACTTAACTCATAAATAAATTCTATAATCGCCCGCAGCTTCAAACTGTGTCTTCGAACCTGTGTCACTGAAAGGGTGGAAGATTTTGGGGTGAGAACAAACCACACGTTCTCAGTAGGGAATGGGAATGCCGTAAAAGTAATGATTAACATCCAAATAATTAACTCAAGTTTCCAATGTAGTTTTCTTTATCAAACCTTTTCAAAAATTTCTTAAGACTTACTTAAAACCGTTTAAATCCCTTTCTTTAAATCATATTACTTAAATAAAGTCTCAATCGCATTAGCAATTCTTCAGCTACAAATAGCATTCCTCAACTATCACAATAACTAAGTAAATCAGCAACATAAATAATATACCCAAACCTCACTTCACAAATACCATTCCTTAATACTTTACTAAGTTCAAAGCATCGACAAAAATATCTAATCAAACACACAAGCAACTCACCAAGACAAGCAGCACAATAACAAAGAAACAAGAAAAGCAACACAATCAAATGCATATGCACAAGCAATATGATGCATGTCTGTCCTATGTAGGCCATGAGCTCACGTGTCGGTTTACACCCTACAGCACGACATTACCTAGGAACAAGTCCCAGATATGGCTTCCCTTTGTGTCCTTAGGACATCTGTGTCGGTGGTTAGAATACCACTCCTTCGTGACTACCATCAGTCGGCGCAAAGCCCGACCCCATAATATACGCACAAGGGGAAACAGTGATCCTCAGTTCGTGGGCGTCCCCGAGATCAATTCACAAACAAAACAATGATTCTCAGTTCGTGGGTTTCCTCGAGATCAACTTATAACAACAAACATGATCCTCAATTCGTGGGTTATACCCGAGATCAATACACAACAATACAATGATCCTCAGTTCGTGGGTTATACCCGAGATCAACGTAAACAGTTAGTGGGTTATTCCCGTAATCAATGATTATCAGTTCATGGGTTTTTTCCGCATATAAAACAAATAACAATTTATAGGTTTCCCCGAGATCAATGATCATTCAGTTCGTGGGTACTTCCCGAATTTAACAAATTATTAGTTTCACACTCTTGTTCAGTAACTCTTTATCATATTACTCTTTTCTCTTTTCTTTACTCTGCTCTGATTATTGTCTTCTCTTTGTCTCTTTATTCTGCTCTAATTATTCTCTTCTCTTTGTCCTTTTACATTTTTTTCCTTTAACCTTTTTCTTAATTTCCCTAAGGCATTCCCTTATAAAAATCCTAACCATTAAATCATTTCATAGTCTCTACTTTAGCAATCTTAATTCAAAACTAACTTTAGAACTATTTTTTTTTAGTTAACCCTCTCAAAAGACTTGAGTAAATCGTATATTTTAAATTCACTAAATGCGTTTTGAAATATAATCCTTTCATTAAAATTAATCAAATAAAACTCTTCCAAGTTTATTAATTTCCCAAAAACTCAAAAATCATCTCTCTCTTTACTATTCAAGTTCAAATATTATAAATTCATCAAACTTCTAAAAAGTAATCCTTTATTTCAAGCTTAAAACATAATTCTTTTCATATTGAATCAATCTCAAAACATAGTTTCTTTCTTAAATAATTTAATTTTGAAACATAATCCTTTCTTTGGTAAATCGAATTTAAAATAGAATAATTCTTTTCTTAACTAAATAAAACTCAAGTAACATAATTTTCCCAATTCAAATCTTCTAAAATAACTTATCAAATAAAACCTCAGATTTTTATAAAATTTCGACAGCACCTCCCCTAAAACTCAGACTTAACCACCCTTGCGGGTTCCCTCTTTCTCAACATCTTATCAAACCTTTCTCAATAATTATCATAGCAAATCAATCAGAAATTTAACAATCTGCAATAGTTAATAATTCAGCCATAATCCGCAACTTCCACATACTCCATCTATCCAACTTCAATTTGATCAATTCATAAATTATTTTAACCAAAGGACTAACAATTTTGCACTTTCCAAACACCCAAAACACATTATCACCTAACTTAACGAGAATCTTAGCAATATTGATGCCAAAACACATAGAATATGTATTATTTACATAATTCCAGTTCTCTTATAATATGTTCACCCAAAAATTCTCCTCCATATAGTTTCTAATTATCACAAGTTATCCTTATACTTTTAGAGTTACTGATTTTATCTCTAAATTCAGATTTCATAAAAAAGTCAATTTGATAATCAAGCTTCAATCTAAACAGTTCTAAGACTTAATTCTAATTAATCATGAACCAACATTAACAACTACCAAAACCAATTCCAACCAGTCACAAGTCAATTTCACAGCCAATCCGATACATCAGAGAACTAAAAACAACAACAAGCACTACTCTCAATTACCAGAATACAGCCACACAACTCAACTAATTTAGTATAATTACATAGAATCAGAACCTTTCAACAATTCCATCAAGATCAGAAAAACCAATATCAATTACAGCTTCAAATACTCACAACAAAGCCCAAAGACATTCACAGCAATAACCTGAATTCAATACTCCAATTAAAACACTAAAACATCATCAAACTTAATCCAAATTTCATAACCTCAAACCAAGCTTATTTCTATCAATTAGTCTCTCATAACAACAAAATCAATTACATTCACAGCAACAATCTAAACTCAATTCACCAATTATCCATACGATAGCTTTTCAATAATTAACTCGGCATATTTCAATTTAACTAAATTAATCATTATTCATAACATCATCTAAATTCAATCACAGCTTAGAATAATCATAACAACTAGCTAATTTCAAATGCATTTCAAGTCATTCATGTCAATTAAGAAATTCTTAACCATTGTTAACCATTTGCACTTATCCAAATAACTATGTAGACATTCTAAATTAAAAACGTTTAACTTTAAAAATAAATCCCCTACCTCAGAGTGTCGAAATCTATAGAAGTTGGGAATGCTGCACTCATCAACAACAACCCTAATAGCATCCATATCATCTCAAAGTAGTAGCAGCAACAGTTTGGCATCTCCGATCGATGGCAGCAACACTCTACCAGGTTCTGACATCCGTTCTGTTCCCTTACCAGCAACCATAGTGGTTTTTGGGCAGTTCTAGTAGCAATTTCTAGCACCCATTCAGCTCTCTTGGCGGCAACCACGATGATTCTGGGAAGCTCCAGTGATGATGGAAAGCCTCAGCATCAGCCAAACAGCGACGATAACGATTCAGAGTGGAGCCAGAGCAAGGCCAGACCAACAATGACAGTTCCAGCAGCGGCGGTGGTGTCTTCTCGGATTCCAAAAAATAGTGGCAGAAGCAGAACTGGCTAGCTTCTCCATTTGGTCCTCCAGCGATGATGTCCAGCGATGCAGCGGCTCGGCGACGGCGACGACTTCCATCGACGGTAGCGGCGGTGAAGAGACGTGGCTGCAGTGACAGAAGACTTCTCCTTCTTCCTCTGTTGCATCGTATCTCTCTCTCTCTCCCTCCTCAGATTCATGCTTGCTCTCTCTCCAGCGACGGCGGCTCCGACCATACCAGCAACGATGGCGACGGCGACGCACGGAACTCCTCCAGCGATGGCGACATTAGTGGCTTCAACAACTGTGACGTGACCCTCGGCGGCAGAACAGCCCATCGCGGTGTCCCTCTCTCACTCTTCTCTGGCACGCTTGACTTCTCTTCCTTCACGAACGGCGACAACAACGACGTGGACTACGGCGGCACGGTGCGACGGCAGCGGCGTCTTCCTTCTTTTTCATCGATGAGTGTGAAGCTGTGCATGTGTGTTGCGTTGATGAGAGGGTGGTGAGGCTGAGTACGCGTTGAGCTGAGGTGAGGGTGTGTGATGGGGGGTAACGGTGCTGACTTGGGGATTAGGGGTGAGTGTGTTACGCTGAAGAAGGGTGGGGTGCGGCTGAAGCAAACGGGGTTTAGGGTTAGGGTTCCTCAATTTGGGAAATTAGGGTTTTTGAGTTTGATTAGGGAATTAAGGTTAGAAATTAGGGATTTTATAAAGTAATATGGATAGATATGCATAGATATTTTGATAAAATTGGAGGGTAGAGTAATTTTAAAACCAAATATACTCTCTTAAAAATATTTAAGAACATTATTTATCAACATATTGCTAAGTTCAATTAATTATTTCTAGTTTAAATTATAAAATAAGCATATTAATCATATTTTTATAAAATATAGTTTAAAATCAATATTAATTATTCAAATTAAATGATATAGCTTTTTATTATTTTTCTATCACCGAAACTTTAATTTCAAATTATAAAATTACCACTTATAATAAAAACTGTATATAAATATTAATTAACTTAAACTTAAAGTATTTATAAAAATCAAACTAATCATTTCTAATAAATTAATCTCTAAGAGTACAAATTAATAAAATAGAACATAATTCATTCATAATAGAATTTATTTAAATTAAATTATACAATTCTTCTAATTTTTCAATTATCAAAATCATAATTTCAATTATACCAAATATCTAATAAAGATTATATAAAAATTCTAATTAATTTAAACTTCAATTATCATGAAACTCCATTTAATTACCTTTAGTAAAATAATTTTCTTAAAATAAAATTATCAACAAATATAATAAATGACAAATAATTAATCATTTGATTTTATAAAACTAGAGTTGTTACATTCTACCCACCTTAGAAAATTTTTCGCCCTCGAAAATTGCTAGAATAAAATAAGTTCAAACTGAAATCAAAGAAAGCAGAATATATGGACAGAAACATAGGCATTGTCAAGGATGAAAATTCAAAGAGTTACGTAAGAAATCAGATTCATAGGCAAGCAAAGGTATACAAGAATGACAAAGTATGGTTGGAAAACAATCAAATCACATTCTAAGGAAGAAATTCAAACCAGAGAATTCGAACGAAAACAATGAAGAAAGTGATAGCACGAGTTTGTGTAGTACGAATAAAGATTATACGTCAAAACAAGCTAACTTTATAAACTCTAATGCTCCTAAACCCCGTGAATCGCATTACCTATTACTTCTATTTTGTCTATGATAACCTGTTAGTGTTGCCATGTACATAAATCATTAGTATTAAGTTGGCCAGACCTAATACCTTGAAGAATGCAATGGTAAATTAACAGCGTTAATCATTAGATAGTCATGCATATAAAACTCAAACTCTTGTTATCAGAACAAGTCACAAAGCATGATAGACACCCAGAGTATGCAGTGAAGCATAGTCAGTCCATTTCCAAGGCTCTAACAGGAACGAACTGCTCTAATACCATTTGTAACGACCCAACTTCCAGAACGTCATGATCGTACCGAAAGTAAGGCGTTACTAACTTGCTTTCCTTTATTAACTATTTACTATTGAGCCTTTAGTTCGATATCGCATTTCTATTTTATAGAAAATTCCAGAAAAATTTTGTTTTTGTTTATCAAAATCATATATCAAACATTTCAAAGTAATAGTAATCACATAATTATTAATAATAATATCTGTCATACAAAAGATTTCAAATAAAACTCAGATACAAATCCTACCCCTCTGTATAAAATAAAAATCTTAAGCAATAAGGGCGAGGGAACTCTATGAAAGCAAATTAACTCACACTTAACTCATAAATAAATTCTATAATCGCCCGCAGCTTCAAACTGTGTCTTCGAACCTGTGTCACTGAAAGGGTGGAAGATTTTGGGGTGAGAACAAACCACACGTTCTCAGTAGGGAATGAGAATGCCATAAAAGTAATGATTAACATCCAAATAATTAACTCAAGTTTCCAATGTAGTTTTCTTTATCAAACCATTTCAAAAATTTCTTAAGACTTACTTAAAACCATTTAAATCCCTTTCTTTAAATCATATTACTTAAATAAAGTCTCAACCGCATTAGTAATTCTTCAGCTACAAATAGCATTCCTCAACCATCATAATAACTAAGTAAATCAGCAACATAAATAATATACCCAAACCTCACTTCACAAATACCATTCCTCAATACTTTACTAAGTTCAAAGCATCAACAAAAATATCTAATCAAACACACAAGCAACTCACCAAGACAAGCAGCACAATCACAAAGAAACAAGACAAGCAACACAATCAAATGCATATGCACAAACAATATGATGCATGTCTGTCCTAAGCAGGCCATGAGCTCACGTGTCGGTTTACACCCTGCAGCCCAACATTACCTAGGAACAAGTCCCAGATATGGCTTCCCTTTTTGTCCTTAGTGCATATGTGTCGGTGGTAAGAATACCACTCCTTCGTGGGAAACAGTGATCCACAGTTCGTGGGCGTCCCCGAGATCAACTTATAACAACAAACATGATCCTCAATTCGTGGGTTATACCCGAGATCAATACACAACAATACAATGATCCTCAGTTAGTGGGTTATACCCGAGATCAACATAAACAGTTAGTGGGTTATTCCCGTAATCAATGATTATCAGTTCATGGGTTTTTTCCGCATATAAAACAAATAACAATTTATAGGTTTCCCCCCCCCCCCCAAGATCAATGATCATTCAGTTCGTGGGTACTTCTCGAATTTAACCAATTATCAGTTTCACACTCTTGTTCAGTAACTCTTTATCATATTACTCTTTTCTCTTTTCTTTACTCTGCTCTGATTATTGTCTTCTCTTTGTCTCTTTATTCTGCTCTAATTGTTCTCTTCTCTTTGTCCTTTTACATTTTTTCCTTTAACCTTTTTCTTAATTTCCCTCAGGCATTCGCTTATAAAAATCCTAACCATTAAATCATTCCATAATCTCTACTTTAGCAATCTTAATTCAAAACAAACTTTAGAACTATTTTTTTTAGTTAACCCTCTTCAAAAGACTTGAGTAAATCATATATTTTAAATTCACTAAATGCGTTTTGAAATATAATCCTCTCATTAAAATTAATCAAATAAAACTCTTCCAAGTTTACTAATTTCCCAAAGACTCAAAAATCATCTCTCTCTTTAATATTCAAATTCAAATATTATAAATTCATCAAACTTCTAAAAAGTAATCCTTTATTTCAAGCTTAAAACATAATTCTTTTCATATTGAATCAATCTCAAAACATAGTTTCTTTCTTAAATAATTTAATTTTGAAACATAATCCTTTCTTTGGTAAATCGAATTTAAAATAGAATAATTCTTTTCTTAACTAAATAAAACTCAAGTAATATAATTTTCCTAATTCAAATCTTCTAAAATAACTCTTCAAATAAAACCTCAGATTTTTATAAAATTTCGACAGCACCTCCCCTAAAACTCAGACTTAACCACCCTTGCGGGTTCCCTCTTTCTCAACATCTCATCAAGCCTTTCTCAACAATTATCACATTCAATTTACTTTGCTTTCTTTTTGTGCCTTCCAAGTGTTTGATTAAATGCTTGGTTGGATTATAGTGTAGATTTTGTTCCTCTTGGCTATGGTAGAGTAATTAGTGACGCTTGAGTTATCTAATGCCTTTGTTGATTGATAATTAGAAGTTGCTAATTGATTTGGATACCACTAAAGATAGTCTTCCCGTGGGAGTTGGCTAGGACATGTGGAATTAAGTTGATTCATCCACTTGACTTTCCTCCATAGTTAGAGGTTAACTAAGTGGTAGTAATGGATAATTGTGGTCACAATTGAAGAGGATAACTAGGATAGGACTTCTAATTCTCACAACCTTGCCAAGAGCTTTTTAGTTTTTAGTTTATTTTCATTGCCATTTACTTTTCATGTCTCTTATTAAAAACCCCAAAGATACTTCATAACCAATAACAAGGACACTTTATTGCAATTCCTAGGGAGAATGACCCGAGGTTAAATACTTCGGTTTGATAAACCCCATTTTTAGGGTTTATCTTATGTTGAATTTAGAGGATTTTATCAACCTTTTCTCACATTTATCTAATGAAATAGCATGGTTTTATAACTTCTTCCTTAATTTTGCTTAAGAGTGAACACATGCTTTTTAGGATTTAGAATAGCTAAATTTAATTCAACTTGATTCCATTAGATGCCTTGATATGTTTGTTAAGTGATTTCAGATTTAAGAGGCAAAGATTGGATCAAGAAAATGAAGGAAAAGCATGTAAAAATGGAGAACTCATGAAGAAATGAAGGAATCGCAAAAGCTGTCAAGCCGACCTCTTCGCACTTAATCGACCATAACTTGAGCTACGGAGGTTTAAATGATGTGGTTCTAGTTGTGTTGGAAAGCTAACATCTGGGGTTTCGAAACGATATAAGATTTGCCATAGTTTCTACACGTATGGTGATGCGTACGTGCAATGTATGCGCACACGTCGTTGCTGCCATATGATCCACTTAACGCAAATTAGTGGCTAGCGAATTCTAAAGCCTTGTGGGCCCAATCCAACTCATTTCTAATGCTATTTAAGGCAAGGATTGAAGGGGGAATAGAGGGATTTACACACATCTAGTCATTAGTTTAGTTTTATTTTAGTTTTATCATGCTTTAGTTAGTTTCTAGAGAGAGAAGCTCTCTCTTTTCTCTAGAATTAGGAGTAGGTTAGATCTAGAGTAGAAATTCTTAGATCTAGATTAATTTCATGCTTTGATTTACTTTTCCTTTTGCAATTCTTCTTCTTCAAACTTTCCTCTCTCTAGTTTAGCATTTTATTCATGTAATTCTCTACTTTCATGTTGATGCACTTTTGTTCTTCTATTTCTCTTTAATGCAATTTATGATTCATGTTCCTTTATTGTTCATTTGATTTGTTGTTGTTTAATTCCTTACAATTGAGTAGTGTAGATTTACTTTCCTTGCTATTTTACTATGTTTTCCTTTTATACCTTCTAAGTGTTTGATAAAATTCTTAGTTAGATTTTAGAGTAGATTTTAGTGAACTTGGCTTGGGAAGGTAACTTAGAAACTCTTGAGTTACTAATGTCCAAATAATTGACGGTTAGGAGCCATTAACTCTAGATCTCACTAATTGATTTGGTGTAGAACTAGGACTTATGGACTTGGATTGACATAGCTCATTTGACTTTCCTTTATTAGTTAGAGGATGACTTAATGGGGTTGATCCTTGCCAATTCTCATGTTGTGGTTAGTGATTAGGATAGAGATCCTTGACCACCAAACCTTGCCAAGGCCTTTTTGATTATTTGAATTTTATTTCCATTTACTTTTCATGTCTCTTATCCAAAAACCCCAAAATACCTCCTAACCAATAACAAGACACTTCATTGTAATTCCTAGAGAGAACGACCCAAGGTTCAATACTTCGGTTTATAAATTTAGGGGTTTGTACTTGTGACAAACAAATTTTTGTATGAAAGAATTATTGTTCGTTTAGAAATTATATTGCAATGAGATTTTATTTGTAAAATTCTAAACCACACAAAATTCCAATCATCACCTAGCGTCCTGAATGAGCTTTTGGGCTTGCTGCCTGCTATATTCCTTGCGGATGAATCTTATTGCCTTATAATTTGTAAAATCTGCAAACCAGGGTATTGTCCGGATAGCGAACAGTTGCTCATCCGGAAAGGTTTCAGATACCTCAGTAGAGGGAGGAGATGTCCCTTCTACTGGTTCAATCCGAGACAAGTGGTCAGCCACTTGATTTTTTGACCCTTTTTTGTCTCTTGTAGGAGTAATACCCATCTTATTAGCATGGGCTTAGAGTCCTACTTGGTGAGCAAATATTTGAGAGCAGCATGGTCAGTGTAGAAAATGACCTTAGATGCTATTAGATAGGATCTGAACTTGTCAATGGCATAAACCACTGCAAGTAATTCTTTCTCTTTGGTGGTATAGTTCTTCTGTACGTCATTTAGAACACGGCTGGCATAATAGATGACATGCAGAAGCTTGTCATGCCTCTGCCCCAGGACTGCGCCAATGGTATGGTCACTAGCGTCACACATCTGCTCAAATGGTAAGTCTCAGTTGGGTGCTGAGATTACAGGCGTAGTGATAAGCTTAGCTTTCAGAGTCTCAAAGGCTTGCAGACACTCTTTGTCAAAGACGAATGGAGTGTCAGTAGTTAGTAAGTTGCACAGGGGTTGCGATTTTAGAAAAATCCTTTATAACCCTCCTGTAGAATCCTGTATGTCCCAAGAAACTTCTGATTCCTTTGACATTAGTGGGTGGTGGTAGTCACTCAATTACCTCCACCTTAGCTTGATCCACTTCTATTCCCTTATTCGAATCCGATGCCCAAGAACAATCCCTTCAGTCACCTTGAAGTGACACCAACTAAATGACACCAAACTTAAAAATTTTAAGATCAAAACAAGAGAAGAAACAATAACAACTTGAATACCAAGAAAGAACTCCAAGAACCAATTTGGAAATTCAAAGCAAATAAAGATCAACTAAAGGACACCAAACTTAAAAACTGACACAAGACTCAAACAAAAGACACTATTTTTGAAAACTTTTGGAAAAGAAAACAAGAAAGTTTGAAACTTTTACCAAGAAAAAGAACAAAAGACTCAAACAAAAAATAAAGATTGATAAAGAAAAGAAAAGGTTTTGAAAATTTTTTTATTTTTTTCGAAAAAGGGAAATAAAAGACTCAAACAAAATAGTAAAAGGTACCTAATCTAAGCAACAAGAAAATCCAGTTTTTTGTCAAATCTGAAAAATTCCCGGCAACAGCGCCAAAACCTTGGTGCACGAAATTGGCTCCGCAGAATTCGCATAGATAGACCGGCAAGTATACCGGGTCGTCCAAGTAATACCTAAGGTGAGTCAAGGTCGATCCCACGAGGATTCTTGGTTTGAGCAAGCAATGGACACCTTGTAAATCTTAGTTAGGTGGAATGAACAGATGATTGTTGTTGTAAATAAACGCATAAAATAAAATAAAGATAGAAATACCAGATTCATTGTGAAATAGTAATGGATGATTAGTTAAGGCTTCGGAGATGCTTTGTCTTTCCAGATTAACTTTTCTTACTGTCTTCTTGAATAACTTCTTGATTCCTTCAACGGCAGCCGTAAGTGATTAACTCATGTCCTCTCATTAAGTTAACCTCATCTACTGTAGTAGTCCAGCATGTTGAGATGACTCAAGTCCTCTCATCAAGCCATCTCTAGGTTTCTCACTGTAGCAGAAGATGAAGCTCTAAGCAATCCACTCCCATTCACGATCCTACTTAAGGTGCCACAGACAAGGCAGATCTTTCGGATCAGAAAGTGCTGCTTCTCTAACTCTAGCCTTAGCACCATAGAGACCTCATGCACCCATAGACAACGGGATTTCATGTCACGTATCCAAAGTTGCTCAGATGCTTTATTGGAATCCGCAATGCAAACTCTAGCTTTAGTTCAACGCTATCCGGGTCAGGAATCGCATGGAACCCATGTAGAACAAGGGTGATTGTCACGGGTCACCCTCAATTCATGAGATGAAGAACGAGAATGCATAAGAGAATAGAATCAGAATTGTATTGAAAATAGAACAATAATATTATTAATCCATGAAACTCAGCAGAGCTCCTAACCCTAACTTAGGAGGTTAGTGATTCATGCTGATAGAAGAATACAATGAAAACATAAAAGTGGGCAAGAGTCTTCTAACAAGGGTGAACTCTTGTTTATATACTAATCTAACGACTAAGTATTACAGAAATATAATATACTAGACTTAGGAGTGCGAAAATCCACTTCTGGGGGCCACTTGATGAGTGTTTGGGCTGAGCTTTGAGTGTCTCCACGAGCTAGGTCCCTTAGGGGTTTTGAACGCTGGCTAGGGACCACCTTTTGGGCGTTGGATGCTGGCTACCCGCTTTTGGGCATTGGACGCCATGAATGGGCTGGTGGCTGGCGTTGAACGCCAGTTTTTTGCCTTTATTTCCAATGAACAGTATAGACTATTATATATTTATGGAAAGCCCTGGATGTTAGCTTTCGATAGCCATTAAGAGCGTGCCATGTGGACTTTTGTAGCTCCAGAAAAGCTCCTTTGAGTGCACAGAGGTCAGATCCTAACAACATCTGTAGTGCTTTCTCTATCTTTGAATCAGACTTTTGCTCCAGCTCCTCAATTTCTGCCAGAAAATATCTAAAATTACATGAAAATACACAAACTCAAAGTAGAATCCAAAAATGTGAATCTTGCAGTAAAACCTATAAAAACTTAATAAAACTTAAACAAAACATAATGAAAACTATGTGAAAAGAATGTCAAAAAGTGTATAAAATATCCACTCATTAACAAACCACTTAGACAAAAAGAGCAAGGCTTTAGTCACCGAAATTCAGCTCTAACACCCACCAAGTTTTCAAATCAAGCTTACAATGGTTCCAAGGACTCCATATCGTGCATACGTACACACCTAACACATATATACATACATATACCCAAAAACTCAATATCCAATATACTCAAAATAAGAAATAGCTAAGGTTAAGGATCCTTACCATACCCACAGACCAAACAAACAAAATCCAACATATTTCGCAAGCTAAACCGAACCTAGAGTACGCAATTCAACAACATCTCAACATGGATATTCAAGATTTTTTAAATTTAAGAGGTATAGGAACTGGGATAATAGAGTGGCATCTCTATAAAATTGTTTTAGTAGATTCGTAGAGTTCGCTGCGGTGGTCGCGTGGCCGCAAACGGTGCAACGATCAGAGCTCGGATGGAGGAGATATGGTGGTTTGAATTAAGGTTATGGTTTGGAAGCTCTTCCTTTCCTCCCCTTCAATGTCACAGCGTGAATCTCTCCTTTTGGGGAAGAAGGAGACGCTGAGTCTCTAATTAATGAGACCTTGGTTGGGTCCGGTTCGGCCCGTTTGGCCCAATTTTGGGCCAAATTCTTTGAAATTAGTGTCAAAATTCTCATTTTAATGAGCTCTATCCTAATTTAATATAATATTCATATTAATAATTTCTTTTATTGAAATTTAATTTATTGACTAATTATTTGCTAATTTTATGAGGTTTACACTGAGGGTTATTCCTGATACAGTATTGGCCGAAATTGTTCTCTGATTGTACTTGCTTTGTAATGTGTAATGCTGGTAATTGATTCTATTTTGAGACTGAGTTTTGATGGTGACTTGGTTTGAGTTGGGCCGGAGGCCATATTGTGACTATTTATAATTTAGGTTGGATGTAACAACCCCGGTTTTTGAGTACGTGAGATCTTTTCTGAAAGTACGGATTTCTCCAAAAGATCAGTAAGGGGAGAACCTCTGCTATATCATCAAGCATTTCAATCCTTATTATCATTATGTCATCTTTAAGCTAGAACCTTTTTGAGGCATGCTCAATAACGCAATCACGAAGATCCTAGTTTTTCAACCGTATCAGTTAGGAGTTTTGATTCTGATTTTCGTAAATAGTCTCAGTTTGATGAACCGGACTCGATTCATGAGAGAAAATAGATAATAGGATAATACTATCATTATATTAGTATTAGAAGCTTCTTGAATGATATTATAAGGTTACCTGGTCAGTTTTAGTTAAAAACAGAAAATCGGTTTAACCGGGTTCACAGTTTACTGGTGCAGCTTAGCACCAGCACTCTTTGATGACTTTAGCAATGCTAAGGCCTCATCATACATATTCTATTCTCGTAATAAATATGTTACTAGTGTCATTTATGCTAGTAGCTCAGAAAATAATTTTTAGAGATGTTTTTACAAGTGTTCCAATACATCAAGTTTTAGTAGTTATACACCTGAGATATTTTAATATTATTTTAACCCACCTCCAAGCCAACCAATCACAACTCACCTTACACCCCCAATACCTCCAAGGCTGCCTCATTTGCTCATTGTGGCCGAAAATCATCAAGAGAAAAAGGAGAAAAAGTTCTTGGTTCATAAATCTTCAAAGCTTGATTCCTTCTAAACTAAAACTCAAATCAAAACTCCGATTACACCAAAATGATCCTCTCTTCTTTGTCTACACAATCATATGACTTATCAAGGCTGGATTCAAGGTGAGTTGGCTGCACCATCTCCCTTTTTCTTCGGTTTCAAGGAAACATGCTTAAACATGTGTTTTCTTGATGTTCTTCCTTATGAATCATGCTTAACTTGACTTGAGGGTCAATAAATGTTAATTTCCAACAAGTATAAGGTGAGATATCCCTTCCTAACGTGCTGTGAGTGATTTTGTTAGTTGAGGGTTTTTGGATTTAAAGTTGTTCTTGATGTGATTTAGGAGGAAAAAGTACTTAAGGACCACCTAAGGACATAACCGAATTTGGAGCAGCAAAACCAGGTAGGGTTTGATAAATTTAATCTTGATTGATTGTGTTTGAGTTGTTTAATTATGATATGGTTTGGCTGTGCTTGAAATTGATTATTTATATGAGTGATTCTTGTTGAAAATTTGATGACAATTTAATGAAATTTGATGAAATTCAAGCTTTAAGTTCATGTTCTTGGAACAGCTGGAAAATGAAACCCTAGGCCCTAAATTGAGGTTCAATTTATGTTAAAGTCATGTAGAAAATATGGGGTTTTAGTGGCTGGGAATTTAATATGAATTATGGTAAAAATCGGTTGCTGAAAAGACTGAAAAATGGGTGAAAACAGAGAAAGAATCTGAAGAATTTACGAAGAACACGAAGAACACTTTAAGTGTGATGAAGAACATTGAAGAAAACCTTTTAGATCTTAAAAAGGGCAAGGTTGTAATTATTTTGGTGTTTGAGGGGTTATTTGGTAATTTCTAAAAGTTAGCGTGGTTAAAGTAGAAATATTAAAAGTTACTGGGGTAAAAAGTTAATTTTAAAAGTGAAAAGGTAAAGGCAAGGTAATTTTTGAAAATTTAATGATAAAATAATAAATAATAATAAAATATTAAATAATAATATTTAATTAAAATAATATTTTAATAAAAATAATAAAATAATGCGAAAAAGACAATTTTTTGTAAAAGCTTTAGAAAGACAACTTTAAGCGTAGAATCTCATAATTACCTTCATAAAACACTTAGGGAGTGGTAATAACATGTTAGTGAGGGAAAGATAAAGAAAAGATATAAAGTTAAAGAAAAGATAAAAACTAAAGAAAAGTCTGTAAAGTTTTAATAATAGAAAATCAGACAGAGATTAGTGAACGAACTAGGGCAACATAGTTAGTCCTTGAATAGCGACTAGAGTTAGGTATTATATGAAAAGTTAAACTGTTTCAGTATAGACTTAATGAACCTATACTTGGGACAGGCTAACTATTCATACCAAAATTTACATAAGCTTTAAATATATATGTTAAGCAGAGAAATCAGAGCAGAGTAGAGAAACACAGAGAACAGAGTAATCGGAGTAGAGGAAAGAGATAAAGAGAAGAAGAGTAACATAGATATAAAGGAAAGAGTAATCAGAGAAAAGTAAAGAGATACAGAGAACAGAGTAACCAGAGCAGAGTAAAGAGATACAGATAAAAGAAAAACCAGAATAGAGTAAAGAGATACAAAGAGAAGAGTAATAATAAAGATATATATATATATATATATATATATATATATATATATATTAGTTGCTTAATGCAACCCAGAGCTATATTTATATATATTAGTTGCTTGATGCAACCCAGAGCTATATTTATATATATTAGTTGCTTAACGCAACTCAGAGCTTCTGTAGGGAAACTAAGTTACTTACAGCCATTTTCTGCTTCCCCAGAGCAGAGCAGAGTATATATATATTTTCCTGCAGTAAGCAGAGGCTGTTCAAATGAGCGGCTATTATTATATGCGCATTTATTTAGGAACGAAAACTCGTATCCGGGAAATCGGGATTACTCGTGACTGGATAAATGTCGGGATTACGGGCAGCCAACCGACACATGAGCTCATGGCCTACGCTAGGGCTAGATATGCATCATTCTTGTCTGCGCATCATTCTCTGTTGCATTCCTTTCTGTGTGTGATCTACTTGTTTATGTTTGTCTGCTTGTATGCTATTTCTGTGTTTTATTTTCATGTATTATTCTGTTTGTGTTCTGCTTTTGATTTTCTCTATTTTCTATATTTGTCTTTATCTTCTATTTACTGCTTCGCTGTATTCTGTTGTCCGTCTGCTAATCGACACCGACTTAATGAACTTAACTAGTAACCCCGGCCCTACTAAGAACTCCCCTGTTCTTACCCCTTCTCTCTCCCTTCCAGCTTCAGATGGAAGCATGAGTACCCTTCCGTAGTTCACTGATGATCGTTCGTAAAAAGGATTCCGCTCTAGGTAGTCTTCTGTGTCTAGGGTGAATCTCGTTCTCTGTTTATATGTATATACTGTGAGACTAGCCAATGTCTATACTCCGTTTGTACATGAACCTTAACCTAAATCCTGTGTACGAGACTCTTGTTATGTGGCTACTTGATGAGGTACCAGAGAGACATCATATGGCAATGTCTGATCATGCAGAGAAGTAGTAGATGATGTTCTACCTCTTGATGATGTTCCACTTGACTTGAGTTTTGAAGACTTAGAACGTACTTTCCCTCGCTTTAGTAGTTTAGAGGGACTAGGTGAGTATAGAGTCTAGGCTAGCCTGGGTGCCAGCTTAGGGACTTCTTGAACGGGTCAGGGCCTGGGATGTTGTATGTATATATATGTATATGGTTATTATCTAGCTATATCTAGGGGTGTTCTAATTAAAAGTCTATACTCTAATAAAGGCTGGATCACCGAATATTGTCAACTGCTTGTGATGTATTTATGTGTGGTTGTTTATAACTGTTTTATCTATTATCAGTTGTAAATTGATTATGAATGATTCTGTTTGTTAACCCAAACGTTTCAAAAAAAATACCTCATTAAATAACTATACTTTTAACAACGAATCAGGCTCATTGATAAACGCATATTTCATGAGTTCTTTTGTGCTTAATTAGAGTGATTTATTCAACTCTTCACCTACTTATTCACATTAATTGCATAGTTTTACTTTCCCTTCCTTATTATGTCATATAATGAAAAACATGTTTTCTAAGCTTTAAAAATTTATTATTTTAATTACCTTTATTTCCATTCGATGCCGTGATTAGTGTGTTGAGTAGTTTCAGATTTTCTAAAGGCAAAATGACTTAAAGGATGAAAAAGGAAACATACTAGAATGGAAGGAGGAAGCAAAACGGAGCTTTAAAGAAACTGGTATCCACGCAATCGCATGGATGACGCGATCGCGTGCCAAGCACGAATCAGCAGTGACGCGGCCGCATGACTGACGCGACCGTGTGGCAAGGAAAAGCTCCAAATGACGCGACCGCGTGACCCACGCGGACGCGTGACAAAGGCCACGCACCAGAAATTACAGAATACGCCCCCAGCGAATTCTGAAGCCCTTTTTGGCCCAGATCTAAGTACAGACAGCATAAACCAGAGGTTATAAAGTGTGGGAATGCTTCTATTCAAAGGGAGCTCGCATATTTTCACCTTTCAATGATTTAGATTTAGTTGAGAGGGAGATCTTCTCTCTCTCTCTTTTAGGATTTAGGATTTCTTCTTGTTTTAAGAGTAACTCTGGATCTAGGTTTAATGTTCTTTTAGTTTTACTTTTATTTATTTATTCCAACATTTGAATTGATTATTATAATTTATGAATTATTCCATGTTACAGATTTCTAATTGAATTAATGATAATTTGAGGTATTTTCAGTTTATGATTATTCTCTTTGATTTAAGTTGCCATTGCTTCCATTCTAAGGACACTTTTATTAATTCAGCAATTTACTTTTTCCCGTTTTGGTTTTGGTTAAGAATTCAGTAACTCAACAGTTATTAAACTCAACATAATTGATAATCGTTACCTTGCTAATTGAGTTGAACTTAATTAATCCCAACCTCTTCTTAGGAAATAATTAGGATTCAAAGGTCAATTTAATTAGTCCCTTAACTTTCCTTTGCTCTGGTAAGGGTTGACCAAGTGGAATTAAGATACAACTTTCATTATTGTTGAGAAGGATAACTAAGTTGGACTTCTAATTTCCCTTATCTTGCCAAAAGTTGTTTTACGGTTATTATTTATTTTTACTTGCCATTTAATTCACTCGTCATTTAAATTACTTGCTTCTCACCTTCTAAACCCCGATTACAACCTTTATAGCCAATAATAAGAACATACTTCCTCGCAGTTCCTTGAGAAGACGACCCGAGGTTTGAATACTCGGTTAACAATTTTAAAGGGGTTTGTTACTTGTGACACCCAACACATTTGTACGAAGGGATTTTTGCCGGTTTAGAAACTATATCTACAACGCAACCGTTTCTATGAATTTCTTTACTGGTAGAAAACCCGACGTCAAAATGGCGCCGTTGCCGGGGAGCTGCTAACGTGTGCCTTATTATTGGTTATTGTAAATATTTTTCTTTTGCCTGTTTAATTATTATTGTTTTTCCTTTTTCTCTTTATTTGCTACTATGAACTCTCACCCCTCTTGCTTTGAGTTTGGTTCTAATATTGTTGAAGGAAATAGAAGTTATAGCAGGAATGTGCATCAAGGTCAGACCAATCAAGGATGGATGGAGCCAAGAGGATCTAATCAACCCTTTAGGCGGCAACACCCTCCGAGATATCCTGGACAAAGACCATTCCACCATGCATACCCAGCTGTAAGACATGGTGGACAACCTTGTAACTACCAACAAGCCCCACCCCGTGCATATGAACCATCCTTTCAACATAATCTCGAACCACCACACTCACAAGCTTCTCTTCACCATTCGCCATCATATGATCCTTCCTTACCCCAATACCAATCCAATCGTTCCCAATCATCACCACTTTCCTTTGTATCATGTCCAAGTCTGGCAAACCGCGAAGCAAAGGATCGCCTGAAAGAAACAATGATTAAATTTCAAACAACCATTCAACAACTGGAGCAAGCACTAATTCAATGGGCCACTAGGCGCTCAAATATACAAGGATCAACCACAGCTCCATGTGGATAGCCCAATGAAGAATGTAGCATGAAAGAAATACTAGAGACTCCAGTGGACAAGACAGAGAATGAATTCGTACTAGAACAAGTGGAAGAAGCTGTCATTGTTCAAGAAGAAGAGTTGGTTGAAGATCTAGGCGATGCTAAACTTCCTTGGGAATCCAGAGTCGAGGAAAACTCCGTCCAAGATGCCACAGTTGATGCTAAGGAGGATACCGTACAATCTACAAGACAAGTCGTTTACGAAGAATCAGACGGAATAATCCAGGAAGCAAATTTCCTTGATAATGATAGTCACAAGTCTAGTTCTCCTAGTGATGAACTTGCGTCCGCAAGTGAATTCTCTGAGATCGCAGAATCTTCCCCAAGTGAATATGAAGGTGATGCGGAGGTAGATTTTTCTCAACCTCTAATCTATGACTCAAGTGATGAGGAAGACATAGAAGACTTTGACCAGGATACAGATACAATTGAAGATCTATGCAAGGAAGTGGAAGAATTCACATAAGAACACAAGGAAATGGAACTTGCAGAACCACCAAAAACACCTATCCCAAGGCCATTACCACCCAATACAAGCTTCAAGTGGGTACAATCCTTAACTTATAATTTTACTTATTCACTTGAATATGGTTTGCTTGAAACAGATGGCCAGCTTAGAGCTCTCTGCGGCTTTAAGAGTAAGAGGGAAATGGCTCGTATTCGGAGCTGGTGCACTAGGTTCAATAAGGTTCCACGCTTCACCTCGAAGTACACGGATTGGTATCGTGCTCAATCGCATGGATCACGGAGAACGTTTGGTCGCCACGGTGAGATTCTACTCTTTAACCCGCCCGAATGGAAACTTACAAATCAAAACGAAGGCGGATCTAAAAACACAGCTTGGGATCATGGATTATGTTCTGACATTCGTCATCCCGGGAGGCTGGATATCTGTTTAAAGCTGCGCAGAAGCTTTACATGCCTAGTTTGGGACCCCGGAGGCTATTGGCATTCCAAGCACTGGTGGAGATTTTTGGACGAATTTAAACACAAGCCACCATAACAGGATACTCTTCCAATGTCCAACTTAAGGACTTTAACTAAAAGTGCTAGGTGGGAGACAACCCACCATGGTATGGTCGCTTCTTTTTCAATTTATTTCTTGTTAATTGCTTTCAATTTTTCCTTTTTTATTTTAATTTATTAAACCTGGTATCATGCATAAGCATCCACGATAGTCATTGCATTCTGCACTTTTCATGCATAAAAAAAAAAGTGGTTGCACGACGCGACCGCATGCCCCATGCGATCGCGTCATATCGCGAAACACACCACCCATGCGACCGCGTGACCCACGCGGCCGCGTGATATATATATCGGCGTAAGGATCCAACGAACAGAAAGTTGGGCTGGAATCGTGCGGCCCTTGTGCGTTTCGCATAAATTGGCCCACGCGATCGCATGCCCCATGCGATCGCGTCACTTACCCAATACCAATCCCACGCGACTGCGTGAGCGACGCGATCACGTCGCATGGATTGCACATCGCCCCAAAAGGAGACAGAGAGTTGTGCTAAAACGGCGCTGGAGTCGTGCGTTTAGCACAACTTCCAGCGACGCGATCGCGCGACCCATGCGATCGCGTCACCCTTCTTTCCCCCCTCTCATGCGATCGCGCACCCTACGCGATCGCGTCACTCCCATTCTCGTCCCAACCACGCGACCGCGTGCCCCACGCGACCGCGTGCCCCACGCGGCCGCGTGGATTCGAAAATATAACCCCCTACCCCGCGAACCCTATCAGTCGCGCAGCCCTCACCCCCAACCCTCTTCCCCTTCTCTGCCTCCTCTCCCTCCAACCACCACCCACCACCTTCCAGCCGCCACCGCGCCATCACCCAGACGCCACCACCGGCCCGCCACCGCCGCCGTACCACCCCCCCTTCTCTCTCTTTCCTTCTTCCTCTCTCCTCCCCTTTCCACCGCTGCTCGCCGCCACCACCGCCCACCACCACCGGCCCTCCACTTCGCCCCACCCCTTCAGCCAGCAACCCCAACCCCCACCTCCCACCCCTATCCTCTTCCTCCAACACTTAACCTAAACCCTTTCTCCGACACCAACCCCCTCCGCCGCCACCACCGCGTCGCCATGCACCGCCACCGCGCCGGACGCCGCTGCAGCCACCTTCTTCCATGTTCAACCCCTTCCGCTTACCAGGTTTCGCAACACACAACCATTTTTTTATCTGTTCGTAACTTTTCTGTATTTTTTATTCCATTTATGTTCATAATTAGGATAGCTAGACTTGAATGTTGTAGTGGATTTTTAGGCTGTTAGGTAGCTTAGGCTGTGGTTAGTGGATCTAGGTCTGTTTACTTGCACTGTTCTTACTTCTGTTTTACCCTATGTGCAAATCTGTTGTTGCTATAATCATGATTCATATGCTGCCTTCTTGTATGTTGCTGCTGTTTACAGTGAGTTTTTATGTTTATTTTATATTTATGTACATGCAGCTTGATTTTTTTAATTCATATGAACTGATTAAATTGTTGTTTATTTTCCGGGACAATCCAATTTTAGCCGGAATGCTGCCCAAATTTTTTATTTTGTTTTCATTCATGTTTTGGTTTGGCATTTCTGAAATTTGTTTTACTCTGCTTTACCCAAACCATTACATGAATGCTATGGCAGACCTTCTCACCCTTTTTGATCTCCTGGTTCATAAACTGCTTGTTCAATTATGAGTACTTCTATTCTTACCTGTGAATCCTTGTTATCTGGAATTTTTCTATGCCACTTACCTTCCTAACTCACTGATTTTAATTTACTAATTTCTTTTTCAATTCCTAACCATACTAACCCTTTTGGTCTCTTTTCTGATTATTTTCACTTTCCTCTAACTTTCTAACCATGGTATATTGCTTATTTTCTTTCCATTTAACATTCATTCAATCACAATTCAATTACTCATTCTATTTCTCCCTTACCTCTTTGAGTTTTCTTTGTTTAATTGCCTATTTGCTTTCCTATTTTTTTATCCATTCCTGATTTTCTGTTTTTCAGGATGTCTGCCTCACACAGGAAAGGTAAAGGCAAGGCCACTGGCAAGTGCAAGAGAGGAGATTCCTCCCAGTCCATCATTTCTCTAATGCACGATACCTCATGGCGGGAGAAGAACTTCACACAGCAGGAGAAAGCTAACCAGCTGCTTCCTGCAGAGGATCCTATAAAATTTGCAAACCGGTACTGTGAACTGAAGTACCTGGCTTTTGCAAACTCCAGAAACCTATACCTGGAATGTACCTTGAAGATTCCAGAGGCCCTCCAGCAGTACACACTGAGCAAATCAAGTAAAGGGGCTGGTTCTTTCTGGAGAGACCACTGACAGAGGTCAATGCATCTTGGGTACGGAAATTCTATTGTAACTACTACCTTACTACCCTTGATGCAGTGAACCTGAGGGGAAAGCAAATTCTGGTCACAGAGGAGGCCATAGAGACCATTCTCCAGCTCCCAGCCAAGTCCGATCAGCCAGATGGTTTTGCACAGGCTGAGGAGGACATGGGCCAGATGCAGTTTGACTGGGATGCCGTAAAGGCACGGATAGCTCTCGACCCTGCTGTTCCTTGGGAGATGGGTCAGAACACCACTATGCCTCGAAGAATCAAGAGAGTGTACTTGAACGATGAAGCTCGGCTATGGCATCAGATCTTGAGTAATTTTATGATGCCGAGTACTCACGAGACGGAGATCCTGGCTACCATGATCACCCTCCTTTGGTGTATGCTGGAGGGTAAGGACATATACTTACCTCGTTTTATCCGACATTATATGGTCAGGGCCCACGTACGAGGCACCCTCCCCTTTCCTTACCTGGTTACACGGCTAGGCCGTCATGCTGATGTGCCTTGGGAGGATGCCGATGAGAGACCACCAGCAGCGGACTGCAGGAAGATCATCCCGCACAACAGGAACTTCCTTGCTTTGGGCTACAGACCACCACCTGTCACTGCTACTGATGAGACACCCCTCCGTCTGCTGGACCCTCTTCATCCACAGCTGCCCCTGCTGCCACCATTGCACCTCCACCTGCCTCTGAGCCGGTCTATCGCCTCGTGCACCGTCTATTCTGCCAGCTTGATCAGATGGAGCGCCGTAACAGGTGCCGGTATGAGAGATTAGAGCGCCGCAGCAGGCGACGCTATTCCCATCTGAAGCTGATGATCAGATAGGGCGCCGACATCCCCTCCGAGCCCGACACCCCTTCAGAGCCATCAGAGGATGAGCACGAGGAGGAGGATGAGCACGAGGAGGAGCCTCATTCCCAGGCAGGGACTCATCAACAGGCAGCCACAGAGCAGGCTGCCCCGCATCAGGAGGTTATGCCCCAGATAGAGGCTGCAGATCCGGAGATCCCGCTCCAGTCTGTCCACCTCCACAGCAGCCAGACCCTCAGCCCACCACCACTACGGAGACCCCAACTACCATCCCTACCATTGATGACACCCCTTCACATCAGGCTTGATTGAGCATTGAGGACGATGCTTCGTTTTAAGTGTGGGGAGGTCGTCATCTCTGGCGTTTATTTTGGTGAACCACTACATACTTTTTCTTTTATTTTGGATATTTTTCTGTATTTTCCTCTTTTTCTTTTATTGTTATTTTCTGAGTACTTATACATTGCTACTTGTGTATTTTACTCTATTTTTTGCATTTTGCATTTTTTTTTGTTTTGTTCATATTTTAGTTATTTAGTTTAGTAATTTAGTTTAGTTTGCAATTCTAATTTATTAGTGGATTAATTAGTATAGTTTACCCTTTTTAGCATAAGATAGTATAGTTTAAATAAAAAAATATAAAAAGGAAGTAAACTAGAAACTTTAACAGAATCAAAACAACCCACACCTTGTATATATAGCATTACATGTTAGTTGACGACATTTCATCAAGGAGGAACATTAAAACTTTAAAAGCTACCCTAAATAATTTTTTTCAAGAGAATAATGGGAATTTTTAACTAAACCTGCATACAATATATGAATGATATATGATGCTTGAGTTAGAGAACACACAGCCTGTGAGTCTTGAGCTTAAATTGTATGGTTGCATTCAAACCATAATTTCATTTCTGTGTGTCACATTTCTTTTTATTCTGATGTTCTTTACTTTGCTTTAATCTATATGTCCAATTATAGAAAATAGAATAGATACATACCAAGAGAATGATTGAGGCCATCATTTGATTTAGCTCACTCACCCCAAATTAGCCTACCTTTTACATTACCCTTGTTAGCCCCCTTGAGCCTTTTTTAAAACCCCTTTAATCTATTTAGCCAAATTACTAGCCTTAAGCAGAAAAACAAAGGAAAACCCCAAGTGAATCCTTAGTTAGCTTAAAATAGAAAATTATGAATAGAGTTAAATGTGGGAGACCTTTTGGGAACATGAGTAATAGAAACAAAAGGGTAGAAAAAGTAAAAAGGAATAAAATAAAATTTGGGAAGCATGCTCATGAGAAAATCTAAGTGATTTAATCATCATGTGCATTAAAAAAAAGTTATTTTTCAGCATCTAAATAAAAGGGAATACAAAAAGGAAATTCCCCAATGAAAACCATGCACATGGAATAAAAAAATAAAATAAAAAGTGAAACATGAGCATGTAACAATAAGTGGGAAATTATGGGAAAATAGGTAAAGCAGTTTTATCTTGCTGAATATGTATGTTAGGTGAGATCTTAGTCTAATTAGGGATTCACTTATTAGCTCACTTGACCCTATACATGACCTTTACCTTGACCACATTACAACCTTAATTAAGACCTCAGGACTTTTTGGTATGACTATATTCTATAATTGTTGATTGGTTAGATGAAAAACAAAGCTGTAGAAATTAAGAATAAAAAGAAAAATAGAGTGAATAAACCCAATAAACACTGAGTGACTAGAGAGTAAACACAAAATCCAGTGAGGGTTCAATAACTCGTCAACATATATCTGTGCTTAAAATTTACTAATTGTTTTGCAAGTTTGTACAATGTTTTCTTTCCCACCTCATTTGCTAAAGTGCTTTATTATTTAAGGGTTGGCTATATATATACACACAACTCCTTGAGAATGTGAATTAACTTAGCTACATGTAAACTTTATATATGAGTGGATGAATTAGAATTGCATGACTCATTAGGTAGATGCATTTAGCATAGGTTGCATTTCATAACATTCCATCACTTTAACCTTAATTATTTACCTTGGATTTAGCATGAGGACATGCTAGTGTTTAAGTGTGGGGAGGTTGATAAACCCATATTTCATGAGTTCTTTTGTGCTTAATTAGAGTGATTTATTCAACTCTTCACCTACTTATTCATATTAATTGCATGGTTTTACCTTCCCTTCCTTATTATGTTATATTGTGAAAAACATGTTTCCTAAGCTTTAAAAATTAATTATTTTAATTACCTTTATTTCCATTCGATGCCGTGATTAGTGTGTTCAGTAGTTTCAGATTTTCTAAGGCAGGATGACTTAAAGGATGGAAAAGGAAACATACAAAATGGAAGGAGAAAGCAAAACGGAGCTTTGAAGGAAACTGGTATTCACGTGATCGCATGGATGACGCGATCGCGTGTCAAGCACGAATCAGCAGCGACGCGGCCGCATGACTGACGCGACCGCGCGCCTTAAGCAGAACGCACATGACGCGGTCGCATGACTGACGCGACCGCGTGGAAAGGAAAAGCTCCAAATGACATGACCGCGTGACCCACGCGGACGCGTGACAGAGGCCATGTATCAGAATTTACAGAATACGCCCCCAGCAAATTCTGAAGCCCTTTTTGGCCCAGATCCAAGTACAGACAGCATAGACCAGAGGTTATAAAGTGTGGGAATGCTTCCATTCAAAGGGAGCTCGCATATTTTCACCTTTCAATGATTTAGATTTAGTTGAGAGGGAGATCTTCTCTCTCTCTCTTTTAGGATTTAGGATTTCTTCTTGTTTTAAGAGTAACTCTGGATCCAGGTTTAATGTTCTTTTAGTTTTACTTTTATTTATTTATTCCAACATTTGAATTGATTATTATAATTTATGAATTATTCCATATTACAGATTTCTAATTGAATTAATGATAATTTGAGGTATTTTTAGTTTATGATTATTCTCTTTGATTTAAGTTGCCATTGCTTCCATTCTAAGGACACTTCTATTAATTCAGCAATTTACTTTTTCCCCTTTTGGTTTTGGTTAAGAATTCAGTAACTCAACAGTTATTAAACTCAACATAATTGATAATCATTACCTTGCTAATTGAGTTGAACTTAATTAATCCCAACCTTTTCTTAGGAAATAATTAGGATTCAAAGGTCAATTTAATTAGTCCCTTAACTTTCCTTTGCTCTGGTAAGGGTTGACAAAGTGGAATTAAGATACAACTTTCATTATTGTTGAGAAGGATAACTAAGTTGGACTTCTAATTTCCCTTATCTTGCCAAAAGTTGTTTTACAGTTATTATTTATTTTTACTTGCCATTTAATTCACTCGTCATTTAAATTACTTGCTTCTCACCTTCTAAACCCCGATTACAACCTTTATAGCCAATAATAAGAACATACTTCCTCGCAGTTCCTTGAGAAGACGACCCGAGGTTTGAATACTCGGTTAACAATTTTAAAGGGGTTTGTTACTTGTGACACCCAACACGTTCGTACGAAGGGATTTTTGCCGGTTTAGAAACTATATCTACAACGCAACCGTTTCTATGAATTTCTTTACTGTAGAAAACCCGACGTCACTCATATAATAAATAATGGATAATAATTAGGTAGACAAGTTGGTAGCGCTCAGTGTCTAGTATGATCATGACGTACCAGAAATTGGGTCGTTACATTGGAAGCCGAGTTGATTTGATTTGGGTCAGAGGCCGTAACGAGACTTGATTATATGTTGAGCCAGAGGTTGAAATTGATTTTATTATGAGATATTAATTGATTATTTGAAATTCTTATAACTAAAGAAGTGAACTTTGAATTTTGGATGATTAATTGTTAATGATTTAAATAGATTCATAAAACGAACGATGATCACTGCAACCAAAAAATAGTTTTCTTTTAAATATCCTCTTATGAGAATTCTTAAAAATCTTCTACAGAGAACTAGTGAGGATGATGTTCTTACCCCTTACAGATTTTGCTTTTCAGGATGGACGACGAGTTTAATGAGTTTTTTTCGAGCATCTGACTGTATTCTATATATTTATAGTTATAGTTTTCCCTTGGCTTTATTATTATATTTGTAAGAGGGATAGAAGTTGTAATGATATGTATGTATGTATATTTGTAAGTTACTTGTATAATAAGTTTTGTATGTATATATATATATATATATATATATATATATATATATATATATATATATATATATGAGGATTGTGATTAGAATTGGGTTATATATGCATGTTTAATTAAAATAAAAAGTATTTCCGATTTTTTTTTGAAAAATAGCGATACGGTTTCAAGTTAAAGGTTCATATCTTATTATTATATATACGAGAGTCATCGTAACATTTTGGTATGCGAAATTGTGATCATCAAAAATGGCGCCAAAGGACTTGGAGCTCTTAAACGTGAATCACACTTTGTCACAATTCCGCACAACTAACCAGCAAGTGCACTGGGTCGTCCAAGTAATACCTTAGTGAGTAAGGGTCGATCCCACGGAGACTGTCGGCTTGAAGCAAGCTATGGTCACCTTGTAAATCTCAGTCAGGCTAATTCAGATGGTGATGAAGAATTGATAATTAAAAGATAAATAAAACATAAAATAAAGATAGAGATACTTATGTAATTCTTTGGTTGGAATTTTAGAAAAGCGTATGAAGATGCTTTGTTCCTCCTGAACCTCTGCTTTCCTATTGCCTTCTTCCAATCATTCATACTCCTTTCCATGGCAAGCTTTATGTTGGGCATCACCGTTGTCAATGGCTACTTCCCGTCCTCTCAGTGAAAACGTTCCAAATGCGCTATCACCGCACGGCTAATCATCTGTCGGTTCTCGATCATGTTGGAATAGGATCCATTGATCCTTTTGCGTCTGTCACACGCCCAACAATCGCGAGTTTAAAGCTTGTCACAGCCATCCCTTCCCAGATCCTACTCAAAATACCACAGACAAGGTTTAGACGTTCTGGATCTCAGGAATGGCCGCCAATAATTCTAGCCTATACCACGAAGGTTCCAATCTTAGATTAGAAACCCAAGAGATACACATTCAAGCTTATTTGCATGTAGAACGGAAGCAGTTGTCAGTCACGCGTTCATAGATGAGAATGGTGATGAGTGTCACATAATCATCAGATTCATCATGTTCTTGGGTGTGAATGAATATCTTGGAGAAGAAATAGACTTGAGTTGAATAGAAAAACAATAGTACTTTGTATTAATTCATGAAGAACAGCAGAGCACCATACCTTAATCTATGGTGTGTAGAAACTCCACCGTTGAAAATACATAAGAACAAGGTCTAGGCATGGCTGAATGGCCAGCCTCCAAACGTGTCTAAGATAGCATAAGGCTTCTCAAAGATCCAAAGTATGAAAATACAATGGCAAAAGGTCCTATTTATAGAAAACTAGTAGCCTAGGGTTACAGAAATGAGTAATTAATGCAGAAATCTTCTTCCGGGCCCACTTGGTGTGTGCTTGGGCTGAGCATTGAAGCTTCCATGTGTAGAGACTTTTCTTGGAGTTAAACGCCAGCATTTGTGCCAGTTTGGGCGTTTAACTCCAGCTTTTGTGCCAGTTTTGGAGTTAAACGCCAGAATTCTTGAGCTGACTTGAAACGCCTGTTTGGGCCATCAAATCTTAGGCAAAGTATGGACAATTATATATTGCTGGAAAGTCCAGGATGTCTACTTTCCAACTCAATTGAGAGCGCACCAATTGGGCTTCTGTAGCTCCAGAAAATCCACTTTGAGTGCAGGGAGGTCAGAATCCAACAGCATCTGCAGTCCTTTTTCAGCCTCTGAATCAGATTTTTGCTCAGGTCCCTCAATTTCAGCCAGAAAATACCTGAAATCACAGAAAAATACACAAACTCATAGTAAAGTCCAGAAATGTGATTTTTAAATAAAAACTAATAAAAATATAATAAAAACTAATTAAAATATACTAAAAACAATGCCAAAAAGCGTATAAATTATCCGCTCATCACAACACCAAACTTAAATTGTTGCTTGTCCCCAAGCAACTGAAAATCAAATAGGATAAAAAGAAGAGAATATACAATGAATTCCAAAAACATCTATGAAGATCAGTATTAATTAGATGAGCGGGGCTTTTAGCTTTTTGCTTCTGAACAGTTTTGGCATCTCACTTTATTCCTTGAAGTTCAGAATGATTGGCATCTATAGGAACTCAGAATCCAGATAGTGTTATTGATTCTCCTAGTTAAGTATGTTGATTCTTGAACACAGCTACTTTATGAGTCTTGGCCGTGGGCCTAAGCACTTTGTTTTCCAGTATTACCACCGGATACATAAATGCCACAGACACATAACTGGGTGAACCTTTTCAGATTGTGACTCAGCTTTGCTAGAGTCCCCAATTAGAGGTGTCCAGGGTTCTTAAGCACACTCTTCTTTTTGCTTTGGACCTCGACTTTAACCGCTCAGTCTCAAGTTTTCACTTGACACCTTCACGCCACAAGCACATGGTTAGGGACAGCTTGGTTTAGCCGCTTAGGCCAGGATTTTATTCCTGTGGGCCCTCCTATCCACTGATGCTCAAAGCCTTGGATCCTTTTTATCACCCTTGCCTTTTGGTTTAAAGGGGTATTGCCTTTTTCTGCTTGCTTTTCTTTTTCTTTCTTTTCTTTCTTTTTCTTTTTTTTTTTTTTGCATATATCCTTTTTCTGCAAGCTTTTCACTGCTTTTTCTTGCTTCAAGAATCAATTTTTTTTATGATTTTTCAGATCATCAGATAATATTTCTCCTTTTCCCATCATTCTTTTAAGAGCCAACAATTTTAACATTCTTTAAACAACAAATTCAAAAATATGCACTGTTCAAGCATTCATTCAGAAAAACAATAGTATTGCCACCACATCAAAATAATTAAACTATTTTAAAATTTGAAATTCATGCACTTCTTTTTCTTTTTCAATTAAAAACATTTTTCATTTAAGAAAGGTGATGGATTCATTTTCATAGCTTTAAGGCATAGACACTTAGACACTAGTGATCATGTAATAAAGACACAAACATAAATAAACATAAAGCATAATAATTCGAAAAATAGAAAATAAAGAACAAGGAAATTAAAGAACGGGTCCACCTTAGTGATGGCGGCTAGTTCTTCCTCTTGAAGATCTTATGGAGTGCTTGAGCTCCTCAATGTCTCTTCCTTGCCTTTGTAGCTCCTCTCTCATGGTTCTTTGGTCTTCCCTAATTTCATGGAGGAGGATGGAATGCTCTTGGTGCTCCACCCTTAGTTGTCCCATGTTGGAACTCAATTCTCCTAGGGAGGTGTTGATTTGCTCCCAATAGTTTTGTGGAGGAAAATGCATCCCTTGAGGCATCTCAGGGATTTCATGAGGAGTTTCTTCATGCTCTTGGTGAGGTTCTCTCACTTGCTCCATCCTTTTCTTAGTGATGGGCTTGTCCTCATCAATGAGGATGTCTTCCTCTATGTCAATTCCAGCTGAATTCCAGAGGTGACAGATGAGATGAGAGAAGGCTAACATTGCCATAGTAGAGGACTTGTCCGCCACCTTGTAGAGTTCTTGGGATATAACCTCATGAACTTCTACTTCCTCTCTAATCATGATGCTATGAATCATGATAGCCCGGTCTATAGTGACTTCAGACCGGTTGCTAGTGGGAATGATTGAGCATTGGATAAACTCCAACCATCCCCTAGCCACGGGCTTGAGGTCATGCCTTCTTAGTTGAACCAGCTTCCCTCTTGAATCTCTCTTCCATTGAGCGCCCTCTTCACAGATGTCCATGAGGACTTGGTCCAACCTTTGATCAAAGTTGACCCTTCTAGTATAGGGGTGTGCATCTCCTTGCATCATAGGCAAATTGAATGCCAACCTTACATTTTCCGGACTAAAGTCCAAGTATTTCCCCCGGACCATTGTAAGCCAATTCTTAAGATCCGGGTTCACACTTTGATCATGGTTCTTGGTGATCCTTGCATTGGCATAGAACTCTTGAACCATTAAGATTCCGACTTGTTGAATGGGGTTAGTGAGAACTTCCCAACCTCTTCTTCGGATCTCATGTCGGATCTCCGGTCACCCTTTTTGAGCTTAAAAGGGACCTCGGGGATCACCTTCTTCTTGGCCACAACTTCATAGAAGTGGTCCTGATGCACCTTTGAGAGGAATCTCTCCATCTCCCGTGACTCGGAGGTGGAAGCTTTTGCCTTCCCTTTCCTCTTTGTAGAGGTTTCTCCGGCCTTTGATGCCATTAATAGTTATGAAAAAACAAAAAAAGCTTTAGCTTTTACCACACCAAACTTAGAAGGTTGCTCGTCCTCGAGCAAAAGAAGAAAGAAGAGAGTAGAAGAAGAAGAAATAGAGGAGATGGAGGGGCTTAGTGTTTCGGCCAAGGGGGAGAAGTAGTGTTTAGGTTGTGTGACAATGAAGGAGTGAAGATGGGTTTATATAGGAGTGGAGAGGGGGGAAAGGTTCGGCTATTATGGGTGGGTTCGGGTGGGAAAGTGGTTTGAATTTGAATGGTGAGGTAGGTGGGGTTTTATAATGGATGGATGTGGATTGGTGAAGGGTTTATGGAGAAGAGGGTAGGATTTGATAGGTGAGGGGTTTTTGGGGAAGAGGTATTGAGGTGATTGGTGAATGGATGAAGAAGAGAGAGAGGTGGGGTAGGTAGAGATCCTGTGGGGTCCACAGATCCTGAGGTGTCAAGGATTTCTCATCCCTGCACCATGTGGCATGCAAAACGCCCCTTGCTGTCAATCCTGGCGTTAAACGCCAGGCTGCTACCCATTTCTGGCGTTTAACGCCAGCTTCGTGCCCATTCCTGGCGTTAAACGCCAGTCTGGTGCCCATTTCTGGCGTTAAACGCCCAAAATGGTGCCAGGCTGGGTGTTTAACGCCCATTCTGCTACCCTTACTGGCGTTTAAATGCCAGTAAGTTTCTCCTCTAGGGTGTTCTGTTTTTCATTCTGTTTTTCCTTCTGTTTTTGATTTTTCAATTGTTTTTGTGACTTCACATGATCATCAACCTATAGAAAACATAAAATAACAAAAGAGAATAGAAATTTAACATAGATAATTAAAGATGGGGTTGCCTCCCAACAAGCACTTCTTTAATGTCAATAGCTTGACAGTGGGCTCTCATGGAGCCTCACAGATGTTCAGAGCAATATTGGAACCTTCCAACACCAAACTTATAGTTTGAATGTGGGGGTTCAACACCAAACTTGAAGTTTGGTTGTGGCCTTCCAACACCAAACTTAGAGTTTGACTGTGGGGGCTCTGTTTGATTCTGTATTGAGAGAAGCTCTTCATGCTTCCTCTCTATGGTGACAGAGGGATATCCTTGAGCTTTAAACACAAGGGAGTCGCCATTCACTTGAATGATCAATTCTCCTCTGTCAACATCAATCACAGCTTTTACTGTGGCTAGGAAGGGTTTGCCAAGGATGATGGATTCATCCATACACTTCCCAGTCTCTAGGATTATGAAATCAGCAGGGATGTAATGGCCTTCAACTTGTACCAAGACATCCTCTACAAGTCTATAAGCCTGTTTCTTTGAATTGTCTGCCATCTCCAGTGAGATTCTTGCAGCTTGTACCTCAATGATCCCTAGCTTCTCCATTACAGAGAGAGGCATGAGGTCTATACTTGACCCTAGGTCACACAGAGCCTTCTCAAAGGTCATGATGCCTATGGTACAAGGGATTGAGAATTTTCCAGGGTCTTGTCTCTTCAGAGATAATTTCTGCCTAGTCAAGTCATCCAGTTCTTTGATGAGCAATGGAGGTTCATCCTCCCAAGTCTTATTACCAAACAACCTGGCATTTAGCTTCATGATTGCTCCAAGGTACTTAGCAACTTGCTCTTCAGTAACATCTTCATCCTCTTCAGAGGAAGAATACTCATCAGAGCTCATAATGGCAGAAGTGGATTCAATGGAATCTCCATGGTCTCAGTATGAGCCTCAGATTCCCATGGTTCCTCATTAGGGAACTCCTTGGAGGTCAGTGGACGTCCATTGAGGTCTTCCTCAGTGGAGATTACTGCCTCTTCCTCCTCTCCAGGTTCAGCCATGTGAGACGTGTTTATGGCCTTGCACTCTCTCTTTGGATTCTCTTTTGTATTGCTTGGGAGAGTACTAGGAGGGAGTTCAGTAATTTTCTTACTCAGCTGACCCACTTGTGCCTCCAAATTTCTAATGGAAGATCTTGTTTCAGTCATGAAACTTTGAGTGATTTTGATTAGATCAGAGACAATGGTTGCTAAATCAGAGTGGCTCTATTTAAAATTCTCTGTTTATTGCTGAGAAGATGATGGAAAAAGCTTGCTATTGCTAAACCTATTTCTTCCACCATTATTGTTGTTGAAACCTTGTTGAGGTCTCTGTTGATCCTTCCATGAGAGATTTGGATGATTTCTCCATGAAGGATTATAGGTGTTTCCATAGGGTTCTCCCATGTAATTCACCTCTTCCATTGCTGGGTTCTCAGGATCATAAGCTTCTTCTTTAGAGGAAGTTTCCTTAGTACTACCGGTTGCTGCTTGCATTCCAGACAGACTCTGAGAAATCATATTGAATTGTTGGGTCAATATTTTATTCTGAGCCAATATAGCATTCAGAGTATCAATCTCAAGAACTCCTTTCTTCTGATTTGTCCCATTATTCACAGGATTCCTTTAAGAAGTGTACATGAATTGGTTATTTGCAACCATTTCAATGAGTTCCTGAGCTTCTGTAGGTGTCTTCTTCAGATGAAGAGATCCTCCAGCAGAGCTATCCAATGACATCTTGGATAGTTCAGACAGACCATCATAGAAAATTCCTATGATGCTCCATTCAGAAAGCATGTCAGAAGGACATCTTCTGATTAATTGCTTGTATCTTTCCCAAACTTCATAGAGGGATTCACCTTCCTTCTGTCTGAAGGTTTGGACTTCCACTCTAAGCTTACTCAATTTTTGAGGTAGAAAGAACTTTGCCATGAAGGTATTGACTAGCTTTTCCCAAGAGTTCAGGCTTTATTTAGGTTGTGAGTCCAACCATGTCCTAGCTTTGTCTCTTACAGCAAAAGGGAAGAGCATAAGTCTGTAGACCTCAGGATCAACCCCATTGGTCTTGACAGTGTCACAGATTTGCAAGAATTCAGCTAAGAACTGATGAGGATCTTCCAATAGAAGTCCATGAAAATTGCAATTCTATTGCATTAGAGAAACTAATTGAGGCTTAAGCTCAAAGTTGTTTGCTCTAATGACAGGGATTGAGATGCTTCTCCCATAGAAGTTAGGAGTAGGTGCAGTAAAGTCACCCAGCACCTTCCTTGCATTGTTGGCATTGTTGTTTTCGGTTGTCATGGCTTCTTCCTCCTTGAAGAGCTCTGTTAGGCCCTCTAGAGAGAGTTGTGCTTTAGCTTCTCTTAGCTTTCTCTTCAAGGTCCTTTCAGGTTTAGGATCAGCTTGAACAAGTATGCCTTTATCTTTGCTTCTGCTCATATGAAAGAGAAGAGAACAAGAAAGTAGGGAATCCTCTATGTCACAGTATAGAGATTCCTTGAGGTGTCAGAGGAAAAGAAGAATAGAAGGAGGAGGTAGATAGAAGAGAATTCGAACATATAAAGAATGAGGGAGTTCGAATTGTACCTTGAGGAGGAGTGTTAGTCCTTTAAATAGAAGGATGTGAGAAAAGGGGAAGAATTTTCGAAAATAAATTAAGAAGATTTTGAAATAATTAAAAAAAAATTGAAAATTTGATTGAGATTTTCGAAAATTAAGATTGGGAAAGAAATTAAGTGATTTTTGAAAAAAATTTTGAAATTAGAAATCAAAAAGATATGATTGAGAGTTAATTTTGAAAAAGATGTGATTGAAAAGATATGATTGAGAAGATATGATTGAAAATCAAACTAAAAAGAGAAAGTTTTAAAATTAAAGTTGATTTACTTGACTAACAAGAAATTAGAAGATATGATTCTAGAATTAAAATTTTTGATCCTTTCTTAATAGGCAAGTAACAACTAGAAAATTTGAAGTAAATCATTAATTTTATCAAGGATTTTCGAAAATAATAAAAATAAAAAAAATGGAAAGAAATTGATTTTGAAAAGATATGATTGAAAAGATATGATTTGAAAAAGATTTGATTTTGAAAATTTGAAAAAAATCTGAATTAGAAACAAAATCTTCCCTGTAGTGTCATCCTGGCGTTAAATGCCCAGAATGGCATCTATTATGGCGTTTAACGCCCAAAATCCTACCTCTTTGGGCGTTAAACGCCCAGCCAGGTACCCTGGCTGGCGTTTAAACGCCAGTTTTCCTTCTTCACTGGGCGTTTTGAACTCCCAGCTTTTTCTGTTTGATTCTTCTGCTGAATGTTCTGAATCTTCAATTCTCTGTATTATTGACTTGAAAAGACATAGTTTTGAAAAAAAATTTTTTAATTTTTAATGATGAGAAACAATAAAAATGCAACTAAGATCAAATAAACAATGCATGCAAGACACCAAACTTAAGAATTTTCATATAAGAGACACTAAGAAATTGAGAATGCATATGAAAAACAATAAAACACATAAAACAAGAGAATTTAAAGATCAGAGCAATGAAATCATCAAGAACAACTTGAAGATTAATGAAGAACAAAATGTATAAATTCGAAAAATGCAAGAAGAAGAAAGTCATGCAATTGACACCAAACTTAAAAATTGATACTAGACTCAAACAAGAAACATAAAATATTTTTGGTTTTTATGGTTTTATAAATTTTTTTGTGATTTTCGAAACTTATTTGGAAAAGAAAATAAAGAGGTTCAAAACTTTTAATGAAAATTCCAGGAATCATGCAATGTTAGTCTAAAGCTTCAGTCTAAAAAGATTAGACATGTTTGGCCAAGATTCAGCAGGACATTACATTCAGCAGCTAAATTAATGAGAATCAATCAGCTTTTGTGATGCTAAGAACATCACCTTGAAACTCTAGAATTCATTCTTAAAAATTCTGAAAAGTACCTAATCTAAGCAACAAGATGAACCGTCAGTTGTCCAAACTTGAACAATCCCCGGCAATGGCGCCAAAAACTTGGTATGCGAAATTGTGATCATCAACAATGGCGCCAAAGGACTTGGAGCTCTTAAACGTGAATCACACTTTGTCACAATTCCGCACAACTAACCAGCAAGTGCACTGGGTCGTCCAAGTAATACCTTACATGAGTAAGGGTCGATCCCACGGAGACTGTCGGCTTGAAGCAAGCTATGGTCACCTTGTAAATCTCAGTCAGGCTAATTCAGATGGTGATGAAGAATTGATAATTAAAAGATAAATAAAACATAAAATAAAGATAGAGATACTTATGTAATTCTTTGGTTGGAATTTCAGATAAGCGTATGAAGATGCTTTGTTCCTCCTGAACCTCTGCTTTCCTATTGCCTTCTTCCAATCATTCATACTCCTTTCCATGGCAAGCTTTATGTTGGGCATCACCGTTGTCAATGGCTACTTCCCGTCCTCTCAGTGAAAACGTTCCAAATGCGCTGTCACCGCACGGCTAATCATCTGTCGGTTCTCGATCATGTTGGAATAGGATCCATTGATCCTTTTGCGTCTGTCACACGCCCAACAATCACGAGTTTGAAGCTCGTCACAGCCATCCCTTCCCAAATCCTACTCAGAATACCACAGACAAGGTTTAGACGTTCCGGATCTCAGGAATGGCCGCCAATAATTCTAGCCTATACCACGAAGGTTCCAATCTTAGATTAGAAACCCAAGAGATACACATTCAAGCTTGTTTGCATGTAGAACGGAAGTGGTTGTCAGTCACGCGTTCATACGTGAGAATGGTGATGAGTGTCACATAATCATCTCATTCATCATGTTCTTGGGTGTGAATGAATATCTTGGAGAAGAAATAGACTTGAGTTGAATAGAAAAAACAATAGTACTTTGTATTAATTCATGAAGAACAGCAGAGCTCCACACCTTAATCTATGGTGTGTAGAAACTCCACCGTTGAAAATACATAAGAACAAGGTCTAGGCATGGCTGAATGGCCAGCCTCCAAACATGTCTAAGATAGCATAAGGCTTCTTAAAGATCCAAAGTATGAAAATACAATGGCAAAAGGTCCTATTTATAGAAAACTAGTAGCCTAGGGTTATAGAAATGAGTAATTAATGCAGAAATCTTCTTCCGAGCCCACTTGGTGTGTGCTTGGGCTGAGCATTGAAGCTTCCATGTGTAGAGACTTTTCTTGGAGTTAAACACCAGCTTTTGTGCCAGTTTGGGCGTTTAACTCCAGCTTTTGTGCCAGTTTTGGAGTTAAACGCCAGAATTCTTGAGTTGACTTAGAACGCCTATTTGGGCCATCAAAGCTTGGGCAAAGTATGGACTATTGTATATTGCTGGAAAGTCCAGGATGTCTACTTTCCAACGCAATTGAGAGTGAGCCAATTGGACTTCTGTAGCTCCAGAAAATCCACTTTGAGGGCAGGGAGGTCAGAATCCAACAGCATCTGCAGTCTTTTTTCATCCTCTGAATCAGATTTTTGCTCGGGTCCCTCAATTTCAGCCAGAAAATACCTGAAATCACAGAAAAACACACAAACTCATAGTAAAGTCTAGAAATGTGATTTTTAAATAAAAACTAATAAAAATATAATAAAATCTAATTAAAATATACTAAAAACATATTAAAAATAATGCCAAAAAGCGTATAAATTATCCGCTCGTCACATTCTCACTATCAGAGTGGCACATCTGGAAGCGTAATATTCTAATAATAACATTATGGTATCAAAGCAATTTTTCCTGTAGAGCCTGAGGATTGAACTGTCTATGCTTTAATTGTATACTCTGAGCATTTATCATGTTGTAGGTCTTGTCCAGATGACAAGAATTAGAGCTTTATGCACATGATTATCTACTGATTAATGTTGTTAGTCTATCATTGAATACTTCATGGTATTAAGTTTGGTCAGCTTAACACTAATGACTTATGTATATGAGAGCAATAACGGGTTATCATAGACAAAATAGAAGTAATAGGAAAAGCTTATTATGTGGTTTGGGAAACGTTAGTTATTGCTTCTCGAGGTTACTCAGTTACGTATCTTGTTCTTTTATGGTTGCCTTGAAATTCCTATGTGGGATTTCTTTCTTGGAAAGTAAAATGATTACTGTCTAACCCTGCTCCTTGTGCATATGCATACTTATTTGATATTGGCTGCATCTGTCTGCTTAAATTCCTTGGATATCTGCCTTGTGTTGTTTAAACTCCTTTTCTTGACTCATGTACGTTTTGATGTGTTTTGAACTTGTTTGATGCATCAAAGTAAATTGTTGAAATCTTTGTGAACCTTGTCCTTGTTGCTTGTAACACCCTAGCTTTTAGCACCTCATGATCGTACTATAAACCCCGACGTCACTTACCTCTAAACCTTTTTATTTTATACTATCTTTATTTAATATTGAGCCTTCGCGAATACGAATCAAAATTTTAATCAAGAATTCGAAAGGAGATTTTATTTTAAATCACTTAACCACAAAAGTATATATTCTCATAGCTTAATGTACATAGACTTATTCCAAGATTCTCAAAACAAATTCTACCCCTCTAAAAATCAAGACAATAAACGATGGGGGAAAATAAATTCTTACAACTTAACTTGTAAACAAAATCTTCTAAGCTCTTGTAGCTCCGCACTAAACCTTTGCACCCGTAGTTGAAAGTGGTGGAAATAGGGGGTAAGAACTGCGGAGTTCTTAGTAGGGTCGGAGTGTATAGTTATATTCATTTTATATATACTTGGTCAGCAACAACAGTAAACAAAATACAATCCAATTCAACAATTATAGAGCACAGAATTCAAACAATCATTTAGCACACCCACAATCACAGAAAACACACTCGCAAATAAATATGCACAAACAAGCATGATGCATGTCTATCCCTAGTGCAGGTAATGAGCTCATATGTCGGTTTCGACACACTCCCGACTCAACTCAGCAACCTTTTTCTGAGTTTGGGTTCCAGTGTCATAACCTTTGTAAGCAACCTCTGTCTTACAGGTGCGACTCTCTTGAATCAATGTTTGCAAACATAACCTCTGTAAGCAACCTTGGTCTTACAGGTGAGGCTCTCTCTGGCCAATGTATGTATCGATAACCTCTGTAAGCAACCTCTGTCTTACAAGTGCGACCATCCCCTGGATTGGCTGATGCATCTTTGGAAGCAAATCTCGGTGTACTCACCACCATATCTCTACTCGTTTTCAGTAGGTACACAATCATCTCAGCTTGTTCTCAATAATTTTACTTAGGGTAAAGTATACTTTTTGTCCCTAAAGTTTACTAAAAGTTTCAAAATTACCCCTAAGTTTCAATTTGTTTCAATTTTATCCCAGAAGTTTTCGATTTGCATCAATTTTATCCCTGAACGTTAACAGCGTTGAAATCACTAACAGACGTTAGTGACGTGGCAATAAAGGAGTTCTATGTGGCAACTATGTGTGTGAGTCATTCCTAAAACATTTTTTAAAATAATTTTTAATTTTTTGTTTAAAAATTTATATTGCAAAAATGATATAACTAAAAATCCCAACCTCAAACCCTAAATTTTTAATATAAATTAAAAATTATTTTAAAAAACGTTTTAGGAATGACTCACACACATAGTTGCCACATAGAACTCCTTTATTGCCATGTCACTAACGTCTGTTAGTGATTTCAACGCTGTTAACGTTCAGGGATAAAATTGATGCAAATCGAAAACTTCTGGGATAAAATTGAAACAAATTGAAACTTAGGGGTAATTTTGAAACTTTTAGTAAACTTCAGGGACAAAAAGTATACTTTACCCTTTTACTTATTTCCTTTTTGTTTCGTTCTTTCTTTCGGTTCTTTTATTCTTGCTCCTCTGCCCTCCTGTGGCAGAGGTTCTTTAGATTCTTTTAATCTTTTATTTTTTTTCTTTTCTTTTTTTTTTCCTTGTTTTAATACCAGAAATCATCTTCACACTCTTCTGTCATCTCTCCTTAGATGTTTTATGAAGAGTGAATCATAAGATTCTCAACTTAGGTTCGTCTTTCTACAGCTTTTAAGTAGGTTATTGTTTAATTCTTTTATTTTGTTATAGTACAAATAACTAATGTATAATATATTTCAAAAATACTTTGATAATAATCTTAATAAATTAATAATAATAACAATGATTTTTTTATTTCTCAAAACTTATAACTTAAGCTATATTATTAAGCTCTTATAAATTATTCTGCATCTTTGACCTTTCTAAAATATTTATATTTTTATTCCAACATATTTTATAGTTTATTGAAATGTTCTTATTTATTATAATTACCAAAATAACCTTGAACCTTTTATAAAATATCCATTTTAACCCTGAACTTCTTAATTATTACCCAAAACACCCCAAAAACATATATAATTATAAAACTAACTTCAATTTTTATTAAATTACTATTTCAATCTCAAATATAAATCTTAATTTCCTTATTATAACTTTATCAAAGGAATGAATCTCATTTCCAAAATTCTTCAAGTTTTTAACTTGAGTTTTAAGTCTGTTTTTTATAAACTTTACTATTACTGATTTTCACCACTTTTTATTTAATCTCTCGGCCATCAAACCTCATCAATTTTAATCAATAATTCTCATTCAAAACAGCCCCAAAATCATCAAAATAACCCCAGCTGGGCTGTTCTTCATGGCCGAACCACCATTCACAAGCAACAATAATACTTCAACAAAATTTCAACATAAGAACTCAATCAAACTCAACAATAATCAACCAAACTAACATTCACTTATCAAATTCAAATTTAATTATTATAAAATTACCAAACCCTACCTCTGTATAGAAATCACAACAATGAAAACCCCAGAGAAGCTTTTTGACCGAGCTGCTGAAGAAGAAAACGTCAGAAATTGTCTGTGCCTCCTAAAATTCCAATTGGCCGAACTCAATGGGAAGAGGAGCTATGTCACCATCAACTTCTACCGGATAAAAATAACGCCAACGTGTAGAGGAGGAGGATATAAACACTTTTACTGGATTAAATTTTTATTGGAGCTACGGATCTCAAGAAATCGAACGCGAAGGTTCATGGCTTCCACGGTTTCTCATTCTCTCTCCTTCACGGCCTTCTTTCTTTTTCTTCCTTAGAAATGAACCAGAATGTGTGTATAATGATGATCAATGGAAGAATGATAATTTTGAATGATTTTGTGACACGTAGGGGTGGTTGGGTGTCAAATATATAAGCTGCTGAGTCAGCGGTTCAAGTTTTAAATATCTTAAATAGATAGTTATGAAAATTGAATATATTAAAACACAAGTAATAATATATATGAGTTACTAATATCAATGACAATAGTAACATAAAGATAAAAGATATATGATGAAGCGTTAGCAAAGCTAAGTTCACCAAAGAGTACCGATATTTACTCATATCGGCGGATATTGAGCTCGATAATAATATTATTAACTAAACTCTATTTTTAAATTAAAAAATATCAATTACTCAAATTAAAATATAATATAATTTTTATTACTTATAAATTACTAGAATTATAGTTTTAATTATGTAAAATATTTCATCTTAACAAAAATATATTTAAGAATATGAAATTGATTGAATTCAAACAGTTATAAAATTAATTCAATAACTTATTTATATTTATATTTTCAAAAATGTGGGTCGTTACATTGCCTGTCCTTTCTCTGAGATTTTGTATCTTTTTTAGTAATTCGAGATTTGTTTTGGTGTCACGCACGACCTTTAAGCATAGCAAGCGATGCGTTAGTTCTTTAGTAAGCAGAAGGTGAAGCTTATAAGCGTGCGACGTCACAGGAGTTTGTGAAATTTGGATTCTCGCAAAAAATTTTGGTGATGTTGGACATATAACCAGTAGTAAGGTTTGCAAAGTGTTTGACGAGGCTAAGAACCCTCGGATAAGTTGTTCGATGAAGTACAATTGAGAATGGTAGAGATAAGTTGATACGTGATTAGGACGATATTTTTGTCATTTTAGAGCTAAGGGGAAAAATGGTAATCTCGTCACATTCAAAGATTTAAATACTAGAAAAATTGTACCATGCCAGTCTTGGACATCAAGAAGACCAAGAGTCCGTCTCAAAAATAGTGGTGTTGAAATGGCGACAACTCATAAGGCCCACTAGGCTCAGGCAGGACAACAAAAAGCCCAATAAAGCTTTTCAAATTCAATAGGAGGCATAATTTATTATTAATTTTTGAATTTTAGACATTTATTTTAATTTATTTTGCTATTAGAGTTTGTTGAAAGATTTGATTTACTTTTGATTTAGTTAGTAGTATTTTTAAGTATTTTAAATTTAGATCAAATCTGATCTAATCTAATAAGATCAAATCTTATTTAAATTAGTTATCATAGGATTTTAAAATTTAAATCAAATCTGATTTAATCCAATAAGATCAAATCTGATTTAAATTAGTTATATTATCTTTTAATCAGTTTGTTAGGGACCTATTTAAACACCTTTGGTGAGATAACTTACATAACTTTTGATAAATAAAATTTTCTTAGTGCTTTATACACATTCTTTAGTGTGATTAATTGAGGTGAGTGATTTGCTTCGCTTGTTGTATGAAAAAAATTGAAGAATCGAACATTAAAGTGAATCTACGTGGTGGTTTTTCAATTTTCATCCCTCTAATCTAGATTGTCAAGAACAGGTTCTTTGAAGGTCTAGTAGAGAATATCTTTTGGTGACCTAGGTTTCTTAGAAGTCTAGTAGGAAAAACCCTTATCTATCCTTTATGTTTCTGCTGTGTCTTTTCTCCATCTTTTTCTTATCACTTTATCCTTCGTTCTAATCTTTCTTATCAGAATTATTCAGAAATTTTTTGGGTTTGATTTATTGAGAAAATATTTATGTTTTGAGGTTGATTTATTAAGAAACAATTTGTGTTATGTGTTCGATTTATTAAGAAAAGGATTATGTTTTGAGTTCGATTTAAAGAATCATATTTTGAGGAGTTTTTGCAAATTTATAGTATTTGAGTTTGATTGGCTAAGAAAGATTATTTTGAGTTTTTGAAAGGGATTTAACTGGAAATAGTTTTAAAGTTGGTTTAGGGGATTTTGATTGAGTAAATATGAGTTTTATGAAAGAGAACGGGTTTAGAGTGACATTATTTTGAAGGTTTCGAAAAACGTTATAAAAGGCGGTTTTAGTTTTAAAGGAGAATGATTTGAGAAAAAGTGATTCTTGACATGTGAACTTAATGTATATGGCTATTGAAGTAATTGGGCAAGTTAAGATTAATGATTCTCTCTCTTGCTGCAATAAACAAGTTGAGGTTGAGGATTCCCTCTCTTGTTGTGGTGGATAAGCTTGAGATTGAGGATTCCCTCGCTTGTCGTATCAAAAAGTTGGATAGAAGGTTGAGCATTCCCTTCGGTTCAATTCTGTATTATTAATTCGATTCTTGGTTATGTTTATGTTTGATTGAAATAAGATTTGAATTGATGTGGTGAGGGCAGTGGCTTTGTCCCGCTCACGAATAGGCAAGTTGAGATTGATGATTCTCTCTCTTGTTGCGATAGACAAGTTGAGGTTGAGGATTCCCTCTCTTGTTACAGTTAGGAAGTGGCATTGAGGATTCCCTCTCTTGATATATCGGGGAATTGAATGGAAAAGGTTGAGGATTTCTTTCGATTCGATTCCTGGCTGTGGTGTGAATGAGTTAGGTTGAGGATTTCCTAACGTTACATCACAGTCTCTATCTGAATAGGAGGTTGAGGATTCCCATCGTGTAGAGAGATGATGTCCGGGTTAGCTACCAGGTGTGTTGGGTTTGGTTGTATAACCGATAGATGAGTTCATTGGCCATAGGATAGGCATGCATCATTTGCATTTGTGTATATTGTTTGGGTGTGCATCTTGTATTTAGCTTGCCTATTTGAATAATTATACCTATATGCTAATTGAACTAATTGCTATAACTGTTCTACCTATTTGTGTATTCCTTGTATTGTTTTGATTCTGTTTGAACAACTGAGAGATCCCTTATGCTGGCGGTGGTGACGCTGAGGGTTGTTACTGATGTGGTACCGGCTGAAATTGTTCTCTGATTGTAATTGCTTTGTAACGTGTAATGCCAGTAATTGATTCTATTTTGAGACTGAGTTTTGATGGTAATTTGATTTGAGTTGGGCTGGAGGCCATATTGTGCCCATTTATAATTTGGGTCAGAGGCCGAGTTGATTTGATTTAGGCTAGAGACCGTAACGAGATTTGATTATATGTTGAGCCAGAGGTTGAAATTGATTTTGTTATGAGATAATAATTGATTATTTGAAATTCTTATAATAAAAGAAGTGAACTTTGAATTTTTGGATGATTAATTGTTAATGATTTGAATAGATTCATCAGACGAACGATGATCACTTCAATCGAAAAATAGTTTTCTTTTAAATATCCTCTTATGACAATTCTTAAAATCCCTCTATTGAGAACCAGTGAGGACGATGTTCTCACCCCTTACAGGTTTTTCTTTTTAGGACAGATGACAAGTTTAATGAGTTTCTTTTGAGCATATGATTGTATTCTATATATATACACAGTTATAGTTTCCCTCGCCTTTATTATTATATTTGTAAGAGGGATAGGAGTTGTAATGATATGTATGTATGTATATTTGTAAGTTACTTGTATAAGAAGTTTTATATGTATATATCTCCTACTAGTATAATAATCGTGGCTTATTCAACCACGCGTCAGCCTCACACTCATTTGAGTTAAAAAAATAATAAAACGTGGTAACGCTTCATGCGTTCCTCTATCATCTCAGCTTCCCCCTTTCTCTTCTCTCTCCTTTAGTTGACGCGCCCCTCTTCTGCTCGCTACATTTCAAAAAAACCCTAACTCCCTTCTTCCCTTGGTTCTCTCTCGATGGGGTTTACTGTCTGTCTGGGTCGAATCTTCTCTCCGGTGGTGGTTGTTGTAGCTCTCTGAATTACGATTTATATGTCGTCTGCTATGCTCTGCTTGTCTCTATGCTATGGGAAGCTGGAGGTCAAAGCGCTGGGTGGTATTAAGTAGGGGTTTACAGAGATGATAACCCATCTCTAGGAGTGCATTGTGAGAGAAGAGAATGTCTTGATCTCTGAGTGTGGTCGTCTTTGTCGCTGTGGCTCTGAAACACTAGGTCTTCAAATTCGATCTCCATGATAAAACCCAATTTTGTGGTTTATCTTGTGTTGAATTTAGGGAATTTTATCAACTTATTCTCATATTTATTCAATGAAATTGCATGTTTTGTGAAATTCTCCTAATTTGTGCTTAAGAGTTAGAAACATGCTTTTTGGGCCTTTAATTTGCTAAATTTAATTCACTTTGATACCACTCGATGCCTTGATATGTTTGTTGAGTGATTTCAGGTTTAAAAGGTAAGGATTGGATCAAAGAAGTGAAGAAAAAGCATGAAAAGTGGAGAATTCATGAAGAAATGAATTTTTGAAAATCTGCCATGCGAGGTGTGCACGTCACCCACACGTACGTGTGACAAGCGTCACGTGACCTCATTAAAGGCAACACACTGGGAGCAATTTCTGAGCTCACTCAGGTCCAGATCTAACTCATTTCTGAAGTATTTGAGGCCAAAATCAAGAAGGATGAAGGGGAAAGCAATTAGGGTAGCTTAGCATCATGTTTTAGGGTAGTTTTCTAGAGAGAGAAGCTCCCTCTTCTCTCTAGAATTAAGTTTTCGTTAGTTTAAGTGTATCTTAGATTTAGGTTTTATTTCTTGTTTGCAATTAGTTTTTCTTACAATTTCTTGTTCCTACATCTTTATTTTCTTAGTTTACATTGTTAATTTCTCTTTTATGCCATTTTTACGTTTATGAACCCACTTGTCAGTTTCAATTTCATTTAATATAATTTGATGTTTTATGTTCTTTTCTTGCTTGTTTGAGTTATTGCTACTGGTTTCTTGCATTAGGTAGTTTTAGTTTTTATATTTCTTGCCCTTTTACCATGCTCTCCTTTTATACCTTCCAAGTGTTTGACAAAATGCTTGGTTGGGCTTTAGAGTAGATTTTAAGCATTCTTGACTTGGAAAGAGAAATTAGGTACTCTTGAGTCATTAATACCCAACTTATGTTGGTGATCTAGAGTTGTTAGTTAATATTGTTTCCATTGACGCTAATCTTTTGCTAATTCAATTAGTAAGGTGATTAGGACTTACGGATTGAGATTAACTAGTCTTATTTGATTTTCTCCTGATGTTGGAGATAACGAAATAGGATTATCTCTTGTTAATTATTGTATTATGATTAATGACTAGGATAGAAAACCTAAATTCTCAATCTTTGCCATGAATATCTTTCTTTAGTTTTTGTTATCTTTAGTTGTTTCTTTACTTTATTGCCATTTAAATTTCATGCCATTTAATTTCTTGCCCTTTTATCAACCCACCCCGTGAAACTCATAACCAATAATTGAGCACTCGATTGTAATTCCTAGGGAGAAAAACCCGGGACTAATACTCTCGGTTATTTTTATTGGGTTAAACTTGTGACAACCAAAATTAATCTTTGATTGAGGGTTATTTATCGGTTTAGAACTACACTTGCAACGAACTGAATTCTTTTATTGAGAAGAAATTCTAAGCCGATGATTTCGTTATTGGCGCCGTTGCTGGGTAATTGCAATGTGTGCTTGTTATTGGTTATTGTTCATATGTGAATATTGTAAATAGCTTGAATTTTGGTTTGTTTGCTAGTTTTTTCTAGTTGTAGCATCTTGATTTTCTTGTTTCTTGTTAGTTTTTATTTAGATTTTCTCTTGCTACTATGATTTCTCACCTTTTTGGCTATGAGTTTGGTTACAACTATGTTGTAGGAAATGGAAGCTTCAATGAGGATTTGCATCAAGGATTTGGAAATCAAAGATGGGAAGAGCTACAGAAGTTCAAATGTGGCATTCCCAACGGCTATGGAAAGCTGACTTCCAGAGCTTTCCAGCAATATTTAATAGTCTATACTTTTCTTCGGATTAGAAGGCCCAAAACTAGCATCCAACGCCAGCTTTCTGCCCCCTTCTTGGCGTCCAGTGCCCAAAAGCAGAGACCAGCGTCCAAACGCCCAAAGAGGACCCCCTAGCCAGCGTTTCATGCCCTAAGAGCCTCAGAGTACGTGGATCTCATCAAATCTTAGCCCAAACACTCACCAAGTGGGCCCCAGAATGGATTTTAGCACTAAATAGACTATTTTACCCTTACTAGTCATCTGTTTAGTATTTAAAGTGTATTTTACATAATCATAAGGGTATCTTCGCCCATATACACATTTTTCAACATTGTATTTTCCATCAGTATGAGTTTCTAAACCTCCTAGGTTGAGGGGAGGAGTCCTGCTGAGTCCTATGAATTAATAAAAGTATTACTATTTCTTCTTCGATCCTTGTTTGATTAATTCTAAGAGGTATATTCATACTTCAACATGGTGGATAGGATTATCAGTGACAATCAGCTCTGTTCATCACATTAAGATGAATGTGCCTGAGAAACATCTGCGTCTACTTGGGTTCGTGTGAATACTTCAGCGGAAAGCACGCACCACCAGCTTGAATCATACATCTCTCAGACAGCTAATCCACTTCTTCGTTGGGGACTTCTCGAAACACCAGTTCAGTCGATTTACAGGGATATTACGGTCTCTGTGGTAAAGGTTAGAACCCTATGATGCAGCATTGTCTGATCTGGAAGATCCGACCTTGTCTGTGGCATTTTGAGTAGGATCATTAAGGAGAATGGACTGTACGCGCTTCACCCTGAAGCAGAGATGGATCCAAACTAACCCTGGGATTCAGATCCGAAGGAGTATTGACGACCTCTTAACAAAGGCATTGATCACATACAGCCTGCCATTAAAGAAATCACTCACAAGCAAAAAAGACAGTAATACTAGAGTTAATCCAGAAAGGCAAAGCAACTCCAATTCTTCAACATATCCCTATTGCTGATTCCAATAATCCTAATACAATTCCATATCCACCTACCTTCTAATTTCGCCTGACTAAGACCTGCAAGATAACCATAGCTTGCTTCAAACCACAATCCTCATGGGATCGACCATGACTCGCTCAGGTACTACTTGGACGACCCAGTGCACTTGCTGGTACAACTGTAGAAAAGTGTGGGGATTCGTGCACCAAGTTTTTGGCGCCTTTGCTGGGGATAGTTGAGTTTGGACAAACTGAAGGATTGTCTTGCTCCCTAGATCAGGTAATTTTTATTTTATTTGAGTCCTTTAATTTTTCATTTTTCTTCTTCTTATTTTTTTGAAAAATTTAAAAACTTTTTCAAAAAAATATTTTTCTTTTCTTTGTTTAATCTGTGTTCTTGGTTTGAGTCTTACATGTTCCTGTTTTTCAATTACAAAAATTTTAAAACTTTTCCAAAAACCTTTGCATGCAGTGTATTTTCAAGCATCCTTAGCTTTCTGTTTGAGTCCTTTATTTTTATTTTCTTCTTCTTCAATTTTTAAAAAAAAAAAATCAAAAAGCTTTTCAAAAATATTTTTCTTTTCTTCGTTCTTTGTTTCACTCTTTTTGTTTTTGTTCTTGGTAGTTTTGGAAAATATTGAGTTCTTTTTCTAAAAATTTTTCAAAAATAGTGTCTTTTTGTTTGAGTCTTGTTTTAAATCTTTAAGTTTGGTGTCTTCTTGTTTATTTTCTTTCAATTTTCGAAATTTTTGTTTAGCTTTCTAAAAATTTCAAGTTTGGTGTCCTTTATATGTTCTTGTGTTCTTTAAATTTCTGGAGTCTTGTTCTTTGTGTTCTTGTTGGTCTTTAAAGTGTTCTTGAGTCTTCTTTGTGTTTCGATCTTAAAATTTTTAAGTTTGGTGTACCTTTGTGTTTCCCTCCAAAATTTTCGAAAATAAGGAGCACTAGATCTAAAAATTTTAAGTTTGAAGTCTTTTACTTGTTTTTCTCTTTCATCATTAAATTCAAAAATAAAAAAATATATTTTCTATCTTATTTTTCAAGTAATTTTCAAAAATCTCATTAAAAATTCAGATTTTAAATTCAAATTTTTATCTTATCATATCTTAGTTGTCAAGTTTTTAAAAAATCAAATCTTTCAAAATTAAAAATCATATCTTTTTCAAAAATCATATCTTTTTCAAAATTTTATCTTATCTTTTTCAAATTTTCAAATTTAAGAATCCAAATTTCAAATTTTACAATTAAATCTTTTTCAAAATCAAATTCCAAAATTCGATCTTTTTCAATTCTTATCTTTCTTTTAAATCTTTTTCAAAATTTTTTGTTTCTTATCTTATCTTTTATAACTTCAAATTTTTAAATTATATCTTTTTAACTTCCTATCTTATCTTTTCTTATATTTTTAATTTCAAATTTAAATCTTTTCTTATCTTATCTTCTATCTTATTTTAAATTCAAATCTTTTCTTAATTAATTAACTATCTTCTCTCTCTTCTTTTTCAAAATTTCCTAACTAACTCTTCTATCTCTTAATTTTCAAAAACTTCTTCTTCTTTTCTCCCTTCTATTTTCGAAAATCAATAACTAATTTTCAATTCTTTTTAAATTATTAACCTTAATTTTCGTGAACTAATTAATAAATAAAATAAAAACAAAAAAAATTATTATTTATCTCCTTCTTCTCTTTTCTATTTATATTATTCGAACTCTTCCTGTCTCCCATCTTCCATCTTCACTTTTATTTCTCTCTTCTTTCTTCACATCTCACAAAAAGCTCTTTGATCCAAGTGGCACAAAAAGCTTTCTTCTTTTCTTTTTTCTTCTTTTCTTGTTTATGACCAGGGATAGGGATAAAGAACCCATCTTGACTCCTGATCCTGAACCTGAGAGGACTTTAAGGAGGAGCTTCTTGCAACTAGCTAAAGCACAATACTCCGGAAGAAACCTTTCAGAAAACTTTGAAAAAGAAAAGGAAGACATGGCTAAACCTGGAAGAAAGGAAAGTAAGGTGCTTGGTGGCTACACTTCTAATTTCTATGGAGGAAGTATCAATGTACCTCCTATCAGAGCAAGAAGCTTTGAGATCAACCCACAACATATCGTATTAGTGTTGCAGAAGTTCCAGTTTCACGGACACCTACAGGAAGACCCCAGTGGATTCATCACTAACTTCCTACAGTTCTGTGATATTGCAGAGATCAATGGAATGTACCATAAATTCCACAAGCTAAAACTATTCCCATTTGCTCTGAAAGATCAAGTAAAAGATTGGTGGTATATAATACCCAGAGGAAGTACGAAGACCTGGGATCAGGTTGTTAACAAATTCATGAAAAGGTTCTCACCCTTGTAGAGATTGGCTAAGTTAGCAACAGATGTTCAGACCCCAGTCAAGACAGAAGTTCTAGACAGGGAGACTGTAGGCGCACCCTCTGCTGAGAGTTATGATGCTCCTAGTGCTATGAGTGGTGACCACCCTCAAGGAGACACTCTCACCCATGACCAGTGGACACCTGAGTAGGGTAATATTCCTCTTACTGAGTTATTTGAAGAAGTGTATCCCTACAGGACCCTCACAGAAAGCTTGATGCTCTCTGGAAAGGAGACCTTAAAAGAAGGTAGGACAGTAGTCTTCACCAAGGAGACCGAACCTCAGGAGCATGCTACTGAGCCTACAGAAGGATCTTGAAACTGCCATTGAGCATGATCCTACAGAAGTGAAGGAGCCTCAAGAGCTACCTTTCCTAGGCGTACAGAAAGAACTAGCAGATGAGCAGTTGGCTCATTTCCCAGCAACCCTTAAGGAGATGCAAGTCAATATCTCTATTACAAATGTATTGGAAAATAAGACCCCCTATACGGCCGGTCTAAAAGACATTCTTTTTTAAAAGAAAGACCTAAGGGGAGATGAAATAGAGATACTTACTGAGAAGTATAGTATCCTAATTCAGAATGAGCTGCCAAGGAAAATTCCAGAGCCAAGGAGCTTTCAGATCTTATGCAGCACTGGAAAGATCATTTTTGACAAAGCCCTGTATGATCTTGGCTTAAGTTTAAATCTGATACCTTCCACTGAGGTAGAAGCCAAGTCTAGAGAGACTGTGAAGGCATTGAACGCCAGTGAGGAAGCTCTCACTGGGCATTCAACGGCCACAATGGCAGCAAGCCTGGCACTGAACGCCAGTGAGGAAGCCATCACTGGGCGTTCAATGCCCATCCTGGCAGCAGAGCTGGCGTTGAACGCCAGCCAGGGAGCACTGGCTGGGCATTCAGTGCCCAAACAGGCAGGCATTCTGGCATTGAACGCCAGTGAGGAACCCCTTATTAGGCATTCAACGCCCAAATAGCCAAGCACTCTGGCGCTAAACGCCAGTGAGAAACCCCTCACTGGGCGTTTAACGCCCACACACCCAGGGAAGCTGGCGTTGAACGCCAGCAAGGATACCCCTGCTGGGCGTTCAACGCACAAAATGACAAGGGGACTAGGGTTTAACGCTAGTAAGGGTGCACAGCATGGGCATTTAACGCCCAAAGAGCTAACAGAGCTGGCGCTGAACGCCAGTGAAAGCACACCCTTTGAGTGGTCAATTCCCACTCAAGAAACCCCTATCCAAGAACTAAAGGAAGCTGATGAGCGGATATTTTATACGCTTTTTGGCATCACTTTCATATAGTTTTTAGTAGTTTTTGTTTAGTTTTTATTGAGTTTTTATAGGTTTTAGTGTTAAATTCATATTTTTGGATTCTACTATGATTTTTTGTGTTACTGGACAATTTCAAGTATTTTCTGGCTAGAATTGAGGAGTTGGAGTAGAAGTCTAATTCAGAGACAGAGAAAGCACTGCCGATGCTGTCCAGATCGGACCTGCTTACATTCGGAAGAGCTTTTCTAGAGCAATAGAAGTTCAAATGGAGCGCTCTCAATGTCTATGGAAAGCTGACTTCAAAAGCTTTCCAGAAATATATAATAGTGCATACTTTTCTTCGGATTAGAAGGCCCAAAACTGGCATCCAGTGTCCAAAGAGCAGAGACCAATGTCCAAACGCCCAGAGAGGACCACTTAGCTGGCGTTCCACGCCCAAGGAGTCTCATAGAACGTGGATATCATCAAAGCTCATCCTAAATACTCACCAAGTGGGCCCCAGAAGTAGATTTTAGCACTAAATAGACTATTTTACCCCTTACTAGTCCTCTGTTTAGTATTTAAGGGATTTTATTTATGTCATTTAGGGAATCTTCGAACCTTTAATCACCAGATTCACATAGCATACTGATAAACCCCAATTTTGTAGTTTATCTTGTGCTTATTTTGGGGGATTTTATCACCTTTTTCCACATTTATTCAATGAAATAGCATGGTTTTGCAATTCTCCCTTGATTTGTGCTTAAATGTGAAAACATGCTTTTTAGGCCCTAAAATTGGTAATTTTAATCAACTTTAATTCCATTCGATGCCTTGATATGTTTGTTAAGTGATTTCAGGTTTATAAGGCAAGTATTGGATGGAAGAAGTGAGGAGAAAAGCATGCAAATTGGGAGAACTCATGAAGAAATGAAGGAACCGTAAAGCTGTCAAGCCCGACCTCTTCGCACTCAATCGACCATAACTTGAGATACAGAGGTCCAAATGAGGTGGTTCCAGTTGCGTTGGAAAGTTAACATTCGGGGCTTCGAAATGATATAAAATTTGCTATATGTTACTTCGCGCTCAGGGGTGCGTACGCGCCATGTACGCGTGCATGCCGATTCTGCCCTTGGGTCCACTTTAATGAAATCGCCCCCAGCAATTTTGCAGCTCATTTTGGGCCCAATCCAACCCATTTCTGATGCTATTTCAAGCAGAATTCAAGCTTGGGAAAAGGGGGAGCAATTTTTTTGTAGCATTAGCATCATGTAGGTTAGTTTCTAGAGAGAGAAGCTCCCTCTTCTCTCTAGAATTAGGTTAGGATAATCTCTCTTGGATCTAGGTTTAATTTCATGTTTTCATCTTGTTTCTTTTATGAATTCTTGCTTCTACTCTTTCATTCTCTTAGTTTATGATGTTAATTTCCCCTTTTATGCGCTCTTTTATGTTCATGGATGCTCATGTTGGATTTAGATCTCTTTTAATGAAATTTAATGTTTGATGTTCTTTTAATTGTTGATTTGAGTTGTGAATTTACTTTTCTTGCAATTGGTAGTTGGTAGATTTATTATTCTTGCACATTTATTATGCTTTCCTTTATTACCCACCAAGTGTTTGACAAAATGCTTGGTTGGGCTTTAGAGTAGATTTTGAGCATTCTTGGCTTGGAATGAGTAATTAGGCAAAATTGAGTCATAAAAACCCAACTCATGTTGGTGATCTAGAGTTGTTAGCTAATATTGTCTCCATTGACGCTAATCTTTTGCTAATTTAATTAGTAAGTTGATTAGGACTTTTGGATTGAGATTAGCTAGTCTTATTAGACTTTCTCTCATGGAAGATAATATGATACCTTCTTCCAATGTTGGAGATGACGTAATAAGATAAATTCTTGTTTATTATTGTTATATGATTGATTAATCTTGTTTGACTTTCTCCCTATGTGTTGGAGTTGACTAAATAAGATGAATTGATCATTGCATGACTAGGATAGAAATCCTATGATCTCAAACCTTGCCATGAATATCTCTCTTTATTAATTGCTTCCTTTAATTGCTCTCTTTACTTTTCTTGTCATTTACTTTCTTGCCCTCTCACCAAATCAAAACCCCTTGCATCTTCATAGCCAATAATTGAGCACTTCATTGCAATTCCTTGTGAGATGACCCGAGGTTTAAATACTTCGGTTAATTCTTATTTGGGATTTGTTATTTGTGACAACCAAAATTTTTGATGTGAGAATTGTTTGTTAGTTTAGAACTATGCTTACAACGAAGTAATTCATTTCTTTAAGAAGAAATTCTAGACCATCACAACAATTTTCTTAAATCAAAATGGCGCCGTTGCCGGGGAGTTGCAATGGTGTTACATTATTGGCTATTGTGAATATTGTGAATATGTTTGCCTTTTTCTTATTTGTTAGTTTTTGTTTGCTTTAGGACTTTGTTGCTTATTTTTGTTAGCTTTTATTTTTATTTGCTATTATGAATTCTCACCACTTTGGCTATGAGTTTGGCTCAAATTATGTTGTAGAGAATGGGAGCTACAATGACAATATGCATCAAGGATGGAACAATCAAGGATGGGAGGAGTCTCAAGGGATTGATCAACCTTCTTGGCAACAACAACCTCCGGTTTCTTATGGGTATAATTCTAATCCTAATGCATATCAATCTAATGGATGTGGTGACCCTTATTGTGATTGTCAACAACCACCACCACATGCCTATGAACCACCCCCTCAACATGACTTTGAACCACCTTACTCACAAGCCTCCTACCACCAAACACCTCATTATGACCCTAATTCTTATCCACCATACCAACCACCTTATGAACCATATGAACCACACATGGAACCACCACCATTCCAACACAATTACTCTCAAGAACCACCTCAATATACACTAGCTCCATACCTTTACCAAAATGAACCACCTTCCAACTATAATGCCTTCCCCTCAAACAATGAACCCTCTCTTCCACCACTACCCTCCGATGAAGCCTCCATGTTGGAATTGAGAGATCTTGAATCTCAGATCTTAAGGCGACAAGAGGAGCATGAAAAGAAGTTTAAAGAGCTAGGAACCAAGATGGTTATCCTAGTGGAAGCCGTTAGCAATATGGCCTCCTCCCGACTAAGCTTAAGCAATCAAGGCACTCCCATTGACTAATGTGGAGAAGCAATTAAGGATCCTAGTGAGGGAGTGAGTTTAGAGCTTCAAGGTGAAGAAGAAGAGTTGAAGCAAGGAGTACAACAAGAGGAGAAAGTTAAGATAATTGAGCCAGAAGAAGTGGTTGAAGCCTTTGAAGAGGTTGACCAAGAGGTGGATTCAATCATTGAAGAATTCTTATGTACAACTGAATCCTCTCCAATTGGATTTGACATGGAGATCAAAGAAGAAGATGAACAACCTCCCATGCCCTTGGTAAGCAATGAAGAAGAGATTGAATTGGAAGGAAGCTACCAAGAGGAAGGGGTTGAAATTGAAGAAGCTTGTGAAGAGGTAGAGATAATCAAAGAAGAGCACAAGGGAGTAGAACTTGCAAGACCATTTGAGACATCCCTTCCTAAGTCACCATCCAATACAACATTCAAGTGGGTAAAATTCTTATCCCTAAGCTTTGCTTTCTCACTTGAATATGGTTTGATTGAAAATGATCGTCAACTTAGAGCTCTTTGTGAAATTAAGAGTAGGAGAGAGTTATGTAATGGTTGGAAACATCACTCTAAGTTCATGATGGCTACATGCTCAAAGTTGAATGGCAATGGTTCGTGTAAAACCAAATTACATGGGTCTAGGAGAATATTTGGATGCTTACATGAGAATTCGAATCACTTGCCACCCAAGTGGAATCATGATGATCAATTTGAACATGGGTGTCAAAACAAAGTGTGGGATCCCGAATTGCACAAGGAAAATCAACTTTGGAAGCTCATGGTTTGTGAAGAACTCCATCAAAGCTTAAAGATATTAACATTGAAGAATGGAGCTTATTGGAGATTTAAGCATTGGTGGATGTTCCAAGATGGTTACAAGCACAAGCCACCTTAAGAGGAGCTCCCCGTAAGTCCAACTTAAGGACAATAAATAAAAGTGCTAGGTGGGAGACACCCCACCATGGTAAACTCTTTCCATTCTCTTGTAAATATAATCAATGGATGAATTGGGTTGCCATTGTTAGGTAGTTTTCTTCTTTGCATACTCTTGTTTTAATATTTTGGTTGTTGGTTTGTTTGATTAGATTTGTGCCTTAAGTTGTAGCTTAGTTGTTGTTGAGTAGTGTTTTGCTTGTAGTATAAGTTTTGTTTTTAGTGTATTTGAAAATTTTTCAAAAACCAAAAAGATTTTTTGTTAAATTTGATTTTTGATTGTTTTAGAATGCTTGTAGATTAGGAGAATGCCTTGTTTTTTTTTTAAAAAAAAAAAAAAAAAAAAGAGCATTGGCGCCCAAGCGCACAGTGCGCACGCGCGCCGCTGTAGTTTCACAACTCCTAGTTCTAAAACCCGAGAGTTGTGCCCACTTTATGCCTACTTTGTGCCAGGCGATCCGCGTGTAAGCACGCATGGCGCACGCGCGCCGATTGTCCCTGCCACATCCACGCGTGAGCACGCATGGCACGCGCGCACAGATTGTCCGTGCTGCATCCGCGCCTGAGCACGCATGGCGCATATGCGCGGATTTGCACCCTGTTTTTCTCTTTTCTCCTTTCTCATTTTTTCTTCTTTTCTTCTTCTTTCTTTCTATTTTTTTCTTTTTCTTCTTCTTCCTCTCTTGAAAATTTTATTTTTCTTTTTTAAAAAAAAAATAATAATAATAAAATAAAATAAAATAAAAATAAAAATAAAAATAATTAAATTAAAAAAATTTCTCTTTTCTTCCATCCTCTTTCATTGCATTTGCTTATTTTCATTTATTGCATTTTAATTTTGTTTTCATACCTTGTTCTTATTTTCTTTTCTAGGTTTCTTGTTTTAACATTGGTGTTAGATTACTCTTACTCAATTGTTGAGAATTCTTTGGATTATTTTGGTGCTTCGTGACTTGTTTGGCATTAATTTTAATATTTGCTCTACACACAAGATTAGTGCTTTCGTCCTTCTTGACTCATGATCCCTTATTTTTTATACCTCATCATCAGTGAGTTAGGATGGGACCAAATGCTTTCATGCTTACCATTAATCTTGTTTGTGTCAATTGTTGATTAAGCTTGATGCAACACGCTCTTCATGTCATGTACCTATGCTTTGACTTTGTTCTTGCATCAAGTGTTAGTTAATATGCCTTAGCTTATATTGCCTTCTAACTTATATGTTGTAGCTACCATATAGTTGAGAACCTCAGTCTTATTTGGCATTAGCCCCTGCCTATGTTTTATTGCCTTGATATCTTTGTTGTAGGTGTAATTCTCTTTCTTTTTCTTTCCTTTTAGGTTGGCCACCAAGAGGGAAAGGATAAGCTTTAAATGGGGCAACAAACAAGTTCATCCGCACAACCTTTTGAAGGAGCTCATCAATTGTAGCAACCCATCCACCTTGCTATTCTTTGCATGCACCGAGGACGGTGCAATTTTTTAAGTGTGGGGAGGTCGTCTGACCGACCTCCATGTGTAACAACTTCCTTTTTCAACACCAATTTTTAATTTTTGTCTTTGTTAGTTAGTTGTTGCATTGCATGATAGGTTGCATGTTAGTTAGAATTTGTACGTATTTCACCATTTTTTTTATGTTAGGACTACTTGGTTAGGGTGACGATTTCTTTTCCAAGAAAAATTATTTTAGGGCACCCTACCAATTTGAAAAAAAATTTTGTGACAAACTTGGTTGAAGAATGTATTTTGGAACATGGTTTTTGAGCTAAGAACACAAGCATGTGAGTTTTGAGCCCAATTGCGTGGTTACATCTTATAACCATTTATTTCCATTCTTGTGTGCAATGTTCTCTTTCTATGATTGTAATCTTTGATTTGTTTGATTCTTTATGTCCACTGTTCCATGTATACATGCATTTATATGATTGAGGCCATCATTTCATTTAGCTCATTTACCCAAATAGCCTACCTTTCATCAACCATTGTTAGCCAATTTTGAGCCTATTGAATCCCTTTTGCTCTTAATATTAGCACATCACTACCCCTAAGTGAAAAACAATAAATATCCTTAATTTGGATCTTTGATTATCTTAGGCTAGTGAGGGTGTGTATCATTTGGGTATGGGAAACTTGGGACATTGGTTGAGAGAAAAGTGTGTTCTTGTGTTTCTATTAAAGATTTTTGGGAATTGGGTACATATTCATGCACTATACGTAAAACCATATGCATTGATACGCTTGTATATACTTTGAAAAAAAAAGAAAAAGAAAAAGAACATATATATATATATATAAAATATAGAAAAAGAAAAAAGAGAAAAAAGAAATAAAAAGGGGACAAAAATTCTCCAAAGTAAAGTTCAATAAAAATCAATGCATATGGAATGTGAATCAAAAAGAATGCATGAGTATGTGAAAAAGTGGGAATCATGGGTAGTTAGGCTGTGTATTAGAGTTGTATAGGTTGTTATATGTGTTTGGTGATAGCTTAGGTTAATCAAAGATTCAAATTTCAAGATCACTTGACCACATGCATCCTACCTTGACCCTAGCCCCATTACAACCTATGAATAAGTCCTCATGATGAATGTGTGCATGCATTGAATAATTGTTGATTGTTAAATGAAAAACAAATCATGGAAAGCATGATTAGAAGAAAATTGAGTGATCGACCCTATATACTAGAGCGACTAGAGTGGATACACTTTCGGTGAGGGTTCGATGCTCAATTCCTTGTTCCCGGCTTTCATGAGCGTTCTTCTTGCAAGTTTATTTGAACTTCATTTTGATATTTGAATTGGTAGGATTCATGAATCGTCATATGATCTTAGCCCTACTTGGTCATGTATTTCTTGGAGATTGATTTACTTTTAACCAAGTAGATAGAGTCATATTGCAATTAGTTACATGCATGTAGATAGGTTTATATAGTTTATTTGCATTGAATAAATGTTCATACCCCTTTCTTGTCCTTCTTTATTCTTAGCATGAGGACATGCTTGGTTTAAGTGTGGGGAGATTTGATAAACCCCAATTTTGTGGTTTATCTTGTGCTTATTTTGGGGGATTTTATCAACTTGTCCCACATTTATTCAATGAAATAGCATAGTTTTGCAATTCTCCCTTGATTTGTGCTTAAATGTGAAAACATGCTTTTTAGGCCCTAAAATTGGTGATTTTAATCCACTTTAATTCCATTCGATGCCTTGATATGTTTGTTAAGTGATTTCATGTTTAGAAGGCAAGTATTGGATAGAAGAAGATAGGAGAAAAGCATGCAAAGTGGGAGAACTCATGAAGAAATGAAGGAACCGTAAAGCTGTCAAGCCCAACCTCTTCGCACTCAATTGACCATAACTTGAACTATAGAGGTCCAAATGAGGGGGTTTCAGTTGCGTTGGAAAGCTAACTTATAGGGCTTCGAAATGATATAAAATTTGCTATATGTTATTTCACGCTCAGGGGTGCGCACACACCATGTACGCGTGCGCGCCGATTCTGTCCTTGGGTACACTTTAATGAAATCGCCCCCAGCAATTTTGCAGCTCATTTTGGGCCCAATCCAACCCATTTTTTATGCTATTTCATGCAGAATTCAAGCCTGGGTAAGGGGGGAGTAATTGTTTTGTAGCATTAGCATCATGTAGGTTAGTTTCTAGAGAGAGAAGCTCCGTCTTCTCTCTAGAATTAGGTTAGGATAATCTCTCTTAGATCTAGGTTTAATTTCATATTTTCATCTTGTTTCTTTTATGAATTCTTGCTTCTACTCTTTCATTCTCTTATTTTATGATGTTAATTTCCCCTTTTATGCTCTCTTTTATGTTCATGGATGCTCATATTGGATTTAGATCTCTTTTAATGAAATTTAATTTTTTATGTTCTTTTAATTGTTGATTTGAGTTGTGAATTTACTTTTCTTACGATTGGTAGTTAGTAGATTTATTATTCTTGCACATTTATTAAGCTTTCCTTTATTACCCACCAAGTGTTTGACAAAATGCTTGGTTGGGCTTTAGAGTAGATTTTGAGCATTCTTGGCTTGGAAAGAGTAATTAGGCAAACTTGAGTCATAAAAACCCAACTCATGTTGGTGATCTAGAGTTGTTAGCTAATATTGTCTCTATTGACGCTAATCTTTTGCTAATTTAATTAGTAAGTTGATTAGGACTTTTGGATTGAGATTAGCTAGTCTTATTAGACTTTCTCTCATGGAAGATAATATGATACCTTCTTCCAATGTTGGAGATGACATAATAAGATAAATTCTTGTTTATTATTGTGATATGATTGATTAATCTTGTTTGACTTTCTCCCTATGTGTTGGAGTTGACTAAATAAGATGAATTGATCATTGCATGACTAGGATAGAAATCCTATGATCTCAAACCTTGCCATGAATGTCTCTCTTTATTAATTGCTTCCTTTAATTGCTCTCTTTACTTTTCTTGTCATTTACTTTCTTGCCCTCTCACCAAATCAAAACCGCATCTTCATAGCCAATAATTGAGCACTTCATTGCAATTTCTTGTGAGATGACCTGAGGTTTAAATACTTCGGTTAATTCTTATTTGGGGTTTGTTATTTGTGACAACCAAAATTTTTGATGTGAGAATTGTTTGTTGGTTTAGAACTATGCTCACAACGAAGTAAATCATTTCTTTAAGAAGAAATTCTAGACCATCACAACAATTTTCTTAAATCACACACACATTTTTACCTTTAGTATGATTTTCTAAACCTCCAAGGTTGAGGGGAGGAGCCCTGCTGAGTCCTATGAATTAATAAAAGTATTACTATTTCTTCTTCGATCTGTGTTTGATTTATCTCTAAGATGTATATCCGATCTTTATCATGGTGAATAGGATGATCTGACAAAATAGCTTTGTTCATCACATTAAGATGAATGTGCCTGACAAACACCCGCGTCTACTTGGGTTTGTGTGAATACTTGGAAGGAAAGCACGAGCCAACAGCTATATTTATACATCTCTCAGACGGTTAATCCACGACTTTGTTGAGGACTTCTCGAGACACCAGTCCAGCCGATTTTTGGGGGGATTTGGGTCTTCATGGTATAGGCTAGAATCCAATGAAGCAGCGTTCTCTGATTCAGAAGATTCGACCTTGTCTGTGGCGTTTTGAGTAAGATCGCCAAGAGAATGACTTGCTAGAGCTTCACCTTCCGTCAAAATGAATGACCATGGGCAATGGCGTTCATTCTGTAGCAGAGGAGATCAATGACCACGGACAATGGCTTTGATCACATACAGCCTGCCATAGAAGACAATTGTCCGTGGTCAATTCAAAAAGACAAAGCAACTCTCAACTCTATTAGTATTATTGCTTTCAATTCCTCAACAAATTCCATATATGGTGTATAATCATTCAAAGTTTACACAACAACCGTCTGATTCCGCCTGACTAACACCTGCAAGGTAACCATAGCTTGCTTCAAACCACAATCCTCGTAGGATCGACCCTGACTCGCTCAGGTATTACTTGGACGACCCAGTGCACTTGCTGGTACTGTTGCTGTACGGAAAGTGTGGGGTTTGTGTACACGCACACCAAGTTTTTGGTGCCGTTGCCAGGGATTGTTGAGTTTGGACAAACTGAAGGATTGTTTTGCTCCCTAGATCAGGTAATTTTTATTTTATTTGAGTCTGTTATTTTTGTTTTCTTCTTCTTCAAATTTTCGAAAAAATTAAAAAAAAGTTCTTCAAAAAATTATTTTTCTTTTCTTTGTTTAATTTTTGTGTTCTTGGTTTGAGTCTTTGAGTCTTCAATTTTATTTCCTTCTCCTTCAAATTTTCAAAAAAATTAAAAAAAATTTCAAAAATAATTTTTATTTTCTTTGCTCAATTGGTTAGAGCGTTGGCTTATGTTCTTGGTAATTGTTGTTTCTTTGAGTCCTTCTTTCTAAAAATTTTTCAAAAATATTTTCTTTGTTTAAACCTTGTGTCAAATCTTTAATTTTGGTGTCATCTTGTGTTTTTCTTTATATTTTTCGAAAATTTCTTTTTGGTTTTCTAAAAATTTTAAGTTTGGTGTTCTTGTGTTCTTTGAGTCTTTAAATTTTGTTCTTTGTGTTATTGTTTGTCTTCAAAGTGTTCTTGAGTCCTTTTTGTGTTTTGATCTTAAAATTTTTAAGTTTTGTGTCCCCTTGTGTTTCCCTCCAAATTTTCAAAAATAAAGGGGTGCTAGATCTAAAAAAATTAGAAAAATATCTTTTCTAACTTAATTTTAACCAAAATTTTTGAAAATATTATTTAAAATTCAGATTTCATTTTCAAAATATTATCTTATCATATTTTAGTTGTCAAGTTTTCAAAAATCATATCTTTTTCAAATCATATCTTATCTTTTTCAAAATTCAAAATAAAAATTTATCTTATCTTTTTAAAATTTTAAAATTTTTAAAATTAAAATTTCACATTTTAAAATTAAATCTTTTTCAAAATCAAATTTCAAAATCTTATCTTTTTAAAATATTTTTCAAATCTTTTTAAATTTCTTATCTTATCTTTTTCTAATTTCAAATTTTAATTTCAAATCTTTTCTTATATTATCTTTTATTTTTGTTTTGAATTAAATCTTTTCTTAATTAATATCTTATCTTCTCTCTCATCTTTTTCAAAACCTCCTAACTAACTCTTTCCTCCTTAATTTTAAAAAATAATATCTTCTTCTCTCTCTCTTCTTTTTCAAAACTACCTAACTAACTCTCATCTCTCTCAAATTTTCGAAAACTTCTTCTTCTCTTCCCTCCTTTGTTTTCGAAAATTTAACATTTAAATTTTAAATTCCTTTTAAATTAATTAACTTCTTTTCGAAAATTAGTTAAATAAATAAATAAAAATAAAAATATTTTAATTTACTTTTTCTATTTATACATCTTCTTCTGTTGCTTCTATTCATTCAAAATATTCTTTCTTCTCAACTTTTATCCTCTCTTATTTACTCTTATCTACTATTTCCAAGGTATTTTTCTTCCACTTCTTTTACTTCTTTTCTCTCTTCTCTTTCTTCTTCACATCTCACTCGAAGCTCTTTGATCCAAGTGGCACAAAAAGCTTTCTTGTGATTTCTTTTCTTTCAAAGTGTGGCCCAAGGAAGAGAGAAGTGTAGTGCAACATCATGGAGTAAGAGCCATAGAGCTCTTACCAAGAGCTCAGCGCTCTCACAAGGAGTGCTACTTAAAGGACCAAGGCCAAGCAAAAGGATAGCTAAGTTCTCCTTGTGAATCGAGCGCCACAATTTGACAAGGAAACAAGGCAAAACTTCAAAGCTGCGCTCTTGCCAAGAGCATTATCGGGAGCATTCCAAGAAAAATTTAAAGAAGAAGTTTGCTAAGTGAGGACACCAAGGTTCGAACTCATGAGCAACGGGGAGTAAGGGAGCGCTACTCTCCAAGGAATTAAGCCAAACTTGGCTGAAATGCACTCCCCAAGGATCGAACCAAGCACCTAAGGAAAGGAAGGAAGCGCTACTACAAAGCTTGGCAAAGGAAAAATGCACAAAATGGCTCAGCAAGGATTCGAACTAAGGCACTCCCACTCAAGGCATGCGCTAGCCTTGTTTCCTTCACAAAGAAAAAGGGCCAGCAATGCCTCCCCAAGGATTCAAACCTGGAGCCTCACCCTTGAAGCATGGATGCTGCGCTCTCAACGAGAGCTGAGCGCAACATTGACAAGGCTGGGAGCAAAATTTGACACGGCCAGGAAAGCATTGGCACGCAACCAAGGAAGCAAGGCCAAGGCAACAAGGGATGCTGCGCTCTTGGGGAGAGCCGAGCACTACCCTGATGACATCCAAAGAGCTTGTCACACCAAAAGGGCCAAGGAAACAAGCACCAAGGCTGCGCTCTCTCCATGAACCGAGCTTGACCCTGGAAGTGTGACCCAAAGCCCAAAATTCAACCAAAATTCCAATTTAATTCAATTCTTCACCAAATTAAAAAGCCCACTCCAAATTCTAAAATCCAAAAATAGGAAGTGTATAAATAGAAGTTAGTTTGAGTTAGAATGAACCTTTTTTCACACACTTTTACTTACCTTTTGCTTACTATTGAATTTTCAATTTTATTTTCAAGCTTTGGAGGTTTGGGAATTGAGGAGAGAATTGAATTCTCTTCTCTTTTGTTCTCGCATCTACCCTCTTCATCTTTGTTTTGAATCTTGGATTAAGAATTGAAGGAATTCTGTTTCAATCTTGATCTAAGATCTCTCTTGTTACTTTCTGCATAATTTCAAAGAATTGTGGTTTGGATCTAAGTTCTCTTTACTAATTTCATCTTCTATTTCTTTTGCAATTGTTCTTTTACTTCTCTGCAATTATTCTCTTGTTGGATCAAGGAAGGACTTGAGATTTAGACTTGTTTTCTAGTCTCCTCCACCCCTGAGATCTTCAACTTACCTTTAGCTATTGCAATTAAGCTACATTTTTCTTTCTGTTTGGTTTCTCAAGTTATTCTTCTTTTCTTGTTTAGATCTGCTGCATCTCAATTCATCTTCTACTTCTCTGCTGATTGTCATTTACTTTTTCTTATTTAATTTCTGCAATCCCAGTTCCCAAATCCTTTTATGATTCAAGCAATTTATATTTCTTGCACTTTAAGCTTCAGTCATTTACATTTCTTGCAATCTAAGTTTCTACAATTTACATTACTTGCACTTTAAGATTCAGCTTCTTTACTTTCTTTGCCCTTTAATTTACAGTCAATTACCCCTCTCCCTTTAAATTTCATGCAATTTAGCTTCTGTTGGATACAAATCAACACTTGTTTGCTTGACTAAATCAACCACCCAACTAAAATTGCTCAATCCTTCAATCCCCGTGGGATCGACCTCACTCACGTGAGTTATTATTACTTGATGCGACCCGGTACACTCTCTGGTGAGTTTAGTGTTGGATTGTTTTCTACACATCAAGTTTTTGGCGCCGTTGCCAGGGATTGATTAGATTGACAATGATTAAGTAAGGTGTGGTCTAGATTAAGCACTTTTTCTTTATTTTTGTTTACTTTCTCTGTTTTTAACTAGCACACTAACTATTTGAGACTTTGTCTCTACTAACTCTCACTGCACTCAAGCTACAGAGTGCTCTTGTGTTTCTTGTTGTTGTGGTTTTATGACAGAAGCAAGGAGAGGGATCCCTACCTTCTGTGAAACTGACGAAAGAACTCTTCGAAGGTTAAGAAGAGAAGAAAGAGGGAAAGGCATTGCTGGAGAAGAAGATTCAGAGGAAGAATTCCAAGAGATGGAGGAACACTCAACAAACCCAACAAATCCACCAGCAGGAGTGGCCAAAAAGAATGGTCAACCACCAAGGAGAGTATTGGCTTCTTATACATTTGCAAATCCTAGACATTGTGGGAGTAGCATCCTTACCCCAAATGTCAATGCAAATAACTTTGAATTGAAGCCACAACTCATCACTTTGGTACAAAATAACTGCTCCTATGGAGGAGGTCCACTTGAAGATCCAAACCAGCATCTCTCTACCTTCTTGAGAATTTGTGACACAGTGAAGTCTAATGGTGTACACCCAGAGACATATAAATTGCAGCTGTTTCCATTCTCATTGAGGGACAAAGCTGCTCAATGGCTTGAAACCTTTCCACAAGGAAGCATCACTAGTTGGGAGGATCTAGTGAATAAATTTTTGGCCAAGTTCTACCCCCTCAAAGGATCATCAGGCTCAAGACTGAGGTGTAAACCTTCACACAAATGGATGCTGAATCTCTCTATGAGGCATGGGAGAGGTACAAGGCCTTAATTAGAAAATGTCCCCCTGAGATGTTTAATGAATGGGACATCCTTCAAAACTTCTATAAAAGTTTGACTATGAAGGCTCAGGAGGCACTAGATCATTCAGCAGAAGGCTCCCTACAATTGATGAAGACAGCAGAGGAGGCTCAAAACCTCATTGATATGGTGGCAAACAATCAATATTTCTTTGGCCATCAGAGACAATGCCAACCATCACAAAGGAAAGGAGTGCTAGAGTTGGAAGGAATAGACATAATCCTAGCTCAACACAAGATAATGCAGCAGCAGATTCAACAATAATTTGAGCAAATGGGAAAAAGGATTGATAGCCTCCAAGTTGCAGCAGTGAATACAAGCCAACCATCAACCACATGGGGGCAAAATAAAGAGAGTCAAGAAGATCAGCAGCAAGAACAGATTCAATATGTGAACAACCAAGGCTCTGGCCAAAATGAGGTTTATGGTGATACCTACAATCCCTCTTGGAAGAACCACCCAAACCTAAGATGGGGAGATAACTATACTCAAAACCAACAACCATGGCAAAGAAATTCAAACCAAAACAACTCAAGAAACAACCAAAATCACAACCAGCAAAACACTAACCCCAATCCATATAGAAAACCCCAAAACAACCACCCAAATTCTAGCTACTATCCACCCAATAACCAAATCACTAACCAAAGCACTTACCATCAACCTTCACCATCTCACAACCAGCCACAACCATCACAGGACACTCAAAGAATCTCCAACTTTGAGATGTTGCTAGAAAAGATGCTGAAGAACCAAGAGATAACAAGCAAGAACCAGGAAGCCTCAATAAGGAACCTAGAGAGGCAGATGGGGCAACTATCCAAGCAAATTTTGATTGAAAGGCCATCAAGCTCACTCCCAAGTGATACCATTCCAAATCCTAAAGAAGGAATGCAAAGCCATCCAACTGAGGAATAGAAAGATTTTGGTGAGCAACAAAGAAGATAACAAGAGGCCTACGGACAATGACAGGAAGCAAGCTGAAGAAGAGAATGCCAACAGCAAGGAGGAGATAACAGCAAGCAAACAAGCTCAAGAGAAGCAGGCTCAAAAAAAGGACGACCAGCCACAAGATCCAAGGAAAGGGAAGCAAGTAATGGAGGAAGCATCTCAAAGCCAGAAGCAGGTAGTGAAGGCTTTCACACCTCCCTTACCATACCCCTAGAGGTTCAACAAGGAAACCAAGGATCAACACTTCCCCAAATTCCTTGAAGTCTTCAAGAAGTTGGAGATCAATATTCCCTTAACTGAAGCATTAGAGCAAATGCCTCTATATGCAAAATTCTTGAAGGATCTCATTAACAAAAAGAGAAGTTGGCATGAGAAGGAGACCATTATGCTCACTGAAGAATGTAGTGCCGTGATCCAAAGGGGTATCCCACCAAAGCTTAAAGACCCAGGGAGCTTTGTGGTTTCATGCACCATAGGCAAGATGACATTGGAGAATGCTCTATGTGATTTAGGTGCCAGCATCAACTTGATGCCTCTCTCAATGATGAGAAAGCTTGCTATAGAAGAAATCAAACCTACCAGGATGTCACTAGTGATGGCTGATAGATCAATCAAGACACCCAATGGAATTGTGGAAAATCTACTAGTGAAGGTTGGAGAGTTTATTTTCCCTGCAGACTTTGTGATCTTGGACACAGAAGGGGAAGGAAATAACTCAATCATCTTGGGAAGACCATTTCTAGCTATAGCAAGAGCTACTATTGATGTAGAAAAGGGAGAAATGACTTTTAGGGTGCATAATGAGCAAATGATCATCAATGTTTTCAAATCAATGCAACATCCCTTTGAGCAAGAAAACTACATGAAGGTGGATATGATAGAAAGCTTGGTAGAAGAAATGTTTGAAGCCAATTATCAAGAGCACCAGGAGGAACAAGAAGAGGAAGTGGTAGAAATATCCATTGAAGACAAGAAAGAGGATAAGCCAAAACAGGAGTTGAAGCCTCTTCCTCCTCACCTCAAGTACGTGTTTCTTGGGAAAATAGAAGCCCTGCCAGTAATCATAAACTCCTCCTTGAACATGGAAGAAGAAACAAGGTTGATTGAAGTGTTGAAAGCTCACAAAATAGCCTTGGGTTGGACAATTGAGGATATCAAAGGCATTAGCCCAGCCATTTGTATGCATAAAATTCTGTTGAAAGAAGAATCAAAGCCTGTAGTTCAACCCCAAAGAAGGCTCAACCCAGCCATAAAGAAGGTAGTTCAAAAAGAAGTCATGCAGCTATGGAATGCTGGGATAATCTTTCCAATCTCTAATAGCTCATGGGTGAGTCCGGTTCAAGTTGTACCAAAAAAAGGAGGAATGACAGTCATCACCAATGAGAAGAATGAGTTTATCCCTACCAGGACAGTGACTGGATAGAGGATGTGCATAGACTATAGAAGGTTGAATGATGCAACAAGGAAAGATCATTTTCCTCTCCCATTCATTGATCAGATGCTGGAAAGATTGGCCAGTCATGCCTATTATTGCTTCTTGGATGGGTATTCTGGGTACAATCAAATAGTGGTGGATCCCAAGGATCAAGAAAAGACTTCCTTCACATGTCCATTTGGAGTTTTCGCCTATAGGAGAATGCAATTTGGGCTATGCAATGCCCCAGCCACCTTTCAAAGGTGTATGCTTTCCATTTTCTCTGATATGGTGGAAAAATTTTTAGGAGTCTTCATGGATAATTTTTCTGTCTTTGGCAATTCATTTAACACTTGCTTGCATCATTTAACTCTTGTTTTGAAAAGATGCCAAGAAACTAACCTGGTATTGAATTGGGAGAAATGCCATTTCATGGTTCCTAAAGGGATAGTTCTTGGGCATAAAGTGTCATGCAAAGGTATAGAAGTTGATAAAGCTAAAATGGAAATTATTGAAAAACTTCCTATACCTGTTAATGTGAAAGCAGTAAGGAGTTTTCTTGGGCATGCTGGCTTTTACAGGAGGTTCATTAAAGATTTTTCAAAGAAACCAAAATGATTGAGCAATTTGCTAATGATTGATAGCCCCTTCATCTTTGATGACAACTGCAAACATGCCTTTGAAACTTTAAAGAGAAAACTCATTACAGCACCAATTATCACACCCCCTGATTGGAACTTACCTTTTGAACTTATATGTGATGCAAGTGACCTTGCTATTGGTGCTGTACTAGGGCAAAAGAAAGATAAGCTGCACCATGTCATATATTATGCCAGCAAGGTGTTAAATGAGACACAGAAAAATTATACCACCACTGAGAAAAAGCTTTTGGCAATTGTGTATGCATTTGATAAGTTTAGGCAATACTTGATTGGTTCAAAGGTTATAGTATATACTGATTATGCTGCTCTCAAGTATCTAATGTCTAAATAGGATTCAAAGCCAAGGCTTATTAGGTGGGTACTGCTGCTACAAGAATTTGACATTGAAGTAAGAGATAGGAATGGGAGTGAAAATCAAGTAGCAGATCATTTATCAAGAGTGCCACAAGAAGCTAATCAAGATAGACCACAACAAGTAAATGAGAATTTCCCTGATGAGCACTTGTTCCAAGTTCAACAAGCACCTTGGTTTGCTGACATAGTAAATTACAAAGTGGGAAGGAAGATACCTCAAGAATTTTCCAAACAATAAGTGAAGAAGTTACTCAATGAAGCAAGGAAGTTCTTGTGGGACGAACCCTTTTTATTCAATAGATGCTCTCATGGAATGATTAGGAGATGTGTCCCTGAAAATAAAATGAAAGATATATTGTGGCATTGCCACGGTTCAGCATATGGTGGACACTTTGGACCAGAGAGAACAACTGCTAAAATACTGCAGAGTGGATTTTATTAGCCAACTATCTTCAAGGATACCAGGGAGTTTATTCATCCGTGTAATGAATGCCAAAGAGCTGGAGGATTAACAAGAAGGAATGAAATGCCTCAAAATTTCAGTCTTGAAGTGGAGCTAGTTGATCTTTGGTGCATAGATTTCATGGGGCCCTTCCCTCCTTCTTATTCCTTCAAATACATTTTGGTAGTAGTGGAATATGTCTCAAAGTGGGTGGAAGCAATAGCCACAATAACATGTGATGCACAAATTGTTCTTCAATTTCTAAAGAAGCACATTTTCACTAGATATGGAGTGCCTAAGGGACTTGTATGTGATGGTAGTGGTCATTTTTGTAACAAGAAGATGGAGAAACTCCTTCACAAATATGGAGTGATTCATAAAGTAGCCACACCATACCACCCACAAACCAATGGCCAGGCTGAGCTTGCAAATAGAGAATTGAAGAGGATTTTAGAGAAGACTGTGGGAGCAACCAGGAAAGATTGGGCCAGAAAATTAGAAGATACACTTTGGGCATACAGGACAGCATTCAAAACTCCTATAGGGAAGTCCCCTTTTCAGCTGTTATATGGCAAATCTTGTCACCTCCCTGTAGAGCTTGAACATAAAGCTTTTTGGGCCACTGAACTTCTCAACCTTGATTCTCAAGCAGCATGGGAGAAGAGGCTGCTACAAATAAATGAATTGGATGAGTTTAGGCTAGAAGCTTATGACAATGCCAAGATATACAAGGAAAAGGCCAAGAGGTGCATTGACAAGAAGATCTCAAGGAAGGAGTTCAAGCCAGGACAGCAAGTACTCCTGTATAACACCAGGCTCAAAATTTTCCCTGGCAAGCAAAAATCCAAATGGACTGGCCCTTACTTGGTGACAAAGGTTCTCCCTTATAGAAGCCTTGAATGGTTAGATGAGGCAACAAAAAGTCAGTTCACAGCAAATGGGCACAGAGCAGCACAGAGCAAAGTCTTACTTCGGAGGTCAATGGGACTAAGAAAAGGAGGTTCAGAATTTAAATTGATCAAAGAATGAAAGATGTCAAGCTAGTGACAATAAAGAATCACTTGTTGGGAGGCAACCTGACGTTAGGATTTTTACCAGTAAAGAATGTCATAAAAACAGTCGCGTTGTAGATATAGTCTCTAAACCAACAAAAATCCCTTCGTACAAACGTTTTGGTTGTCACAAGTAACAAACCCCTTTGAAATTGATAACCGAGTATTCAAACCTCGGGTCGTCTTCTCAAGGAATTACAGGGAGGTATGTTCTTATTATTGGTTATGAGTTTGTAAATTGGGGTTTCAGAAGTAAGGAGGGAATATGTTATATGACAAGTAAAATAAAATAATAATAATAAAATCTCTTGGCAAGGTATAAGAATTGGAATTCCTATCCTAGTTATCCTTATCAAGTGTGAAGAGAATTGGGTTTTAATCCCACTTGGTCAGCCTTTATTAAACAAAGGAAGGTTAAGTGGACTGATTAGCTTGATTCTCAAGTCCTAGTCAACTCCTGTGGAGAGACTAGTGTTAGAGCAATCCTAGCTAAAGCAGAATCTGCCAATTTCAATCACTTGCTGAGTTTGATAACTCAAGTACTACCAATCACTTGACCAAAGCCAAAAGGGAGAAAAAAATATCTAAATTAAATTGAAAGCAATCTTAAACAGAGCAAAGCAATCTTAAATCTGAAATACCTCAATTAACATTAATTAATAAAATTATATGTAACATGGAAGAGTTCATATATTAAATTGGGAAAATAAATAAAAATAAAGAACCTGGGATTGAGAACCACTCCTAAAACTAAGAGAAATCCTAAATCCTAATCCTAAGAGAGAGGAGAGAACCTCTCTCTCTAAAAACTACATCTACTCTTAAAATTGTGAATATGAGAGCATGTTTATGAATGGATGTATTCCTCCACTTTATAGCCTCTAATCTGTGTTTTCTGGGCCGAGAACTGGGTCAGAAACAACCCAGAATTCGCTGGTTGCGAATTCAACATGCTGAATTTCCGTCACTGAGATGCGGCCGCATGGAGCATACAGTCGCGTCGCCTAGTGTCAGAGAAACTATGGAATATTATATATCAAATCGAAGCCCCGGGCGTTAGCTTTCCAACGCAACTAGAACCGTGTCGTTTGGATCTCTGTAGCTAGAGTTATAGCCGTTTGAGTGCGAAGAGGTCAGGTTGGACAGCTTAGCAATTTCTCCAACTTCTTGTATTCCTTCCACTTTTGCATGCTTCCTTTCCATCCTCTGAGCCATTCTTGCCCTGTAATCTCTGAAATCACTTAACACACATATCAAGGAATTTAATGGTAATAAGAGAGGATTTAAACATAGGGAACTTAAGGCCAAAGAAGCATATTTTCAATCAAAGCACATAATTAGGAAGGCAAATGTAAAACCATGCAAATAGTATGAATAAGTGGATAAAGAGTTGATAAAATCCACTCAATTGAGCACAAGATAAACCATAAAATAGTGGTTTATCAACCTCCCCACACTTAAACATTAGCATGTCCTCATGCTAAGCTCAAGAGAAGCTATAAAGATGAAGATGAATGTAAGAAAGTATGAAATGCAACCTATCTATATGAATGCAACTACATGTGAAATGCTTCTACCTACTTGGTTAAAAGTAAATAAGTTCTCCAAGACAAACATAAATCAAATTCCACTAATTCAAATTATACAATAAAAAGCAAGTAAACTTGTAAGAAGACAGCTCATGAAAGCAGGGAACATAGAATCAAGCATTGAACCCTCACTGGTAGTGTATATCACTCTAATCTCTCAAGTGTATAGGGTTTTTCACTCTACTCTTCTCTAGTCATGCTTTCTAAACCTTGTTCTTCATCTAACCAATCAACAAATATTTAATGTACCAATGCAAACATCATGAGGTCTTTTCAAGGTTGTAATGGGGCTGAGGTAAAGGTAAGGATATATGTATGGCCAAGTGAGCTATAATATGAATCTTTAATTAACCTAAGCTCTCACCTAATATACATATATTCTATATACTTTTAAATTCATGCCTAGCCACCCATAATTCCCACTTTTGTATAATTCCCATACTCATGTACTAAATTTTCTTTAATTTTTATCACATGTGCATTGATCTTTTATTAAACTTAATATTGGGGTAATTTTGTCCCCTTATTTATTTATATTATATATATATAGATATTTTTTTCTCTTTTTTTTTTTAATCATAAAAGCAAGCATAACTTATCAATGCACATGGATTCTTCATTATTTTTCTATTTTGGTTTTTCATGAGTAGGTTCCTAAATTCCCAATATTCAAATAAATTAGAAACATGATACATTCCCTTATTAACCCATGTTCCCACAGTTTTCCCACACTTAATTGTTACACAATCCCTATCTTAAGCTAACCAAAGATTCAATTGGGATATTTAATTATTTTTCTGCTTTAAGACTAGTGATGTGGTAAAATACAGAACAAATGGATTAAAAAGGCTCAAAGTGGCTGACAAGGGTGATTTAAAGGGTAGGCTTATTTGGGATAAGTGAGCTAAAATCAAACAATGGCCTCAATCATATGCAAGCATGTAAATACACTAAATAATGGACATATAGATTGGGACAGAATATAGATTACAATCATAGAGAAGGAAACACACAGGAATAAAATATTTATGGTTAAATAATGTAACCATATAAATAAGCTCAAAATCTCACAGGTTTTGTGTTCTTTGGCTCAAAAACCATGTTCCAAATACAACTTCAAACAAGTTTTATCACAAAAAATTTTAATAATTGATTTAAATTAGTGAAAATTTTCAAAAATAGGGTCTTAAAAAGAAACTTATTATTTTAACCAAGCAGTGGCTAAATGCATAAAATCAAATAAACATGCAATTAAATATGCAAATGCAATAATGAAAAGAAAATAAAACAATGGTGTTGAGATAGACGAGTGACTAACCCATGGAGATCGGTATCGACCTCCCCACACTTAAAGATTGCACCGTCCTCGGTGCCTGCTAAGATATACAAGTGGACGGGCTGCTCCAACTGATGCCTTTCTCTATAGATTGTGCAGATTGACTTGCTGTGTCTCCCCATGTAAACGTCTTCCGATTCCCTTCTGGGTGGCCATCCTGAAAGAAAAAGGGAAAAAAAAGTAACCCAAAAATAAAGATAGAAAATAAATGAAGTATGGGTGGGTTAATGCCAAATAATGAGGGTCTTAATTACATGGTAGCTACAACATGCAAGTGAGAAAATAATAGAAGCCATGGCATGCCAGTGGTGCAAGATTTGAAACATAGGGGAGGAGAGTGTGGGTAATGAAAGACAGTAGAAGCTCATGTCAATGCAAAAAGGAATACAAATATCATAAAAGAATAGCATTGATTTAATATTACCCAACAGTGTAAACAAGTCACTAAGCACCAAATAATACCAGAAAAGTTGCAACAGTTAAATAAGAAAATCAACACCAAAGGAAAAAAAATAAATGTAGAAAAGAAAAGAAAAATATGCACTAAATTAAAATGCAATGATTGAAAGTATGCAAATAAATAAAATAAAATAAAAGAGAAGAAGAATGAGAATGAAAAGAAATAAAGTAAGAGAGAAAGAAGAAAGAAGAAAAGATAGAAGAAATTAGGATTGGGGGAGAAAAGATAAGATATTTGGCAAATTAGGATAAGCTGTGCGGCACAGTCGACGCGAACGCGTGGGGCACGCGGTCGCGTGACTTGCACTTATAAGGATTGACGCGGTCGCGTCGGTCACGCGGTCGCGTGACACAGTTTATGCTACTGGCGCGAGGGCAGCCTCGCTCTCGCACAACTCTCTGTTCAAAAATCTTTAATTGCCAAATATTGGGTGACGCGATCGCATGGGGCATTCGATCGCGCGAGTGGCCACTTAGTAGGATGTGACGCGGCCGCGTGGGGCACGCGGTCACGTGAGATGGGCTGCGCGTCCAGCGTCAGTCCAGCACCACTCTAGCACAACTTTCGGCTGTGCACCATTGTTACGTCGAAATCCTGGTCACGCGGCCGCGTGGGGCACGCGGTCGCGTGGGAGGCCATTATTCCTATATGACACAGTCGCGTCAGCCACTCTCTCGCGTGACTCTCTGTTTACTTTTCTTTTCTCCTAATGCACTTGTGACGCGTCGCGACGCTGCCGCGTCGCGTGTTTTTTTTTTTTAATGCAATATGTAGAATACAATGCTTAATGTGAATGCTATGAAAACTTCCAGGTTCAATGAAAATTAAAATAAAATAAAAACAAACAACATGAAATAAAATTGAAAAAGAAACGATCATACCATGGTGGGTTGTCTCCCACCTAGCACTTTTAGTTAGAGTCCTTAAGTTGGACATTTGGTGAGCTTTCTGTTATGGCGGTTTTTGCTTGTACTGATCCAGGAATCCCCACCAATGTTTGTACTTCCAATATCCTCCGGGGTCCCAAACTAGGCGCAGAAAGCCTTCAAGTAAGTTAAAGCAAGTGACAAGACCCCAAGAGTGTTGATTTCTGGGATGAATTCTGGGGTCCTAAATCTTGCTTTTGCACCCGTCTTCTTGTTGATCATTATGTTCCATCCGGGTAGTAAGCAATCTAAATTCTCACTAGAGTGGCCAAACAACTTTCTAGACCCATTCAGTTGAGCTTTACACCAACCTTTGCGTTTAAACTTAAAGCTTCCAACCATAATGAACCTTGCAGGACAATTCTTACCACTGACCATCTTCCTCTTACTCTTAATGCCACAAAGAGCTCTAAGTTGACCATCTATCTCTAGTAGCCCATATTCAAGTGGAATTAGAAAGCTAAGGGATATGAGTTTTACCCACTTGAATGTTGTGAAGGATGATGGCAACTTAGAGGGAGGTATTTTTAATGAAATTGCAAGCTCCAATCCCTTGTGCTCTTCTCTGATAATTACCACCTCTTTGCAAGCTTCTTCAATTTCAACCTCTTCCTCTTGGTAGCTTTCTTCCAATTCAATCTCCTCTTCATTGCTTTCCAAGGGCATGGGAGGTTGTGCTTCTTCTTCTTGAATCTCCATCTCTTGATCAACCTCTTCCAAGTCTTCAACTGTGATATGCCTTGGAGGTTGTACACCTTCCTCAGCATCAATTTCAAACGTCTTGGAAGGGGGTTCTATGACTGGACTTTCCCATGGAGGTTCTGTATCTCCTAAGTCTTCAACCACTTCTTCTTCTTCAATAATTCCGGCTTCCTCCACTTGTTCTAGTACAAAGTCATGCTCCGTACTGTTCACTGGAGTTTCTAGTATCTCCTTCATACTACGTTCTTCATTAGATTGTCCACATGAAGCCATGGGGGTTCTTTGAGTGTCCGAATGTCGGGAAGCTAATTGATTTATCACTTGCTCCAATTGACGAATGGTTGCCTGAAATCGATCCACTGTTTCCTTGAAACGATCCTTTGTCTCTTGATGCACTCGGCTTTCATAAATAGGATCATAGTGCTCTTGGATTGATGGATATGGAGATTGTGAATATTGAAGTGGTGGTTCTTGTGAGTAATTGGGTTGGAATTGGGGTGGTTCTATATATAGTTCATATGGCTCATAAGGTGGTTGGTATGGTGGTTGAGGGTTAGGGTCATATGGAGGTGAATGGCGGAAAGGGGCTTGTGAGTTTGGTGGTCCAAAGTTATGTTGAGGAGGGGGTTCATAGGCGTATGGTGGTGGTTGTTGATAATCAAAAGAGCGCTTACCATAGCCATTGCCTTGATATGCATCACAGAATGGTTGTTGATAGTCCATTGGAGGTGGTTGTTGCCATGAGGGTTGATTAAATCCTTGTGGCTCCTCCCATCTTTGATTCTTCCAACCTTGATGCCAGTTCTCATTATAGTTTCCATTCCTAACAACAACATTGGAATCAAACTTGAAGCGAGAGGGGTGAGAATTCATAGTAGCTAATAAAAAATTAAAAACAAAAATAAAAATAAATTTAAATTAAAAGGTTATCGAAATTTAAATTTTGAATTTGAAAATTAAATTTTGAACTTTGAATTTTAAATTTTAAATTTTAAATTTTGAAATTTGAAATTTTGAATTTAAAATTTTTTTTTTTGAAATTTGAATTTTTAAAATTTTTTAAATTTGAATTTTGAAATTTGAGATTTGGAATTTGAAAAATTTTTAAAATTGAATTTTGAAAATTTTTAAATTTGAATTTTGAAATTTGATTTTAAAATTTTGAATTTTTGAATTTAATAAGGAAACAATAAAATGACACTAAATTTAAAAATTTTTAGATCAAAACGAAGAAAACAACTAAGAACAACTTGAAGGTCATGATGAACACGAAGAACAACTTGAAGATCAAGATGAACACCAAGAAAAAAATTTTTAGAAAAATTTTAATAATTAAATAAAAATCAATAACCTCTTAATTTATGAAAAAAGTAAAAATAAAAACAAAAATAAAAACAAATAAACAAGTAAAAAGCAAATATTTACAATAACCAATAATAAGACACACGTTTGCAATTCCCCGGCAACGGCGCCATTTTAATGTTAGGATTTTTGCCAGTAAAGAATGTCATAAAAACAGTCGCGTTGTAGATATAGTCTCTAAACCAACAAAAATCCCTTCGTACAAACGTTTTGGTTGTCACAAGTAACAAACCCCTTTGAAATTGATAACCGAGTATTCAAACCTCGGGTCGTCTTCTCAAGGAATCGCAGGGAGGTCTGTTCTTATTATTGGTTATGAGTTTGTAAATTGGGATTTTGGAAGTAAGGAGGGAATATGTTATATGACAAGTAAAATAAAATAATAATAATAAAATCTCTTGGCAAGGTATAAGAATTGGAATTCCTATCCTAGTTATCCTTATCAAGTGTGAAGAGAATTGGGTTTTAATCCCACTTGGTCAGCCTTTATTAAACAAAGGAAGGTTAAGTGGACTGATTAGCTTGATTCTCAAGTCCTAGTCAACTCCTGTGGAGAGACTAGTGTTAGAGCAATCCTAGCTAAAGCAGAATCTGCCAATTTCAATCACTTGTGAGTTTGATAACTCAAGTACTACCAATCACTTGACCAAAGCCAAAAGGGAGAAAAAAATATCTAAATTAAATTGAAAGCAATCTTAAACAGAGCAAAGCAATCTTAAATCTGAAATACCTCAATTAACATTAATTAAGAAAATTATATGTAACATGGAAGAGTTCATAAATTAAATTGGAAAAATAAATAAAAATAAAGAACCTGGGATTGAGAGCCACTCCTAAAACTAAGAGAAATCCTAAATCCTAATCCTAAGAGAGAGGAGAGAACCTCTCTCTCTAAAAACTACATCTACTCTTAAAATTGTGAATATGAGAGCATGTTTATGAATGGATGCATTCCTCCACTTTATAGCCTCTAATCTGTGTTTTCTGGGCCGAGAACTGGGTCAGAAACAACCCAGAATTCGTTGGTTGCGAATTCAACATGCTGAATTTCCGTCACTGAGACGCGGCCGCATGGAGCACGCGGTCGTGTCGTCTAGTGTCAGAGAAACTATGGAATATTATATATCAGATCGAAGCCCCGGACGTTAGCTTTCCAACGCAACTAGAACCGTGTCGTTTGGATCTATGTAGCTAGAGTTATAGCCGTTTGAGTGCGAAGAGGTCAAGCTGGACAGCTTAGCAATTTCTCCAACTTCTTGTATTCCTTCCACTTTTGCATGCTTCCTTTCCATTCTCTGAGCCATTCTTGCCCTGTAATCTCTAAAATCACTTAACACACATATCAAGGCATCTAATGGTAATAAGAGAGGATTTAAACATAGGGAACTTAAGGCCAAAGAAGCATGTTTTCAATCAAAGCACATAATTAGGAAGGCAAATGTAAAACCATGCAAATAGTATGAATAAGTGGGTAAAGAGTTGATAAAATCCACTCAATTGAGCACAAGATAAACCATAAAATAGTGGTTTATCATAACCCAACCTGAGGTAGTTTTCTTTTCTTAGCTATTTCAATAAAAAGGTTAATTAGTTTTATCTGTATTGCAAAAAGCTAAGTTTGGTGTTGCACACCAAAACAATCTAAGGGAGAATGAAGGATTCTAAGTTTGGTGTTCCACCAAAAATATCATTATAAAACACATTCTCACCTTCTGTATAATGCTAGCTTCAAGCAATCAGATAAAAGTAGCTAACCAATCTGCTATTTTCTAGTCTATAGTTCTATTACCTTTAGCAAAGACAGAAGGGTCTCACATATGGTTAAATTGCTGCATAAGAAGCATTGGCAAGGGACTAAGTTTGGTGTTCACACACCAAAGTAAGTTCAAAAGCCCACAAATAAGCTTTACATACTAACCAGTTGCCTAAAGGGCTTGAAAAGCAAGCAACTTTTGAGGATTATGCAGGAAAATAGCCAACAATTAAAAACATTCTGCATTATTACTCAAAAGGGACACAACATAAGGAAGAATGAAAAGCTGCAACCGAACAAGTTGTATTTGTACTTAACCCCTGTTGTTGATTGAATATTTTAACGTGGGAATCCCTATATGTCTGGCTGAAATGTTCATTTAGTTGCAAGTGGAAAAATTTGCTAAAGAATGCTATCTGCATAATCTTGTCATCCTTCATTAGCTTGAATTTGGTTTTGTTCCTTGTTGTTTGAATAAAAGAAAAAAAATGTTTGATTTAGAAAATTGAATGTTCAATATTGCAGAAGTAAGGATGAAAGTTAGTGGTGATAATTGTTTGATTTAATGCATAGCTCATGAAATAAAAGCTGCATAATGATATTTTCCTAGAAGTGTGAACTGGTTTGCTGTTATGAAGCCTTGTATCATTGAAAGTCCCTTGAGAATGAATCAAAACAAAAAGAAAGAGAAAGAGAAAATCCAAGAATTGGCAAAGAAACAAACAATAAGGCTAGACACCAATAGCTTGGACCCTAGGACACATGCCTGTGGTGTTTTTGTACGAGGATATGCTTGGACAAGTAGGTTCTGAGGAGTATTTTAAAACTTGGCCACTTAGATCAACTGATTTGGGATTGCCAACCAAAAGTCCATTATCAAGAGCAACCTAGCTACAAAACATTTAGTGATCCAAAGAGATGCTGGGCATCAATGATCCTAGGATGAAATTGTGAGCCATGTGTCTGTGGTGAAGAAATGTGAGCAAAATAAGCCAAAGGCTACTACAACATTTGCCACCAAGCCTTCATTAAGTAATAAGCTTTATAAGAAAAATAAAGAAGGAAAAGCTAACAAGGGATTAAGCAAAAAGTAAAACATTATAGCAGCAACCTTAGTGAACCTTTAAGGAAACATTTCTTATATAGCAGCAAGTAATAAATGAGCTACCATTGATCTGCATAAAACCCCATGAACCAAGTTCAACTATCTGCTAAATAAGGACATGCATACTTCTCTATTTCATTTCATTTTCTCTTATGTTTAGTGCTTGCTTGGGGACAAGCAAGTTTTAAGTTTGGTGTTGTGATGACAAGTCATCTTATGCTAACTTTTCAAGCATTTTTCACTTGTTTCATTAGGTTTTATGCACTTTCTTGCATTGTAAGTAAGTGGTTTGGAGTGGAATTGCATGGTTTTATTGAATCAATCAACCACTCTTTAATTGATACTAAATCATGAGGTTTAAGCTAAATTTAATTGGTTTTTGAATGATTTATAAACCTTGTAAATTTGGTGATACTTTGATTGGTTGTTTTGATTACTAGTAGGTGAAGAAAAAAAGAAAACAAGAAAGTGTGGCTTAGGAAGCGTAGCCAAAGGAAGAGAAGCGTGGCCCAAGGAAGAGAGAATTGTAGCGCAACATCATGGAGCTAGAGCCATAGAGCTCTTACCAAGAGCTCAGCGCTCTCACAAGGAGCGCTACTTAAAGGACCAAGGCCAAGCAAAAGGAAAGCTAAGTTCTCCTTGTGAACCGAGCGCCACAATTTGACAAGGAAACAAGGCAAAACTTCAAAGCTGCGCTCTTGCCAAGAGCTTTATCGGGAGAATTCCAAGAAAAATTCAAAGAAAAATTTTTCAAAGTGAGGACACCAAGGTTCGAACTCATGAACAAGGGGGAGTAAGGGAGCGCTACTCTCCAAGGAATTAAGCCAAACTTGGCTGAAATGCACTCCCCAAGGATCGAACCAAGCACCTAAGGAAAGGAAGGAAGCGCTACTACAAAGCTTGGCAAAGGAAAAATGCACAAAATAGCACAGCAAGGATTTGAACCAAGGCACTCCCACTCAAGGCATGTGCTAGCCTTGTTTCCTTCACAAAGAAAAAGGGCCAGCAATGCCTCCCCAAGGATTCGAACCTGGAGCCTCACCCTTGAAGCATGGATGCTGCGCTCTCAAGGAGAGCTGAGCGCAACATTGACAAGGCTGGGAGCAAAATTTGACACGGCCAAGAAAGCATTGGCACGCAACCAAGGAAGCAAGGCCAAGGCAACAAGGGATGCTGCGCTCTTGGGGAGAGCCGAGCACTACCCTGATGCCATCCAAAGAGCTTGTCACACCAAAAAGGCCAAGGAGACAAGCACCAAGGCTGCGCTCTCCCCATGAACTGAGCTTGACCCTGGGAGTGTGACCCATAGCCCAAAATTCAACCAAATTTCCAATTTAATTCAATTCTTCACCAAATTAAAAAGCCCACTCCAAATTCTAAAATCCAAAAATAGGAAGTGTATAAATAGAAGTTAGTTTGAGTTAGAATGAACCTTTTTTCACACACTTTTACTTACCTTTTGCTTACTTTTGAATTTTCAATTTTATTTTCAAGCTTTGGAGGTTTGGGAATTGAGGAGAGAATTGAATTCTCTTCTCTTTTGTTCTCGCCTCTACCCTCTTCATCTTTGTTTTGAATCTTGGATTAAGAATTGAAAGAATTCTGTTTCAATCTTGATCTAAGATCTCTCTTGTTACTTTCTGCATAATTTCAAAGAATTGTGGTTTGGATCTAAGTTCTCTTTACTAATTTCATCTTCTATTTCTTCTGCAATTGTTCTTTTACTTCTCTGCAATTATTCTCTTGTTGGATCAAGGAAGGACTTGAGATTTAGACTTGTTTTCTAGTCTCCTCCACCCCTGAGATCTTCAACTTTCCTTTAGCTATTGCAATTAAGCTACATTTTGCTTTCTGTTTGGTTTCTCAAGTAATTCTTCTTTTCTTGTTTAGATCTGCTGCATCTCAATTCATCTTCTACTTCTCTGCTGATTGTCATTTACTTTTTCTTATTTAATTTCTGCAATCCCAATTCCCAAATCCTTTTATGATTCAAGCAATTTACATTTCTTGCACTTTAAGCTTCAGTCATTTACATTTCTTGCAATCTAAGTTTCTGCAATTTACATTACTTGCACTTTAAGATTCAGCTTTTTTACTTCCTTTGCCCTTTAATTTATAGTCAAATACCCATCTCCCTTTAAATTTCATGCAATTTAGCTTCTGTTGGATACAAATCACTCAAATCAACACTTGTTTTCTTGACTAAATTAACCACCCAACAAAAATTGCTCAATCCTTCAATCCCTGTAGGATCGACCTCACTCACGTGAGTTATTATTACTTGATGCGACCCGGTACACTTGCCGGTGAGTTTAGTGTTGGATCGTTCTCCACACATCAGTACGCATGGGTCACGCGTACGCGTCATTTGGATTTTTCTTGTCACGCGTACGCGTCACCTTCGACAATGCACCCCTTCACACGTGCACGTCTGTCACGCGTGCGCGTCGCTCTGAATACTCCAAATGCTCATTTCTTCATGAATTCTCCACTTGAATGCTTTTCTCTTCACTTATTCCATCCAACACTTACCTTATAAACCTGAAATCACTCAACAAACAGATCAAGGCATCGAATGGAATTGAAGTGAATTAAATTTGGCTATTTAAAGGCCTAAAAAGCATGTTTTCACTCTTAAGCACAAATTAGGAGAAATTCAAAAAACCATGCTATTTCATTGGATATATGTGAGATAAGTTGATAAAATCCCCTAAATTAAGCATAAGATAAACCACAAAATTGGGGTTTATCAAACCTCCCCACACTTAAACTAAGCATGTTCTCATGCTAAACTCAAGAAAGAAACAAAGGGTATTAACATTTATTCAATGCAAACTATCTAAATGCAACCTACCTACATGCAATATATCTAAATGAATGCAACTATATGGTCAAAATAAATCAATCTCCAAGAATATATATATATATATATATATATATATATATATATATATATATATATATATATATGAACGAAAGGGCTAAAGGTATTAACAATCAAGTCAAATCCACAATTGAATCGAGTTCATGAAAAGAGTTTACAAACTTGCAAGATAAGAGATGATCGTAGGTGAAAACATGTAATTGAGCAATCGAACCCTCACCGGATGTGTATCCGCTCTAGTCGCTCAAGTTTATAGGGTTGATTCACTCAATTCTCTTCTAATCATGCTTTCCAAAATTTATTTTTTATCCAAAAATTAACAATTATTTAATGCATGCATACAAATATCATGAGGACTTATCCATAGGTTGTAATGGGGCTAGGGTCAAGGTAGGATTGTATTTGGTTAGGTGGACTAGAATTAATCTTCGATTAACTTAAACTTTCCACCTAACCTATGACAAGTTATACTATTTAAAGCAAACCTAACTACCCATTCTTCACTTTGGGACATTTTGTCCCTTTTTCTATTGCTTTTCTTTTTCTTTCTTTTTCTCTCTTTTCCTTTCTTTTTATATATTTTTTTATTTTTCTTTTTCTTTTCATACACATTTTTTTTTGTTTTTCTCTTTTTCTTTTTGATGAATTATATACAAAGGTACCAATGCATATGGTTAGAACATTTAATGCATGAGCATGTACCCAATTCCCAATATTTTAACAAAACTATAAAATATACTTTTATCTCACCCAATGTTCCCAAACCTCCCACAATTGAATGATAAACACTCTCACTAGCCTAAGCTAATCAAAGATTCAAACAAGAGACATTTATTGTTTTTCTCTTTAAGGCTTGTAATGTGCTAAAATTAAGAACAAAAGGGAATTAACATAGGCTCAAAATTGGCTAACAATGGAAGATAAAAAGTAGGCTATTCGGGTAAGTGAGCTATTTGAAACAATGGCCTCAATCATATAAATGCATGTATACATAGAATAATGGACATAAAGAATCAAATAAATCAAAGATTACAATCATAGAAAGAGAATAATGCACACAAGAATGGAAAATAGTGGTTATATGATGTAACCACACAATTAGGCTCAAAACTCACATGCTTATGTGTTCTTAGCTTAAAACATGTTCCACAAATATATATAATTCAAGCAAGTTCTAAAAAAATTTTTTTCAAATTAATTGGGGTGCCCTATAGATGAATTTCTTGAAAAATTTTATTATTTTGACTATATAAGCTTATTATATATGTATATATATATATATATATATATAAGCTTAGAAATTTGTCACCCAAAACCGCCGATTGGTCAGATGACCTCCCCACACTTAAGTTTGCACCATTCTCGGTGCATTCAATGATGAGCAAGGGGGTACGATGACTATACGGGTTGCCACCTTTAGGTGGTGGATCAACCGGTCGCTGTGTGTTCTTTCTCCCACTTCCGTTTTTGCTTATGATGACTCATCCATGAAAATTAGAAAATAGCACAATAAGATGAGAAAATGCAAAGGCAAGGAAGTGTAAATTGTTGGAATGAGGTAATAACCACTAGAATGGAGTGAGTGAATTAGCGTGACGTTGATGAAAAATAGGTGTGTGAGTTCTAAGATTGCGCGCGGTTTAGAACTCACACCCTAGTATTTAAATGCCATGTTACAATTATACAAAAGAAGGGTGCACTTCACTAATTCTAGTGTGCTTGAAATACTTTAAGGAAACTTGTAGGTTAAGATAACAAATAAGTCATAAAGAAGCATGAAAGCACTCAAGCAATTAATCAAGCAATTGTGAATTAGATAATGAATGGACATTGATTGGTGTGCAAGTAAACTTAGTGAACCAAATGAAATATAAAACTCACACATCAAACAATGACACATATTGAAGTTTGTTTGCAATACCTAAGTGACATAGAGGTAAAGGACATGGGTGCTATGGAACTTTGGAAAAAGAAGATAGAAATTAAACTCAATCACATAGCAAACATGGTCCACAAAGCTTTACAAAGCTAAAAAATATGTCACTATGTAAGCTTTCGATCCAATTCCAAAATTCCACAATCTCAATGCATGGAATAGGTGATGCAATCATAAACAAGCATCACCTAACAAAAAATACATTGATAATACACAATTGCCTAAGAATGGATGATGAACGCATGGTGGCCAAAACATGCAATTCAAAAGAGTTAAGTGCTTGAAGGCAATTTACAAGTACTTGGTATGCACAAACGTTAAGTATGAAGAATATAGTTCCAAGTAACAAAATATAACCTCAACAAAGGAATCCAACAATGAATAATTTCAGGATCAAGAAACAGCAAATCAAATCAATAATCCAACATTTACCAACTAAAACAAAAATTAAGATAACTAACTAACTAACTACTAACAACTAACACACTAAGGAAAATAATGGTAAATGGTGGATGATAGTGTTAGATGATGGTTGAAGGGTGGAAAGAAAAGAGAAGAAGAGAGAAGGAGGAAAGAAATGGAGAGAAGGGAAGAAAAGAAGGGGGTGGAACAGGGCAGTGAGTCACGCGTACGCGTGAGTGGCAGGAGTGGGGTGCGATGCGTATGGGTCAACGACGCACTCGCGTGAGTGAACAGAAAGATAGGTGACGCATACGCATGGGCCAGAATTATGCTAGAGGCACAATTTCAGCACACAACGCGCGTAACTCTCTGGTTTTTGTACTGGGCATGGAAAATTTGGTGGTCACGCGTACGCGTGGGTGACGCATACGCGTGGCTGGGTGCTCTGTTTTTCAAAATTTTCCAATTTCTTGCGCCAAATCAAGCATTCCAAACCTCTGAACAGCTACCAAAATACCATAAAACCTTATTTAAACATGCTAGACTACTAAATAGACTCAACTAACCAAACAAAACATGAAATTAAACTAATTTACCAATATGTACAAAAAAGAGACAAATGAAAGGATGTTACCATGGTAGGGTGTCTCCCACCTAGAACTTTTATTTACTGTCCTTAAGTTGGACTTATTGGGAGCTCTCATCAAGGTGGCTTGTGCTTGAATTCATCCTTAAACTTCCACCAATGCTTGGTCTTCCTTTGTGCTCCAAGATTCTCAATTAATTGCACCAAGTCTTGATGGAGTTCTTCACAAGTTTGGAGCTCCCAAAATTGATCCACATCTCCCAAACCTTATTTTCACACCTGTCTTCAAGTTGATTATCATGATTCCATCCGGGTGGTATGCACATCGAATTCTCCTTTAGGCACCAAACTACCCTCCTAGACCCATCCAATTGAGCACTAGTCCAACCTTTGCGTCCAATCTTTGAAGCTTCAACCATAATGAGTGATGCAAGAATTATTGTCGGTAAAGAATTCCACAAAAATAGTTACGTTTCAAGTATAGTTCTAAACAAACAATAGATCCTCGAATCAAATTTTAATATGGTTGTCACAAAGTTCAACCTCAATAAAAGTAAACCAACGTATTCAAACCTCGGGTCGTCTCACAAGGAATGGCAAACATGAGCATCAATATTGGTTAGAATTCTGGGGTTAGGAGTCATAAACAAGAATTTAAGCTACTAAACTTAACATGCGAGGAATCTTAAAGGGCAAGAAACTAAATCAAAGCAATCAAAGCAAGGTATAAGCAATTTCAATATAACAAGAGAACATATAAAGCTACTTCTATTCTAAGACTAAGTAAACAACTAAACTAACTATAACAAGAATCAAGCAATTTGGATTTTTTGGGTTTCAAAGATGAATAATAAAAGAAACTCTTGGCTAGGCATAGGAATCGGGATCTCCATCCTTGTCTAATAACCATATCTTGACAATTATAAGGAACCAAGCTCATTAAGTCTACTTCTACAAGGGAAGTATGTCAAATGGCTTGGTCAATTTCAACTCATAAGTCCTAATCTATCTACTAATCGGTTTAGTAGTAGACTAGTGTCAATGGGTATCAATTTGACCACTAGGGGTTCTCAAATCACCAAACCAATTAGACCCAATGACTCAAGATCACCGAATTCCCTTAGCCTAGGCCAAGAGTATAGAAAACTACTCCATAATCAAAGGAAATATTTCATCAAACACATAGTATACATTAACTAAAGGCATATTCAAATTGCAAATTAATTGGAAATTAAAAGTACCCACTAACAATTATCCATGGAAACCAACTCAATTAACACTATCAATCATATAAAACATCAATGCACTAGTAGAAATTCAAGATCCATAAGGTTCATAAAATGAGAAGAAAAAGAGAAATAACAAGAAAACATAAATCCAACACAAGATCTAAACAAAATTATAACTAGAGAACTCAAATTAAGTAATTGAAACTAAAATTAACAAAATCCAATTCAAAATTTCAACAAGGAAAAATCAAAATCAAACTTGATCTAGAGAGAAGTAAGAGTTTCTCTCTCTAGAACAACAAGAACTAAAAACTAGCTAAAATTGTGTGTAATGTATGAATGATTGATCCCCCATTTCCCCTAGTTCCATGGGTCTTTTTCCATGCAGAATTGAACTCAGATTGGGCCTGGAGCCTCTCAGAAATCGCCAGCCACGATTTCATTAATGATGTCACGTGCTGGGTGTCACGCGTGCACGTCATCTGAGTTTTGCGGTCCACGCGTATGCGTCAAGCACGCGTACGCGTCAGTGGGGTTTCTGCCAAACCACGCGAGTGCGTCAGTACTTGTGTGCCAGTGCCAGCTACATAAATCCACGCGTGTGCGTCGACCACGCGTGCACGTCGCCACCAATTCTCCAAAGCTCCATTCTTCATGTCCCTTCCACTTGTGCATGTTTCCTTTCCATCTTCTAGACCATTGTTACCTTATAGATTCTGAATCCACTTAACAAACACATCACGGCATCGAATGGTAATAGAAGAGGATTAAAATATAGCAGTTTTTGGGTTAAATAAGCATATTTTAAACCATGAAGCAAAATTAGGAAGGAAATACAAAACCATGCAATTTATATGGATAAGCGTGGAAAATATTGACAAAACCCTCCAATTCTACACAAGATAAACCACAAAATTGGGGTTTATCAAACCTCCCCACACTTAAACCAAGCATGTCTTTATGCTAAAAATAAAAAGACCAAAGAATATAGGAGAATGGGGTTTATGAAATGTAATTTACCTACATGGATGCAACTAATACAAATGCATCTATCTACTTGGTCAAGAGTAAATCAATCTCCCAAGAACATATGTGAATACATAGGGCCAAGGCAATTAGATGATTCATGAACTCTACCAATTTATATATCAAAATGACGTGTAAACAACTTACAAGAAGAAAGCTTATGAAAGCCGGGAACAAGGAGTTGAGCATCGAACCCTCACTAGAAGTGTATCCGCTCTATTCGCTCAAGTGTATAGGGTTGATCACTCAATTATCCTCTAATCATGCTTTCCAAGATTTGTTCTTCATCTAACAATCGATAGTTATTCGGTGCATGCATACATTCATCATGAGGGTTTATCTTTAGGTTGTAATGGGGCTAGGGTAAGGGTAAGGATGCATATATGGCCAAGTGATCTTGAAATTTGAATCCTTGATTAACCTAAGCTCTCACCTAACACACACAACAACCTATACAATTCTAGTACACAACCTAACTGCCCATTTATTCACTTTTCAGACACTCACGCATTCTCTTTTAATCCACAACCCATATGCATTGGTTATTATTGGCTTTGCCTTGGGGCATTTTGTCCCTTTTTTATTGCTTTCTTTTTCTATATATTTTTGTTTCTTTTATTTTTCTATTTCTTTTTCTACAAATTTTTCTCTTTTGCTTTTCTTTTTTTGGTGAAACATATACAACAGTGCCAATGCATATGGTTTAAACATTCAATACATGAGTATGTACCTAATTCCCAACATTTCAATAAAAACTACAAAAACACACCTTTTAGCTCTACCAATGTTTCCAAGCTTCCCTCCCGCTTAGATGACACGCACCCTCACTCGTCTAAACTAATCAAAGATCCAAATCAAAGGACATTTATTATTTTTCACTTAGGGGTAATGATATGCTAAATTAAAGAACAAAGGGTATTTAACATAGGCTCAAAATTGGTTAACAATGGTAGATAAAAGGGGTAAGGCTATTTGGGTAAGTGAGCTATTGAAATGACGGCCTCAATCATATAAATACATTCGTACACAAAATAATGGACATATAGAATTAAACAAATCAAAGATTGCAATCATAGAAAGTGAACAACGCACACAAGAATGGAAATAAGTGGTTATAAGATGTAACCACGCAATTGGGCTCAAAACTCACATGCTTGTGTATTCTTAGCTCAAAAATCATATTCCAAAATAAATTCTTCAAGCAAGTTTAAGATAAAAAAATTTTTCAAAAATTGGTAGGGGGCCCTAAAAAGAACAGTTTCTTGGAAAAAAAGTCATCACCCTAACCAAGTAATCCTAACAAGAAACAACTACAATGCAAAAAATTGTTTAAATGCAAAAAACTAGCCATGCAATGCAAATTATCCTAATTGACAAAAGAAAATTAAAATTTTGGGTGTTGAAAAGAGGGGTTGTTACCTACGTTAGAAATTTGCATGGTCCTCCGTGCTATCAATGATGAACAGAGTGGGTCTGGGAGTGTCACCCTCAATGACCATAGGATGGTGAGACAAGGACTTCTCCGTGTTCACCTCTTGATTACTTCTTTGCCATGATCCGAGGTAGACTCCAGATTGTCGTTTTTCGCCGTAGGTGGGTTGGTGAATCTTGCGGGAACTTCCTTTTTTACTCGTCAATGCAGCTAGAGCTCTTCAACCACTTAGCAAGTGGTGTGGCCTTCGAGGAAGTTTGCGCCATGACGGTTGTTCTTTGAGTTTCTCTCTTCATAGACGGCTTGTTGGAGGTATTTTCCCTTCCTTTTTAGTAGCCATCCTAAATAGGAAGAAAAGATAAAAACATTAAGCTCAGAGACATAAAAACCAAAATTAATACAATGCAAGTGAAGATTAATGCCACAAAGGAGTAAAGTGTCCTGAAGACATGACAGCTGCAACATGTAAGCAAGACAACAATATAATCATGGAGGCATATCACTAGCATGAGATGCAAGAGTAAGAGAGGCATGCAAGTATAAAGCATGAGAATCGTGGGCTCAGGCATCGATCACAACAATGACAAACACATGCAAGAATGATGGAAGTCATAGAAAAACTTTTCACTCAACTAACTCCAAGACAATGAACCACTCATTCTTACATGATGCCACAAACATAGCAAACCATAAACAATGAGCAATTGATGATGAAAAATCATGAAAATGACCCTCAATGCTCATGTAGTGCAAGTGTTGTGAAAAAGAGATACCAAGTTGAAAGAAAAAGGTCAACAATGAACAAAGATGCCATTGGCTCTTTTTCACAAATACTTGATGTGCAAATTGTAAATAACAAGCAAGTTTGATGAGTTCAAGGGGAATATGCCCCAAAATAGAATGTTATTTATCATAGTACAACAAGTTAAGAGATATGAAAGAATCCACCAATTTAGAAATAAATGAGATTCAACACCTATACAAGAGAATAAAAGGAAAGGAAAGAAACAAGAGTAAACAAACAAACAAACAAACCATAAAATTAAAATTCAACCAAAACAAAGAGAGTAAAGTAATTAAATGCAATAGTAAAGAAAAATTAAAAAAAAGAAACAAAAGAGAAAGAAGAGGCATGTAACTATGAAAGGAGGAGAAAGTAAGGTTGGGTGTAAGTGAGAAAAGGAGAAGAGAAAAAGAGAGAAGAGATAAAAGAGGAGAGAGAAATGTGAGACCACCGGAGGTGGTAGTCACCGGTGGTTGTGGGCGGAGAAGAAGTAGTAAGGAGAAGGAAGAAGAAAGGAAGAAAGAAAAGAAGAAAGAAAAGAAAATAGGAAAGAACAGTGCAGCGTGCCCTGATAGCTGCGTCGGGCACGTGACGCGCGCGCCTCACTCACGCGTACGCGTGGAAGAGGGAAAAAATGAGCGACGCATAAGCGTCGTCCACGCCTACGCGTGGATAGCAGAAATGGGAAGGGGGGACGCGTGCGCGTCAGCTGACGCGCACACGTGGGGTGATATTGTGCTCATCGCACAAAGGCAGCACAAAACTTGCACAACTTTCTGGTTTTTATACCAGGAGTTGCGAACTTAGCAAACGACGTGTATGCGTGGGTGTGTGAGATGGACAAGTGACGCATACGTGTCATCGACGTGCACGCGTGGGAGGCATTGTGCTCCCAGCACAGATTTTGCACAGTGCCATCACAACTCTCTAGTTTTTATACCAGGAGTTGTGGAAATGCAATCGACGCGTGTGCGTCGTCCACGCCCACGTGTGGAACGATATTTTTTTAAACAAAATGAGGGAGGCAATTATAGCAACTCTTGACATGCATTCAATCTAGGTGCTTCAAAAATACTTAGAATTTCAGGCAATACTCAAAATCAAGCATTTTATTCAAAATCACCAATTTAACCAATACCAAGGTCAATGAAATCCTCATGAAGGCTCTATCAACTCAACAAAATCAAATGAAATCAGGCATGCTTAAACGAATTCAACACAAGTAAACAATCACAAAATCAAACAAAGACTCTAAAACTACATGCAAGAAATTATATACAAGGAAGATCATACCACGGTGGGGTGTCTCCCACCTAGCACTTTTCTTTAACGTCCTTAAGTTAGACGGTCATGAGCTTGAGATCATCTTTTTGGAACATCCTCAAGGACATCCATCTTGTCCTTCTTGTTGGCTTTGGTAAGAGTGTCCTTCAAGGGGAGATGCCTCCACTTGTCAATTGCACCATGATTGGGTGCCTGTTCACTTGAGGATATGGAAGTCGTGGATCCTTCCCCTTTTCCTTGCTAACTCCTCTTATACCCAAATTCCTACTGACACTTATCTCATTATCACTCATAAAGTGTTCTTCAATCACATCATCCTCAACAATGTCACAACCAAAAATTGAATGTACCTCTAGAGGTTGCCTCATGGTTTTCTCCAATTTGAACTTCACCACCTTCCCTTTGGCTTCAAATGAGTAATCCCCAGAAAATGCATTTAATTTAAACCGGGATATCTTCAAGAAATGCCTCCCAAGCAAGATGGAGGATGGCCTATCAGAATCAATGGGAGGTGTCTCTAGGATATGGAAATCCACCGGAAAGATTAAGTCCTGAATTCTCACCAACACATTCTCAGCAATGTCCGCAACTGAAATTATACTCTTGTCTGCAAGCACAAACCTAGCTCTGGATCGCCTCAATGGTGCAAGGTTCAACTTCTCATAAATTGAGAGTGGCATAATGCTCACACACGATCCTAGGTCACACATGCAATCCTTAAGTTGAATCTCACCAATCATACAAGATACCAAGCAAGGACCGGGATCACTATACTTTTCAGGAAAATCATCCATCATAGAAGAAATATAATTGCCTAATAGATTCATCCCTAGTCCACCAATCTTATCTTTATGAGTGCACACATCCTTAAGGAACTTAGCATATTTTGAAACTTGATGTATGACATCAAAGAGTGGGATAGTTACCTCCACATTTTTGAAGATTTGTACTATGTTGGGGTCAAGCTCCTCATGCTTCTTGGCCTTCTTAGCTAACGAAGGAAAAGGTATAGGAATTTGTTCCTCTAAGTTGCTCTTCCGCTTCGGTTCCTTGGCCCTCAATTGTTCTTCTTCTTCTTTTGCAACTTCTTCCTCATTTTCATCTTCATCTGTCTCCATTATTTTACCAACTTCTACATTAGGAACATCCTTCGCCAACTTGATGGGCTTGTGTTCGACTTCCTCAAGCGTTGTACCACTCCTCAAGGTGATTGCATTGATGCTACCCCTTGGGTTTAGGATAGGTTGGGAAGGAAGGTTGGATGAGCTAGAGACTTGGTTGGTGTTGGTATTGTTGGTAGGAGGTAGGGCCAACCTTGAGAGAATTTTGGTGATGTTGGACAATTGAACACTCATGTTATTGAATTGGGCCCTATTGTTCTCTTCTTTTTCTCTACCATAGCTCTAAGTCTCTCTTGCTCTTGGTAGAGTGCACGGTTAGAGTCATCACCTTGGTTGATGGAATAAGAAGAAGGTTGATTGGGTTGTTGTCTTTGATGAGGCGTTTGGTATCTATGGTTGTTGTTTTGGTTTTGTTGTGAGTGTTGTTATGGTTGGTTATGGTGGTTTTGGTTGGTGTTGTTATGATAATGAGAGGATGAGTTACCTTGGTTCCATCTTTGATTGTGGTTGTTCCCTTGTGCATTGTCCCTCCAACGTTGGTTGGAACTATTACTACGAAAGTAATTATTTTGACCTTGAGATTGATAGGGTGGACGGTTGTTATAGTTCACATTGGCTACCGCAAGGGTGTAATCCTCTTGTACTTGATGGCATTGGTCAGTGTAATGTGCGATGCTAGAGCATAAACCACATACTCTAGGAGGCCCTTCGAGTTGGAGGATTTGGGGTGGGGCTTGGACAGCTTGGAGTGAGTAAAATGCCTTTTGTTCCTTGTGCATCTCCGTGAGGAGAGTGGTCATGTCTCCAAGCACTTTGGTCAAAGTTGAGTCAGAAGATGGTGCTTCCACCACACTCTTGGGATGATTGTTCCTCATCACTTTCACATGTTGGGTAGCCTCAACGACATCATTGATCAAACTCCATGCTTCTGCCGCCGTCTTGTTCTTAGAGAGAGAACCACCACTAGCGGTAGTGAGCAATCTCTTATCTGGTGCACAAAGACCTCTAGTGAAATAGCTAATGAGCAAGTGAGTGTCTAACCCATGATGTGGGCAAGACTCCAACAATCTCTTGATCCTAGTCCAATATTCATAGAAGGTCTCTTGGTCTCTTTGCATTATAATGGAGATTTTCTTCTGAATGTAGTCGGTCTTCTCTGGAGGAAAGAACTTATCCAAGAATCCTCTTATCAACGAATCCCAATCAGTCACCAATGCATCAGGTTGGGAGTAGAAGCACTCCTTTGCTTTCCCCTCAAGAGAGAAGGGGAAGGCAAAGACCATGATAGTAATCTGATCGGCACCATGCCTCCGAGCAGTAGAACAAGCCACTTGGAAATCTCTCAAGTGCCTTATAGGGTCTTGACCCAGCAATCCATGATATTTCGGCAACAAATTTATCAAGCTATTCTTCAACTCAAAATTAGGATCAAGATTAGGATACCGAGCTTGCAATGGTTGAAGAATAAGATCCGGTGCTCCTTGCTCATGCAAGGTGATCCTACGAGGCTCTGCCATGTGATTATCACCTGTAGTATGCAAGGATATATCAGTAGTACCAACAAAAAAGTAGGAAGTTCCTTCGTTGAATGTGGATTCTAGATCACTCTCAGATTGGTCTAGTGTTTCGAAAGGTTCCTCAAGAGAGGCCGAAGCACTAGCCGCGTAATCCAACCGACGTCTAGCTTTCCGAATGTGAAGTAAAGTTCTTTCAATTTCGGAGTCAAATTCGGCTAAGCTAGAGTCCGGTTGAGACCGAGTCATTCAACTTAGAAACCATAGCTCATGCATTAAAGAAAATTTAAACTAAAAATAAACTAATGAAAGCAAGTAAACAATCTACAATATTCACATATTCACATAACCAATATCAAAGCACACATTGCAACCATTCCCCGGCAACGGCGCCAAAAATTTGATGCAAGAACTATTGTCAATAAAGAATTCCATAAAAATAGTTACGTTGCAAGTATAGTTCTAAACCAGCAATAGATCCTCAAATCAAATTTTAATATGGTTGTCACAAAGTTCAACCCCAATAAAAGTAAACCAAAGTATTCAAACCTCGGGTCGTCTCACAAGGAATGGGAAAACATGAGCATCAATATTAGTTAGAATTCTAGGGTTGGGAGTCATAAACAAGAATTTAAGCTACTAAACTTAACATGCGAGGAATCTTAAAGTGCAAGAAACTAAATCAAAGCAATCAAAGCAAGGTATAAGCAATTTCAATATAACAAGAGAACATATAAAGCTACTTCTATTCTAAGACTAAGTAAACAACTAAACTAACTATAACAATAATCAAGCAATTTGGATTTTTTAGGTTTTAAATATGAATAATAAAAGGAACTCTTGACTAGGCATAGGAATTGGGATCTCCATCCTTGCCTAATAACCATATCTTGACAAATATGAGGAACCAAGCTCATTATGTCTACTTCTACAAGGGAAGTATGTCAAATGGCTTGGTCAATTTCAACTCATAAGTCCTAGTCTATCTACTAATCAGTTTAGTAGTAGACTGGTGTCAATGAGTATCTATTTGACCACTAGGGGTTCTCAAATCACCAAACCAATTAGACCCAATGAATCAAGATCACCCAATTCTCTTAGCCTAGGCTAAGAGTATAGAAAACTACTCCATAATCAAAAGAAACATTTCATCAAACACAGAGTATGCATTAACTAAAGGCATATTCAAATTGCAAATTAATTAGAAATTAAAAGTATCCACTAACAATTATTCATGGAAACCAACTCAATTAACACTATCAACCATATAAAACATCAATGCACTAGTAGAAATTCAAGATCCATAAGGTTCATAAAATGAGAAGAAAAAGGGAAAAAATAAGAAAACATAAATCCAACACAAGATCTAAACAAAATTATAACTAGAGAACTCAAATTAAGTAATTGAAACTAAAATTAACAAAATCCAATTCAGAATTTCAACAAGGAAAGATCAAAATCAAACTTGATCTAGAGAAAAGTAAGAGTTTCTCTCCCTAGAACAAAAAGAACCAAAAACTAGCTAAAATTGTGTGTAATGTGAGAATGATTGATCCCCCCCCCCTTTCCCCTTAGTTCTTTGGGTCTTTTTCCATGCAGAATTGAGCTCAGATTGGGCCTGGAGCCTCTCAGAAACTGCCAGCCATGATTTCATTAATGATGTCACGTGCTTGGTGTCACGCGTGTGCGTCGACCACACATGCGCGTCATCTGACTTTTGCGGTCCACGCGTACGCATCAAGCACGCGTACGCGTCGGTGGGGTTTTCGCCAAGCCACACGGGTGCGTTAGTTCCTGCAAGCCAGTGCCAGCTACATGAATCCACGCGTGTGCGTCGGCCACCCGTGCGCGTCGCCACCAATTCTCCAAAGCTCCATTCTTCATGTCCCTTCCACTTGTGCATGCTTCCTTTCCATCTTCTAGACCATTCTTGCCCTATAGATCTTGAATCCACTTAACAAACACACATCACGACATCGAATGGTAATAGAAGATGATTAAAATTATAGCATTTTTAGGGTTAAAGAAGCATGTTTTAAACCATGAAGCAAAATTAGGAAGGAAACACAAAACCATGCAATTTATATGGATAAGTGCGAAAAATATTGACAAAACCCCCTAAATTCTATACAAGATAAACCATAAAATTCGGATTTATCAATGAGCCTAGATTTACAACGCCAACCACTAAACATCCTTCTCTTACGCTTCATTCCACAAAGCGCCCTAAGTTGGCCATCCGTTTCAAACAAACTAAATTCAAGTGGGATAATAAAGCTAAGAGTGATGAATTTTACCCATTTAAATGAAGGATTAGATGGCAACTTAGGTAGAAGAGTTTTCAATGGTCTTGACAATGCATATTCCACTCCGTCCACCCTCTTTGAGAGGCCTCCACCACATGGCAAGATGATTCATGCTCTATCCCTCGCCAAGCTTCCTCAAGTTCGCATTCTTCTTCACGGATTTCTTCTAGCTCTTCCCCGTCACTCAAATCATATCTTGGAAATTGAGTGAAATCTACCACAACATCAACTTCAAATTCAATGGGAAAGGATTCATCAAGCTCAAAATGATCATATGTTGATGCGGAATCATCATAGATAGGAAGACTTGTTGCTTGTACCACTTCTTTTAATTCTTCATTCACAATGTATCTTGAAGGTTGTGCACTAATGGATATTTTGGAAAACAAATTCCAACACCCAAAACTCGCCGCCAAGTGTACCAGGTCGCATCAAGTAATAATAACTCACATGAGTGAGGTCGATCCCACAGGGATTGAAGGATTGAGCAATTTTAGTTTAGTAGTTGATTTAGTCAAGCGAATCAAGTGTTAGTTTGAGTGGTTTGTAATTGACAGAAGCTAAATTGCATGAATTGTAAAGGGAGAGGGAAGAATTGCAGTAAATTAAAGAGAACAGAAAATAAAAGTGCTGAATCTTAAAGAACAAGTAAATTAAATTGCAGAAACTTAGATTGCAAGAAATGTAAATAACTGAATATTAAAGTGCAAGAAATGTAAATTGCTGAATTATAAAAGGAATTGAGAGTTGGGATTGCAGAATTTAAACAAGCAGAAGTAAGAGACAATTAACGGAGAAGTAGAAGAAGAATTAAGATGCAACAGATTCAAATAAGAAAAGGAAAATTTCTTTGAAAATTCAGACAGAAAGTGAAATGCAGTTCAATTGCAAAAACTAAAGGGAAATTGAAGATCTCAGGGGTGGAGGAGACTAGAAAACAAGTCTAGATCTCAAGTCCTTCCTTGATCCAATAAGAATAATTGCAAAATGAAATGGAAGAGTAAATTGCAGAAGAAGTAGAAAAGAAAGCAGTAAAGAGAATTTGGATTCAAATATTAATTGCTGAAATTTTTGCAGAAAAATAAACAAAGAGATCCCAAGGTGAGATTGAAACAGAATTTCTTCAATTCTTCATCCAAGATCCAAGACAAGAAGTAGAGAATGCAAAAGTAAGAACAAGGAAGAAGAGAGATCAATTCTCCTTCCCAATTCTCCTAAATAAACTCCCAGATCCAAAATCAAAGTGAAACTCTCAAAATTACAAGTTAAAATTCTAAAAGAAAGTCAAGATCCTTTCTAAATCAAACTAGCTTCTATTTATACACTTCCTATTTTTGGATTTTAGAATTTGGAGTGGGCTTTTTAATTTGGTGGAGAATTGAATTTAAATTAAATTTTGGTCCAATTTTGGCCCATGGGTGCTTGCTTCCAGTAGTGTGCTTAGCTCCTGGTGAGAGCGCAGCACTCATGACTTGTGTCCTTGGCCCCTTTGTAGCGTGCCAAGCTTGGGTGTAGCATCAGGGTCGCGTTCAGCTCTTCCCAAGAGCGCAGCATCATGCTGCTTGTGGTGTGTCTTGTGCGCGCCAATGCTGCCTTGTCAATTTGGGTGCTCCCAGCTTTGGTCCGTGTCAATTGTAGCGACAAATAAGGAAGGTAGCGTTCAGCTCTCCCCAAGAGCGCAGCATCCTTTGTTTTATTAGTGGAGCTTCCGTGTTCGAGGCTTGCTGGGAACATTTTGGAAAAATTCCTTGAAGAGTAGCGCTCCTTTTGGGTCCTCCATGTCCTGGGTTCGAACCTTGGGTGAGCCAAATTAGTGCCAAATTTCTTTGGCCCAATTCCCTTGCAAAGTGGTGTGAGTAGCACTCAGTTATGTATGAGAGCGCAGCGCTACTTGTTGTTTGAGTGAGGCTCCCACTTCGATTCCCAGTGAATGCATTTTGTGGAGCCAATTTTCTTTATGCCTAGCAATATAAGGTAGCGCTCAGTTAAGTAAAGCAACTGAGCGCCCTTACCCTCATTGGAGTGGCGCCTTCTTGTTATCCCTCAGGTGCAAGGTACAAGTCTTGGTGAATGCTTTTTTGTTAATTTTCCTTGGAGTAGCGCCTTTCTTGGCTCCTTAGGTGCAAGGTTTGAAACTTGGTGGCTTCACTAGCAAATATTTAGCCTTGCATTTTCTTTCATGAAGCCCGATAATGCTCTTGGCAAGAGCTGAGCATTGTGCTTCTTCCCTTTCTTCCTTGGTTCATTATAGTGCTCAGCTCTCAAGGAGAGCGTAGCATCCAAGCCTTGTTTCCTTGGTTCATTATAATGCTCCTCTGGAGAGCATTGAGCTCTTAGAGAGAGCGCTGTGGCTTTCCTCCTTCAATATGCCACGCTTCCTTATTTCTTTTGCTACATTTTTCTCTTCTTTGGGCCACGCTTCTTAGGCTACGCTTTCTTGTTTTCTTCTTTTCTTCACCTACAAGTAATCAAAACAACCAATCAAAGTATCACGAAATTCACAAGGTTTATAAATCATTCAAAAACCAACTAAATTTAGCTTAAACTTCATGATTTAGTATCAATTAAAGGGTGGTTGATTGATTCAACAAAACCATGCAATTCCACTCCAAACCACTTACTTACAATGCAAGAAAGTGCATAAAACCTAGTGAAACAAGTGAAAAAATGCTTGAAAAATTAGCATAAGATGACTTGTCATCATGCACTATCTTCCTTAACATTATTTTCGAACCCCAAGGAAGAGGGATCTTCAACTTGAGATTCCTCTTTGCATTCAACATCTCCTAAATCTTCAACCACTTCCTTTGGTCCAATTATCTCTACTCCCTCCTCTTGTTGCACTTCTTGCATTAACTCCTCTTCTTTACCTTGAAGCCTTAAATTCATTCCTCACTATGCTCCTTGGTTGATCCTCCACATTCGTCAATGGGAGTACTTGGGATGCATGAGCTTAAGTGAGAGGTCATGTGGTTAATGGCTTTCGCCATGGTAGCAACCATGGTTTCTAGCTTCTTTAACTCCTTTTACTCCTCTTCTTACTTTTGGATATAAGAGTTGATGTCTCTTTGTATTCTAGCATGAAGGCATGGAAAGCTTCCTCAAATGAAGGAGGTGGTAGAAGAGAGGGTTCATTGTTTGGGAGAAAGGTGTTGTAATTGGAAGGTGGTTCATATTGGTAAAAGTCTTGAGGTGATGTATAAGAAAATGGTGGTTCTTGGGAGTATTGGTGTTGGAATAGTGGTGGCTCTAAGTATGGTTCATATGGTGGTTGGTATAGTGTATATGGGTTAGGGTCATATGGAGGTGAATGGTGGTATGGGGCTTGCGAGTAAGGTTGTTCAGGGCTATGTTGAGGGAAGGGATTATATGCATGTGGTGATTGTGGTTGACAACCACAATGAGGGTCACCACGTCTATTAGGTTGATATGCATTAGGAGTTGGATTATACCTATAAGAAACCGAAAGAGGTTGTTGCCATGAAGAGTATCCATATGCTTGAGGCTCCTCTCACCCTTGATTTCCAAATCCTTGATGCACATCCTCATTGAAGCTTCCATTTCCTACAACATAGTTTGAACCAAACTCATAGCCAAAGGGATGAGAATTCATAGTGACAAGAGAAAATAAAAATAAAAGCTAACAAGAGATAATGAAAGTAAACTCCTAAAACTAGCAACAACTAACAAAGAAGCAAAAGGCAAGCATATTCACAATATTCACATATATGTAATAACCAATAATAAGCACATATTACAATTCCCTGGCAACGACGCCAAAAACTTGATGTGAGAATTTATACCGGTACGGAATTTAACAAAATAATTTCGTTGTGAGCATAGCCCAAACTGACAATCGATCCTCAAATCAAAGTTTAATTTTGGTTGTCACAAGTCCAACCCAATAAAAATAACCAAGAGTATTAGTCCCGGGTCGTTCTCCCTAGGAATTACAATCGAGTGCTCAATTATTGGTTATGAAGTTCAATGGGGTTGGGTTGATAAAACAAGAAATTAAAAAGGGCAAGAAATGTAAATCAAACAACTAAATAAAGCAATCACTAAAGAGAGACATTCATGGAAATGATTGAGAACCTAGGCTTTCTATCCTAGTCATTAATTATCATACAATGATTAATAAGAGCTAATCCTATTTAGTCATCTCCAACATTGGAAGAAGGTACAATGTTATCTTCACATGAGAGAAAGTCAAATAAGACTAGTTAATCTCAATCCAAAAGTCCTAATCAACTCACTAATTGAATTAGCAAGAGATTAGAGTCAATGAAAACAATATTAACTAACAACCCTAGATCACCAACATAAGTTGGGTATTAATGACTTAAGATTGCCTAATTTCTCTTTCCAAGTCAAGAATGCTCAAAAAGCTACTCTAACATCCAACCAAGCATTTTGTCAAATACTTGGAAGGCACAAAAGGAAAGCATCATAAAATTGCAAGAATAATAAAATGTACTACTACCCAATGCAAGAAATTAACAATAACAACTCAATTAAACATCAAAGAAACATAAAACATAAATTGCATTAAAAAAAATCCAAATCCAACAAGAGTTCATCAACATAAAAAGAGCCATAAAGGGGAAATTAACAATATAAACTAAGAGAACAAAGATGTAGAAACAAGAAATTGTAAAGAAAACAAGATGAAAACAAGAATTAAAACCTAAATCTAAGAAGAAATTAAACTAAGACCCTTAATTTCTAGAGAGAAGAGGGAGCTTCTCTCTCTAGAACTAACCTAAGGCATGCTTCCTACACTAACTAATTGCTCCCCCTTGATCTATCTTGAATTCAGCCTCAAATAGCTTCAGAAATAAGTTGGATTTGGGCTTGGGCAGCTCAAAAATTGCCCCCAGTGTATTCACTTTAATGAGGTCACGTGCTTATTGTGACGCGTACGCATGGTTCACGCGTACGCGTCATCTGGCTTTTTCTTGTCACGCGTACGCGTTGCCTTTGATGATGCACCTCTTCATGTGTCCGCGTTTGTCACGCATGCGCATTGCTCTGAATACTCCAAATGCTCATTTCTTCATGAATTCTCCACTTGAATGCTTGTCTCTTCACTTTTTTCATCCAACACTTGCCTTATAAACCTGAAATCACTCAACAAACACATCAAGGCATTGAATGGAATTGAAGTGAATTAAATTTGGCTATTTAAAGGCCTAAAAAGTATGTTTTCACTCTTAAGCACAAATTAAGAGAAATTCACAAAATCATGCTATTTCATTGGATAAATGTGAGATAAGTTGATAAAATCTCCTAAATTAAGCACAAGATAAACCACAAAATTAGGGTTTATCATACCTCCCTTCACAGTTTCCATTCTGCTTCTCATAGTTCAAGTTGCTCAAGTCGTCGACGGTGGCCGTGGACTAAACAGAGTATCTCCATTGGATGGTGAGGTTCTTCATCTTCTGGCGGATGGACCTCTGATCGGATCTACCTCAACTGGGGGTTTCCCGATGTCCCTTCTCCGTGGGCAATGTGCGCTATTTCCTAAGGTGGAGGTATTGCAAGTGTGAGGTTGTCACGGTGGGGCTCCGGTTTTGATTCAAATGCCGTGTGACCGTCTTCGTATTGATTGTCCTCCATTATCGAGGGTTGAATTCTAGGTCCCCGACAATGATGCCAATGTTTCGAGGATTACCTGAAATGATTATTTGGGCCTAAATGTGAGATCCAGACTCCTTCTAAGGCAGCGTTCGACTTGTTCTTGCCCCGAGGTGCCGCCGTCTGTGTTCCTCGTGAGGAGGTGGGGGTGGTGCCTGCAAGAGACTCTGATGCTTAAGTTTGCAAGGGTTTTAGACGGATTTTTAGTAGATTAGAACGTAAATATACCTGAGGGATGTTAGTGTATTTATAGTAGAATAAATAAGCACGTTTTGGAGTAGTTCTACCTTTATTTGTAGATAATCGTTCCCTTTATCTTGAGAGTTCGTTAGGATCTATCTTTTTAGGGGAAATAAAGATAATAGGAGAGATTTGGAGAGGCAGTTACTTATTTTGGCTAAGTAAACACTACAAAAAAATCACTTTTAGCGGCCATTTATTTTGCTTTTAGCGACAATAAAAATAGCCGCTAATACATTTACCGGCAATTAGACATTAGCCATCTTATGCTTTGTCGCTAAAAGGTTTTAGCGGTAGTTATAACCTTTGTCGGTAAAGACCTTTTTAATGGCCGCATAAAGTATATACTATTAGCGGCCATTTTCTTGGCAATTTATATGGCCACAAAAAGTAATTCTAAAATTGCAATGTTATTCATTTTTAGCGGCCATTACTATTGCCGCCAAAACCTATTTTACCGGTAATTTATATGGCCACTAAAAATAATTCTAAAATTGTAATGTTATTTAATTTTAGTTGCCATTACTATCGTCGTCATCTCCAAACGCGGGGGGTAGTTCACATCCAACGCTGCAACTCTCCACATCCAAAGGAAGACTCGACTGACATTCCTTCATGGTAGGCGATCCACGCGTTCAGTCTTGCCTTGTAGCTACGATGCCGGCGGTGCAAATTTCCCATAAATCCCGTGACCTGCTGCTCCGCCGCTTCCCACGTTGGATAGATCTGGGGGGTTCGCCCCCTGAAAACCACGTAACTATCGTCGTTGGTGCGGAACAACATTATTAATATCCTAGCTTCATTGCGCTCTTAAGTCCCACAACCCCCTGATTACAGCTGCCAAGATATTGAAGAATGAAGGGTCAGACTTGTGTGGGGTTAAATCTAACTCTAAGCCCCTCATGTGAATCTCACATGTCATGAATTTTACTAAAAATAATAAATAATATAAAAAATTAACCAAAACAGTAAAAAGTAGTAAATAATATAAAAAATAATAAATAAAAATAAAATTAATAAATAATATAACAAATAATAAATAATATAAAAAATTTTAATATGTTTTATTGTTTTTATTGGAAATAGTAAATTAAGTAAAAAATTAACCATAAATAATAAAAAAAGCATAACTAGTAAAAACTTAAAGCCAAAACAGTAATAAAAATAAAAATATTAAGAGTACTTATTAAAAAGATTATTAAAATATGTTATTTTATATATTATTTTTAATTTAACAAATAAATATTAATTTTTATTATACTAGTAAAAAATTATAACATACTAAAATAGTTATTATAATAGTAAAAAGATATAACATACTAAAATAGAGTACTAGAATAAATACTATTTAAAAAATATAATTTATTAATTATACTTAAAAAATAACATTATAATTTAATATTATATTTTTAGTAATTAACTCATTATCTATCTAAAAGTGATTTTAACTAATATTATCTAAACAGTAATTATTTTATCAAAATCAATTTTAATATAGAATTACCAAATATAAATCAAATTGGCACAGACTCGCTTCTACCCAAAATCAATTCTACAAAATTACTCTCATTCAAATTCAAACCTCAGTTTGACAATCATAATCTAAACACACGCTGAAATATCTAAAATATGCACATAATGCATAAATATCTAAAATAGAAGAAAGTCCAATCAACTACAATGCATTGTAATTACATAATAATAATAATAATAATAATAATAATAATAATAATAATAATAATAATAATAATATAAAAGATTTTCGTTTGCCAAAAGTTTAATAATTTAATTAACTAGTATTTTTGTTTGTAATAATATTACATGAATATAAATAATTTAAAATTATATTGGTTTTATCTTAACATTATAGATTGTGGTAAAAAAATTTTATCAAATTAAATTACTTTTATAAAAAGTTAACATGTATACGTTTACAGTAAATTAGGTGTTAAGTCTGTTACACAAATAAAAATAATTAATTTTTATTATTGCTATTTAAATCCCTTTTTAACCAAATAATTTTAAAAACAAACTGACCGTAAATAATATTTTCAATTCATAAAATTATTTAACTAAAAAAATTTCACTAAAAATAAAATTACTATGTTTACAACAACAACAATAACAATAATAATAATAATAATAATAATAATAATAATAATAATAATAATAATAATAATAATATTATAAATATTATTATTATTATTATTATTATTATTATTATTATTATTATTATTATTATTATTACGTAATAGTAAATTTTTGTTAACCATTTCAAAAAATAATTTAATTTAAAAAGGGTTACATTCATTTATTTTTAAAGAAAGGGGACAGAGAAAGAGAAAGAGAAGCCAATGAGTAATAACTCAAATGGCATAGTCTCTCCATACTCAATTAAGAGGATGCGGGTTCGAGTCTCCTATCTTTGGTAAAAAAAAAAAAGAAAGAAAAAGAGAAAGAGAGAGGAAAATAAGAAGGAGCAGACGAGAAAGAAAGAGGGTGAAGAAAATGAAAATAAAAATAAAAATAAGTTGAGAAAATTTTGAGTTGATTGTTTTCAAAAATGAAAATGAAATTTTGTGTTTTCAAATGGCGGGAATGGCGCCTTTCTGTTTCCACCGTCCCTTGACCCTTTCTTTGATTCTCCTACGGGTCAATATTAGGCTCACCTTAGCCCTATCTTTTAATTCAAATTTTTTTTCTAAAACAATTTCTTTAGTTAATAAAACAAATCGAACCAACAGCAAATTAATAAATATTATTGAGTTACACCATATATTAATTAATTATTATTAATTAGTAATAATTTATATAATATTTTATAAAAATATAAAATTATTAATTATTAATTATAGTTGTTTAAAATTGATTGATTAAAAATTATTTGTCTATACTTTGAGAGCCTACAAAATAGGAATAGTGTTAAGAATAACTAGTATGACCATAATCCATTCAATCATGTGTCAAATAATTTGTTGTTATTATTATATTAAAATATTAATATAATAAGGTTCTTGATTAAATTTAGAGACTTATTATTATGATAGTGATCATAATATTGAGAGATGAATCTTTTATAATTTAATCTAAATTGTTCTTGGTCATAGGATTATTAAAAAGGACATTATAATACGGAAAGATCAATATATATATATAATGGTCTTCATTGGATGAAGATTAATAGATCTCATTTATTAAATTATATATATATATATATATATATATATATATATATATATATATATAGATGATGCATATAGAGATATGGCCATTGAATTGACTCACTTTGAGAATTTCTAATGGTTCATATTGAGATATTGCTATTATATATTTATGTTTGCAAAAAATAGAGTGGAAATAGTAGAAACCAACACAAGGGTTTTATTCCTTTACTTCTACACACATAAACGTATATGAGCCTAATTCTTGGAGAAGAATTCTATGGAGTGCAAAGAGTTGCAAGAGGTTTCTCAATTCAGATCAGATATCCATTGGTCAAGGAGTAGACAGCAAAGGTTGGTCTCGGTGTAGATACGCATAGAGTCTTCGTACAATCGAAAAATAAAGCTTTTACTAGAGCATCCAAAGGTATCTAAATCTAATCTATATACTATTCGAATAAAGTTTAAGCACAGAATAGATCTTTAGGATTATTTTTTTTTCTACTGCGTGTTATGAACACATGGTAATCCTTCAAGTAGAGCTTAAGTAAAATTTATACCAGTATAATAGTACAATTACGCATTCCTAACTAGTAAAATAGACAAGGATATTGTCTGCAAATTGGGTCTCGTTATCAAAAATTGTGATCTCAGGTATTCCGAATCGAGTTATGACTTACTTCCAAAGGAATTTTTGACATTGTTTGGCTGTGATTGTGGCCAATGATTCGGCTTTGATCCACTTGGTGTGGTAATTAATGATGACTATAAGATATCGGAGTTGCCCTATGCCGTAGAGAATGGTCCGACGAGGTCGATTCTCCACATTTATGAAGGGACAGTCCGTCGTTATTACATCGAGCTGGTGTGCAGCTGCTTGGTATAAGTTGGCATGTATAATTTTCCTGCTATTGTGGTATAAATTATTTATTATTCTTGCATTTATTCTATGTTACAAAAATATAAAAATAAATTAGTTCGAATTCATCAACTAAAAATGTATATTCGTGTAAACTTTTTTTAAATACATAAATCATAAACGTTTAAATTCTAAATTGTAAACTCTAAAATTTAGTAACTACATATGTTATGAGTAATACAAATAATAAACACAAATTTTAGTAACTACATATATCATGAGTAATACAAATAATAAAAATATAGTATTATTATTTAATTGATCTAATTAGGGTTAAATATGATTTTGGTCCCTAACGTAGAGGCCGAAAATTTATTTCGTCCCCGGCCTTTTTTTCGCTACAAAATAGTCTCCAAGGTTTCAGTTTGTTTTAAAATCGTCCTTCGGACCAAAATACCCCTATCCTTTCTTCCCCAAAATCATGCAGAAGCACCAGCAGAAGCACAAGAAGAAACAAAACCCGAAGCAACAATAGTTATTAATCAAACAGAAGCAGCAGCAGGACAACAACAACAACAAGAACAATGAATCACCAATGAAACAACAATGGAATCAAGTAGAAATAGAAGAAGCAGGAGCAGAAACAGAAACAAAACAACAACAACAACAATAATCATGAAACAATATAATCAATCAGAAGCAGAAGCAACCAGAAACAACAATAATAAAAAATCAACAACATAATCAAAGAAAAAGCAGAATGGAAGAAGAAGAAGAAGAAGAAGAAGAAGAAGAAGAAGAAGAAGAAGAAGCGGCGGCGGGCGATGAGGGTCATGGAGCAGTGGCAAGGAAGCGGGTAGCAGTGCGAGCGGTGAGGAGGAGGTGCAGCGAGACGAGGGCGACAGCGAAGGCGAGCAGTGGCGGGATCACAGGCAGCGGTGCGGCGGTGCGGTGGTGCGGTGGTGCGGCAGTATGGCGGTGTGGCGTTGCGGCTTCCCTTCCCCCTTCTTCCCTTCCCTCCCCCTCCCCCCTCCCGTTTCTCGCGCCCCCTTCCCTTTCTTTCTCCCCCCCCCCCAATTCTCTGTATCTCTTCCTTTCCTTTTTTATTTATTTTATATTTATTTTATTTTATAATTTTTTTAATGAGGGATAATTTGGTAATAAAAAATAAAATTAGTAAAAAGGATGATTTTAAAACAAACTGAAACCTTTGAGACCATTTTGTAGCGAAAAATAGGCCGGGGACGAAATAAATTTTTAGCCTCTACGTTGGGAACCGAAATCATACTTAACCCATCTAATTATTATTCGTAAAATTCTATGAATTAAGTAAATATAGTCCAAAATTTAAATTTTTAATATATTTAAAACTAAAAATATTTAAATTTATTTTATAAAAAATATCAGGTGAACAAATAATTTTTGTAATCAAGTCTAATCAACTAAATTTTTTTTATCAATTTTTAATGTTGCGTTTATCTACAGGCACATGACACTGAAATAGGGACACAAAGACACAAAATCATATTTGGCAGATGAGATATGAATAGAAATATTGTGTCTAGAGACACTGAATTAGTGTATTTCGTGTCCACTCTGACAGGAGGACACAGAGAGACTAACAAGAGACACAACTTATTTTTTATTTTTTTATTATTTTTGTTAATTTTTTATAATTATATTTTTTATTATTATAGTTTTATTCCCAAATTGTTTAAATGGAAAAATGATAATAATTTAGACTTTTATAAATTGTGCTAGTTTATCACCGATTAAAATACAACAATACTAAGTTTCGTGTCTCTGTCTTTTGTGTCTTGTTCTTAATGTCTTGTTTTATCCTATTTTCAAAATCAAACGCAGCTAAACTATTAGACCAATTTAATTAAATTTAATTACTGAAATACCTTAGTTATATAATTGTTATATATTTTGGCTGAAACTAATGCTTTGATGAAACAATGTATATAATCAAGGATTATATGTTATTATTATTATTATTATTATTATTATTATTATTATTATTATTATTATTATTATTATTATTATTATTATTATAGTAGACACTTTGCTTGTGAGTTTTTTCTTTCTTGTTTACAATTTGCTTTATGAGTTTTTTTTCATAAACTATTAAGCAAGGTTCTGAAACCGGTTCGAACTAGCCAGTCGAACTGGCTGAATCATGAACTGATGCCAAACACAATTTGGTCAGAAGCAAAAACTACCAAATTCAAAAATTGACATTAGACCGTCGAACCGGTCGGTCGAAACAAACCACGAACCGGCCAGTTTTTGAAATGGGTCAAAAATGAAAATTCAAAAACGGTGCATTGAAGCTTGGTTGTGACTTGTGAACCCTAATGCCTAACATTTGCAAGCACCCCTCTCAACCTCTACTGTCCAACACGCAGAAGCAGAACGCAGAAGCAGAATGCGAAGCAGTAGTACAACAGTTGGAGCTTCTGGCGCAACTTCCATCTCGCAGTGAGCTCGAAAATCGGAACCACCACCAACGCTACTTTCCGTCGCACAGTGTCTTCCCGCCGGTGCTAGGTCTGTTTCCCCTTTTCACCCATCAGCCACTGTCTTGCCTCTTGCCAGCCATTGTCCCGCCATCTCTACATTTTTTCAGGCTTCTAGCTTCTAACCCTAGGTATAATTTTTGTTCTTTGTAATAATAATAGTTGAAGCATTGATTAATTGTTCTAAATCTTACTGTTGAAGACTTGAAGCATGATTAATTGTTGAAGCATTGATTAGTTGTTGGGTGCTAATTGCTAAACCTTGCTGTTGAATAATTTTGATTAATTGTTATATAATTAATTAATAATTGCCACACCTTTGCAACCTAGCATTCCTAGCCTCTTCACTCCAACAACCTTGTCCATTATTCATCATGTACTTCATGAGCTTTTCATCTTCTTTAGGTGACCATAATCCCTTCCTTAGCTTATTCTTACTATTGTTGTTCTTGTTCTCATTGTTATCTTTGCCACATGCCTAAGACTTCCTCATCATATTAATTATTGATCAATCAAATTAAATGTTAGTATTCCTCTCCACTCCCTTACTCATGAAAGAATTTTTCTTATTTTCCATAGTCCAATTTCGTTTCATATTATTTTTACTAAATACGGTAAGATGTATACTAACATCTTTCTTAAAAGTGTATGTTTGGATTGCTTTAGATTGATTTATAGTTTAAAGTTTATTAATAAGCACAGAATGAGTTAATCATGAAAAACACACTTTCATGAGTTAATTATCTTCAATATCAATATCATTCATATAAACCACTCATATAACATAGTTATACATTTTTTTCACTCTTAGACACATGTTACAAAAACAAAGGAATAGAGTTTCTCTACTAAATAACTCAATTCATTTCATTCTTGGCATTCATGACAAGGCTTTTCATTTCATTGCAAGAGTGGTGGTACATCTTGATGAAGCTATAATGATGTAAGCATGGATAAATCACAAGCTTGAAATCTAACACACTTTATTCCACAAACATAAAATTCACATGATAGAAAAAATAAAAAAGAAGAAAGAAAACACATGAATCTTTGCATGGCTTTTGATCTCCTCTGGTTGTTCTGTTCGGCATATCCACAAACAAGTCTCGCAAGCCACAAGGGTTTAGATAAGTGAGGGATTTATTTATATATAGAGGTATTAGAAAGAAGCTTGATTTAGAGGCAATTAATTAATAATGACAAGCGATGATGTATTACATGATGATAATAATGATGGTGGTGGGTTTGCTTACAATACAGGGAATGAAAAGTAGTAAGATCAAAAGGGGCTTCGTTGATGAGTTTAGTACTAATAATAAACGGTTTTGAGAAGGACCTCAGTGATAATAGATATTTTCATCTCTTTTTCTTTTTTGCTCACAAGTTATATGTTGTTGCTAGTAGAGTAGGAGTAGTCGTATTTGCACAATAAAAATTATATCTATGTATATTTATAGATGATATTAATGTTGATTTAGATGAAAGTGGTGGTGGTGGTAGTGGTGGTAGTAGTACATGTTATGCTGTATCACTTGATTTTTCTGGTCCAAGTAGTTGATGATATCAACGAAGCAAATCTGCAGTAAGTTATGGTGAATTTTGATGATTGATGACAAACTTGGATGTTGGCATTTTATGTTTGGTTAGTTATTTTTGTTATTTGACTTTTGAGTTTGTATTTGAATGAGATTACAACATTCTGATTTATGTAGTACTTTTAATTTGGATGATATTTTAAAGTTTATATTAGATAATAATTATGTTTTAGTGTGTTTATTTATATTTTATTTATTATTTTATTACAAAACAATTTTTTTGATTCAACCACGGTTGAACCTATGAACCAATAAACTAGTAACTAGATCGATGACCGATTCGGTTTTCAGAACCTTGCTATTAAGTAGTAACATTACAATTTTTTGGAAGTGGTGTCCAATATTAGTTTAAAATATTAGTTCTTTATACATATGTCCATTAAAGGCCCAAATTACAGAAAGCTCAGAAACTTAACCCCTCTCTACTTGTATCCAAATAAAAATTCTTTCATTCATGATTGGGGCCTTTACAATTATTATAAGTTTTGGATAAGAATATAAATACAAAAACTAACCTGTACGATTAAACAACAGCTACACATTTGGAATCAAATTAAAGTATCCTTTAAAGACCATTTTATACTTTCACCACCATAGCCAAATCCTTGTTATTTTTAAAATTTCGTATTTTTTTTAGTGGCAATAGTTTAAATGGTTATTATAAGGTATAGTATTAATGACAAATGTACAATTATCGCTAAAAAATTGTTTTAAGAAAATAAATTGTAGCAATAATATTATTGCCACTAAAAGTTTGTCGCTAAAACCTTTTTTTCTTGTGGTGAAAGCTAACCTCTCTTGTTGTATTCGACCTGTTAAAGAGGTCGGATAAGTGGTAGAGGAAGTTCTCCTTTTTTGCTGTACCTTTTTATTCTTATTGGGTCTGATTTTATTTCTAGGTCAGGTATGAACAGTTATTAATAAAAAAAAATGAGTGTTTTGTAATGTAAATAGTATATCTATCTATCATCTTTTTATTTTTGTGTTAATTTATTTTGAACTTATTTTGTCAAAAATAGAATCTTTTAAAAATCAAAATGGCTTTCAAAACTTTTTTATTATTATTTTGTAAACTTAAACTTTAGAAAAGATTAAATTTCTTTTATGAACACAAAATTTAATTAACAAAAATTTATTATAATATGGAAAAAATATAATACAACAATTAGGACAAATACATTTATACTTATATAGTTTTTAATAATTACTAAAACATGGTTTTACTTTCTTTTAAATGTGGCTCCTAACACAACTAAAAATATCATATACTTCCAAAATCAGTAATTAAACTAAAAATTGTAAGCTATTACCATGTTTCTCTCCCCACCGCTTGAAAACAGGAGGAGGAGCAGCATCATCTACTTTTATAAAATAATGGTTCAGAATATATTTAATTGACTTTTCAACGCATATAAATATAAGAAGAAAATTAATTAATTCATTATCCTATTACCAGAAGACTACAAACTCTAAAAGCAAAAGATTTTCAATAATGTTGGTCTTAAAGAAATACGTAGTTGCAATGCTAATATGCATGGTGTTAGCTATTGTATGTTTTAATTATGCGGAAACTTTATCAGATTGTGCCAAACAATGCATGCCTGTATGCTTGCAAGAGAGGGGAGCTACGATTGAAGTATGTGGCCCAGCTTGTGAAAAGTATTGTGATCAGATTTCTGGTGGCAATTGATCAGGTGTCTAGCTCATTAAGGGTTTATTGACTAGTCTTTTTCAGATGATACTCATTTTAAGTAGATTCTTCAAGTATTTATAGTTATTCTATTCATTGTTTATATTATATATTCATCATGTTGTAAAATGAAAAAAACTATTCCAGATTTGATGTCATTTTCTACTTGTTTGGTGTTAGACATCGGTTGTCAATATATATATATATATAGCTTGCCTTTCTTAAGATGTAAGGTTGAAGGATAATATGATACACACCTTCACACTCTTTTAATTCTACATGTTGTTTTTAATCATGAGTCTTTTAAAGTATTACAAACTTTCTAAAGACGTATTACGAGATCGCTAAAAAAGGACCTAAAAATAATAAAACAAAAAAATAACCAAAAGATGTCGAGAACTTACTAAAATAGTCCAACCATGATAAATTATATATAAGATTTAGCTATTTTATATAATAATAATAATAATAATAATAATAATAATAATAATAATAATAATATCTTTTAAATGTTTACGCATTTAATATATTAAAAATAAAAAATAATATTATCAATAACTTAATAAAATATTTTTTTATGATATTCTTAAAATGTCCCTTAAAATATATTCTTAAGACAAGATTAACAAAAACCAATTATATAATGAAAAAACTATTTTAAATATGCTCATGATTTGTTGTAATTGGACCTTTGTATCAAACATCCTATATCTTTTTAATTTTTACTTTTGTCATTTTCTATTTATGAGACCCCAATCTTTTATTCTAGTTCGGTTGTTAACTCACTTTTTAAACTAAAATTACAAATTATTTAACCTAAATACTGACTAGAAATTGTTTAACAAATTTTTAAAATCACAATTTACGTTACTTTAATAGGTATATTTATTATAAGGATCTTTATATTTAAATGCTATTTTTCTAATAAAAAATACTAAAATAACTAACTACTACGATATTTTACGAAAAATACTAAAATAACTAACTACGCACTACAATATTTTATATCAAGAATAGAGAAGTTCACCATTTTTATCGATCCAAGATACGGACATTGATGAAATTAACCATAACATACTGAAACTAATTTAATACTCACAAGATAAAATTTATTTGACAAAACTAATAAAACGTTACTACGGATTATTTTATTTAAAAATACCATTAATATCCTTAATCCTTTTTCCTTTCCTCTTTTCTTTTCTTTTATCTCTTCCTCTTCTAAAATTTTCTAACAATCACCCCATTATCATCATTAATACACTACAAAAAAAACTAAGATTTTATTACGCTTTTAAAGTATGGCAAAAAATAAGAAAAAACATAACGATAGTTTTTCGCCACGTTTTTTGAGTAACTGACATGCTTTTTATAATAATCCGAGTTTTTAAAAAAAATTAAATAATGAATTATTCAAGATTTATTATTTTATTTAAAAAATTATTTTTTTAAAAAATAATTAAATTAAATTAAATTTTATGATACTTTGAGTTTAAAATCTATTAGAATTTTTAAATTATTTTTGTTATAATGAGATATTTTAAAAAAAGATAAAAAGAAGAAAAGAAAATGAAACTTATGCATGTATATATATGTAAACCAATGCCACGTTTCCTTATATTTATAAAACACCAATGACACATATCCCTTATTTCTTAAACACCATCATCATCTCTTATTCTCAACGGAACCAAAAGAAAGGAAAAAGAGAGAAAAAGCCGTGTGAGATTCCATAGTACCTCAGAGTTTCTGAGTTTGATTTTTTGAGATCTGTAACTTTAATAAAAAATCTAATTCGATAAAAGTGTTAGTATCTTCCTTTTCTATGTCTTGGCGTTATTTTTGTTTATTAGAAGTTGATGGTGAGATAGCTCCTCTTTCTCTTGAGTTCGGCCAATTGGAGTTCTAGGAGGCACAGACGATTTTTGACATTTTCTTCTTCAGCAGCTCGATCGAAAAGCTTCTCTGGAGCTTCGAGTATTTTGATTTCGTACGGAGGTAGGGTTTGGTAACTTTATAATAATTAAATATGAATTTGATAAGTGAATGTTGATTTTGTTAATTATTGTTTGAATTTGAATGAGTTTATGTTGAATTATTGTTGTTGCTTGTGATTTGTTGGTTTGGCTATGAGGAATAGCTTAGCTGTAGTTGTTTTAATAGTTTTGGGACTGTTGTGATGTGGTATTTTGAGAAAATTGATGAGATTTGGTGGTTGAAAGATTAAAGTAAAAGTTGAGAAAAACCGATAACCGAAAGATTCGATAACGGATTAAAATACAAGTAATATTTTGAAAGGAAGGGCTAAAGGTTTCGGTTTGGTATAAGAGAAAGATTAATATTTAAAATTTATTTTTGAAGGATAACATTGTATTTCTATATAAAAATTGAGGTACAATTTGTAATTATATAATTTTTCAGATATTTTGGGTAATAAATAGAGTATGGCGGGTAAAATGGGTATTTTATAAAAAGTCAGGGTTAATTTTATATAAATATGAAAATAAGTGAGGATTCAAATATAATTTTATAAAATATTAAGGTTAAAAATAGAATATTAAAAAGTTCGTGGTTTAAAAATTAATTAATAAAAAATTAAAAATAAGATTTTATAAACTAAGTTTTAAGAAAAGATATATATATATATATATATATATATATATATATATATATTTATTTACTATTTAAAATAACTTATTTATATTATTGTTATTATTATTTTATTTAGAATATTATCTAGTAAAGATATTATTAATATTATTATAAGTCATAGAAGAGCAAACAGAATGATTTTAAAAGTTTTAGAGAATGCGAACTCATTTAAAGTACTTTATAATTATTTTTCATAAGACACTTAGGGAAAGACGAGGGAATAATGGGAAGATAAATTATATTATGGGGTGATATGGAAGAAAAGAAGAAGAAAGAAAAGAAAAGGAAAGAAAAATATTAAAGAATTTCTGCCACAGGAGAGCAGAGAACAAAGATTAAAAGAACCTACGAATCTCTGCCACAAGAGAACAGAGCATAGAAAAGAAAAGAATATATTAACTAAAGGGATATCTGCCACAGGAGAGCTGATCTCTGTCACAGGAGAGTAGAGGACAAAGATAAAGACAAAGTTTAAAAGATTGTCTGCCACAGGAGAGCAGATGCGACCTTGTTTCGGCCTTAGCGGCTTAGCGCCAAATGTATAGTGGGGACGCCCACACACTGAGAATTATTTTCCAAATGTAAGCATATTACAATACATTTAAAAGTCACACTGTATGCGGCCTGGCCGTAAGACTTATATGCACACTGTATGCATCTAGAAAGCCATATCTGGGACTCGTGTCTGGGTAATGTCGGGAGCGGATAGGCAACCGACACATGAGCTCACGGCCTGCGATAGGACTAGAGATGCATCATCCTTTTTTGGGCATATTTGTTTGTGATTGTGTTTTCTATTATTGTGTGTGCTTGTTATTGGATTCTATGTTCTGTAATTGTTGAGTTAGATTGTACTTTGTTGACTGTTGTTATTTACTTAGAACATAATAAAACGAACTTAACTAACTACCCCAACCCTACTAAGAACTCCCCAGTTCTTATCCCCTATCTCCATCTCTCCCAGCTATAGGTACGAAGGTTTAATGCCGAGCTACAGGAGCATAGAAGATTATCTTCACAAATTGAGTTGTTAGATTTTACTTTCCCCTCGTCGTTTAGTGTTTTTAGTTTTTTAGAGGGGATAGGGTGTTACACTTTTGAAAGGGTCGCATCTGCTAGCGTGCCGGTTGCTCTATGGCCATGCTTTTAGTTACCAATGACCACGTTTTTTTTTGTCGCAACGCTTTTATCTATTGCCATGCTTTTAAGCGTGGCCGTATGCGAGAGGATATGGCTACGCTTTTAAAGCGTGCCAATAGCTAGATTCGGCTACGCTTTTAAAACGTGACAATAGCGAGAGATACGACTACGCTTTTAAGGTGTGGCAAAGTCGTGAGAGATATGGCTACGCTTTAAAAGCGTGCCAATAGCTAAAGATATAGCTACACTTTAAAACGTGACGAAAAATGGCTGCTGTACGGAATAGCTACCCTTTTAAAGCGTGGCTATAAGTTTGTTCAAATTCAATTGTTTTTTTTTAATCTTCATAATAAAATCTAACAAAATTCATACATAATGTAAAATTTAGACATATAAAACCTTCATAACAATTTTAATTACTATTAACAATATAAAACCTTCATAAACTTGTACACCAAATATAGTGGTTGATCACATGACAAGCACTAACAAAAAATCAAAGTGATAACAACTACCCATAAATTTGTAATACATGTATTATAATTCCAACAACTATTACATTATCTACATCCTTTAAAAAGTACAAAATACACATTAAAAACTACAAAATACCCTTCCCTCTTGTGATGTCTTGCTGGTCATCTGAGATATCATAGACCAACCCTTTTCATCTGTCCTTATCTATCTGCTTGTCCTCATCGATCGCCAAAATCTTGAAGCTTCCGGAGGAAACCTTGCTGCTGCTGAGGATTCTTGATGTAACCTTCTTCAAGCTGCTTCCAAAGAAAGCTGATGAACTGGGAACTGATGAAGACACAGTTCCAAAACCATTCAAACTCACATGCAATGTAAAATTACATTATTCTCTTGTTATTTAAGAGTTACTACTCTATTCAAAACTCTAATCAAATTTTTTTGACTATACAAGAAATCATGAACCGCATCTAGATATATTGATAACTCGCAAATTAATGATATGTATCCATAGTTCACATGATCATTATGTTTCTAATTTGGTATTTATAACTGATTACTAATTCACATTGGATCCAATCCAATTACTATCCTAATCTTATACATAGTTTAAAACTAGAAGTGATAAATTGAGTGAATAGAATTAATTGAAAGTAACAAAGTAAGGTAAAAGTATCATACTGGAGTTTCTTTGACAGCTCCTATGATTGAAACTGAAGCAGCCATGGCTGTGTTATTGTCCTTGTAGCAGCAGAGAGTAATTGTACTTACTATAGTGGAAATAATGAACACTATAATGAACACTCATGAGTTGGGAAAGCAGTCCCCACCACGCCCAAACCCTTTTTCCCTATTTTTTAGCAACTAGAATCTGTGACGATTGGTCAACCTTTAAGTTCAAACTATAGTAATCTAATTATATACTGCACGGGTAAGACAAATCCATTTTTTTTCCAATATTCAACCAAATGGCTAAGTGGACAGAAAAGAAAGTAAAAGAATAAGGTGGAAAAAGAGTTCATGAACTCACAGATCTGTCAAATTCCAACATGAAGCATCTTTTTACATCTTCTTTGGTAGGTTTGCAATCACAGTGATCACGTCTCGAAGTGAGGTCTGAGAATTTAGCATATGTGTAATGCAAAACAGCAGCCTCCTCTAACTTGATCTCACTAGCATAATTCAGGAGAACATCATGGAACTCATAAGTGAAAAAACATCAAGGGGAGACATAAATATAAAGAATCAACAGAACATACTTTGGGGATTTCATGTAGTTATGCCATCTGTGTGCACCATTTTTGGACGAAGATGATCTTGTATACGGGCAGCTGATTTACCATTTTCGTAAGTCAGAAAGTAGTTTGGATTCCCACATACAGAATCTTTGTAATTGCCAAAGTATGTATCTTTTGGAAGATGGTCATAATTCTTCTTAAACATTGATACCTGAATCAATAGATCAGGAGAAAATGAAGGAGATAGAAGTATCAATGCCAAAACATGCAACTGCATTTATAAGGAAACCAATACATGATTTGTCGGTTTCCTCTTTACAAAGTACTGCTCAATTAAAATTTAAGGATTACAAATTCAGTAATTTAAAATTCATTCCATTGCAGAATAATTGGTTGAACTGTTGAAATCAATCTATGCCTTTTAATTCTGGTCAATAATTGTTGTCCAGTAATGGCTACAAGGTTCATTGTTTCTTTAAGTTATGACTATTACAGGTGATTGTTAGCTATGCTAAAAGTTCAGGGTGTTCGTGAGTGTGAAAGTGGAAAGGGGTATGTGGAACCTATACAGTATACCAGTACTGTGTATAGTAAGATGTAATAGCTTCGTACCACAGATATTAAGACTAGGCATACGCACCAGAATAAAGACAGAAAGTGTAAAGAGCAGAAGTATAAAGGAGAGAGTTGAAGTGAGCATGAAGAAAGAATAGAGGAGGTGGAACTATGGAAGGCATCAGGGTGATACCATTCCAGTCTCTGGGAGTCTATTAATGGAAGAATGAAACACAGAAAAAGTAGGGAACAAGGTAGCATTAGAGAAGCTACCACTCTCCTAAGGTCCTGCCCAGTCTAAATTCTTCCTTCCCTCTTTTAATTCCCTTCACCTCTCTCATATACTTCTCAACTCTCTCTCCTATAAGAGAATCGTCCCTCACTCACGCCCTCCCCACTAACTTCTCTTCTGCTGTTTATAAAAGACGAGAGCTATTTTACGACTATCTTCTCTAACTAAATTAAGTGATTCTTTTCCCTCTACTAAGCCTTAAAAATAAAACCAAATAGAAAAATAGATCTTCATCATTCTAAAAGTCAAAATTCCTTTTGTTATTCACTGATTCTACAAACTCGGGTACTCCAAAGGGTTCTTTGTTAAGTAATAAGTAGAACAGAAACTTCTAGCAAAGGACTATGTACAGCTTCAGCAACTCACCTCACTAAAAGGTTCTTTAAGCGTGCGTTTGGTTGGTGTTTCTGGACACTAAAGACATGGACACGGTGGCACATGTCCACCGTTTGTTTGTTGAGACACAAATTTATGATGGACACGGTGGTACACAAGTATACACAAAATACATATTTTTAGTGTCTCTCCATTGAGCTGAGACATTGAGACACAACTTATAAGACACAAAATTTTACATTTTTATCCCTTATTTTTTTTTAAAACTCCAACTATGTCCCTAATTAATCTAACCCTAATCCCCTTTTTTCTCTCTTATTATCTTTTATATTCTGTGTTTCTAACCCCAAAATCCTTCCAACCTCCACGTTCCTTCCTCCATCCTCCTTCTTCCATGGCTATGTCTCTCCTCCACACCACCGCCATAGCCATTGCCTCTCCTCTCTTTCTCATCTCCTTCTCTCTTTCTCTCTTCGCATCACTACACACATCACTCTGCTTCTCCTTCCATTGTTGTGTCCCTCCATACCGCTGTCACGGACCGCCACCATTGACACCCCTTCTTTCTTTTTCATCCTCTTCTCTCTTTCTCTCTTCACACAGTTGCACCTATCACCACCATGAGTCATCATCTTCAGTCATATTTATTCATCTACATTCATCAGGTGTTGCCCAGATCTGTTCATCTCCACTATTACTTGAATCAATTTCATTAAGAACGGCAAAAAAAAACCAAGAAAGCCCAAAATAGTAGTCGATCATTCTTGAGATCTGTCTTCTCATTTTCGTTTATTTATTTATTTATTTCAACCTGTTTCATTTTTTTTAATGAGAAAATTGAATTGCTGAACTGATGAATAAATGAAAGTTGAAGATAGTATTTTGCGATGAAGTAAAAAAATTGCAGGTGGCAGTAGTGGTGGTGGTAGAAAGCTATGGTGGCGGCAGCGTTAATGTTGGTAGAAGATGATGGTAGATAATTAATAAGGATAAAATAGATATTTGAATTAAATTGTTGTGTCTTGTACACTGATGCCAAACACGTTAAAAAAAATTTATGTCTATCTGTGTCTATGTCTTTTGGTATAGTTGTGTATGTGTCTATATGTTCTGAACACAGTAACCAAACGAAGCCTAATATCATCTCGCTCAACACTGCTCTCCTAAAAACCATAGACACAAGCATTATTACACCACTGAAGTTCTTACCAGTTCCATGAAGGAAGCATGAACCAGCAAATTCTACTCACATAGTTGGGAAATATGACCATGTCTACATTTCTTGGAACCTCAAAAAGCAACTGACTCAAAGAATACTCTCAAGCACCCGCTAGGTGTATTAATTCATCCATATCAAGGTGAAGAATCTACTCCATACCAGCATCCTGATGTTTAAACGTGGAAAATATTGTGTTAATTATCTAAAGTAGACACCAAATGATAACAACTTTTATTAAACAGTGTGTGCTGCAAAACCATACCCTTGTCATGACAATAGCCATCTCCATATTGAGGGATTGCTTCACAAAAAGTTCGTAATTGCATGGTTTATAAAAGCAACCTGCTAGCCATGTCTCATTCCAAATTTGGCTGATGCAACCAACGATGTAAAGAATAATAATAACAAAACTATCTCAGAAGCTGAAGATTTAGGGTCTCTCAGAAATTGAAAATTTCAAGAACAATTTACAATTTGTAAACTAAAAGAAATAAACTCAACAGATAAGAGTTGTTAAGAAATTGGTAAAAACCTCTTTACTTATTGCTCTTCCAGCTCCTTTGTTCTATATACAACCTTGACACCCTGATGAAATAAGATAATCAAATAAAAATAATAATTTTTTATTAATATAATAGTATATAATTAAATGTTTTTATACTTAAAAATAAAATATTAACTAACTAAACAAGTATATTTCTGAACAAATTTATGATAAGTTTACAGATATTTTTTAGAAAAAACAACTAAATTTTTCCAAAATTTTGTATTAAATTTATGCCATCTCAGAAAATGAGGTTAAGGGCCCATCAGATCTTATGTTTTCTTAATACTTCTCTATTCACTGTTCTCATGCAACCCACTGTATCAGTACCAATAAACCATTAATTATGAATTATTATTATTTAATAACAAAGTGGGGCTTTAATTTGCATTTTACCGGCAATTGTCACCATAAGACAATTCCGATCCTCGAGCACTGTACCCAATTACACCAAGATTACACTAATAACCACTTTATAATCTTAGCTTTAAATGAAAAATTAAAAATAGTCATAATTCTCAAACATGCATTAATTCCATCAAACAACGACAGCAACAATCTTCAGCGTGTATAAATCATATCCACAGCTAAAATTTTAATTTAATCTTTAAAATTTTCTGATATTATAATTTTAAATAAATTAATTAATTTTATAAAATTTATACTAAATTTAAAAATTTTACAACTAAATTTTATAGTAATTTTATATTTTAAGTATTTAATTTACTTTTTTTTTTTAACTTTAAATGGCTATGTTCACTCTTAAATGGGCAAGATGAACAGCATGCTGAGAATCACAGTTCAAAAGAGACATCATCATCCAACAATTTACAAAATAATGTTACATCAACATAATTTATAAACATCAAAACTAACTGAAAAGTGACAGTTCTGGTAATAGGTTAACAAAATTACCTTAATTGCTTTAAAGAAAAGTATGAATTAAGTTAAAAAGCACATGACATTGCCAACAACCATGGGAAGTAGTTGCCCCCTAGATCCACCAATAGTAAAGTCTGAAGCAGCATGAACATTCAAAGCCTTTCCTCACAAAATGCAATAGAAGAAAACTTAGTGATTTCTCTGCCTTCACTGATGAAAATTAGTGATTTCTGCACCCCAAAACACATTAGCACATTAGCACATTTATCAGTATGACATTCTATCAGTATGGCATTCTAACTGTAAGTAATTCTCTGATAAAAATAAAAATAAAAAATAAGTGAAAAATAGACATTGTTATCTTTATGTAATTACCACAATTTTATTTTAATCCTATACACATAAATTCTATTTGAATCCAGTACACCGCATCCATTATATTTTAATCACCATAATTTTCAGCATCTAATGATAAAAAAAATGGAAAATTAAATTAATGTACTTTAAGTAATTACTAAAATGCTAAGATTCAGATCATAATTTATTTGTGCTAAAGAAAGGGGAAAACCCAAGTTTAGATAGTCTCCAGTGTCTTGTTCTCAACGCTAAGCACATATAATGTGAAAATTGAAATCAATTCATATGCAAGATTTGTGGTGGGACTCTTATTCTTCTATTATATCAGTTAAGATCATACAAATCTAATAAACTCAAGTCAACCTTGCTTTTAATTTGTTTAAAATTATTCTCTCTGAAGAACCAACTTAAATTAGTATTTGACTAGATGTGACAACTGAAATTTTGTAGAAATACATTTTTATCATGTCATTTTGTGTTGGTAATTTTTTTTAAATCATTAATACAAACTCGACCAAAAAGAAACAAAACGTTGATTCATGATTAATCCCTTTCAAAATAAAAATAAAATTAAACTTCAACTCTCAAAACCAGAATTCTATTTCAAATACAGAAGTATTAACCTAAACAACATAATACATAAGTAAGCATGAAATTTAGATTTCAAAATATCAAAGAGGCATATCAGAGAGCACTGGGCGTGCATTAACATAAATAATAACAAATAGCATAAAACCAAGCAAACCAAATGCACCAATTCGCAAAACTCAATATTAAAAGCACAAACAGTGGCAATCGGTAAGAATTGGTATCCAAATCCAGTAATAATAATCCAATAATTCAAGACAAAGACACCATGTTCATAACACCTGTTATACTAAACTCAGCAAACTACCTAGACAAATTTTCAAAATTATTACAAAAAAATTGAACTAAACGCACCACACTACACCACACAATTTGTTGAACAAGGGTATGTTTGAAGAAAGTTTTCTCCTCTTTTATTTTTTCATTTCCTCAAGCCAAAAGCCTATATTCTAAATATGTAAATAAAGAAACTAACATAGGACACGATAGCTCAAATGAACCTATAGTCACTACCGTCACAGAAACCAATTTAAAATAACCAAAATGAAGATACAGTGAGGCAGTAAGAGAAAATTACCGGAGCCAGCGGCAGTAATAGCTAGCCTATACTTCTTGTCCTGAACATCGGCGGCAGCAAAAACACCCTCAACACTGGTCTTCGTCGTCCCGGGCTTCGTCACAATGTAGCCATCAGATTTGCTAAGTGACCAGGTGAAATAGGAAAAGAAATAAAAGAAAGGAATAAGAAGAGGACTAACAAAGAAGCAAGAAGCAGGAAGCAGGAAGTAGGAAGGGAGCGGCGCGGAAGGTAGGAATCTGCAGCCACGAAAGGGAGTGGCGGCAAAGGGAGCATCCACGGCGGGTTTGCGACGGCAAGTGAGCAGAGAGAGTCACCGCCAGAGAGAGTCACTGCAGAAGGAGGTTAGGGGTGCGGGAAGAGGGATTGCCGGCGGAGGCATTGCCAGCACAGCGACGTTCTTCACGAACTGTCGTCTGAGTGTCGTCGTCGCGGTGAGGGCGAGGCACAATGAAGAACGGAGTGTCGTCGTCGCGTTGGGGCTTTTGAAGGAGGAGTTAGGGCAGGGCTTACGGGTCTTTCTTTGAACGACGAAGGAGCTTTTTTAATTTGAAGTTATAACTCAGAAGAGTGTACGAGCTTTTTAAATTTTTTTTTGGGAACCTTTTGGCCACCCTCTTGAAGCGTGCCAAAAAGCTTGTAGGAAATGGCTACGCTTTATAAACTCCACAATAATAAAATTCTGTTGCCACGCTTTAAAAGCATGCCAGTTTCTTTTTATGACTACATTTTTTAAGCGTGGTACAAACAAACGTGGCCAAATCTCGCATCAATCGCTACCTTCATAAAAATGTGGCGATTGACTCTTTTTGCCACGTTTTTAAAGCATAACAAAAAAAAAACGTAGCCAAATCTCTATTCAATCGCTCTCTCATAAAAGCGTGGCCATAGATCATTTTTGGCCACGCTTTTAAAGCGTAGCAAAAAAAGGCATGATCATAAGCCTTTTTTCTTGTGGTGATACCACTATCCCCACCATATCCATCATCACCCAACCTAAACAAATCCTAAAATTTTTAGATGTAAAATTACGTTGAATCAAAACCATGAAAATTATCATATCTAAGACACTAATAAAAATCTAGATATATTAGTTTTCATTTTTTGAATAAAAATGTTAATCTTCTAAAAGAGCCATTACAGATTCACCAGGACCTACAATGTAACAGAACCAGCTAGTTGAGGGGATGAACAAAGTGGAAAACTCTTGTGGTGGTCGTGGTTGGGTGTAAGGGTGGGAGAGGACGAGATGGCAGAGGTGGGAGAAACAAAAGAAATATGTTTTGCCGTGGAATTAAAATTGGGGTAGTGTTGTGAACTTGGGTTTAAGGTGAGCTCAGTTCCAAATTCCTTTTTCTTTTATGTCTTGCTTGGTCGAAACTATGACCATTAATTTTTAGAAATTTTTATTTGTTTCTTTAAGGTAATAAATCGGCACCTATTTTTCTTTATTTGGATTTTTCTTGTCTGAGTTTTTTCTAGTTTCTAATAGGATTTGAGAAAGTTTATTATGTGATATTTTGACATCTAGGTTTATGTGATGATTGTATTTTCTTTTTTGAATGAAGAACAATAATGTTCTATTATCCTTGACATGTGCATAGATATCTAATTTTAAAGTTAGTTATGGTGGTGATGGTAGACAGTTACGAAGGCTTAGGGTTTAGAAAAGAAGAGAACTTAGAATTTTTGAGTAATTTTGGTAGTGATAAAACGGTGACGAAGGTAGAAAAATTTTAAAGAAGGAAGAAGAAGCAGAAAGAGAATGGACATTAATTGTATTTTTAAAAAAATTAATCTATAATTAATGTTTTGATAATTTTGTCAGATATATTTTATCTTTTGTGGTTATTAAATTAGTTTTCAATTTGTTATAATTAGTTTTATTAACACTCATTTTTTTTGTGGTCAGCAATACAAAATATAGTTTTAAGAATACAATACAAATACATAAAACAGGAACAAATATTAGTTTGTTCTTCACTAGTACTTTTGAAAGGGAGATACTCAGCTCACTTCCTTCTTTGTTATCTTATCCTCTTCCTCCCACTAACCCCACTCTTCTTTTCAAATTGGTTTAATTATTCTGTTCGTCTCTATAATTTCGTGAAATTTTCAATTAGGTATTTATACTTTTTTTTCTTTTAATTGAGTCCCTCCACCAAAATTGTTTTTTCAATTAAATCCCTTTTAGTAGTAATTTGTTTAATTGTATAGGGACCCAACTAAAACAAATAAATTGATGCAGGGACTCAAATAAAAGGAAAAAAAAAGTATAGGGACTCAATTAAAAAAAATAATTGGTGCAATGACTCACTTAAAAGAAAAAAAATATAAGGACCTAATTAAAAATTTCGCAAAACTATAAAAACCAATGGAGTAATTAAATTCCAACTAAATTTGCTTCTTGTACACTCTCATAAACGGGTATGATAGTATCATTAGTCAATCTAAGTATTAGAAAGATATGTCTTTGTATTATAATTACTATTCTAGATTTACATGTGTTTTTTTTTTTCTTCTAGTTTTTAAGGTTGATATTTTAAAAAATATTTGTTAAAATTTCTAAAAAACCTCAAAATAAAAAAAGGACTTACAATATCAACCATTAGATTAGAAAATAGTAGTAAATTTGTAAACTCAGATTTTGGAATATTCTGTAAAAAAAAAATGAAATTTCTCAAAATCTCAATTCCTAAAATACTTCAACAAAATATGGTTATAGAAAAAAAAAAAAAGTAGAAGCTCGCAAGAAGGGAGAAGCACTATGTTTTTAGAAGATGGTTTACCTAAATACAATGTAGCATATTTAAAATAGTCTTTATAAAATCAATCTTTAAACATACTCCTTATGAGCTATGGCAGGGAAAAAAGAATTCAACATTTCATATTTTCAAATCGTTTGTTGAATCACATTGCTTTATATCAACACAAGGGAGAATTTGTAAAAATTTATCGTTGAATCACATTCTGTTTCATTTTGCTTCATTATGTCTCATTCTTTTAGGAATATTCCTATTCAGTCTTTCTTTACCTCAGATTACTATTTTATCCTTAGTCTTTTATAAATGACCTTCATATTTTTTGGTTCTAAAATTATTGATTTTGTCCTTATTTTTTTTTTATTAGAAATGACATTCATGCTCCGTAGTTTCTAATTACAATTTTGTCTTCAATCTTTTATATAAATTAAATAACAATTATATCCTTTAGTCTCTCAAATTATCATGCTAATTTCAATCTGTTATTAACATTATATTCTTGCCTATATTTTATCATAATTTTTATTTTATTCCTATACTTTATCAAAGTTATAATTTTCCTCTAACTTCATTTACTTACCATTTTGTCCAGAATCTTTTTTATAAAATTATATTTTTTCTTCTAAGCCTTTCATATTCATATTTTTACTTCAAGATTTTTTCTAGATATATTTTTGCCCGCTTTTATATTATTTTTTTATTAAATTATCTATTTATGCTCTACATTCTTCTCACTTTTATTTCTTAGCTCTCTTTTCATTTGGGAGCATTCTTTGCATTCCTATATTTTTCATAATGACTCTTTTGCTTTTTTTTTTTTTTTTTTGTATTCTTCAATCCTTTAGCCTTCTCTTTTGATATCTTTCAATCTTTTCTTCATTTTTTACTTTATTAATACATTCTTAAGAGTTTCTCTTATAATATTTATAATTTATCTCTTATGTATCAATTTTTTCATATTTGTAGTTTAATACTCACTAGTAATAACATTTATATTTAGCCTTCATGCATTTTGTTCATTCATATTTAGCCTCATAGCCAAATTGTGATGGAAGAAAAAGGGAGAATTTTTTTTCTCTTAAGGCTTGAAACTTATAGTTATGATTTCCTTGAGACACCTAGAACATGATTTATGTCACTAGACCAATGGATAGCTAGTTCGATCCTTTAGGAGAGGTCTTTTATGCCAACCATGTCTAATGGCTTTCGACCCCTTTCGACAAGATACTGTCTGATGTCATTTTACCTTGGGAGGACTTGATGATTGTAAACCCTGTAAAATTGACAAATAATTAATCAATAAATTAATTTTTAATAAAAAATATTAGAAATATAAATTTTATTGTTTAATGAGGTAAAGCTAATTAAAATAAGAATTTTAATACTAATTTTAAAGAATTTGACCTAAAATTGGGCTGAACGGGCCAAACCGGGCCCGTGGACCCAACCAACCCATTAAATTAAATGAGCTTCAGCTCATTCTCCTCCCCTTACATGCAAAGAACGCAGAAGCTCAGCCAAGGGGAAAGAACATTCCCAACTTTCACAAACCCTTGTATTTCATTAAAATCCCCATATCTTCTCGCTCTGAGCTCCGATCGTCACACCGTTTGCGGCCATGTGTCTGCAGTGACGAGCTCTACAAATTCTAATACATTGTAAGATAAGGAAAGCACATTCTCAGTTTCAATTTCCTCTTCTCAAATCCGAAAATGGTATGGTCTTGGGTGTTAAGATTTGTGGTTAATTTGATATTTTAGGATCAAATTGACTTGAGGAATTAGTGGGATTTTGCTAAATTGAGGCACAGACAAGGTAAGGATCATCAGCCCTAGTCAACTCATTGTTTATATGTGTTTGGATATTGAAAATTGGTATATAAATGTGGTAATGTGAATTAGGTGGTGTATGTATAAGAATTGGAGCATAATTGTTTAAATTAGGAGCTTGGCTTGGGTCTTGGTTGCTGAATTTTGGTGTTGAAGGCTTGAAAGCTTGCCTAAGTGGGTTGTCTTGGGTTATACGAGGAAATCGGCCAAGGTATGATTTTGGTTTCTCGCATTTAATATATAATGTCTTGTGAAAATTTAGGCTAGATGACCATAGGATAGGTGTGAATGTATGATTTTGTTAAATGCTTAGTACCTTGAAAATAATTGTTGAAATAGGTTGAGTATTGGTTTGGTAATTGATGTTTGTGATGGACATGAAATGCTAAATGATGATTTGAAGAGGGTTGATAAGGTGATTCAAATGCATATGTATATGTGATGAATTCTTGATGATCTTGTTGATATAATTAAGGAATTTATGTATAAGATTATTTAAGATTGAGGTATGATTGGTTGTGATAGGAGGTGGGGCTGTGTTGCTGTGATATGGTACGTTGTGGTGTTGTTTGTATGCATAGAATGTTGGTATTGAGCTTATTGTGGTAAAAATGGAGGTTTGAGGTTTTAAATGAAAACTTGATTTTAATGAACTTCAGCGGTCCATAACTAGAGCCTCAAATTCTGGTTGGAAATAAAATTTGTTTCAAATCAAATATGGTTTTATGGGCTTTAAAATGGTATAAATTGTTGACATATATAGCATAAATGTTCATGAGCATACTTTTGGATATTTGAAGCACTAGACTTGAGATATTAAGATTGATCACCTTGATGTCGATTGTTCGGTGTGGACAAGACCCAAGGGGCATCTCGTGGACGTGAGCAAAATGATACGGCTGATTTTAGGGTTGCTGCTTGACGAACCGGACTTTATGTCGGTAAAGAAATTTTATAAAAATAATCGCGTTGTGAGTATAGTTTCTAAACCAACAAAGAAATCCTTTCGTACAAAAACTTGTTTGTCACTTAAGCAAACCCAATAAAATTGATAACCGAAGTATTGAAACCTCGGGTCGTCTTCTCAAGGAATTGCAGGGAGGTATGATTTATTATTGGTTATGGAAAAAGGTATATTTTTTGGTTTTTGAAATAGGGAACATGAAAATAAACTGGCAACAATTAAAATAAATTAATAACTAGAAAAACTCTTGGCAAGGTATGAGAACTGGAAATTCTATCCTAGTTATCCTTATCAGGTGTGATGAGAATTGGATTCTGCTCCCACTTAGTTAAGCCTTACTAAATAAAGGAAGGTCAAGTGGACTAATTAAATTGATTCCTCAAGTCCTAGTCAATCCCTATGGAAAGACTAGCCTTAGAGGGATCCAAATCAATCAGCAGTCCCAATTTCTAATCAACAGCTGAGTTTGATAACTCAAGTATCACCAATTACTCAACTAAAGCAAAGGAGGGTAAATCTAAATTAAATTAAAAGTATTAATAACATAAATTTGAAGAAAGCATTCATAAGTTTGAAATACCTCAAATTGCGTTTAAACATAAAATCAAGTCCTAACATGAAAAGGTTCATAAGCCAAATTGAAAAGATAAATAACAATTAAAGTAATAGAATAAATAAAACTAGAAAGTAAATTAAAGGAACATTGAACCTGATATGAAGAAGTTAAAATCCTAATCCTAAAACTTAAGAGAGAAGAGAGAGCCTCTCTCTCTAAAAACTACATCTAAAACCTAAAATTATGAATAATGAATGTTGTATATTCCCCATCTGTTTGATTCCTCCATTCTCTGGCTTATATTCTGTGTTTCTGACTTGGATTTGGGCCGAAAAAGGGTCCGAAAATTGCTGGGGGCATTTTCTACAGATTTCTGTACGTGGCGTCCGTCACGCGTGCGCGTGGGTCTCGCTTGCGCGTGGGTCACGCGTGCGCGTGGTTTGGAGTTTTTCCTGGTCACGCGTACGCGTTGGTCATGCGTACGTGTCATTTGTGTTATGCTCAAGGCACGCATCCGCATCGTCTATGCGTTCACGTCGCTGCCATTTTGTGCTAGGCACGCGTCCGCGTCATCCATGCGTTCGCGTCGCTGTCCTTTTCTTCAAAATTCCATTTTTTTGCTTTCCTTCCATTTTTGTATGTTTTCTTTCTGTCTTCTAAGTCATTCCTGCTCTATGAAACCTGAAAATACTTAACACACAAATCACGGCATCGAATGGTAATAAAGGGTAATTAAAATTAATATTTTTAAAGCATAGGAAACATGTTTTTACATATATCATAAAATTAAGAAGGGAAAGTAAAACCATGCAATTCATATGAATAAGTGGGTGAAGAATTGATAAAATCACTCAATTTGAGCACAAGATGAATCATAAAATATGGGTTTATCACTGCTGTGTGTGCTACTGTTGAAAAGGATGGAGCGGGTACCTTAGGAATTATGATGGAGGTGGTGATGGATTAGGTGGGGAGACAACTAAGGACTAGAACTCGTGTAGCTAAACAAATGGTCTATAGCGTTTAGTTAGAAAGATAAAGAGATTCAAAGAGTGTTCTGGTAGAGTATATGAATCATTAATATCCTAGTGGCTTATAATCAGAGTAACGCTGTAGAAGCGCGGTGAATTTGGTGGCTATAGAATTGTAGTGACGTGAGAAATGAGTATTAGGATATGAGAATGATTCGAGGATTTACATAGGATCGATGAATGGAGAGTGAGAATGTGTGGCTTAGGTTATAACAGATTGACTCATAATAAGAGATTGAGGAATTGTTTAGTGAATGAGACAGTTGAGAAAGAATTGAGATTGATTTCATTTAGAGAGAACCCTTGAAGGGAAAGGAAGTTTATACTCGTTAAGAGAATTAGACGAAGCTAAGAGTGAGACAAACAGGTTTAGCTTAAGCTTGAATTGGGAATAGGATATTACATTGATGTCAGAGAATGGTAAAATGAATAGAGGTCAGTTGAATATGAGAGAGCGTATATGAAGATTTGAGAGCGAATTTTCGAGGACGAAAATTTCTATTAGGGGATAGGATGTAAAACCTGCGAAATTAGTGAATAATTAGCTAATAAATTAATTATTAATGAAATAATTAAAAAATAAAATTTTATGGTTTAATGAGGTAGAACTAATTAAAATAAGAATTTTGATACTAATTTTAAAGAATTTAGGCAAAATTGGGCCGAACGGGCCGAACTGGTCGAACTGGGCCCGTATTGGACACAAGGTCCAACCCAACCAATTAAAAAAACAAAGAGCTCAGCTCTTCTCCCTTTCCTTAAATGAAAAACACGCTGGGAAAGATTGGGGATGAAGGAGAAAGAATAAAACCCTCACTTGATCTTCAAATTCAAATAACTTTTGATCCGGAGCTCCAATCGCCGCACCGTTTGTAGCCACGCGTTCAGTGCGTCGAGCTCTACAAAACCCAGTACTTTATTAGGTAAGAAATTAACGTTTTATTCCTTAATTTCATCCTTCTCAATTTCGAATTTGATGAACAATTATGTTGAAAATTGTTTAATTTCGGTATTTAGGTTCGAATTAGCTTGCAGATTTTGTTGGGTTTGGCTCACTTGAGTTGTGGACAAGGTAAGAACCCTAACCCTCTTATGGATTTGTTGAGATTTTGAGTTTAAGGATTAATTATAGTGATATATGCGGTTCATATTGAATATTGTTGGTGTAAAATCAAATTGGAGGTCGAACTTGTGAAATTGGAACTTATTTGAGGAATAGGAAGCTTGAGATCAATTTTGGAAGCTAGGTTTGATGGTGAAGGGCTGTGGTTGATAGTTTGTGGTGCGGGAAACATTTGAGGTATTCCGGATTTATCAGAGAATCGGCCAAGGTATGGTTTCGATTTCTAGTATCTAAGATATAATGTGTCGTGAAAACTTAGGCTAGTTGACCGTAGGATAAGGTTGAATTAATTGTGATGTTGATGATTATGCATGATGTTGTTTGAATATGAATTATTATGTGAATTGATTATAATTGTGAATTATTATGTTGGGGAATAATTGAGGGGTGTTGATTTGATTGGGAAACATATGAGTACTTGTTGTTAATATTGTTGGGTTGAGTGGTTGGATTTATGTGAATGATTAATAATAATTGTGTCAAGTGAGGGAGATGATGAGACTATGTGGTGTGTGATGATGATATGAATAATGTTTAATGTTTATGATGAAAATAAAATGCTAAATGATGATTTTAATGATGATAGATAAGGTGATGTGAATGAATATGTATGAGGTGGTATATTGATGCATTTGTTTAAATAGTTGAGAAATTTGTATATGAGATTGTTTAGAATTGAGGTATGATTGGTTACGATAGGATGTGGGGCTGTGCTGCTGTGTTATAGTATGTGTTGGTGGTGATTATGAGTATAAAAAGTTGGTATTGAATGGTGAATTGATGAAAATAGAGGTTGGAGTATTTTTGTGAAAATCTGATTTTTAGCCGAAATTTGGCGAGCCATAACTCAGCTTTCAAACCCCAAAATTCTTTCAAATCTATTTGATTTGAAAATTGGGTCTGGAAAGTTTACGCCATTCGAAGAATGGATAAAAATGTTTTAAAACGAAAAAGTTATGCGCATCGGAAGTTCGGAGTGCAAAACTGAAATTCTGCAGCATTAAGCATTTTTGCCACTCTGCATATCTTGCGTACGCGACCACTGCACCCGACACGACCAACCCTTTCGGGTTGGGCATCTCGTGTACGCGAGCAAGGTGCTTGCGTACGTGAGCGGGGTAAAATGCATGCCCACGCGTATGCATGGCCCCCTCTTTTCAGCAAAGTGGATTTTATGTTTTAAAAGCTAATTTTGAACCTTTAAACCTCTGTTTTTACTCTTTTAGCCCCTAAACCTTAGTTGTATGTTGAGTGGTGCGATGAAGGTAGGGAGGAGTGATAACTTAGAGATGAAGAAAGTTTGAAAAAAATGAATGAATGAACGAATGAATGAATGTAAGTGAAAATAAATGAAGAATTATTACTGAAATATGGTTGAGGATTAAATAGTTGATTAACTGAGGAAGCGTGAAAATTTGGCGAGTATGCTGGAGATGCATATATGATTAATGAATAAATGTGGTAAATGAATCATGATGGAAAATGTTGAATGTGAGTATGCTTGTATTTCTCTCTCTGGTTGTAAGGGTGACAGGGTACAGATACCCTCTAATGGTGACAGGCACGGATTCCCTCTAACAGTATAAGGCACAACAGAGAGACTGTGCCTGGGTTAGCTACCGAACACGTAGGGTTGGCTTCATAACCGACAGATGAGACTCATCAGCCATAGGACAAACATACATCATATGCATCTATGTGTTTGTTTGGTGTGCCTAACTGATTGCATAAACTACTTGCTACCTATTTATCTACTGTATCTGAATCTTAATTGTGATTTCCTTGTGTGTAATATTTGTGTTTGAAACAAATGATTCCAGCGGTGGTTAGGAGGTTTGGAGGAATTGGAAAGGGGAGTATTAGATAGAATGAAGATCCTTAGTTATTTGCCTAATCTAATTTGGTTTAGTTATATTTTCATAAGAATAAATCATATGTAGAAAGTTTTAGGATCACCTTCAGCTTTCCCGAGACATTATATGTTAAAGATGTAGGCACCGTTACCATGCTAAGAACCTCCGGTTCTCATTCCATACATATTTTGTGGTTTTCAGATGCAGGACGTGAGACATCTCGCTAAGGCATACTGGGAGCTTTTGAATGCGAAGATCTTTGTGTTTGGGATTTATTTTGGTTTTGATGTATATATAGATACTCTTAAATCTCCATTGTATATGTATAATATGCTTTATGCCTCTTAGAGGTTGATTTGGAGAAACAGGTTCTATAAACTGTCTTTTGGGCATTTTGGGTTTTTATCTTGTATATATATATATATATATGCTCTGGCCGGTTTTAACTTCGCAAGCCAAGTCAGATCAGCCTTGTTATTTTTATCTTTGGAATTCTTTTCCTATGTATATATGTATATATATCACTTTACTCTTATCCTTTCTGGTATACGTTTATTATTTTCGAGAGTGCTGCGCTTTTCTATTTAACGCGTTTGTTTAATACCTTTCTTCGAAGGCTCCTAGATAAAATAATTTTTCGTCTATATTCTATGATTTCACTTTTAGAGGTCGTAATACCACACCACCTCTGTTTTACATCCTAGGTGTAAAGCTCTGTACGGTAAGGTGTTACATAAATTTTGTTGTGGAAAATGGAATTTTGTAAAGGAAGTTATGGACGTCAGAAATCTTGTGGAAAAACTGATTTCTTTCAAGTTACAGCAAAACCAGAACTTCTGGTTTTGTGTGCATATGCACACTGATGCACGCATGCTCCAAGCAGAGGCCATGTTTTCACTTGTGCGTGCGCACACTCATGCACACCCTGTGATTTTCAGAAAATATGCATAGGCACACTATGGTGCGGACACACACAGAGACATGCCTACTACTAAGAGCGTTCACACACTCTGGAGCGCATGCACATGTATGAACAATTGCACAAGTGTGCGCACGCACACCCTCTGTTTCTCAGCAATGTACATTTTTATGATTCAAACATAGTTTTGAACTTCCAAACCTCTATTTTTACCCTCTAGGACCTTAGAAATGAGTTATATAAAATCTCCCCCAGCGAGATGCTGGGAGGTTAGGATCCCCTCCTTTGTTCCTCCTGGGCATATGAGAACGTACCTCCTGGATAGACGCAAGGGTTGTGGTTTCACCCGACTTGCTCTAGGTTGGTTAGTATAGAGGCTCCCCGATTAGATGTAAGGGTGTGGTTCGCCCCACTTGCTCCGGGTCATGATGATTATGTATAAAAAGTGCACGTATATGATGTATAAGTGATGTTATGGCTATAATGAATGATTATGAATGAATATGAATGAAATGAGGCTTATGCACTTATGTTATCTGAGATACAAGTTTTCCGGGGTAAAGAACAGTGGCTTGCCACCACATGCTCCATGTTGAGACTCGATAGTTTGTTGACCCTACGACGTAAGGGTGACCGGGCACGTATAAATTCCCAGAAAGGATATCCCCCAATGAGCAAAAATTTATATATATGAATGAGAAAAAGCTATGCATAGACTCTTGGGGATGCGCGTCGGGGGACAGTCCAGGGTTTAGCAGCCGGACTTGTCATGTTAGCTTGATAACCGACAGATGAGACTCATAAGCCATAGAACAGGCATGCATCATATGCATATTGTTTGAATTTCTTGCTTGTGCATTAATTGGGAATGCCAAAGTGAACTTACTATGTTTAATTATTATATTTGCTATCTGCAGTACTTGTATTCTACTTGTGTTTTCTATTGTCTACTTGTTTGTCTGTGTGCTTCTACCAGAGTTGGAGGTTTTAGAGGAAAGCAGATGATGTAGGGTTAGGTTAAAGTTTTAGTTAAGTTTAGAAAGCCTTAGAGAACCATCCTAATTTATATTTTCTGTTTTAGTTCTTTAAGTTTTATAATTTGAGTGTTGGAGTTCTAGGATTGCCTTTGGCTTTTTCGGGACCTTATATCTTATGTATGCGGCACCTTTACCATGCTAAGAACCCCCGGTTCTCATTTCATACGGATATTTGTATTTTTCAGATGCAGGTCGAGAGGCACCTCGCTAGGTCTGGAGTCCTGCAGTGAAGTGGATCTTTGGGACATTATTTTGTGTACTGTTTATATATGACCATATGTATAGAACTCTCCTAATGACTTATTTTACTTTTGCACCTCATAGAGGTTTATGGAGAACTAGGGTTACCTTTATGTATTTTGGGTTGTGGTTTCCTATATGTATATGTATGACTATTCTCTAGCCAGCCTTACCTTCGCAAGCTGAGTTCGAAGCTTGATATTTTGTGCTCTTGACCCTCTACTCTTATTTTCTGCATATATATGTTAGTGAACCTTAGCTTTTTTTCGTATACAAGTAATCCTTATTCTTGAGCGTTGCGCATTTAATTTTGCAATTTTATTTTACCTATCCTTCAAGGCTCCTCGTATATTATATTCTTTCAAATATATATATATATATATATATATTATTTTAGAGGTCGTAATCTGTTTTACAACTTAAGTAAAAAGCTCTGTGTGGTAGGGTATTACAATGATCATTGACATGACCTCTAGTCCATAGGAGTACGCTGCACTAGGAGGAGTATAGTCGGACAATAGTATAGTTTATTTTTCCTCGCCTTTGGTAGATTTTATGAAAGTTAGGATCTTTTGTATATTAGGCCGATTCAGGTCTAAGGTGGCTTTTGTGAAGCCAGAGCTCGGCATTTAGTTTAAGAGTTTGTACATATGATTATCTATTATTAGTATCTTATGTAGTCTATGACAGTTTGCATTGTATGAAACTTAGTCTTCAGGCACAGTTATGTGAATACCTATATATGCTTTTCCGCTTTTATCATTAATGTGTTATATGCTTAACTATTGTAATTAATAACGATATAACTTTATTAGCATTGGTTATTTCATTGCTGTAAGCTAGGTTGTTACATGCATAGTAACACCCTTACTATCAGAATATCATGTTTAAGTCATGATATCGCTAATGGCAAAAGTATTACCTGTATACCTAATATTAGAAATCTAAAAATGGTCTCATTCTTTCAAATTAATCTAAACAATAGAAATCTAAACATCAAGGATCGAAATGCCTCAATCGACCCGAAGAAAATTCACCATTCTCGGCCATTCTTTTCTCATACATAGCCTATCAACATGTATAACAATTCACTCATTTAATCATAATTATTATCTATATCAATCAACCACACCTAATCGGTCTTGACATTGCACTTCAATTATCAAAGCCAACAAAATCTTTATACATCAAGTCTGACCAAAGCCTTATTCTCAATAATTATATTCTAATAGAAATCTCAATCAAGGTCACAATCCTCAAGAAAATCACAGAAATAAGACCTTTGAAGATAGAATATTTAAAATTTATTAAGATTTGTGCTAATTACTCTCACTTGAAATCTTGGAAAAATTTCGACATATCCTCATCTAAAATTGGACTTAACCACCATTAAAAGTTCCCTCAAATTCAACCAACTTCGCATTTCAGAAGTCCTCAATCATCAACATCAATCAAATATCTATTCAAGTTCTTCACCCGTATGCATAAAAACCATAAACTCAACTAAATTCAAGTCTAAGCCATACTCATCTGTTGCATCCTTAGCTTCCTCTAGCTCTTTCTGAATAACTAACCAAATATAAAGTTTATCTTATTCTTTATAAAATTTTCCAACCAAAATCAATAAAAGCTCAAATGGGCATTCATCAAAATTCCATTTTCATTGAATTAAACAAATAACCATTGCCACTCTCATCCAATGATCCAATTAATAATTATTCACACTCTTTTATCTTTAACTAACTTTAACAGAAATTTCAAGAGAACCTGACGAGCGGATAATTTATACCCTTTTTGGCATTATTTTTACATAGTTTTTAGTATATTTTAGTTACTTTTTATTATATTTTTATTAGTTTTTATTCAAAAATCACATTTCTGATCTTTACTATGAGTTTGTGTGTTTTTCTATGATTTCAGGTATTTTCTGGCTGAAATTGAGGGACCTGAGCAAAAATCTGATCCAGAGACTGAAAAAGGACTGCAGATGCTGTTGGATTCTAACCTCCCTGTACTCGAACTGGATTTTCTGGAGTTACAGAAGCCCAATTGGCGCGCTCTCAATTGCATTGGAAAGTAGACATTTTGGGCTTTCTAGCAATATATAATAGTCCATACTTTTTCTGAGATTTGATGGCCCAAACTGGCGTTCAAAGTTAGCTTAAAATATCTCGGCGTAAAACGCACAAAATGGCACCAGAATTGGAGTTAAACGCCCAAACTGGCACCAAAGCTGGCGTTTAATTCCAGGAATAGCCTAAGCACGAAAAAGCTTCAATACTCAGCCCAAGCACACACTAAGTGGGTCCCATAAGTGGATTTCTGCACTATCTGCACTTAATTACTCATTTTCTGTAACCCTAGGTTACTAGTTTAGTATAAAAACTATTTTTAGAGATTTATTTTATATCTTTTGATCATCTTTAGTCTTTTTGACAGTATTTTGACCATCTTATTTTATCATATTTTCACATTTGGAGGCTGGCCTCACGGCCATGCCTAGACCTTTTTCACTTATGTATTTTCTACGGTGGAGTTTTTACACCCCATAGATTAAGGTGTGGAGCTCTGCTGTTCTCCATGAATTAATGCAAGTACTATTGTTTTTCCTTTAATTCACGCCTACTTCTTCTCCAAGATATACTCTTGTTCTTAATTCAGTTAAGTCAGAATGAAGGGGTGACCCGTGACAATCACTCAATCTTCGTTACTCGCTTAGCCAAGATCAGGTGCCTGACAACCACAAAGCGATTTACATGATGTTCAACGTAGTCATTGGACGACAGCTGGAGTATACTTTCTTGGATATCTAATACACGGACCGAGTCTGTGAGATTAGTATCTTCGTGGTATAGGCTAGAATAATTGGCAACATTCTTGAGATCCGGAAAGTCTAAACCTTGTCTGTGGTATTGAGTAGGTTCTGGGAAGGGATGACTGTAAAGAGCTTCAAACCTGCGAATGTTGGGCACAGTGACAGTGTGCAAAAGGACAATGGTCCTATTCCGACGCTAGTGGGAACCGACAGATGATTTGCCTTACGGTGACAGCGCATATGGATTTGTTTTTATCCGAGAGGATCATACAGCTTGCCATGGAAGGAGGTAACGCATGGTTGGAAGAAGGCAATAGGAAAGCAGAGGTTCTGAAGCAACAAAGCATCTCCAGACGCTTATCTGAAATTTCCACTGATGAATTACATAAGTAACTTTATCTTATTTTATATTTTATTTATATTTTAATTATCAAAACCTCATAACCATTTGAATCCGCCTGACTGAGATTTACAAGGATGACCAAAGCTTACTTCAAGCCGACAATATCTGTGGGATCGACCCTTACTCACGTAAGGTATTACTTGGACGACTCAGTGCACTTGCTGGTCAGCTGCACGGAGTTGTGAGAAAAGTGTGAGAACACGATTCCGTCGCACCAAGTTTTTGGCGCCGTTGCCGGGGATTGTTCGAGTTTGGACAACTGACGGTTCATCTTGTTACTCAGATTAGATAATTTTATTTTATGTTTAAGCATTTTATTTTTAATTTTATTTTCGAAAAATAATTCAAAAAAAATTAAAAAAAAAATTATATTTTGTTCTTCAGAATTTTTAAGAATGAATTCTAGAGTTTCAGATGATATGTGAAGCCTGGCTGGCTGCTAAGCCATGTCTAATTTTTTAGACTGAGGCTTCCACTTATCATGGTAAGAGCCTTTGGATTCCCATCTATTTGGCTGTTGTATGTCTTTATTTGTATGCTGAAGCTTGGCTGACCATTCGGCCATGTCTAATTTTTTGGACCGAAGCTTTCACATAAAGCTTGGCTGGCTATTTAGCCATGTCTAAATTTTTGGACCGAAGCTTTAGACTAACATTGCATGATTCCTGAAATTCTTATTAAAAATTTTGAATTTCTTTATTCTCTTTTTCCAAAATTATTTTAGAAAAATTACAAAAAAATTTAATAAAATCATAAAACCAAAAATATTTTGTGTTTCTTGTTTGAGTCTAGTGTCAAATTTTAAGTTTGGTGTCAATTGTATATTTTGATTTTTTCTTTAAATTTTCGAAAAATACACGCATTGGGTTCTTTATGATCTTCAAGTTGTTCTTGATGATTTTCATTATTTGATCTTTAAATTTTCTTGTTTTGTGTCTTTTCTTATATTTCATATGCATTTTAGAATTATTAGTGTCTAAAGTTTAAAATTTTTTTAAGTTTGGTGTCTTGCTTGTCTTTATTTTCTTAAAAATTCTCAAAAACATGTTCTTGATGTTCATCATGATCTTCAAAGTGTTCTTGGTGTTCATCTTGACATCCAAAGTGTTCTTGCATGCATTATTGTTTTGATCTTAAATTTTTATGTTTTATGTCATTTTGTTGTTTTTCTCTCTCCTTATTAAAAATTCAAAAAATAAAAAATATCTTTCCCTTTTTCTTCTCATACATTTTGAAATTTTGAGTTGATTTGGTAAAAAATTTTTAAAATTTAGTTGTTTCTTATTAGTCAAGTCAAAATTTCAATTTAAAAATTTTAACTTTTCAAATCTTTTTCAAAAATCAAATCTTTTTCATTTTTTCTTAATATTTTCGAAAATTTTAAAATTAATTTTCAAAATCTTTTTCTTATTTTTATTTCATATTTTCAAATTTATTACTAACATTTAATGTTTTGATTAAAAAATTTTCAAGTTGTTACTTGCTTATTAAGAAAGGATCAATCTTTAAATTCTAGAATCATATCTTTTAGTTTCTTGTTAAGTCAAGTAATCAACTTTAATTTTTAAAAACAAATCTTTTTGATTTCCTTTTTAAATCTTTTTCAAAATAAATTTCAATCATATCTTTTTCAAAACCTAATTTCAAAATCCTTTTCTGATTTCTTATCTTTTTCAAAACTACCTAACTACTTCTCTCTCTCATTAATTTCGAAAATCAAATAGTAAGAAAAGAAATAAATTAAAATTAGAATTTAAAGTAATTAATTTAAAATAAAAATTTTCAAAAGTCTTTTTAAGTAATCAATTTATTTAATTTTCAATTAATTTCATTTTATTTCTCTTTTTAAATTTCGAATACTAACCAATAATTAAAATAAAAATAAAAATATTTTCTTTTTATTTTAATTTAAAATTTGAATTCTCTCTCTCTCTCTCTCTCTCTCTCTCATCTATTTCTATTTATTTATTTTTTTACTAACACTTCTCTTGTTCTTATAATTCGAACCTTCTCTTCCTCTCTGTGTTCGAATTCTTCATCTTCTCTCTTCTTCATTCTACTCTTCTATTCTTCTACTTACATAAGGGAATCTCTATACTGTGACATAGAGGAGTTCTATTCTTTTCTGTTCTCTTCTTTTTCATATGAGCAGGAGCAAGGATAAGAACATTCTTATTGAAGCTGATCCGGAACCTGAAAGGACTCTAAAGAGGAAGCTAAGAGAAGCTAAGGCACAACACTCTGGAGAGGACCTGACAGAATTTTTCGAAAAAGAAGAAGAGATGGCCGAACCCAACAACAATGGTGGAGATGCAAAGAAGATGCTTGGTGATTTTATTGCACTCTCTTCTGACTTCTGTGGAAGGAGCATCTCAATTCCTGCAATTGGAGCAAACAACTTTGAGCTTAAGCCTCAATTAGTTTTTCTAATGCAGCAGAATTGCAAGTTTCATGGACTTCCATTGGAAGATCCTCATCAGTTCTTATCTGAATTCTTGCAAATCTGTGACACTGTTAAGACCAATGGGGTTAATCCTGAGGTCTACAGACTTATGCTTTTCCCCTTTGCTGTAAAAGACAGAGCTAGGACATGGTTGGACTCACAACCTAAAGATAGCATGAACTCTTGGAAAAAGTTGGTCAATGCTTTCTTGGCCAAATTCTTTCCACCTCAAAAGTTGAGCAAGCTTAGAGTGGAAGTCCAAACCTTCAGACAGAAGGAAGGTGAATCCCTCTATGAAGCTTGGGAAAGATACAAGCAATTGATCAGAAGGTGTCCTTCTGACATGTTCTCAGAATGGAGCATCATATGTATATTCTATGATGGTCTGTCTGAATTGTCCAAGATGTCATTGGACCACTCTGTTGGAGGATCTCTTCATCTGAAGAAGACGCCTGCAGAAGCCCAGCAACTCATTGAAATGGTTGCAAATAACCAGTTCATGTGCACTTCTGAAAAGAATCCCGTGAATAATGGGACAACTCAGAAGAAAGAAGTTCTTGAGATTGATACTCTGAATACAATATTGGCTCAGAATAAAATATTGACTCATCAAGTCAGTATGATTTTTCAGAGTCTGTCTGGAATGCAAGCTGCATCAGGCAGTACTAAGGAAGCTTCCTTTGAAGAAGAAGCCTATGACCCTGAGAATCCTGCAATGGCAGAGGTAAATTACATGGGAGAATCCTATGGAAACACTTATAATCCTTCATGGAGGAATCATCCAAATTTCTCATGGAAGGACCAACAGAAGCCTAATCAAGACTTCAATAATAATAATAATGGTGGAAGAAACAGGTTTGGCAATAGCAAACCTTTTCCATCATCTTCTCAGCAACAGACAGAGAATTCTAAGCAGAGCCACCCTGACTTAGCAACTGTAGTCTCTAATCTATCTAAGACCACTCTCAGCTTCATGACTGAAGCAAGGTCCTCCATTAGGAATATGGAGGCACAAGTGGGTCAGCTGAGTAAGAAAGTTACTGAATTCCCTCCTAGTACTCTCCCAAGCAATACAGAAGAGAGTCCAAAGAGAGAGTGCAAGGCCATCTACACGTCCAACATGGACGAACCTGTAAAGGGGGGAAAGGCAGTGATTTCCAGTGAGGAAGACCTCAATGGAAGTCTATTGGCCTCCAAGGAGTTCCCTAATGAGGAACCAAAGGAATCTGAGGCTCATATAGAGACCATAGAGATTCCACTAAACTTACTATTGCCATTCATGAGCTCTGATGAGTATTCTTCCTCTGGAGAGGATGAAGATATTATTGAAGAGCAAGTTGCTCAATATCTAGGAGCAATCATGAAGCTGAATGCCAAGCTATTTGGTAATGAGACTTGGGAGGATGAACCCCCATTGCTCATCAATCCCGGAAAGTTCTTAATACCTTGTACCATAGGCACCATGACCTTTGAGAAGGCTCTGTGTGACCTGGGGTCAGGGATAAACCTCATGCCCCTCTCTGTAATGGAAAAACTAGGGATCTTTGAGGTGCAAGCTGCAAGAATCTCACTAGAGATGGCAGACAATTCAAGGAAACAGGCTTATGGACTTGTAGAGGATGTCTTGGTGAAGGTTGAAGGCCTGTACATCCCTGCTGACTTCATAATCCTAGACACTGGGAAGGAAGAAGATGAATCCATCATCCTTGGAAGACCCTTCCTAGCCACAGCAAGAGCTGTGATTGATGTGGACAGAGGAGAATTAGTCCTTCAATTGAATGAGGACTACCTTGTGTTTAAGGCTCAAGGATCGTCTTCTCTAACCATGGAGAAGAAGCATGAAAAGCTTCTCTCAACACAGAGTCAAATAGAGCTCCTACACTCAACTTCTAAGTTTGGTGTTGGGAGGTAATCATCAAGCTCTGAGTCTCTGTGAAGCTCTCTAAGAGCTCACTGTCAAGCTATTGACATTAAAGAAGTGCTTATTGGGAGGCAACCCAATGTTATTTAATTGTATTTATTTATTTTCCATGGCTATTTTATGTTTTCTTTAGGTTTATGATCATGTGAAGTCACAAAAACAACTAAAAAATAAAAAACAGAATGAAAAATAGCATAAAAAATAGTACACCCTGGAGGACAGGCTTACTGGCGTTTAAACGCCAGTAAGAATAGCAGAATGGGTGTTTAACGCCCAGCCTGGCAGCATTCTGGGCGTTAAATGCCAGAATGGGCAGCACTCTGGGTGTTTAACGCCAGAAAGGGCTGTCTGGCATCTGGCTGGCGTTAAACGCCTAAAATGGGCAGCAGAGTGGCGTTTAACGCCAGAAAAGGTAGCAGAACTGGCGTTAAACGCCAGATTTGGCACACAATGGGTGTTTAAACGCCAGAATGGTGTAGGGACTCAAATTCCTTGACACCTCAGGATCTGTGGACCCCACAGGATCCCCACCTACCGCACCTCTTCTTCTCTCCTCTTCACACCTTTCCATAACCTTCTTCCCCAAACACCCTTGACCAATCCCATCAAAACCTCTTCCCCAAACACACCTCACCTATCAAATCCTACCCTCTTTCCCACAATCTCTTCACCACTCATATCCATCCATCATTAAACCCTACCTACCTCACCATTCAAATTCAAACCATTTCCCTCCCAAACTCAACCCCTCATACACGGCTACCCTCTCTCCCTTACCCTATAAATACCCCTCCTTACCACCTTCATCTTCACACGACATACACACTACTACCCCCTTGGCCGAACCCAAACCACTACTCCATCTCCTCCATTTCCTCGAGAAAACCTTCTAAGTTTGGTGTGGGAAAAGCTAAGCTTTTTGTTTTTCCATAACCATTAATGGAACCTAAGGCCGGAGAAACCTCTAGAAAGAGGAAAGGAAAGGCAATTGCTTCCACCTCCGAGTCATGGAAGATGGAGAGATTCATCTCAAAAGTGCATCAATACCACTTTTATGAAGTTGTGGCCAAGAAAAAGGTGATCCTCGAGGTCCCCTTCAAGCTCAAAAAGAGTGAATATCCAGAGATCCGACATGAAGTTCAAAGAAGAGGTTGGGAAATCCTCACTAACCCCATTCAATAAGTCGGGATCTTAATGGTTCAAGAGTTCTATGCCAATGCATGGATCACTAAGAACCATGACCAAAGTGTGAACCCAAACCCAAAGAATTGGCTCACAATGGCTCAAGGGAATTACTTGGATTTTAGTCCGGAAAATGTGAGGTTGGCATTTAACTTGCCAATGATGCAAGGAGATCCTCACCCTTTCACTAGAAGGGTCAACTTTGATCAAAGGTTGGACCAAGTCCTTAGGGACATTTGTGTGGAAGGCGCTCAATGGAAGAGAGATTCAAGAGGCAAGCCGGTTCAACTAAGAAGGCTTGACCTCAAACCCGTGGCTAGGGGATGGTTGGAGTTTATCCAACGCTCTATAATTCCTACTAGCAACCGGTCTGAAGTTACTGTAGACTGGGCTATCATGATCCATAGTATCATGAATGGAGAGGAAGTAGAAGTTCTTGAGATCATATCCCTAGAACTCTACAAGGTGGCAGACAAGTCTTCCACTTTGGCAAGGTTAGCCTTCCCTCATCTCATTTGTCACCTATGCAATTCAGCCGGAATTGCCATAGAGGGAGATATCCTCATTGAAGAGGACAAGCCCATCACTAAAAAAAGGATGGAGCAAACAAGAGCGCCCACTCATGGACCTCAACAAGAGCATGAGGAAGTTCCTCATCTAGAAATCCCTGAGATGGCTCAAGGGATGCATTTTCCTCCACAAAACTATTGGGAGCAAATCAACACCTCCTTAGGAGAATTGAGTTCCAACATGGGACAACTAAGGATGGAGCACCAAGAGCATTCCCTCCTCCTCCATAAAATTAGAGAAGACCAAAGATCCATGAGAGAGGAGCAACAAAGGCAAGGAAGAGACATAGAGGAGCTCAAGAACACCATAAGATCTTCAAGAGGAAGAACTAGCCGCCATCACTAAGGTGGACCCGTTCTTTAATTTCCTTGTTCTTATTTTTCTGTTTTTCAAAAATTATGCTTTATGTTTTGTCTATGTTTGTGTCTTTATTACATGATCATTAGTGTTTAGTGTCTATGTCTTAAAGCTATGAATGTCCTATGAATCCTTCACCTTTCTTAAATGAAAAATGCTTTTATTTGCAAAAGAACAAGAAGTACATGATTTCGAATTCTATCTTGAAATTAGTTTAATTATTTTGATGTGGTGGCAATACTTTTTATTTTCTGAATGAATGCTTGAACAGTGCATATTTTTGAATTTATTGTTTATGAATGTTAAAATTGTTGGCTCTTGAAAGAATAATGAAAAAGGAGAAATGTTATTGATAATCTGAAAAATCATAAAATTGATTCTTGAAGCAAGAAAAAGCAGTGAAAAGCTTGTAGAAAAAAAATGGCAAAAAAAATAAAAAAAAGAAAGAAAAAGAAAAAGCAAGCAGAAAAAGCCAATAGCCCTTTAAACCAAAAGGCAAGGGTAAAAAGGATCCAAGGCTTTGAGCATTAATGGATAGGAGGGCCCAAAGGAATAAAATCCTGGCCTAAGCGGCTAAACCAAGCTGTCCCTAACCATGTGCTTGTGGCGTGAAGGTGTCAAGTGAAAGCTTGAGAGTGAGCGGTTAAAGTCGTGGTCCAAAGCGAAAAGAGTGTGCTTAAGAGCTCTGGGCACCTCTAACTGGGGACTCTAGCAAAGCTGAGTCACAATCTGAAAAGGTTCACCCAGTTATGTGTATGTGGCATTTATGTATCCGGTGGTAATACTGGAAAACAAAATGCTTAGGGTCACGACCAAGACTCATAAAGTAGCTGTGTTCAAGAATCAACATACTAAAATAGGAGCATCAATAATACTATTTGAATTCTAAGTTCCTATAGAAGTCAATCATTCTGAACTTCAAAGGATAAAGTGAGATGCCAAAACTGTTCAGAAGCAAAAAGGCTACAAGTCCCGCTCATCTAATTGGAACTAAGTTCATTGATAAGTTTGGAATTTATTGTATATTCTCTTCTTTTTATCCTATTTTGTTTTTAGTTGCTTGGGGACAAGCAACAATTTAAGTTTGGTGTTGTGATGAGCGGATAATTTATACCCTTTTTGGCATTGTTTTTACATAGTTTTTAGTATGTTTTAGTTACTTGTTATTATATTTTTATTAGTTTTATTCAAAGATAACATTTCTGGACTTTACTATGAGTTTGTGTGTTTTTCTGTTATTTCAGGTATTTTCTGGCTGAAATTGAGGGACCTGAGCAAAAATCTGATTCAGAGGCTGAAAAAGGACTGCAGATGCTGTTGGATTCTTACCTTTCTGCACTCAAAATAGATTTTCTGGAGTTACAGATATCCAATTGGTGCGCTCTTAATTGCGTTGGAAGGTAGATATCCTGAGCTTTCCAGCAATATATAATAGTCTATACTTTGCCCGAGATTTGATGGCCCCAACTGGCGTTCAAAGTCAGCCTAAAACATCTTGGCGTAAAACGCCCAAAATGGCACTAGAATTGGAGTTAAACGCCCAAACTGGCACCAAAGCTGGCGTTTAACTCCAGGAATGGCTAGGCACGAAAAAGCTTCAATGCTCAGCCCAGGCACACACCAAGTGGGCCCCAGAAGTGGATTTCTGCACTATCTGCACTTAGTTACTCATTTTCTGTAACCCTAGGTTACTAGTTTAGTATAAAAACTATTTTTAGAGATTTATTTTATATCTTTTGATCATCTTTAGTCTTTTTTACAGTCTTTTGACCTTCTTATTTTATCATCTTTTCATATTTGGAGGCTGGCTTCACGGCCATGCCTAGACCTTTTTCACTTATGTATTTTCTACGGTGAAGTTTTTACACCCCATAGATTAAGGTGTGGAGCTCTGCCGTTCTTCATGAATTAATGCAAGTACTATTATTTTTCCTTCAATTCACACCTACTTCTTCTCCAAGATATACTCTTGTTCTTAATTCAGTTAAGTCAGAATGAAGGGGTGACCCGTGACAATCACCCAATCTTCGTTACTCGCTTAGCCAAGATTGCGTGCCTGACAACCACAAAGCGATTTACATGATGTTCAACGTAGTCATTGGACAACAGATGGAGTATACTCTCTTAGATATCTAATACACGGACCGAGTCCGTGAGATTAGTATCTTCGTGGTATAGGCTAGAATAATTGGCAACATTCTTGAGATCTGGAAAGTCTAAACCTTGTCTGTGGTATTGAGTAGGATCCGGGAAGGGATGACTGTAAAGAGCTTCAAACCTGCGAATGTTGGGCACAGTGACAATGTGCAAAAGGACAATGGTCCTATTCTGACGCTAGCGGGAACTGACAGATGATTAGCCGTGCGGTGACAGCGCATATGGATTTGTTTTCATCCGAGTGGATCATATAGCTTGCCATGGAAGGAGGTAACGCATGGGTGGAAGAAGGCAATAGAAAAGCAGAGGTTCTGAAGCAATAAAGCATCTCCAGATGCTTATCTAAAATTCCCACCAATGAATTACATAAGTAACTTTATCTTATTTTATATTTTATTTATATTTTAATTATCAAAATCTCATAATCATTTGAATCCGCCTAACTGAGATTTACAAGGATGACCATAGCTTGCTTCAAGCCGACAATCTCCGTGGGATTGACCTTTACTCACGTAAGGTATTACTTGGACGACCCAGTGCACTTGCTGGTCAGCTGCACGGAGTGTTGAGAAAAGTGTGAGAACACGATTTCGTCGCACCATAACCTCTCCTAAAACTCAGATATTTCCACCCTTCAAGTGTTTCATCTAAACCAAACATCTCTCAAACCCTTCTCAACCTTTCAAAACACCCAACAATTCTCAACATAAATATTATTGACTTGTTATCTTTAGTTGTCTTTAAGTTATTAAATTTTTTAACATTAGGGCAGCAAACAAGTTATTCAAATCCTAATCCATCCACTAAGAGGCTTCAAGCATTGTTACTAATTAATTTTGTTACATAAAAAATATGAAATCAATTAACTAGTTCCATTTAATAAATCTCATTTATCCAAAATAGTCCAATTTAATCCATAAGACCCACACATTCACTAAAAATATAGTTTCTCACGTTGATATCGATTTATGATAATTTCTTGAAATAATAGGTTTAAGAAAAAGCCCCTACCTCAAAGTAACTCAACTACGCGATTGAAATAACAGCAATAACATAAATGTGACAACACCAGCAACATTATTTCCACAAAAATTTCCCAATTATAATCGTAACAGCGGCAGTACTAGCAGTTCCGATGACTCCCCGCAGCAGCGATAGAAATAATCACAGCATGCAATTATGGTAACTCAATTCTACGATATCAACACCTCAAAATCTTCAACAAACTAATAATAAGACACTAGCGATGATGGTTCCAGAACAAGAATACTTACTGTAACCAAGGAAGAACAAGAGAATGGAGTAGTAGCAGCTCCAGTGACCCTCATTGATGATAAGGGTGGTGACGAACAGGACAGAACAGGTGCAACCAAGGTAGAGCTAGGGCAAGTTAGCAGTGGCTCCGACGGTTTAGCAGCAGCAGCAACAATGATGTCTCTCCGATGACAAGCTCCGTCGACGGCGATAGTAGGCGCGGCGGTGACCCCTCTTTCATGGCGTTTCCCTCTCTTTTCCCTGTTTTGGGTTCGTTCTCTCCTCTGCTGGGTTCAGCAACTGTGGTAGCCCTAACAAGGACAGCAATAATCGAAGCTTCAGTGGTAGCAAAAAGACATGACGGCGACAAGGCTGGTAGCAACAGGCTGTGATGGCAACCTAGTGGTAGCGGTAGAGTGCGACGGCACGAGACAGCGCCTCCTTCTCCTTTTCTCTCCCATGTCTTTTCCTTTCTTTCTCCCACACGATAATGATGGCGACGACGGTAGCACTCCTCGCCAGCTTCGTTCTCTTCTTCCCCTTCTCCCTCTCTGCGTGTGTATGTGTGTGACAGAACAAGAGCGAGTGGCGGCTGAGAGTGTGTATGTGTGTGTCTTTTCGGTTAGTGTAGTAGTTGTATTCCAATATAATTATTTTAAGAACTCTTTATTTATCAACTAACTAATTAGTTTCAAATAAGTACTTTAAATTAAAATTAGAGATAATCAAATTAATTTTCATTTATTCATATAATTAAATTCAAAATCTTAATATTCAAATTAAGTTAACAAATTCTCATTATTTTTCAATTACTAAAATTTTAAATTTTAATTAAGGAAATACCCAAATTATTAATTTCAATTAAGCAAATATCTAATTAAATAGAATAAGATTCTTAATAAATTTAAACTCATTCTCATAAAAAATTAATTTAAATACCTTCAATAAAATAATTTCTATAGTAAAAAATTCAATTTAATAGAATAAAACATAATTTATTTATAATTAAATTTTCTAAAATAAGAGGTGTTACATGCATGATTGGATCACTATTGTACTTCTCTGCCAGTAGACCTGACATCATGATAAATATTGATATGTTCTCTAAATTTCAATCCAACCCTAACTAATCACGTTTTACTACTGTAAAAAAATTATGAAAAAAGTACAACTAAACTTGGTTTATGGTATGAAAAAGATACAAATTCTGAAGTGATTAATTACACTAAAACTGATTTTGCATATTATTTTGGATAAGAAAAACTGTTAAATTGAGTAATTTTCTTGAGTTGGTATATAATGTTTAGAACTAGTTTTTGTCTTTTAATAGAAGGAGTTTTAAAATAAAAAGGTGGTTGAGAAAGAGGGAACTCGCAAGGGTGGCTAAGTCCTATTTTTAGAGGAGGTTATGTCCGAATTTTTATAAAAATATAACAATTTAGTTAAATTGAAATAAGTTAATCAAGTTTTGAACGTATTATTAATGAATTGGATACTTGATAGCTGGGAAGAGATGTTTAAGTGCTTGAAAATGGTTTTAGTTAAGATGTTGCAAAAGTGAAAATCGTAAAGTTTGTACAGTATGAGTGAATAGAGAAAGAAAGAGAAAAGAGGAATAAAAGAAAGAGAATGGGAACAAAGAGTTGAGCCTTGTGATATGATCATTTATTGTATGCTCACCTGCTGTTTTTCCGTTAGCCCTAGAGGTCCTGTAGGCCAAGTTCACCTATAGAGAGAGTTGTTATTCGTATAGGCCGAAGTTTACCTATAGTGGATATCATTTGTGTACCTCAAGGTGTTGCTCCTGTAGACAAGTTCACCTACAATGAGTTGTGATTCCTGTAAGCCGAAATTCACTTACAGGGATGCCATTTCTGTAAGCCAAAGTTCACTTACAGAGGTGCCATTTCTGTAAGCCGAAGTTCACTGGTGCGGCGAAATTGTGATCATCAATGGTGCCAACAGCTTGGTACGCACAATTGTAATCTCAACTCTTTATCACAACTCCGCACAACTAACCAGCAAGTGCACTGGGTCGTCCAAGTAATAAACCTTACGTGAGTAAGGGTCAATCCCACGGAGATTGTCGGCTTGAAGCAAGCTATGGTCATCTTGTAAATCTCAGTCAGGCAGATTCAAATGGTTATGGAGAATTGATAATTAAAAGATAAATAAAACATAAAATAAAGATAGAGATACTTATGTAATTCATTGGTGAGAATTTCAGATAAGCGTATGAAGGTGCTTTTTCCTTCTGAATCTCCGCTTTCCTACTGCTTTCATCCAATCCTTCATACTCCGTTTCATGGAAAGCTTTATGTAGGGCATCACCGTTGTCAATGGCTACATTCCGTCCTCTCAGTGAGAATGGTCCAAAATGCGCTGTCACCGCACGGCTAATCATCTGTCGGTTCTCGATCATACTGGAATAGGATTCAGTAATCCTTTTGCGTCTGTCACTACGCCCAGCACTCGTGAGTTTGAAGCTCGTCACAGCCATCCCTTCCCAGATCCTACTCGGAATACCACAGACAAGGTTTAGACTTTCCAGATCTCAAGAATGGCCGCCAATAATTCTAGCCTATACCACGAAGACTCTGATCTCACGATCAGGAGGCTAAGAGATATGCTTCAAGCTTGTTTGCATGTAGAACAGAAGTGTTTGTCAGGCACGCGTTCATAAGTGAGAATGATGATGAGCGTCACATAATCATCACATTCATCATGTTCTTGTGTGCGAATAAATATCTTAGAGAAGAAATAGGCATGAATTGAATAGAAAAACAATAGTACTTTGCATTAATTCATGAGGAACAGCAGAGCTCCACACCTTAATCTATGGTGTGTAGAAACTCTACCGTTGAAAATACATGAGAATAAGGTCCAGGCATGGCCGAATGGCTAGCCTCCATGATCTAAGAACTAAACATCCAGAGATGTACAAAGGATAATCCAAAGATGTAAAAACAATAGTAAAAAGTTCTATTTATACTAAACTAGTTACTAAGGTTTACAGAGATAAGTAAATGATGTAGAAATTCACTTCCGGGCCCACTTGGTGTGTACTTCACAGAAAAACACATAAACTCATAGTAAAGTCCAGAAATGTGATTTTTTATTTAAAAACTAATAAAAATATATTAAAAACTAACTAAATCATACTGAAAACTATGTAAAAATAATGCCAAAAAGCGTATAAATTATCCGCTCATCATTCACCTACAGAAAGTTATTGTGTTGTGTTTAGACTATTCCTGTAAGCCAAAGTTCACTTACAGGGATGCAATTTTTGTTGGCCGAAGTTCACCTACAGAGATAAAGCCATATCTGATGAATGAGCATCTTATACCCTTTTTCCTAGCATTTTCTAGTTGTTTTTAGTTCGATTTTATTAAGTTTTATTATATTTTAGTGAAAAAATATTCTTTGGATTCTACTTTGAGTTTTTGTGGTGTTTTTATGATTTCAGGTGAATTTCGGGAGAATTTGGCAGAGTTTTGTGCAACAATAAAGAAAAGATAGTAGATGTTGTCAACCCTGACCTCCTTGTATTCCATCGAGCATAACTTGAGCTATAAACATCCAATTGATGCGGTGTCAACAATGTTAGAAATCCAACTTCCAGAGATTTTCAATGATATATAATAGTTTATACTTTTCTTCTAGAATCACTGCCAAATCTGGCGCTAAACACTAAGCCGGGCATTTAGCACCCAAGAGGGACAAAACCAGTGCCAGAAACTCCCCCCTGCTGGCACTAAACACCCACCTGGCGCTGAACACCAGTAGGAGACCTCAACATACACAAATTTTGACCCCTTTTGGGGCGTTTAACGCCCATTAATGGTGTTAAACGTCAGCAATAGCCCGAATCACTCCTCTTTGGGCCTCTCAAGTGGATTTAGCACTTCTTAGCCTATTTTATTTTCTTTTTATAGTTTTTATTTACAAATAATATCTTTTTAGGTCTAGAATTTTTTTATTAGGTTTGTATTTAAAAGAAAAGATCAATTAGGTTTAGAATCTTCTTCCTTCCGTACTTTTCAAAACCCTGTATTCTTTGTAGTTTCTGAGCAACTAAACCTCCTGGTTAAGGTTAGGAATTCTGTTTATTTCTATGGAATAAGATTATTATTCATCTATTTTATATATGTTTGATTCAATTCTAAGATGTGTTTTCGTTCTTAATCTATTAAAACTGGGTGGAACGGGAGTATGATCCTTTTTCTACATGAATTCTTGTGATTCTCGGGAGAGTTCACTTGAACTACAGCTTGAGAACACACCTCCTAGATAGCTAATCCACAACCTGTTGGGGCCAAGCAATATCTGTTCAGCTGGGATATAGGGTGGTTAGGGTCTTTGTGGTATAAACTAGCACTTTGAACTTCACCCTCCAATCCGAATTGAATGACCACGGGAGTGGCATTTGATGAGGATCAGAGGAGATTAAATCACTAAGGGATTAGGGTTTAATCACTTACAGTTTGCCATGGGATGAATCATTCATTGTTAAAATAGTTAATAAGTTTTAATCCGGAAAGATAAACATATATGAGACCTTAACTTTTTTCGCATCATTGTTTTATACCAGACCTTTTATTGCTTTTCTTATTTATCTATTTATGCGTTCTCAACAACAACCCCTTTTACTATTTGCCTGACTAAGTCCAACAAGATAGCTATTGCTTGCTCAGTCTGACAATCCTTGTGGGATCGACCCTCACTCACCTGAGGTATTACTTGGATGATCCGGTGCACTTGCCGTAGATTGTTCGTGATTGACAACTACTGGTTGTCATGTTACTTAGATTAGGTATTTTTTTCAGTTTTGTTTATTTATTTTTCTCTTTCAATTTTTTTATTTTTAAATTTTATTTATTTTCCCTTAATTTTTGAATTTTTTTCTATTTATTTTCCCTTATTTTTTATTTTAAGTTTAGTGTCTTTTCTTAGTTTCATTTATTTATTTGTCTTTTATTTTTCAAATTAGTTCTTGTTTATTTTTCATTAATTTCAGAAATTAAGTTTGGTGTTCCTTTAGTATCCTCCCTTTTTATTTTTGAAAGTTTGGTGTCTTGACCTCTTGATTTTAGAAATTTTAATCTAATTTTCTTGTTATTTACGAAATTGTTTATTTTTCTTTTAATTTTTGATCTTGATTTTATTAATTCCCATTTAATTTCTGATTTTAAGTTTGGTGTCTTTTAGTGTTTTTTCCTTTTTATTTTTTTCAAAAATTTTAGTTTAGTTTCTCATTCTTGTTTTCAAATTTTTCAGTTTAATCGCTTGCGTTAATTTTTTTATTTCTTATTTGTTAGATATCTCACTGGGAGCTTTCTAGACTTTGACATATAGACTCCCACTTTTCTTTGTCTCTTGTTTGTGTATGCATGATTAGGGAGACTTCACTATGGATCCGAATGGGAATGCACAATTTAGAAGAATCCTAGGCTCTTACACAGCCCCCACTCCTGATTTCTATGGAAGGAGCATTAGTGTGCCTCCTATTGGGGCAGATAATTTTGAGCTCAACCCATGGCTGATCATCCTAGTGCAGTAAAATTGCCTGTTTCAGGGACTTTCGCACGAAGATTCTAGTATGTTCATCTCTGACTTCCTGCGAATCTGAGGTATTGTGAAGACTAAGGGAGTGGATCCTGAAATCTATAAGCTAATGTTCTTCTCATTTGCTGTGAGGGATAAAACCAAGAGTGGCTTGATACTCACCCCAAGGAGAGCTTGGATACTTAGGACAAGGTGGTTAACGAGTCCCTAAACAAGTTCTTTCCCCCACGGAGATTGACAAAGCTGAGGAAAGATGTTCAGACCTTTGGGCAGGGAGAAAGTGAGTCCCTCTATGATGCTTGGGAGAGGTAGAAACTGATGCTCAGGAGGTGCCCTCCTAATATGTTCTCAGATTGGGTCAAGGTAGACATTTTCTATTAAGGACTCTCTGACATGGCCAGGATGTCTCTAGATAATTTTGCGGGTGGCTCCTTACACATGAAGAAGACACTTGAGGAAGCCGACGAGCTTATTAAGATGGTTGCTAACAACCAATATTTATACTCTTCTGAGAGGAGTACAGTAAAGAGAGGAGTTATGGAAGTGGATTCCGTAGAAGCTCTTCGTGCTCAGAACAAGCTTTTGTCTCAACAAATAAGTCTTATTACTTAACACTTGAGCGGGATGTAAGCTACAGCTGTTAATACTCAAAATACTCCTCAAGTTGTTCCTTTTGATATGTTCTCAGATTGGGTCAAGGTAGATATCTTCTATGAAGGACTCTCTGACATGGCCAGGATGTCTCTAGATAATTCTACGGGTGGCTCCTTACACATGAAGAAGACACTTGAGGAAGCCGACGAGCTTATTGAGGTGGTTGCTAACAACCAATATTTATACTCTTCTGAGAGGACTACAGTAAAGAGAGGAGTTATGGAAGTGGATTCCGTAGAAGCTTTCATGCTCAGAACAAGCTTTTGTCTCAACAAATAAGTCTTACAGGGCCACGCGGTCGCGTGGGAGGCGTTTTTCCCACATGACGCGGACGCGTGGAGCACGCGGTCGCGTGGATCAATTTGTGCTACAGGCATGCCTCCAGCCACGCTCTCGCGTGACTCTCTGTTAAGTTCTTTTCTTCTAAAACGCACTGGTGACGCGGACGCGTCAGCGACGCTACCGCGTCGCGTGCGTGCTTTTTTTTTTTTAACTGAATGCAATGATTAATATGAGTGTTATACATGATTCCAGGTTCAATAAAGTAAACTAGAAAGGAAGTAAAAATAAAAACAAATAACATGAAATAAACTGAAAAAGAAGCGACCATACCATGGTGGGTTGTCTCCCACCTAGCACTTTTAGTTAAAGTCCTTAAGTTGGACATTGGAGGAGCTTCCTGCTATGGTGGCTTATGTTTAAATTCGTCCAAAAATCTCCACCAGTGCTTGGAATACCAATGGCCTCCGGGGTCCCAAACTGGGCATGTAAAGCTTCTGAGCAGCTTCAAACAGATTTTCAGACTCTCGGGATGACGAATGTCAGGATAGAGTCCATGATTCCAAGCCTTGCTTTTAAATCCGCCTCCGTCTTGATCTACATGTTTCCATCCGGGCGGTTTAAAGAGTAGAATCTCACCATGGTGACCAAACGTTCTCTGTGATCCATGCAATTGAGCATGATACCAATCCGTGTACTTGGAGGTGAAGCGTGGAACCTTATTGAACCTTGTGCACCAACTCTGAGTATGAGCCATTTCCCTCTTACTCTTAAAGCCGCAAAGAGCTCTAAGCTGGCCATCTGTTTCAAGCAAACCATATTCAAGTGAATAATTAACGTTATAGGTTAAGGATTGTACCCACTTGAAGCTTGTATTAGGTGGTAATGGCCTTGGGATAGGTGTTTCCGGTAGTTCTGTAAGTTCTACTCCCTTGTGCTCTTCTGTGAATTCCTCCACTTCCTTGCAAGGTTCTACAATTGTATCTGTGTCCTGATCAAAGTCTTCTATGTCTTCCTCATCACTTGAGTCATAGATTGGAGGTTGAGAGAAATCTACCTCCGCATCGTCTTCATATTCACTTGGGAAAGATTCTTCGACCTCAGAGAATTCACTTGCGGATGCCAGTTCATTAATAAGAGAATTTGACTTGTGACTATCATCATTAAGGGAATTTGTGTCCTGGGTTATTCCGTCTGATTCTTCATAAATAACTTGCCTTGGAGATTGTACAATATCCTCCCTAGCATCAACTGTAGCGTCCTTGACGGAGTTCTCCTCAGTTCTGGATTACCATGGAGGTTCAGCATCTCCTAGATCTTCAACCAACTCTTCTTCTTGAACAATGACAGCTTCTTCTATTTGTTCTAGTACGAATTCATTCTCTGTCTTGTCCACTGGAGTTTCTGGTATCTCCTTCATGCTACGCTCTTCGTTAGACTGTTCACATGGGGCTGTGGCTGATCCTTGTGTATTTGAGCGCCTAGAAACCCATTGAATTACTGCTTGCTCCAGTTGTCGAATGGTTGTTTGAAGTTTATTTACTGTTTCCTTTAGGCGAACCTCTGCTTCTCAGGTTGCCGGATTTGGATATGATACATAGGAAAGTGGCGGTGATTGGGAGTGATTGGATTGGTACTGGGGTAAGGAAGGATCATACGGTGGCGAATGGTGAAGAGAAGCTTGTGAGTGTGGTGGTTCGAGGTTATGTTGAAAGGATGATTTATATGCATGGGGTGGGGCTTGTTGGTAGTTACAAGGTTCCACCATATCTTTCAGCTGGGTATGCACGGTAGAATGGTCTTTGTCCAGGATATCTCGGAGGGTGTTGCTGCCTAAAGGGTTGATTAGATCCTCTTGGCTCCATCCATCCTTGATTGGTTTGACCTTGATGCATATTCCTGCTGTAACTTCTATTTCCTTCAACAAAGTTAGAACCAAACTCAAAGCGAGAGGGGTGAGAGTTCATGGTAGCAAATAAAGATAAAAAGGAAAAACAAAAATAAAGAAACAAGCAAAAGAAAAATATTTACAATAACCAATAATAAGGCACACGTTAGCAGCTCCCCGGCAACGGCGCCATTTTGACGTTGGGATTTTTGCCAGTAAAGAATTTCATAAGAACAGTTGCGTTGTAGATATAGTCTCTAAACCAACAAAAATCCCTTCGTACAAACGTTTGGTTGTCATAAGTAACAAACCCCTTAAAAATTGTTAACCGAGTATTCAAACCTCGGGTCGTCTTCTCAAGGAACTGCAAGGAAGTATGTTCTTATTATTGGCTATAAAGGTTGTAATCGGGGTTTAGAAGGTGAGAAGCAAGTGATTTGAATGACAAGTAAAGTAAATGGCAATTAAAATAAATAAATACTGTAAAGCAACTTTTGGCAAGGTAAGAGAAATTAGAAGTCCAACTTAGTTATCTCTCTCAACAATAATGAAAGTTGAATCTAAATTCCACTTAGTTAACCCTTACTAAAGCAAAGGAAAGTCAAGGGACTAATTAGTTTGACCTTCGAATCCTATTTATTTCCTAAGAAAAAGTTCGGATTATTGAAGTTCAGTTTAATTAGCAAGATAACGATTATCAATTATGCTGAGGTTGATAACTGTTGCGTTACTGATTTCTTAACCATGACCAAAAGGGGAAAAAGTAAATTGCTGGAATAAAATATCTTCAGATCGGAAACAATGATAACATAAATTAAAAAGAGCAATCATAAACTGAAAATAACTCAAATATCATTAATTCAAATAATAATCTGTAACATGGAATAATTCATAAATTCAATTATAAAAGTAAATAATCAACTCAAGTGCTGGAATAATTAAAAGTGAAAGGGAAGCTAAAACAAAGAAACATTAAACCTGGATCGAGAGTCACTCTTACAAACTAAGAGAAGTCCTAAATCCTAAGAGAGAGAGGAGAGAACCTCTCTCAAGACTAAATCTAAATCATGGGAAGTAAAAATTGGCGAGCCTCCTTTTGAATGGATGCATTCCCCCACTTTATAGCCATAGTCTGTGTGTTCTGTACCTGGATCTGGGCCAAAAGGGCTTCAGAAATCGCTGGGGGCGTATTCTGTATATTCTGATACGTGGCCTCTGTCACGCGTCCGCGTGGGTCACGCGGTCGCGTCATCTGGAGTTTTCCTTGTGGCGCGGTCGCGTCGGTCACGCGTCCGCATCGAATGCGCTATGCTCAAGTCGCGCGGCCACGTCAGTCATGCGGCCGCGTCGCTGCTTCTTCCCTCCTGGCATGCGATCGCATCGTTCATGCGATCGCATGGATGCCAGTTTCTTCAAAACTCCGTTTCGCACTTTCCTTTCATTTTTTGTACGTTTCCTTTTCCATCCTTTAAGTCATTCTGTCTTAGAAAATCTGAAACTACTCAACACACTAATCACGGCATCGAATGGAAATAAAGGTAATTAAAATAATTAATTTAAAGCTTAGGAAACATATTTTTCATGTACATCACATAATAAGGAAGGGAAAGTAAAACCATGCAATTAATATGAATAAGTGGGTGAAGGATTGAATAAATCACTCAAACTAAGCACAAAATAACTCATGAAATATGGGTTTATCAACCTTCCCACACTTAAACAATAGTATGTCCTCATGCTAAACTCAAGAGAAGCTATAAAGAGAGTGAAGAAGAATGATAGAATGTATGAAATGCAACCTATCTAATGCACCTATATGCTAAGATGTTTCTACCTACTTGGTAAAAAGTAAATAAGTTCTCCAAGACAAATATGAATCAAATTTCACTAATTCAAATTATATAATAAAAGACAAGTAAACTTGTAAGAAGATAGCTCATGAAAGCAGGGAACATAGAATTGAGCACTGAACCCTCACTAGTAGTGTATATGCACTCTAATCTCTCAAGTGTCTAGGGTTAATTCACTCTACTCTTCTCTAGTCATGCTTTCTAAACTTTGTTCTTCATCTAACCAATCAACAAATATTTAGTATATCAATGCAAACATCATGAGGTCTTTTCAAGGTTGTAATGGGGCTAAGATAAGGGTATAAGGATATATGTATAGCTAAGTGAGCTTTATAAAGTGATTCCTTGATTAGTCTAAGATCTCACCTAACATATACATACTTTATATAATTTTAAAATACTTTACCTAGCTACCCGAATTTTCCCACTTTTGTATTACATGCTCATGTATCAAACGTAATTTTGAATCTTGTCCCATGTGCATTGATTCTTTTTATTTTGCATTTGGGGTAATATTATTTTTTTCTTCTTTTTTTTTGTATCCCCTTATTTAATTACTTAATATTTTTTTTTTCAATGCACATGGTAATTTAATTATTTTGATTTCACATGAGCATGCTTCCCAAATTTTCAAATAACTTATTCAATTTAATTCCCTCCCCTTTTATTTTTATTTTTTTTATCATCCTATGTTCCCATAAAATTCCCCATACTTAAATTATACACAATATCTATCTTAAGCTAACCAAGGATTCAACTTGGGATTTTTAATTTGTTTTTCTGCTTAAGGCTAGTAATGTGGTTATAAAATAGAACAAATGGGGATTAAGAGGCTCAAAGTGGCTAACAAGGGTGATTTAAAGGGTAGGCTTATTTGGGATAAGTGAGCTAAAATCAAACAATGGCCTCAATCATATGCAAGCATGTAATACACTAAATATTGGACATATAGACTGAAACAAAGTAAAGATCACAATTATAGAGAAGTAAACACACAAGAATAAAATATTTATGGTTAAATAATGTAACCATGTAAATAAGCTCAAAATCTCACAGGTTGTGTGTTCTTTGGCTCAAAAACCATGTTCCACATACAACTTCAAACAAGTTTTAACATAAAAAATTTTTCTATTTAAATTAGTGAAAATTTTCAAAGATAGGGTCTTAAAAGAATTTTATTACTTTAACCAAGTAGTAACTAAATGCATAAAATCAAACAAATATGCAAATACAATTACTAATTTAACAAAGAAAATTTAAACATTGGTGTTGAAACAGAAAGGTACTAACCCATGGAGATCGGTATCGACCTCCCCATACTTAAAGATTGCACCGTCCTCGGTGCATGCTAAGATGTGCAAGTGGACGGGTGGCTTCAACTGATGCTTTTCTCTATAGATTGTGCAGATTGACTTGCCTGTCTCCCCATGTAAACGTCTTCCAGTTCTCTTCCGGGTGGCCATCCTGAAAGAAAAAGGGAAGAAGAGTAACCCAGAAATAAAGATGGGAAAATAAATACAGTATGAGTGGGTTAATGCCAAATAATAAGGGTCTCAATTACATGGTAGCTACAACATGCAAGTGAGAAAATAATAGAAGCCATGGCATGCCAGTGGTACAAAATGTACAACACTGGGGAAGGGAGTGGGGAAGGAGAGATAATATAAATTCATGTCAATGCAAAAGTAATATAGATATAAAAGATTGGCATTGATTTAAATAATATTACTCAATCAGAATTAAACAAGTTATTAAGCACCAAGAAAATACCAGAAAAGATGTAACAGTTGAATAAGAACATTTGAACACCAATGGTAAAATAATAAATTTGGAAAAATAAAAATATGCAATGAATGAAAGTATGCAAATAAATAAAATAAAATAAAAGATAAGAAGAATGAGAAGGGAAAGAAATAAAGTAAGAAAGAAAGAAGAAAGAAGAAAAGATAGAAGAAATTAGGATTAGAGAAGAAAAGATAAGAAAATTGGAACTAATCTGGATAGGTTGTGTAACGCTGGCGACGCGGTCGCGTGGGTGACGCGGTCACGTGGTGCGCAATAAGGTCAGGCGATGCGGACGCGTGGGGCATGCGATCGCGTGACTGGATTTGTGCTAGTGGCGCGAGTGCAGCCTCGCGGTCGCACAACTCTCTGTTCGAAACTTGGTATTGCCAAAATCCAGGGTGACGCGGTCGCGTGGGCGACGCGATCGCGCGGGTGGCCTTTTTCTTAAAATGACGCGGACGCGTGGGGCACGCGTTTGTGTGAGAGGGCTTGGGATTCCAGCACGAATCCAGCCCAATTCCAGCTCAACTTTCGGTCATACACCCTTCTTACGTGGTTTTACAGGGCCACGCGGCTGCGTGGGTGACGCGGTCGCGTGGGAGGCGTTTTTCCCACATGACGCGGACGCGTGGGGCACGCGGTTGTGTGGATCAATTTGTGCTACAGGCACGCCTCCAGCCACGCTCTCGCATGACTCTCTGTTCAGTTTTTTTCTTCTAAAACGCACTGGTGACGCGGACGCGTCAGCTACGCTGCCGCATCGCGTGCGTGCTTTTTTTTTTAAACTGAATGCAATGATTAATATGAGTGTTATACATGATTCCAGGTTCAATAAAGTAAACTAGAAAAGAAGTAAAAATAAAAACAAATAACATGAAATAAACTGAAAAAGAAGCAACCATACCATGGTGGGTTGTCTCCCACCTAGCACTTTTAGTTAAAGTCCTTAAGTTGGACATTGGAGGAGCTTCCTGCTATGGTGGCTTATGTTTAAATTCATCCAAAAATCTCCACCAGTTCTTGGAATGCCAATGGCCTCCGGGGTCCCAAACTAGGCATGTAAAGCTTCTGAGCAGCTTCAAACAGATTTTCAGACTCTCGGGATGACGAATGTCAGGATAGAGTCCATGATTCCAAGCCTTGCTTTTAAATCCGCCTCCATCTTGATCTACATGTTTCCATCCGGGCGGTTTAAAGAGTAGAATCTCACCATGGTGACCAAGCGTTCTCTGTGATCCATGCAATTGAGCATGATACCAATCCGTGTACTTCGAGGTGAAGCGTGGAACCTTATTGAACCTTGTGCACCAACTCTGAGTACGAGCTATTTCCCTCTTACTCTTAAAGCCGCAAAGAGCTCTAAGCTGGCCATCTGTTTCAAGCAAACCATATTCAAGTAAATAATTAACGTTATAGGTTAAGGATTGTACCCACTTAAAGCTTGTATTAGGTGGTAATGGCCTTGGGATAGGTGTTTCTGGTAGTTCTGTAAGTTCTACTCCCTTGTGCTATTCTGTGAATTCCTCCACTTCCTTGCAAGGTTCTACAATTGTATCTGTGTCTTGATCAAAGTCTTCTATGTCTTCCTCATCACTTGAGTCATAGATTGGAGGTTGAGAGAAATCTACCTCCGCGTCGTCTTCATATTCACTTGGGAAAGATTCTTCGACCTCAGAGAATTCACTTGCGGATGCCAGTTCATTACTAAGAGAATTTGACTTATGACTATCATCATCAAGGGAATTTGTGTCATGGGTTATTCCGTCTGATTCTTCATAAATAACTTGCCTTGGAGATTGTACAATATCCTCCTTAGCATTAACTGTAGCGTCCTTGACGGAGTTCTCCTCAGTTCTGGATTCCCATGGAGGTTCAGCATCTGCTAGATCTTCAACCAACTCTTCTTCTTGAACAATGACAGCTTCTTCTACTTGTTCTAGTACAAATTCAATCTCTGTCTTGTCCACTGGAGTTTCTGGTATCTCCTTCATGCTACGCTCTTCGTTAGACTGTTCACATGGGGCTGTGGCTGATCCTTGTGTATTTGAGTGCCTAGAAACCCATTGAATTACTACTTGCTCCAGTTGTCGAATGGTTGTTTGAAGTTTATTTACTGTTTCCTTTAGGCGAACCGCTACTTCTTGGGTTGCCGGATTTGGACACGATACATAGGAAAGTGGCGGTGATTGGGAGTGATTGGATTGGTACTGGGGTAAGGAAGGATCATATGGTGGCGAATGGTGAAGAGAAGCTTGTGAGTGTGGTGGTTCGAGGTTATGTTGAAAGGATGGTTTATATGCACGGGGTGGGGCTTGTTGGTAGTTACAAGGTTGTCCACCATATCTTTTAGCTGGGTATGCACGGTAGAATGGTCTTTGTCCAGGATATCTCGGAGGGTGTTGCTGCCTAAAGGGTTGATTAGATCCTCTTGGCTCCATCCATCCTTGATTGGTCTGACCTTGATGCATATTCCTGCTGTAACTTCTATTTCCTTCAACAAAGTTAGAACCAAACTCAAAGCGAGAGGGGTGAGAGTTCATGGTAGCAAATAAAGATAAAAAGGAAAAACAAAAATAAAGAAACAAGCAAAAGAAAAATATTTACAATAACCAATAATAAGGCACACGTTAGCAGCTCCCCGGCAACGGCGCCATTTTGACGTTGGGATTTTTGCCAGTAAAGAATTTCATAAGAACAGTTGCGTTGTAGATATAGTCTCTAAACCAACAAAAATCCCTTCGTACAAACGTTTGGTTGTCATAAGTAACAAACCCCTTAAAAATTGTTAACCGAGTATTCAAATCTCGGGTCGTCTTCTCAAGGAACTGCAAGGAAGTATGTTCTTATTATTGGCTATAAAGGTTGTAATCGGGGTTTAGAAGGTGAGAAGCAAGTGATTTGAATGACAAGTAAAGTAAATGGCAATTAAAATAAATAAATACTGTAAAGCAACTTTTGGCAAGGTAAGAGAAATTAGAAGTCCAACTTAGTTATCTCTCTCAACAATAATGAAAGTTGAATCTAAATTCCACTTAGTTAACCCTTACTAAAGCAAAGAAAAGTCAAGGGACTAATTAGTTTGACCTTCGAATCCTATTTATTTCCTAAGAAAAAGTTGGGATTATTGAAGTTCAGTTTATTTAGCAAGATAACGATTATCAATTATGCTGAGGTTGATAACTGTTGCGTTACTGATTTCTTAACCATGACCAAAAGGGGAAAAAGTAAATTGCTGGAATAAAATATCTTCAGATCGGAAACAATGATAACATAAATTAAAAAGAGCAATCATAAACTGAAAATACCTCAAATATCATTAATTCAAATAATAATCTGTAACATGGAATAATTCATAAATTCAATTATAAAAGTAAATAATCAACTCAAGTACTGGAATAATTAAAAGTGAAAGGGAAGCTAAAACAAAGAAACATTAAACCTGGATTGAGAGTCACTCTTACAAACTAAGAGAAGTCCTAAATCCTAAGAGAGAGAGGAGAGAACCTCTATCAAGACTAAATTTAAATCATGGGAAGTAAAAATTGGCGAGCCTCCTTTTGAATGGATGCATTCCCCCACTTTATAGCCTCTAGTCTGTATGTTCTGTACCTGGATCTGGGCCAAAAGGGATTCAGAAATCGCTGGGGGCGTATTCTGTAAATTCTGATACGTGGCCTCTGTCACGCGTCCGCGTGGGTCACGCGGTCGTGTCATCTGGAGTTTTCCTTGTGGCGCAGTCGCGTCGGTCATGCGTCCGCATCGAATGCGCTATGCTCAAGTCGCGCGGCCGCGTCAGTCATGCGGCCGCGTCGCTGCTTCTTCGCTCCTGGCACGCGATCGCGTCGTCTATGGGATCGCATGGATGCCAGTTTCTTCAAAATTCCGTTTCGCACTTTCCTTTCATTTTTTGTACGTTTCCTTTTCCATCCTTTAAGTCATTCTGTCTTAGAAAATCTGAAACTACTCAACACACTAATCACGGCATCGAATGAAAATAAAGGTAATTAAAATAATTAATTTTAAAGCTTAGGAAACATATTTTTCACGTACATCACATAATAAGTAAGGGAAAGTAAAACCATGCAATTAATATGAATAAGTGGGTGAAGGATTGAATAAATCACTTAAACTAAGCACAAAATAACTCCTGAAATATGGGTTTATCAGTCCTCCATTAGAAATTTGGAGGCACAAGTGGGTCAGCTGAGTAAGAAAATTACTGAACTCCCTCCTAGTACTCTCCCAAGCAATACAGAAGAGAATCCAAAGAGAGAGTGCAAGGCCATAAACACGTCTCACATGGCCGAACCTGGAGAGGAGGAAGAGGCAGTAATCTCCACTGAGGAAGACCTCAATGGACGTCCACTGACCTCCAAGGAGTTCCCTAATGAGGAACCATGGGAATCTGAGGCTCAGACTGAGACCATAGAGATTCCATTAAATTTACTTCTGCCATTCATGAGCTCAGATGAGTATTCTTCCTCTGAAGAGGATGAAGATGTTACTGAAGAGCAAGTTGCTAAGTACCTTGGAGCAATCATGAAGTTAAATGCCAAGTTGTTTGGTAATGAGACTTGGGAGGATGAACCTCCATTGCTCATCAAAGAACTGGATGACTTGACTAGGCAGAAATTACCTTTGAAGAGACAAGACCCTGGAAAATTTTCCATCCCTTGTACCATAGGCAACATGACCTTTGAGAAGGCTTTGTGTGACCTGGGATCAAGTATAAACCTTATGCCTCTCTCTGTAATGGAGAAGCTAGGGATCATTGAGGTACAAGCTGCAAGAATCTCACTGGAGATGGCAGACAATTCAAAGAAACAGGCTTATGGACTTGTAGAGGATGTCTTGGTAAAGGTTGAAGACCATTACATCCCTGCTGATTTCTTAATCCTAGAGACTGGGAAGTGTATGGCTGAATCCATCATCCTTGGCAGACCCTTCCTAGCCACAACAAAAGCTGTGATTGATGTTGACAGAGAAGAATTGATCATTCAAGTGAATGAAGACTCCCTTGTGTTTAAAGCTCAAGGATATCCCTCTGTCACCATGGAGAGGAAGCATGAAGAGCTTCTCTCAATACAGAGTCAAACAGAGCCCCCACAGTCAAACTCTAAGTTTGGTGTTGGGAGGCCACAACCAAACTTTAAGTTTGGTGTTGAACCCCCACATTCAAACTCTAAGTTTGGTGTTGGGAGGTTCCAACATTGCTCTGAACATCTGTGAGGCTCCATGAGAGCCACTGTCAAGCTATTGACATTAAAGAAGCGCTTGTTGGGAGGCAACCCAATTTTTACTTATCTATATTAAATTTCTATTTTCTTTTGTTATTTTATGTTTTCTGTAGGTTGATGATCATGTGAAGTCAAAAAAACAATTGAAAAAGCAAAAACAGAAGGAAAAATAGAATGAAAAATAGAACACCCTGGAGGAGAAACTTACTGGCGTTTAAACGCGAGTAAGGGTAGCAGAATGGGTGTTAAACGCCCAGTCTGGCACCATTCTGGGCGTTTAACGCCAGAAATGGGCACCAGACTGGCGTTTAACGCCAGGAATGGGCAAGAAGCTGGCGTTAAACGCCAGAAATGGGCAGCAGCCTGGCGTTTAACGCCAGGATTGACAGCAAGGGGCGTTTTGCACGCCACATGGTGCAGGGATGAGAAATCCTTGACACCTCAAGATCTGTGGATCCCACAGGATCCCCACCTACCCCACCTCTCTCTCTTCTTTACCCATTCACCAATCACCTCAATACCTCTTCCCCAAAAAAACCCTCACCTATCAAATCCCACAATTCTCTTCACCATTCACATCCATCCTTCATAAAACCCCACCTACCTCACCATTCAAATTCAAACCACTTCCCCACCCAAACCCGCCCATAATGGCCGAACCTTACCCCCCTCTCCACTCCTATATAAACCCATCTTCACTCCTTCATTTTCACACAACCTAAACACTGCTTCTCCCCCTTGGCCGAAACACTAAGCCCCTCCATCTCCTCTATTTCTTCTTCTTCTGCTCTCTTCTTCCTTCTTTTGCTCGAGGACGAGCAACCTTCTAAGTTTGGTGTGGTAAAAGCTAAAGCTTTTTTGTTTTTCCATAACCATTAATGGCACCGAAGGCCGGAGAAACCTCTAGAAAGAGGAAAGGGAAGGCAAAAGCTTCCACCTCCGAGTCATGGGAGATGGAGAGATTCCTCTCAAAGGTGTATCAAGACCACTTCTATGAAGTTGTGGCCAAGAAGAAGGTGATCCCCGAGGTCCCTTTTAAGCTCAAAAAGGGCGAATATCCGGAGATCCGACATGAGATCCGAAGAAGAGTTGGGAAGTTCTCACCAACCCCATTCAACAAGTCAGAATCTTAATGGTTCAAGAGTTCTATGCCAATGCATGGATCACCAAGAACCATGATCAAAGTGTGAACCTGGATCCTAAGAATTGGCTTACAATGGTCCGAGGGAAATACTTAGACCTTAGTCCGGAAAATGTAAGGTTAGCATTCAACTTGCCCATGATGCAAGGAGATGCACACCCATACACTAGAAGGGTCAACTTTGATCAAAGGTTGGACCAAGTCCTCATGAAGAGGGCGCTCAATGGAAGAATGATTCAAGAGGAAAGCTGGTTCAACTAAGAAGGCATGACCTCAAGCCCGTGGCTAGGGGATGGTTGGAGTTCATCCAACACTCAATCATTCCCACTAGCAACCGGTCTGAAGTTACTATAGACCGGGCTATCATGATTCATAGCATCATGATTAGAGAGGAAGTAGAAGTTCATGAAGTTATATCCCAAGAACTCTACAAGGTGGCGGACAAGTCCTCTACTATGGTAAAGTTAGTCTTCCCTCATCTCATTTGTCACCTCTGCAATTCAGCTGGAATTGACATAGAGGAAGACATCCTCATTGATGAGGATAAGCCCATCACTAAGAAAAGGATGGAGCAAATAAGAGATCCCACTCATGGACAAGAGCATGAGGAAATTCCTCATCATGAAATCCCTGAGATGCCTCAAGGGATGCATTTTCCTCCACAAAACTATTGGGAGCAAATCAACACCTCCCTAGGAGAATTAAGTTCCAACATGGGACAACTAAGGGTGGAACACCAAGTGCATTCCATCCTCCTCCATAAAATTAGAGAAGACCAAAGAACCATGAGAGAGGAGCAACAAAGGCAAGGAAGAGACATTGAGGAGCTCAAGCACTCCATAAGATCTTCAAGAGGAAGAACAAGTTGCCATCACTAAGGTGGACCCGTTCTTTAATTTCCTTATTCTTTATTTTCCTTTTTTTCGAAAATTGTGCTTTATGTTTATTTATGTTTGTGTCTTTATTACATGATCATTAGTGTCTAAGTGTCTATGCCATAAAGCTATGAAAATGAATCCATCACCTTTCTTAAATGAAAAATGTTTTTAATTGAAAAAGAAAAAGAAGTGCATGAATTTCAAATTTTGAAACAGTTTAATTATCTTGATGTGGTGGCAATACTATTGTTTTTCTGAATGAATGCTTGAACAGTGCATATTTTTGAATTTGATTGTTTATGAATGTTAAAATTGTTGGCTCTTGAAAGAATGATGGGAAAAGGAGAAATGTTATCTAATGATCTGAAAGATCATAAAATTGATTCTTGAAGCAAGAAAAAGCAGTGAAAAGCTTGTGGAAAAAAAAAGAAAAGAAAAAGAAAAGAAAAAAAGAAAAGCAAGCAGAAAAAGCCAATACCCCTTTAAACCAAAAGGCAAGGGTGATAAAAAGGATCCAAGGCCTTGAGCATCAGTGGATAGGAGGGCCCACAGGAATAAAATCCTGGCCTAAGCGGCTAAACCAAGCTGTCCCTAACCATGTGCTTGTGGCGTGAAGGTGTCAAGTGAAAACTTGAGACTGAGCGGTTAAAGTCGAGGTCCAAAGCAAAAAGAAGATTGTGCTTAAGAACCCTGGACACCTCTAATTGGGGACTCTAGCAAAGCTGAGTCACAATCTGAAAAGGTTCACCCAGTTATGTGTCTGTGGCATTTATGTATCCGGTGGTAATACTGGAAAACAAAGTGCTTAGGGCCATAGCCAAGACTCATAAAGTAGCTGTGTTCAAGAATCAACATACTGAACTAGGAGAATCAATAACACTATCTGGATTCTGAGTTCCTATAGATGCCAATCATTCTGAACTTCAAGGAATAAAGTGAGATGCCAAAACTATTCAGAAGCAAAAAGCTAAAAGCCCCGCTCATCTAATTAATACTGATCTTCATAGATGTTTTTGGAATTCATTGTATATTCTCTTCTTTTTTATCCTATTTAATTTTCAATTGCTTGGGGACAAGCAACAATTTAAGTTTGGTGTTGTGATGAGCGGATAATTTATACGCTTTTTGGCATTGTTTTTAGTATGTTTTTAATATATTTTAGTTAGTTTTTATTATGTTTTTATTAGTTTTTAAATAAAAATCACAATTCTGGACTTTACTATGAGTTTGTGTGTTTTTCTGTGATTTCAGGTATTTTCTGGCTGAAATTGAGGGACCTGAGCAAAAATCTGATTCAGAGGCTGAAAAAGGACTGCAGATGCTGTTGAATTCTGACCTCCTTGCACTCAAAGTGGATTTTCTGGAGCTATAGAAGCCCAATTGGCGCGCTCTCAATTGCGTTGGAAAGTAGACATCTTGGGCTTTTCAGCAATAAATAATAGTTCATACTTTGCTCGAGATTTGATGGCCCAAATAGGCGTTCCAAGTTAGCTCATGAATTCTGGCGTTTAACTCCAAAACTGGCACAAAAGCTGGAGTTAAACACCCAAACTGGCACAAAAGCTGGCGTTTAACTCCAAGAAAAGTCTCTACACATGGAAGCTTCAATGCTCAGCCCAAGCACACACCAAGTGGGCCCGGAAGAAGATTTATGCATTAATTACTGATTTTTGTAAACCTTAGGCTACTAGTTCTCTATAAATAGGACCTTTTGCCATTGTATTTTCATACTATCTATCTTTTACTCATACTTGGATAGACCTTTTCACGTCTGGGGGCTGGCCTCACGGCCATGCCTAGACCTTGTTCTTATGTATTTTCAACGGTGGAGTTTTTACACACCATAGATTAAGGTGTGGAGCTCTGCTGTTCTTCAAGAATTAATACAAAGTACTATTGTTTTTCTATTCAACTCAAGTCTATTTCTTCTCCAAGATATTCATTCGTTCTTCAACTTGATGGATGTGATGATCCGTGACACTCATCATCATTCTCACCTATGAACATGTGCCTGACAACCACCTCTGTTCTACTAGCAATGGCTTGAATGCGTATCTCTTGGATTTCTAATATAAGATTGGAACCTTCGTGGTATAGGATAGAATTATTGGCGGCCATTCCTGAGATCCAGAACGTCTAAACCTTGTCTGTGGTATTCTGAGTAGGATCTGGGAAGGGATGACTGTGACGAGCTTCAAACTCGCGATTGTGGGGCGTGTGACAGATGCAAAAGGATCAATGGATCCTATTCCGACATGATCGAGAACCGACAGATGATTAGCCGTGCGGTGACAGCGCATTTGGAACGCTTTCACTGAGAGGACGGGAAGTAGCCATTGACAACGGTGATGCCCAACATAAAGCTTGCCATGGAAAGGAGTATGAATGATTGGAAGAAGGCAATAGGAAAGCAGAGGTTCAGGAGGAACAAAGCATCTTCATACGCTTATCTGAAATTCCAACCGAAGAATTACATAAGTATCTCTATCTTTATTTTATGTTTTATTTATCTTTTAATTATCAATTCTCCATCACCATCTGAATCTGCCTGACTGAGATTTACAAGGTGACCATAGCTTGCTTCAAGCCGACAATCTCTGTAGGATCGACCCTTACTCACGTAAGGTTTATTACTTGGACGACCCAGTGCACTTGCTGGTTAGTTGTGCGGAGTTATGATAAAGAGTTGAGATTACAATTGTGCGTACCATGATGATGGCGCCATTGATGATCACAATTTCGTGCACCAATGCCCCCTATATAGACTATATGAAAAGCGTATTCTCTAAGAAGAAGGCCCTGAGGGAAGATGAAATTGTGGTGCTGACCAAGGAGTGTAGTGCACTAGTGTAAAAGAAGCTACCTCAGAAATCGCCAGATCCCGGAAGCTTTCTAATTCCCTATACTATAGGGACCATCATATTTGAGAAGGCACTATGCGACCTTGGATCAAGCATAAATCTGATGCCTCTCTCTGTGATGAAGAAGCTGGAGATCCAAGAGGCGCAACCCACAAGGATCTCACTGGAGATGGCAAACAAGTCCCTAAAGCGGGCATATGGATTGGTGGAGAACGTTCTAGTAAAGGTTGAATACCTTTACCTCCCTGCAGATTTCGTGATACTTGATAGGGAGAGAAGAAGAATGACTGCATCATCCTAGGAAGGCCATTCCTAGCCACTGGGAGAGTCTTGATTGATGTAGAGAGAGGAGAGTTATGCCTGAGGATGCATGAGGACTATTTTCTGTTCAAAATTTTTAAACCTCAACCTCTCTCAGACAACAGCGGAACTAGCATGCAGATCTCAGTGCTCAAGCCTTCTCATTAAGTGGAAAGCCACATAGATCCCCCTGACATCAAACCTAAGTTTGGTGTTGGGCATTCACCACCCACCATTGAAGAAGGAGGCCCCAAGAAGAAATTACTCAAGGGATGGAGGAATAAGAAGTCCAGTCATACCACACATGGTGAACAGAATCATGTCTTTAGTGCATGTTGAACTAATTCATGAGAGCACAGGGAGGAAGTTCACAATAAGGGGTGAAGATATGAGCCCCTATAACCCTCCGTAAAGGAGCTATCCATCATGCTAATGATGGTAAAGAAGTATTTGTTGGGAGGCAACCCAACCATAAGCATCCTTTAGTTTATTTCAGTTTTATTTTAGTTTGATTTCATTTTATTTCTCATTGATCTTCAAATTTTTCCTAGGTTTAATATTGTTTGTGATCATACACAGTTCTTAGAACATGGATAGAATAACTTAGAATAGAAAACAGAGTACCCCGGAGCAGGAAGGCTCTGGCGCTAAACGCCAGTCTGGGCGTTTAACGCCAGAAAGGAGGCAAACAGTCCTGGTGTTTAACGCCAAAAAGGGACCAAGCTTTCTTTGCTTGGAGACAAGTAAAATTTTTAAGTTTGGTGTTTCAGAGTAAGCTCTAGGTTTATATTATCATCAATGGCACCAAAGGAAGGTGAATCATCTTCATAGAAGAGCACAGTCTGAGCAGCCACCAGCACTGAGGTGGTTGAGTTTCATTCTCCCTTTCTTTCTATTTTTCAGTATTTCATTCTATTTTCTATTTTTCTTTCTAGGCTTGCATGATCACTCTTAGGATTTCTTTGCTTTAGTAGTTTATTTTCAAAATTTTTATGGTTAGAAGATGTCTCACATATTGTCCACTAAGCTTAAAAGAAAAATCTTTTGAAAAGAAAGTAGTAAAATGCATGAGATTTGAGTTATATATTATGAGTTGTTCTAGTTACATAGATGTGGTGGCACTATCTTTATTCCTGAATATGAATTAACTGGTGCATATTTGATATTGGAGTTGAGTATATTAGTTTTTGAGGAACAAGAACTTAGAGAAGTATTATTGATGCTCTGAAATAAGAGAAAGATTGATTCTTGAAGCAAAAGAAACAACAAAAAGAATTGAAATAAAAAGAAAAATCAAAAGAAAAAAGGTCTAAGGCTTTGAGCATCAATAGTTAGGAGGGTCAAAACTGATCTAAAGGCTCAAAAGAGTGGTTTTTCCTAACCATATGCTTGTGGTGTAAAAGTGTCAAGTAAAACTTGAGACTGAACACTTAAAGTTGTGACCCAATGCTATTACAAAGTATGCCTAAGGCTCTGAGCACCACTGTCTGGGAGAAAAATCAAGGAAAAATTCGAACCAAAAGGTTCCCCAGTTAAGTGTTTGTGGTGTTTATGTATCAAGTTAAGCTTGAAAACAAAACACTTAGAGTAATGGCTAGACTCAAAGGTGCAATGCACCAAGAAAAAGAAAAAGTTGTGTTCAAGAATCAATTAGATCCTAAAGAAGAGAATCTATAACATCATCCGAGTTCTAATTCCAAGAGATGCTGATATTTCTGAGCTTCAAAGGATGGTGAGATGCCAAAGCTATTCAGAAATAGAGTGTCATAAGCCCTATTAAGTAACTAGACCTGAGCTTCATTGACAAACTCAAAGTCTTAAGCATTATCTTGGTCTTATATTATTTTGGTTGCTTGAGGATAAGCAACAGTTTAAGTTTGGTGTTGTGATGAGTGAGCATCTTATACCCTTTTTCCTAGCATTTTCTAGTTGTTTTTAGTTAGATTTTATTAAGTTTTTTTTATATTTTAGTGTAAAAATCCTCTTTGGATGCTACTTTGAGTTTTTTGTGGTGTTTTTATGATTTCAGGTGAATTTCAGGCGAATTTGGCAGAGTTTTTTGCAACAACGAAGAAAGGATAGTAGATGCTATCAACCCTGACCTCCTTGTATTACAATGAGCATAACTTGAGCTGCAGATATCCAATTGACTCGGTCTCTATGGCGTTAGAAAGCCAACTTTCAAATCTTTCCAACCTTATATAATAGTCTATACTTTTTGATGAGGAGATATTTTATACGCTTTTTCGCATCATTTTCATATAGTTTTTAACATGTTTTGTTTAATTTCTATTAATTTTTCATAGGTTTTAGTGTTAAAATCACATTTTTTGGATTCTACTTTGAGTTTATGTTTTTATGCAATTTCATATATTTTTTGGCTGAAATTGAGGAGCTGGAATAAAAGTTAGCAAAAGTTTGATTCAAAGACAGAGAAAGCACTGCAAATGCTGTCCAAATCTGACCTCTTTGCACTCAGAAGAGCTTTTATGGAGCTACAAAAGTCCAAATGGAGTGTTATTAACGGATATGGAAAGATAATTTCCAGAGCTTTCCAGTAATGTATGATAGTCTATACTTTGCTTCAGATTAGAAGGCCCAAAACTGGTGTCCAACGCCATCCTCCTGCCCCATTCCAGGCGTCCAGTGCCCAAAGGAAGAGACCAGCGTCCAGACTTCCAAAGAGGACCCCCTAGCCAGCGTTCAATGTCCTAGATGCCTCCTAGCATGTGGATCTCATCAAAGCTCAGCCTAAACACTCACCAAGTAGGCCCTAGAAGTGGATTTTAGCACCAAAAGACTGTTTTACCCTTTCTTAGTAATCCTTAGTCATTAGTTTAGTATTTAAGGGATATTTTACATAATCATACAGACCTTTATGCCATATTTTCGTTTATTATTGTGTTTCCTATCAGTATGAGTTTCTAAACCTCCTAGGTTGAGGGGAGGAGCCCTGCTGAGTTCTATGAATTAATAAAAGTATTACTGTTTCTCTTTAATCCGCATTTGATTCAATTCTAAGATGTATATTCGTTCTTCAACTTGATGAATGGGATGATCCATGACAATCAGCTCCATTTTTCATACTAAGACCATGTGCCTAACAACCACCTGTGTCTTCTTGGGTTCGTGTGAATGCGTGACTAGAAAGCATCGAACTGCTAGCTTGATTATACATCTCTCAGACGGCTAATCCACGTCTTCGTTGGGGACTTCTCGAGACACCAGTTCAGCCGAGGTATAGGGAGATTAGGGTCTCTATGGTAGAGGCTAGAATCCAAAGGCGCAGCATTCTCTGATCCGGAAGATCCGACCTTGTCTGTGGTGTTTTGAGTAGGATCATTCAGGAGAATAGACTGCAGGAGCTTCACCCTGGTGCGCAGAAATCGTGACGGTTCCATTCCTTGGTAACGGCGCTGAAAACTCAATACGCACGTTCATAATCTTAGTTCTTTGTCACAACTTCGCACAACTAACCAGCAAGTGCACTGGGTCATCCAAGTAATAAACCTTACGTGAGTAAGCGTCGATCCCACGGAGATTGTCGGCTTGAAGCAAGCTATGGTCACCTTGTAAATCTCAGTCAGGCGAATTCAAATGGTTATGGTGAATTGATAATTAAAATATAAATAAAACGTAAATTAAAGATTGAGATACTTATGTAATTCATTGGTGAGAGTTTCAGATAAGCGTATAGAGATGCGTTCGTTCCTCCTGAACCTCTGCTTTCCTATTGTCTTCATCCAATCATTCATACTCCTTTCTATGGCAAGCTGTATGTTAGGCATCACCGTTGTCAATGGCTACATCCTGTCCTCTCAGTGAAAATGGTCCAATGTGCTGTCACTGTATGGCTAATCATCTGTCGGTTCTCGATCATACTGGAATAGGATCCATTGATCCTTTTGCGTCTGTCACTACGCCCAGCACTCGCGAGTTTGAAGCTCGTCGCAGCCATCCCTTCCCAGATCCTACTCGGAATACCACAGACAAGGTTTAGACTTTTCGGATCTCAAGAATGGCTGTCCATAGATTCTAACTTATACCACGAAGATTCTGATTAAGGAATTCCAGAGATACTCATTTATTCAAAGGTAGAACGGAAGTGGTTGTCAGGCACGTATTCATAGGTTGGGAATGATGATGACTGTCATGATCATCACATTCATATTAAGGTGCGAATGAATATCTTAGAATCGGAATAAGCTTGAATTGAATAGAAAAACAATAGTACTTTGTATTAATTCATGAGGAACAGCAGAGCTCCACACCTTAATCTATGGTGTGTAGAAACTCTACCGTTGAAAATACATAAGAACAAGGTCCAGGCATGGCCGAGTGGCCAGCCCCCATAAAGGTCTAAGATAGCATAAAACTGATCAAAGATGTCTAATACAATAGTAAAAGGTCCTATTTATATCAGACTAGTTACTAGGGTTTACAGAAATGAGTAAATGTTGCAGAAATCCACTTCTGGGGCCCACATGGTGTGTGCTTGGGCTGAACATTGAGCTTTACACGTGTAGAGGCTTCTCTTGGAGTTGAACGCCAGTTTGTAACCTGTTTCTGGCGTTTAACTCCACTTTGCAACCTGTTTCTGGTGTTTAACTCCAGAATGCAGCATGAAACTGGTGTTGAACGCCAGTTTGCGTCGTCTAAACTCGGGAAAAGTATGGACTATTATATATTTCTGGAAAGCCCTGGATGTCTACTTTCCAACTCAATTGAGAGCGCGCCATTTAGAGTTCTGTAGCTCCAGAAAATCCACTTTGAGTGCAGGGAGGTCAGAATCCAACAGCATCTGCAGTCCTTCTTCAACCTCTGAATCTGATTTTTGCTCAAGTCCCTCAATTTCAGCCAGAGATTACCTGAAATCACAGAAAAATACACAAACTCATAGTAAAGTCCAGAAATGTGATTTTTATTGAAAAATTAATAAAATATACTAAAAACTAACTAAATTATACTAAAAACTATGTAAAAACAATGCCAAAAAGCGTATAAATTATCCTCTCATCACAACACCAAACTTAAATTGTTGCTTGTCCCCAAGCAACTGAAAATCAAATAGGATAAAAAGAAGAGAATATACTATGAATTCTAAAATATCAATGAAACTTAGCTCCAATCAGATGAGCGGGACTTGTAGATTTTTGCCTCTTGAATAGTTTTGTCATCTCACTTTATCCATTGAAGTTCAGAATGATTGGCATCTATAGGAACTCAGAGTTCAGATAGTGTTATTGATTCTCCTAGTTCAGTATGTTGTTTCTTGAACACAGCTACTTTATGATTCTTGGCCGTGGCCCTAAGCACTTTGTTTTCCAGTATTACCACCGGATACATAAATGCCACAGACACATAACTGGGTGAACCTTTTCAGATTGTGACTCAGCTTTGCTAAAGTCCCCAATTAGAGGTTTCCAGGATTCTTAAGCACACTCTTTTTTTTTCTTAGGACCTTGACTTTAACCGCTCAGTCTCAAGTTTTCACTTGACACCTTCACGCCACAAGCACATGGTTAGGGATAGCTTGGTTTAGCCGCTTAGGCCAGGATTTTATTCCTTTAGGCCCTCCTATCCACTGATGCTCAAAGCCTTGGATTCTTTTTATTACCCTTGCCTTTTGGTTTTTAAGGGCTATTGGCTTTTTGCTCTTGCCTTTTGGTTTTAAGAGCTTTTGGCTTTTTCTGCTTGCTTTTTCTTTTCCCCTTTTTTTCGCATTTTTCTTTTTTTTTTCGCAAGCTTTTGTATATTCACTACTTTTTCTTGCTTCAAGAATCATTTTTATGATTTTTCAGATTATCAGATAACATGTCTTCTTTTTCATCATTCTTTCAAGAGCCAACATATTTAACATTCATAAGCAATAATTTCAAAAGACATATGCACTGTTCAAGCATTCATTCAGAAAACAAAAGTATTTTCACCACATCAAAATAACTAAACTAGTTTCAAGGATGAATTCGAAACCATGTACTTCTTGTTCTTTTGTAATTAAAGCATTTTTCATTTAAGAAAGGTGATGGATTCATAGGACATTCATAACTTGAAGGCATAGACACTTAGACACTAGTAATCATATAGTAAAGACACAAACATAAATAAAGCATAAAGCTCAAAAATCGAAAAACAGTAAAATAAATAGACAAGGAGATTAAGGAATGAGTCCACCTTAGTGAGGGTGGCGTCTTCCTCTTCTTGAAGAACCAATGGTGCTTTTGAGCTCCTCTATGTCTCTTCCTTGTCTTTGTTGCTCCTCCCTCATAGCTCTTTGATCTTCTCTAATTTCATGGAGGATGATGGAATGCTCTTGGTGCTCCATCCTTAGTTGTCCCATGTTGGAGCTTAATTCTCCTAGGGAAGTGTTGATTTGCTCCCAATATTTTTGTAGAGGAAAGTGCATCCCCTGAGGCATCTCAGGGATTTCATGGTGAGGAATTTCCTCATGCTCATGTTGAGGTCCATGATCTCTTATTTGCTCCATCCTTTTCTTAGTGATGGGCTTGTCCTCTTCAATGAGGATGTCTCCCTCTATGTCAATTCCAGCCGAATTGCAGAGGTGGCATATGAGGTGAGGAAAGGCTAACCTTGCCCAAGTGGAGGACTTGTCGGCCACCTTGTAAAGTTCTTGAGGTATAATCTCATGAACTTCCACCTCCTCTCCAATCATGATACTATGGATCATGATGGCCCGGTCTATAGTAACTTCAGACCGGTTACTAGTAGGAATGATTGAGCGTTGAATGAACTCTAGCCATCCTCTAGCCACTGGTTTGAGGTCATGCCTACTTAGTTGAACCGGCTTGCCTCTTGAGTCAATTTTCCATTGAGCTCCTTCCTCACATATGTCTATAAGGACTTGGTTCAACCTTTGATCAAAGTTGACCCTTCTTGTGTAGGGGTGTGCGTTCTCTTCCATCATTGGCAAGTTGAACGCCAGCCTTACATTTTCCGGACTGAAATCTAAGTATTTCCTCCGAACCATGGTAAGCCAATGCTTTGGATTCGGGTTCACACTTTGATCCTGGTTCCTAGTGATCCATGCGTTTGCATAGAACTCTTAAACTATTAGGATCCCGACTTGTTGAATGGGGTTGGTGAGAACTTCCCAACCTCTTCTTTGGATCTCAAGTCGGATCTCTGGATACTCATTCTTTTTGAGCTTGAAAGGAACCTCAGGGATCACTTTCTTCTTGGCCACAACTTCATAGAAGTGGTCTTGATGGACCTTTGAGATGAATATCTCCATCTCCCATGACTCAGAGGTGGAAGCCATTGCCTTCCCTTTCCTCTTTCTAGAGGTTTCTCTGGCCTTAGGTGCCATAAATGGTTATGGAAAAACAAAAAGCTATGCTTTTACCACACGAAACTTAAAATGTTTGCTCGTCCCTGAGCAAAAGAAGAAAAAAAGTAGTAGAAGAAGAAGAAAATGGAGGAGATGGGGGGAGAAGATGTATTCGGCCAAGGAGAAGAAGAGAGGGTTGTGTTGTGTGAAAATGTAGAAGGAGTGAGGGGTTTATATAGGAGTGAGGGGGGTGTAGGGTTCGACCATTAGGGTTGTGTTTGGGAGGGAAATTAGTTTGAATTTTAAAGGTAGGTAGGGTTTATAGGGAAGAGAGGATGGATGTGAGTGGTGAAGAGGTGATGGAAAAGAGTGATTGAGGTGATTGGTGAAGGGTATTTGGGGAAGAGAGTTATGAAAAGGTGTGAAGAGGAGAGAAGAAGATGTGGGGATCCTGTGGGGTCCACAGATCCTGAGGGGATCCTGTGGAGTCCACAGATCAAGTGGGGTCAAGGACTTAACATCCCTGCTCCAATTAGGCGTGTAAAACGCCCTTGCTGTGCAATCCTGGCGTTTAACGCCAGATTGCTGCTTGTTTCTGGTGTTAAACGCCCAAATGTAGCCTGTTTCTGGCGTTTAACGCCAGGCAGATGCTTGTTTCTGGCGTTAAACGCCAGCTTGGTGCCTGTTTCTGGCATTAAACGCCAGACAGATGCATGTTTCTGGCATTTAAATGCCAGACTGCTCTCCTCTAGGGTGTGCTATTTTCAATGCTGTTTTTCATTCTGTTTTTGATTTTTCAGTAGTTTTTGTGACTTCACATAATCATCAACCTAATAAAACACAAAATAACAAAAAAAATAAAATAAAATAGATATGATTAAATAACATTGGGTTGCCTCCCAATAAGCGCTTCTTTAACGTCAATAGCTTGACAGTGAGCTCTCATGGAGCCTCATAGATGTTCAGAGCATTGTTGGGACCTCCCAACCCCAAACTTAGAGTTTGAATGTGGGGGTTCAACACCAAACTTAGAGTTTGGTTGTGGCCTCCCAACACCAAACTTAGAGTTTGACTGTGGGGGCTTTGGTTGACTCTGCGGTGAGAGAAGCTTTTCATACTTCCTCTCCATGATTACAGAAGGAGATCCTTGAGTCTTAAACACAAGGTTGTCCTCATTCAGTTGAAGGACCAATTCTCCTTTGTCCACATCAATCACAGCTCTTGCTGTGGCTAGGAAGGGTCTTCCAAGGATGATGGATTCATCCTCTTCCTTTTCAGTGTCTAGGATTATAAAATCAGCAGGGATGTAAAGGCCTTCAACCTTTACTAACACGTCCTCTACTTGTCCATAAGCCTGTTTTCTTGAGTTGTCTGCCATCTCTAATGAGATTCTGGTAGCTTGCACCTCAAAGATCCCAAGTTTCTCCATTACAGAGAGTGGCATTAAGTTTATTCCTGACCCCAAGTCACACAGAGCCTTCTCAAAGGTCATGGTGCCTATAGTATAGGGTATTAAGAATTTGCCAGGATCCTATTTCTTTTGGGGCAATTTCTGCCTGTCCAATGCATTTAGTTCATTGGTGAGCAAGGGAGGTTTATCTTCCCAAGTCTCATTACCAAATAATTTGGCATTCAGCTTCATGATTGCACCAAGGTATTTAGCAACTTACTCTTCAGTAATGTCTTCATCCTCTTCAGAGGAAGAATACTCATCAGAGCTCATGAAGGGCAGAAGGAGGTTTAATAGAATCTCTATGGTCTCTAGATGAGCCTCAGATTCCTTTGGTTCCTCAAAGGGATACTCCTTATTGGTCACTGAACGTCCCAGGAGGTCTTCCTCACTAGGATTCACATCCTCCTCTTCCTCTTTGGGTTCGGCCACACCATGTAAGGCTATGGCCTTGCACTCTCATTTTGGATTTTCTTCTGTATTGCTTGGGAGAGTACTAGGAGGGATTTTAGTGACTCTTTTACTCAGCTGGCCCACTTGTGCTTCCAAATTCCTAATGGAGGACCTTGTTTCATTCATGAAACTCACAGTGGCCTTAGATAGATCAGAGACTATATTTGCTAAGCTAGATGGGTTCTGCCCAGAATTCTCTGTCTGTTGCTGAGTGGATGATGGAAAAGGTTTGCTATTGCTAAACTTGTTTCTTCCACCATTATTAAAGCCTTGTTGAGGCTTTTGTTGATCCTTCCATGAGAAATTTGGATAATTTCTCCATGAGGGATTATAGGTGTTTCCATAGGGTTCACCCATGTAATTCACCTCTGCTATTGCAGGGTTCTCAGGATCATAAGCTTCTTCTTTAGAAGATGCCTCTTTAGTACTGTTGGATGATTCCTTCAATCCATTCAGACTCTGAGAGATCATATTGACTTGCTGAGTCAATATTTTATTCTGAGCCAATATGGCATTCAGAGTATCAATTTCAAGAACTCCTTTCCTCTGAGGCGTCCCATTACTCACAGGATTCCTTTCAGAAGTGTACATGAACTGGTTATTTGCAACCATGTCAATGAGTTCTTGAGCTTCTGCAGGCATTTTCTTTAGGTGAATGGATCCACCTGCAGAATGGTCCAATGACATCTTTGATAATTCAGACAGACCATCATAGAATATATCCAGGATGGTCCATTCTGAAAGCATGTCAGAAGGACACTTTTTAGTCAGTTCCTTGTATCTCTCCCAAGCTTCATAGAGGGATTCACCTTCCTTTTGTATGAAGGTTTGAACATCCACTCTAAGCTTACTAAGCTTTTGAGGAGGAAAGAACTTGGCTAAGAAAGCCGTGACCAGCTTATCCCAAGAGTTCAAGCTGTCTTTAGGTTGAGAGTCCAACCATATTCTAGCTCTGTCTCTTACAGCAAATGGGAACAGCATAATCCTGTAGACCTCGGGATCAACCCCATTGGTCTTAACAGTATCACAGATCTGCAAGAATTCAGTTAAGAACTGAAAGGGATCTTCTGATGGAAGTCCATAAAACTTGCAATTCTGTTGCATTAGAGAAACTAATTGAGGTTTCTGCTCAAAATTGTTTGCTCCAATGGCAGGGATTGAGATGCTTCTCCCATGTAAATTGGAATTAGGTGCAGTAAAGTCACCAAGCATCTTCCTTGCATTGTTATTATTTTCGGCCATGTCTCCTTCTTTTTCAAAATTTTCAGTCAGATTTTCTCCAGAGAGTTGTGCTTTAGCTTCCCTTAGCTTCCTCTTCAGAGTCCTTTTAGGTTCAGGATCAGCTTCAACAAGAATGTTCTTATCCTTGTTCCTGCTCATATGAAAAAGAAGAAAACAAAAAAGAAAATATGGAATCCTCTATGTCACAGTATAGAGATTCCTTATGTAAGTATAAGAAGAGAATAATGGAGGAAGGAAAAGATAAGAATCCAAACACAGGGGAGAGGAATGAGTTCGAATTCTTGGGTGAAAGAGGGGTGTTAGTAGATGAATAAATAAACAGAAAGGGATGAGAGATGAGAGAAATTCGAAAATTAAACAAATTAAAATAAAAGTATTTTTGTTTTTAAATTAAATTTAAAATAAAAAATAAAAATTAAAGTTCAGAAATTAAGAAAGGAAAATTGAATCAAATTAAATTAAATTTAAAACAATTAGTTAATTTAAAAAGGAATTTTGAAAAAGAGGGAAGGGATTTTCGAAAATTAGAGATAGAATTAGTTAGGTAGTTTTGAAAAAGATATGATTGAAATAGTAAACTTTTAAAATCAAACAAAAAGTCAAGTAGTTAATTGAAAAAGATTTGAAAATCAATTTTTGAAAAGATAAGAAGTTAGAAAAGAAGTTGGAAAAGATTTTGAAATTGATTTTGAAAAAGATGTGATTGACATTTATTTTGAAAAAGATTTGAAAAAGAAATTTAAAAAGATTTGATTTTTGAAATCAAATTTGATTACTTGACTAACAAGAAGAAAAAAAAAGATATGATTCTAGAGTTTAAAGATTGAACCTTTCTTACTAGGTAAGTAACAAACTTAAAAATTTTGAATCAATCACATTAATTGTTAGCACTAATTTCGAAAATATGAAATAAAAATAAGAAAAAGATTTTGAAAATCAATTTGAAATTTTCGAAAATCATAAAAGAAAAATGGAAAAGGTTTGATTTTTGAAAAAGATTTGAAAAAGATAGAATTTTTAAATTGAAAATTTGATTTGACTCATAAGAAACAACTAAATTTTAAAAAGTTTTGAAAAAGTCAACTCAAATTTTCGAAAATTTATGAGAGAAAAAGGGAAAGATATTTTTTTTTTATTTTTGAATTTTTAATGATGAGAGAGAAAAACACTAAATTGAAACAAAGCATAAGAATTATGAATCAAAACAACTAATGCATGCAAGAACACCTTGAATGTCAAGATGAACACCAAGAACACTTTGAGGATCAAGATGAACATCAAGACTTATTTTTGAAAATTTTTAAGAAAAAAAAACATGCAAGACACCAAACTTAAAAATTTTATTCTCTAGATACTAATAATTCAAGAATGCATATGAAAAACAAGAAAAGACACAAAACAAGAAAATATGAAGATCAAACAAGAAGACTTGTCAAGAACAACTTGAAGATCATGAAGAACAAATGCATGAGTTTTCGAAAAATGCACAAATTTTAAAAACATGCAACTGACACCAAACTTAAAATTTGACACAAGACTCAAACAAGAAACATCAAATTTTTTTGTTTTTATGATTTTATTAAATTTTTTGTATTTTTTTTCAAAAATTATTTTGGGAAGAACAAAAAAGAAGAAAAATATTTTTTTTTGTATTTTTCAAAAATAGGAAATAAAAAGCTTAAAATTAAAATAAAATTACCTAATCTGAGCAACAAGATGAACCGTCAATTGTCCAAACTCGAACAATCCTCGGCAACGGCGCCAAAAACTTGGTGCGCAGAAATCGTGACGGTTCCATTCCTTGGTAACGGCACTAAAAACTCAATACGCACGTTCATAATCTTAGTTCTTTGTCACAACTTCGCACAACTAACCAGCAAGTGCACTGGGTTGTCTAAGTAATAAACCTTACGTGAGTAAGGGTCGATCCCACGGAGATTGTCGGCTTGAAGCAAGCTATGGTCACCTTGTAAATCTCAGTCAGACGAATTCAAATGGTTATGGTGAATTGATAATTAAAATATAAATAAAATGTAAATTAAAGATAGAGATACTTATGTAATTCATTGGTGAGAGTTTCAGATAAGCGTATAGAGATGCGTTCGTTCCTCCTGAACCTCTGCTTTCCTATTGTCTTCATCCAATCATTCATACTCCTTTCTATGGCAAGCTGTATGTTAGGCATCACCGTTGTCAATGGCTACATCCTGTCCTCTCAGTGAAAATGGTCCAATGCGCTGTCACTGTATGGCTAATCATCTGTCGGTTCTCGATCATACTGGAATAGGATCCATTGATCCTTTTGCGTCTGTCACTACGCCCAGCACTCGCGAGTTTGAAGCTCGTCGCAGCCATCCCTTCCCAGATCCTACTCGGAATACCACAGACAAGGTTTAGACTTTTCGGATCTCAAGAATGGCTGTCCATAGATTCTAACTTATACCACGAAGATTCTGATTAAGGAATCCCAGAGATACTCATTTATTCAAAGGTAGAACGGAAGTGGTTGTCAGGCACGTGTTCATAGGTTGGGAATGATGATGACTGTCATGATCATCACATTCATATTAAGGTGCGAATGAATATCTTAGATTCGGAATAAGCTTGAATTGAATAGAAAAACGATAGTACTTTGTATTAATTCATGAGGAACAGCAGAGCTCCACACCTTAATCTATGGTGTGTAGAAACTCTACCGTTGAAAATACATAAGAACAAGGTCCAGGCATGGCCGAGTGGCCAGCCCCCATAAAGGTCTAAGATAGCATAAAACTGATCAAAGATGTCTAATACAATAGTAAAAGATCCTATTTATATCAGACTAGTTACTAGGGTTTACAGAAATGAGTAAATGTTGCAGAAATCCACTTCTGGGGCCCACTTGGTGTGTGCTTGGGCTGAACATTGAGCTTTACACGTGTAGAGGCTTCTCTTGGAGTTGAACGCCAGTTTGTAACCTGTTTCTGGCGTTTAACTCCACTTTGCAACCTGTTTCTGGCGTTTAACTCTAGAATGCAGCATAGAACTGACGTTGATCGCCAGTTTGCATCGTCTAAACTCGGGCAAAGTATGGACTATTATATATTGCTGGAAAGCCCTAGATGTCTACTTTCCAACGCAATTTAGAGCGTGCCATTTGGAGTTCTGTAGCTCCAGAAAATCCACTTTGAGTGCAGGGAGGTCAGAATCCAACAGCATCTGCAGTCCTTCTTCAACTTCTGAATCTGATTTTTTCTCAAGTCCCTCAATTTCAGCCAGAAATTACCTGAAATCACAGAAAAACACACAAACTCATAGTAAAGTCCAGAAATATGATTTTTATTGAAAAACTAATAAAAATATACTAAAAACTAACTAAATCAAACTAAAAACTATGTAAAAACAATGCCAAAAAGCGTATAAATTATCCGCTCATCATACCCTCAATCAGAATGGATTCGCACTAACCCTGGGGTTCAGATTTGGGGGAGTATTGGCGGCTGCTCAAACCAGCGTCAATCATATACAGCCTGCCATAGAAGAAATCATTCACAATTGAAGATGATAGTAAGACCAGAGTTAATTCAGAAGGATAAAGCAACTCCAAGCCTTAACCATCTTTTTATTCTTATAATCAAACCTTATAATTCCATCTTCCAAATCAAACTAATTCTTCTATCCGCCTGACTAAGTCCTGCAAGATAACCATAGCTTGCTTCAAACCACAATCCTCACGGGATCGACTTGACTCGCTCAAGTATTACTTGGACGACCCAGTGCACTTGCTGGTACATTTGTACGAAGTGTGGGGATTCGTGCACCAAGCTTTTGGCGCCGTTGCCGGGGATTGTTCGAGTTTGGACAATTAACGGATTATCTTGTTGCTTAGATTAGGTAAATTTTTTTTTCTTTACAGATTTATTTTTATTTTATTTGAGTCTTTTATTTTCTTTTCAAAAAGCTTTCAAAAATATTTTCTTTTCTTTGTTAATCATGATCTTTTTATTTGAGTCTTTTGATTTTGTTCTTGTTCTTGCTTAAAGTTCGAATTTATTTTGTTTTCTTTCAAAACCTTTTCTGTTTTTGGCTATGTATTATCTTTTGATTTTTCTTACTTTGAGTCTTACCTATTTCTTGTTTTCTTTTTCAAAATTTCTTCAAAAATATTTTCTTTTCTTTATTAATCTTTATCTTTTGTTTGAGCCTTTAGTTCTTGTTCTTGGTAAAATTTTCGAATTCTTCGAGTCTTCCTTTCAAAAAATTTTTAAAAATAGTTTCTTTTGTTTGATTCTTGTGTCAATCTTTAAGTTTGGTGTCTTCTTGTGTTTTTCTTTAAATTTTCAAAAATTGTGTGTTTGGTTTTCAATTTTTAAGTTTGGTGTCCTTTGCATGTTCTTGTGTTCTTTGAATTCTTTGAGTTTTGTGCTTGGTGTTCTTCTTAATCTTCACAGTGTTCTTGTTTTTCTTCTTATTTTAATCTTAAAATTTTTAAGTTTGGTGTCTCTTTGTATTTTTCTTCTCAATTTTCGAAAATTAGCCTTCTTAGATCTAAAAATTTTATGTTTGGTGTCTTTTAGTTGTTTTTCTCTTTCTTCATTAAATTCAAAAATAAAAATATCTTTTCTATCTTTATTTAATTAAAATTTCAAAAATTACAAAAAAATTCAGATTTTAATTTTAAAATTATTATCTTATCTTATCTTAGTTTTAAATTTCAAAATTCAAATCTTTTCAAAATCAAATCTTTTCAAAAAATCATATCTTTTTCAAAATCTTATTTTAACTTTTTATCTTTCTTAAAAAATTGAAAAATCTTATCTTATCTTATTTCAAATTCAAATTTTAAAATTCAATTTCAAATTCAAAATTTCAAATTTCAAATTTCAAATTTCAAAATCAAACCTTTTCAAAAATCAAATCTTTTTCAAATCTTTATCTTATCTTGTTTCAAATTCAAAATTCAAAATTTAAAATTTAAATTTCAAATCTTTTTACTTTAAAAGTTATCTTCTCTTAACTTTCTTATCCTATCTTTCTTACCTAACTTATCTTATCCTTTCTATCTTAGCTTCTTTTAAATTTTAAAATTAAATCATTTTCAAATCTTTTCAATTCTTATTTCTTATCTTATCTTGTTGACTTTTTCAATTATTTTTAAATTCAAATCTTTTCTAATCTTCTATCTTATCTTATTTTCAATTATTTTCTTAATTAGTGACTTTTTCAAAACTTCCTAACTAATTCCTATCTCTTCTAATTTTCGAATTTTTTCTTCTATTTCTCTCTCTTTTTTTTGAAATTTATTAATTAATTTTCAATTCCTTTTAATTAATTAACCTTTATTTTCGAATTTAATTAATAAATAAAATAAAAATAAAAATATTTTAATTACAATTTATATTCTTTCTCTTCCTCTACCTTTCTTCATCATGAACCAGAATGAGAATGAAGAATTTAGAAGAACTCTGGGGTCTTATACAAACTCCGCTGCTGACTTCTATGGAAGAAGTATTAGCATACCTCACATCAGAGTAAGTAGCTTTGAACTAAACCCTCAACTCATTACCTTAGTGCAGAAAATCTGCCAGTATTCTGGACCCCTACTGAGTTTCTGGCAGATTTCTTAAAGATTGCTGACACAGTACACAATGAGGGAGTAGACCAAGATGTCTACAGACTACTACTCTTTCCTTTTGCTGTAAAGGACCAAGCAAAGAGGTGGTTGGATAACCAGCCCAAAGCTAGTTTGAAAACTTAGAACCAGTTAGTAGACAAGTTTTTAAATCAATACTTTCCTCCAAGAAAGATGACCTAGCAGAGGCTGGACATCCAAGGCTTCAAACAAGGAGATAATGAATCTCTTTATGATGCCTAGGAGAGGTATAGAAGGATGCTAAGAAGATGTCCCACTGAAATGTTCTCTGAATGGGTACAGTTAGACATCTCTACTATGGACTTTCAGACATGGCTAAAATGTCTCTGGACCACTCTGCTGGTGGTTCCATACACATGAGAAAGACCATTGAAGAGGCTCACGAGCTTATTGAGACAGTTGCCACTAATCAGCAACTGTACTCATCTACTGAGACTTCTATGAAAGGAAAGGTTAAGGCAATATCTATTGAACCTAACCCTCCAGAACAGATGGACCATTGACTCAGCAGCTACACGCCCTTGCCCAGCAACTACTGGAACTGCAAGAGGCTTTGCGAGAAATTCAGGCTTCTAACAGGAATATAGAAGTCCAGCTGAGTCAAACAAGGCAGCGGTTATCTAAAGAAATAACAGAGGAATGCCAGGCTATTCAACTGAGGAGTGGGAAATCCTTAAATACTCAACCTCAGTACAACAAGAAAGAAAAGCTAACAGAGGAACACCTGACTGATGTTCAAGACGTCTTTGAGGGCATTGAATGCCCAAAGAAGAAAGTCATTGGCATTCAATGCCAATAAGGGATATCCATCCCTGGTGTTGAATGCCCAGAAAGGGATGGCGGCCTGGGCGTCTAACGCCCAGAAGGGGGCAGCCCAGGCATTGAATGCCAACCCAAGGGAGACCAGACACATGTAAGTGCTGGAAACATCTCTCCTAAGCAAGTTGGTAACCCTTCTTTAGGCACTATGGACACTCATCCTGCACCACTCATGGCCCTGGAGTACAAGGCCAAGTTACCATACCCTCAAAGACTCCAGAAAGCAGAAAATGATAGGCAATTTGCTAAATTCTTTGAAGCTTTTAAGAAGCTGGAGATCAAAAATCCCTTTTGCAGAGGATCTTGAACAAATGCCTTCGTATGCTAAGTTCATGAAGGAAATACTGAACAATAAGAGGGATTGGAGGGAAGTAGAGATAGTAGCTCTTACTAAGGAGTGCAATGCAGTCATTCAGAGGAACCTTCCTCAGAAACTGCAGAGATACCCTAACACTCTTCTCAGAGACACAGAAGTGAATCCAAGAGAAGGGTGTCTAGCCCTCATTAGTACCAAGGAGGCTGAGCCTCATATGGTACATACTTTTGAGGAACTAAATGAAGAAAAGACTCAAGAAGAGGCTGGGAGAACATTGTTGCACATACCTCTTATGGGAAGAAAGCCTGAAGTACCACACCCTCAGATACCCCAAAGGGAGACCAAGGATAAGTAATGCTCATAATCCTTGGAAGGTTCTGAAAAGATGCAAATCAATATTCCTTTTGTTGAGGTTGTGGAGCAATAGTCTCTATTTACTGGAAGAAACCTCTCTGATGCTGAGAGAGGCGAATTAGTGATGAGGTTACCGAAGGATTACATGGTTATCAAGGTCCTTCAACCACCACTACCCCTTGACAAAGGATTAGTAGAGACAAAGTCTCAAACAGTTAGTGTGCTTATTAAAAACAAAGAAAAACAAAGAAAAATTGCTTAATGTAGACCACCACCTTACTTAATCATTGTCAATCTAGATCAATCCCCGGCAATGGCACCAAAAACTTGATGGGTCGAAATGCGATTCCACACAAAACTCACCGGCAAGTGTACCAGGTCACATCAAGTAGTAATTACTCACATGAGTGAGGTCGATCCCACAGGGATTGATGGATTGAGCAATTTTAGTTAGGTGGTTAGTTTAGTTAAGCAAACAGTTGATGATTTGAATGAAACTTAAATAGCAGAAGCTAAATTGCATGAAAATAAAAGGGAGAGGGGAAATTGACAGAATCTAAAGTGCAGAAAATTTAGATTAAGCTGAAACTTAAAGTGCAAGTAATATAAATGACTGAAACTTAGACTGCAAGAAATGTAAATGGCCGAAGCTTAAAGTGCAAGAAAACTAAATGACTGAATATAAATTACTGAGAAATGTAAATTTCTTGAAGAGTAAAAGGATTTGGGTGCTGGGATTTAGAATTGAACAAGGAATTGCAAGTTAAAGAAGATCAGAGAGCTCTGAGATGAAGAAATTCAGCTCAGCAGCCAAACAAAAATGTAAAATTGATTGAAGAACCAAACAGCAAGAAAACTTAACTCAAGTATTAAATTCTAAAGAGAAATTGAAGATCGAAGAAGAGAAATGAGATTAGATAGCAGATCTAGATCTCAATTGCTCTTTTGATCAAGTAGAAAAATAATTGCAGATGAAAATGAAAGTTAGAAACAGCAGAGAAGATTAAAACCCAATCCTTAGATCAATTGAGAGGAAGAGTAGAAGATGATTCTCAGAATTTGAATTAATGGAGCTCCTCAATCTCAATTCAAGATCCAAAACAGAAAAGTAAAAGTTGCAGAAGAAGAAAATGAAAACAGAAAACTAAACTCAGATCCAATCCTTAGAACAATTGAGAAGAGAAGTAAAAGATGATTCTCAAACTTAGAATCAATGAAGCTCTTCAATCTCAATTCAAATTCCAAGAACAGATAGTCGAAGTTGCAAAAGAAATGAAAATGAAAACAACAAATGAAATTAGATCCAATTCCTTAATTCTCAGAATTATGCAGAATAAGAACAAAGATGAATTTCAGATCAAGAATTGAAACAGAATTTCTTCAATCTCAATCCAAAATTCAAAACAGAAAGTAGAAGTTGCCGAAGCAAGAACAATCAGAAAGAAAACTCAGATCTCAATCCCAATTCCCAAAAATAAATTGGGTGCTGGTGCCTTGTAGTTGAGCGCTCAGTTTGAACACACAACGTAGCGCTATGCTTTTGTCTCTTGGTGGGAGCTTTAGTGCTCTCAACTAGCATTAAAAAAGTGAACGCTCCGCTCAAATAGAGAGCGCTATGCTTGGTTCCTTAAGTGCTACGCTTTTATATCCTAGGACATGCTTTGATAAGGCACGCTTTCATTGTTCTTTCTTCTCTTCACCATTTCTTCACCTACAAGTAATCAAACCAACGAAACAAAGTATCACCAAATTCACAAGATCTCTACATCATTCAAAAACCAACTAATTCTAGCTTAAACCTCATGATTTTGTGGCAAATAATTGATGGTTGATTTAATTGACATAACCATGCAAATCCACTCCAAATCACTTACTTATAATGCAAGAAAGTGCATAAAACCTAATGAAACAAGTGAAAAATGCTTGAAAAGCTAGCATAAGATGACTTGTCATCACAACACCAAACTTAAACCTTGCTTGTCCCCAAGCAAGCACTAAACATAAGAAGAAATGAAATGAAACAGAGAAGCATGCATGTCCTTATTTAGCAGATAATTGAACTTGGTTCATGGGGTTTTATGCAGACAAATGTAGCTCAATTATTCTTAGCTATCTGATATGAAATATTTCCTTAAAGGTTCACTAGAGTTGCTGCTGTGCTGCCTTGCTTTTTGATTGATCCCTGTTAGCTTTTTCTTTCTTTCTTTTGCTTAGAAAGCTTATTTCTTAATGAAAGCTTGGTGGCAAGTGTTGCAGTAGCCTTTTGGCTCAATTTTTTGCTTAACACTCCTTCACCACAGACACTTGGCTCACAATTTCTTCCTAGGAACATTGATGCCCAGCATCTCTTTGGATTACTAAATGCTTTGTAACTAGGTTGCTCTGGACAATGGACTTTCGGTTGGCAATCCCAGATTAGTTAATCCAAGTGGCCAAGTTTTAAAATACTCGTCAGAACCTAATTGTCCAAGCATATCCTAGTACAAGAGCACCACAGGCATATGTCCTAAGGTTCAAGCTATTGGTGTCTAGCCTTATTGTTTGTTTCTTTGCCAATTCTTGGCTTTTCTTTTTCTTTTTCTTCTTATTTTGCTTCATTCTTAAGGGATATTCATTAATAAAAAGGCTTTATAGCAGCAATCTAATTCACACTATAAAGAACATGTTATTATGCAGCTTTTATTATTGAGCTATTCATTAAATCAAACAAGTACCACTACTGAGTTTCATTCTAATTTCTACAACATTGGATAATCACTTTTCTATATCAAACATTTTTCTTTTATTCCTGCAGAAGGGAAATAAAATAGAATTTAAGCAAAACAACAAGCATAATGCAGGCTAGCATTCTTAGCAAACATCTCCTCTTACACCTAATTGAACACTTCAGCAAGACATATAGGAATCCCCAAGTTAAAATACTTCAAAGCAACAAGGATTAAGTGTCAATACAACCTGTTGGGAATATCTCTTAGCTTTTCCTTCTGTCATCATTATTTCTCTCTGTTGTTCCTCCTCTGGATGATGATGCAGACCCCTTTCACAGATTGAATGTTTTCCTGCATAATCCTTAAAAGTTGCTTGTTTCTCAAGCCTTTAGGCAACTGGTTAGGTAGTGTGCTTATTAAAATTTTCCTTAAAAGTTGCTTTTTCTTTTTCTTTTTGCTGCTTTTTCTTGCTTCAAGAATCAATTTTTTGATTTTTCAGATTACCAATAATACTTTTCCGTCTTCATCATTCTTTTAAGAACCAACATTCTTAATTTCAACTTCAAATATGCATTGTTTATTCATACATTCAGAAAATAAAAGCAATGCCACCGCATCAAAATAATTGAACTATTCTTATTATAAACTTGAAACTCATGCATCTCTCAATTCTTTTCAAATAAAATTTTCTTTTAAGCAAGGTGAGAGACATATGTATTGCAAGAGCTTTTAGTGTTGAGTAGTCTTATCTGTATTGCAAGGATCTAAGTTTGGTGTTGCACACCAAAACAAATTAAGGGAGAATGAAGGATGCTAAGTTCAGTGTTCCACCAAAAATCTCAATTGAAAACACATTTTCACCTTTTGCATAAATAGTTGCTAGCTCCAAGCAATCAGAAAAATTACTTAGCCATTGCCTGTTTTCTAGTTTTAGTTTTGTGACCTTCAGCAAAGGCACAAGGTTTCATATAAATGGTTGACTTGTTGCATAAGAAACATTGGCAAGGAACTAAGTTTGGTGTTCACACACCAAAGTAAGTTCAAAAGCCTACAAGCAAATCTTGCATACTAACCAGTTGCCTAAAGGCTTGAGAAACAAGCAACTTTTAAGGATTATGCAGGAAAACATTCAATCTGTGAAAGGGGTCTGCATCATCATCCAGAGGAGGAACAACAGAGAGAAATAATGATGACAGAAGGAAAAGCTGAGAGACATTCCCAACAGGTTGTATTGACACTTAATCCTTGTTGCTTTGAAGTATTTTAACTTGGGGATTCCTATATGTCTTGCTAAAGTGTTCAATTAGGTGTAAGAGGAGATGTTTGCTAAGAATGCTAGCCTGCATTATGCTTGTTGTTTTGCTTAAATTCTATTTTATTTCCCTTTTGCAGGAATAAAAGAAAAATGTTTGATATAGAAAAGTGATTATCCAATGTTGTAGAAATTAGAATGAAACTCAGTAGTGGTACTTGTTTGATTTAATGAATAGCTCAATAATAAAAGCTGCATAATAACATGTTCTTTGTAGTGTGAATTAGATTGCTGCTATAAAGCCTTTCTATTAATGAATATCCCTTAAGAATGAAGCAAAATAAGAAGAAAAAGAAAAAGAAAAGCCAAGAATTGGCAAAGAAACAAACAATAAGGCTAGACACCAATAGCTTGAACCTTAGGACATATGCCTGTGGTGCTCTTGTACTAGGATATGCTTGGACAATTAGGTTCTGACGAGTATTTTAAAACTTGGCCACTTGGATTAACTAATCTGGGATTGCCAACCGAAAGTCCATTGTCAAGAGCAACCTAGTTATAAAGCATTTAGTAATCCAAAGAGATGTTGGGCATCAATGTTCCTAGGAAGAAATTGTGAGCCAAGTGTTTGTGGTTAAGGAGTGTTAAGCAAAAAATTGAGCCAAAAGGCTACTGCAACACTTGCCACCAAGCTTTCATTAAGAAATAAGCTTTCTAAGCAAAAGAAAGAAAGAAAAAGCTAACAGGGATCAATCAAAAAGCAAGGCAGCACAGCAGCAACTCTAGTGAACCTTTAAGGAAATATTTCATATCAGATAGCTAAGAATAATTGAGCTACATTTGTCTGCATAAAACCCCATGAACCAAGTTCAATTATCTGCTAAATAAGGACATGCATGCTTCTCTGTTTCATTTCATTTCTTCTTATGTTTAGTGCTTGCTTGGGGACAAGCAAGGTTTAAGTTTGGTGTTGTGATGACAAGTCATCTTATGCTAGCTTTTCAAGCATTTTTCACTTGTTTCATTAGGTTTTATGCACTTTCTTGCATTATAAGTAAGTGATTTGGAGTGGATTTGCATGGGTTATGTCAATTATATCAACCATCAATTATTTGCCACAAAATCATGAGGTTTAAGCTAGAATTAGTTGGTGGAAACATATCAAACATTTTTCTTTTATTTCTGCAGAAGGGAAATAAAACAGAATTTAAACAAATGATTGACAACAAACATAATGCAGGCTAGCATTCTTAGCAAACATATCCTCTTACACCTAATTGAACACTTCAGCAAGACATATAGGAATCCCCAAGTTAAAATACTTCAAAGCAACAAGGATTAAGTGTCAATACAACCTGTTGGGAATGTCTCTCAGCTTTTCCTTCTATCATCATTATTTCTCTCTGTTGTTCCTCCTTTGGATGATGATGCAGACCCCTTTCACAAATTGAATATTTTCCTGCATAATCCTTAAAAATTTCTTGTTTCTCAAGCCTTTAGGCAACTGGTTAGTATGCAAGATTTGCTTGTAGGCTTTTGAACTTACTTTGGTGTGTGAACACCAAACTTAGTTCCTTGCCAATGTTTCTTATGCAACAAGTCAATCATTTATATGAAACCTTGTGCCTTTGCTGAAGGTCACAAAACTAAAACTAGAAAACAGGCAATGGCTAAGTAATTTTTCTGATTGCTTGGAGCTAGCAACTATTTATGCAAAAGGTGAAAATGTGTTTTCAACTGAGATTTTTGGTGGAACACCGAACTTAGCATCCTTCATTCTCCCTTAATCTGTTTTGGTGTGCAACACCAAACTTAGATCCTTGCAATACAGATAAGACTACTCAACACTAAAAGCTCTTGCAATACATATGTCTCTCACCTTGCTTAAAAGAAAATTTTATTTGAAAAGAATTGAGAGATGCATGAATTTCAAGTTTATAATAAGAATAGTTCAATTATTTTGATGCGGTGGCATTGCTTTTATTTTCTGAATGTATGAATAAACAGTGCATATTTGAAGTTGAAATTAAGAATGTTGGTTCTTAAAAGAATGATGAAGACGGAAAAGTATTATTGGTAATCTGAAAAATCAAAAAATTGATTCTTGAAGCAAGAAAAAGCAGCAAAAAGAAAAAGAAAAAGCATGTTGCAAAAGAAAAATAAAATAATATATATGCATGCAAAAAAAAAAGAAAAAAAATATATAAAAAGCAGAAAAAGCCAATAGCTCTTTAAACCAAAAGGCAAGAGCAAAAAGCCAGTAACCCTTTAAACCAAAAGATAAGGGTAAAAGGATCCAAGACTTTGAGCATCAATGCTTAGGAGGGCCTACAAGGAATAAAATCCTGGCCTAAGCGGCTCAACAAAGCTGTCCTTAACCATATGCTTATGGTGTGAAGGTATCAAGTGAAAAAGCTTGATACTTAGCAGTTAAAGTCTTGATCCAAAGCAAAAAGAGTGTGCTTAAGAACTCTGGACACCTCTATCTGGGGATTCTAGCAAAGCTGAATCACAATCCGAAATGGTTCACCCAGTTAAAGTGTCTGTGGCATTTATGCATCTGGTGGTAATACTGGAAAACAAAGTGCTTAGGGTGACGGCCAAGACTCTAAAAGCTGTGTTCAAGAATAAAAAAGAACTAACCTAGGAGAGTCAATAATATCATCTGGATTCTAAGTTCCTAAAGATGCCAACCATTTTGAGTTTCAATGGATAGTGAGAATGCAAAACTATTCAGAAGCAAAAAGCTACTGAGTCCCGCTCATCTAATTGAAACTGAGCTTCATTGAAAACTTAGAGATTTATTGTATCTTACTCTTCTTTTTATCCTACTATGTTTTTAGTTGCTTGGGGATAAGCAATAGTTTAAGTTTGGTGTTGTGATGAGGGGATATTTTATACGCTTTTTGGCATCATTTTCATATAGTTTTTAGCATGTTTTGTTTAATTTCTATTAAGTTTTCATAGGTTTTAGTGTTAAAATCACATTTTTTGGATTCAACTTTGAGTTTGTGTATTTTTATGCAATTTCAGGTATTTTCTGGCAGAAATTGAGGAGTTGGAGCAAAAATTACCAAATGTCTGATTCAAAGACAGAGAAAGCACTGCAGATGCTGTCTGGATCTGACCTCCTTGCACTTGGAAGAGCTTTTCTGGATCTACAGAAGTCCAAATAGAGTGTTCTTAATAGATATGGAAAGCTGAATTCCAGAGCTTTTCAGAAATGTATAATAGTCTATACTTTGGTTCAGATTATAAGGCCCAAAACTGGCGTCCAACGCCAGCCTCCTACCCCATTCCAGGTGTCCAGCGCCCAAACGAAGAGACCAGCATCCAAACGCCCAAGGAGGGGCCCTTAGCCAGTGTTCAATGCCTTAGAGGCCTCCTAGCATGTGGATCTCATCAAAGCTCAGCCCAAACACTCACCAAGTGGGCCCCAGAAGTGGATTTTAGCACTAAAAGACTGTTTTACCTTTCTTATGTAATCCTTAGTCATTAGTTTAGTATTTAAGGGATTTTTACATAATCATACAGACCTTTATGCCATATTTTCATTTATCATTGGGTTTCCTATCAGTATGAGTTTCTAAACCTCCTAGGTTGAGGGGAGGAGCCATGTTGAGTTCTATGAATTAATAAAAGTATTACTGTTTCTTTTCAATCCATGTTTGATTATATTCGTTCTTCAACTTGATGAATGGGATGATCTGTGACAATCAGCTCCGTTCTTCATCCTAAGACTGCGTTCCGGACAACCACCCGTGTCTTCTTGGGTTCGTGTGAATACGTGACTGGAAAGCATCGAACCGCCAGCTTGATTATACATCTCTCAGATGGCTAATCCATGACTTCATTGGGGACTTATCGAGACACCAGTTCAGCCGAGGTATGGGGAGATTAGGGTCTCTGTGATAGAGGCTAGAATTCAAAGGCGCAACATTCTCTGGTCTGGAAGATCCGACCTTGTCTGTGGCATTTTGAGTAGGATCATTAAGGAGAATGGATTGCAGGAGCTTCACGCTCAATCAGAATGGATTTGCACTAACCTTGGGGTTCAGATCTGGAGGAGTATTGGCGGCTGCTCAATCCAGCGTCAATCATATACAGCCTGCCATAGAAGAAATTATTCACAATTGAAGAAGACAGTAAGACCAGAGTTAATCCAAAAGGATAAAGCAACTCAAAGCCTTAACCATATTTTTATTCTTATAATCAAACCTTATAATTCCATCTTCCAAATCAAACCAACTCTTCTATTTGCCTGACTAAGACCTGTAAGATAACTATAGCTTGCTTCAAACCACAATCCTCATGGGATCGACCCTGACTCGCTTAGGTATTACTTGGATGACCCAATGCACTTGCTGGTACAGTTGTATGAAGTGTGGGGATTCGTGCACCACTTTTCTTCTGGAATCACTGCTAAATCTGGTGCTAAACACCGAGCCTGGTGTTTAGCGCCCAAGAGGGACAAAACCAGCACTAGAAACTTCCCCCTGCTAGCGCTGAACGCCCACCCGGTGCTGAACGCCAGCAGGGGACCTCAGCATACACGAATTTTGACCCCCTTTGGGGCGTTTAATGCCCATTAATGGCGTTAAACGCTAGCAACAGCCCGAATCACTCCTCTTTAGGCCTCTTAAGTGGATTTAGCACTTCTTAGCCTATTTTATTTTCTTTTTGTAATTTTTATTTACAAAGAATATCTTTTTTGGTCTTGCATTTATTATTACGTTAGTGTTTAAAGGAAAAGATCAATTAGGTTTAGAATCTTCTTCCTTCCGCACTTTTCAGAACCCTGTTTTCATTGTAAGTTATGAGCAACTAAACCTCCTGGTTAAGGTTAGGAGCTCTGTTTATTTCTATGGATTAAGATTATTATTCATCTATTTTAATATATGTTTGATTCAATTCTAAGGTGTGTTTTCATTCTTAATCTATGAAACTGGGTAGAACGGGAGTATAACCCTTTTTCTACATGAGTTTTTGTGATTCTCGGGAGAGTTCACTTGAACTACAGCTTGAGAACACACCTTTTAGACGACTAATCTACAACCTATTGGGGACAAGCAACATCTGTTCAGCCAGGATCTGGGGTGATTAGGGCCTTTGTGGTATAAACTAGTTTTTTGAACTTCACCCTCCAATCCGAATTGAATGACCACAGGAGTGGCGTTTGATGAGGATCAAAGGGGATTAAATCACTAAGGGATTAGGGTTTAATCACTTACAGTTTGCCATAGAATGAATCATTCATTGTTAAAATAGTTAATAAGAAATTTTAATCCGGAAAGATAAACATCTCCGAGACCTTAACTGTTTTTGCATCATTGTTTTACACCAAACCTTTTATTACTTTTCTTATTTATCTGTTTATGCATTCTCAATAATAACCCCCTTTACTGTTTGCCTGACTAAGTCTAACAAGATAGCTATTGCTTGCTTAGTCCGACAATCCTCATGGGACCGACCCTCATTCACCTGAGGTATTACTTGGATGACCCGGTGCACTTGCCGCTTAAGTTGTGCAAGTTCTAATTTTACGCACCAATATTTGGCTAAGAATGCTGGGTTACGTCAGAAGCGGGTCAAAACTCACAGATGAGCTCATTACTTGTACTAGGGCTAGACATGCATCATCCTTGTTTGTGCATTTGCATTTGATTGTATTGCTTGTCTTGATTCTCTATGATTGTGCTATTTGTCTTGGCGATCTTTGATATATGATTTTAATTAATGAAAACAAAATTTTCTGGAGTTTTCTTAAAAACTGGAACGCAATATCGACGTAAAGGCTCAATATTCAATAGATAATAAAGGAAAACAGCTCAATAACGCATTACTTTTGGTACGATTATGACGTGCTGGAAGTTGGGTCGTTACTATATAGTATCAGAGCAGTTCTTTTCTGTAGAGCCTTGGGAATAGATTGACTATGCTTCATTGCATACTCTGAGTGTCTGTCATACTTTGTGACTTGTTTTGATAATAAGAATTTAAGTTTTATATGCATGACTGTCTGATGATTAACACTGTTAGCCTACCATTGCATACCTCATGGTATTAAGTTTGGCCAACTTAATACAAATGATTTATGTATATGGGAATACTAATGGGTTATCATAGACGAAATAGAAGTGATAGGTAACGCAAATCATGAGGTTTGGAGAAAGGTTAGAAATTAAGTTTTAGAAACTAGCTTTGTTTTGACATATAATCTTTATTCATGCCATCTTTTCTTTCATTGTTTCCATTGGAATTCTTTGTTTTGAATATTTTCACCAGCATTTAACTTGCTTATTTTCCAATCGTACCTTATCGTTCCTGTATACCTTGGCATTCTTGTAAACCTAATTGCTTACATAACTCTTTTTGAATCTTCATTCTTATCCATGCCTATACATCTGTTCATAGATTCTGTTTTCTTTTATTTAAGTTTGAACTTGTTATATTATAACAATTTTCGATGACGAAAATTTTTGTAAGGTGGGTAGAATGTAACAACCCAAGTTTTTGGAAAATTAAATGATGAGTTATTTACAATTTATTATAATTATTGATAATTTTATTTTTAAGAAAATTCTTTTACTGACGATAATTAAATAGAGTTTCATGATAATTGAAATTTAAATTAATTAGAAGTTTATTATAATCTTTATTATAATTGAATGTTTCACATAATTTCAGTAATTGAAAAATAAGAAAAAAATTGTATAATTTAATTAAAGTAACTTTTATTATGAATAATTTAGGATTTAATTCGAGTTCCTTATTTTTAGAAAATAATATGTTAAGAATGATTAAATTGATTTTATAAATTCTGAGTTTAAGTCAATTAACATTTTTGTGTAATTTTATTATAATTGGTTATTTTATAATTTGCAAGTAAAGTTCTGGTGATAGAAAAATAATGAAAAGTTATATCATTTAATTTGAATAATTAATATTGAGTTTAAACTATATTTTATAAAAATATAATTAATATGTTTATTTTATAATTTAAATTAGAAATAATTAATTAAACTTAGCAATATGTTGATAAATAATGTTCTTAAATATTTTTAATGAAGTATATTTGGTTTTAAAATTAATCTATCCTGCAATTTTATCAAAATATATATTCATATCTATCTTTATTCCTTTATAAAATCTCTAATTTCTAACCCTAATTCCCAAATTGAAAATCAGAAACCCTAATTTCCTAAAACAAAACCCTAACCCTTCACCCAATACACACTCACACTGAACACAGAGGGAGACGAAGGAGAAAGGAGGCGGCGCTGGCTTGGGGCCTCGCCACCGTCGCCGTCGAGCATATTATTGAGTATTTTCCTATTTACAACTTAAAGTTTTATAAATTCAAAAATAATGAGGTTTGACTATTTAAGTTAGAATTTTTATATAACTTTACAATTATTGAATTATTTTCTATATTTAAATTATAAAGTTAGTAGTTATAAAATAATAAGAATTTTATATGATTTAATTTAAATAATTGATATTTTTGTAATTTAAAACTTTAAGTTTTAGGAATAAAGAAAATTAATCTTATTATCTTATAATTTCAATTAGAGTATTTGATTTCAAACAAATTAGTATTTTGATACAACAAATAATATTTCAAAGTAATTTTGAGGATTAAATTAGATTTCAAATTAACCTAAAATCTCTAATTTCATACACAAACCCTAACCCTAACACAACACAACACACACTTCCTAACCTAAAGCCTAGCCTCCATACCACGGTCAGAGAAAGAAAGGAAAGAAATAAAGAAAGGAAGAAAGAAAGAAAGAAAGAAAAAAGGGGGAATGAAGAAGAGGAAGATCCGAGAAAGAGAGGGAGCGCTGATGGAGGAGGGAGACCGCCGTTGCCATAGCCGCCGCCGTTCATGCTCTAGCTCGCCGCTACCGTCATTTTGTCACGCAATATCGCGTCATAGAGCAGCACTACTGCCATAGAGCTCGCTGTCGCTATCGTCCAGTGCAATATCACGTCACTTGTGCTGTCGCCCTGCCACGTCGCCGTCGCCACTGGTCTACCTTGGAGCCGCCGTCGAGCAAAGCCGCAGAAAGAGAGAGTTTGTGAGTGACAGTAGCTTGCGGGCTTGGAACCGCTTGGCTGCTCTTGCGGGAAGCTGGTTTTGCCATTGCCGCCGTGCCTAGCCACTGTAGCATGCTCTATCGTCGCTACTGGAGATGCGCCGCCAAGCCTCTGCCTCCAAGAAACACCGCTGCCATCGCGAACGACCAATACCGGCAAGGGTTTTATGTTTGGTTTTTGTTCTTTTGAATTTCGGGAATATTGTTGTCACTGCATGGTTGTTACAATCGCTGTCACCGAAGATTTCGCTCGCCGCTGTCGCTCGAGATAGTTGTCGGAGCTACTACCGGGTCGATCCGAAGTTGTGGCTGCTTTGTTCTGTTGTTCCAGTATGTATCTTTGTCTTGGAACCCTCACTGTTAGTATTTTGACAAACCCATATTTTATGATATATATTGTACTCAATTTGAGTGATTTATTCAACCCTTCACCCACTTATTCATGTAAATTGCATGGTTTTACTTTCCCTTCCTTATTATGTGATATATGTGAAATACATGTTTCCTATGCTTTAAAAATAATTATTTTAATTACCCTTTATTGCCATTCGATGTCGTGATTTGTGTGTTGAGTAGTTTCAGACCTTCTAAGGAAGGAATGACTTAAAGGATGGAAAGGAAACATACAAAAATGGAGGTTTTGAAGAAACTGGCAGCGACGCGAACGCATGGACAACGCGGTCGCATGCCCAGCGCGAAAAGGCAGCAACGCGAACGCGTGACTGACGCGGACGCGCGCCATGAGCAGAACACAGATGACGCGTATGCGTGACCGAAGCGAACGCGTGATAAGGAAAACTCCAGATGATGCGACCGCGTGACCCACGCGGACGCGTGACAGATGCCACGCACCAGAAACTGCAGAAAATACCCCCAGCGATTTCTGAAACCCTTTTTAGCCCAGATCCAAGTCCAGAAAGCACAGATTAGAGGTTATAAAGTGGGGGAATGCATCCTTTCATTATGATGTATTCAATTATTCACTTTTTATGATTTAGATGTAGTTTTTAGAGAGAGGTTCTCTGCTCTCTCTCTTAGGACTAGAAATTAGGATTTTTCTCGTCTTCATGATTGTCTCTTTTTATCAGGTTCAATGTTCCTTTTTAATTATTTTCTCAATTTAATTCATGAACTCTTCCATGTTACATATGATTCTCTTAATTAATGTTATTTGAGGTATTTCAGTTTATGATTGCTTTCTTTTATTTATGTTACTGTTGCTTCCAATCTGAAGATAATTTTTATTCGAGTAAGTTTACTTTTCCCCTTTTGGCCTTGGTTAAGTAATTGGTAACTCATGAGTTATCAAACTCAACGTGATTGATAATTGTTGTCTTTGCTAATTGAATTTAACTTCAATAACTCCAGTCCTTTCTTAGGAATTGACTAGCACCTGAGGATCAAACTAATTGGTCCACTTGACCTTCCTTTGCTTTAGTAAAGGCTAACTAAGTGGGATTAAAACTCAATTCTCATCACCATTGATAAGGATAACTAGGATAGGACTTCCAATTTCTCACACCTTGCCACGAGTTTATTTTATATTTATTTATTTATTTTACTTATTTAAATTACTTGTTCCTCACTTTCAAAACCCCCAATTTACAAAACTCATAACCAATAATAAGAACATCTCCCTGCAATTCCTTGAGAAGACGACCCGAGGTTTAAATACTTCGGTTATCAATTTTAAAGGGGTTTGTTACTTGTGACAACCAAAACGTTTGTGAGAAAGGGTTTTTATTGGTTTAGAAGCTATACCTACAATGAGGATTTATTCTGCGAAATTCTAGGCCACGCAAAAGTTCATCTCTTCAAAAGGGCGCCGTTGCCGGGGAATTGCAAACGTGTGCCTTATTGTTGGTTATTGTAAATATTTTTCTTTTACTTGTTTATTTATTTTCGCTCTTCTCTTTTATTTCGATTTAGCTACTATGAACTCTCACCCCTCTCGCTCTGAGTTTGGTTCTGAATTTGTTGAAAGGAATAGAAGCTATAACAGGAATATGCATCAAGGTCTAAGCAATCGAAGATGGATGGAGCCAAGAGGATTTGATCAACCCTTTCGGCAACAACACCTTCCAAGAGATCATGGACAAAGACCATTCTACAATGCATACCAAGCTGATAGATATGGTGGACCTCCTGGTAGTTACCAACAAGCCACACCCTGTGCTTACAGACCATCCTCTCAACATAGCTTCGAACCACCACACTCACAAGCCCCTTTTCACCATTCACCACCGTATGATCCTTATCTACCCCAATTCCAATCCAATTACTCCCAAACACCACCACTTCCCTATGTACCATGTCCACATCCATCACCTCGAGAATCACAGGCTCGCCTCAAGGAAATAGTAGATCAACTTCATACAACCCTTCATCAGCTGGAGCAAGCAATAAAACAATTATCTTCCAGATGTTTAGACACTCAAGGAACTCTAATAGTCCTATGTGGAGAATCTAATGACAAACGTAGCATGAAGGAAATACTAGAAACCCCAGTGGGCAGTAATGAGCATAACTTTGTTCTGGAACAATTGGAGGGAGCTCAAATTATCCATGAAGAAGAAGTATTGATTGAAGATTTAGGAGATGCTGAACCTCCATGGGAATCCAGAGTTGTGGAGAATTCTGTCAAGGACATTACAATGGATGCTAAGGAGGATAGTGCACAACCCCCAAAGCAGGTATTTTATGAAGAACTAGACGGAATAACCCAAGACGTAAGTTTCCTTGATGATGGTAGTCTCAAGTCAAGTTCTCCTAGTAATGAACTTGCATCCGCAAGTGAATTCTCTGAGATTGAAGAATCTTCCCTAAGTGAATACGAAGATGATGTGGAGGTAGATTTCTCTCAACCTCCGGCTTATGACTTGAGTGATGAGGAAGACATAGACGACTTTGATCAGGACGCAGTCACAGTTGAAAAATCTTGCAAAGAAGTGGAGGAATTCACAGAAGAATATAAGGGAGTAGAGCTTACAGAACCACTGGAAACGCCTATCCCAAGGCCATTACCACCTAATACAAGCTTCAAGTGGGTACAATCCTTAACCTTTATCTTTACTTTTCCACTTGAATATGGTTTGCTTGAAACAGATGGCCAGCTTATAGCTCTCTGCGGCTTTAAGAGTAAAAGGGAAATGACTCGCACTCGGAGTTGGTGTACAAGATTCAATAAGATCCCACGCTTCAACTCGAAGTGCACGGATTGGTACCAAGTTCAATTGAATGGGTCATAGAAGACGTTTGGTCATCTTGGTGAGAATACAATTTCTAAACCGTTCAGATGGAAGCATACAGATCAAGACAAAGGCAGATTTAAAAGCAAAGTTTCGGATGGAAGCATAACAGGAAGCTCATCTAATGTCCAACTTAAGGACTTTAACTAAAAGTGCTAGGTGGGAGACAACCCACCATGGTATGGTCGTTTCTTTTTCAATTTTTATTTCGTACTGTTTGATTTCATGTTATAGTATTTTTATTGAACCTGGATGTTATTCATAGCATTTGCATTAGCATTGCATACTGCATAATTACATACTTGCATATATAAACCAAAAAAAAAAAAAGAGAAGGCGTTCGACGCGACCGCATTGCTAACGCGTTCGCGTCAGTTGCGGAAAACACCTCCCATGCGTCCGCGTCAATCACGCGAACGCGTGATCTGAAAATCGGCGTAAAAATCCAACGCCCAGAAATCTGGGCTGGAATCGTGCGGCTGTTGTGCGTTTAGCACAAAACGGCTCACGCGTTCGCGTCCGTCACGCGAACGCGATACTTGCACAAAAACTCATCCCACGCGAAAGCGTGAGCGACGCGTTCGCATCACGTGGATATTATGGCACCCCAATGGAGACAGAGAGTTGCGCTGAAACGACGCTGGAATTGTGCGTTTAGCACAATTTCCAACGACGCGGTCGCATGCCTCACGCGACCGCGTCATTCATCCTTTTACCCATTTCACGCGATCGTGTCACCCACGCGATCGCGTCAACCCCATTCCACCCTAGCCACGCGACCGCGTGCCCCACGCGTTCGCGTGGATTCAATTTCACTAACCCCCAGTGACGCGAAATCGTACCCCCATCGCGTCTCCATTCTTCCCCCTAACCCCCCTCTGTTCTCTCTTCCTCCTTCCTCTGCATCCATTGCCACCCCCAACCACCCAGCCACCGTGACGCCCACCCCCCTCTCCTTCTTCCTTCTCCCCTCCTTCTTCCCCCTCTTCTTTCCCTTTGCCACTGCCCCCTAACCGCGAACCACCACCGTCCGCCCCCAGCACCACCTCCCACCGTCACAACCACCTTCCGCCCCCACAACCCTCGAACCCTCCTCCCTTCCCCTCCCTGTACCCCAACCCTAACCCAGACCACCAAACCATCCCTGCCACCACCATGGTTCACCGTCGCGCCGCCCTACGTCACCGCCGCATCACTGCCAACACCACCCCACTCCCACCACTTCTCTTAGTTCCATACTTGTGCCTCTAACCACCAGGTTCCGCCAAACGCCACTTTTCTTTCATTCGTAGTTAGTTGAATATTTTTCAGCTTATGTTTAAAATTAGGATAGTTAGAGATGCGTGTTTGTAGTGGATTCTAGATGGTTAGGTAGCTAGGATGTGGTTAGTGGATTTAGGCCTGATAATTGCGCTATTCGTGCTCCTTGTTTTATCAATTTCGCAATTCTGATGTTGCTGTGATGTTAATTCTGTTCACATGATTTACTGTTTCATGCTGCTTTTACACTGCTCTTTTATGTTCATATTCTGTATATGTAATTACAGCTTTATTTTAATTTATATGAACTATTCTGCTTGCTATTTATTACCCGAGAACATCCAATTTTAGCCGGAATGCTGCTCAATTTTCTATAAATTGTTTTGATTTTCATTCATGTTTTGGTTTTGGCAATTTGAATTTGGCATTACTTAGCTTTTCCGAAACCACTTCATGAATGCACGGGCCAACATTCTTATTCCTTTCGATTTCCTGGTTAATAAATTGCACTTTTGATGATTCAATTTTAATTTTTTGCTATTTTTATATCTATATGAATCATCAACAACCTAATTTTCTTGCTTGAATATGAGTTGACTGTTGCTTAAAATTGTGAAATTCTTGCTACTTAGAAACCGATCATCATGCCACTTACTCTGACTTTCTTTTTACTAACTCACTGATTTTCGCTTTCTAACCTCTTTTTCAATTTTAACCACTTTTAACTTTCTAACTTCCCCCTGCTTTTTTTTTTTTTTGACTGACTCTTTCAACTTTTTTAACTCATGGCAGGATTATTGTTTTTTCTAATTAACAGGCATTCTACTTATAACATATTTTGGATTGTAATTTCTCATCTCATCTTTTTAACTCCAAAACAATCCAAAATGCACAATTATTCAACTTATTTCATAATTCTACTGCTCCTTTGCCACTATGTGCTTATCTCGTTATTTGCCTACTTGTCTTCCTGTTTTTATTATATCCTAGATTTCTGTTTTTCAGGATGTCTGACCCTCAGCGTAAGGGAAAAGGCAAAGCAACAACTAGCAAACGGAAAAGAGGCGAATCCTCTATGTCTATCCTGGAGATTATGCATGATGACTCCTAACGGAAAAAGCACTTTACCCCACAGGAGAAGGCTGACCAGCTCCTCCCTGCCAATGATCCAATTAAATTTGCAAACCGATACTGTGAGCTGAAGTATCCAGTGTTTGCCACCTCCAGAAACTTGTACCTGGAGCGGACTCTGAAAATTCCAAAAGAACTACAGTAGTACACTTCCGATCAGATCAAACAGCGAGGCTGGTTCTTCTTGGAGAGAAACTTGACAGAGGTCAATGCTTCCTGGGTAAGAGAATTTTACTGTAACTATTTAAAGACTTCCCTGGATGCAGTGCACCTCAGAGGAAAACAGATACTGGTCACTGAAGAGGCCATTGAGGATATTTTGCAGCTTCAGCCTAGGTCAGATCAGCCTGACGGTTACCAAAAGGCTGCAGAGGACATGCGTTTTCTGAGATTTGACTGGGATGCTGTCAAGCAAAGAATAGCCCTTGACCCTACTGTCCCATGGGTCATGGGAAAGAACACAACAATGCCTAAAGGAATCAAGCTGATGTATCTGAATGATGAGGCTCGGCTCTGGCACCAAATCCTGAGCAACTTTGTTATGCCGAGCACTCATGAGACGGAGCTGCCTGCCACTATGATCACCCTTCTCTGGTGTGTGATGAGGGTAAGGACCTGTACCTTCCACGATTCATCCGGCACTTTATGGCCAGGGTCCATGTCAGAGGCACCATTCCCTTCCCTTACTTGGTTACCCAGCTAGGCCGTCAAGCTGACGTGCCTTGGGAGGATGCTGATGCGAAGCCGACTGCTGCAGACTGCAAGAAGATCATTCCTTACAGCATGAAGTTTCTGGCTTTAGGCTACAGACCTCCATTCCTTACTGCTTCTGATGAGACAACCACACCTTCAGCTGCTCCTTCTTCTTCCACTGCTGCACCAGTCCCACCCATTGCACCTCCAGCTGCTCCTGAGCCTATTTACCATTTGGTGCATCGACTCTTCGCCCGCTTGGATCGTATGGAGCGTCTCAACAAGCGACGCTATGAGCACATCAAATTGATGATCCGATCCTGATAAGGATTTATGTTGGGCATTAAGGGTTGAATACATTCAAAGTAGTAAAATCCTAATGAAAGGGGGACCAGAAAAGAATGGGATTAAAAGAGGAATTTATTAGCCAAAAAGAGATAGAGCAGAAATATAAAAGATAAAGGTTTTTCCTACTAGACATCTAAGATAACTGTTCTTAGCAACCTAGGTCACCGGAAAGGATTCCCTACTAGACCTTCAAAGAACCTGTCCTTGACAACCTAGATCAGAGGGATGAAAATTGAATCACTCAATCTTCTCCATGCAATCAGCGAAGCAAATCACTCACCTCACTCAATCACACTTAAAAAACGTGCATAAAGCACTAAGGAAATTTTATTCATCAAAGTTATGTAAATTGTCTCACCAAAAGGTGTTTAAATAGACCCCAAACAAACTAGCTAAAAGATAAGATAAGATAACTAATTTAAATTAGATTTGATCTTATTGGATTACATCAAATTTGATTTGAATTTTAAAATCCTAAAAATATGATAACTAATTTAAATCAGATTTGATCTTATTAGATTAGATCAGATTTGATTTAAATTTAAAATCCCTAAAAATACTACTAAGCAAATCAAAAGTAAATCAAATCTTCCAACAAACTCTAACAACGAAACAAACCAAAATAAATGCCTAAAAATTCAAAAATTAATAATAAATTATGCCTCCCATTAAATTTGAAAAGCATTATTGGGCTTCTTGCTATCCTGACTTAGCCCAATGGGCCTTATGAATTGTTGCCCTTTCAGCACCACTATTTTTGAGACGGACTCTTGGTCTTCTAGATGTCCAAGACTGGCATGGCACAATTCTTCTAGAATTCAAATCCTTGAATATGACAAGATTATCATTCCGTCCCTTATCTCTAAGATGACGAAAATGTCCTCCTGACCACATATCATTCAATGGCCTCATCTTTGGCAAGCTCCTCCGGTTTTTTTCCACAGTTTTTTTCCAGTTTTTTTCCGTTTTTTTTTTAGGTTTTTTTTTTTGCTGACTCTCGTTCTTTAAACGACGCTATCTTGAGGAGGACACCTAAAGGCGAGCCGTAATGGCCTCATCTTCGGCAAGCTCCTCCGGTTTTTTTCCATAGTTTTTTTTTTTTTTACGTTGTGCTGACTCTCGTTCTTTAAATGACGTTATCCCGAGGAGGACACCTAAAGACGAGGCGTAATGGCCTCATCTTTGGCACGATCCTCCGGTTTTTTTCCACAGTTTTTTCCGGTTTTTTTTCGTTTTTTTTAAGGTTTTTTTTTTTTTTTTTTTTTTTTGCTGACTCTCGTTCTTTAAACGATGCTATCCTGAGGAGGACACCTAAAGGCGAGCCGTAATGGCCTCATCTTCGGCAAGCTCCTCCGGTTTTTTTCCACAGTTTTTTTTTTTACGTTGTGCTGACTCTCGTTCTTTAAATGACGTTATCTCGAGGAGGACACCTAAAGGCAAGCCGTAATGGCCTCATCTTCGGCAAGCTCCTCCGGTATTTTTCCACAGTTTTTTTCCAAGTTTTTTTTTTTATTATATATATATACGTTGTGCTGACTCTCGTTCTTTAAATGATGTTATCCCGAGGAGGACACCTAAAGGCGAGCCATAATGGCCTCATCTTTGGCAAGCTCCTCCGGTTTTTTTTCACAGTTTTTTTCTGGTTTTTTTTCCGTTTTTTTTTTGCTGACTCTCATTCTTTAAACGACGCTATTGATGTGTATTTTCGGAAAGCGAATTCCAAACACACAAAACTCACCGGCAAGTGCACCAGGTCGCATCAAGTAATAAAACTCACGGGAGTGAGGTCGATCCCACAGGGATTGAGGGATTGAGCAATTTTAGTTTAGTGGTTGATTTAGTCAAGCGAATCAAGAGTTGATTTGAGTGGTTTGTATTCGACAGAAGCTAAATTGCATGAAATTAAAAGGGAGAGGGACAATTGTAGTAAATTAAAGAGCAGAGAAGGTAAATGTGCTGAATCTTAAAGAGCAAGAAATTAAATGGCAGAAACTTAGAACGCAAGAAATGTAAATTGCAGAATCTTAAAGTGCAAGAAATGTAAATGGCTTGAATTGTAAAGGGAATTGGAAAGTGGATTTGCAGAATTTAAACAAGGAGAAGTAAAATTTCAACAAGCAGGGAAGTAAAAGATGGATTTAATTGCAGTCGATCTCAAACAGAAAATGTAAATCGCTTGAAGAAGCGTTCAACAGAGAAATAAAAAGGGAATTTCAGATCTCAGGACCCAAGAGACTAGATAACCAAGTCTAGATCTCAATGCCTTCCTAGATCCAATCTAGGAATCAATTGCAACAGAATTTAAAGATCAAGCAGTAGAAGAAGCAAAACCAAATTCAATTTCCAAAAGTTGCAGTAAAGTGAGACAGAGAGATCTCAAGGTGAGATTGAGACAGAATTTCCTCAATTCTTCAACCCAAGATCCAAGACAAATGTAATTGAAATTGAAAACAAGAAAACTAAGAGGAAGAGAATTCAATTCTCCTACTCCGAAGCTCAGAAACTCAAAACAATTCAAAACCAAAAGCTCTCCAAAAACTACTCAGCAAAACTAAAAGGAAAGCTCCCAAAAGGAAAAAAACTTCTCGAAAACTTAAATCCTAAGCTATTTATACACTTTCTTCAAATGGTCTTCAAGCCTTGAATTGGGCCTTTGTTCTTGATGGAATTGGGTTGATAAAGGCCTTGGTTGATTGCTCTTGGAGTTGGAGAAAGATCCATTGTGAACCGGGTTGAAAAACATAAAAGTTTGAGTAAAAGTTTGAGTAAAAGTTTGAGGCAAACTTTTACTCAAACTTTTTATACCAGATGGCTTCACTTTGCTGCTACCAATGTTTGAGCCAAAGTTTGAGGTCAAACTTTTGCTTAAACGTTGGCCCCCTTGTAAATGTGTGTGGCGCCAACGTTTGCCAAAAAGCTTGAGGCAAACGTTGGCGCAAGCTTTTCTCCTCCAGGGTGTGCAAGTGTGGCGCCAACGTTTGAGCAAAAGTTTGACCTCAAACGTTGGCGCAAGCTTTTTCCTCCAGGGTATTGATTTTGTGATGCCAACGTTTGCCAAAAATTTTGAGGCAAACGTTGGCTCAAGCTTTTCTCCCAAAAGTTTGAGCTAAAGTTTGAGGCAAACTTTTGCTCAAGCTTTTTTCCTTTGGTATGTTTTCAACTCTTTTAAAAGTTTGAGCTAAAGTTTGAGGCAAACTTTGGCTCAAACTTTTTGTTCTCTCTTGCTCCTAGCCATTCCTTCTTTCTTCAACCTTCTTCAAAACTCTTTTCACCTATCATCAATCAACCAAACACATCAAAGCTTTGCTCAAAATCATGAGTTTGTTATTCTTTCATAATATATGACAACTATAGCATAAAATCTCATGAAATTGCATTAATTCATCCATGGTTGATTAAATCAAAGGAGACATGGAAATCTACCCAATTGGCTTGCTTATGGCTCAAGAAAGTGCATAAATCAATTGAAAATAAAAGAAAAAGGCTAGTGAAAATAGGCTAAGATGACATGTCATCACAACACCAAACTTAAAACTTGCTTGTCCCCAAGCAAGAGAAGAATTATCCTCAAAGGTTCTTTCTATCAGAATGGATTTGAAAAATTACATGTATTATCCTGTGAGTGAAGTGATTAAGTGTCAGTGGGGTGAACTCTAAATCATATGCTCATGCAAGGGCCTCAGTGCTTACTAGTCCTTACATATTGGAAGTCTTAGGTCTTAGGACTTTCATCCAAATGATATCATGGAGATCTCTCTATAGGTAATCACCTTGAAGCAGCTAATAGTTTCTGTGCTTTGGCCTTGACTCTAAGTGTCATGTCTCAAAGCGGCTCTTTAGATAAACTTTCAATCAATACTCCTAAACCAGTTGGTTTTAAGGTATTAGGTGTTAAAGCACCCCTAAGAATTTACTTGCTCAAGCCTCTTTCTTTGACACAATTCAACCACAAGCATTTACTAGGATAACAACTCTTTGAGTTTTTGTTTCTCTTTTCTTTTCTGCCTAGTAATTGATGCTCAGAGCCTTGGGCCATGTTCTTTTTGTTTTTGTATTTTCTTTATTTTCTTTTGTTTTGTTTGCTGCTTCTTGGATCAATAAATGTTTGAGAATCTCCACAACACTTCTTTGAACTCTATGTCCCGCCTATGAGCTCCCATGCAAGTTTTCATAAGCATGCAACCTCAATACATAATTATACAACTAGAACCACCACTTCTCCTAATCTTTTGCTTGCCTCAAAATTGTTTAATTCCTCAATCCTTCTTTTCAAAGAACTTTCATGTGATGCATTTTTTTGAAAAATTGAGTTGATGCCAAGGCATCTTAGGCTAGTTTCACTAGCATTTTTCTGTTAGTTTTAGTTGTTTTATGCATTTTCTTGAGCTTAAAGTAACCAAGAATGGTTAAATGAATAACAAAGCAATGAACCATCCAAACAGTATGATTTTGATGCAAATTCCATGAGTTTTAGTTATATTACTTGAATGCTATGAATGGAAGAATTCTCATGAAATTTTGCAAGACTTTGATGCAATTGTTTGGATGATTTCAGGGAAGAAGAGGCTAGGCAAGGAAGCAACAAAATCAATAAAGGAAGCTTGAATATCACATGTGGAGTTTAAGTTCCAGTTTAAGCCTAAACTGGAGCTTAAACGCCAGAATCATGAAGGCTAAGAAATGCTGAAACTGAAGTTTAACCTCCAGTTTAACCTTAAACTGGAGGTTAAACGCCAGAATGAAAGTCTCACCAAAGAAGCATTTCCACGTTTAACCTCCAGTTTAACCTTAAACTGGAGGTTAAACGCCAGAATGAGAATGCCACTCAGGAAGCATTTCCACGTTTAACCTCCAGTTTAACCTTAAACTGGAGGTTAAACGCCAGAAATGGGAAATGCACCAGGGAGCCATTTCCACGTTTAAGCTCCAGTTTAACCTTAAACTGGAGCTTAAACGTGTTCGACCAAGTTTTCTCCTCCAGGGTTGCTTTCTCCATTTCCACGTTTAAGCTCCAGTTTAACCTTAAACTGGAGCTTAAACGTGTTCGACACCTCCAGGGCTACCTTTCTCAGCTTCCACGTTTAAGCTCCAGTTTAACCTTAAACTGGAGCTTAAACGTGTTCGACCTCCAGGATGGCTTTCTCTATTTCCACGTTTAAGCTCCAGTTTAACCTTAAACTGGAGCTTAAACGTGTTCGACCTCCAGGGCTGCTTTTCCTATCTCCACGTTTAAGCTTCAGTTTAACCTTAAACTGAAGCTTAAACGTGTTCGACTACGTTACCCTCCAGGGCTGCCTTCTTCCATTTCCACGTTTAAGCTTCAGTTTAACCTTAAACTGAAGCTTAAACGTGCTTCCACAAAAGGCATCACTGGAAGTGTCTGGCGTTTAAGCTGCAGTTTAAGCTTAAACTGCACCTTAAATGCCACTCTTGGAAAAGGTTTCTGGGCCAAAAATATTGCAGTTTAAGTTAGCATTTGAGCACAAACATTAACTTAAACTTACTCTGGTATGAAACCCAATTGAATATCATGGTTTATGGGATTGGGCCTGAAGGATTGATGAGTCTGGAATTTCAATTTGTTGAGTCATGTGTCATTACTTGATTATCACTAAGTTGGCTTAATGAATGTTACAGAATTTGGATCAGCAGCCTCATCAAGATTATGGATCATAAACCCAAAGCAAAAGGAAAGCAGGGAGAGGCCTCAAAGCCCAAGAAACACAACAGAAGCTCAATATAGAAAGTGTATAAATAGGATAGAATTTAAGTTAGGAGGGGGACTTTTTAGACTGGGGAACTTTTCTTTTCATTTTTGCTAGTTTTTGTAATTGAATTCAGAGCTATGACTCACTAAACCCCTTTCATTGGGTTAGGGAGCTCTATTGTAATTCAATGAATCAATAATAGTTTTATCTTCTTCTTCAATCTTTTCTCTTGAATTTTGTTAGAAAGCTTCTCGATCTAATTCCATTGGGTAGTTGTCTTGGGAAAGAAACTGCCCATAATTGGAATCCTTCGGAACCTTGGGAAAGGAATGGAGGATTCATGCTAGAGAAGCTTTCTCACAGTGAATTGGATTGGGGTTTGGATGGATATTGTGACATGTAATCCTACCAAATTATGGTTCATGAAACTGTGTGGTATAATCAGTGATCGAGCATCATCTCTTCTTATGAACATTTAAACCAAGGGATTGGGAATTTGTTTGTTTTTAGAGAGAATTGGTGAGCCAAGGGATTGGGATCCAATCATATAAGATTGCCAAGCAAAATTCAATGAATGCATTGGTTGAGGAAGGGATAAAAGTTGTTTTGATTCGGAGATCTCAATATCTCTTAACACCCAATGAACTCCCCATTTCTGATTTACCACTTTCTCTTTACATTCTGCAATTAAATTCATGCAATCACCCCATCCCTTTTAATTTCAGCAATTTAGCTTCTCGCTCTTTAATTCATGCAATTTTACATTCCGCAATTCTCATCTAAATCTTGATTCCGCTCAACTAGTCACACTTCTAATCCGAATTGCTCATTCAACCAATCCTTGTGGGATTCGACCTCACTCTATTGTGAGTTTTTACTTGACGATAACCGGTGCACTTGCCGGAAGGAATTTTGCCGATCGTGCAATTTCCTAAATCGTAGCATAACAAGTTTATGCGCATCATGAGTGCAAACAAGTTTTGGAGAGTATGATGTTGTAAATGATCAAGCATCTTGCTTATTGAATTTCAGAAAAAAAAACTATACTAAACAGACAGATAATCAGGGAAACAAAACCACTCTCAATCATAGCAGTGTTTGATGTAAGATAATCACTTAACAATACAACCTTTTGGAGTTCGCTTGCTTTACTCCTCATCATCATCATCACTGATCCACACATTCCTCATTCATCTCTTCGGTTGATGATGCTTAATCCTTCCAAAAACTTGTATGGACCTCTGCAATGATATTGAAAGTTGCTTGTTCCCCAAGCACTTAGAAACAATGATTAGCATGCATGATTTATTTATGGGCTTTTGTACTTACTTTGGTGTGGGAACACCAAACTTAGTACCTTGCCAATGGTTCTTGTTCATCAAACTAACCAGATGTGAAACTCTTTTTCTTTGCTAAAAGTAGTAAAATTGAAAACTAGGGGACCGCAAAATAGTTAACTAGTTTATCTAAATGCTTGAGGCTAGCATGATGCAGAAGGTGAGAATGAAATATTGGTGGAACACCAAACTTAGAATCCTTCATTCTCCCTTAGATTGGTTTGGTGTGCAACACCAAACTTAGCTTCTCGCAATATAGATAAAACTAATTAACCTTTTTATTGAAATAGCTATGAAAAGAAAGTTACCTCCGGTTGGGTTGCCTCCCAACAAGCGCTCTTTTATTGTCATTAGCTTGACATCCTTCATCCTCTGATCATGGAAGTTGAGGCTTCTGTTGCCTTTGGTTTCCCCCTCTCACCATGGGCTTTTCCTTGATGATTGTTTCTTTTCCCGTAGCCTTCTCACTTTTTTCTATAACTGCTTTCCCTTTCAACCCAGCAGCTTTTTCACTGTTCTTTGGGTCATCTTCAGTGGCCCTTAGGGATATATTTGCCTCTCTCTCGCCCAATTCAGCAAGGTTTTGAACCAGTTGTTCCATTTGCCTTTCAACTCTTCTGAGTGAGGCCTCTTGGTTCCTGCTTATCATCTCTTGATTTTTCCTTATTTCTTCCTGCTCTATTGTTATCATTTCTTGAACTTTCATGAATCTTTCCATCATCATTTCTAGAACATAGAGTCTTTGAGAGTTTGGAATTGGTTGTGGTTGTGTCAACTGTGATGGTTGATGAGAATCATTTTGGGCGAGTGGTGAGGTAGGACGCGGTTGGAAGTATGTGTATTGGGATGGTGTGTGATAATTGTTGTTGTGGGGGTGGTTTTTATGTTGGTTTTTGAAATTGGGGTTGGTGCAGTTAAAGTCCCTTGGTCTTTGATTTTGGTTTTCAACCCCCCTCCAGTTGGATTGAGTTCTCCAGGGTGGGTTGTACACATCATTCTGAGTCCTACGTTGGGACATGCTTGAGGAGCTGTTTGGAGAGTGTGATCGCTCATGAATTTGTTGCTCATAGTTAATTACTCCAGAACCGTTTTCAGGTTGATTCCAACAATGGGGATTTTGAGGTGAGTTCTGTGCATTTGCCACAGCATGTTGCAATTCATCTACTTTTCTGTTAATCAGCTCCAATTGTTGCTTAAGCTGTTGATGTATCTGCTCGCTTTGGGCCATGATTACACGAATACCTTCAATTTCCTTCTCTTATGCGAATGGTTTCATTCATGCCTCTGGTTTAACAGTTCTTTGAGGTGGCTTCAGCTTGGCTAGGAGTTCACTCATTAGTTCTTCCCATCCGATGATGTTTCCTTGTGGGAAAGCTTCAAACCACTGAGCAATGTCGTTCATGGTAATGAGTGGTTGCTTGTCATCTAAGGTGGGGATATTACTCCCATGATTATTGGCATTCATTGAGTTCCCTTCCATGGTCTGCACAATCACATACAGTCCAAATGAAGATAGAGTATATTTATGCCAGGATAGGATGAAAGGATTAGTTAATACAATATGTCAAACAGTTGGTAATCTTGAGAGATTAATAATCGAAAATCACTTCTCTCGTTGATTTATCCGGCTATGAGAATCATACTCAGCAAGATAAACCAAGAAAACTTCACTCTATTGCTAAAGTGAGGTTTCAATTAACTCAGGCAAAAATTCAAACAGTTAGTGTGTTAGTCAAAAAATAAAAGAAAATGCTTAATCTAGATCACCACCTCACTTAATCAAAAAAACTTGATGTGTATTTTCAGAAAACGAATTCCAAACACACAAATCTAACCGGCAAGTGCACCGTGTCGCATCAAGTAATAAAAACTCACGGGAGTGAGGTCGATCCCACAGGGATTGAAGGATTGAGCAATTTTAGTTTAGTGGTTGATTTAGTCAAGTGAATCAAGTATTGGTTGGGTGATTTGTGATTGCAGAAACTAAATTGCTTGAAATGTAAAGGGAGAAGGGTAGATTGCAGGAAATTAAAGAGCAAAGAAAGTAAATAAGCTGAATCTTAAAGAACAAGTAATGTAAATTGTAGAAACTTAGATTGCAAGAAATGTAAATTTCAGAATCTTAAAGTGCAAGAAATGTAAATGGCTTGAATTATAAAGGGAATTGGGAAGTGGATTTGCAGAAATTAAACAAGGAAAAGTAAATTGCATTAATCAGATAAGTAGAAGGTGACTTGAATTGAACCGGATCTCTAACGAAAATGTAAACGAACTTGGAAAGCTTTAAACAGAGAATTTAAAATGCAAACTCCAGATCTCAGGACCCAAGAGACTAGATAACCGAGTCTAGATCTCAATGCCTTCCTAGATCCAAATGTAGAATTCAATTGCAAGAAATTAAAGATCAAAACAGAAGAAAGCTTGAATGTAAATCTCAATCCTCTAATGATGTAGTAAAAGAAACAGAACGAGATCTCAAGGTGAGATTGAGACAGAATTTCCCCAATTCTCAACACCCAAGACTCAAGACAAGTGTAATTGAAATTGAAAACAAGAAAACTAAGAGGAAGAGAATTCAATTCTCCTCTCCGAAACTCAGAAACTCAAAATAATTCCAAAACCAAAAGCTCTCAGCAAAACTAAAACGGAAAATTCTCAAAAGAAAAAGAACTCTCTGAAAACTTAAATCCTAAGCTATTTATACACTTTCTTCAAATGGCCTTCAAGCCTTGAATTGGGCCTTTGTTCTTGATGGAATTGGGTTGATAAAGGCCTTGGTTGATTACTCTTGGAGTTGGAGAAAGATCCATTGTGAACCGGGTTGAAAAATATAAAAGCTTGAGTAAAAGTTTGAGTAAAAGTTTGAGGCAAACTTTTACTCAAACTTTTTATACCAGATGGCTTCACTTTGCTGCTACCAACGTTTGAGCCAAAGTTTGAGGTCAAACTTTTGCTCAAGCGTTGGCCCCCTTGTAAATGTGTGTGGCGCCAACGTTTGCCAAAAAGCTTGAGGCAAACGTTGGCGCAAGCTTTTCTCCTCCAGGTTGTGCAAGTGTGGTGCCAACGTTTGAGCAAAAGTTTGACCTCAAACGTTGGCGCAAGCTTTTTCCTCCAGGGTATTGATTTTGTGATGCCAACGTTTGCCAAAAAGTTTGAGGCAAACGTTGGCTCAAGCTTTTCTCCCAAAAGTTTGAGCTAAAGTTTGAGGTCAAACTTTTGCTCAAGCTTTTTTCCTCTAGAGTGTTTTCAATTCTTCCAAAAGTTTGAGCTAAAGTTTGAGGCAAACTTTTGCTCAAGCTTTTTTCCTCTGGTATGTTTTCAACTCCTTTAAAAGTTTGAGCTAAAGTTTGAGGTCAAACTTTGGCTCAAACTTTTTGTTCTCTCTTGCTCCTAGCCATTCCTTCTTTCTTCAACCTTCTTCAAAACTCTTTTCACCTATCATTAATCAACCAAACACATCAAAGCTTTGCTCAAAATCATGAGTTTGTTATTCTTTCATAATATATGACAATTATAGCATAAAATCTCATGAAATTACATTAATTCATACATAGTTGATTGAATTAAAGGAAACATGAAAATCTACCCAATTGGCTTGCTTATGGCTCAAGAAAGTGCATAAATCAATTGAAAACAAAAGAAAAAGGCTAGTGAAACTAGGCTAAGATGACTTGTCATCACAACACGAAACTTAAAGCTTGCTTGTCCCCAAGCAAGAAAAGAATTATTGAGAAGAAAGAATGAGATGAAAGAGGATGTTCATGCTAGCAGAGTATTATTGGTAGTTCATGGGGTTTTTTTTTGTGGATATGTAAACACTCACTTCTTATTGACTTTTAGGCCAAGAAAGCCCCCTTCAAGCATCAAGCAACACACTGCTATGACCTCTCATTATTCCTTTGTCCTTGACTATTATTTTTTTTCTCTAATAAACTTTAGTTCAGTGTCATGTGTAACAAGTTCTTTTCTTTCTTTATACTTGACACATTATTCACTATAGACACTTGGCTCACATTCCTTCTTAAAACATTGATGCCCAGCACCTCTTTGGGTTACTAAATGCCTTGTAGTTAGGTTGCTCTTGATAGTGGACTTTTAGCTGATGATCCCGGGTTAGTTAACCCAAGTCACCAAGTGTTGATGCACTCCAAAGAACTTAATAATCCAAGCAGATCCCAATACAAAGACACCACAGGCATATATTCTAAGGTTCAAGCTATTGGTGTCTAGCTTTGTTTCTTTTTTTTTTCTTTTTATTCTATTGCCCATTTTTGGCTTTTTCTTTTCTCTGTTTGTTTTTCTTTTTAACCAAGGACTTTTATTTGATTGAGATTCGTAGACAGTAGGCTACTTTCTACTTAGAAGGAGACATCCTAGTTCTGTTATTCACTAAAAGTGAGCTATCGTACAATCACACACACATACCACCACTTACTTTTATTGTACTTCTATCTAACAGAGAACTATCTCACTTCACATTCAAACATTTCTTTTATTGAATTGAAAATGCAGGGGACAAAGCATGCTTTTTGTTAAGTGAAAGTAAACACACAAGCACACATTTAGACTAGCTTACTTATTTTAAGGGAAAACAAAAATGATGCAGAGACTACTAAACTAACAGTTACTGTTAAGATGGGCATATTCACACTTCCAATTTAGAGTAATTCAATGCTGATGGAGTTAAGTGACAATACAACCTATTGGTGGCTTCTTCTTCTTTCTCTCAGCTAATGGTATGTAGTCCTCCCAAGAGAGTGATTGAATTCCTGCAGTGTTAATGGAAGTTGCTTGTTTCTCAAGCCCTTAGATGACTGGTTAGTGTACAAGACTTTCTTGTAGGCGTTTGAACTTACTTTGGTGTGTGAACACCAAACTTAGTCCCTTGCCACGTTTCTTATGCATAACCATATGTGAAAACCTAAGTCTTTGCTAAAGGTAATAAAACTAAAAACTAGAAACAGACAATGATTAAATGATTTATCAGATTGCTTGAAGCTAGTAACCCTTTGTGCAGAAGGTGAGGATATGCTTTTAAATGAGATTTTGGTGGAACACCAAACTTAGAATCTTTTATTCTCCCTTAAATTGTTTTGGTTTGAAAAACCAAACTTAGCTCCTTGCAATACATACCAATCATTTAACCTTTTTATTGAAATAGCTATGAAAAGGAAATTACCTCAGGTTGGGTTGCCTCCCAACAAGCGCTCTTTTATTGTCATTAGCTTGACATCCTTCAATTCTTTTCAAGAAGGTTGTAAGCTCTGAACCTCTTTTTCTTTATCCCATTGTCCTCCCAAGTACAGCTTTGCTCTGTGTCCATTTGCTGTGAATTGACTCTTTGTTGCTTCATCTAACAATTCAATACTCTCATAAGGATAAACCTTTGTCACCAAGTATGGGCCAGTCCACTTAGTCTTAAGTTTGCCAGGGAAGATCTTAAGCCTTGAGTTATACAGGAGCACTTGCTGTCCTAGCTTGAACTCCTTCTTTGTGATCTTCTTATCATGCCACCTCTTAGCTCTTTCCTTGTATATCTTAGCACTCTCATATGCTTCTAGTCTAAATTCATCCAACTCATTTAGTTGTAACAACCTTTTCTCTCCTGCAGCTTGGGAATCAAGGTTGAGGAGTTTAGTGGCCCAAAAAGCTCTGTGTTCAAGCTCTACAGGGAGGTGGCAGGATTTGCCATACAATAGCTGAAAGGGTGACTTGCCAATAGGAGTTTTGAAAGCTGTCCTATATGCCCATAATGCATCTTCTAGCTTCCTAGCCCAATCTTTTCTTGTGCTTCCCACTGTTTTCTCTAGAATTTTCTTTAATTCCCTATTTGCTAGTTCAGCCTGGCCATTAGTCTGAGGGTGGTAAGGTGTTGCTACTTTATGGATTACTCCGTATTTGTGGAGGAGTTTCTCCATCTATTTGTTGCAAAAGTGACCACCACCATCACTAACAAGACCCTTAGGTACTCCATATCTTGTGAAAATATGCTTTTTAAGGAATTGGAGGACAATCTGTGCATCACAGGTGGTTGTGGCTATGGCCTCCACCCACTTTGAGACGTACTCCACTGCTACTAAGATATATCTGAAAGAATAGGAAGGGGGAAAGGGTCCCATGAAATCAATTCCCCATAGATCAAATAATTCCAATTCCAAGATGAAGTTTTGAGGCATCTCATTCCTTCTTGTCAATCCTCCTGCTCTCTGGCATTCATTACATTGGTTAACATACTCTCTGGCGTCCTTGAAGATAGTTGGCCAATAGAAACCACTCTGCAGTACCTTTGCAGCTGTTCTTTCTGGGCCAAAGTGTCCACCATAAGCTGAACCATGGCAATGCCACAAGATATCCCTTATTTCACTCTCAGGAACACACCTTCTAATTACTCCATCAGAACATCTCTTGAACAGGAAGGGTTCATCCCATAAAAATTTCCTTCCCTCATTAATTAACTTCTTCACTTGTTGCTTAGAGAACTCTTGAGGTATCTTCTTTCCCACTTTGTAGTTTGCTATGTCAGCAAACCAAGGTGCTTGCTGGATCTGCAAAAGGTGCTCATCTGGGAAGCTTTCATTCACGGGCGGGGAGGCTTTTTGAATTGTTGCTTGTGGTAGCCTTGACAAATGATCAGCAACCTGGTTCTCAGTGCCCTTCCTGTCCCTTACCTCAATATCAAACTCTTGTAATAGTAATATCCACCTGATAAGTCTTGGTTTAACATCCTGCTTTGACATCAAATACTTAAGGGCAGCATGGTCAGTATAAACCACAATTTTGGATCCTATCAAGTATGATCTAAACTTATCAAATGCATAGACTACAGCTAACAATTCCTTTTCTGTTGTGGTGTAATTTTTTTGGGCCTCATTTAACACTTTACTTGCATAATATATGATATGATGCAGGTTTCCCTTCTTTTGTCCAAGTACAGTACCAATTGCAAGGTCACTTGCATCATACATGAGTTCAAAAGGTAAGTCCCAATCTGGGGGTGTGATGATTGGTGCTGTTGTGAGTCTATTTTTTTAAGTTTCAAAGGCATGCCGGCAGTTTTCATCAAACACAAAAGGATTATCTAGCATTAATAGATTACTCAAAGGTTTGGCTATTTTTGAAAAGTCCTTGATAAACCTTCTATAAAATCCTGCATGCCCCAAGAAACTTCTAACAGATTTCACATTAACTGGTGGAGGGAGTTTTTCTATGATCTCAACCTTTGCCTTGTCAACCTCTATCCCTTTTCTTGAAACTTTATGACCAAGAACAATTCCCTCGGGTACCATGAAATGGCACTTCTCCCAGTTCAAAACCAAATTAGTTTCTTGGCATCGTTTCAAGACAAGAGTTAGATGGTTCAGGCAAGTGTTGAAATTATCACCAAAAACAGAAAAATCGTCCATGAAGACCTCTAAAAATTTTTCAACCATATCAGAAAAAATGGAAAGCATACACCTCTGAAATGTGGCTGGGGTGTTGCATAACCCAAATGGCATCCTCCTGTATGCGAAAACTCCGAATGGACATGTGAAGGCAGTCTTCTCTTGGTCCTTGGGATCTACCACGATTTGATTGTACCCAGAATACCCGTCCAAAAAGCAATAGTAGGCATGGCCGGCCAATCTTTCCAGCATCTGATCAATAAATGGGAGAGGGAAATGATCTTTCCGTGTGACATCATTCAATCTTCTATAGTCTATGCACATTCTCCACCCAGTCACTGTTCTAGTAGGGATCAACTCATTCTTCTCATTAGTGATGACCGTCATTCCTCCTTTCTTTGGTACAACTTGAACCGGGCTCACCCATGAGCTGTCAGATATTGGAAAGATTATCCCTGCATTCCACAACTTCATTACTTCCTTCTGGACAACTTCCTTCATTGTAGGATTTAACCTTCTTTGAGGTTGAATCACTGGTTTGGAATTGTCCTCCAAGAGGATCTTATGCATACACACTGCAGGGCTGATGCCTTTCAGATCATCAATGGTCCATCCCAAAGCATCTTTGTGAGCTTGGAGTACATCAAGAAGTTCTCCTTCTTCCTTTTTTGTCAGGGATGAATTAATGATCACTGGGAAGCTCTCTGATGTGCCAAGGAATGCATATTTGAGATGGGTGGGTAATGGCTTCAGTTCTTGTTTTTGTACTTCTTCCTTCTTGTCTTGTTTTTTATCTTGCTCAATAGAAGTCTCAGCTACTTGTTCCTTGGTTGTCCCTTGATTTCCTTCTTGCTCTTGAGGATTTTCTTCCAGCATTTCTTCCACCAAACTCTCTATCATATCCACTTTTATGTAATCCTCTTGCTCAGGAATGTGTTGCATTGACTTGAAAACATTTATGACCATTTGTTCATTGTGGACCCTGAAGATCATTTCTCCTTTTTCTACATCAATGATGGCTCTTGCTGTGGCTAGAAATGGCCTTCCCAAAATGATTGAATTGTTTTCTTCCTCTTCAGTATCCAAAATCACAAAATCTGCTGGGAAAATAAACTCCCCAACCTTCACCAACAGATTCTCCACAATTTCATTGGGTGTTTTGATTGATCTGTCCGCCATGACCAATGACATCCTGGTGGGTTTAAGTTCTTCTATGGCAAGCTTTCTCATCATTGAGAGAGGCATTAAATTGATACTAGCACCAAGGTCACAGAGAGCTTTGTTGAGAACTATTCTGCCAATGGTGCATGAGACTACAAAGCTTCCTGGATCCTTGAGTTTTGGTGGAATGCCCCTTTAAATCACAGCACTGCATTCTTTGGTGAGTAACACGGTTTCCTTCTCAAGCCAACTTCTTTTCTTGTTGATAAGCTCCTTCAAAAACTTGGCATACAGAGGCATTTGCTCAAGTGCTTCAGCCAGAGGGATATTGATTTCCAGCTTTTTGAAAGTCTCAAGGAACTTATGAAAATGTTGGTCCTTAGTCTCTTTGCTGAACCTCTGGGGATATGGCAGTGGGGGTGTGATGCTCTTTTCTACTTGCTGCTGTCCTTGAATTACTTCCTTTAAATTGTGTGGTTGGTTGTTCTTCTCTTTGAGTTTCTCAGTGCTCTTGTTTGGCATCACAACTTGATCCTTGGCTTCATCTGCCTTTGTTTGCTTTTCATCTTCTATTGGTCTTTTGCTGCTCTCTAGCTTCTTTGTAGTGTCATTTTTGCTCATCAATGTTCTCCCACTCCTTAATTGTATTGCCTTGTATTCTTCCTTAGGATTTGGGATTATGTCACTCGGCAGTGAGCTTGAAGGTCTCTCAACAGAAATCTGTTTGGAGATTTGCCCAATTTGCCTCTCTAGACTCTTCATGGAGGCTTCATGATTCTTGGTTGTCATTTCTTGGTGTTTCCACATTTTGTCTATCAAGGTTTCCAAGTTGGTGATTCTTTGAGATTCAGGTGATGCTTGCGGTGGGTTGTGAGATGTGGATGGTGGATGGTAGGCATTTTGGTTGGTGGGTTGGTTATTAGATTGGTAATGGTTGGGGTTGGGGTAGTTGTTTTGAGGTTTTCTATAGGGGTTTTGGTTAGTTTGCTGCTGGTTGTGGTTTTGGTTGTTTCTTGAAGTGTTTTGGTTTGAGTTCCTCTGCCATGGTTGTTGGTTTTGGGTGTGATTATCTCCCCATCTGAGATTTGGGTGGTTCTTCCAGGATGGATTGTATGTATCACCATACACTTCATTTGGTCCTTGGTTGTGCATATACTGCACTTGCTCTTGTTGTTGCTCTTCTTGGTTCTCCTCATTCTGCCCCCATGTGGAAGACGGTTGGCTTGTGTTAACTGCTGCAACTTGGAGGCTATCAATCCTCTTGGCCATCTGCTCAAATTGTTGTTGAATTTGCTGCTGCATCATTTTGTTCTGAGCTAGAATTGAGTCCACTCCTTCCAACTCCATCACTCCCTTCCTCTGTGACGGTTGGCGTTGCCTTGGGTGACCAAAGAAATATTGGTTGTTGGCCACCATATCAATGAGATTTTGGGCTTCCTCTGCTGTTTTCATCAATTGTAAAGAACCTCCTGCTGAATAATCCAAAGCCTCTTGAGATTTTAGTGTTAAGCCCTCATAGAAATTCTGTAATCTGTCCCACTCACTGAACATTCCTGGTGGACACTTCCTGATTAGCGCTTTGTATCGTTCCCATGCCTCATACAAGGGTTCAGCATCCATTTGTGTGAATGTTTGCACTTTAGTCTTCAATCTAATAACCCTTTGAGGTGGGTAAAACTTGGCAAGGAACTTGGTTACTAGATCACCCCAATTGTTGATGCTGCCACTTGGGAAGGATTCCGACCATTGAGTGGCTTTGTCTCTGAGAGAAAATGGAAATAACAGTAGCTTGTAACTGTCAGGGTGCACACCATTGGTTTTGACAGTGTCACAAATTCTCAAGAAGGTGGATAAGTGTTGGTTAGGGTCTTCAAGTGATCCTCCTCCATAGGAACAATTGTTTTGAACCAAGGTGATGAGTTATGGCTTTAGTTCAAAGTTATTTGCATTAACATTTGGGGTAAGAATGCTACTCCCACAATGTCTAGGATCTGCACTTGTGTAGGAAGCCAAAACTCTTCTCTGTGGTGGATTATTGTTGTTATTGGCTGCTCCTTCAGGATTAGATGGGTCTCCTTCCATCTCGTGATATTCTTCCTCAGATTCTTCCTCTCCAACAATATTTTTCCCTCTTTCAGCTCTTCTTAGCCTTCTAAGAGTTCTCTGGTCAGTTTCAGATAAAATAGGAGTGGTTCTCCCTGTACCTGACATAAAAACAAAACAAAAGAAACACAACCAGTAACAATTCGATCTGTTGCCAGAATGAAGTTTGGTTAGCTTAAGCAAAATTTCAAACAGTTAGTGTGTTAGTCCAAAAATAAAAGAAAATGCTTAATCTAGATCACCACCTCACTTAATCATTGTCAATCTAATCAATCCCCGGCAACGGCGCCAAAAACTTAATGTGTATTTTCGGAAAACGAATTCTAAACACACAAATCTAACCGGCAAGTGCACCGGGTCACATCAAGTAATAAAAACTCACGGGAGTGAGGTCGATCCCACAGGGATTGAAGGATTGAGCAATTTTAGTTTAATGGTTGATTTAGTCAAGCGAATCAAGTATTGGTTGGGTGATTTGTGATTGCAGAAACTAAATTGCTTGAAATATAAAGGGAGAAGGGTAGAATGCAGGAAATTAAAGAGCAAAGAAAGTAAATAAGCTGAATCTTAAAGAACAAGTAATGTAAATTGCAGAAACTTAGATTGCAAGAAATGTAAATTTCAGAATCTTAAAGTGCAAGAAATGTAAATGGCTTGAATTATAAAGGGAATTGGGAAGTGGATTTGCAGAAATTAAACAAGGAAAAGTAAATTGCATTAATCAGACAAGTAGAAGGTGACTTGAATTGAACCGGATCTCTAACGGAAATGTAAACGAACTTGGAAAGCTTTAAACAGAGAATTTAAAATGCAAACTCCAGATCTCAGTGCCTTCCTAGATCCAAATGTAGAATTCAATTGCAAGAAATTAAAGATCAAAACAGAAGAAAGCTTGAATGTAAATCTCAATTCTCTAATGATGCAGTAAAAGAAACAGAACGAGATCTCAAGGTGAGATTGAGACAGAATTTCCCCAATTCTCAACACCCAAGACTCAAGACAAGTTTAATTGAAATTGAAAACAAGAAAACTAAGAGGAAGAGAATTCAATTCTCTTCTCCGAAACTCAGAAACTTAAAATAATTCCAAAACCAAAAGCTCTCAGCAAAACTAAAACGGAAAATTCTCAAAAGAAAAAGAACTCCCTGAAAACTTAAATCCTAAGCTATTTATACACTTTCTTCAAATGGTCTTCAAGCCTTGAATTGGGCCTTTGTTCTTGATGGAATTGGGTTGATAAAGGCCTTGGTTGATTGTTCTTGGAGTTGGAGAAAGATCCATTGTGAACCGGGTTGAAAAACATAAAAGCTTGAGTAAAAGTTTGAGGCAAACTTTTACTCAAACTTTTTATACCAGATGGCTTCACTTTGCTGCTACCAACGTTTGAGCCAAAGTTTGAGGTCAAACTTTTGCTCAAACGTTGGCCCCCTTGTAAATGTGTGTGGTGCCAACGTTTGCCAAAAAGCTTGAGGTAAACGTTGGCGCAAGCTTTTCTCCTCCATGGTGTGCAAGTGTGGCGCCAACGTTTGAGCGAAAGTTTGACCTCAAATGTTGGCGCAAGCTTTTTCCTCCAGGGTATTGATTTTGTGATGCCAACGTTTGCCAAAAAGTTTGAGGCAAATGTTGGGTCAAGCTTTTCTCCTAAAAGTTTGAGCTAAAGTTTGAGGTCAAACTTTTGCTCAAGCTTTTTTCCTCTGGAGTGTTTTCAACTCTTTTAAAAGTTTGAGCTAAAGTTTGAGGTCAAACTTTGGCTCAAACTTTTTGTTCTCTCTTGCTCCTAGCCATTCCTTCTTTCTTCAACCTTCTTCAAAACTCTTTTCACCTATCATTAATCAACCAAACACATCAAAGCTTTGCCCAAAATCATGAGTTTGTTATTCTTTCATAATATATGACAATTATAGCATAAAATCTCATGAAATTGCATTAATTCATACATAGTTGATTGAATTAAAGGAAACATGAAAATCTACCCAATTGGCTTGCTTATGGCTCAAGAAAGTGCATAAATCAATTGAAAACAAAAGAAAAAGGCTAGTGAAACTAGGCTAAGATGACTTGTCATCACAACACCAAACTTAAAGCTTGCTTGTCCCAAGCAAGAAAAGAATTATTGAGAAGAAAGAATAAGATGGAAGAGGATGTTCATGCTAGCAGAGTATTATTGGTAGTTCATGGGGTTTTCTTTTTTGTGGATATGTAAACACTCACTTCTTATTGACTTTTAGGCCTAGAAAGCCCCCTTCAAGCATCAAGCAACACACTGCTATGACCTCTCATTATTCCTTTGTCCTTGACTATTATTTTTTTTCTCTAATAAGCTTTAGTTTAGTGTCATGTGTAACAAGTTCTTTTCTTTCTTTATACTTGACACATTATTCACTATAGACACTTGGCTCACATTCCTTCTTAAAACATTGATACCCAACACCTCTTTGGGTTGCTAAATGCCTTGTAGTTAGGTTGCTCTTGATAGTGGACTTTCAGCTGATGATCCTGGGTTAGTTAACCCAAGTCACCAAGTGTTGATGCACTCCAAAGAACTTAATAATCCAAGCAGATCCCAGTACAAAGACACCACAGGCATATATTCTAAGGTTCAAGCTATTGGTGTCTAGCTTTGTTTCTTTTTTTTTTCTTTTATTCTATTGCCCATTTTTGGCTTTTTCTTTTCTCTGTTTGTTTATTTCTTTTTAACCAAGGACTTTTATTTGATTGAGATTCATAGACAGTAGACCACTTTCTACTTAGAAGGAGACATCCTAGTTCTTTTATTCACTAAAAGTGAGCTATCATACAATCACACATATATACCACCACTTACTTTTATTGTACTTCTATCTAACAGAGAACTATCTCACTTCTCATTCAAACATTTCTTTTATTAAATTGAAATTGCAGGGGACAAAGCATGCTTTTTGTTAAGTGAAAGTAAACACACAAGCACACAATTAGACTAGCTTACTTATTTTAAGGGAAACAAACATAATGCAAAGACTATTTTAAACAAATAAGATGCATGCTTTTTTTTTTGTAGTGATGAACAAGGAGCAAGTCCACCTTTCATTTGTCATGCTTTTTCTTTCTTCTTTCATATACTTGGTTGCTGGTGTTCCCTGTGTCCATGTCTATTGTCTGTTGATCCCGCCAAAACCCAGCTCTATTCATCGCCTCCTCTACTCTATCTTCAAGCTTCATAGCATTGCTTACTTCTATCTCACTTCTCCCTTTGAAGAATTGATCGAAAGTTGGGAATGCTGGATCCATGTTGTGCAGATGCTCTCCAATATAGTTCAGTTTGATTTGACTATTTATGTTGTAGTCGGCTTGGACTTCATATCTTGCATCTTGTAGGGTTGTGAACTCTTTGAGAGCCCTCAGATTTTCAGCTTGCATTTGTACCAACTTTCCAAACGATTCGTGAGATTGAAAGGCATGCTCCTCTTGCATCGCAAAGAATTTTGACTCAAACTCACTTTGTTTGTTCATCATTCTTAGCTCCCGTTCTTCTTGCTCTTGTTGTTTTTTCATGTATAGTGAATGGTATTCCTCTTGCCTTTCTTGAATTCTCATGTACTGTTGTGATAATCTTCCAATTGCTTCCTACATCTGAGTCATGTCCAGAGTGTTGTGTGATGGACTGTGTTGCTGTTCCTCTTCCTCTTGTGGTTCTTCTTCCTCTTGTAACTCTTCTTCCTCCATTGGTTCTTCTCTTTGCCTTCTTCCATGTGGTCTTCGGCCCTGATGCGCTTTAGTAGCCATCATCATTCTTTCAATGGTTATAGGCATACCCGGGTTCAACCATGTTGGATTCTCGTCCTCCATTAGTACTTTAGCTTTTGTGCACAACCTCATAATAGTACTTGGGTAGTACAACCAAGACCCGGCCGAATTCTTCTCTGCAAGTTTTTGAATGTCTTTTGCAAGGATTTCATGAACCTTCACCTCTCCTCCCATAATAATGCAATGCAACATAACAGCTCTCTTCCTGTTGACTTCTGAGGTGTTTACTGTACCCAGAATTGATCTTTTCAATAGCTCATACCATCCCTTTGCTTCCGGGGTAAGGTTTCTTCTCCTCAGATACTTGTATTTGTTCTTGGCGTCTCCTTCCCACTCTGAGTTCTCCATACAAATATCTCTAGAAATTCTATCATAATCCGGATCTTCATTTACCCTTTGGTGGTATCCAGGTTCACTAAAGCGGACTGATTTTAGTCCCAAGACTTTCTTGATGGCGTCTGAGCTAAAGTCTACTTCCATCCCCCGTACATAACTCTTGTACATTGGGGCTTCACCCGTGTTAAGTCTTGGGATATTGGCATAGAACTCTCTTATGATATTTGCATTGATTCGAGTGATAGGTGAGACGAGTTCTTCCCATTTCCTCTTTCTAATCTTGTCCTTCATTTCTTGGCACCCTTCATCTGGTAACATGAAAGGAACCTCTGGATATATCTTCTTCTCATTCATCCATTGAAGTTGTAATTGATGAAACCAAGATCTAAATCTCCGTCGGTCATATTCAGGTGTACTCTCCTCCATCATGGGATCTTTCCCTTTTCTTCGTTTGGTTCTTGAAGAAGAGGCCATGATCACTTGGTTGTTTGATCTTTTTGGGGTTAAAGGGAATGTGAAGAAAGTTGGAGATTTTGACAAGAAAAGTGATTGAGGCTGAGCTTATATGATGAAGAATGATGATGGGAATGGAGTTTGAATGGTTGGAGTGCAGAGGTGTGCAACTATTCGGTTATGTGCATGGCTTGAAGGTGGTGTGTTACTTAAATGAATAATGGAAGGCTGGGATGCAATTGGATACTATGTGAATCAAAGGTGTGCATGTGAGGGTGAATGAAGACAAAACTTGCTTCTTCAATGGTCTATACCGTGATCATTCCAAGGAGTGGCAGATTCACTTTTTGAGACATGTGATGGGATTTTGTCCTCATGCTATACTCTCCCTTTGTCTTGTCTCTTTCATTGAGTGTTCTTTGACCACCTAGTCATCACAACAAGAGATCAAGGATTAACATTATCAAACCGTGGCAAGAATGCTTCCTTTATTCACAACTATATGAACTCTCATTCCTTATATCCATTGTAACCGTGACTTTTCTTGGAGGACACCAAACTTAATGTTTGGTTATATAGTTTAAAAATGTCTCTTCCTCCAACTAGTGTTCTTGAAATCCCAATGTCACTCTTGGTTAGATGTTTATAAGGATTGCTTTCTTCATACTTCTCTTTTTTTTTTGTATGATCATTGATGCATGATTTTAAATTTTCATGAAGGAAAATTTGATCTTCTGAAAATATTCACATATGCAGACACCAAACTTAGTGTTTGGTCATATGCTTCATCAGGATAACTAAGCATATGGTCTGAAAATGTTTGTAACACTGGTTTGGTGTGCTTGAAGGCACACCAAACTTGGAAGTCTTAGCATATGTTTCAAAACAGTGCATGCATTCATTAAGTACGTTCATGAAAAAAAAAATATTCATGCTTAGTTGATCATAGCTTATTGAATTTAAACTGACAGAAAACTTAAATCATGGGTTGCCTCCCATGGAGCGCTCTTTTATTGTCACTAGCTTGACAGTGGAGCTTTCTTTTATGGTGGTTGAGGATTGTAGTGCCTCAACTTGTCTCCCCTGACTGTAATCCTCTTCTTTGTTCTCTGGTGCTCAATTTCAGCATGCTCCAATGAGAGTATGTTGCTGACAGTGTAATAGTCATCAGTCTGTTGGCTTGCTCCCAGTTGTTGATATATCAATTGCACTTTGTCACCTTTGGAAAGCCCTTCTGTTGGAATCTTCCTGTTCTTCCAACCCCTTTTTGTTTTGTTTCTGTGTTTCTTGCTTCCTTTTGTTAACCTTTCCCTTTTGGCCGTAGGCTCACTTTGGAGATCTCTCTTCTTATTGGCTAATACTCCAATATCCTCTTGAACTTCTTCACCATTCTGCACAATCTTTTGCCTTGGGATGTTGCTGTGAATCACCTTGTTGCTTTCTTTCTTTAACTGTAATTCTTCCTTGTCGAGTTCCATATAGTCTTTCTTTTCATCACTGAACTGTGCTTCTGGTACTACTTTCAGAGTGACACTCTTATCATGCTTTCTGAAAGTTAATTCCCCTTGCTCTACGTCTATGATAGCTTTAGCAGTGGCTAAGAACGGTCTCCCAAGTATGATGGAGTCACTTTCATCTTCATCTGAATCTAGAACCATAAAGTCTGCAGGGTATATGAATTTGTCCACCTTGACTAGAAGGTTTTCAATTACACCCCTGGGATATACCATTGACTTATCTACCAGCTCTAAGGACATATGTACCGGTTTAACTTCCTCTATATGCAGCTTTTTCACCAAAGAGGAGGGAATTAAGTTAATACTTGCTCCTAGATCGCACATTGCCTTAGTGATGGTTAATTTCCCAACAGTGCAAGGCAGCAAGAAGCTCCCTAGGTCTTCAAGCTTAGGAGGAAGCCCGTTTTGAATCAAAGCCCTGCATTCCTCAGTAAGCAGTATGGTCTCTTTCTCATTTCAACTTCTTTTCTTGTTGATAAGCTCCTTCAAAAACTTGGCATACAGAGGCATTTGCTCAAGTGCTTCAGCAAAGGGAATATTGATTTCCAGCTTTTTGAAAGTCTCAAGGAACTTATGAAAGTGTTGGTCCTTAGTCTCTTTGCTGAACCTCGGGGGATATGGCAGTGGGGGTGTGATGCTCTTTCCTACTTGCTGCTGTCCTTGAATTACTTCCTTTGAATTGTGTGGTTGATGAGTATTTTGGTGAAAAATAAATTTCTCCCAAAACACACGAATCTAACCGGCAAGTGCACCGGGTCGCATCAAGTAATAAAACTCACGGGAGTGAGGTCGATCCCACAGGGATTGATAGATCAAGCAATTTTAGTGGGTGATTAGTTTAGTCAAGCTGACATTTAGTGAATTGTGTGGAATGTAGCCAACAGAAAGTAAATTGCAATGAATCTTAAAGATGCAGAAAGTAAAATTGCAAGTTAAAGAACAAGAAAGTAAAATAGCTGAAACTTAAATTGCAAGAAAAGTAAATTGCATGAAAAGTAAAGGGGCTGGGGTGTTGGAAATTAAAAAGAGCAATAGATCACGCAACTGGAAATTTAAATTGCAGGAAGAATAAAGGAAATTGGATGCTGGGAATCAAAACAGAATTGAAATTTTGAAGTGCAGTGAATTAAAAGCAGCAAGAAAAACAAAGAGAAATCTCAGAGGGAGAATGAAACAGAACACCTTCAATTCTCCACCCAAGATTCAAAACAAAGAAAATTAAAGAGAGAGCTCTCAAATTCTAGTGCTCCCTAGTGGAGCCAGCCTCCCCACAAATATGAAAATGATGCCTTATATAGGCTTTACAAAATGGAAATGAAAATGAAATTAAAAACAAATTACAATTAAATGAAATTCCCATTTTATCTATTTCTTGTGCCTTTGAGTGATGATCATTTGGGCCCTTGCTCTTGATGGAATTGGGTTGATAAAGGCCTTGGTTGATTGCTCTTGGAGTTTGAAGAGGAACCGAATTGAACCGGGTTGAGTTTGCAAAAGTTGGACCAAAAGTTGGAGCTAAAGTTAGGGGTCTAACTTTGGCTCCAACTTTTCATAGCAGCCCACAAAACTTGCTGGTATGAATGTTGGTGCCAACGTTAGGGGTCTAACTTTGACCCTAACGTTGGCCTCCCTTATGCACATTTATGGCGCCAACTTTGTCCTCTTGTCATGTTGCCAATTTTATGCCCAATATAGACTATCATATATGGTTGGAAAGCTCTAAATGTTAGCTTTCTAACCCACTTGGAATCACTTCAATTGGACATCTACAACTCAAGTTATGATCATTTGAAGAGGGCATGGTCGCTGGCTTTGGTGTGCAGCGTTTGAGGTAATGTTTGCCTCAAACGTTGACGAAAACGCCAGTTCTGGAGGCTCAAACGTATTGTCCACCCCATACTATTATACATTGTTGGAAAGCCCTGGATGTCTACTTTCCAATGCCGTTGGGAGCACATTATTTGGAGCTCTACAGCTCGAGTTATACTCCGTTGAAGGTGCAGAGGTCAGTTGGCCTCACTGCAGGTTGCCACCATGTTCGTTTATGCACATTGCGGGGCAGTTTTCTCCCTCAATTTTAGTGTCCACCATGCAGTGCCATATATGCTTGGAAAGCTCTTGATTCCTACTTTCCAATGCTTCTTGAATCACCTCATTTGGAGCTCTGTAGCGCAAGTTATTCTTGTTGGAAGTATACCCCTTCAAGCTGTTGTGGTGTGTGGCGCCAACGTTAGCCTCAAAGTTAGGGGGCTAACGTTGGCGCAAACTTTTGCTCCTCCCCTTGTGAATTTCATGTGCCAACGTTAGCCACCAAGTTAGGGGGCAAACGTTGGCGCAAACTTTTGGTGCCCAGGGAGGTTCTCTTCATGCCAACGTTAGCCTCAAAGTTAGGGGGCTAACGTTGGCGCAAACTTTTGGTGCCCAGGGGTGAATTTCATGTGCCAACGTTAGCCTCCAAGTTAGGGGTCTAACTTTGAGGCTAACTTTTCACCCAAAAGATTTTGCTTCCTGGTTCAACTTATTCCATTGTCCTCTCTTTACTCCTAGCCATTCCTTCTTGCTTCACCCTTTCTCCAAGCCTTCTTCACCTATCATTAATCAACCAAACACATCAAAGCTATGCTCAAAATCATGAGATATTCATTCTTTCATAATATGTGACAATTTTAGCATAAAACCTCATGAAATAGCATGAATTCATACATGGTTGATTAAATCAAAGGAATCATGAAAATCTACCCACTTGGCTTGCTTATGGCTCAAGAAAGTGCATAAAACCTATTGAAAACAAAGGAAAAAGGCATAGAAAAACATGACATGATGACATGTCATCACAACACCAAACTTAAACCTTGCTTGTCCCCAAGCAAGAAAAGAATCATGCAATAAAGATTGACAATCCAAGGTAAGAAGAATATCAACTCAATGTTCATGGTAAGCTAGTTTTCTAAGCATGCTACAATCACAAAAGAAATGTAAATGATTGATGCTTCTATCTAGCTCAATTTATGAAATCTTTCTTTTATATTTCTTCCTTGAAACAAGCTTTTGAATTTTTTTATTTAGCTTCTCCTTTTGGGTGCTTTGCCCCATGAGTTGATAACAAAGCTACGACTTCTAAATGCTTTGTTTTCAATTATTACCACTTGATACATAAGCACCACAAGCATTTGATTAGAGGACTTCATTAAGCTCATTTTTCTTTTCTTTTCTTAACTCTCTAATCATTGATGCTCAGAGCCTTGAGCTTTGAGGGAGTGCTTTTGCACTTTGAGCCTAGCCTTGACTTCTAAGTGTTTTGTTTTCAAGCATTTGGCTTGATACATAAACACCACAAGCACTTAACAAATAAATTGCCATTGGTACTCAGAGCCTTCAGCTTTCTCACTCTTTCCCTTTTTCTTTTCTTGCTTTATTTTTGCATTTGCTTCTTCAAGGTTTTCATGATTTTCAAAAGATTTCACAAAACGTACTAGATGAAAACTTCAATTAAATAAAATCCAATGCAATTGAGCAACAATTAATCATACTAGCTTTCCAATATTTTTATGCACATGCTAAAATCTTCTTTAATGCCTTGTTTGTTTATGATCATGATACTTTACTGCTTTTGAATTCACAAAACTCAAGTTGGTAGTCATAATGGCATGGCAACATGTTATAAATCAATATTCAAGCTATGCTTTATTCATACACACATGTAAACAGAAAAGATAAAGACAATCATGCAGGTTATAGTGCTTGAAACAAATGAGAGGAAAAGGGACTTTACAACCTTGTAGTTCATCTTCTTTATTGTTGTCCTTTTTCCTCTATTCTTCCTCCTTCCCTTGCCAAACTCAAAATACTTGCTCATCCTCAAGCAATAATTAGAACAATGGCTATGGGGCTAAGATGTATCATGAATGTCTTACATAATGAAATGTTAGTAGCACATGTGTTTTAAGCAAGCAAAATTAAAGATAATAATCAAGGCACAAGAGGCAGAGACATTGTGATTGCAAGCTTAAGAAGGTGAGCATAATACTTTGCATAAAGAATAAGTGGCACACCAAACTTAATGTGACACTTTCGCTTGGAATCAATGCAAGTATCCAGTAAAGATTTGAAGCAAATTGTGTTGCATAGCAACACCAAACTTAGAATGCAATCCTATGTCAATTTATTTGAACTAAAACTAAGCAAAAGAAACTGTTATATGTTAAGTACAATCACCAAATGAAGAATCTGTTATGAATAAGGATGTCTTGGTGATGTATTAACAAAAACAGTTAATGGAGGAAAGCATTAAAAACAAGTAAATAAATGAAACAAAGAGAAAACAAAAATTATCCAACTAAGAAGAAAAATAACACTGTAAAAGGCAATATGATTATGCAGACAAGTGATGTTGCTGGATTGATTTGCATAGAAAAATAGGTGGCACACCAAACTTAGAATCTTGGGGTGTCACTTTCATGTAAAATTGATGCAATCATCCATGAAGATGGAAAACAGTTTGTTGCAGGGCAACACCAAACTTAGAATGTAACCATATGCCAATTTATTGAAATTTAAACAAAGCAAGGAAAAGAAATGTACCTACTGTCTACCTGTTCTTTACTTTCTTCCTCTTCTTCCAATTTGTTAAGAGAAATGACTTCAAAGGAGGAGAAGATTCAGCTATTACCCCCTGTCTTGGTCTCTCCTCAGCAAGCTTTCTTTTGTACATGGCTTGATTGAGCTTGCTTGCTATTGGTCCAGGGGTTGGATTGCTTGTGGTTGACCTCCTCTTGAATGTTGTCCTTGGTAGTTTGGTCACAATCCTCTTCTTGGTGCTTTTGTTAATTGCCTTCACTTCTTTGAATCCATGTTTTGGTGGTTGTGTGATTGTTGGAGTTTTGTCTTCATCAAGAATCTCTTGCATTGGTGGTTCCATGAACTCCTCTTTTATGTACTTCTCTGCCTCACTTGAGTTTGGAATGACTTCTTCACTTTCTTGCTCCTCCACTTCCTCTTTTACACCTAACATTTGTTTCAATCGCTCTATCATGGGGGAGGTTTGTCGATCTTCCCAACATTTCTTCATCTCCTCGTCATACCTTTCAATCATGGATTCAAATGTTGAGGCGTTTTGGTCCAGGGAGGTTTGTGAGAGTTGTGAGTCTTCATGTTCTCTTGTCATCTCAAGTGCAGTTTCAGGTTCAACCACCTCATTCTTCATTGAAAGTTCACTTGATGCAGTGGCCTCCTTATCTTGCTTTTCCACTTCCTCACCCACACATTTGTCTTCATCCTCACTGGTTGATGGTTCTAAGTTTCCCCTTGTTTGCTCTAAGGACCCATTTATCTGCTCGAGGATGGTTTCTTCCCAAGATGGGGATTTTGTGTAAAATTCCACTAGTTTTCTCTGTATTTCAATGCCTTCACGGTATTCCTCATCTGTTAATTCAATGCCTTCAAGGTATTCCTCATCTTTTAATTCAAGAGATAAAGGTCGAGAGTAATTTTGGTGAAGTGAATGTGTTGTGGTGAAGTTGTGTTGAGGGGTGTGGAATGAGTTGTGTGATCGATGGGATGACTGGTATGGATTTTGGAGGAAACTTTGTGTTGAGGCATAATCAAGTGATGAAGAACTTTCAAATGAGAAACTGGGACGTGAGGGTGGATGCTTTTCCATTCTTTGGCGATGCTTCCATCTTCCATGAGGATAATGATATGAATCATTTTGTGGTGGTGGTTGGTATCCCATATGATTTTCTTTCTCATCTTGTGGTTCTGAAGCATGGCTCCATGAATTGGAGAGCCCAGAATTTGAAGTTTCTTGGTGATATTCCCATCCATCATTAGAGATTGGTGATGGTGGGTGATATCCCATAGAATTTGTTTGATCATAAGATGAGTTGAACTCCATTTGAGTTTTGTAAAACACACAACCAAGAAAAATTGAAATTACTCATATCAGAGATGAGAATTTCTTAGTGAGGCAAAAACTCAAACACCTTGGTTTCACTTTGAAACAGAAAACAAAAATAAAGAAAATGCTTGATCTAGACTTCTCACCCACATAATCATTGTTGATCTAAATCAATCCCCGGCAGCGGCGCCAAAAACTTGATGAGTATTTTGGTGAAAAATAAATTTCTCCCAAAACACACGAATCTAACCGGCAAGTGCACCGGGTCGCATCAAGTAATAAAACTCACGGGAGTGAGGTCGATCCCACAGGGATTGATGGATCAAGCAATTTTAGTGGGTGATTAGTTTAGTCAAGCTGACATTTAGTGAATTGTGTGAAATGTAGCCAACAGAAAGTAAATTGCAATGAATCTTAAAGATGCAGAAAGTAAAATTGCAAGTAAGTTAAAGAACAAGAAAGTAAAATAGCTGAAACTTAAATTGCAAGAAAAGTAAATTGCATAAAAAGTAAAGGGGCTGGGGTGTTGGAAATTAAAAAGAGCAATAGATCACGCAATTGGAAATTTAAATTGCAGGAAGAATAAAGGAAATTGGATGCTGGGAATCAAAACAGAATTGAAATTTTGAAGTGCAGTGAATTAAAAGCAGCAAGAAAAACAAAGAGAAATCTCAGAGGGAGAATGAAACAGAACACCTTCAATTCTCCACCCAAGATTCAAAACAAAGAAAATTAAAGAGAGAACTCTCAAATTCTAGTGCTCCCTAGTGGAGCCAGCCTCCCCACAAATATGAAAATGATGCCTTATATAGGCTTTACAAAATGGAAATAAAAATGAAATTAAAAACAAATTACAATTAAATGAAATTCCCATTTTATCTATTTCTTGTGCCTTTGAGTGATGATCATTTGGGCCCTTGCTCTTGATGGAATTGGGTTGATAAAGGCCTTGGTTGATTGCTCTTGGAGTTTGAAGAGGAACCGAATTGAACCGGGTTGAGTTTGCAAAAGTTGGACCAAAAGTTGGAGCTAAAGTTAGGGGTCTAACTTTGGCTCCAACTTTTCATAGCAGCCCACAAAACTTGCTGGTATGAACGTTGGTGCCAACGTTAGGGGTCTAACTTTGACCCTAACGTTGGCCTCCCTTATGCACATTTATAACGCCAACTTTGTCCTCTTGTCATGTTGCCAATTTTATGCCCAATATAGACTATCATATATGGTTGGAAAGCTCTGAATGTTAGCTTTCTAACCCACTTGGAATCACTTCAATTGGACATCTACAACTCAAGTTATGATCATTTGAAGAGGGCATGGTCGCTGGCTTTGGTGTGCAGCGTTTGAGGTAACGTTTGCCTCAAACGTTGGCGAAAACGCCAGTTCTGGAGGCTCAAACGTATTGTCCACCCCATACTATTATACATTGTTGGAAAGCCCTGGATGTCTACTTTCCAATGCCGTTGGGAGAACATTATTTGGAGCTCTACAGCTCGAGTTATACTCCGTTGAAGGTGCAGAGGTCAGTTGGCCTCACTGCAGGTTGCCACCATGTTCGCTTATGCACATTGCGGGGCAGTTTTCTCCCTCAATTTTAATGTCCACCATGCAGTGCCATATATGCTTGGAAAGCTCTTGATTCCTCCTTTCCAATGCTTCTTGAATCACCTCATTTGGAGCTCTGTAGCTCAAGTTATTCTTGTTGAACCACCAAAATAGTATACCCCTTCAAGCTGTTGTGGTGTGTGGCGCCAACGTTAGCCTCAAAGTTGGGGGGCTAACGTTGGCACAAACTTTTGCTCCTCCCCTTGTGAATTTCATGTGCCAACGTTAGCCACCAAGTTAGGGGGCTAACGTTGGCGCAAACTTTTGGTGCCCAGGGAGGTTCTCTTCATGCCAACGTTAGCCTCAAAGTTAGGGGGCTAACGTTGGCGCAAACTTTTGGTGCCCAGGGGTGAATTTCATGTGCCAACGTTAGCCTCCAAGTTAGGGGTCTAACTTTGAGGCTAACTTTTCACCCAAAAGATTTTGCTTCCTGGTTCAACTTATTCCATTGTCCTCTCTTTACTCCTAGCCATTCCTTCTTGCTTCACCCTTTCTCCAAGCCTTCTTCACCTATCATAATCAACCAAACACATCAAAGCTATGCTCAAAATCATGAGATATTCATTCTTTCATAATATGTGACAATTTTAGCATAAAACCTCATGAAATAGCATGAATTCATACATGGTTGATTAAATCAAAGGAATCATTAAAATCTACCCACTTGGCTTGCTTATGGCTCAAGAAAGTGCATAAAACCTATTGAAAAAAAAGGAAAAAGGCATAGAAAAACATGACATGATGACATGTCATCAGTGGTTGGTTGTTCTTCTCTTTGAGTTTCTCAGTGCTCTTGTTTGGCATCACAACTTGATCCTTGGCTTCATCTGCCTTTTTTTGCTTTTCATCTTCTATTGGTCTTTTGCTGCTCTCTACTTGCTTCTTTGTAGTGTCATTGTTGCTCATCAATGTTCTCCCACTCCTTAATTGTATTGCCTTGCATTCTTCCTTAGGATTTGGGATTGTGTCACTCGGCAGTGAGCTTGAAGGTCTCTCAACAGAAATCTGTTTGGAGATTTGCCCAATTTGCCTCTCTAGACTCTTCATGGAGGCTTCATGATTCTTGGTTGTCATTTCTTGGTGTTTCCACATTTTGTCTATCAAGGTTTCCAAGTTGGTGATTCTTTGAGATTCAGGTGATGCTTGCGGTGGGTTTTGAGATGTGGATGGTGGATGGTAGGCATTTTGGTTGGTGGGTTGGTTATTAGATTGGTAATGGTTGGGGTTGGGGTAGTTGTTTTGAGGTTTTCTGTAGGGGTTTTGGTTAGTTTGCTGCTGGTTGTAGTTTTGGTTGTTTCTTGAAGTGTTTTGGTTTGAGTTCCTCTGCCATGGTTGTTGGTTTTGGGTGTGATTATCTCCCCATCTGAGGTTTGGGTAGTTCTTCCAGGATGGATTGTATGTATCACCATACACTTCATTTGGTCCTTGGTTGTGAATATACTGCACTTGCTCTTGTTGTTGTTCTTCTTGGTTCTCCTCATTCTGCCCCATGTGGATGATGGTTGGCTTGTGTTAACTGCTGCAACTTGGAGGCTATCAATCCTCTTGGCCATCTGCTCAAATTGTTGTTGAATTTGCTGCTGCATCATTTTGTTCTGAGCTAGAATTGAGTCTACTCCTTCCAACTCCATCACTCCCTTCCTCTGTGACAGTTGGCATTGCCTTGGGTGAGCAAAGAAATATTGGTTGTTGGCCACCATATCAATGAGATTTTGGGCTTCCTCTGCTGTTTTCATCAATTGTAAAGAACCTCCTGCTGAATAATCCAAAGCCTCTTGAGATTTTAGTGTTAAGGCCTCATAGAAATTCTGTAATCTGTCCCACTCACTGAACATTCCTGGTGGACACTTCCTGATTAGCGCTTTGTATCGTTCCCATGCCTCATACAAGGGTTCAGCATCCGTTTGTGTGAATGTTTGCACTTCAGTCTTCAATCTAATAACCCTTTGTGGTGGGTAAAACTTGGCAAGCAACTTGGTTACTAGATCATCCCAATTGTTGATTCTGCCTCTTGGGAAGGATTCCAACCATTGAGTGGCTTTGTCTCTGAGAGAAAATGGAAATAACAGTAGCTTGTAACTGTCAGGGTGCACACCATTGGTTTTGACGGTATCACAAATCCTCAAGAAGGTGGATAAGTGATGGTTAGGGTCTTCAAGTGATCCTCCTCCATAGGAACAATTGTTTTGAACCAAGGTGATGAGTTGTGGCTTTTGTTCAAAGTTATTTACATTAACATTTGGGGTAAGAATGCTACTCCCACAATGTCTAGGATCTGCACTTGTGTAGGAAGCCAAAACTCTTCTCTGTGGTGGATTATTGTTGTTATTGGCTGCTCCTTCAAGATTAGATGGATCTCCTTCCATCTCGTGATATTCTTCCTCAGATTCTTCCTCTCCAACAATATTTTTCCCTCTTTCAGCTCTTCTTAGCCTTCTAAGAGTTCTCTGGTCAGTTTCAGATAAAATAGGAGTGGTTCTCCCTGTACCTGACATACAAACAAAACAAAAGAAACATCACCAGTAACACTTCGATCTGTTGCCAGAATGAAGTTTGGTTAGCTTAAGCAAAATTTCAAACAGTTAGTGTGTTAGTCCAAAAATAAAAGAAAATACTTAATCTAGATTACCACCTCACTTAATCATTGTCAATCTATTTCAATCCCCGGCAACGGCGCCAAAAACTTGATGTGTATTTTTGGAAAACGAAAATGAATCCCAAACACACAAAACTAACCGGCAAGTGTACCGGGTCGCATCAAGTAATAAAAACTCACGGGAGTGAGGTCGATCCCACAGGGATTGAAGGATTGAGCAATTTTAGTTTAGTGGTTGATTTAGTCAAGCGAATCAAGTATTGGTTGGGTGATTTGTGATTGCAGAAACTAAATTGCTTGAAATGTAAAGGGAGAAGGGTAGATTGCAGGAAATTAAAGAGCAAAGAAAGTAAATAAGCTGAATCTTAAAGAACAAGTAATGTAAATTGCAGAAACTTAGATTGCAAGAAATGTAAATTTCAGAATCTTAAAGTGCAAGAAATGTAAATGGCTTGAATTATAAAGGGAATTGGGAAGTGGATTTGCAGAAATCAAACAAGGAAAAGTAAATTGCATTAATCAGACAAGTAGAAGGTGACTTGAATTGAACCGGATCTCTAACGGAAATGTAAATGAACTTGGAAAGCTTTAAACAGAGAATTTAAAATGCAAACTCCAGATCTCAAGACCCAAGAGATTAGATAACTGAGTCTAGATCTCAATGCCTTCCTAGATCCAAATGTAGAATTCAATTGCAAGAAATTAAAGATCAAAACAGAAGAAAGCTTGAATGTAAATCTCAATTCTCTAATGATGCAGTAAAAGAAACAGAACGAGATCTCAAGGTGAGATTGAGACAGAATTTCCCCAATTCTCAATACCCAAGACTCAAGACAAGTGTAATTGAAATTGAAAACAAGAAAACTAAGAGGAAGAGAATTCAATTCTCCTCTCCGAAACTCAGAAACTCAAAATAATTCCAAAACCAAAAGCTCTCAGCAAAACTAAAACGGAAAATTCTCAAAAGAAAAAGAACTCTCTGAAAACTTAAATCCTAAGCTATTTATACACTTTTTTCAAATGGTCTTCAAGCCTTGAATTGGGCCTTTGTTCTTGATGGAATTGGGTTGATAAAGGCCTTGGTTGATTGCTCTTGGAGTTGGAGAAAGATCCATTGTGAACTGGGTTGAAAAACATAAAAGCTTGAGTAAAAGCTTGAGTAAAAGTTTGAGGCAAACTTTTACTCAAACTTTTTATACCAGATGGCTTTACTTTGCTGCTACCAACGTTTGAGCCAAAGTTTGAGGTCAAACTTTTGCTCAAACGTTGGCCCCCTTGTAAATGTGTGTGGCGCCAACGTTTGCCAAAAAGCTTGAGGCAAACGTTGGCGCAAGCTTTTCTCCTCCAGGGTGTGCAAGTGTGGCGCCAACGTTTGAGCAAAAGTTTGACCTCAAACGTTGGCGCAAGCTTTTTCCTCCAGGGTATTGATTTTGTGATGCCAACGTTTGCCAAAAAGTTTCAGGCAAACGTTGGCTCAAGCTTTTCTCCCAAAAGTTTGAGCTAAAGTTTGAGGTCAAACTTTTGCTCAAGCTTTTTTCCTCTGGAGTGTTTTCAATTCTTCCAAAAGTTTGAGCTAAAGTTTGAGGCAAACTTTTGCTCAAGCTTTTTTCCTCTGGTATGTTTTCAACTCTTTTAAAAGTTTGAGCTAAAGTTTGAGGTCAAACTTTGGCTCAAACTTTTTGTTCTCTCTTGCTCCTAGCCATTCCTTCTTTCTTCAACCTTCTTCAAAACTCTTTTCACCTATCATTAATCAACCAAACACATCAAAGCTTTGCCCAAAATCATGAGTTTGTTATTCTTTCATAATATATGACAATTATAGCATAAATCTCATGAAATTGCATTAATTCATACATAGTTGATTGAATTAAAGGAAATATGAAAATCTACCCAATTGGCTTGCTTATGGCTCAAGAAAGTGAATAAATCAATTGAAAACAAAAGAAAAAGGCTAGTGAAACTAGGCTAAGATGACTTGTCATCACAACACCAAACTTAAAGCTTGCTTGTCCCCAAGCAAGAAAAGAATTATTGAGAAGAAAGAATGAGATGGAAGAGGATGTTCATGCTAGCAGAGTATTATTGGTAGTTCATGGGGTTTTTTTTTGTGGATATGTAAACACTCACTTCTTATTGACTTTTAGGCCTAGAAAGCCCCCTTCAAGCATCAAGCAACACACTGCTATGACCTCTCATTATTCCTTTGTCCTTGACTATTATTTTTTTTCTCTAATAAGCTTTAGTTCAGTGTCATGTGTAACAAGTTCTTTTCTTTCTTTATACTTGACACATTATTCACTATAGACACTTGGCTCACATTCCTTCTTAAAACATTGATGCCCAGCACCTCTTTGGGTTACTAAATGCCTTGTAGTTAGGTTGCTCTTGATAGTGGACTTTCAGTTGATGATCCCGGGTTAGTTAACCCAAGTCACCAAGTGTTGATGCACTCCAAAGAACTTAATAATCCAAGCAGATCCCAGTACAAAGACACCACAGGCATATATTCTAAGGTTCAAGCTATTGGTGTCTAGCTTTGTTTCTTTTTTTTTTCTTTTATTCTATTGCCCATTTTTGGCTTTTTCTTTTCTCTGTTTGTTTTTTTCTTTTTAACCAAGGACTTTTATTTGATTGAGATTCATAGACAGTAGACCACTTTCTACTTAGAATGAGACATCCTAGTTCTTTTATTCACTAAAAGTGAGCTATCATACAATCACACATATATACCACCACTTACTTTTATTGTACTTCTATCTAACAGAGAACTATCTCACTTCTCATTCAAACATTTCTTTTATTGAATTGAATTTGCAGAGGACAAAGCATGCTTTTGGTTAAGTGAAAGTAAACACACAAGCACACAATTAGACTAGCTTACTTATTTTAAGGGAAATAGACATAATGCAAAGACTATTTTAAACAAATAAGATGCATGCTTTTTTTTTTGTAGTGATGAACAAGGAGCAAGTCCACCTTTCATTTGTCATGCTTTTTCTTTCTTCTTTCATATACTTGGTTGCTGGTGTTCCCTGTGTCCATGTCTGTTGTCTGTTGATCCCGCCAGAACCCAGCTCTATTCATCGCCTCCTCTACTCTATCTTCAAGCTTCATAGCATTGCTTACTTCTATCTCACTTCTCCCTTTGAAGAATTCATCGAAAGTTGGGAATGCTGGATCTATGTTGTGCAGATGCTCTCCAATATAGTTCAGTTTGATTTGACTATTTATGTTGTAGTCGGCTTAAACTTCATATCTTGCATCTTGGAGGGTTGTGAACTCTTTGAGAGCCCTCAGATTTTCAGCTTGCATTTGTACCAACTTTCCAAACGATTCGTGAGATTAAAAGGCATGCTCCTCTTGCATCGCGAAGAATTTTGACTCAAACTCACTTTGTTTGTTCATCATTCTTAGCTCCCGTTCTTCTTGCTCTTGTTGGTTTTTCATGTATAGTGAATGGTATTCCTCTTGCCTTTCTTGAATTCTCATGTATTTTTGTGATAATCTTCCAATTGCTTCCTGCATCTGAGTCATGTCCAGAGTGTTGTGTGATGGACTGTGTTGCTGTTCCTCTTCCTCTTGTGGTTCTTCTTCCTCTTGTAACTCTTCTTCCTCCATTGGTTCTTCTCTTTACCTTCTTCCATGTGGTCTTCGGCCCTGATGCGCTTTAGTAGCCATCATCATTCTTTCAATGGTTATAGGCATACCCGGGTTCAACCATGTTGGATTCTCGTCCTCCATTTGTACTTTAGCTTTTGTGCACAACCTCATAATAGTGCTTGGGTAGTACAACCAAGACCCGGCCGAATTCTTCTCTGCAAGTTTTTGGCGCCGTTGCCGGGGATTGATTAGATTGACAATGATTAAGTGAGGTGGTGATCTAGATTAAGCATTTTCTTTTATTTTTAGACTAACACACTAACTGTTTGAAATTTTGCTTAAGCTAACCAAACTTCATTCTGGCAACAGATCGAAGTGTTACTGGTGGTGTTTCTTTTGTTTTGTTTGTATGTCAGGTACAGGGAGAACCACTCCTATTTTATCTGAAACTGACCAGAGAACTCTTAGAAGGCTAAGAAGAGCTGAAAGAGGGAAAAATATTGTTGGAGAGGAAGAATCTGAGGAAGAATATCACGAGATGGAAGGAGACCCATCTAATCCTGAAGGAGCAGCCAATAACAACAATAATCCACCACAGAGAAGAGTTTTGGCTTCCTACACAAGTGCAGATCCTAGACATTGTGGGAGTAGCATTCTTACCCCAAATGTTAATGCAAATAACTTTGAACTAAAGCCACAACTCATCACCTTGGTTCAAACCAATTGTTCCTATGGAGGAGGATCACTTGAAGACCCTAACCAACACTTATCAACCTTCTTGAGAATTTGTGACACTGTCAAAACCAATGGTGTGCACCCTGATAGTTACAAGCTATTGTTATTTCCATTTTCTCTCAGAGACAAAGCCACTCAATGGTTGGAATCCTTCCCAAGAGGCAGCATCAACAATTGGGATGATCTAGTAACCAAGTTCCTTGCCAAGTTTTACCCACCTCAAAGGGTTATTAGATTGAAGACTGAAGTGCAAACATTCACACAAATGGATGCTGAACCCTTGTATGAGGCATGGGAACGATACAAAGCGCTAATCAGGAAGTGTCCACCAGGAATGTTCAGTGAGTGGGACAGATTACAGAATTTCTATGAGGGCTTGACACTAAAATCTCAAAAGGCTTTGGATTATTCAGCAGGAGGTTCTTTACAATTGATGAAAACAGCAGAGGAAGCCCAAAATCTCATTGATATGGTGGCCAACAACCAATATTTCTTTGCTCACCCAAGGCAACGCCAACCGTCACAGAGGAAGGGAGTGATGGAGTTGGAAGGAGTGGACTCAATTCTAGCTCAGAACAAAATGATGCAGCAGCAAATTCAACAACAATTTGAGCAGATGGCCAAGAGGATTGATAGCCTCCAAGTTGCAGCAGTTAACACAAGCCAACCGTCTTCCACATGGGGGAAGAATGAGGAGAACCAAGAAGAACAACAACAAGAGCAAGTGCAGTATATGCACAACCAAGGACCAAATGAAGTGTATGGTGATACATACAATCCATCCTGAAAGAACCACCCAAACCTCAGATGGGGAGATAATCACACCCAAAACCAACAACCATGGCAGAGGAACTCAAACTAAAACACTTCAAGAAACAACCAAAACCACAACCAGCAGCAAACTAACCAAAACCCCTACAGAAAACCTCAAAACAACTACCCCAACCCCAACCATTACCAATCTAATAACCAACCCACCAACCAAAATGCCTACCATCCACCATCCACATCTCACAACCCACCGCAAGCATCACCTGAATCTCAAAGACTCACCAACTTGGAAACCTTGATAGACAAAATGTGGAAACACCAAGAAATGACAACCAAGAATCATGAAACCTCCATGAAGAGTCTAGAGAGGCAAATTGGGCAAATCTCCAAACAGATTTCTGTTGAGAGACCTTCAAGCTCACTGCCGAGTGACACAATCCCAAATCTTAAGGAAGAATGCAAGGCAATACAATTAAGGAGTGGGAGAACATTGATGAGCAACAATGACACTACAAAGAAGCAAGTAGAGAGTAGCAAAAGACCAATAGAAGATGAAAAGCAAACAAAGGCAGATGAAGCCAAGGATCAAGTTGTGATGCCAAACAAGAGCACTGAGAAACTCAAAGAGAAGAACAACCAACCACACAATTCAAAGGAAGTAATTCAAGGACAGCAGCAAGTAGGAAAGAGCATCACACCCCCACTGCCATATCCCCAGACGTTCAGCAAAGAGACTAAGGACCAACACTTTCATAAGTTCCTTGAGACTTTCAAAAAGCTGGAAATCAATATTCTCTTTGCTGAAGCACTTGAGAAAATGCCTCTGTATGCCAAGTTTTTGAAGGAGCTTATCAACAAGAAAAGAAGTTGGAATGAGAAAGAGACCATACTGCTTACTGAGGAATGCAGGGCTTTGATTCAAAAAGGGCTTCCTCCTAAGCTTGAAGACCCAGGGAGCTTCTTGCTGCCTTGCACCGTTGGGAAATTAACCATCACTAAGGCAATGTGCGATCTAGGAGCAAGTATTAACTTAATTCCCTCCTCTTTGGTGAAAAAGCTGCATATAGAGGAAGTTAAACCGGTACATATGTCCTTAGAGCTGGTAGATAAGTCAATGGTATATCCCAGGGGTGTAATTGAAAACCTTCTAGTCAAGGTGGACAAATTCATATACCCTGCAGACTTTGTGGTTCTAGATTCAGATGAAGATGAAAGTGACTCCATCATACTTGGGAGACCGTTCTTAGCCACTGCTAAAGCTATCATAGACGTAGAGCAAGGGGAATTAACTCTCAGAATGCATGATAAGAGTGTCACTCTGAAAGTAGTACCAGAAGCGCAGTTCAGTGATGAAAAGAAAGACTATATGGAACTCGACAAGGAAGAATTACAGTTAAAGAAAGAAAGCAACAAGGTGATTCACAGCAACATCCCAAGGCAAAAGATTGTGCAGAATGATGAAGAAGTTCAAGAGGATATTGGAGTATTAGCCAATGAGAAGAGAGATCTCCAAAGTGAGCCTACGGCCAAAAGGGAAAGGTTAACAAAAGGAAGCAAGAAACACAGAAACAAAACAAAAAGGGGTTGGAAGAACAGGAAGATTCCAATAGAAGGGCTTTCCAAAGGTGACAAAGTGCAATTGATATATCAACAACTGGGAGCAAGCCAACAGACTGATGACTATTACACTGTCAGCAACATACTCTCATTGGAGCATGCTGAAATTGAGCACCAGAGAACAAAGAAGAGGATTACAGTCATGGGAGACAAGTTGAGGCACTACAATCCTCAACCACCATAAAAGAAAGCTCCACTGTCAAGCTAGTGACAATAAAAGAGCGCTCCATGGGAGGCAACCCATGATTTAAGTTTTCTGTCAGTTAAAATTCAAAAAGCTATGATCAATTGAGCATGAATATTTTTTTTCATGAACGTACTTAATGAATGCATGCACTGTTTTGAAATATATGCTAAGACTTCCAAGTTTGGTGTGCCTTCAAGCACACCAAACCAGTTTTACAAACATTTTCAGACCATATGCTTAGTTATCCTGATGAAGCATATGACCAAACACTAAGTTTGATGTCTGCATATGTGAATATTTTCAGAAGATCAAATTTTCCTTCATGAAAATTTAAAATCATGCATCAATGATCATACAAAAAAAAAGAGAAGTATAAAGAAAGCAATCCTTATAAACATCTAACCAAGAGTGACATTGGGATTTCAAGAACACTAGTTGGAGGAAGAGACATTTTTAAACTATATAACCAAACATTAAGTTTGGTGTCCTCCAAGAAAAGTCACGGTTACAATGGATATAAGGAATGAGAGTTCATATAGTTGTGAATAAAGGAAGCATCCTTGCCACGGTTTGATAATGTTAATCCTTGATGTCTTGTTGTGATGACTAGGTGGTCAAAGAATACTCAATGAAAGAGACAAGACAAAGGGAGAGCATAGCATGAGGACAAAATCCCATCACATGTCTCAAAAAGTGAATCTGCCACTCCTTGGAATGATCACGGTATAGACCATTGAAGAAGCAAGTTTTGTCTTCATTCACCCTCACATGCACACCTTTGATTCACATAGTATCCAATTGCATCCCAGCCTTCCATTATTCATTTAAGTAACACACCACCTTCAAGCCATGCACATAACCGAATAGTTGCACACCTCTGCACTCCAACCATTCAAACTCCATTCACATCATCATTCTTCATCATATAAGCTCAGCCTCAATCACTTTTCTTGTCATAATCTCCAACTTTCTTCACATTCCCTTTAACCCCAAAGAGATCAAACAACCAAGTGATCATGGCCTCTTCCTCAAGAACCAAACGAAGAAAAGGGAAAGATCCCATGATGGAGGAGAGTACACCTGAATATGACCGATGGAGATTTAGATCTTGGTTTCATCAATTACAACTTCAATGGATGAATGAGAAGAAGATATATCCAGAGGTTCCTTTCATGTTACCAGATGAAGGGTGCCAAGAAATGAAGGACAAGATTAGAAAGAAGAAATGGGAAGAACTCGTCTCACCTATCACTCGAGTCAATGCGAATATCATAAGAGAGTTCTATGCCAATATCCCAAGACTTAACACGGGTGAAGCCCCAACGTACAAGAGTTATGTACGGGGGATGGAAGTAGACTTTAGCTCAGACGCCATCAAGAAAGTCTTGGGACTAAAATCAGTCCGCTTTAGTGAACCTGGATACCACCAAAGGGTAAATGGAGATCCGGATTATGATAGAATTTCTAGAGATATTTGTATGGAGAACTCAGAGTGGGAAGGAGACGCCAAGAACAAATACAAGTATCTGAGGAGAGGAAACCTTACCCCGGAAGCAAAGGGATGGTATGAGCTATTGAAAAGATCAATTCTGGGCACAGTAAACACCTCAGAAGTCAACAGGAAGAGAGCTGTTATGTTGCATTGCATTATTGTGGGAGGAGAGGTGAAGGTTCATGAAATCCTTGCAAAAGACATTCAAAAACTTGCAGAGAAGAATTCGGCCGGGTCTTGGTTGTACAACCCAAGCACTATTATGAGGTTGTGCACAAAAGCTAAAGTACCAATGGAGGACGAGAAACCAACATGGTTGAACCCGGGTATGCCTATAACCATTGAAAGAATGATGATGGCTACTGAAGTGCATCAGGGCCGAAGACCACATGAAAGAAGGCAAAGAGAAGAACCAATTGATGACAAGTCATCCTAGCCCATTTTAGCTAGTCTTTTTCTTTTATTTTCATTAGAATTATGCACTTTCTTAAGCTACAAGCAAGCTAATTGAGTAGATTTTCATGTTTCCCTTGATTGAACCAACCATATGTGAATTCATGCCATTTCATGAGGTTTTGAACTATATTTGTTGCATATTGTGGAAGATTGAATACCTCATGATTTTGAGCAAAACTTTGATTAGTTTGGTTGATCAATGATAGGTGAAGAAGGCTTGGAGAAAGGTTGAAGCAAAGAGGAATGGCTAGGAGTGAAGAGAGGACAATGGAATAAGTGAAAATTGAACCGGGTTGCATGAAGTTAGCCCCAACGTTAGCCCCCTAACTTGGAGGCTAACGTTGGGCATATGAATCACTCTTTGGAAGTAGCCAACGTTAGCTCCAACGTTAGCCCCCTAACTTGGAGGCTAACGTTGGAACTTGAGAGTTTCTCCCTGGGCTACCAACGTTTGCGCCAACGTTAGCCCCCTAACTTGGAGGCTAACGTTGGCACTTAAATCACAATGGGGGAGTAGGCAACGTTTGCGCCAACGTTAGCCCCCTAACGTGGAGGCTAACGTTGGCACCAATCACACCAAGCAAGGCCAACGTTAGGGTCAAAGTTAGACCCCTAACGTTGGCGCCAACGTCTAAACCAGAAGAATGTGGTTTGCTGATATGAAAAGTTAGGGTCAAAGTTAGACCCCTAACTTTGACCCTAACGTTGAAGACCAACGTTGGCTAACTCCATTTCCGGTTCAATTGGTTCACTTCGGTTCTTCTTCAATCTTCAAGAGCAATCAACCAAGGCCTCTTTCAACGCAATTCCACCAAGAACAAAGGCCCAACTCAAGGCTTGAAGATCATTTTGGAAAGTGTATAAATAGGAGAGAATTCAATTTGTTTAGAGAGCTTTTTCGGGAGAGTTTTCTTTTAGAGCTTTCCTTTTAGAATTTTCATAATAGTTTTCGAAGAGCTTTTGAACTGGAGTGAACTTTAATTTCTTGCTTTCATTGCTTTCAATTTCATTTGACTTTTGTCTTGGATCTTGGATTGGAGAATTGAAGAAATTCTGTTTCAATCTCAATCTTGGATCTCTCTGTTTCCTTTACTGTTAATTGAATTAGCATTTCTGTTTCTGTTACTTGATCTTCATCTCTTTTCTTTGCAATTTACAATTTCCTTGCTATGGTTCTTATTGGATCTAGGAAGGCATTGAGATCTAGACTTGGTTTTCTAGTCTCTGGATCCTGAGATCTGAAATTCTCATTTCAATTCCCTGTTTACTGCCTCTTATGTTCATTTACTTTACTGCTTTGTTTCCGGTTCAATCCCAATTCCCCTTCCCTCTTCTGTTTGATGCAATTTAGTTTTTCTTTGTTTAAATTCTGCAAATCCACATCCCAATCCCCTTTACATTTCAAGCAATTTATATTTCTTGCACTTTAAGATTCCGCAATTTACATTTCTTGCACTTTAAGTTTCCGCCATTTAATTTCTTGTTCTTTAAGTTTCAGCAATTTACTTTCCCGCTCTCTTTAATTTCATGCAATTTACATTCTGCAATTCACAAATCACTCAACCAAAACTTGATTCGCTTGACTAAATCAACCACTAAGCTAAAATTGCTCAATCCTTCAATCCCTGTGGGATCGACCTCACTCCCGTGAGTTTTTATTACTTGATACGACCCGGTACACTTGCCGGTTAGTTTTGGGTGTTTTGGTAGAAATTCGTTTCTCATCAAAATATCTCATCAAGTTTTTGGCGCCGTTGCCGGGGATTGATTAGATTGACAATGATTAAGTGAGGTGGTAATCTAGATCAAGCACTTTTTCTTTATTTTTCTTTAACCTTTGATTAACCCACTAACTGTTTGAATTTTTGCTTAAGCTAACTAAAACTTCATTCTAGCAGTAGATTGAAGTATCACTGGTTTGTGTGCTCTTATGTTCTGCTTGTATGTCAGGTACACAAAGAGCCATACCCAATTTTCATGAACAAGACGAAAGAACTCTCAGGAGGTTAAGAAGAGCCGAAAGAGGGAAAAGTATTGTTGGAGAAGAAGAATCTGAGGAAGAATACCACGAGATGGAAGGAGATACATCTAATCCAGGAGAAGGAGTTAATAATCCACCACAACAGAGGAGAGTATTGGCTTCCTATACTTTTGCAAATGCTAGACATTGTGGAAGCAGCATTCTCACCCCTAATGTCAATGCAAATAACTTTGAACTAAAGCCACAACTCATCACATTGGTCCAGAATAACTGCTCATTTGGAGGAGGACCATTGGAGGATCCAAATCAACATCTATCTACCTTCTTGAGGATCTGTGACACTGTCAAATCCAATGGTGTGAATCCTGAGACTTACAAGCTTCTGCTGTTCCCGTTCTCATTAAGGGATAAGGCTGCACAATGGCTTGAAACTTTTCCCCAAGCAAGTATCACTAGTTGGGATGACTTGGTGGCTAAATTTCTAGCCAAATTCTATCCACCCCAGAGAGTCATCAGGCTGAAAACTGAGGTGCAGACATTCACACAATTAGATGCTGAATCCTTGTATGAAGCATGGGAGAGGTACAAAGCCTTAATCAGAAAGTGCCCTCCAGAGATGTTCAATGAATGGGATGTGCTGCAAAATTTCTATGAAGGCCTGACATTGAAATCTCAGGAGGCATTAGATCATTCTGCTGGAGGTTCACTACAACTAATGAAAACTGCTGAGGAAGCTCAGAATCTTGTGGACATGGTGGCCAACAATCAATATTTCTTTGCTCATCAAAGAAGCCGCCAACCATCACAAAGAAGAGGAGTAATGGAACTAGACGGAGTGGATTCAATCCTAGCTCAAAACAAGATGATGCAGCAGCAATTTCAACAACAATTTGAGCAAATGGCTAAGAGGATTGACAGTCTCCAAGTTGCAGCAGTCAACACTAGCCAGCCATCAACCACATGGGGTCAGAGTGAAGAGACTCAAGAGGAGCAACAACAAGAACAAGTCCAGTACATGCACAACCAAAATTCTGGGCCAAATGAAGTATATGGTGACACTTACAACCCTTCTTGGAAGAACCACCCAAACCTTAGGTGGGGAGACAATCACAACCAAAATCAACAACCATGGCAGAGAAACTCAAACCAAAACACTTTAAGAAACAACCAAAACCACAACCAGCAGCAAACCAACCAAAACCCCTACAGAAAACCTCAAAACAACTACTCCAACCCCAACCATTACCAATCTAATAACCAACCCACCAACCAAAATGTCTACCATCCACCATCCACATTTCACAACCCACCACAAGCATCACCTGAATCTCACAGACTCACCAACTTGGAAACCTTGATAGACAAAATGTGGAAACACCAAGAAATGACAACCAAGAACCATGAAGCCTCCATGAAGAGCCTAGAGAGGCAAATTGGGCAAATCTCCAAACAGATTTCTGTTGAGAAATCTTCAAGCTCACTGCCAAGTGACACAATCCCAAATCCTAAGGAAGAATGCAAGGCAATACAATTGAGGAGTGGAAAAGTCTTGGTGAAAAATGAAGAAGCAACCAAGAAGCCAAAGGAAAGTGACAAGAAACAAGCTGAAGAAGAGAAAGTCAATGACAAGAAGGAGGCAGCAAGCAAGCCAACTCAGGATCAAGCTCAAGAAAAAGAAGATCAGCCACAAAAATCAAGAAAGGGAAAGGAAGTAATTGAAGAGCCAACTGAGGACCAAAGGCAGGGAAATAACTTCACTCCTCCCTTGCCATATCCTCAAAGGTTTAACAAGGAAACTAAGGACCAACACTTCCCAAAATTTCTTGAAATCTTCAAGAAGTTAGAAATCAATATTCCCTTAACTGAAGCACTTGAGCAAATGCCCCTGTACGCAAAGTTCTTGAAGGAACTTATCAACAAGAAGAGGAGTTGGCAAGTTAATGAAACTGTACTGCTCACTGAGGAATGCAGAGCACTAATCCAGAAGGGACTTCCTCCCAAACTTGAGGACCCTGGGAGTTTCTTTCTACCCTGCGCCATTGGCAGTATGACTATCAAGAAGGCGATGTGTGACTTGGGAGCTAGTATCAATCTGATGCCTGCTTCTCTAGTGAAAAAGTTAGGCATAAAAGAGGTAAAACCGGTACAGATGTCTCTAGAATTGGTGGACAAATCAGTGATATGCCCCAGTGGTATAATTGAGAACCTTCTAGTCAAAGTAGACAGATTCATCTTCCCAGCAGATTTTGTGATCCTGGATTCGAATCAGGATGAGGGCGATTCCATTATACTGGGAAGACCGTTTTTAGCCACTGCTAGGGCCATCATAGACATAGAGCAAGGAGAATTAACCCTCAGGATGCATAATGAAAGTATCACTCTGAGTGTACTACCAGAAACACCGAACAGTAATGAAAAGAAGGATGGTACAGAAACAGACAAGGAGAATCTGCAGTGGAGGGAGGAAATCAACAAGACAAACAACAACTGCCCTCCCAAGCAAGAGATAGACGATACAGCAGGCCAAAAAGAGAAAGAGACTGTGCAAAGTAATGAAGAAGCTCAAGGGAACATTGTAGTATTGGCAACTAAGAAAAGGAATTTCAAAAGGGAGCCTGTTTTCAAAGAAGAAGAATTAACAAAAGGAAGGAAGAAAAACAAAAACAGAATCAAAAAGGGGTGGAAGAACAAAAAAATCCCAACAGAAGGGCTCTTCAAAGGTGACAAAGTGCAGTTAGTCTATCAACAACTGGGAACAGACCAACAGACTAACGATTACTACACTGTGAGCAAAATATTATCACTAGAACATGCTGAGATAGAGCACCAAGGAACAAAGAAGAAGCTCACGATCAGAGGGGACAAGTTGAGGCACTACAGTCATCAACCACCATAAAAGAAAGCTTCAATGTCAAGCTAGTGACAATAAAAGAGCGCTCCATGGGAGGCAACCCATGCTTTAAGATTCTTGTCATTTTACATTCAATAAACTATGGTCACCTGATGCATGAATTCTTTTCTCTTTTCATGAACATGTCCACTTATTGCATGCACTATTTTGAAACATATGCTAAGTTGATATATCTTTAAGCACACTTAACCAATATCATAAAGAATTTTGTTTTACATGCTTAAAATGTTTTGATAGAGCATATGGCCGAACACTAAGTTTGGTGTCCACATAGCTTCATGAGAATCTGAAATTCATGCATCAATAATCATACATTTGTCATTTTTTTCAAAACCTTATAAATAGAATTTTCTTTTAATGAAGGTATTAATTGTGATGAACCCTTTGACAAGAAGCAAGTTTGGTGTTCATCAAACCTTGATGCACCAATTCAAGGATACAATTAATCCTTCATGAAAAAAAAAAAAAAAAAAAAAAAAAAAAAAAAGAGAAAAAGAAAAGTATGATGAAAACAATTCTTATGAACATTTAAACTTCACTAATTGGAGGAAGAAACTCATTTTCCTTATATATTACCAAACATCAAGTTTGGTGTCCCCCAAAGGAAGTGTCACGGCTCACATGAGATAAGAATTGATAGTTCACATATTTTTAACTAAAAAGAATAATATTGCTACGGTGGGATAAGACTAATGCATGTGTCTTGTTGTGATGACTAGGAGGTCAAAGAATCTTCAATGAAAAGAAGGACAAGACAAAAGAAAGCTTAGCATAAGGACAAAATCATATCACATGCTTCAAGGAAGAAATCTGCCCCTCATTGAAAATGATCACGGCAAAGGCTAGGGAAGGAGCAAATTTTGTCTTCATTCATCCATACATGCACACCCTTGATCCCCATGGTGCTTAATTGCATCCTAGCCCTCTATTTCTCATATAAAAGCATACCACCTTCAAGCCATGCACATGACCGAATCACTCCTCAACATTACAAGTCTTGTGCAACCTTTTCTTTTACTTTAAACTCCAAACACTCAATCTTCTCTTCATAATTCCCTAGCAAGTTCAGTCCGAACCTCTTTTTCCTCCAACCACACATCAAACTCTCCAACACTCTCCACATTCCCTCTCAACCAACCAAGTGATTATGGCATCCTCCTCAAGAACCAAACGACGAAAAGGAAAAGATCCAATAGTAGAGGAAGAAACACATGAGTATGACCAATGGAAGTTCAAGTCTTGGTCTCATCAAATGCAAATTCAATGGATGAACGAGAAAAAAATTTATCCTGAGATTCCATTCATGTTGCCGGATGATGGGTGTCAAGAAATAAAGAACAAGATCCGGAAGAGGAGATGGGAGGAACTTACATCACCAATCTCTCGAATTAATGCCAATATTATAAGAGAGTTTTATGCAAATGCCCCAAGGATTGACATGCGTGAACCCCCAACGTACAAGAGCTATGTGCGTGGGGTGGAAGTAGACTTTGGCCCAGATGCAATCAAGAAAGTTTTGAAACTAAAGTCAGTGCGCTTTGATGAACCGGGATACCAACAAAGATTGACTGAGGATCAAAATTATGAAGAGATTGCAAGAGACATTTGTTTTGAGAACTCAAGATGGGAGGGAGATGACAAGAACAGATACAAGTTCTTGAAGAGATGTAACCTCATTCCGGAGGCAAAAGGATGGTATGAGTTGATGAAAAGGTCAATTCTGGGGACAGTGAACACCTCAGAAGTTAACAGGGAGAGAGCCTTAATGCTGCATTGTATCATGGTGGGTGGAGAGATAAGAGTTCATGAGATCCTTGCAAGAGACATCCTAAAGATAGCTGAAAAAAATTCGGCCGGATCTTGGTTGTACTATCCAAGCACCATTTGGAAGTTGTGTGCAAAGGCCAAAGTTCCATTGGAAGAGGAGAATCCAATGTGGCTAAGCCAAGGCATGCCCATAACTATTGAACGAATGACGATGCCCCTTGAAGCACACCAAGGCCGAAGGCCACATGGAGGAAGGGAAAGAGAAGAGCAAATGGAAGAAGATGAGCCCCACATGGAAGAAGAGCCACAAGAGGAGGAGGAACAGCCACACTTTTTCTCACAAGGCAATATGGACATGACTCAAATGCAAGAAGCAATAGGGAGGTTATCTCAGCAATACACAAGAATCCAAGCAAGGCAAGAGGAATATCATTCTCTGTACATGCAAAACCAACAAGCACAAGAAGAAAGAGAGCTGAGAATAATCAACAAACAAAATGAATTCGAGTCAAGATTTCTTGCGATGCAAGAAGAACATGCCTTTCAATCTCATGAATCTTTTGGGAAGTTGGAACAAATGCAAGCTGAAAGTTTGAAGGCCTTCAAGGAGTTCACAACACTCCAAGAAGCAAGGTATGAAGTGCAAGCCGATTACAATGTCAATAGCCAAATCAAACTAAACTATATTGGAGAACATTTGCATCACATGGATCCGGCATTCCCAACTTTTGATGAATTTTTCAAAATGAGAAGTGAGATGGAAGTGAACAGGGCTATGAGACTTGAAGATAGAGTGGAGGAGGCTATGAACAAGGCTGGCTTTTGGCAAGATCAAGAACCACCAAACAAAGATGGTGGGAACACTAGCAGCCAAGTATATGAAAGGAGAAAGAAAAGGCATGACAAATAAAAGGTGGATTTGCTCCTTGATCATCACAACATGCATTCTATCTGTTCCAATCTGTTTTTGAAATTTTTTTTTTTTGTAGTCATTTAAAAGTCTTTGCATTGTGTTGGTTATTTCAAAATAAGTAAGCTAGTTCATGTGTTGGCTTGTGTGTTCATTTTCACTTAACAAGAAGTATGTGTTGTCCCCTGCATCTTTAAATTTAATAAAAGAACAGTTTGAATGTGAAGTGAAATGGTCTCTGTTAGTTAGAAGTGGAATAAAAGTAAGTGGTGGTGTGTGTGATTGCATTATAACTCACTTTAGTGAATAAAGAGCTAAGATATCTCCTTCTAAGTAGAGAGTGGCCTATTGTCTATGAATCTCAATTGAATAGAATTCCTTGGTTAGAAAGAAAAACAAAAAAAAGAAAGAAAGAACAAAGAAAGCTAAAAGGTGGCAAAACAAAAGAAAAACAAAAAGAAATAAAGCTGGACACCAATAGCTTGAACTCTGAAATATATGCCTGTGATGTTTTTGTACTAGGATCTGCTTGGATTAGTAAGCTCTTAGGAGTGCCTCAACACTTGGTGACTTGGGTTAACTAACCCGGGATCATCAGCTGAAAATCCACTATCAAGAGCAACCTAACTACAAAGCATTTAGTAGCCCAAAGAGGTGCTGGGCATCAATGTTTTAAGAAGGAATGTGAGCCAAGTGTCTATGGTGAATAATGTGTCAAGTATAAAAAGAAAATGAACTTGCTACACATGACACTCAAATAAAGCTTTTGAATAAAGTAATAGCCAAGGATAAAGGAATAATGAGAGGTCATAGCAGTATGTCACTTGAAACTTGAAGGAAACTTTCTAGGCCTAGGAGTCAATAAGAAGTGAGCATTTGCATATCCACATAAAACCCCATGAACTATCAATAACACTTTGCTAGCATGAACTTCCTCTTCCATTTCATTCTTTCTTCTTAATAAATTCATTTCTTGCTTGGGGACAAGCAAGCTTTAAGTTTGGTGTTGTGATGACAAGTCATCCTAGCCCATTTTAGCTAGTCTTTTTCTTTTATTTTCATTAGAATTATGCACTTTCTTAAGCTACAAGCAAGCTAATTGAGTAGATTTTCATGTTTCCCTTGATTGAACCAACCATATGTGAATTCATGCCATTTCATGAGGTTTTGAACTATATTTGTTGCATATTGTGGAAGATTGAATACCTCATGATTTTGAGCAAAACTTTGATTAGTTTGGTTGATCAATGATAGGTGAAGAAGGCTTGGAGAAAGGTTGAAGCAAAGAGGAATGGCTAGGAGTGAAGAGAGGACAATGGAATAAGTGAAAATTGAACCGGGTTGCATGAAGTTAGCCCCAACGTTAGCCCCCTAACTTGGAGGCTAACGTTGGGCATATGAATCACTCTTTGGAAGTAGCCAACGTTAGCTCCAACGTTAGCCCCCTAACTTGGAGGCTAACGTTGGAACTTGAGAGTTTCTCCCTGGGCTACCAACGTTTGCGCCAACGTTAGCCCCCTAACTTGGAGGCTAACGTTGGCACTTAAATCACAATGGGGGAGTAGGCAACGTTTGCGCCAACGTTAGCCCCCTAACGTGGAGGCTAACGTTGGCACCAATCACACCAAGCAAGGCCAACGTTAGGGTCAAAGTTAGACCCCTAACGTTGGCGCCAACGTCTAAACCAGAAGAATGTGGTTTGCTGATATGAAAAGTTAGGGTCAAAGTTAGACCCCTAACTTTGACCCTAACGTTGAAGACCAACGTTGGCTAACTCCATTTCCGGTTCAATTGGTTCACTTCGGTTCTTCTTCAATCTTCAAGAGCAATCAACCAAGGCCTCTTTCAACGCAATTCCACCAAGAACAAAGGCCCAACTCAAGGCTTGAAGATCATTTTGGAAAGTGTATAAATAGGAGAGAATTCAATTTGTTTAGAGAGCTTTTTCGGGAGAGTTTTCTTTTAGAGCTTTCCTTTTAGAATTTTCATAATAGTTTTCGAAGAGCTTTTGAACTGGAGTGAACTTTAATTTCTTGCTTTCATTGCTTTCAATTTCATTTGACTTTTGTCTTGGATCTTGGATTGGAGAATTGAAGAAATTCTGTTTCAATCTCAATCTTGGATCTCTCTGTTTCCTTTACTGTTAATTGAATTAGCATTTCTGTTTCTGTTACTTGATCTTCATCTCTTTTCTTTGCAATTTACAATTTCCTTGCTATGGTTCTTATTGGATCTAGGAAGGCATTGAGATCTAGACTTGGTTTTCTAGTCTCTGGATCCTGAGATCTGAAATTCTCATTTCAATTCCCTGTTTACTGCCTCTTATGTTCATTTACTTTACTGCTTTGTTTCCGGTTCAATCCCAATTCCCCTTCCCTCTTCTGTTTGATGCAATTTAGTTTTTCTTTGTTTAAATTCTGCAAATCCACATCCCAATCCCCTTTACATTTCAAGCAATTTATATTTCTTGCACTTTAAGATTCCGCAATTTACATTTCTTGCACTTTAAGTTTCCGCCATTTAATTTCTTGTTCTTTAAGTTTCAGCAATTTACTTTCCCGCTCTCTTTAATTTCATGCAATTTACATTCTGCAATTCACAAATCACTCAACCAAAACTTGATTCGCTTGACTAAATCAACCACTAAGCTAAAATTGCTCAATCCTTCAATCCCTGTGGGATCGACCTCACTCCCGTGAGTTTTTATTACTTGATACGACCCGGTACACTTGCCGGTTAGTTTTGGGTGTTTTGGTAGAAATTCGTTTCTCATCAAAATATCTCATCACCAATGGAGGAAGAAGAGTTACAAGAGGAAGAAGAACCACAAGAGGAAGAGGAACAGCAACACAGTCCATCACACAACACTCTGGACATGACTCAGATGCAGGAAGCAATTGGAAGATTATCACAACAGTACATGAGAATTCAAGAAAGGCAAGAGGAATACCATTCACTATACATGAAAAACCAACAAGAGCAAGAAGAACTGGAGCTAAGAATGATGAACAAACAAAGTGAGTTTGAGTCAAAATTCTTCGCGATGCAAGAGGAGCATGCCTTTCAATCTCACGAATCGTTTGGAAAGTTGGTACAAATGCAAGCTGAAAATCTGAGGGCTCTCAAAGAGTTCACAACCCTCCAAGATGCAAGATATGAAGTTCAAGCCGACTACAACATAAATAGTCAAATCAAACTGAACTATATTGGAGAGCATCTGCACAACATGGATCCAGCATTCCCAACTTTCGATGAATTCTTCAAAGGGAGAGGTGAGATAGAAGTAAGCAATGCTATGAAGCTTGAAGATAGAGTAGAGGAGGCGATGAATAGAGCTGGGTTCTGGCGGGATCAACAGACAACAGACATGGACACAGGGAACACCAGCAACCAAGTATATGAAAGAAGAAAGAAAAAGCATGACAAATGAAAGGTGGACTTGCTCCTTGTTCATCACTACAAAAAAAAAGCATGCATCTTATTTGTTTAAAATAGTCTTTGCATTATGTTTGTTTCCCTTAAAATAAGTAAGCTAGTCTAATTGTGTGCTTGTGTGTTTACTTTCACTTAACAAAAAGCATGCTTTGTCCCCTGCAATTTCAATTTAATAAAAGAAATGTTTGAATGAGAAGTGAGATAGTTCTCTGTTAGATAGAAGTACAATAAAAGTAAGTGGTGGTATATATGTGTGATTGTACGATAGCTCACTTTTAGTGAATAAAAGAACTAGGATGTCTCCTTCTAAGTAGAAAGTGGTCTACTGTCTATGAATCTCAATCAAATAAAAGTCCTTGGTTAAAAAGAAAAAAACAAACAGAGAAAAGAAAAAGCCAAAAATGGGCAATAGAATAAAAGAAAAAAAAAAGAAACAAAGCTAGGCACCAATAGCTTGAACCTTAGAATATATGCCTGTGGTGTCTTTGTACTGGGATCTGCTTGGATTATTAAGTTCTTTGGAGTGCATCAACACTTGGTGACTTGGGTTAACTAACCCGGGATCATCAGCTGAAATTCCACTATCAAGAGCAACCTAACTACAAGGCATTTAGTAATCCAAAGAGGTGCTGGGCATCAATGTTTTAAGAAGGAATGTGAGCCAAGTGTCTATAGTGAATAATGTGTCAAGTATAAAGAAAGAAAAGAACTTGTTACACATGACACTGAACTAAAGCTTATTAGAGAAAAAAAATAATAGTCAAGGACAAAGGAATAATGAGAGGTCATAGCAGTGTGTTGCTTGATGCTTGAAGGGGGCTTTCTAGGCCTAAAAGTCAATAAGAAGTGAGTGTTTACATATCCACAAAAAAAAACCCCATGAACTACCAATAATACTCTGCTAGCATGAACATCCTCTTCCATCTCATTCTTTCTTCTCAATAATTCTTTTCTTGCTTGGGGACAAGCAAGCTTTAAGTTTGGTGTTGTGATGACAAGTCATCTTAGCCTAGTTTCACTAGCCTTTTTCTTTTGTTTTCAATTGATTTATGCACTTTCTTGAGCCATAAGCAAGCCAATTGGGTAGATTTTCATGTTTCCTTTAATTCAATCAACTATGTATGAATTAATGCAATTTCATGAGATTTTATGCTATAATTGTCATATATTATGAAAGAATAACAAACTCATGATTTTGGGCAAAGCTTTGATGTGTTTGGTTGATTAATGATAGGTGAAAAGAGTTTTGAAGAAGGTTGAAGAAAGAAGGAATGGCTAGGAGCAAGAGAGAACAAAAAGTTTGAGCCAAAGTTTGACCTCAAACTTTAGCTGAAACTTTTAAAAGAGTTGAAAACACTCAAGAGGAAAAAAGCTTGAGCAAAAGTTTGACCTCAAACTTTAGCTCAAACTTTTGGGAGAAAAGCTTGAGCCAACGTTTGCCTCAAACTTTTTGGCAAACGTTGGCATCACAAAATCAATACCCTGGAGGAAAAAGCTTGCGCCAACGTTTGAGGTCAAACTTTTGCTCAAACGTTGGCGCCACACTTGCACACCCTGGAGGAGAAAAGCTTGCGCCAACGTTTGCCTCAAGCTTTTTGGCAAACGTTGGCGCCACACACATTTACAAGGGGGCCAACGTTTGAGCAAAAGTTTGACCTCAAACTTTGGCTCAAACGTTGGTAGCAGCAAAGTGAAGCCATCTGGTATAAAAAGTTTGAGTAAAAGTTTGCCTCAAACTTTTACTCAAACTTTTACTCAAGCTTTTATGTTTTTCAACCCGGTTCACAATGGATCTTTCTCCAACTCCAATAGCAATCAACCAAGGCCTTTATCAACCCAATTCCATCAAGAACAAAGGCCCAATTTAAGGCTTGAAGACCATTTGAAGAAAGTGTATAAATAGCTTAGGATTTAAGTTTTCAAAGAGTTCTTTTTCTTTTGAGAATTTTCCGTTTTAGTTTTGCTGAGAGCTTTTGGTTTTGGAATTATTTTGAGTTTCTGAGTTTCGGAGAGGAGAATTGAATTCTCTTCCTCTTAGTTTTCTTGTTTTCAATTTCAATTACACTTGTCTTGAGTTTTGGGTGTTGAGAATTGGGGAAATTCTGTCTCAATCTCACCTTGAGATCTCGTTCTGTTTCTTTTACTGCATCATTAGAGAATTGAGATTTACATTCAAGCTTTCTTCTATTTTGATCTTTAATTTCTTGCAATTGAATTCTACATTTGGATCTAGGAAGGCATTGAGATCTAGACTCGGTTATCTAGTCTCTTGGGTCCTGAGATCTGGAGTTTGCATTTTAAATTCTCTGTTTAAAGCTTTCCAAGTTCATTTACATTTCCGTTAGAGATCCGGTTCAATTCAAGTCACCTTCTACTTGTCTGATTAATGCAATTTACTTTTCCTTGTTTAATTTCTGCAAATCCACTTCCCAATTCCCTTTATAATTCAAGCCATTTACATTTCTTGCACTTTAAGATTCTGAAATTTACATTTCTTGCAATCTAAGTTTCTGCAATTTACATTACTTGTTCTTTAAGATTCAGCTTATTTACTTTCTTTGCTCTTTAATTTCCTGCAATCTACCCTTCTCCCTTTACATTTCAAGCAATTTAGTTTCTGCAATCACAAATCACCCAACCAATACTTGATTCGCTTGACTAAATCAACCACTAAACTAAAATTGCTCAATCCTTCAATCCCTGTGGGATCGACCTCACTCCCATGAGTTTTTATTACTTGATGCGACCCGGTGCACTTGCCGGTTAGATTTGTGTGTTTGGAATTCGTTTTCCGAAAATACACATCAAGTTTTTTGGTGCTGGCTGTGGGGTTGGGGTAGTTGTTTTGTGGTTTTTTGTAGGGGTTTTGGTTAGTTTGCTGCTGGTTGTGGTTTTGGTTGTTTCTTGAAGTGTTTTGGTTTGAGTTCCTCTGCCATGGTTGTTGGTTTTGGGTGTGATTATCTCCCCATCTGAGGTTTGGGTGGTTCTTCCAGGATGGATTGTATGTATCTCCATACAATTCATTTGGTTCTTGGTTGTGCATATACTGCACTTGCTCTTGTTGTTGTTCTTCTTGGTTCCCCTCATTCTGCCCCCATGTGGAAGACGGTTGGCTTGTGTTAACTGCTGCAACTTGGAGGCTATCAATCCTCTTGGCCATCTGCTCAAATTGTTGTTGAATTTGCTGCTGCATCATTTTGTTCTGAGCTAGAATTGAGTCCACTCCTTCCAACTCCATCACTCCCTTCCTCTGTGACGGTTGGCGTTGCCTTGGGTGAGCAAAGAAATATTGGTTGTTGGCCACCATATCAATGAGATTTTGGGCTTCCTCTGCTGTTTTCATCAATTGTAAAGAACCTCCTGCGGAATAATCCAAAGCCTTTTGAGATTTTAGTGTCAAGCCCTCATAGAAATTCTGTAATCTGTCCCACTCACTGAACATTCCTGGTGGACACTTCCTGATTAGCGCTTTGTATCGTTCCCATGCCTCATACAAGGGTTCAGCATCCATTTGTGTGAATGTTTGCACTTCAGTCTTCAATCTAATAACCCTTTGAGGTGGGTAAAACTTGGCAAGGAACTTGGTTACTAGATCATCCCAATTGTTGATGCTCCCTCTTGGGAAGGATTCCAACCATTGAGTGGCTTTGTCTCTGAGAGAAAATGGAAATAACAGTAGCTTGTAACTGTCAGGGTGCACACTATTGGTTTTGATAGTGTCACAAATTCTCAAGAAGGTGGATAAGTGTTGGTTAGGGTCTTCAAGTGATCCTCCTCTATAGGAACAATTGTTTTGAACCAAGGTGATGAGTTGTGGCTTTAGTTCAAAGTTATTTGCATTAACATTTGGGGTAAGAATGCTACTCCCACAATGTCTAGGATCTGCACTTGTGTAGGAAGCCAAAACTCTTCTCTGTGGTGGATTATTGTTGTTATTGGCTGCTCCTTCAGGATTAGATGGGTCTCCTTCCATCTCGTGATATTCTTCCTCAGATTCTTCCTCTCCAACAATATTTTTCCCTCTTTCAGCTCTTCTTAGCCTTCTAAGAGTTCTCTGGTCAGTTTCAGATAAAATAGGAGTGGTTCTCCCTGTACCTAACATACAAACAAAACAAAAGAAACACCACCAGTAACACTTCGATCTGTTGCCAGAATGAAGTTTGGTTAGCTTAAGCAAAATTTCAAACAGTTAGTGTGTTAGTCCAAAAATAAAAGAAAATGCTTAATCTAGATCACCACCTCACTTAATCATTGTCAATCTAATCAATCCCCGGCAACGGTGCCAAAAACTTGATGTGTATTTTCGGAAAACGAATTCCAAACACACAAATCTAACCGGCAAGTGCACCGGGTCGCATCAAATAATAAAAACTCACGGGAGTGAGGTCGATCCCACAGGGATTGAAGGATTGAGCAATTTTAGTTTAGTGGTTGATTTAGTCAAGCGAATCAAGTATTGGTTGGGTGATTTGTGATTGCAGAAACTAAATTGCTTGAAATGTAAAGGGAGAAGGGTAGATTGCAGGAAATTAAAGAGCAAAGAAAGTAAATAAGCTGAATCTTAAAGAACAAGTAATGTAAATTGCAGAAACTTAGATTGCAAGAAATGTAAATTTCAGAATCTTAAAGTGCAAGAAATGTAAATGGCTTGAATTATAAAGGGAATTGGGAAGTGGATTTGCAGAAATTAAACAAGGAAAAGTAAATTGCATTAATCAGACAAGTAGAAGGTGACTTGAATTGAACCGGATCTCTAACGAAAATGTAAATGAACTTGGAAAGCTTTAAACAGAGAATTTAAAATGCAAACTCCAGATCTCAGGACCCAAGAGACTAGATAACCGAGTCTAGATCTCAATGCCTTCCTAGATCCAAATGTAGAATTCAATTGCAAGAAATTAAAGATCAAAACAGAAGAAAGCTTGAATGTAAATCTCAATTCTCTAATGATGCAGTAAAAGAAACAGAACGAGATCTCAAGGTGAGATTGAGACAGAATTTCCCCAATTCTCAACACCCAAGACTCAAGACAAGTGTAATTGAAATTGAAAACAAGAAAACTAAGAGGAAGAGAATTCAATTCTCCTCTCCGAAACTCAGAAACTCAAAATAATTCCAAAACCAAAAGCTCTCAGCAAAACTAAAACGGAAAATTCTCAAAAGAAAAAGAACTCCCTGAAAACTTAAATCCTAAGCTATTTATAAACTTTCTTCAAATGGTCTTCAAGCCTTGAATTGGGTCTTTGTTCTTGATGGAATTGGGTTGATAAAGGCCTTGGTTGATTGCTCTTGGAGTTGGAGAAAGATCCATTGTGAACCGGGTTGAAAAACATAAAAGCTTGAGTAAAAGTTTGAGTAAAAGTTTGAGGCAAACTTTTACTCAAACTTTTTATACCAGATGGCTTCACTTTGCTGCTACCAACGTTTGAGCCAAAGTTTGAGGTCAAACTTTTGCTCAAACGTTGGCCCCCTTGTAAATGTGTGTGGCGCCAACGTTTGCCAAAAAGCTTGAGGCAAACGTTGGCGCAAGCTTTTCTCCTCCAGGGTGTGCAAGTGTGGCGCCAACGTTTGAGCAAAAGTTTGACCTCAAACGTTGGCGCAAGCTTTTTCCTCCAGGGTATTGATTTTGTGATGCCAACGTTTGCCAAAAAGTTTGAGGCAAACGTTGGCTCAAGCTTTTCTCCCAAAAGTTTGAGCTAAAGTTTGAAGTCAAACTTTTGCTCAAGCTTTTTTCCTCTGGAGTGTTTTCAATTCTTCCAAAAGTTTGAGCTAAAGTTTGAGGCAAACTTTTGCTCAAGCTTTTTTCCTCTAGTATGTTTTCAACTCTTTTAAAAGTTTGAGCTAAAGTTTGAGGTCAAACTTTGGCTCAAACTTTTTGTTCTCTCTTGCTCCTAGCCATTCCTTCTTTCTTCAACCTTCTTCAAAACTCTTTTCACCTATCATTAATCAACCAAACACATCAAAGCTTTGCTCAAAATCATGAGTTTGTTATTCTTTCATAATATATGACAATTATAGCATAAAATCTCATGAAATTGCATTAATTCATACATAGCTGATTGAATTAAAGGAAACATGAAAATCTACCCAATTGGCTTGCTTATGGCTCAAGAAAGTGCATAAATCAATTTAAAACAAAAGAAAAAGGCTAGTGAAACTAGGCTAAGATGACTTGTCATCACAACACCAAACTTAAAGCTTGCTTGTCCCCAAGCAAGAAAAGAATTATTGCGAAGAAAGAATGAGATGGAAGAGGATGTTCATGCTAGCAGAGTATTATTGGTAGTTCATGGGGTTTTTTTGTGGATATGTAAACACTCACTTCTTATTGACTTTTAGGCCTAGAAAGCCCCCTTCAAGCATCAAGCAACACACTGCTATGACCTCTCATTATTCCTTTGTCCTTGACTATTATTTTTTTCTCTAATAAGCTTTAGTTCAGTGTCATGTGTAACAAGTTCTTTTCTTTCTTTATACTTGACACATTATTCACTATAGACACTTGGCTCACATTCCTTCTTAAAACATTGATGCCCAGCACCTCTTTGGGTTACTAAATGCCTTGTAGTTAGGTTGCTCTTGATAGTGGACTTTCAGCTGATGATCCTGGGTTAGTTAACCCAAGTCACCAAGTGTTGATGCACTCCAAAGAACTTAATAATCCAAGCAGATCCCAGTACAAAGACACCACAGGCATATATTCTAAGGTTCAAGCTATTGGTGTCTAGCTTTGTTTCTTTTTTTTTCTTTTTATTCAATTGCCCATTTTTGGCTTTTTCTTTTCTCTGTTTGTTTTTTTCTTTTTAACCAAGGACTTTTATTTGATTGAGATTCATAGACAGTAGACCACTTTCTACTTAGAAGGAGACATCCTAGTTCTTTTATTCACTAAAAGTGAGATATCATACATTCACACATATATACCACCACTTACTTTTATTGTACTTCTATCTAACAGAGAACTATCTCACTTCTCATTCAAACATTTCTTTTATTAAATTGAAATTACAGGGGACAAAGCATGCTTTTTGTTAAGTGAAAGTAAACACACAAGCACACAATTAGACTAGCTTACTTATTTTAAGGGAAACAAACATAATGCAAAGACTATTTTAAACAAATAAGATGCATGCTTTTTTTTTTTTTTTGTAGTGATGAACAAGGAGCAAGTCCACCTTTCATTTGTCATGCTTTTTCTTTCTTCTTTAATATACTTGGTTGCTGGTGTTTCCTGTGTCCATGTCTGTTGTCTGTTGATCCCACCAGAACCCAGCTCTATTCATCGCCTCCTCTACTCTATCTTCAAGCTTCATAGCATTGCTTACTTCTATCTCACTTCTCCCTTTGAAGAATTCATCGAAAGTTGGGAATGCTGGATCCATGTTGTGCAGATGCTCTCCAATATAGTTCAGTTTGATTTGACTATCTATGTTGTAGTCGGCTTGGACTTCATATCTTGCATCTTGGAGGGTTGTGAACTCTTTGAGAGCCCTCAGATTTTCAGCTTGCATTTGTACCAACTTTCCAAACGATTCGTGAGATTGAAAGGCATGCTCCTCTTGCATCGCGAAGAATTTTGACTCAAACTCACTTTGTTTGTTCATCATTCTTAGCTCCGGTTCTTCTTGCTCTTGTTGGTTTTTCATGTATAGTGAATGGTATTCCTCTTGCCTTTCTTGAATTCTCATGTACTGTTGTGATAATCTTCCAATTGCTTCCTGCATCTGAGTCATGTCCAGAGTGTTGTGTGATGGACTGTGTTGCTGTTCCTCTTCCTCTTGTGGTTCTTCTTCCTCTTATAACTCTTCTTCCTCCATTGGTTCTTCTCTTTGCCTTCTTCCATGTGGTCTTCGGCCCTGATGCGCTTCAGTAGTCATCATCATTCTTTCAATGGTTATAGGCATACCCGGGTTCAACCATGTTGGATTCTCGTCCTCCATTGGTACTTTAGCTTTTGTGCACAACCTCATAATAGTACTTGGGTAGTACAACCAAGACCCGGCCGAATTCTTCTCTGCAAGTTTTTGAATGTCTTTTGCAAGGATTTCATGAACCTTCACCTCTCCTCCCACAATAATGCAACGCAACATAACAGCTCTCTTCCTGTTGACTTCTGAGGTGTTTACTGTACCCAGAATTGATCTTTTCAATAGTTCATACCATCCCTTTGCTTCCGGGGTAAGGTTTCCTCTCCTCAGATACTTGTATTTGTTCTTGGCGTCTCCTTCCCACTCTGAGTTCTCCATACAAATATCTCTAGAAATTCTATCATAATCCGGATCTCCATTTACCCTTTGGTGGTATCCAGGTTCACCAAAGCGGACTGATTTTAGTCCCAAGACTTTCTTGATGGCGTCTGAGCTAAAGTCTACTTCCATCCCCCGTACATAACTCTTGTACGTTGGGGCTTCACCCGTGTTAAGTCTTGGGATATTGGCATAGAACTCTCTTATGATATTTGCATTGGGGCTCCTCCGGTTTTTTTCAACAGTTTTTTTTTCGAGTTTTTTTCTTTTTTTTTTTTTAACGTTGTGCTGACTCTCGTTCTTTAAATGACGTTATCCCGAGGAGGACACCTAAAGGCGAGCCGTAATGGCCTCATCTTTGGCAAGCTTCTCCGGTTTTTTTCCACAGTTTTTTTCCCTTTTTTTTTTTTTTTTCTACGTTGTGCTGACTCTAGTTCTTTAAACGACGCTATCCTGAGGAGGACACCTAAAGGCGAGCCGTAATAGCCTCATCTTCGGCAAGCTCCTCCGAATTTTTTCCACAGTTTTTTTCGGCTTTTTTCCGTTTTTTTTTCAGGTTTTTTTTTTTTTTAACGTTGTGCTGACTCTCGTTCTTTAAACGACGCTATCCTGAGGAGGACACCTAAAGGCGAGCCGTAATGGCCTCATCTTCGGCAAGCTCCTCCGGCTTTTTTCCACAGTTTTTTTTTTCGATTTTTTTCCGAGTTTTTTTTTTTTAACGTTGTGCTGACTCTCGTTTTTTAAACGATGCTATCATGAGGAGGACACCTAAAGGTGAGCCGTAATGACCTCATCTTCGGCAAGCTCCTCTGGTTTTTTTCCACAGTTTTTTTATTCCGAGTTTTTTTTTTTTGTTTTTTTTTTACGTTGTGCTGACTCTCGTTCTTTCAACGACGCTATCCTGAGGAGGACAGCTAAAGGCGAGCCGTAATGGCCTCATCTTCGGCAAGCTCCTCCGGTTTTTTTCAACAGTTTTTTCCGACTTTTTTCCGTTTTTTTTTCTGGTTTTTTTTTTTATTACGTTGTGCTGACTCTCGTTCTTTAAACGACGCTATCTTGAGGAGGACACCTAAAGGCGAGGCGTAATGACCTCATCTTCGGCAAGCTCCTCCGGTTTTTTTCACAGTTTTTTTTCCGAGTTTTTTTTTTTTTTTTTTACGTTGTGCTGACTCTCGTTCTTTAAACGACGCTATCCTGAGGAGGACACCTAAAGGCGAGCCGTAATGGCCTCATCTTCGGCAAGCTCCTCCGAATTTTTTCCACAGTTTTTTTCGGCTTTTTTCCGTTTTTTTTTTCAGGTTTTTTTTTTTTTAACGTTGTGCTGACTCTCGTTCTTTAAACGACGCTATCCTGAGGAGGACAGCTAAAGGCGAGCCGTAATGGCCTCATCTTCGGCAAGCTCCTCTGGCTTTTTTCCACAGTTTTTTTTTTTCCGGTTTTTTTCCGATTTTTTCTGAGTTTTTTTTTCTTTTTTATTTACTTTGTGCTGACTCTCGTTCTTTAAATGACATTATCCCGAGGAGGACACCAAAAGGCGAGCCGTAATGACCTCATCTTTGGCAAGCTTCTCCAGTTTTTTTCCACAGTTTTTTTCCGTTTTTTTTTTTAACGTTGTGCTGACTCTCGTTCTTTAAACGACGCTATCCTGAGGAGGACACCTAAAGGCGAGCCGTAATGGCCTTATCTTCGGCAAGCTCCTCCAGCTTTTTTCCAGAGTTTTTTTTTTCCGGTTTTTTTCCGATTTTTTCCGAGTTATTTTTTTTTTTTACGTTGTGGTGACTCTCGTTCTTTAAACGACGCTATCCTGAGGAGGACAGCTAAAGGCGAGCCGTAATGGCCTCATCTTCGGCAAGCTCCTCCGGTTTTTTTCCACAGTTTTTTCCGACTTTTTTCCGTTTTTTTTTTCTGGTATTTTTTTTTATTACGTTGTGCTGACTCTCGTTCTTTAAACGACGCTATCCTGAGGAGGACACCTAAAGGCGAGCCGTAATCACCTCATCTTCGGCAAGCTCCTCCGTTTTTTTTTTCACAGTTTTTTTTCCGAGTTTATTTTTTTGTTTTTTTTTTTTACGTTGTGCTAACTCTCGTTCTTTAAACGACGCTATCCTGAGGAGGACACCTAAAGGCGAGCCGTAATGGCCTCATCTTCGGCAAGCTCCTCCGAATTTTTTCCACTGTTTTTTCGGCTTTTTTCCGTTTTTTTTTCAGGTTTTTTTTTTTTTTAACGTTGTGCTGACTCTCGTTCTTTAAACGACGCTATCCTGACGAGGACACCTAAAGGCGAGCCGTAATGGCCTCATCTTCGGCAAGCTCCTCTGGCTTTTTTCCACAGTTTTTTTTCCGGTTTTTTTCCGATTTTTTCCGAGTTTTTTTTTCTTTTTTATTTACTTTGTGCTGACTCTCGTTCTTTAAATGACGTTACCCCGAGGAGGACACCTAAAGGCGAGCCGTAATGGCCTCATCTTTGGCAAGCTTCTCCGGTTTTTTTCCAGAGTTTTTTTCCGTTTTATTTATTTATTTTTTTTTTTTACGTTGTGCTGACTCTCGTTCTTTAAACGACGCTATCCTGAGATGGACACCTAAAGGCGAGCCGTAATGGCCTTATCTTCGGCAAGCTCCTCCAGCTTTTTTCCAGAGTTTTTTTTTTCCGGTTTTTTTACGAGTATTTTTTTTTTTTTTTTTTTTTTTTTTTTTTTTTATACGTTGTGCTGACTCTCGTTCTTTAAACGACGCTATCTTGAGGAGGACACCTAAAGGCGAGCCGTAATGGCCTCATCTTCGGCAAGCTCCTCCGAATTTTTTCCACTGTTTTTTCGGCTTTTTTCCGTTTTTTTTTCAGGTTTTTTTTTTTTTTTAACGTTGTGCTGACTCTCGTTCTTTAAACGACGCTATCCTGACGAGGACACCTAAAGGCGAGCCGTAATGGACTCATCTTCGGCAAGCTCCTCTGGCTTTTTTCCACAGTTTTTTTTTCCGGTTTTTTTCCGATTTTTTCCGAGTTTTTTTTCTTTTTTATTTACTTTGTGCTGACTCTCGTTCTTTAAATGACGTTATCCCGAGGAGGACACCTAAAGGCGAGTCGTAACGGCCTCATCTTTGGCAAGCTTCTCCGGTTTTTTTCCAGAGTTTTTTTCCGTTTTATTTTTTTTTTTTTTTTTTTTACGTTGTGCTGACTCTCGTTCTTTAAACGACGCTATCCTGAGATGGACACCTAAAGGCGAGCCGTAATGGCCTTATCTTCGGCAAGCTCCTCCAGCTTTTTTCCAGAGTTTTTTTTTTCCGGTTTTTTTCCGAGTTTTTTTTTTTTTTTTTTTTTTTTTACGTTGTGCTGACTCTCGTTCTTTAAACGACGCTATCCTGAGGAGGACACCTAAAGGCGAGCCGTAATGGCCTCATCTTCGGCAAGCTCCTCCGAATTTTTTCCACTGTTTTTTCGGCTTTTTTCCGTTTTTTTTTCAGGTTTTTTTTTTTTTTTACGTTGTGCTGACTCTCGTTCTTTAAACGACGCTATCCTGAGGAGGACACCTAAAGGCGAGCCGTAATGGCCTCATCTTCGGCAAGCTCCTCCGAATTTTTTCCACAGTTTTTTCGGCTTTTTTCCGTTTTTTTTTTCAGATTTTTTTTTTTTAACGTTGTGCTGACTCTCGTTCTTTAAACGACGCTATCCTGACGAGGACACCTAAAGGCGAGCCGTAATGGCCTCATCTTCGGCAAGCTCCTCTGGCTTTTTTCCACAGTTTTTTTTTTCCGGTTTTTTTCCGAGTTTTTTTTTCTTTTTTATTTACTTTGTGCTGACTCTCGTTCTTTAAATGACGTTATCCCGAGGAGGACACCTAAAGGCGAGCCGTAATGGCCTCATCTTTGGCAAGCTTCTCCGGTTTTTTTCCAGAGTTTTTTTCCGTTTTATTTTTTTTTTTTTACGTTGTGCTGACTCTCGTTCTTTAAACGACACTATCCTGAGATGGACACCTAAAGGCGAGCCGTAATGGCCTTATCTTCGGCAAGCTCCTCCAGCTTTTTTCCAGAGTTTTTTTTTTCCGGTTTTTTTCCTGTTTTTTCCGAGTTTTTTTTTTTTTTTTTTTTTTTTTACGTTGTGCTGACTCTTGTTCTTTAAATGACATTATCCCGAGGAGGACACCTAAAGGCGAGCCGTAATGACCTCATCTTTGGCAAGCTTCTCCAGTTTTTTTCCACAGTTTTTTTCCGTTTTTTTTTTTTAACGTTGTGCTGACTCTCGTTCTTTAAACGACGCTATCCTGAGGAGGACACCTAAAGGCGAGCCGTAATGGCCTTATCTTCGGCAAGCTCCTCCAGCTTTTTTCCAGAGTTTTTTTTTTTCCGGTTTTTTTCCGATTTTTTTTTCTTTTTTTCTTTTTTTTTTTTTTTTTTTTTTTTACGTTGTGCTGACTCTCGTTCTTTAAACGACGCTATCCTGAGGAGGACAGCTAAAGGCGAGCCGTAATGGCCTCATCTTCGGCAAGCTCCTCCGCTTTTTTTCCACAGTTTTTTCCGACTTTTTTCCGTTTTTTTTTCTGGTTTTTTTTTTTTATTACGTTGTGCTGACTCTCGTTCTTTAAACGACGCTATCCTGAGGAGGACACCTAAAGGCGAGCCGTAATGACCTCATCTTCGGCAAGCTCCTCCGGTTTTTTTTCACAGTTTTATTTCCGAGTTTATTTTTTTGTTTTTTTTTTTTTACGTTGTGCTGACTCTCGTTCTTTAAACGACGCTATCCTGAGGAGGACACCTAAAGGCGAGCCGTAATGGCCTCATCTTCGGCAAGCTCCTCCGAATTTTTTCCACTGTTTTTTCGGCTTTTTTCCGTTTTTTTTTCAGGTTTTTTTTTTTTTTTAACGTTGTGCTGACTCTCGTTCTTTAAACGACGCTATCCTGACGAGGACACCTAAAGGCGAGCCGTAATGGACTCATCTTCGGCAAGCTCCTCTGGCTTTTTTCCACAGTTTTTTTTTCCGGTTTTTTTCCGATTTTTTCCGAGTTTTTTTTCTTTTTTATTTACTTTGTGCTGACTCTCGTTCTTTAAATGACGTTATCCCGAGGAGGACACCTAAAGGCGAGCCGTAACGGCCTCATCTTTGGCAAGCTTCTCCGGTTTTTTTCCAGAGTTTTTTTCCGTTTTATTTTTTTTTTTTTTTTTTTTTTACGTTGTGCTGACTCTCGTTCTTTAAACGACGCTATCCTGAGATGGACACCTAAAGGCGAGCCGTAATGGCCTTATCTTCGGCAAGCTCCTCTAGCTTTTTTCCAGAGTTTTTTTTTCCGGTTTTTTTCCGAGTTTTTTTTTTTTTTTTTTTTTTTTTTACGTTGTGCTGACTCTCGTTCTTTAAACGACGCTATCCTGAGGAGGACACCTAAAGGCGAGCCGTAATGGCCTCATCTTCGGCAAGCTCCTCCGAATTTTTTCCACTGTTTTTTCGGCTTTTTTCCGTTTTTTTTTCAGGTTTTTTTTTTTTTTACGTTGTGCTGACTCTCGTTCTTTAAACGACGCTATCCTGAGGAGGACACCTAAAGGCGAGCCGTAATGGCCTCATCTTCGGCAAGCTCCTCCGAATTTTTTCCACAGTTTTTTCGGCTTTTTTCCGTTTTTTTTTTCAGATTTTTTTTTTTTAACGTTGTGCTGACTCTCGTTCTTTAAACGACGCTATCCTGACGAGGACACCTAAAGGCGAGCCGTAATGGCCTCATCTTCGGCAAGCTCCTCTGGCTTTTTTCCACAGTTTTTTTTTTCCGGTTTTTTTCCGAGTTTTTTTTTCTTTTTTATTTACTTTGTGCTGACTCTCGTTCTTTAAATGACGTTATCCCGAGGAGGACACCTAAAGGCGAGCCGTAATGGCCTCATCTTTGGCAAGCTTCTCCGGTTTTTTTTCCAGAGTTTTTTTCCGTTTTATTTTTTTTTTTTTACGTTGTGCTGACTCTCGTTCTTTAAACGACACTATCCTGAGATGGACACCTAAAGGCGAGCCGTAATGGCCTTATCTTCGGCAAGCTCCTCCAGCTTTTTTCCAGAGTTTTTTTTTTCCGGTTTTTTTCCTGTTTTTTCCGAGTTTTTTTTTTTTTTTTTTTTTTTTTTTTACGTTGTGCTGACTCTTGTTCTTTAAATGACATTATCCCGAGGAGGACACCTAAAGGCGAGCCGTAATGACCTCATCTTTGGCAAGCTTCTCCAGTTTTTTTCCACAGTTTTTTTCCGTTTTTTTTTTTAACGTTGTGCTGACTCTCGTTCTTTAAACGACGCTATCCTGAGGAGGACACCTAAAGGCGAGCCGTAATGGCCTTATCTTCGGCAAGCTCCTCCAGCTTTTTTCCAGAGTTTTTTTTTTTCCGGTTTTTTTCCGATTTTTTTTTCTTTTTTTCTTTTTTTTTTTTTTTTTTTTTTTTTTACGTTGTGCTGACTCTCGTTCTTTAAACGACGCTATCCTGAGGAGGACAGCTAAAGGCGAGCCGTAATGGCCTCATCTTCGGCAAGCTCCTCCGCTTTTTTTCCACAGTTTTTTCTGACTTTTTTCCGTTTTTTTTTCTGGTTTTTTTTTTTTATTACGTTGTGCTGACTCTCGTTCTTTAAACGACGCTATCCTGAGGAGGACACCTAAAGGCGAGCCGTAATGACCTCATCTTCGGCAAGCTCCTCCGGTTTTTTTTCACAGTTTTATTTCCGAGTTTATTTTTTTGTTTTTTTTTTTTTACGTTGTGCTGACTCTCGTTCTTTAAACGACGCTATCCTGAGGAGGACACCTAAAGGCGAGCCGTAATGGCCTCATCTTCGGCAAGCTCCTCAGAATTTTTTCCACAGTTTTTTTCGGCTTTTTTCCGTTTTTTTTTTCAGGTTTTTTTTTTTTTTAACGTTGTGCTGACTCTCGTTCTTTAAACGACGCTATCCTGACGAGGACACCTAAAGGCGAGCCGTAATGGCCTCATCTTCGGCAAGCTCCTCTGGCTTTTTTCCACAGTTTTTTTTTCCGGTTTTTTTCCGAGTTTTTTTTTCTTTTTTATTTACTTTGTGCTGACTCTCGTTCTTTAAATGACGTTATCCCGAGGAGGACACCTAAAGCCGAGCCGTAATGGCCTCATCTTTGGCAAGCTTCTCCGGTTTTTTTCCAGAGTTTTTTTCCGTTTTATTTTTTATTTTTTTTTTTTTTTACGTTGTGCTGACTCTCGTTCTTTAAACGACGCTATCCTGAGATGGACACCTAAAGGCGAGCCGTAATGGCCTTATCTTCGGCAAGCTCCTCCAGCTTTTTTCCACAGTTTTTTTTCCGAGTTTTTTTTTTATTACGTTCTGCTGACTCTTGTTCTTTAAATGACGTTATCCCGAGGAGGACACCTAAAGGCGAGCCGTAATGACCTCTTCTTTGGCAAGCTTCTCCGGTTTTTTTCCACAGTTTTTTTCCGTTTTTTTTTTTAACGTTGTGCTGACTCTCGTTCTTTAAACGACGCTATCCTGAGGAGGACACCTAAAGGCGAGCCGTAATGGCCTTATCTTCGGCAAGCTCCTCCAGCTTTTTTCCAGAGTTTTTTTTTTCCGGTTTTTTTCTGATTTTTTCCGAGTTTTTTTTTTTTTTTTTTTTTTTTTTTTTTTTTTTTTTTTTTTTTTTTTTTACGTTGTGCTGACTCTCGTTCTTTAAACGACGCATTTCCTGAGGAGGACAGCTAAAGGCGAGCCGTAATGGCCTCATCTTCGGCAAGCTCCTCCGGTTTTTTTCCACAGTTTTTTCCGACTTTTTTCCGTTTTTTTTTTCTGGTTTTTTTTTTTATTTTGTTGTGCTGACTCTCGTTCTTTAAACGACACTATCCTGAGGAGGACACCTAAAGGCGAGCCGTAATGACCTCATCTTCGGCAAGCTCCTCCGGTTTTTTTTCCACAGTTTTTTTTCGTTTTTTTTTTAACGTTGTGCTGACTCTCGTTCTTTAAACGACGCTATCCTGAGGAGGACACCTAAAGGCGAGCCGTAATGGCCTCATCTTCGGCAAGCTCCTCCGAATTTTTTCCACAGTTTTTTTCGGCTTTTTTCCGGTTCTTTTCAGGGTTTTTTTTTTTTTTAACGTTTTGCTGACTCTCGTTCTTTAAACGACGCTATCCTGACGAGGACACCTAAAGGCGAGCCGTAATGGCCTCATCTTCGGCAAGCTCCTCTGGCTTTTTTCCACAGTTTTTTTTCCGGTTTTTTTCCGATTTTTTCCGAGTTTTTTTTTCTTTTTTATTTACTTTGTGCTGACTCTCGTTCTTTAAATGACGTTATCCCGAGGAGGACACCTAAAGCCGAGCCGTAATGGCCTCATCTTTGGCAAGCTTCTCCGGTTTTTTTCCAGAGTTTTTTTCCGTTTTATTTTTTATTTTTTTTTTTTTTTACGTTGTGCTGACTCTCGTTCTTTAAACGACGCTATCCTGAGATGGACACCTAAAGGCGAGCCGTAATGGCCTTATCTTCGGCAAGCTCCTCCAGCTTTTTTCCACAGTTTTTTTTCCGAGTTTTTTTTTTATTACGTTCTGCTGACTCTTGTTCTTTAAATGACGTTATCCCGAGGAGGACACCTAAAGGCGAGCCGTAATGACCTCTTCTTTGGCAAGCTTCTCCGGTTTTTTTCCACAGTTTTTTTCCGTTTTTTTTTTTAACGTTGTGCTGACTCTCGTTCTTTAAACGACGCTATCCTGAGGAGGACACCTAAAGGCGAGCCGTAATGGCCTTATCTTCGGCAAGCTCCTCCAGCTTTTTTCCAGAGTTTTTTTTTTCCGGTTTTTTTCTGATTTTTTCCGAGTTTTTTTTTTTTTTTTTTTTTTTTTTTTTTTTTTTTTTTTTTTTTTTACGTTGTGCTGACTCTCGTTCTTTAAACGACGCATTTCCTGAGGAGGACAGCTAAAGGCGAGCCGTAATGGCCTCATCTTCGGCAAGCTCCTCCGGTTTTTTTCCACAGTTTTTTCCGACTTTTTTCCGTTTTTTTTTTCTGGTTTTTTTTTTTATTTTGTTGTGCTGACTCTCGTTCTTTAAACGACACTATCCTGAGGAGGACACCTAAAGGCGAGCCGTAATGACCTCATCTTCGGCAAGCTCCTCCGGTTTTTTTTCCACAGTTTTTTTTCGTTTTTTTTTTAACGTTGTGCTGACTCTCGTTCTTTAAACGACGCTATCCTGAGGAGGACACCTAAAGGCGAGCCGTAATGGCCTCATCTTCGGCAAGCTCCTCCGAATTTTTTCCACAGTTTTTTTCGGCTTTTTTCCGGTTCTTTTCAGGGTTTTTTTTTTTTTTAACGTTTTGCTGACTCTCGTTCTTTAAACGACGCTATCCTGACGAGGACACCTAAAGGCGAGCCGTAATGGCCTCATCTTCGGCAAGCTCCTCTGGCTTTTTTCCACAGTTTTTTTTCCGGTTTTTTTCCGATTTTTTCCGAGTTTTTTTTTCTTTTTTATTTACTTTGTGCTGACTCTCGTTCTTTAAATGACGTTATCCCGAGGAGGACACCTAAAGGCGAGCCGTAATGGCCTCATCTTTGGCAAGCTTCTCCGGTTTTTTTCCAGAGTTTTTTTCCGTTTTATTTTATTTTATTTTTTTTTTACGTTGTGCTGACTCTCGTTCTTTAAACGACGCTATCCTGAGATGGACACCTAAAGGCGAGCCGTAATGGCCTTATCTTCGGCAAGCTCCTCCAGCTTTTTTCAACAGTTTTTTATCCGGTTTTTTTCCGAGTTTTTTTTTTTTTTTTTTTTTACGTTGTGCTGACTCTTGTTCTTTAAATGACATTATCCCGAGGAGGACACCTAAAGGTGAGCCGTAATGACCTCATCTTTGGCAAGCTTCTCCAGTTTTTTTCCACAGTTTTTTTCCGTTTTTTTTTTTAACGTTGTGCTGACTCTCGTTCTTTAAACGACGCTATCCTGAGGAGGACACCTAAAGGCGAGCCGTAATGGCCTTATCTTCGGCAAGCTCCTCCAGCTTTTTTCCAGAGTTTTTTTTTTCCGGTTCTTTTCCGAGTTTTTTTTTTTTTTTTTTTTTAACGTTGTGTTGACTCTCGTTCTTTAAACGACGCTAACCTGAGGAGGACAGCTAAAGGTGAGCCGTAATGGCCTCATCTTCGGCAAGCTCCTCCGGTTTTTTTCCACAGTTTTTTCCGACTTTTTTCCGTTTTTTTTTCTGGTTTGTTTTTTATTACGTTGTGCTGACTCTCGTTCTTTAAACGACGCTATCCTGAGGAGGACACCTAAAGGCGAGCCGTAATGACCTCATCTTCGGCAAGCTCCTCCGGTTTTTTTTCACAGTTTTGTTTCCGAGTTTATTTTTTTTTTTTTACGTTGTGCTGACTCTCGTTCTTTAAACGACGCTATCCTGAGGAGGACACCTAAAGGCGAGCCGTAATGGCCTCATCTTCGGCAAGCTCCTCCGAATTTTTTCCACAGTTTTTTTTCGGCTTTTTTCCGATTTTTTTTCAGGTTTTTTTTTTTTTTTTAACGTTGTGGTGACTCTCGTTCTTTAAACGACGCTATCCTGACGAGGACACCTAAAGGCGAGCCGTAATGGCCTCATCTTCGGCAAGCTCCTCTGGCTTTTTTCCGGTTTTTTTCCGATTTTTTCCGAGTTTTTTTTTTCTTTTTTATTTACTTTGTGCTGACTCTCGTTCTTTAAATGACGTTATCCCGAGGAGGACACCTAAAGGCGAGCCGTAATGGCCTCATCTTTGGCAAGCTTCTCCGGTTTTTTTCCAGAGTTTTTTTCCGTTTTATTTTTTTTTTACGTTGTGCTGACTCTCGTTCTTTAAACGACGCTATTCTGAGGAGGACACCTAAAGGCGAGCCGTAATGGCCTCATCTTCGGCAAGCTCTTCCAGCTTTTTTTTTTTTTTTTTTTTTTTTTTTTTTTTTTTACGTTGTGCTGACTCTCGTTTTTTAAACGACGCTATCATGAGGAGGACAACTAAAGGCGAGCCGTAATGGCCTCATCTTCGGCAAGCTCCTCCGGTTTTTTTCCACAGTTTTTTCCGACTTTTTTCCGTTTTTTTTCTGGTTTTTTTTTATTACGTTGTGCTGACTCTCGTTCTTTAAACGACGCTATCCTGAGGAGGACACCTAAAGGCGAGCCGTAATGACCTCATCTTCGGCAAGCTCCTCCGGTTTTTTTCCACAGTTTTTTTTCCGGTTTTTTTCCGAGTTTTTTTTTTTTTTTTTTACGTTGTGCTGACTCTCGTTCTTTAAATGACGTTATCCCGAGGAGGACACCTAAAGGCGAGCCGTAATGGCCTCATCTTTGGCAAGCTTCTCCGGTTTTTTTCCACAGTTTTTTTCGTTTTATTTTTCAGTTTTTTTTTATTTTTTTTTTATTTTTATTTTTTTTTTTTACGTTGTGCTGACTCTCGTTCTTTAAACGACGCTATCCTGAGGAGGACACCTAATGGCGAGCCGTAATGGCCTTATCTTCGGCAAGCTCCTCCAGCTTTTTTGCACAGTTTTTTTTTCCGAGTTTTTTTTTTTTTTTTTTTTACGTTGTGCTGACTCTCGTTCTTTAAACGACGCTATCATGAGGAGGACAGCTAAAGGCGAGCCGTAATGGCCTCATCTTCGGCAAGCTCCTCCGGTTTTTTTCCACAGTTTTTTTTCCGAGTTGTTTTTTTTTTTTTTTACATTGTGCTGACTCTCGTTCTTTAAACGACGCTATCCTGACGAGGACACCTAAAGGCGAGCCGTAATAGCCTCATCTTCGGCAAGCTCCTCCGACTTTTTTCCAGAGTTTTTTTTCCGGTTTTTTTCCGATTTTTTTTTTTACGTTGTGCTGACTCTCGTTTTTTAAACGATGCTATCCTGAGGAGGACACCTAAAGGCGAGACGTAATGACCTCATCTTCGGCAAGCTCCTCCGGTTTTTTTGCACAGTTTTTTTCCGGTTAATTTTCGAGTTTTTTTTTTTTTTTTTTACGTTGTGCTGACTCTCGTTCTTTAAATGACGTTATCCCGAGGAGGACACCTAAAGGCGAGCCGTAATGGCCTCATCTTTGGCAAGCTTCTCTGGCTTTTTTCCACAGTTTTTTTTCCGGTTTTTTTCCGATTTTTTCCGAGTTTTTTTTTCTTTTTTATTTACTTTGTGCTGACTCTCGTTCTTTAAATGACGTTATCCCGAGGAGGACACCTAAAGCCGAGCCGTAATGGCCTCATCTTTGGCAAGCTTCTCCGGTTTTTTTCCAGAGTTTTTTTCCGTTTTTTTTTTTTTTTTTTTTTTTTACGTTGTGCTGACTCTCGTTCTTTAAATGACGCTATCCTGAGATGGACACCTAAAGGCGAGCCGTAATGGCCTTATCTTCGGCAAGCTCCTCCAGCTTTTTTCCACAGTTTTTTTTCCGAGTTTTTTTTTTATTACGTTCTGCTGACTCTTGTTCTTTAAATGACGTTATCCCGAGGAGGACACCTAAAGGCGAGCCGTAATGACCTCTTCTTTGGCAAGCTTCTCCGGTTTTTTTCCACAGTTTTTTTCCGTTTTTTTTTTTTAACGTTGTGCTGACTCTCGTTCTTTAAACGACGCTATCCTGAGGAGGACACCTAAAGGCGAGCCGTAATGGCCTTATCTTCGGCAAGCTCCTCCAGCTTTTTTCCGGAGTTTTTTTTTTCCGGTTTTTTTCCGATTTTTTCCGAGTTTTTTTTTTTTTTTTTTTTTTTTTTTTTTTTTTTTTACGTTGTGCTGACTCTCGTTCTTTAAACGACGCATTTCCTGAGGAGGACACCTAAAGGCGAGCCGTAATGGCCTCATCTTCGGCAAGCTCCTCCGGTTTTTTTCCACAGTTTTTTCCGACTTTTTTCCGTTTTTTTTTTCTTGTTTTTTTTTTTATTACGTTGTGCTGACTCTCGTTCTTTAAACGACACTATCCTGAGGAGGACACCTAAAGGCGAGCCGTAATGACCTCATCTTCGGCAAGCTCCTCCGGTTTTTTTTCCACAGTTTTTTTTCGTTTTTTTTTTAACGTTGTGCTGACTCTCGTTCTTTAAACGACGCTATCCTGAGGAGGACACCTAAAGGCGAGCCGTAATGGCCTCATCTTCGGAAGCTCCTCCGAATTTTTTCCACAGTTTTTTTCGGCTTTTTTCCGGTTCTTTTCAGGTTTTTTTTTTTTTTTAACGTTGTGCTGACTCTCGTTCTTTAAACGACGCTATCCTGACGAGGACACCTAAAGGCGAGCCGTAATGGCCTCATCTTCGGCAAGCTCCTCTGGCTTTTTTCCACAGTTTTTTTTTCCGGTTTTTTTCCGATTTTTTCCGAGTTTTTTTTTTCTTTTTTATTTACTTTGTGCTGACTCTCGTTCTTTAAATGACGTTATCCCGAGGAGGACACCTAAAGGCGAGCCGTAATGGCCTCAAATTTGGCAAGCTTCTCCGGTTTTTTTCCAGAGTTTTTTTCCGTTTTATTTTATTTTATTTTTTTTTTACGTTGTGCTGACTCTCGTTCTTTAAACGACGCTATCCTGAGATGGACACCTAAAGGCGAGCCGTAATGGCCTTATCTTCGGCAAGCTCCTCCAGCTTTTTTCAACAGTTTTTTATCCGGTTTTTTTCCGAGTTTTTTTTTTTTTTTTACGTTGTGCTGACTCTTGTTCTTTAAATGACATTATCCCGAGGAGGACACCAAAAGGCGAGCCGTAATGACCTCATCTTTGGCAAGCTTCTCCAGTTTTTTTCCACAGTTTTTTTCCGTTTTTTTTTTTTAACGTTGTGCTGACTCTCGTTCTTTAAACGACGCTATCCTGAGGAGGACACCTAAAGGCGAGCCGTAATGGCCTTATCTTCGGCAAGCTCCTCCAGCTTTTTTCCATAGTTTTTTTTTTTCCGGTTCTTTTCCGAGTTTTTTTTTTTTTTTTTTTTTAACGTTGTGTTGACTCTCGTTCTTTAAACGACGCTAACCTGAGGAGGACAGCTAAAGGCGAGCCGTAATGGCCTCATCTTCGGCAAGCTCCTCCGGTTTTTTTCCACAGTTTTTTCCGACTTTTTTCCGTTTTTTTTTCTGGTTTTTTTTTATTACGTTGTGCTGACTCTCGTTCTTTAAACGACGCTATCCTGAGGAGGACACCTAAAGGCGAGCCGTAATGACCTCATCTTCGGCAAGCTCCTCCGGTTTTTTTTCACAGTTTTGTTTCCGAGTTTATTTTTTTTTTTTTTTACGTTGTGCTGACTCTTGTTCTTTAAACGACGCTATCCTGAGGAGGACACCTAAAGGCGAGCCGTAATGGCCTCATCTTCGGCAAGCTCCTCCGAATTTTTTCCACAGTTTTTTTCGGCTTTTTTCCGGTTTTTTTTCAGGTTTTTTTTTTTTTTAACGTTGTGCTGACTCTCGTTCTTTAAACGACGCTATCCTGACGAGGACACCTAAAGGCGAGCCGTAATGGCCTCATCTTCGGCAAGCTCCTCTGGCTTTTTTCCACAGTTTTTTTTTCCGGTTTTTTTCCGATTTTTTCCGAGTTTTTTTTTTCTTTTTTATTTACTTTGTGCTGACTCTCGTTCTTTAAATGACGTTATCCCGAGGAGGACACCTAAAGGCGAGCCGTAATGGCCTCATCTTTGGCAAGCTTCTCCGGTTTTTTTCCAGAGTTTTTTTCCGTTTTATTTTTTTTTTACGTTGTGCTGACTCTCGTTCTTTAAACGACGCTATTCTGAGGAGGACACCTAAAGGCGAGCCGTAATGGCCTCATCTTCGGCAAGCTCTTCCAGCTTTTTTTTTTTTTTTTTTTTTTTTTTTTTTTTTTTACGTTGTGCTGACTCTCGTTTTTTAAACGACGCTATCATGAGGAGGACAACTAAAGGCGAGCCGTAATGGCCTCATCTTCGGCAAGCTCCTCCGGTTTTTTTCCACAGTTTTTTCCGACTTTTTTCCGTTTTTTTCTGGTTTTTTTTTATTACGTTGTGCTGACTCTCGTTCTTTAAACGACGCTATCCTGAGGAAGACAGCTAAAGGCGAGCCGTAATGACCTCATCTTCGGCAAGCTCCTCCGGTTTTTTTCCACAGTTTTTTTTCCGGTTTTTTTCCGAGTTTTATTTTTTTTTTTTTTTACGTTGTGCTGACTCTCGTTCTTTAAATGACGTTATCCCGAGGAGGACACCTAAAGGCGAGCCGTAATGGCCTCATCTTTGGCAAGCTTCTCCGGTTTTTTTCCACAGTTTTTTTCGTTTTATTTTTCAGTTTTTTTTTTTTTTTTATTTTTATTTTTATTTATTTTTTTTACGTTGTGCTGACTCTCGTTCTTTAAACGACGCTATCCTGAGGAGGACACCTAATGGCGAGCCGTAATGGCCTTATCTTCGGCAAGCTCCTCCAGCTTTTTTCCACAGTTTTTTTTTCCGAGTTTTTTTTTTTTTTTTTTTTTTTTTTTACGTTGTGCTGACTCTCGTTCTTTAAACGACGCTATCATGAGGAGGACAGCTAAAGGCGAGCCGTAATGGCCTCATCTTCGGCAAGCTCCTCCGGTTTTTTTCCACAGTTTTTTTTCCGAGTTGTTTTTTTTTTTTTCACATTGTGCTGACTCTCGTTCTTTAAACGACGCTATCCTGACGAGGACACCTAAAGGCGAGCCGTAATGGCCTCATCTTCGGCAAGCTCCTCCGACTTTTTTCCAGAGTTTTTTTTCCGGTTTTTTTCCGATTTTTTTTTTTTACGTTGTGCTGACTCTCGTTTTTTAAACGATGCTATCCTGAGGAGGACACCTAAAGGCGAGACGTAATGACCTCATCTTCGGCAAGCTCCTCCGGTTTTTTTGCACAGTTTTTTTCCGGTTAATTTTCGAGTTTTTTTTTTTTTTTTTTTTACGTTGTGCTGACTCTCGTTCTTTAAATGACGTTATCCCGAGGAGGACACCTAAAGGCGAGCCGTAATGGCCTCATCTTTGGCAAGCTTCTCTGGTTTTTTTCCACAGTTTTTCTTTTTTTTTTTACGTTGTGCTAACTCTCGTTCTTTAAACGACGCAATCCTGAGGAGGACACCTAAAGGCGAGCTGTAATGACCTCATCTTTGGCAAGCTTCTCCGGTTTTTTTCCACAGTTTTTTTCCGTTTTTTTTTTTCACGTTGTGCTGACTCTCGTTCTTTAAACGACGCTATCCTGAGAAGGACACCTAAAGGCGAGCCGTAATGGCCTCATCTTCGGCAGGCTCCTCCGGCTTTTTTCCACAGTTTTTTTTCCGAGTTTTCTTTTTTTTTTTTTAACGTTGTACTGACTCTCGTTTTTTAAACGATGCTATCCTGAGGAGGACACCTAAAGGCGAGCCGTAATGACCTCATCTTCGGCAAGCTCCTCCGGTTTTTTTCCACTGTTTTTTTTTCCGAGTTTTTTTTTTTTACGTTGTGCTGACTCTTGTTCTTTAAATGACGTTATCCCGAGGAGGACACCTAAAGGCGAGCCGTAATGGCCTCATCTTTGGCAAGCTTCTCCGGTTTTTTTTCCACAGTTTTTTTCCGTTTTTTTTTTTCCAGTTATTTTTTTTTTTTTTTTTTGTTGTGCTGACTCTCGTTCTTTAAATGACGCTATCCTGAGGAGGACAGCTAAAGGCGAGCCGTAATGGCCTCATCTTCGGCAAGCTCCTCCGGTTTTTTTCCACAGTTTTTTCCGGCTTTTTTCCGTTTTTTTCTGCTTTTTTTTTTATTACGTTGTGCGGACTCTCGTTCTTTAAACAACGCTATCCTGAAGAGGACACCTAAAGGCGAGCCGTAATGACCTCATCTTCGGCAAGCTCCTCCGGTTTTTTTCCACAGTTTTTTTTCCGAGTTTTTTTTTTTTTTTTTTTTTTTCTGTTTTTTTGTTTTTTTTGTTTTTTTTTGTTTTTTTTGTTTTTTTTTTTTTACGTTGTGCTTTCTCTCGTTCTTTAAATGACGTTATCCCGAGGAAGACAGCTAAAGGCGAGCCGTAATGGCCTCATCTTTGGCAAGCTTCTCCGGTTTTTTTCCACAGTTTTTTCCGTTTTATTTTTCAGCTTTTTTTTTTATTATTTTTTTTTACGTTGTGCTGACTCTCGTTCTTTAAACGACGCTATCCTGAGGAGGACACCTAAAGGCGAGCCGTAATGGCCTCATCTTCGGCAAGCTCCTCCGGTTTTTTTCCACAGTTTTTTTCCGGCTTTTTTCCGTTTTTTTTTCAGTTTTTTTTTTTATACGTTATGCTGACTCTCGTTTTTTAAACGATGCTATCCTGAGGAGGACACCTAAAGGCGAGCCGTAATGACCTCATCTTCGGCAAGCTCCTCCGGTTTTTTTCCATAGTTTTTTTTCCGAGTTTTTTTTTTATTACGTTCTGCTGACTCTTGTTCTTTAAATGACGTTATCCCGAGGAGGACACCTAAAGGCGAGCCGTAATGACCTCTTCTTTGGCAAGCTTCTCCGGTTTTTTTCCACAGTTTTTTTCCGTTTTTTTTTTTTAACGTTGTGCTGACTCTCGTTCTTTAAACGACGCTATCCTGAGGAGGACACCTAAAGGCGAGCCGTAATGGCCTTATCTTCGGCAAGCTCCTCCAGCTTTTTCCCACAGTTTTTTTTCCGGTTTTTTTCCGATTTTTTCCGAGTTTTTTTTTTTTTTATTACGTTGTGCTGACTCTCGTTCTTTAAACGACGCTATCATGAGGAGGACAGCTAAAGGCGAGCCGTAATGGCCTCATCTTCGGCAAGCTCCTCTGGCTTTTTTCCACAGTTTTTTTTTCCGGTTTTTTTCCGATTTTTTCCGAGTTTTTTTTTTTTTTATTACGTTGTGCTGACTCTCGTTCTTTAAACGACGCTATCATGAGGAGGACAGCTAAAGGCGAGCCGTAATGGCCTCATCTTCGGCAAGCTCCTCCGGTTTTTTTCCACAGTTTTTTCCGAATTTTTTCGTTTTTTTTTTCTGGTTTTTTTTTATTACGTTGTGCTGACTCTCGTTCTTTAAACGACGCTATCCTGAGGAGGACAGCTAAAGGCGAGCCGTAATGGCCTCATCTTCGGCAAGCTCCTCCGGTTTTTTTCCACAGTTTTTTCCGACTTTTTTCCGTTTTTTTCTGGTTTTTTTTATTACGTTGTGCTGACTCTCGTTCTTTAAACGACGCTATCCTGAGGAGGACACCTAAAGGCGAGCCGTAATGACCTCATCTTCGGCAAGCTCCTCCGGTTTTTTTCCACAGTTTTTTTTCCGAGTTTTTTTTTTTTTTTACGTTGTGCTGACTCTCGTTCTTTAAATGAAGTTATCCCGAGGAGGACACCTAAAGGCGAGCCGTAATGGCCTCATCTTTGGCAAGCTTCTCCGGTTTTTTTCCACAGTTTTTTTCGTTTTATTTTTCAGTTTTTTTTTTATTTTTATTTTTATTTTTATTTTTTTTTTACGTTGTGCTGACTCTCGTTCTTTAAATGACGTTATCCCGAGAAGGACACCTAAAGGCGAGCCGTAATGGCCTCATCTTTGGCAAGCTTCTCCGGTTTTTTTTCCACAGTTTTTTTTCGTTTTTTTTTCCAGTTTTTTTTTTTTTTATGTTGTGCTGACTCTCGTTCTTTAAATGACGCTATCCTGAGGAGGACAGCTAAAGGCGAGCCGTAATGGCCTCATCTTCGGCAAGCTCCTCCGGTTTTTTTCCACAGTTTTTTCCGGCTTTTTTTCGTTTTTTTCTGGTTTTTTTTTTTATTACGTTGTGCGGAATCTCGTTCTTTAAACAACGCTATCCTGAAGAGGACACCTAAAGGCGAGCCGTAACGACCTCATCTTCGGCAAGCTCCTCCGGTTTTTTTCCACAGTTTTTTTTCCGAGTTTTTTTTTTTTTTTTTTTTTTTTTTTTTGGTTTTTTTGGTTTTTTTGTTTTTTTTTTTTTTTTTTTACGTTGTGCTGACTCTCGTTCTTTAAATGACGTTATCCCGAGGAAGACAGCTAAAGGCGAGCCGTAATGGCCTCATCTTTGGCAAGCTTCTCCGGTTTTTTTCCACAGTTTTTTCCGTTTTATTTTTCAGCTTTTTTTTTTATTATTTTTTTTACGTTGTGCTGACTCTCGTTCTTTAAACGACGCTATCCTGAGGAGGACACCTAAAGGCGAGCCGTAATGGCCTCATCTTCGGCAAGCTCCTCCGGTTTTTTTCCACAGTTTTTTTCCGGCTTTTTTCCGTTTTTTTTTCAGTTTTTTTTTTTTTTATACGTTATGCTGACTCTCGTTTTTTAAACGATGCTATCCTGAGGAGGACACCTAAAGGCGAGCCGTAATGACCTCATCTTCGGCAAGCTCCTCCGGTTTTTTTCCACAGTTTTTTTTCCGAGTTTTTTTTTTTTATTACGTTCTGCTGACTCTTGTTCTTTAAATGACGTTATCCCGAGGAGGACACCTAAAGGCGAGCCGTAATGACCTCATCTTTGGCAAGCTTCTCCGGTTTTTTTCCACAGTTTTTTTTCCGTTTTTTTTTAACGTTGTGCTGACTCTCGTTCTTTAAACGACGCTATCCTGAGGAGGACACCTAAAGGCGAGCCGTAATGGCCTTATCTTCGGCAAGCTCCTCCAGCTTTTTTCCACAGTTTTTTTTTCCGGTTTTTTTCCGATTTTTTCCGAGTTTTTCTTTTTTTTTTATTACGTTGTGCTGACTCTCGTTCTTTAAACGACGCTATCATGAGGAGGACAGCAAAAGGCGAGCCGTAATGGCCTCATCTTCGGCAAGCTCCTCCGGCTTTTTTCCACAGTTTTTTTTTCCGGTTTTTTCCCGATTTTTTCTGATTTTTTTTTTTTTATTACGTTGTGCTGACTCTCGTTCTTTAAACGATGCTATCATGAGGAGGACAGCTAAAGGCGAGCTGTAATGGCCTCATCTTCGGCAAGCTCCTCCGGTTTTTTTCCACAGTTTTTTCCGACTTTTTTCCGTTTTTTTTCTGGTTTTTTTTTTTTATCACGTTGTGCTGACTCTCGTTCTTTAAACGACGCTATCCTGAGGAGGACACCTAAAGGCGAGCCGTAATGACCTCATCTTCGGCAAGCTCCTCCGGTTTTTTTCCACAGTTTTTTTTCCGGTTTTTTTCCGAGTCTCTTTTTTTTTTTTACGTTGTGCTGACTCTCGTTCGTTAAATGACGTTATCCCGAGGAGGACACCTAAAGGCGAGCCGTAATGGCCTCATCTTTGGCAAGCTTCTCCGGTTTTTTTCCACAGTTTTTTTCGTTTTATTTTTCAGTTTTTTATTTTTATTTTTATTTTTATTTTTATTTTATTTTATTTTATTTTTTTTAGGTTGTGGTGACTCTCGTTCTTTAAACGACGCTATCTTGAGGAGGACACCTAAAGGCGAGCCGTAATGGCCTCATCTTCGGCAAGCTCCTCCGGTTTTTTTCCACAGTTTTTTTCCGGCTTTTTTCCGTTTTTTTTCAGTTTTTTTTTATACGTTGTGCTGACTCTCGTTTTTTAAACGATGCTATCCTGAGGAGGACACCTAAAGGCGAGCCGTAATGACCTCATCTTCGGCAAGCTCCTCCGGTTTTTTTCCACAGTTTTTTTTCCGAGTTTTTTTTTATTACGTTCTGCTGACTCTTGTTCTTTAAATGACGTTATCCCGAGGAGGACACATAAAGGCGAGCCGTAACGACCTCATCTTTGGCAAGCTTCTCCGGTTTTTTTCCACAGTTTTTTTCCGTTTTTTTTTAACGTTGTGCTGACTCTCGTTCTTTAAACGACGCTATCCTGAGGAGGACACCTAAAGGCGAGCCGTAATGGCCTTATCTTCGGCAAGCTCCTCCAGCTTTTTTCCACAGTTTTTTTTTTCGGTTTTTTTCCGAGTTTTTTTTTTTTTTATTTATACGTTGTGCTGACTCTCGTTCTTTAAACGACGCTATCATGAGGAGGACAACTAAAGGCGAGCCGTAATGGCCTCATCTTCGGCAAGCTCCTCCGGTTTTTTTCCACAGTTTTTTCCGACTTTTTTCCATTTTTTTCTGGTTTTTTTTTTATTACGTTGTGCTGACTCTCGTTCTTTAAACGACGCTATCCTGAGGAGGACACCTAAAGGCGAGCCGTAATGACCTCATCTTCGGCAAGTTCCTCCGGTTTTTTTCCACAGTTTTTTTTCCGGTTTTTTTCCGAGTTTTTTTTTTTTACGTTGTGCTGACTCTCGTTCTTTAAATGACGTTATCCCGAGGAGGACACCTAAAGGCGAGTCGTAATGGCCTCATCTTTGGCAAGCTTCTCCGGTTTTTTTCCACAGTTTTTTTCGTTTTATTTTTCAGTTTTTTTTATTTTTATTTTTATTTTTTTTTTACGTTGTGCTGACTCTCGTTCTTTAAACGACGCTATCCTGAGGAGGACACCTAAAGGCGAGCCGTAATGGCCTCATCTTCGGCAAGCTCCTCCGGTTTTTTTTCCACAGTTTTTTTCCGGCTTTTTTCCGTTTTTTTTTTAGTTTTTTTTTTATACGTTGTGCTGACTCTCGTTTTTTAAACGATGCTATCCTGAGGAGGACACCTAAAGGCGAGCCGTAATGACCTCATCTTCGGCAAGCTCCTCCGGTTTTTTTCCACAGTTTTTTTTCCGATTTTTTTTTTTATTACGTTCTGCTGACTCTTGTTCTTTAAATGACGTTATCCCGAGGAGGACACCTAAAGGCGAGCCGTAATGACGTCATCTTTGGCAAGCTTCTCCAGTTTTTTTCCACAGTTTTTTTCCGTTTTTTTTTTAACGTTGTGCTGACTCTTGTTCTTTAAACGACGCTATCCTGAGGAGGACACCTAAAGGCGAGCCGTAATGGCCTTATCTTCGGCAAGCTCCTCCAGCTTTTTTCCACAGTTTTTTCTCCGGTTTTTTTCCGATTTTTTCCGAGTTTTTTTTTTTTTATTATTATACGTTGTGCTGACTCTCGTTCTTTAAACGACGCTATCATGAGGAGGACAACTAAAGGCGAGCCGTAATGGCCTCATCTTCGGCAAGCTCCTCCGGTTTTTTTCCACAGTTTTTTCCGACTTTTTTCCGTTTTTTTTTTGTTTTTTTTTATTACGTTGTGCTGACTCTCGTTCTTTAAACGACGCTATCCTGAGGAGGACACCTAAAGGCGAGCCGTAATGACCTCATCTTCGGCAAGCTCCTCTGGTTTTTTTCCACAGTTTTTTTCCGGTTTTTTTCCGAGTTTTTTTTTTTTTTTTTTTTTTACGTTGTGCTGACTCTCGTTCTTTAAACGACGCTATCCTGAGGAGGACACCTAAAGGCGAGCCGTAATGACCTCATCTTCGGCAAGTTCCTCCGGTTTTTTTCCACAGTTTTTTTTCCGGTTTTTTTCCGAGTTTTTTTTTTTTTACGTTGTGCTGACTCTCGTTCTTTAAATGACGTTATCCCGAGGAGGACACCTAAAGGCGAGCCGTAATGGCCTCATCTTTGGCAAGCTTCTCTGGTTTTTTTCCACAGTTTTTTTCGTTTTATTTTTCAGTTTTTTTTATTTTTATTTTTATTTTTTTTTTACGTTGTGCTGACTCTCGTTCTTTAAACGACGCTATCCTGAGGAGGACACCTAAAGGCGAGCCGTAATGGCCTCATCTTCGGCAAGCTCCTCCGGTTTTTTTCCACAGTTTTTTTCCGGCTTTTTTCCGTTTTTTTTTCAGTTTTTTTTTTTTATACGTTGTGCTGACTCTCGTTTTTTAAACGATGCTATCCTGAGGAGGACACCTAAAGGCGAGCCGTAATGACCTCATCTTCGGCAAGCTCCTCCGGTTTTTTTCCACAGTTTTTTTTCCGAGTTTTTTTTTTATTACGTTCTGCTGACTCTTGTTCTTTAAATGACGTTATCCCGAGGAGGACACCTAAAGGCGAGCCGTAATGACGTCATCTTGGCAAGCTTCTCCAGTTTTTTTCCACAGTTTTTTTCCATTTTTTTTTTAACGTTGTGCTGACTCTTGTTCTTTAAACGACGCTATCCTGAGGAGGACACCTAAAGGCGAGCCGTAATGGCCTTATCTTCGGCAAGCTCCTCCAGCTTTTTTCCACAGTTTTTTCTCCGGTTTTTTTCCGATTTTTTCCGAGTTTTTTTTTTTTTTTTTTTATTATTATACGTTGTGCTGACTCTCGTTCTTTAAACGACGCTATCATGAGGAGGACAACTAAAGGCGAGCCGTAATGGCCTCATCTTCGGCAAGCTCCTCCGGTTTTTTTCCACAGTTTTTTCCGACTTTTTTCCTTTTTTTTCTGGTTTTTTTTTATTACGTTGTGCTGACTCTCGTTCTTTAAACGACGCTATCCTGAGGAGGACACCTAAAGGCGAGCCGTAATGACCTCATCTTCGGCAAGCTCCTCTGGTTTTTTTCCACAGTTTTTTTTCCGATTTTTTTTTTTATTACGTTCTGCTGACTCTTGTTCTTTAAATGACGTTATCCCGAGGAGGACACCTAAAGGCGAGCCGTAATGACGTCATCTTTGGCAAGCTTCTCCAGTTTTTTTCCACAGTTTTTTTCCGTTTTTTTTTTAACGTTGTGCTGACTCTTGTTCTTTAAACGACGCTATCCTGAGGAGGACACCTAAAGGCGAGCCGTAATGGCCTTATCTTCGGCAAGCTCCTCCAGCTTTTTTCCACAGTTTTTTCTCCGGTTTTTTTCCGATTTTTTCCGAGTTTTTTTTTTTTATTATTATACGTTGTGCTGACTCTCGTTCTTTAAACGACGCTATCATGAGGAGGACAACTAAAGGCGAGCCGTAATGGCCTCATCTTCGGCAAGCTCCTCCGGTTTTTTTCCACAGTTTTTTCCGACTTTTTTCCGTTTTTTTTTTGTTTTTTTTTATTACGTTGTGCTGACTCTCGTTCTTTAAACGACGCTATCCTGAGGAGGACACCTAAAGGCGAGCCGTAATGACCTCATCTTCGGCAAGCTCCTCTGGTTTTTTTCCACAGTTTTTTTCCGGTTTTTTTCCGAGTTTTTTTTTTTTTTTTTTTTTACGTTGTGCTGACTCTCGTTCTTTAAACGACGCTATCCTGAGGAGGACACCTAAAGGCGAGCCGTAATGACCTCATCTTCGGCAAGTTCCTCCGGTTTTTTTCCACAGTTTTTTTTCCGGTTTTTTTCCGAGTTTTTTTTTTTTTACGTTGTGCTGACTCTCGTTCTTTAAATGACGTTATCCCGAGGAGGACACCTAAAGGCGAGCCGTAATGGCCTCATCTTTGGCAAGCTTCTCTGGTTTTTTTCCACAGTTTTTTTCGTTTTATTTTTCAGTTTTTTTTATTTTTATTTTTATTTTTTTTTTACGTTGTGCTGACTCTCGTTCTTTAAACGACGCTATCCTGAGGAGGACACCTAAAGGCGAGCCGTAATGGCCTCATCTTCGGCAAGCTCCTCCGGTTTTTTTCCACAGTTTTTTTCCGGCTTTTTTCCGTTTTTTTTTCAGTTTTTTTTTTTTATACGTTGTGCTGACTCTCGTTTTTTAAACGATGCTATCCTGAGGAGGACACCTAAAGGCGAGCCGTAATGACCTCATCTTCGGCAAGCTCCTCCGGTTTTTTTCCACAGTTTTTTTTCCGAGTTTTTTTTTTATTACGTTCTGCTGACTCTTGTTCTTTAAATGACGTTATCCCGAGGAGGACACCTAAAGGCGAGCCGTAATGACGTCATCTTTGGCAAGCTTCTCCAGTTTTTTTCCACAGTTTTTTTCCATTTTTTTTTTAACGTTGTGCTGACTCTTGTTCTTTAAACGACGCTATCCTGAGGAGGACACCTAAAGGCGAGCCGTAATGGCCTTATCTTCGGCAAGCTCCTCCAGCTTTTTTCCACAGTTTTTTCTCCGGTTTTTTTCCGATTTTTTCCGAGTTTTTTTTTTTTTTTTTTATTATTATACGTTGTGCTGACTCTCGTTCTTTAAACGACGCTATCATGAGGAGGACAACTAAAGGCGAGCCGTAATGGCCTCATCTTCGGCAAGCTCCTCCGGTTTTTTTCCACAGTTTTTTCCGACTTTTTTCCTTTTTTTTCTGGTTTTTTTTTATTACGTTGTGCTGACTCTCGTTCTTTAAACGACGCTATCCTGAGGAGGACACCTAAAGGCGAGCCGTAATGACCTCATCTTCGGCAAGCTCCTCTGGTTTTTTTCCACAGTTTTTTTCCGGTTTTTTTCCGAGTTTTTTTTTTTTTTTTTTACGTTGTGCTGACTCTCGTTCTTTAAATGATGTTATCCCGAGGAGGACACCTAAAGGCGAGCCGTAATGGCCTCATCTTTGGCAAGCTTCTCCGGTTTTTTTCCACAGTTTTTTTCGTTTTATTTTTCAGTTTTTTTTTATTTTTATTTTTATTTTTTTTTACGTTGTGCTGACTCTCGTTCTTTAAACGACGCTATCCTGAGGAGGACACCTAAAGGCGAGCCGTAATGGCCTAATCTTCGGCAAGCTCCTCCGGTTTTTTTCCACAGTTTTTTCCGACTTTTTTCCGTTTTTTTTTCTGGTTTTTTTTTATTACGTTGTGCTGACTCTCGTTCTTTAAACGACGCTATCCTGAGGAGGACACCTAAAGGCGAGCCGTAATGACCTCATCTTCGGCAAGCTCCTCCGGTTTTTTTCCACAGTTTTTTTTCCGGTTTTTTTCCGAGTTTTTTTTTTTTTTTTTACGTTGTGCTGACTCTCGTTCTTTAAATGACGTTATCCCGAGGAGGACACCTAAAGGCGAGCCGTAATGGCCTCATCTTTGGCAAGCTTCTCCGGTTTTTTTCCACAGTTTTTTTCGTTTTATTTTTCAGTTTTTTTTTATTTTTATTTTTATTTTAATTTTTATTTTTTTTTTTACGTTGTGCTGACTCTCGTTCTTTAAACGACGCTATCCTGAGGAGGACACCTAAAGGCGAGCCGTAATGGCCTCATCTTCGGCAAGCTCCTCCGGTTTTTTTCCACAGTTTTTTTCCGGCTTTTTTCCGTTTTTTTTTCAGTTTTTTTCTATACGTTGTGCTGACTCTCGTTTTTTAAACGATGCTATCCTGAGGAGGACACCTAAAGGCGAGCCGTAATGACCTCATCTTCGGCAAGCTCCTCCAGTTTTTTTCCACAGTTTTTTTCCGAGTTTTTTTTTTTATTACGTTCTGCTGACTCTTGTTCTTTAAATGACGTTATCCCGAGGAGGACACCTAACGGCGAGCCATAATGACCTCATCTTTGGCAAGCTTCTCCGGTTTTTTTTCCACAGTTTTTTTCCGTTTTTTTTTTTAACGTTGTGCTGACTCTCGTTCTTTAAACGACGCTATCCTGAGGAGGACACCTAAAGGCGAGCCGTAATGGCCTTATCTTCGGCAAGCTCCTCCAGCTTTTTTCCACAGTTTTTTTTTTTCCGGTTTTTTTCCGATTTTTTCCGAGTTTTTTTTTTTTTTTATACGTTGTGCTGACTCTCGTTCTTTAAACGACGCTATCATGAGGAGGACAACTAAAGGCGAGCCGTAATGGCCTCATCTTCGGCAAGCTCCTCCGGTTTTTTTCCACAGTTTTTTCCGACTTTTTTCCGTTTTTTTCTGGTTTTTTTTTATTACGTTGTGCTGACTCTCGTTCTTTAAACGACGCTATCCTGAGGAGGACACCTAAAGGCGAGCCGTAATGACCTCATCTTCGGCAAGCTCCTCCGGTTTTTTTCCACAGTTTTTTTTCCGGTTTTTTTCCGAGTTTTTTTTTTTTTTACGTTGTGCTGACTCTCGTTCTTTAAATGACGTTATCCCGAGGAGGACACCTAAAGGCGAGCCGTAATGGCCTCATCTTTGGCAAGCTTCTCCGGTTTTTTTTCACAGTTTTTTTTGTTTTATTTTTCAGTTTTTTTTTATTTTTATTTTTATTTTTTTTTACGTTGTGCTGACTCTCGTTCTTTAAACGACGCTATCCTGAGGAGGACACCTAGAGGCGAGCCGTAATGGCCTCATCTTCGGCAAGCTCCTCCGGTTTTTTTCCACAGTTTTTTTCCGGCTTTTTTCCATTTTTTTTTCAGTTTTTTTTATACGTTGTGCTGACTCTCGTTTTGTAAACGATGCTATCCTGAGGAGGACACCTAAAGGCGAGCCGTAATGACCTCATCTTCGGCAAGCTCCTCCGGTTTTTTTCCACAGTTTTTTTTCCGAGTTTTTTTTTTTTATTACGTTGTGCTGACTCTTGTTCTTTAAATGACGTTATCCCGAGGAGGACACCTAAAGGCGAGCCGTAATGGCTTCATCTTTGGCAAGCTTCTCCGGTTTTTTTTCCACAGTTTTTTTCCGTTTTTTTTTTCCAGTTTTTTTTTTTTTTTACGTTGTGCTGACTCTCGTTCTTTAAATGACGCTATCCTGAGGAGGACAGCTAAAGGCGAGCCGTAATGGCCTCATCTTCGGCAAGCTCCTCCGGTTTTTTTCCACAGTTTTTTCCGGCTTTTTTCCGTTTTTTTCTGGTTTTTTTTATTACGTTGTGCGGACTCTCGTTCTTTAAACAACGCTATCCTGAAGAGGACACCTAAAGGCGAGCCGTAATGACCTCATCTTCGGCAAGCTCCTCCGGTTTTTTTCCACAGTTTTTTTTCCGAGTTTTTTTTTTTTTTGTTTTTTTGTTTTTTTGTTTTTTTGGTTTTTTTGTTTTTTTGTTTTTTTTTTTTTTTACGTTGTGCTGACTGTCGTTCTTTAAATGACGTTATCCCGAGGAAGACACCTAAAGGCGAGCCGTAATGGCCTCATCTTTGGCAAGCTTCTCAGGTTTTTTTCCACAGTTTTTTCCGTTTTATTTTTCAGCTTTTTTTTTTATTTTTTTTACGTTGTGCTGACTCTCGTTCTTTAAACGACGCTATCCTGAGGAGGACACCTAAAGGCGAGCCATAATGGCCTCATCTTCGGCAAGCTCCTCCGGTTTTTTTCCACAGTTTTTTTCCGGCTTTTTTCCATTTTTTTTTTCAGTTTTTTTTTTATACGTTGTGCTGACTCTCGTTTTTTAAACGATGCTATCCTGAGGAGGACACCTAAAGGCGAGCCGTAATGACCTCATCTTCGGCAAGCTCCTCCGGTGTTTTTCCACAGTTTTTTTCCGAGTTTTTTTTTTTATTACGTTCTGCTGACTCTTGTTCTTTAAATGACGTTATCCCGAGGAGGACACCTAAAGGCGAGCCGTAATGACCTCATCTTTGGCAAGCTTCTCCGGTTTTTTTCCACAGTTTTTTTTCCGTTTTTTTTTTAACGTTGTGCTGACTCTCGTTCTTTAAACGACGCTATCCTGAGGAGGACACCTAAAGGCGAGCCGTAATGGCCTTATCTTCGGCAAGCTCCTCCAGCTTTTTTCCACAGTTTTTTTTTCCGGTTTTTTTCCGATTTTTTCCGAGTTTTTCTTTTTTTTTTTTTTATTACGTTGTGCTGACTCTCGTTCTTTAAACGACGCTATCATGAGGAGGACAGCTAAAGGCGAGCCGTAATGGCCTCATCTTCGACAAGCTCCTCTGGCTTTTTTCCACAGTTTTTTTTTCCGGTTTTTTTCCGATTTTTTCCGAGTTTTTTTTTTTTATTACGTTGTGCTGACTCTCGTTCTTTAAACGACGCTATCATGAGGAGGACAACTAAAGGCGAGCCGTAATGGCCTCATCTTCGGCAAACTCCTCCGGTTTTTTTCCACAGTTTTTTACGACTTTTTTCCGTTTTTTTCTGGTTTTTTTTATTACGTTGTGCTGACTCTCGTTCTTTAAACGACGCTATCCTGAGGAGGACACCTAAAGGCGAGCCGTAATGACCTCATCTTCGGCAAGCTCCTCCGGTTTTTTTCCACAGTTTTTTTTCCGGTTTTTTTCCGAGTTTTTTTTTTTTTTTTACGTTGTGCTGACTCTCGTTCTTTAAATGACGTTATCCCGAGGAGGACACCTAAAGGCGAGCCGTAATGGCCTCATCTTTGGCAAGCTTCTCCGGTTTTTTTCCACAGTTTTTTTTGTTTTATTTTTCAGTTTTTTTTTATTTTTATTTTTATTTTTTTTACGTTGTGCTGACTCTCGTTCTTTAAACGACGTTATCCTGAGGAAGACACCTAAAGGCGAGCCGTAATGGCCTCATCTTCGGCAAGCTCCTCCGGTTTTTTTCCACAGTTTTTTTCTGGCTTTTTTCCATTTTTTTTTCAGTTTTTTTTATACGTTGTGCTGACTCTCGTTTTTTAAACGATGCTATCCTGAGGAGGACACCTAAAGGCGAGCCGTAATGACCTCATCTTCGGCAAGCTCCTCCGGTTTTTTTCCACAGTTTTTTTTCCGAGTTTTTTTTTTTTTTATTACGTTGTGCTGACTCTTGTTCTTTAAATGTCGTTATCCCGAGGAGGACACCTAAAGGCGAGCCGTAATGGCCTCATCTTTGGCAAGCTTCTCCGGTTTTTTTTCCACAGTTTTTTTCCGTTTTTTTTTTCCAGTTTTTTTTTTTTTTACGTTGTGCTGACTCTCGTTCTTTAAATGACGCTATCCTGAGGAGGACAGCTAAAGGCGAGCCGTAATGGCCTCATCTTCGGCAAGCTCCTCCGGTTTTTTTCCACAGTTTTTTCCGGCTTTTTTCCGTTTTTTTCTGGTTTTTTTTATTACGTTGTGCGGACTCTCGTTCTTTAAACAACGCTATCCTGAAGAGGACACCTAAAGGCGAGCCGTAATGACCTCATCTTCGGCAAGCTCCTCCGGTTTTTTTCCACAGTTTTTTTTCCGAGTTTTTTTTTTTTTTTTTTTTTGTTTTTTTGGTTTTTTTGTTTTTTTGTTTTTTTTTTTTTTTACGTTGTGCTGACTCTCGTTCTTTAAATGACGTTATCCCGAGGAAGACACCTAAAGGCGAGCCGTAATGGCCTCATCTTTGGCAAGCTTCTCCGGTTTTTTTCCACAGTTTTTTTTCCGTTTTTTTTTTTAACGTTGTGCTGACTCTCGTTCTTTAAACGACGCTATCCTGAGGAGGACACCTAAAGGCGAGCCGTAATGGCCTTGTCTTCGGCAAGCTCCTCCAGCTTTTTTCCACAGTTTTTTTTTCCGGTTTTTTTCCGATTTTTTCCGAGTTTTTCTTTTTTTTTTTTTATTACGTTGTGCTGACTCTCGTTCTTTAAACGACGCTATCATGAGGAGGACAGCTAAAGGCGAGCCGTAATGGCCTCATCTTCGGCAAGCTCCTCTGGCTTTTTTCCACAGTTTTTTTTTCCGGTTTTTTTCCGATTTTTTCCGAGTTTTTTTTTTTATTACGTTGTGCTGACTCTCGTTCTTTAAACGACGCTATCATGAGGAGGACAGCTAAAGGCGAGCCGTAATGGCCTCATCTTCGGCAAGCTCTTCCGGTTTTTTTCCACAGTTTTTTCCGACTTTTTTCCGTTTTTTTTTCTGGTTTTTTTTTTATTACGTTGTGCTGACTCTCGTTCTTTAAACGACGCTATCCTGAGGAGGACACCTAAAGGCGAGCCGTAATGACCTCATCTTCGGCAAGCTTCTCCGGTTTTTTTCCACAGTTTTTTTTCCGGTTTTTTTCCGAGTCTTTTTTTTTTTTTTTTACGTTGTGCTGACTCTCGTTCGTTAAATGACGTTATCCCGAGGAGGACACCTAAAGGCGAGCCGTAATGGCCTCATCTTTGGCAAGCTTCTCCGGTTTTTTTCCACAGTTTTTCGTTTTATTTTTCAGTTTTTTATTTTTATTTTTATTTTTATTTTTATTTTATTTTATTTTATTTTTTTTAGGTTGTGGTGACTCTCGTTCTTTAAACGACGCTATCTTGAGGAGGACACCTAAAGGCGAGCTGTAATGGCCTCATCTTCGGCAAGCTCCTCCGGTTTTTTTCCACAGTTTTTTTCCGGCTTTTTTCCGTTTTTTTTTCAGTTTTTTTTTATACGTTGTGCTGACTCTCGTTTTTTAAACGATGCTATCCTAAGGAGGACACCTAAAGGCGAGCCGTAATGACCTCATCTTCGGCAAGCTCCTCCGGTTTTTTTCCACAGTTTTTTTTCCGAGTTTTTTTTTTATTACGTTCTGCTGACTCTTGTTCTTTAAATGACGTTATCCCGAGGAGGACACCTAAAGGCGAGCCGTAATGACCTCATCTTTGGCAAGCTTCTCCGGTTTTTTTCCACAGTTTTTTTCCGTTTTTTTTTTTAACGTTGTGCTGACTCTCGTTCTTTAAACGACGCTATCCTGAGGAGGACACCTAAAGGCGAGCCGTAATGGCCTTATCTTCGGCAAGCTCCAGCTTTTTTCCACAGTTTTTTTTTTTCGGTTTTTTTCCGAGTTTTTTTTTTTTTTTTTATTTATAAGTTGTGCTGACTCTCGTTCTTTAAACGACGCTATCATGAGGAGGACAACTAAAGGCGAGCCGTAATGGCCTCATCTTCGGCAAGCTCCTCCGGTTTTTTTCCACAGTTTTTTCCGACTTTTTTCCGTTTTTTTCTGGTTTTTTTTTTTATAACTTTGTGCTGACTCTCGTTCTTTAAACGACGCTATCCTGAGGAGGACACCTAAAGGCGAGCCGTAATGACCTCATCTTCGGCAAGTTCCTCCGGTATTTTTCCACAGTTTTTTTTTCGGTTTTTTTCCGAGTTTTTTTTTTTTTACGTTGTGCTGACTCTCGTTCTTTAAATGACGTTATCCCGAGGAAGACACCTAAAGGCGAGCCGTAATGGCCTCATCTTTGGCAAGCTTCTCCGGTTTTTTTCCACAGTTTTTTCCATTTTATTTTTCAGCTTTTTTTTTATTTTTTTTACGTTGTGCTGACTCTCGTTCTTTAAACGACGCTATCCTGAGGAGGACACCTAAAGGCGAGCCATAATGGCCTCATCTTCGGCAAGCTCCTCCGGTTTTTTTCCACAGTTTTTTTCTGGCTTTTTTCCGTTTTTTTTTTCAGTTTTTTTTTATACGTTGTGCTGACTCTCGTTTTTTAAACGATGCTATCCTGAGGAGGACACCTAAAGTTGAGCCGTAATGACCTCATCTTCGGCAAGCTCCTCCGGTGTTTTTCCACAGTTTTTTTTCCGAGTTTTTTTTTTATTACGTTCTGCTGACTCTTGTTCTTTAAATGACGTTATCCCGAGGAGGACACCTAAAGGCGAGCCGTAATGACCTCATCTTTGGCAAGCTTCTCCGGTTTTTTTCCACAGTTTTTTTTCCGTTTTTTTTTTTAACGTTGTGCTGACTCTCGTTCTTTAAACGACGCTATCCTGAGGAGGACACCTAAAGGCGAGCCGTAATGGCCTTGTCTTCGGCAAGCTCCTCCAGCTTTTTTCCACAGTTTTTTTTTCCGGTTTTTTTCCGATTTTTTCCGAGTTTTTCTTTTTTTTTTTTTATTACGTTGTGCTGACTCTCGTTCTTTAAACGACGCTATCATGAGGAGGACAGCTAAAGGCGAGCCGTAATGGCCTCATCTTCGGCAAGCTCCTCTGGCTTTTTTCCACAGTTTTTTTTTCCGGTTTTTTTCCGATTTTTTCCGAGTTTTTTTTTTTATTACGTTGTGCTGACTCTTGTTCTTTAAACGACGCTATCATGAGGAGGACAGCTAAAGGCGAGCCGTAATGGCCTCATCTTCGGCAAGCTCTTCCGGTTTTTTTCCACAGTTTTTTCCGACTTTTTTCCATTTTTTTTTCTGGTTTTTTTTTTATTACGTTGTGCTGACTCTCGTTCTTTAAACGACGCTATCCTGAGGAGGACACCTAAAGGCGAGCCGTAATGACCTCATCTTCGGCAAGCTTCTCCGGTTTTTTTCCACAGTTTTTTTTCCGGTTTTTTTCCGAGTCTTTTTTTTTTTTTTACGTTGTGCTGACTCTCGTTCGTTAAATGACGTTATCCCGAGGAGGACACCTAAAGGCGAGCCGTAATGGCCTCATCTTTGGCAAGCTTCTCCGGTTTTTTTCCACAGTTTTTCGTTTTATTTTTCAGTTTTTTATTTTTATTTTTATTTTTATTTTTATTTTATTTTATTTTATTTTTTTTAGGTTGTGGTGACTCTCGTTCTTTAAACGACGCTATCTTGAGGAGGACACCTAAAGGCGAGCCGTAATGGCCTCATCTTCGGCAAGCTCCTCCGGTTTTTTTCCACAGTTTTTTTCCGGCTTTTTTCCGTTTTTTTTTCAGTTTTTTTTTATACGTTGTGCTGACTCTCGTTTTTTAAACGATGCTATCCTGAGGAGGACACCTAAAGGCGAGCCGTAATGACCTCATCTTCGGCAAGCTCCTCCGGTTTTTTTCCACAGTTTTTTTTCCGAGTTTTTTTTTTATTACGTTCTGCTGACTCTTGTTCTTTAAATGACGTTATCCCGAGGAGGACACCTAAAGGCGAGCCGTAATGACCTCATCTTTGGCAAGCTTCTCCGGTTTTTTTCCACAGTTTTTTTCCGTTTTTTTTTTTAACGTTGTGCTGACTCTCGTTCTTTAAACGACGCTATCCTGAGGAGGACACCTAAAGGCGAGCCGTAATGGCCTTATCTTCGGCAAGCTCCAGCTTTTTTCCACAGTTTTTTTTTTTCGGTTTTTTTCCGAGTTTTTTTTTTTTTTTTTTATTTATAAGTTGTGCTGACTCTCGTTCTTTAAACGACGCTATCATGAGGAGGACAACTAAAGGCGAGCCGTAATGGCCTCATCTTCGGCAAGCTCCTCCGGTTTTTTTCCACAGTTTTTTCCGACTTTTTTCCGTTTTTTTCTGGTTTTTTTTTTTATAACTTTGTGCTGACTCTCGTTCTTTAAACGACGCTATCCTGAGGAGGACACCTAAAGGCGAGCCGTAATGACCTCATCTTCGGCAAGTTCCTCCGGTATTTTTCCACAGTTTTTTTTTCGGTTTTTTTCCGAGTTTTTTTTTTTTTTACGTTGTGCTGACTCTCGTTCTTTAAATGACGTTATCCCGAGGAAGACACCTAAAGGCGAGCCGTAATGGCCTCATCTTTGGCAAGCTTCTCCGGTTTTTTTCCACAGTTTTTTCCATTTTATTTTTCAGCTTTTTTTTTATTTTTTTTACGTTGTGCTGACTCTCGTTCTTTAAACGACGCTATCCTGAGGAGGACACCTAAAGGCGAGCCATAATGGCCTCATCTTCGGCAAGCTCCTCCGGTTTTTTTCCACAGTTTTTTTCTGGCTTTTTTCCGTTTTTTTTTTCAGTTTTTTTTTTATACGTTGTGCTGACTCTCGTTTTTTAAACGATGCTATCCTGAGGAGGACACCTAAAGTTGAGCCGTAATGACCTCATCTTCGGCAAGCTCCTCCGGTGTTTTTCCACAGTTTTTTTTCCGAGTTTTTTTTTTTATTACGTTCTGCTGACTCTTGTTCTTTAAATGACGTTATCCCGAGGAGGACACCTAAAGGCGAGCCGTAATGACCTCATCTTTGGCAAGCTTCTCCGGTTTTTTTCCACAGTTTTTTTTCCGTTTTTTTTTTTAACGTTGTGCTGACTCTCGTTCTTTAAATGACGCTATCCTGAGGAGGACACCTAAAGGCGAGCCGTAATGGCCTTGTCTTCGGCAAGCTCCTCCAGCTTTTTTCCACAGTTTTTTTTTCCGGTTTTTTTCCGATTTTTTCCGAGTTTTTCTTTTTTTTTTTTTATTACGTTGTGCTGACTCTCGTTCTTTAAACGACGCTATCATGAGGAGGACAGCTAAAGGCGAGCCGTAATGGCCTCATCTTCGGCAAGCTCCTCTGGCTTTTTTCCACAGTTTTTTTTTCCGGTTTTTTTCCGATTTTTTCCGAGTTTTTTTTTTTATTACGTTGTGCTGACTCTTGTTCTTTAAACGACGCTATCATGAGGAGGACAGCTAAAGGCGAGCCGTAATGGCCTCATCTTCGGCAAGCTCTTCCGGTTTTTTTCCACAGTTTTTTCCGACTTTTTTCCATTTTTTTTTCTGGTTTTTTTTTTATTACGTTGTGCTGACTCTCGTTCTTTAAACGACGCTATCCTGAGGAGGACACCTAAAGGCGAGCCGTAATGACCTCATCTTCGGCAAGCTTCTCCGGTTTTTTTCCACAGTTTTTTTTCCGGTTTTTTTCCGAGTCTTTTTTTTTTTTTTTACGTTGTGCTGACTCTCGTTCGTTAAATGACGTTATCCCGAGGAGGACACCTAAAGGCGAGCCGTAATGGCCTCATCTTTGGCAAGCTTCTCCGGTTTTTTTCCACAGTTTTTCGTTTTATTTTTCAGTTTTTTATTTTTATTTTTATTTTTATTTTTATTTTATTTTATTTTATTTTTTTTAGGTTGTGGTGACTCTCGTTCTTTAAACGACGCTATCTTGAGGAGGACACCTAAAGGCGAGCCGTAATGGCCTCATCTTCGGCAAGCTCCTCCGGTTTTTTTCCACAGTTTTTTTCCGGCTTTTTTCCGTTTTTTTTTCAGTTTTTTTTTATACGTTGTGCTGACTCTCGTTTTTTAAACGATGCTATCCTGAGGAGGACACCTAAAGGCGAGCCGTAATGACCTCATCTTCGGCAAGCTCCTCCGGTTTTTTTCCACAGTTTTTTTTCCGAGTTTTTTTTTTATTACGTTCTGCTGACTCTTGTTCTTTAAATGACGTTATCCCGAGGAGGACACCTAAAGGCGAGCCGTAATGACCTCATCTTTGGCAAGCTTCTCCGGTTTTTTTCCACAGTTTTTTTCCGTTTTTTTTTTTAACGTTGTGCTGACTCTCGTTCTTTAAACGACGCTATCCTGAGGAGGACACCTAAAGGCGAGCCGTAATGGCCTTATCTTCGGCAAGCTCCAGCTTTTTTCCACAGTTTTTTTTTTCGGTTTTTTTCCGAGTTTTTTTTTTTTTTTTATTTATAAGTTGTGCTGACTCTCGTTCTTTAAACGACGCTATCATGAGGAGGACAACTAAAGGCGAGCCGTAATGGCCTCATCTTCGGCAAGCTCCTCCGGTTTTTTTCCACAGTTTTTTCCGACTTTTTTCCGTTTTTTTCTGGTTTTTTTTTTATAACTTTGTGCTGACTCTCGTTCTTTAAACGACGCTATCCTGAGGAGGACACCTAAAGGCGAGCCGTAATGACCTCATCTTCGGCAAGTTCCTCCGGTATTTTTCCACAGTTTTTTTTTCGGTTTTTTTCCGAGTTTTTTTTTTTTTACGTTGTGCTGACTCTCGTTCTTTAAATGACGTTATCCCGAGGAGGACACCTAAAGGCGAGCCGTAATGGCCTCATCTTTGGCAAGCTTCTCCGGTTTTTTTCCACAGTTTTTTTCGTTTTATTTTTAAGTTTTATTATTTTTATTTTTATTTTTTTTTTACGTTGTGCTGACTCTCGTTCTTTAAACGACGCTATCCTGAGGAGGACACCTAAAGGCGAGCCGTAATGGCCTCATCTTCGGCAAGCTCCTCCGGTTTTTTTCCACAGTTTTTTTCCGGCTTTTTTCCGTTTTTTTTTCAGTTTTTTTTTTATACGTTGTGCTGACTCTCGTTTTTTAAACGATGCTATCCTGAGGAGGACACCTAAAGGCGAGCCGTAATGACCTCATCTTCGGCAAGCTCCTCCGGTTTTTTTCCACAGTTTTTTTTCCGAGTTTTTTTTTTTTATTACGTTCTGCTGACTCTTGATCTTTAAATGACGTTATCCCGAGGAGGACACCTAAAGGCGAGCCGTAATGACCTCATCTTTGGCAAGCTTCTCCGGTTTTTTTCCACAGTTTTTTTCCGTTTTTTTTTTAACGTTGTGCTGACTCTCGTTCTTTAAACGACGCTATCCTGAGGAGGACACCTAAAGGCGAGCCGTAATGGCCTTATCTTCAGCAAGCTCCTCCAGCTTTTTTCCACAGTTTTTTTTTTCCGGTTTTTTTCCGATTTTTTCCGAGTTTTTTTTTTTTTTTATACGTTGTGCTGACTCTCGTTCTTTAAACGACGCTATCATGAGGAGGACAACTAAAGGCGAGCCGTAATGGCCTCATCTTCGGCAAGCTCCTCCGGTTTTTTTCCACAGTTTTTTCCGACTTTTTTCCGTTTTTTTCTGGTTTTTTTTTATTACGTTGTGCTGACTCTCGTTCTTTAAACGACGCTATCCTGAGGAGGACACCTAAAGGCGAGCCGTAATGACCTCATCTTCGGCAAGCTCCTCCGGTTTTTTTCCACAGTTTTTTTTTCGGTTTTTTTCCGAGTTTTTTTTTTTTTTTTTTACGTTGTGCTGACTCTCGTTCTTTAAATGACGTTATCCCGAGGAGGACACCTAAAGGCGAGCCGTAATGGCCTCATCTTTGGCAAGCTTCTCCGGTTTTTTTCCACAGTTTTTTTCGTTTTATTTTTCAGTTTTTTTATTTTTATTTTTATTTTTTTTTTACGTTGTGCTGACTCTCGTTCTTTAAACGACGCTATCCTGAGGAGGACACCTAAAGGCGAGCCGTAATGGCCTCATCTTCGGCAAGCTCCTCCGGTTTTTTTCCACAGTTTTTTTCCGGCTTTTTTCCGTTTTTTTTTCAGTTTTTTTTTTATACGTTGTGCTGACTCTCGTTTTTTAAACGATGCTATCCTGAGGAGGACACCTAAAGGCGAGCCGTAATGACCTCATCTTCGGCAAGCTCCTCCGGTTTTTTTCCACAGTTTTTTTTTCGAGTTTTTTTTTTTATTACGTTCTGCTGACTCTTGTTCTTTAAATGACGTTATCCCGAGGAGGACACCTAAAGGCGAGCCGTAATGACCTCTTCTTTGGCAAGCTTCTCCGGTTTTTTTCCACAGTTTTTTTCCGTTTTTTTTTTTAACGTTGTGCTGACTCTCGTTCTTTAAACGACGCTATCCTGAGGAGGACACCTAAAGGCGAGCCGTAATGGCCTTATCTTCGGCAAGCTCCTCCAGCTTTTTTCCACAGTTTTTTTTTCCGGTTTTTTTCCGATTTTTTCCGAGTTTTTTTTTTTTTATTACGTTGTGCTGACTCTCGTTCTTTAAACGACGCTATCATGAGGAGGACAGCTAAAGGCGAGCGGTAATGGCCTCATCTTCGGCAAGCTCCTCTGGCTTTTTTCCACAGTTTTTTTTCTGGTTTTTTTCCGATTTTTTTCGAGTTTTTTTTTTTTATTACGTTGTGCTGACTCTCGTTCTTTAAACGACGCTATCATGAGGAGGACAGCTAAAGGCGAGCCGTAATGGCCTCATCTTCGGCAAGCTCCTCCGGTTTTTTTCCACAGTTTTTTTTCCGAGTTTTTTTTTTATTACGTTCTGCTGACTCTTGTTCTTTAAATGACGTTATCCCGAGGAGGACACCTAAAGGCGAGCCGTAATGACCTCATCTTTGGCAAGCTTCTCCGGTTTTTTTCCACAGTTTTTTTCCGTTTTTTTTTTAACGTTGTGCTGACTCTCGTTCTTTAAACGACGCTATCCTGAGGAGGACACCTAAAGGCGAGCCGTAATGGCCTTATCTTCGGCAAGCTCCAGCTTTTTTCCACAGTTTTTTTTTTCGGTTTTTTTCCGAGTTTTTTTTTTTTTTTTTTATTTATAAGTTGTGCTGACTCTCGTTCTTTAAACGACGCTATCATGAGGAGGACAACTAAAGGCGAGCCGTAATGGCCTCATCTTCGGCAAGCTCCTCCGGTTTTTTTCCACAGTTTTTTCCGACTTTTTTCCGTTTTTTTCTGGTTTTTTTTTTATAACTTTGTGCTGACTCTCGTTCTTTAAACGACGCTATCCTGAGGAGGACACCTAAAGGCGAGCCGTAATGACCTCATCTTCGGCAAGTTCCTCCGGTATTTTTCCACAGTTTTTTTTTCGGTTTTTTTCCGAGTTTTTTTTTTTTTACGTTGTGCTGACTCTCGTTCTTTAAATGACGTTATCCCGAGGAGGACACCTAAAGGCGAGCCGTAATGGCCTCATCTTTGGCAAGCTTCTCCGGTTTTTTTCCACAGTTTTTTTCGTTTTATTTTTCAGTTTTTTTATTTTTATTTTTATTTTTTTTTTACGTTGTGCTGACTCTCGTTCTTTAAACGACGCTATCCTGAGGAGGACACCTAAAGGCGAGCCGTAATGGCCTCATCTTCGGCAAGCTCCTCCGGTTTTTTTCCACAGTTTTTTTCCGGCTTTTTTCCGTTTTTTTTTCAGTTTTTTTTTTATACGTTGTGCTGACTCTCGTTTTTTAAACGATGCTATCCTGAGGAGGACACCTAAAGGCGAGCCGTAATGACCTCATCTTCGGCAAGCTCCTCCGGTTTTTTTCCACAGTTTTTTTTCCGAGTTTTTTTTTTTATTACGTTCTGCTGACTCTTGATCTTTAAATGACGTTATCCCGAGGAGGACACCTAAAGGCGAGCCGTAATGACCTCATCTTTGGCAAGCTTCTCCGGTTTTTTTCCACAGTTTTTTTCCGTTTTTTTTTTAACGTTGTGCTGACTCTCGTTCTTTAAACGACGCTATCCTGAGGAGGACACCTAAAGGCGAGCCGTAATGGCCTTATCTTCAGCAAGCTCCTCCAGCTTTTTTCCACAGTTTTTTTTTTCCGGTTTTTTTCCGATTTTTTCCGAGTTTTTTTTTTTTTTATACGTTGTGCTGACTCTCGTTCTTTAAACGACGCTATCATGAGGAGGACAACTAAAGGCGAGCCGTAATGGCCTCATCTTCGGCAAGCTCCTCCGGTTTTTTTCCACAGTTTTTTCCGACTTTTTTCCGTTTTTTTCTGGTTTTTTTTTATTACGTTGTGCTGACTCTCGTTCTTTAAACGACGCTATCCTGAGGAGGACACCTAAAGGCGAGCCGTAATGACCTCATCTTCGGCAAGCTCCTCCGGTTTTTTTCCAAAGTTTTTTTTTCGGTTTTTTTCCGAGTTTTTTTTTTTTTTTTACGTTGTGCTGACTCTCGTTCTTTAAATGACGTTATCCCGAGGAGGACACCTAAAGGCGAGCCGTAATGGCCTCATCTTTGGCAAGCTTCTCCGGTTTTTTTCCACAGTTTTTTTCGTTTTATTTTTCAGTTTTTTTATTTTTATTTTTATTTTTTTTTTACGTTGTGCTGACTCTCGTTCTTTAAACGACGCTATCCTGAGGAGGACACCTAAAGGCGAGCCGTAATGGCCTCATCTTCGGCAAGCTCCTCCGGTTTTTTTCCACAGTTTTTTTCCGGCTTTTTTCCGTTTTTTTTTCAGTTTTTTTTTTATACGTTGTGCTGACTCTCGTTTTTTAAACGATGCTATCCTGAGGAGGACACCTAAAGGCGAGCCGTAATGACCTCATCTTCGGCAAGCTCCTCCGGTTTTTTTCCACAGTTTTTTTTCCGAGTTTTTTTTTTTATTACGTTCTGCTGACTCTTGATCTTTAAATGACGTTATCCCGAGGAGGACACCTAAAGGCGAGCCGTAATGACCTCATCTTTGGCAAGCTTCTCCGGTTTTTTTCCACAGTTTTTTTCCGTTTTTTTTTTAACGTTGTGCTGACTCTCGTTCTTTAAACGACGCTATCCTGAGGAGGACACCTAAAGGCGAGCCGTAATGGCCTTATCTTCAGCAAGCTCCTCCAGCTTTTTTCCACAGTTTTTTTTTTCCAGTTTTTTTCCGATTTTTTCCGAGTTTTTTTTTTTTTTATACGTTGTGCTGACTCTCGTTCTTTAAACGACGCTATCATGAGGAGGACAACTAAAGGCGAGCCGTAATGGCCTCATCTTCGGCAAGCTCCTCCGGTTTTTTTCCACAGTTTTTTCCGACTTTTTTCCGTTTTTTTCTGGTTTTTTTTTATTACGTTGTGCTGACTCTCGTTCTTTAAACGACGCTATCCTGAGGAGGACACCTAAAGGCGAGCCGTAATGACCTCATCTTCGGCAAGCTCCTCCGGTTTTTTTCCACAGTTTTTTTTTCGGTTTTTTTCCGAGTTTTTTTTTTTTTTTTTTACGTTGTGCTGACTCTCGTTCTTTAAATGACGTTATCCCGAGGAGGACACCTAAAGGCGAGCCGTAATGGCCTCATCTTTGGCAAGCTTCTCCGGTTTTTTTCCACAGTTTTTTTCGTTTTATTTTTCAGTTTTTTTTTATTTTTATTTTTTTTTTTACGTTGTGCTGACTCTCGTTCTTTAAACGACGCTATCCTGAGGAGGACACCTAAAGGCGAGCCGTAATGGCCTCATCTTCGGCAAGCTCCTCCGGTTTTTTTCCACAGTTTTTTTCCGGCTTTTTTCCGTTTTTTTTTCAGTTTTTTTTTTATACGTTCTGCTGACTCTTGTTCTTTAAATGACGTTATCCCGAGGAGGACACCTAAAGGCGAGCCGTAATGACCTCTTCTTTGGCAAGCTTCTCCGGTTTTTTTCCACAGTTTTTTTCCGTTTTTTTTTTTAACGTTGTGCTGACTCTCGTTCTTTAAACGACGCTATCCTGAGGAGGACACCTAAAGGCGAGCCGTAATGGCCTTATCTTCGGCAAGCTCCTCCAGCTTTTTTCCACAGTTTTTTTTTCCGGTTTTTTTCCGATTTTTTCCGAGTTTTTTTTTTTTTATTACGTTGTGCTGACTCTCGTTCTTTAAACGACGCTATCATGAGGAGGACAGCTAAAGGCGAGCGGTAATGGCCTCATCTTCGGCAAGCTCCTCTGGCTTTTTTCCACAGTTTTTTTTCTGGTTTTTTTCCGATTTTTTTCGAGTTTTTTTTTTTATTACGTTGTGCTGACTCTCGTTCTTTAAACGACGCTATCATGAGGAGGACAGCTAAAGGCGAGCCGTAATGGCCTCATCTTCGGCAAGCTCCTCCGGTTTTTTTCCACAGTTTTTTCCGACTTTTTTCGTTTTTTTTTCTGGTTTTTTTTTTATTACGTTGTGCTGACTCTCGTTCTTTAAACGACGCTATCCTGAGGAGGACACCTAAAGGCGAGCCGTAATGACCTCATCTTCGGCAAGCTCCTCCAGTTTTTTTCCACAGTTTTTTCCGACTTTTTTCCGTTTTTTTTCTGGTTTTTTTTTATTACGTTGTGCTGACTCTCGTTCTTTAAACGACGCTATCCTGAGGAGGACACCTAAAGGCGAGCCGTAATGACCTCATCTTCGGCAAGCTCCTCCGGTTTTTTTCCACAGTTTTTTTTCCGAGTTTTTTTTTTTTTTTTACGTTGTGCTGACTCTCGTTCTTTAAATGACGTTATCCCGAGGAGGACACCTAAAGGCGAGCCGTAATGGCCTCATCTTTGGCATGCTTCTCCAGTTTTTTTCCACAGTTTTTTTCGTTTTATTTTTCAGTTTTTTTTTTATTTTTATTTTTATTTTTTTTTTTTTTTACGTTGTGCTGACTCTCGTTCTTTAAACGACGCTATCATGAGGAGGACAGCTAAAGGCGAGCCGTAATGGCCTCATCTTCGGCAAGCTCCTCCGGTTTTTTTCCACAGTTTTTTTTCCGAGTTTTTTTTTTTTTTTTACATTGTGCTGACTCTCGTTCTTTAAACGACGCTATCCTGACGAGGACACCTAATGGCGAGCCGTAATGGCCTCATCTTCGGCAAGCTCCTCCGGCTTTTTTCCAGTGTTTTTTTTCCGGTTTTTTTCCGATTTTTTTTTTTTACGTTGTGCTAACTCTCGTTTTTTAAACGATGCTATCCTGAGGAGGACACCTAAAGGCGAGCCGTAATGACCTCATCTTCGGCAAGTTCCTCCGGTTTTTTTGCACAGTTTTTTTCCGGTTAATTTTCGAGTTTTTTTTTTTTTTTTTTTTTTTTACGTTGTGCTGACTCTCGTTCTTTAAATGACGTTATCCCGAGGAGGACACCTAAAGGCGAGCCGTAATGACATCATCTTTGGCAAGCTCCTCCGGTTTTTTTGCACAGTTTTTTTCCGGTTAATTTTCGAGTTTTTTTTTTTTTTTTTTTTTTACGTTGTGCTGACTCTCGTTCTTTAAATGACGTTATCCCGAGGAGGACACCTAAAGGCGAGCCGTAATGACCTCATCTTCGGCAAGCTCCTCCGGTTTTTTTCCACTGTTTTTTTTTTTTCCAAGTTTTTTTTTTTTTTACGTTGTGTTGACTCTTGTTCTTTCAATGACGTTATCCCGAGGAGGACACCTAAAGGCGAGCCGTATTGACCTCATCTTTGGCAAGCTTCTCCGGTTTTTTTTCCACAGTTTTTTTCCGTATTTTTTTTCCAGTTTTTTTTTTTTTTTTTTTTTTTTTTTTTTTTTTTTTTACCTTGTGCTGACTCTCGTTCTTTAAATGACGCTATCCTGAGGAGGACAGCTAAAGGCGAGCCGTAATGGCCTCATCTTCGGCAAGCTCCTCCGGTTTTTTTCCACAGTTTTTTCTGGCTTTTTTCCGTTTTTTTCTGGTTTTTTTTTATTACGTTGTGCGGACTCTCGTTCTTTAAACAACGCTATCCTGAAGAGGACACCTAAAGGCGAGCCGTAATGACCTCATCTTCGGCAACCTCCTCCGGTTTTTTTCCACAGTTTTTTTCCGGTTTTTTTCCGATTTTTTCCAAGTTTTTTTTTTTCTTTTTTTTATACGTTGTGCTGACTCTCGTTCTTTAAACGACGCTATCATGAGGAGGACAACTAAAGGCGAGCCATAATGGCCTCATCTTCGGCAAGCTCCTCCGGTTTTTTTCCACAGTTTTTTCTGACTTTTTTCCGTTTTTTTTCTGGTTTTTTTTATATTACGTTGTGCTGACTCTCGTTCTTTAAACGACGCTATCCTGAGGAGGACACCTAAAGGCGAGCCGTAATGACCTCATCTTCGGCAAGCTCCTCCGGTTTTTTTCCACAGTTTTTTTTCCGGTTTTTTTCCGAGTTTTTTTTTTTTTTTTTTTTTACGTTGTGCTGACTCTCGTTCTTTAAATGACGTTATCCCGAGGAGGACACCTAAAGGCGAGCCGTAATGGCCTCATCTTTGGCAAGCTTCTCCGGTTTTTTTCCACAGTTTTTTTTCCGAGTTTTTTTTTTTTTTTTTTTACATTGTGCTGACTCTCGTTCTTTAAACGACGCTATCCTGACGAGGACACCTAATGGCGAGCCGTAATGGCCTCATCTTCGGCAAGCTCCTCCGGCTTTTTTCCAGTGTTTTTTTTCCGGTTTTTTTCCAATTTTTTTTTTTTACGTTGTGCTAACTCTCGTTTTTTAAACGATGCTATCCTGAGGAGGACACCTAAAGGCGAGCCGTAATGACCTCATCTTCGGCAAGTTCCTCCGGTTTTTTTGCACAGTTTTTTTCCGGTTAATTTTCGAGTTTTTTTTTTTTTTTTTTTTACGTTGTGCTGACTCTCGTTCTTTAAATGACGTTATCCCGAGGAGGACACCTAAAGGCGAGCCGTAATGACATCATCTTTGGCAAGCTCCTCCGGTTTTTTTGCACAGTTTTTTTCCGGTTAATTTTCGAGTTTTTTTTTTTTTTTTTTTTTTACGTTGTGCTGACTCTCGTTCTTTAAATGACGTTATCCCGAGGAGGACACCTAAAGGCGAGCCGTAATGACCTCATCTTCGGCAAGCTCCTCCGGTTTTTTTCCACTGTTTTTTTTTTTTCCAAGTTTTTTTTTTTTTACGTTGTGCTGACTCTTGTTCTTTCAATGACGTTATCCCGAGGAGGACACCTAAAGGCGAGCCGTATTGACCTCATCTTTGGCAAGCTTCTCCGGTTTTTTTTCCACAGTTTTTTTCCGTATTTTTTTTCCAGTTTTTTTTTTTTTTTTTTTTTTTTTTTTTTTTTTATTACCTTGTGCTGACTCTCGTTCTTTAAATGACGCTATCCTGAGGAGGACAGCTAAAGGCGAGCCGTAATGGCCTCATCTTCGGCAAGCTCCTCCGGTTTTTTTCCACAGTTTTTTCTGGCTTTTTTCCATTTTTTTCTGGTTTTTTTTTATTACGTTGTGCGGACTCTCGTTCTTTAAACAACGCTATCCTGAAGAGGACACCTAAAGGCGAGCCGTAATGACCTCATCTTCGGCAACCTCCTCCGGTTTTTTTCCACAGTTTTTTTTCCGGTTTTTTTCCGATTTTTTCCAAGTTTTTTTTTTCTTTTTTTTATACGTTGTGCTGACTCTCGTTCTTTAAACGACGCTATCATGAGGAGGACAACTAAAGGCGAGCCATAATGGCCTCATCTTCGGCAAGCTCCTCCGGTTTTTTTCCACAGTTTTTTCTGACTTTTTTCCGTTTTTTTTCTGGTTTTTTTTATATTACGTTGTGCTGACTCTCGTTCTTTAAACGACGCTATCCTGAGGAGGACACCTAAAGGCGAGCCGTAATGACCTCATCTTCGGCAAGCTCCTCCGGTTTTTTTCCACAGTTTTTTTTCCGGTTTTTTTCCGAGTTTTTTTTTTTTTTTTTTTTTTACGTTGTGCTGACTCTCGTTCTTTAAATGACGTTATCCCGAGGAGGACACCTAAAGGCGAGCCGTAATGGCCTCATCTTTGGCAAGCTTCTCCGGTTTTTTTCCACAGTTTTTTTCGTTTTATTTTTCAGTTTTTTTTTATTTTTATTTTTATTTTTATTTTTATTTTTTTTTTACGTTGTGCTGACTCTCGTTCTTTAAACGACGCTATCCTTAGGAGGACACCTAAAGGCGAGCCGTAATGGCCTCATCTTCGGCAAGCTCCTCCGGTTTTTTTCCACAGTTTTTTCGGCTTTTTTCCGTTTTTTTTTCAGTTTTTTTTTTATACGTTGTGCTGACTCTCGTTTTTTAAACGATGCTATCCTGAGGAGGACACCTAAAGGCGAGCCGTAATGACCTCATCTTCGGCAAGCTCCTCCGGTTTTTTTCCACAGTTTTTTTTCGAGTTTTTTTTTTTATTACGTTCTGCTGACTCTTGTTCTTTAAATGACGTTATTCCGAGGAGGACACCTAAAGGCGAGCCGTAATGACCTCATCTTTGGCAAGCTTCTCCGGTTTTTTTCCACAGTTTTTTTCCGTTTTTTTTTTAACGTTGTGCTGACTCTCGTTCTTTAAACGACGCTATCCTGAGGAGGACACCTAAAGGCGAGCCGTAATGGCCTTATCTTCGGCAAGCTCCTCCAGCTTTTTTCCACAGTTTTTTCTCCGGTTTTTTTCCGATTTTTTCCGAGTTTTTTTTTTTTTTTTTTGTATTTATTTTATACGTTGTGCTGACTCTCGTTCTTTAAACGACGCTATCATGAGGAGGACAACTAAAGGCGAGCCGTAATGGCCTCATCTTCGGCAAGCTCCTCCGGTTTTTTTCCACAGTTTTTTCTGAATTTTTTCCGTTTTTTTTCTGGTTTTTTTTATTACGTTGTGCTGACTCTCGTTCTTTAAACGACGCTATCCTGAGGAGGACACCTAAAGGCTAGCCGTAATGACCTCATCTTCGGCAAGCTCCTCCGGTTTTTTTCCACAGTTTTTTTTTCGGTTTTTTTCCGAGTTTTTTTTTTTTTTTTTTTTTTTTTTTTTTTTTTTACATTGTGCTGACTCTCGTTCTTTAAATGACGTTATCCCGAGGAGGACACCTAAAGGCGAGCCGTAATGGCCTCATCTGTGGCAAGCTTCTCCGGTTTTTTTCCACAGTTTTTTTCGTTTTATTTTTCAGTTTTTTTTTATTTTTATTTTTATTTTTATTTTTATTTTTTTTTTACGATGTGCTGACTCTCGTTCTTTAAACGACGCTATCCTGAGGAGGACACCTAAAGGCGAGCCGTAATGGCCTCATCTTCGGCAAGCTCCTCCGGTTTTTTTCCACAGTTTTTTTCCGGCTTTTTTCCGTTTTTTTTCAGTTTTTTTTTATACGTTGTGCTGACTCTCGTTTTTTAAACGATGCTATCCTGAGGAGGACACCTAAAGGCGAGCCGTAATGACCTCATCTTCGGCAAGCTCCTCCGGTTTTTTTCCACAGTTTTTTTTCCGAGTTTTTTTTTTTTATTACGTTCTGCTGACTCTTGTTCTTTAAATGACGTTATCCCGAGGAGGACACCTAAAGGCGAACCGTAATGACCTCATCTTTGGCAAGCTTCTTCGGTTTTTTTCCACAGTTTTTTTCCGTTTTTTTTTTAACGTTGTGCTGACTCTCGTTCTTTAAACGACGCTATCCTGAGGAGGACACCTAAAGGCGAGCCGTAATGGCCTTATCTTCGGCAAGCTCCTCCAGCTTTTTTCCACAGTTTTTTTTTCCGGTTTTTTTCCGATTTTTTCCGAGTTTTTTTTTTTTTTTTTTTTTTTTTTTTTTTTATACGTTGTGCTGACTCTCGTTCTTTAAACGACGCTATCATGAGGAGGACAACTAAAGGCGAGCCGTAATGGCCTCATCTTCGGCAAGCTCCTCCGGTTTTTTTCCACAGTTTTTTCCGACTTTTTTCCGTTTTTTTTCTGGTTTTTTTTTTATTACGTTGTGCTGACTCTCGTTCTTTAAACGACGCTATCCTGAGGAGGACACCTAAAGGCGAGCCGTAATGACCTCATCTTCGGCAAGCTCTTCCGGTTTTTTTCCGAGTTTTTTTTTTTTTTTTACGTTGTGCTGACTCTCGTTCTTTAAATGACGTTATCCCGAGGAGGACACCTAAAGGCGAGCCGTAATGGCCTCATCTTTGGCAAGCTTCTCCGGTTTTTTTCCACAGTTTTTTTCGTTTTATTTTTCAGTTTTTTTTATTTTTATTTTTATTTTTATTTTTATTTTTATTTTTATTTTTTTTTTACATTGTGCTGACTCTCGTTCTTTAAACGACGCTATCATGAGGAGGACAGCTAATGGCGAGCCGTAATGGCCTCATCTTCGGCAAGCTCCTCCGGTTTTTTTCCATAGTTTTTTTCCGGCTTTTTTCCGTTTTTTTTTTCAGTTTTTTTTTTATACGTTATGCTGACTCTCGTTTTTTAAACGATGCTATCCTGAGGAGGACACCTAAAGGCGAGCCGTAATGACCTCATCTTCGGCAAGCCCCTCCGGTTTTTTTCCACAGTTTTTTTTCCGATTTTTTTTTTATTACGTTCTGCTGACTCTTGTTCTTTAAATGACGTTATCCCGAGGAGGACACCTAAAGGCGAGCCGTAATGACCTCATCTTTGGCAAGCTTCTCTGGTTTTTTTCCACAGTTTTTTTCCGTTTTTTTTTAACGTTGTGCTGACTCTCGTTCTTTAAACGACGCTATCATGAGGAGGACAACTAAAGGCGAGCCGTAATGGCCTCATCTTCGGCAAGCTCCTCCGGTTTTATTCCACAGTTTTTTCCGACTTTTTTTCGTTTTTTTCTGGTTTTTTTTATTACGTTGTGCTGACTCTCGTTCTTTAAACGACGCTATCCTGAGGAGGACACCTAAAGGCGAGCCGTAATGACCTCATCTTCGGCAAGCTCCTCCGGTTTTTTTCCACAGTTTTTTTTCCGGTTTTTTTCCGTGTTTTTTTTTTTTTTTTACGTTGTGCTGACTCTCGTTCTTTAAATGACGTTATCCCGAGGAGGACACCTAAAGGCGAGCCGTAATGGCCTCATCTTTGGCAAGCTTCTCAGGTTTTTTTCCACAGTTTTTTTCGTTTTATTTTTCAGTTTATTTTTATTTTTATTTTTATTTTTATTTTTATTTTTTTTTTACGTTGTGCTGACTCTCGTTCTTTAAACGACGCTATCATGAGGAGGACAGCTAAAGGCGAGCCGTAATGGCCTCATCTTCGGCAAGCTCCTCCGGTTTTTTTCCACAGTTTTTTCTGACTTTTTTCCGTTTTTTTTCTGGTTTTTTTTTATTACGTTGTGCTGACTCTCGTTCTTTAAACGACGCTATCCTGAGGAGGACACCTAAAGGCGAGCCGTAATGACCTCATCTTCGGCAAGCTCCTCAGGTTTTTTTCCACAATTTTTTTTCCGGTTTTTTTCCGAGTTTTTTTTTTTTTTTTTTTTTTTTACGTTGTGCTGACTCTTGTTCTTTAAATGACGTTATCCCGAGGAGCACACCTAAAGGCGAGCCGTAATGACCTCATCTTTGGCAAGCTTCTCCGGTTTTTTTCCACAGTTTTTTTCCGTTTTTTTTTTAACGTTGTGATGACTCTCGTTCTTTAAACGACGCTATCCTGAGGAGGACACCTAAAGGCGAGCCGTAATGGCCTTATCTTCGGCAAGCTCCTCCAGCTTTTTTCCACAGTTTTTTTTTCCGGTTTTTTTCCGATTTTTTCCGAGTTTTTTTTTTTTTTTTTTTATACGTTGTGCTGACTCTCGTTCTTTAAACGACGCTATCATGAGGAGGACAACTAAAGGCGAGCCGTAATGGCCTCTTCTTCGGCAAGCTCCTCCGGTTTTTTTCCACAGTTTTTTCCGACTTTTTTCCATTTTTTTTCTGGTTTTTTTTTATTACGTTGTGCTGACTCTCGTTCTTTAAACGACCCTATCCTGAGGAGGACACCTAAAGGCGAGCGGTAATGACCTCATCTTCGGCAAGCTCCTCCGGTGTTTTTCCACAGTTTTTTTTCCGGTTTTTTTCCGAGTTTTTTTTTTTTTTTTACGTTGTGCTGACTCTCGTTCTTTAAATGACGTTATCCCGAGGAGGACACCTAAAGGCGAGCCGTAATGGCCTCATCTTTGGCAAGCTTCTCCGGTTTTTTTCCACAATTTTTTTCGTTTTATTTTTCAGTTTTTTTTATTTTTATTTTTATTTTTATTTTTATTTTTATTTTACGTTGTGTTGACTCTCGTTCTTTAAACGACGCTATCCTGAGGAGGACACCTAAAGGCGAGCTGTAATGGCCTCATCTTCGGCAAGCTCCTCCGGTTTTTTTCCACAGTTTTTTTCCGGCTTTTTTCTGTTTTTTTTTCAGTTTTTTTTTTATACGTTGTGCTGACTCTCGTTTTTTAAACAATGCTATCCTGAGGAGGACACCTAAAGGCGAGCCGTAATGACCTCATCTTCGGCAAGCTCCACCAGTTTTTTTCCACAGTTTTTTTCCGAGTTTTTTTTTTTTATTACGTTCTGCTGACTCTTGTTCTTTAAATGACGTTATCCCGAGGAGGACACCTAAAGGCGAGCCGTAATGACCTCATCTTTGGCAAGCTTCTCCGGTTTTTTTTTTCCACAGTTTTTTTCCGTTTTTTTTTTTTACGTTGTGCTGACTCTCGTTCTTTAAACGACGCTATCCTGAGGAGGACACCTAAAGGCGAGCCGTAATGGCCTCATCTTCGGCAAGCTCCTCCGGTTTTTTTCCACAGTTTTTTTTGGCTTTTTTCCGTTTTTTTTCAGTTTTTTTTTTTTTTACGTTGTGTTGACTCTCGTTTTTTAAACGATGCTATCCTGAGGAGGACACCTAAAGGCGAGCCGTAATAACCTCATCGTTGGCAAGCTCCTCCGGTTTTTTTCCACAGTTTTTTTTCCGAGTTTTTTTTTTTTTTTTTTTTTACATTGTGCTGACTCTTGTTCTTTAAATGACGTTATCCCGAGGAGGACACCTAACGGCGAGCCGTAATGACCTCATCTTTGGCAAGCTTCTCCGGTTTTTTTTCCACAGTTTTTTTTGTTTTTTTTTTTATTACGTTGTGCTGACTCTCGTTCTTTAAACGACGCTATCCTGAGGAGGACACCTAAAGGCGAGCCGTAATGGCCTCATCTTCGGCAAGCTCCTCCGGCTTTTTTCCACAGATTTTTTTCCGGTTTTTTTCCGATATTTTTTTTTTTTTACGTTGTGCTGACTCTCGTTTTTTAAACGATGCTATCCTGAGGAGGACACCTAAAGTCGAGCCGTAATGACCTCATCTTCGGCAAGCTCCTCCGGTTTTTTTCCACAGTATTTTTTTCCGGTTTTTTTTCGAGTTTTTTTTTTTTTTTATATACATTGTGCTGACTCTCGTTCTTTAAATGACGTTATCTCGAGGAGGACACCTAAAGGCGAGCCGTAATGGCCTCATCTTTGGCAAGCTTCTCCGGTTTTTTTCCACAGTTTTTTTCCGTTTTTTTTTTATTTTTTATTTTTTTATTTTTTAATTTTATTTTATTTTATTTTTTTTACGTTGTGCTGACTCTCGTTTCCTAAACGATGCTATCCTGAGGAGGACACCTAAAGGCGAGCCGTAATGACCTCATCTTCGGCAAGCTCCTCCGATTTTTTTTTCCACAGTTTTTTTTTACGAGTTTTTTTTTTTTTTTTTTACCTTGTGCTGGCTCTCGTTTTTTAAACGATGCTATCCTGAGGAGGACACCTAAAGGCGAGCCGTAATGACCTCATCTTCGGCAAGCTCCTCCGGTTTTTTTCCACAGTTTTTTTTTCCGAGTTTTTTTTTTTTTTTTTACATTGTGCTGACTCTTGTTCTTTAAATGACGTTATCCCGAGGAGGACACCTAACGGCGAGCCGTAATGACCTCATCTTTGGCAAGCTTCTCCGGTTTTTTTTCCACAGTTTTTTTTTGTTTTTTTTTTTTATTACGTTGTGCTGACTCTCGTTCTTTAAACGACGCTATCCTGAGGAGGACACCTAAAGGCGAGCCGTAATGGCCTCATCTTCGGCAAGCTCCTCCGGTTTTTTTCCACAGATTTTTTTCCGGTTTTTTTCCGATTTTTTTTTTTTTTACGTTGTGCTGACTCTCGTTTTTTAAACGATGCTATCCTGAGGAGGACACCTAAAGGCGAGCCGTAATGACCTCATCTTCGGCAAGCTCCTCCGGTTTTTTTCCACAGTTTTTTTTCCGAGTTTTTTTTTTTTTTACATTGTGCTGACTCTTGTTCTTTAAATGACGTTATCCCGAGGAGGACACCTAACGGCGAGCCGTAATGACCTCATCTTTGGCAAGCTTCACCGGTTTTTTTTCCACAGTTTTTTTTTGTTTTTTTTTTTTTACGTTGTGCTGACTCTCGTTCTTTAAATGACGTTATCCCGAGGAGGACACCTAAAGGCGAGCCGTAATGGCCTCATCTTTGGCAAGCTTCTCCGGTTTTTTTACACAGTTTTTTTTTTTTTACGTTGTGCTAACTCTCGTTCTTTAAACGACGCAATCCTGAGGAGGACACCTAAAGGCGAGCTGTAATGACCTCATCTTTGGCAAGCTTCTCCGGTTTTTTTCCACAGTTTTTTTCCGTTTTTTTTTTTCACGTTGTGCTGACTCTCGTTCTTTAAACGACGCTATCCTGAGGAGGAAACCTAAAGGCGAGCCGTAATGGCCTCATCTTCGGCAAGCTCCTTCGGTTTTTTTCCACAGTTTTTTTCCGGCTTTTTTCCGTTTTTTTTCAGTTTTTTTTATACGTTGTGCTGACTCTCGTTTTTTAAACGATGCTATCCTGAGGAGGACACCTAAAGGCGAGCCGTAATGACCTCATCTTCGGCAAGCTCCTCCAGTTTTTTTCCACAGTTTTTTTCCGAGTTTTTTTTTTATTACGTTCTGCTGACTCTTGTTCTTTAAATGACGTTATCCCAAGGAGGACACCTAAAGGCGAGCCGTAATGACCTCATCTTTGGCAAGCTTCTCCGCTTTTTTTCCACAGTTTTTTTCCGTTTTTTTTTTCACGTTGTGCTGACTCTCGTTCTTTAAACGACGCTATCCTGAGGAGGAAACCTAAAGGCGAGCCGTAATGGCCTCATCTTCGGCAAGCTCCTCCGGTTTTTTTCCACAGTTTTTTTCCGGCTTTTTTCCGTTTTTTTTTCAGTTTTTTTTATACGTTGTGCTGACTCTCGTTTTTTAAACGATGCTATCCTGAGGAGGACACCTAAAGGCGAGCCGTAATGACCTCATCTTCGGCAAGCTCCTCCAGTTTTTTTCCACAGTTTTTTTCCGAGTTTTTTTTTTATTACGTTCTGCTGACTCTTGTTCTTTAAATGACGTTATCCCGAGGAGGACACCTAAAGGCGAGCCGTAATGACCTCATCTTTGGCAAGCTTCTCCGGTTTTTTTTTCCACAGTTTTTTTCCGTTTTTTTTTTTTAACGTTGTGCTGACTCTTGTTCTTTAAACGACGCTATCCAGAGGAGGACACCTAAAGGCGAGCCGTAATGGCCTCATCTTCGGCAAGCTCCTCCGGTTTTTTTCCACAGTTTTTTTTCCGAGTTTTTTTTTTTTTTTTTTTTTTACATTGTGCTGACTCTTGTTCTTTAAATGACGTTATCCCGAGGAGGACACATAACGGCGAGCCGTAATGACCTCATCTTTGGCAAGCTTCTCCGGTTTTTTTTCCACAGTTTTTTTTTGTTTTTTTTTTATTACGTTGTGCTGACTCTCGTTCTTTAAATGACGTTATCCCGAGGAAGACACCTAAAGGCGAGCCGTAATGGCCTCATCTTTGGCAAGCTTCTCCGGTTTTTTTCCACAGTTTTTTTCGTTTTATTTTTCAGCTTTTTTTTTTTTTTTTTTTTTACGTTGTGCTGACTCTCGTTCTTTAAACGACGCTATCCTGAGGAGGACACCTAAAGGCGAGCCGTAATGACCTCATCTTCGGCAAGCTCCTCCGGTTTTTTTCCACAGTTTTTTTTTCCGAGTTTTTTTTTTTTTTTTACATTGTGCTGACTCTTGTTCTTTAAATGACGTTATCCCGAGGAGGACACCTAACGGCGAGCCGTAATGACCTCATCTTTGGCAAGCTTCTCCGGTTTTTTTTCCACAGTTTTTTTTTGTTTTTTTTTTTATTACGTTGTGCTGACTCTCGTTCTTTAAACGACGCTATCCTGAGGAGGACACCTAAAGGCGAGCCGTAATGGCCTCATCTTCGGCAAGCTCCTCCGGTTTTTTTCCACAGATTTTTTTCCGGTTTTTTTCCGATTTTTTTTTTTTTTTTACGTTGTGCTGACTCTCGTTTTTTAAACGATGCTATCCTGAGGAGGACACCTAAAGGCGAGCCGTAATGACCTCATCTTCGGCAAGCTCCTCCGGTTTTTTTCCACAGTTTTTTTTCCGAGTTTTTTTTTTTTTTACATTGTGCTGACTCTTGTTCTTTAAATGACGTTATCCCGAGGAGGACACCTAACGGCGAGCCGTAATGACCTCATCTTTGGCAAGCTTCACCGGTTTTTTTTCCACAGTTTTTTTTTGTTTTTTTTTTTTTACGTTGTGCTGACTCTCGTTCTTTAAATGACGTTATCCCGAGGAGGACACCTAAAGGCGAGCCGTAATGGCCTCATCTTTGGCAAGCTTCTCCGGTTTTTTTACACAGTTTTTTTTTTTTTACGTTGTGCTAACTCTCGTTCTTTAAACGACGCAATCCTGAGGAGGACACCTAAAGGCGAGCTGTAATGACCTCATCTTTGGCAAGCTTCTCCGGTTTTTTTCCACAGTTTTTTTCCGTTTTTTTTTTTCACGTTGTGCTGACTCTCGTTCTTTAAACGACGCTATCCTGAGGAGGAAACCTAAAGGCGAGCCGTAATGGCCTCATCTTCGGCAAGCTCCTCCGGTTTTTTTCCACAGTTTTTTTCCGGCTTTTTTCCGTTTTTTTTCAGTTTTTTTTATACGTTGTGCTGACTCTCGTTTTTTAAACGATGCTATCCTGAGGAGGACACCTAAAGGCGAGCCGTAATGACCTCATCTTCGGCAAGCTCCTCCAGTTTTTTTCCACAGTTTTTTTCCGAGTTTTTTTTTTATTACGTTCTGCTGACTCTTGTTCTTTAAATGACGTTATCCCGAGGAGGACACCTAAAGGCGAGCCGTAATGACCTCATCTTTGGCAAGCTTCTCCGCTTTTTTTCCACAGTTTTTTTCCGTTTTTTTTTTCACGTTGTGCTGACTCTCGTTCTTTAAACGACGCTATCCTGAGGAGGAAACCTAAAGGCGAGCCGTAATGGCCTCATCTTCGGCAAGCTCCTCCGGTTTTTTTCCACAGTTTTTTTCCGGCTTTTTTCCGTTTTTTTTTCAGTTTTTTTTATACGTTGTGCTGACTCTCGTTTTTTAAACGATGCTATCCTGAGGAGGACACCTAAAGGCGAGCCGTAATGACCTCATCTTCGGCAAGCTCCTCCAGTTTTTTTCCACAGTTTTTTTCCGAGTTTTTTTTTTTTATTACGTTCTGCTGACTCTTGTTCTTTAAATGACGTTATCCCGAGGAGGACACCTAAAGGCGAGCCGTAATGACCTCATCTTTGGCAAGCTTCTCCGGTTTTTTTTTCCACAGTTTTTTTCCGTTTTTTTTTTTTTTAACGTTGTGCTGACTCTTGTTCTTTAAACGACGCTATCCAGAGGAGGACACCTAAAGGCGAGCCGTAATGGCCTCATCTTCGGCAAGCTCCTCCGGTTTTTTTCCACAGTTTTTTTTCCGAGTTTTTTTTTTTTTTTTTTTTTTACATTGTGCTGACTCTTGTTCTTTAAATGACGTTATCCCGAGGAGGACACATAACGGCGAGCCGTAATGACCTCATCTTTGGCAAGCTTCTCCGGTTTTTTTTCCACAGTTTTTTTTTGTTTTTTTTTTATTACGTTGTGCTGACTCTCGTTCTTTAAATGACGTTATCCCGAGGAAGACACCTAAAGGCGAGCCGTAATGGCCTCATCTTTGGCAAGCTTCTCCGGTTTTTTTCCACAGTTTTTTTCGTTTTATTTTTCAGCTTTTTTTTTTTTTTTTTTTTTTACGTTGTGCTGACTCTCGTTCTTTAAACGACGCTATCCTGAGGAGGACACCTAAAGGCGAGCCGTAATGACCTCATCTTCGGCAAGCTCCTCCGGTTTTTTTCCACAGTTTTTTTTTCCGAGTTTTTTTTTTTTTTTTTACATTGTGCTGACTCTTGTTCTTTAAATGACGTTATCCCGAGGAGGACACCTAACGGCGAGCCGTAATGACCTCATCTTTGGCAAGCTTCTCCGGTTTTTTTTCCACAGTTTTTTTTTGTTTTTTTTTTATTACGTTGTGCTGACTCTCGTTCTTTAAACGACGCTATCCTGAGGAGGACACCTAAAGGCGAGCCGTAATGGCCTCATCTTCGGCAAGCTCCTCCGGTTTTTTTCCACAGATTTTTTTCCGGTTTTTTTCCGATTTTTTTTTTTTTTTACGTTGTGCTGACTCTCGTTTTTTAAACGATGCTATCCTGAGGAGGACACCTAAAGGCGAGCCGTAATGACCTCATCTTCGGCAAGCTCCTCCGGTTTTTTTCCACAGTTTTTTTTCCGAGTTTTTTTTTTTTTTACATTGTGCTGACTCTTGTTCTTTAAATGACGTTATCCCGAGGAGGACACCTAACGGCGAGCCGTAATGACCTCATCTTTGGCAAGCTTCACCGGTTTTTTTTCCACAGTTTTTTTTTGTTTTTTTTTTTTTACGTTGTGCTGACTCTCGTTCTTTAAATGACGTTATCCCGAGGAGGACACCTAAAGGCGAGCCGTAATGGCCTCATCTTTGGCAAGCTTCTCCGGTTTTTTTACACAGTTTTTTTTTTTTTACGTTGTGCTAACTCTCGTTCTTTAAACGACGCAATCCTGAGGAGGACACCTAAAGGCGAGCTGTAATGACCTCATCTTTGGCAAGCTTCTCCGGTTTTTTTCCACAGTTTTTTTCCGTTTTTTTTTTTCACGTTGTGCTGACTCTCGTTCTTTAAACGACGCTATCCTGAGGAGGAAACCTAAAGGCGAGCCGTAATGGCCTCATCTTCGGCAAGCTCCTCCGGTTTTTTTCCACAGTTTTTTTCCGGCTTTTTTCCATTTTTTTTCAGTTTTTTTTATACGTTGTGCTGACTCTCGTTTTTTAAACGATGCTATCCTGAGGAGGACACCTAAAGGCGAGCCGTAATGACCTCATCTTCGGCAAGCTCCTCCAGTTTTTTTCCACAGTTTTTTTCCGAGTTTTTTTTTTATTACGTTCTGCTGACTCTTGTTCTTTAAATGACGTTATCCCGAGGAGGACACCTAAAGGCGAGCCGTAATGACCTCATCTTTGGCAAGCTTCTCCGCTTTTTTTCCACAGTTTTTTTCCGTTTTTTTTTTCACGTTGTGCTGACTCTCGTTCTTTAAACGACGCTATCCTGAGGAGGAAACCTAAAGGCGAGCCGTAATGGCCTCATCTTCGGCAAGCTCCTCCGGTTTTTTTCCACAGTTTTTTTTCCGAGTTTTTTTTTTTTTTTTTTTTTTTACATTGTGCTGACTCTTGTTCTTTAAATGACGTTATCCCGAGGAGGACACATAACGGCGAGCCGTAATGACCTCATCTTTGGCAAGCTTCTCCGGTTTTTTTTCCACAGTTTTTTTTTGTTTTTTTTTTATTACGTTGTGCTGACTCTCGTTCTTTAAATGACGTTATCCCGAGGAAGACACCTAAAGGCGAGCCGTAATGGCCTCATCTTTGGCAAGCTTCTCCGGTTTTTTTCCACAGTTTTTTTCGTTTTATTTTTCAGCTTTTTTTTTTTTTTTTTTTTTTACGTTGTGCTGACTCTCGTTCTTTAAACGACGCTATCCTGAGGAGGACACCTAAAGGCGAGCCGTAATGACCTCATCTTCGGCAAGCTCCTCCGGTTTTTTTCCACAGTTTTTTTTTCCGAGTTTTTTTTTTTTTTTTTTTACATTGTGCTGACTCTTGTTCTTTAAATGACGTTATCCCGAGGAGGACACCTAACGGCGAGCCGTAATGACCTCATCTTTGGCAAGCTTCTCCGGTTTTTTTTCCACAGTTTTTTTTTGTTTTTTTTTTTATTACGTTGTGCTGACTCTCGTTCTTTAAACGACGCTATCCTGAGGAGGACACCTAAAGGCGAGCCGTAATGGCCTCATCTTCGGCAAGCTCCTCCGGTTTTTTTCCACAGTTTTTTTCCGGCTTTTTTCCATTTTTTTTCAGTTTTTTTTATACGTTGTGCTGACTCTCGTTTTTTAAACGATGCTATCCTGAGGAGGACACCTAAAGGCGAGCCGTAATGACCTCATCTTCGGCAAGCTCCTCCAGTTTTTTTCCACAGTTTTTTTCCGAGTTTTTTTTTTATTACGTTCTGCTGACTCTTGTTCTTTAAATGACGTTATCCCGAGGAGGACACCTAAAGGCGAGCCGTAATGACCTCATCTTTGGCAAGCTTCTCCGCTTTTTTTCCACAGTTTTTTTCCGTTTTTTTTTTCACGTTGTGCTGACTCTCGTTCTTTAAACGACGCTATCCTGAGGAGGAAACCTAAAGGCGAGCCGTAATGGCCTCATCTTCGGCAAGCTCCTCCGGTTTTTTTCCACAGTTTTTTTCCGAGTTTTTTTTTTATTACGTTCTGCTGACTCTTGTTCTTTAAATGACGTTATCCCGAGGAGGACACCTAAAGGCGAGCCGTAATGACCTCATCTTTGGCAAGCTTCTCCGCTTTTTTTCCACAGTTTTTTTCCGTTTTTTTTTTCACGTTGTGCTGACTCTCGTTCTTTAAACGACGCTATCCTGAGGAGGAAACCTAAAGGCGAGCCGTAATGGCCTCATCTTCGGCAAGCTCCTCCGGTTTTTTTCCACAGTTTTTTTCCGGCTTTTTTCCGTTTTTTTTTCAGTTTTTTTTATACGTTGTGCTGACTCTCGTTTTTTAAACGATGCTATCCTGAGGAGGACACCTAAAGGCGAGCCGTAATGACCTCATCTTCGGCAAGCTCCTCCAGTTTTTTTCCACAGTTTTTTTCCGAGTTTTTTTTTTTATTACGTTCTGCTGACTCTTGTTCTTTAAATGACGTTATCCCGAGGAGGACACCTAAAGGCGAGCCGTAATGACCTCATCTTTGGCAAGCTTCTCCGGTTTTTTTTTCCACAGTTTTTTTCCGTTTTTTTTTTTTTTTAACGTTGTGCTGACTCTTGTTCTTTAAACGACGCTATCCAGAGGAGGACACCTAAAGGCGAGCCGTAATGGCCTCATCTTCGGCAAGCTCCTCCGGTTTTTTTCCACAGTTTTTTTTCCGAGTTTTTTTTTTTTTTTTTTTTTACATTGTGCTGACTCTTGTTCTTTAAATGACGTTATCCCGAGGAGGACACATAACGGCGAGCCGTAATGACCTCATCTTTGGCAAGCTTCTCCGGTTTTTTTTCCACAGTTTTTTTTTGTTTTTTTTTTATTACGTTGTGCTGACTCTCGTTCTTTAAATGACGTTATCCCGAGGAAGACACCTAAAGGCGAGCCGTAATGGCCTCATCTTTGGCAAGCTTCTCCGGTTTTTTTCCACAGTTTTTTTCGTTTTATTTTTCAGCTTTTTTTTTTTTTTTTTTTTACGTTGTGCTGACTCTCGTTCTTTAAACGACGCTATCCTGAGGAGGACACCTAAAGGCGAGCCGTAATGACCTCATCTTCGGCAAGCTCCTCCGGTTTTTTTCCACAGTTTTTTTTTCCGAGTTTTTTTTTTTTTTTTTACATTGTGCTGACTCTTGTTCTTTAAATGACGTTATCCCGAGGAGGACACCTAACGGCGAGCCGTAATGACCTCATCTTTGGCAAGCTTCTCCGGTTTTTTTTCCACAGTTTTTTTTTGTTTTTTTTTTATTACGTTGTGCTGACTCTCGTTCTTTAAACGACGCTATCCTGAGGAGGACACCTAAAGGCGAGCCGTAATGGCCTCATCTTCGGCAAGCTCCTCCGGTTTTTTTCCACAGATTTTTTTCCGGTTTTTTTCCGATTTTTTTTTTTTTTTACGTTGTGCTGACTCTCGTTTTTTAAACGATGCTATCCTGAGGAGGACACCTAAAGGCGAGCCGTAATGACCTCATCTTCGGCAAGCTCCTCCGGTTTTTTTCCACAGTTTTTTTTCCGAGTTTTTTTTTTTTTTACATTGTGCTGACTCTTGTTCTTTAAATGACGTTATCCCGAGGAGGACACCTAACGGCGAGCCGTAATGACCTCATCTTTGGCAAGCTTCACCGGTTTTTTTTCCACAGTTTTTTTTTGTTTTTTTTTTTTTACGTTGTGCTGACTCTCGTTCTTTAAATGACGTTATCCCGAGGAGGACACCTAAAGGCGAGCCGTAATGGCCTCATCTTTGGCAAGCTTCTCCGGTTTTTTTACACAGTTTTTTTTTTTTTACGTTGTGCTAACTCTCGTTCTTTAAACGACGCAATCCTGAGGAGGACACCTAAAGGCGAGCTGTAATGACCTCATCTTTGGCAAGCTTCTCCGGTTTTTTTCCACAGTTTTTTTCCGTTTTTTTTTTCACGTTGTGCTGACTCTCGTTCTTTAAACGACGCTATCCTGAGGAGGAAACCTAAAGGCGAGCCGTAATGGCCTCATCTTCGGCAAGCTCCTCCGGTTTTTTTCCACAGTTTTTTTCCGGCTTTTTTCCATTTTTTTTCAGTTTTTTTTATACGTTGTGCTGACTCTCGTTTTTTAAACGATGCTATCCTGAGGAGGACACCTAAAGGCGAGCCGTAATGACCTCATCTTCGGCAAGCTCCTCCAGTTTTTTTCCACAGTTTTTTTCCGAGTTTTTTTTTTATTACGTTCTGCTGACTCTTGTTCTTTAAATGACGTTATCCCGAGGAGGACACCTAAAGGCGAGCCGTAATGACCTCATCTTTGGCAAGCTTCTCCGCTTTTTTTCCACAGTTTTTTTCCGTTTTTTTTTTCACGTTGTGCTGACTCTCGTTCTTTAAACGACGCTATCCTGAGGAGGAAACCTAAAGGCGAGCCGTAATGGCCTCATCTTCGGCAAGCTCCTCCGGTTTTTTTCCACAGTTTTTTTTCCGAGTTTTTTTTTTTTTTTTTTTTTTACATTGTGCTGACTCTTGTTCTTTAAATGACGTTATCCCGAGGAGGACACATAACGGCGAGCCGTAATGACCTCATCTTTGGCAAGCTTCTCCGGTTTTTTTTCCACAGTTTTTTTTTGTTTTTTTTTTATTACGTTGTGCTGACTCTCGTTCTTTAAATGACGTTATCCCGAGGAAGACACCTAAAGGCGAGCCGTAATGGCCTCATCTTTGGCAAGCTTCTCCGGTTTTTTTCCACAGTTTTTTTCGTTTTATTTTTCAGCTTTTTTTTTTTTTTTTTTTTTACGTTGTGCTGACTCTCGTTCTTTAAACGACGCTATCCTGAGGAGGACACCTAAAGGCGAGCCGTAATGACCTCATCTTCGGCAAGCTCCTCCGGTTTTTTTCCACAGTTTTTTTTTCCGAGTTTTTTTTTTTTTTTTTTACATTGTGCTGACTCTTGTTCTTTAAATGACGTTATCCCGAGGAGGACACCTAACGGCGAGCCGTAATGACCTCATCTTTGGCAAGCTTCTCCGGTTTTTTTTCCACAGTTTTTTTTTGTTTTTTTTTTTATTACGTTGTGCTGACTCTCGTTCTTTAAACGACGCTATCCTGAGGAGGACACCTAAAGGCGAGCCGTAATGGCCTCATCTTCGGCAAGCTCCTCCGGTTTTTTTCCACAGATTTTTTTCCGGTTTTTTTCCGATTTTTTTTTTTTTTTACGTTGTGCTGACTCTCGTTTTTTAAACGATGCTATCCTGAGGAGGACACCTAAAGGCGAGCCGTAATGACCTCATCTTCGGCAAGCTCCTCCGGTTTTTTTCCACAGTTTTTTTTCCGAGTTTTTTTTTTTTTTACATTGTGCTGACTCTTGTTCTTTAAATGACGTTATCCCGAGGAGGACACCTAACGGCGAGCCGTAATGACCTCATCTTTGGCAAGCTTCACCGGTTTTTTTTCCACAGTTTTTTTTTGTTTTTTTTTTTTTACGTTGTGCTGACTCTCGTTCTTTAAATGACGTTATCCCGAGGAGGACACCTAAAGGCGAGCCGTAATGGCCTCATCTTTGGCAAGCTTCTCCGGTTTTTTTACACAGTTTTTTTTTTTTTACGTTGTGCTAACTCTCGTTCTTTAAACGACGCAATCCTGAGGAGGACACCTAAAGGCGAGCTGTAATGACCTCATCTTTGGCAAGCTTCTCCGGTTTTTTTCCACAGTTTTTTTCCGTTTTTTTTTTTCACGTTGTGCTGACTCTCGTTCTTTAAACGACGCTATCCTGAGGAGGAAACCTAAAGGCGAGCCGTAATGGCCTCATCTTCGGCAAGCTCCTCCGGTTTTTTTCCACAGTTTTTTTCCGGCTTTTTTCCGTTTTTTTTCAGTTTTTTTTATACGTTGTGCTGACTCTCGTTTTTTAAACGATGCTATCCTGAGGAGGACACCTAAAGGCGAGCCGTAATGACCTCATCTTCGGCAAGCTCCTCCAGTTTTTTTCCACAGTTTTTTTCCGAGTTTTTTTTTTATTACGTTCTGCTGACTCTTGTTCTTTAAATGACGTTATCCCGAGGAGGACACCTAAAGGCGAGCCGTAATGACCTCATCTTTGGCAAGCTTCTCCGCTTTTTTTCCACAGTTTTTTTCCGTTTTTTTTTTCACGTTGTGCTGACTCTCGTTCTTTAAACGACGCTATCCTGAGGAGGAAACCTAAAGGCGAGCCGTAATGGCCTCATCTTCGGCAAGCTCCTCCGGTTTTTTTCCACAGTTTTTTTCCGGCTTTTTTCCGTTTTTTTTTCAGTTTTTTTTATACGTTGTGCTGACTCTCGTTTTTTAAACGATGCTATCCTGAGGAGGACACCTAAAGGCGAGCCGTAATGACCTCATCTTCGGCAAGCTCCTCCAGTTTTTTTCCACAGTTTTTTTCCGAGTTTTTTTTTTTATTACGTTCTGCTGACTCTTGTTCTTTAAATGACGTTATCCCGAGGAGGACACCTAAAGGCGAGCCGTAATGACCTCATCTTTGGCAAGCTTCTCCGGTTTTTTTTTCCACAGTTTTTTTCCGTTTTTTTTTTTTTTTAACGTTGTGCTGACTCTTGTTCTTTAAACGACGCTATCCAGAGGAGGACACCTAAAGGCGAGCCGTAATGGCCTCATCTTCGGCAAGCTCCTCCGGTTTTTTTCCACAGTTTTTTTTCCGAGTTTTTTTTTTTTTTTTTTTTTACATTGTGCTGACTCTTGTTCTTTAAATGACGTTATCCCGAGGAGGACACATAACGGCGAGCCGTAATGACCTCATCTTTGGCAAGCTTCTCCGGTTTTTTTTCCACAGTTTTTTTTTGTTTTTTTTTTATTACGTTGTGCTGACTCTCGTTCTTTAAATGACGTTATCCCGAGGAAGACACCTAAAGGCGAGCCGTAATGGCCTCATCTTTGGCAAGCTTCTCCGGTTTTTTTCCACAGTTTTTTTCGTTTTATTTTTCAGCTTTTTTTTTTTTTTTTTTTTACGTTGTGCTGACTCTCGTTCTTTAAACGACGCTATCCTGAGGAGGACACCTAAAGGCGAGCCGTAATGACCTCATCTTCGGCAAGCTCCTCCGGTTTTTTTCCACAGTTTTTTTTTCCGAGTTTTTTTTTTTTTTTTTACATTGTGCTGACTCTTGTTCTTTAAATGACGTTATCCCGAGGAGGACACCTAACGGCGAGCCGTAATGACCTCATCTTTGGCAAGCTTCTCCGGTTTTTTTTCCACAGTTTTTTTTTGTTTTTTTTTTTATTACGTTGTGCTGACTCTCGTTCTTTAAACGACGCTATCCTGAGGAGGACACCTAAAGGCGAGCCGTAATGGCCTCATCTTCGGCAAGCTCCTCCGGTTTTTTTCCACAGATTTTTTTCCGGTTTTTTTCCGATTTTTTTTTTTTTTTTACGTTGTGCTGACTCTCGTTTTTTAAACGATGCTATCCTGAGGAGGACACCTAAAGGCGAGCCGTAATGACCTCATCTTCGGCAAGCTCCTCCGGTTTTTTTCCACAGTTTTTTTCCGAGTTTTTTTTTTTTTTACATTGTGCTGACTCTTGTTCTTTAAATGACGTTATCCCGAGGAGGACACCTAACGGCGAGCCGTAATGACCTCATCTTTGGCAAGCTTCACCGGTTTTTTTTCCACAGTTTTTTTTTGTTTTTTTTTTTTACGTTGTGCTGACTCTCGTTCTTTAAATGACGTTATCCCGAGGAGGACACCTAAAGGCGAGCCGTAATGGCCTCATCTTTGGCAAGCTTCTCCGGTTTTTTTACACAGTTTTTTTTTTTTTACGTTGTGCTAACTCTCGTTCTTTAAACGACGCAATCCTGAGGAGGACACCTAAAGGCGAGCTGTAATGACCTCATCTTTGGCAAGCTTCTCCGGTTTTTTTCCACAGTTTTTTTCCGTTTTTTTTTTTCACGTTGTGCTGACTCTCGTTCTTTAAACGACGCTATCCTGAGGAGGAAACCTAAAGGCGAGCCGTAATGGCCTCATCTTCGGCAAGCTCCTCCGGTTTTTTTCCACAGTTTTTTTCCGGCTTTTTTCCGTTTTTTTTCAGTTTTTTTTATACGTTGTGCTGACTCTCGTTTTTTAAACGATGCTATCCTGAGGAGGACACCTAAAGGCGAGCCGTAATGACCTCATCTTCGGCAAGCTCCTCCAGTTTTTTTCCACAGTTTTTTTCCGAGTTTTTTTTTTATTACGTTCTGTTGACTCTTGTTCTTTAAATGACGTTATCCCGAGGAGGACACCTAAAGGCGAGCCGTAATGACCTCATCTTTGGCAAGCTTCTCCGCTTTTTTTCCACAGTTTTTTTCCGTTTTTTTTTTCACGTTGTGCTGACTCTCGTTCTTTAAACGACGCTATCCTGAGGAGGAAACCTAAAGGCGAGCCGTAATGGCCTCATCTTCGGCAAGCTCCTCCGGTTTTTTTCCACAGTTTTTTTCCGGCTTTTTTCCGTTTTTTTTTCAGTTTTTTTTATACGTTGTGCTGACTCTCGTTTTTTAAACGATGCTATCCTGAGGAGGACACCTAAAGGCGAGCCGTAATGACCTCATCTTCGGCAAGCTCCTCCAGTTTTTTTCCACAGTTTTTTTCCGAGTTTTTTTTTTTTATTACGTTCTGCTGACTCTTGTTCTTTAAATGACGTTATCCCGAGGAGGACACCTAAAGGCGAGCCGTAATGACCTCATCTTTGGCAAGCTTCTCCGGTTTTTTTTTCCACAGTTTTTTTCCGTTTTTTTTTTTTTTTACGTTGTGCTGACTCTTGTTCTTTAAACGACGCTATCCAGAGGAGGACACCTAAAGGCGAGCCGTAATGGCCTCATCTTCGGCAAGCTCCTCCGGTTTTTTTCCACATTTTTTTTTCCGAGTTTTTTTTTTTTTTTTTTTTTTTTACATTGTGCTGACTCTTGTTCTTTAAATGACGTTATCCCGAGGAGGACACATAACGGCGAGCCGTAATGACCTCATCTTTGGCAAGCTTCTCCGGTTTTTTTTCCACAGTTTTTTTTTGTTTTTTTTTTATTACGTTGTGCTGACTCTCGTTCTTTAAATGACGTTATCCCGAGGAAGACACCTAAAGGCGAGCCGTAATGGCCTCATCTTTGGCAAGCTTCTCCGGTTTTTTTCCACAGTTTTTTTCGTTTTATTTTTCAGCTTTTTTTTTTTTTTTTTTTTTACGTTGTGCTGACTCTCGTTCTTTAAACGACGCTATCCTGAGGAGGACACCTAAAGGCGAGCCGTAATGACCTCATCTTCGGCAAGCTCCTCCGGTTTTTTTCCACAGTTTTTTTTCCGGTTTTTTCCGAGTCTTTTTTTTTTTTTTACGTTGTGCTGACTCTCGTTCGTTAAATGACGTTATCCCGAGGAGGACACCTAAAGGCGAGCCGTAATGGCCTCATCTTTGGCAAGCTTCTCCGGTTTTTTTCCACAGTTTTTTTCGTTTTATTTTTCAGTTTTTTATTTTTATTTTTATTTTTATTTTTATTTTATTTTATTTTATTTTTTTTAGGTTGTGGTGACTCTCGTTCTTTAAATGACGCTATCCTGAGGAGGACACCTAAAGGCGAGCCGTAATGGCCTCATCTTCGGCAAGCTCCTCCGGTTTTTTTCCACAGTTTTTTTCCGGCTTTTTTCCGTTTTTTTTTCAGTTTTTTTTTATACGTTGTGCTGACTCTCGTTTTTTAAACGATGCTATCCTGAGGAGGACACCTAAAGGCGAGCCGTAATGACCTCATCTTCGGCAAGCTCCTCCGGTTTTTTTCCACAGTTTTTTTTCCGAGTTTTTTTCTTTTATTACGTTCTGCTGACTCTTGTTCTTTAAATGACGTTATCCCGAGGAGGTCACCTAAAGGCGAGCCGTAATGACCTCATCTTTGGCAAGCTTCCCCGGTTTTTTTCCACAGTTTTTTTCCGTTTTTTTTTTTAACGTTGTGCTGACTCTCGTTCTTTAAACGACGCTATCCTGAGGAGGACACCTAAAGGCGAGCCGTAATGGCCTTATCTTCTGCAAGCTCCTCCAGCTTTTTTCCACAGTTTTTTTTTCCGATTTTTTTCCGATTTTTTCAGATTTTTTTCTTTTTTTTATACGTTTTGCTGACTCTCGTTCTTTAAACGACGCTATCATGAGGAGGACAACTAAAGGCGAGCCGTAATGGCCTCATCTTCGGCAAGCTCCTCCGGTTTTTTTCCACAGTTTTCTCCGACTTTTTTCCGTTTTTTTCTGGTTTTTTTTTATTACGTTGTGCTGACTCTCGTTCTTTAAAGGACGCTATCCTGAGGAGGACACCTAAAGGCGAGCCGTAATGACCTCATCTTCGGCAAGCTCCTCCGGTTTTTTTCCACAGTTTTTTTTCCGGTTTTTTTCCGAGTTTTTTTTTTTTTTTACGTTGTGCTGACTCTCGTTCTTTAAATGACGTTATCCCGAGGAGGACACCTAAAGGCGAGCCGTAATGGCCTCATCTTTGGCAAGCTTCTCCGGTTTTTTTCCACAGTTTTTTTCGTTTTATTTTTCAGTTTTTTTTATTTTTATTTTTATTTTTATTTATTTTTTTTTTTTTACGTTGTGCTGACTCTCGTTTTTTAAACGATGCTATCCTGAGGAGGACACCTAAAGGCGAGCCGTAATGACCTCATCTTCGGCAAGCTCCTCCGGTTTTTTTCCACAGTTTTTTTTCCGAGTTTTTTTTTTTTTTTCACATTGTGCTGACTCTTGTTCTTTAAATGACGTTATCCCGAGGAGGACACCTAACGGCGAGCCGTAATAACCTCATCTTTGGCAAGCTTCTCCTGTTTTTTTTCCACAGTTTTTTTTTGTTTTTTTTTTTATTACGTTGTGCTGACTCTCGTTCTTTAAACGACGCTATCCTGAGGAGGACACCTAAAGGCGAGCCGTAATGGCCTCATCTTCGGCAAGCTCCTCCGGCTTTTTTCCACAAATTTTTTTCCAGTTTTTTTCCGATTTTTTTTTTTACGTTGTGCTGACTCTCGTTTTTTAAACGATGCTATCCTGAGGAGGACACCTAAAGGCGAGCCGTAATGACCTCATCTTCGGCAAGCTCCTCCGGTTTTTTTCCACAGTTTTTTTTTCCGGTTTTTTTCCGATTTTTTTTTTTTATACGTTGTGCTGACTCTCGTTCTTTAAATGACGTTATCTCGAGGAGGACACCTAAAGGCGAGCCGTAATGGCCTCATCTTCGGCAAGCTTCTCCGGTTTTTTTCCACAGTTTTTTTCGGCTTTTTTCCGTTTTTTTTTCAGTTTTTCTTATACGTTGTGCTGACTCTCGTTTTTTAAACGATGCTATCCTGAGGAGGACACCTAAAGGCGAGCCGTAATGACCTCATCTTCGGCAAGCTCCTCCGGTTTTTTTCCACAGTTTTTTTTCCGAGTTTTTTTTTTTTTATTACGTTCTGCTGACTCTTGTTCTTTAAATGACGTTATCCCGAGGAGGACACCTAAAGGCGAGCCGTAATGACCTCATCTTTGGCAAGCTTCTCCGGTTTTTTTTTTCACAGTTTTTTTCCGTTTTTTTTTTTTTTTACGTTGTGCTGACTCTGTTTCTTTAAACGACGCTATCCTGAGGAGGACACCTAAAGGCGAGACGTAATGGCCTCATCTTCGGCAAGCTCCTCCGGTTTTTTTCCACAGTTTTTTTCGGCTTTTTTCCGTTTTTTTTCAGTTTTTTTTTTATTACGTTGTGCTAACTCTCGTTTTTTAAACGATGCTATCCTGAGGAGGACACCTAAAGGCGAGCCGTAATGACCTCATCTTCGGCAAGCTCCTCCGGTTTTTTTCCACAGTTTTTTTTCCGAGTTTTTTTTTTTTTTATTACATTGTGCTGACTCTTGTTCTTTAAATGACGTTATCCCGAGGAGGACACCTAAAGGCGAGCCGTAATGACCTCATCTTTGGCAAGCTTCTCCGGTTTTTTTTTCCACAGTTTTTTTTGTTTTTTTTTTTTATTACGTTGTGCTGACTCTCGTTCTTTAAACGACGCTATCCTGAGGAGGACACCTAAAGGCGAGCCGTAATGGCCTCATCTTCGGCAAGCTCCTCCGGCTTTTTTCCACAGATTTTTTTCCGGTTTTTTTCCGATTTTTTTTTTACGTTGTGCGGACTCTTGTTTTTTAAACGATGCTATCCTGAGGAGGACACCTAAAGGCGAGCCGTAATGACCTCATCTTCGGCAAGCTCCTCCGGTTTTTTTCCACAGTTTTTTTTTCCGGTTTTTTTCTGAGTTTTTTTTTTTTTATTACGTTGTGCTGACTCTCGTTCTTTAAATGACGTTATCTCGAGGAGGACACCTAAAGGCGAGCCGTAATGGCCTCATCTTTGGCAAGCTTCTCCGGTTTTTTTCCACAGTTTTTTTCCGTTTTTTTTATTCTTTATTTTTTTTATTTTTTTATTTTATTTTATTTTATTTTATTTTTTTTTTTACGTTGTGCTGACTCTCGTTTCTTAAACGATGCTATCCTGAGGAGGACACCTAAAGGCGAGCCGTAATGACCTCATCTTCGGCAAGCTCCTCCGATTTTTTTTCCACAGTTTTTTTTTCCGAGTTTTTTTTTTTTTTTTTTTTTTTTTTTTTTTTTTTTTTTTTTTTTTTTTTTTTTTTTTTTTTTTTTTTTACGTTGTGCTGACTCTCGTTTTTTAAACGATGCTATCCTGAGGAGGACACCTAAAGGCGAGCCGTAATGACCTCATCTTCGGCAAGCTCCTCCGGTTTTTTTTCCACAGTTTTTTTTTCCGAGTTTTTTTTTTTTTTACATTGTGCTGACTCTTGTTCTTTAAATGACGTTATCCCGAGGAGGACACCTAAAGGCGAGCCGAAATGACCTCATCTTTGGCAAGCTTTTCCGGTTAATTTTTGAGTTTTTTTTTTTTTTTTTTTTTTACGTTGTGCTGACTCTCGTTCTTTAAATGACGTTATCCCGAGGAGGACACCTAAAGGCGAGCCGTAATGGCCTCATCTTTGGCAAGCTTCTTCGGTTTTTTTCCATAGTTTTTTTCCGTTTTATTTTCCATTTTTTTTTTTTACGTTGTGCTGACTCTCGTTCTTTAAACGACGCAATCCTGATGAGGACACCTAAAGGCGA